>NC_137466.1:128821987-131221987 GCF_964235325.1 Thermobia domestica | reverse complement strand
TAATTTAAGATTCAAGAAAAAATGAGAAACTCTATCAGCTGTTTTGTACTTACTATTAGTGGTGCTATTAGCTGCGATTGCTAGAACTATTTTTGTATACACGACACCAAAAATACATTACCACCTGCAATTCTCCTTTCCCTGCAATAGCAGGCAACCCAAAAACCACGGCGGATGGGTTGGTTGCGAATTCAAAAGGCGTTGGACAAAACCTCAATTTTGTAACAAATATATCAGTGCGCCAAACTGCAAATAAGAAAAAGACAAATTGTTAAGAACGACAATTTTATTATTGTGACTGAGCTGGATGACATCAAAAGTTAGAAAATGATCTTACTTAAGCAGTTCAAACAAGGTGAATAGCAAAAAACAAATATTAGAGTAAACCATTTCTCTCCTTCATCCCAAAAACAGAATCTAATAAAAAAAGAAAACAGTTATATAATATAAAGATTTAATATAAAAGCCCCACCCAAAATTTTGAAAGTTGACAACCGAAAGGAAAGAATAACTGAACGAAGATGAGTGAAATTGTCCACAGATATTGCGGACAGAAAATAAGGAAATACGGGTTTCATATTTTATTGGAAAAAGCGGTTGGGTAGGGGACGGGCCCCTCCAAACGTTAGATCACGAAAGATCTAATGTGCTGGTAAAAGTATGTCAGCTGTGTGTTAAGGACATGAAGAATTGCAGCGAAACTTTACGTATGGACAGTACGCAAAAAATAAACGAATACATTTTTATTTTCTGCGGAAAATCGGTTTTAGGGGAAAAGACTCCACCAAAAATTTTGAAAGTTAACTCCCAAAAGGCAAAAAGAAATTAACCAAAGTGAATGAAATTGTGCACAGATATTGTAGACATAAAATGAGGGAATACGGGTTTCATGTATTCCTGGAAAAAAGGGTTGGGTTGGGCACCGACCCCTCCAAACTTTTAATCACGAAATATCGAAAGTGCTATTAACAGGATGTCAGTGACGCGAATTCTAAGAAAAAGTGAACCAAAGTGAATGTAATTTTGTACAAATATTGTAGACGTGAAACGATTATACGGGTTTCGTATTTTCCTGAAAAACACGGTTACGTGGGGCACGGGCCACTCCAACCATTTGATCACGAAATATCAAAAGTGCTAGTAACAATATCTCAGATGTGTGTAAGAGACATGAAAAAGTCCAACATAACTTTGTGTATGGTCAATACTCAAAAAATACTCTATTTTCACTTTCTCCAATAAAACAACCGTTTTAGGGGGCAAAAGCTCCTACACAAAATTTTGAAACTTAACGCCCGAAAGACAAAAAGAAGTGCACCGAAGTGAATGAAATTGTGCACAGATATTGCAGACGTAAACTGAGGAGACAGTTTTTCATATTTTCCATCAGAAAACGATTGGGTGGGGCACCGAACCCTCTAAACCTTTGATCACGAAATATCAAAAGTGCTAGTAACAATATCTTAGATGTGTGTAAGGGACGTGTAGAATTGCAACATAACTTCGCGTATAGACAATACGCAAAAAGAAAGAAGAATACGGGTTCTTATGTTCTCCGGGAATAAGGTTTTAGGTTTCAAAAGCCCCCATCCAAAAATTTGACGCCCGGGGAAGTTGACGCCCGGAAGGCAAGAAGAAGTAAACCGAAGTGAATGAAATTGTGCATAGCTATTTCAGATGTAAAATGACGATACGGGTTTCGTATTTTCCTGGAGGAAACGGTTGGGTGGGGCACGGACAACTCCAAACATTTGATCACAAAATATCAAAAGTCCTAATAACAGTATGTCAGATGTGTGTAAAGGACATGAAGAATTGCAATGAAATTTTTGTACGGACAAAACGAAAAAAAAAATACTGGATTTTTATTTTCTGCAAAAAAGCGGTCTAAGGGGCAAAAGGCCATATACAAAATTTTGAAAGTTGACGCACTAAACGCAAAAAGAAGTGAACCGAAGTGAATGAAATTGTGCACAGATATTGCAGACGTAAACTGATGATACGGTTCTTCGTATTTTTTTTCAAATTACGGTTCGGTGGGGCACCGAACCCACCAAACCTTTGATCACGAAATATCAAAAGTGCTGGTAACAGTATGTCAGATGTGTATAAAGGACAGGAAGAATTGCAACATAGCTTTGTGTATGGACATTACGTCAGAAATAAACGAATACGGGTTATTTTATGTTCTGCGGAAAAACGATTTTAGGCAAAAAGATCCCACCCAAAATATTGAAGTTGACACCCGAAAGGCAAGAAGAAGTGAACCGAAGTGAATGAAATTGTGCACAGATATTACAAACATAAAATGAGGGAAGACGGGTTTCGTATTTTCCTGAAATAAAGGGTTATGTATGGCACTGACCCTCCAAATATTTGATCACGAAATATTAAAAGTGCTAGTAACAGGATGTCAGATGTGTGTAAAGGGCATGAATTGCCACATAACTTTACGTATGGACAATACCCAGGAAATAAACGAATACAAGTTTTTTATGTTCTTCGGAAAAAAAGATTTTATGGTTCCAAAGTCCCGATCCGATCCAAAAATTTGAAAGTTGAGGCTCGGAAGGCAAGAAGAAGTGAACGGAAGTGAATGAAATTTTGCAAATTATTTCAGACATAAAACGAGGAAACGGGTTTCGTATTTTGCTTAAGGAAACGGTTGGGTGGGGCACGGCCCCCTTGAATTTACAATGCGCAAACTTCTTGAATTTAGAATACGCAAAAAAATAAAGGAATACGGGTTTTTATTTTCTTTGGAATTTTTCTAGGTTCAAAAGAACCTACCCAAAATATTGATAGTTAGCGCCCAAAAGGAAAGAAGCGAACCGCAGTGATTTAATTTTCCACAGATATTGTAGACATTCAATAAAGGAATACGGGTTTCGTGTATTCCCATTTCCCATCTTATTTTCAGCACGATGGAGCCCCTCCACACTATGGACTTTGTTTCTGTGAATGGTTGGATGAACAACTGCCAGGGGAATGGATTTGTCGCCTTGGTCCCATGGAGTGGCCGCCCAGATCCTCTGATTTAACGCCCCTTGATTTTTATCTATGGGGACATCTTAAGTAGATAGAGTATGCTGAGACAATCCGTCCTTTGAGAAACCTGGAGGAACGCATTAAACAAGCATCTGACCAAATTTCAGGAGACAATATGGAGACTACAGGGTTGCATTGTACGGGATGGGCAACACGCAAAACATGTGTTGTAGCATTCAGTATCAAGGTAATTTCCCACAAATGAACATTAATAACTTCTAAATTGTACAAGATAGAAATAAACAAATTACACCGCTAAATTTCTGAGCTTTAGCTAGTGTTACTTGATGTGTATACTCTACTCTTCCCATTTTAAAGAAATGACTTGAATCCAAAATGGCGGATTTTAAGATAGCGGCCATGAATGACATACACTTCAGAAGTTGCGGACCCTCATCAAACATCCTTTCCCATCATCTCGTTTTACTTTTCTCGTCAATATTCTTGCAGGTGTCCAAGGTGTTTTGACTCACCTGAAAATCACTGTTTGTGACTAAATCTCCCGAACCTCGAAAACGATCTTGATCAAATTTGTACCATGGATTCGTTTCACGGCTGGGCTGGTTTTAGGTTATTCACTTTGATGGTGGAACTGAGGGTGTAGAAAATAAATAAAACTTAATAACTCCTGAACCACCCGACCGATCTTGCTAAAATTTTCAACATAGATGAGGCTCAGGCCTGGGATTGTTCTTATAATTTAAATTTTGGGGATCAACATGGGGGAGGAGGAGGAGGGCAGATATATATATATATATATATATATATATATATATATATATATATATATATATATAATCAATTTATATAAGACTGAAAGTGACTATTTTTGTAACTTCATAACTCTTCAAATATCTGACCGATCGCAATCAAATTTTCAAGATATATGAGACGTGGATCTGCCAACATTTTTCTAATTTCACTTTAACGGTACTTCCTAAGGGGGAGGGGAGGGGGACGTATAAATAAAAACTAATAAAACCTAATAATTTTGGAACCACCCAACCAATGTCAATCAATATGAAGTTATGCATTTAAAATTTCATTTCACCCCAGCGAAGCGGGTAATATATGTTAGTAATACTAATAAAGCTCCGGTACTGTTCTTTCTTTCTTTTTTTCCAAACCACATATTT
This sequence comes from Thermobia domestica, assembly GCF_964235325.1. NCBI lineage: Eukaryota > Metazoa > Arthropoda > Insecta > Zygentoma > Lepismatidae > Thermobia > Thermobia domestica. The sequence continues at coordinate 131,217,803 of NC_137466.1, read as the reverse complement.
TTAAACTCTCTTTCCTCTAATATATATTATTGGAGCTATCAGTATATTTTTGTTTTTCAGCTTTATACAAAACCAAGGCTATAAAGGAAGGTCTATTTAATGTGGGTTCGGGGTTTGAATGTCATAGGCCGTTCCCAACCATACTATCTTGCTACCAGAAAAACTGAATTACAAGGTAGAGATTAAAGCAAGAAATTTATCTCTCTTTTGCCAAAAAACTTTAGTTCGCATACTTGTCAGCAAATGTTTAGAAATTTTTCAACGAATCTGTATGAGACGAGACCAGCAAATGACACAGGATTGAAATTTGAGCTTACTCCATGAGTCGAATCTAGTATTATTTTAACAAAAAAATCCTAATATCAGACTACTTTAATGCTCATTTTCATTCTCATGTAAAAATTTAGGGTGATCCTGGCCCGCTGGAGTCTCCGTAGATATGGGCCTGTGTGACCCCTACCCTCGGACACAATTTTCTGGGAGAAAACCTCTATTCTTCCTTTTGTCTGTCTAGTTTACTGAAAACATGAAAAGCAAACCAGATCACAGAGGATAGAGTTGGAAATGATTGGCATGTTGCATTGCTGCCATATTTCGTACCGTTGATGATTTTGGGAGGTTTTACAGGGAAAAAATTCCCCTCGGAGTTATATCTCCCACGGTGCTCAATATGAATTGAGTTGATTTTATCGTGCCTTTCAGCAGCCAGGCTATATGAGACGGGACCTACTGATTAATCGTGAAATACGAACCACATGAGCTCTCGCCGGAATCGAACCCTGGTCTCTCACGCCAAATACGCGTACGCTAACCACTTACCCACGAAGAAGCTCGGAGCGCATATTAGTAAAGAAGAAAGCACATTATGGGAATTTCAGTGCAGACAACTAAGTACAACGACTGTTAAATGTATATTTTTCATCTTGAATATATTGTGATAATGGTTAATCTATTTGATAATGTCATTTTTTTAAAAAACAGCATTCTCTTTTCTGTAACGCTCTACAGTATACAAGTTAAATTTCACACAGTGTGCGAAAAAGGGGAATTGATTACAACGTACAATGGATGGATTTTGCTTCCTACCTGAGGAACGAAAACTTTCTTGTAAAATTCAGCGTTGCAAAAAGCCTCTTTGATTGATAGATACACATAAATTGACGTAATGAAAGTCTTAATTTTATTACTGAAGCTGCCCTCAGGCAAACTGCCCGCAGGTGTACCTTCTGTGCCTTGTAACATTGTGTTCAAAAAAAGACACAAGGTCAGTTGTCAGTTGCTTAGTTCTTTGTAAAGCAACTGATAAGACGTTTTTTCTTTTATACAAATCATATTGTTGTTTGAAGCCACTTTATTCCTTATAAAAACAATTTATCCAGATTTACGGAACCCACAAGAATTGTAATACAAGGTTGAAAATTATCATTATCATTCAGATCCTTTATTATTATTATTATTATTAGTAGTAGTAGTAGTAGTAGAAGTAGTAGTAGTGATAGTAGTAATATTGGTATTATTATTATTATCACATAATATTTTTCATTAGTCCTCACAGCAATTAATACTTAGGAGCAGGGGTAAAAGTGGGTGGGAACGTGGGGTACCCCTTGCCTCCAGCTCCACAGAACTGTGTACGGCGTTCCCCCAGTTCCTATCCAATTACAATGGGCAAAGATAATCACGGGGGACTGCGTGACGTCATGCCACTACCTACCGTCCCCCTATCTTTCAAGATGATTCCATCTCATCTCGCCTAATCCCACCTCACCAAACGATTTATCAGCCACTTATATCTCCAAGATAAGAATGTCCACCATTTTATGCGAGATGGGAATTCCCATCCTACCTAACCCTATCTCGCCTGAAATGGCGGTAGGATGCAAGGAAGGAATTTCTGTACTAAAGAATTACTCTATTAGTATCTTAACCAGATATTTCAATCAATATTGGCAATCTCTATCAACTACAATATAAATATATAGTAAGTACTATACAAGAAGAAAGCATAGGGGAAGACGATTTAGTGAATTTAGTTCACTTTTGGTTTGTTTTGTGAATACTGGAAATTGATTGGCAAACAGAAGCTAATCAGAAAAAGAATAAAAATAATACCCACAATGTTTGGGAGCTGATTCCTGGCACCAAAATAAGAAAACCTGGGTGCAAAAATGCTTCCTTTTGGCGCTATGTACAACCAAAAACCTGTCGGAAAAATGCCCAAAGCAGCCGTAACTCCAGAACAAAATGTTGGATGGAAGTCGAGGAAAGGATTATTTTTAGCCATAGCTTACATTAATGCACAACTCGATATGGTACAGGGGCAGCACAAAGGTCACCCCAAAGAAATTGAAGAATTATTGGGATAGTTTATGAAACGTTGACTGAGGCAAGTTAACCACAATTAAATACCATATTTCAACTAACAAGAATCTTAGAACAAAGTTACAAGAACATCGTTAAAATTATAAAAAAGAGAAGATACACATATTTGATTGATCTACTTTGACTCAGTATAGAATTGCTTCGAGGAAGAATTGACATTATATGAAGTCCATGAAGTTTAAATGTTATGCCTTCTAGGCTAATAAAGACAGAGAGATCACGCATGGCTATGGATTAGCGTGTGCGAGTTTCGCATAGGAGACCCGGCTCCGATTCGCGGCGGGAGCGCAAGCACTTCGAATCTCACGTTATTCCGTAGCTCCATATCTCATGTAATTTAGCTACCGAAGGGATGCTAAACTGAAATCCGATCCAATAATAGAGATAATAGATGGAAGCTATTTTTGGAAAATAATTCGCGAAATGAGAATGTAGGAGAAAACAGGATAATCTCGAGAAATCTCACGGGTACAATGATATCCACTACAAACTTTTATAGTCTGAGATCGAAAGAGGTCCATCCCACACCAGAAGTAGGCGCTCTATCACTAAGTCACCCTGCTCCTACTTTGGAGGAAACACTATGATTCTGACAGATGTATCGATATACTAAATATTGAGTGTGATAAACCGACATACAAGAAGTACAAACGGTCAGAATGTGGGATTCGTGGAGTTTCCTTCGTGCGAAAATGGTAAGTACGTTTTTGTATGTCACTTATTCTTAACTAGATGCCCGCGTCTCTTAGGCATTGGTGAAGGACACGGTGACCCAGTGGTAAACAGCTTGTTTCTGGTACGTGCGGCCTCAAGTACGATCCTCAGCCGAGAAACTTTGTGATGGACACCATCGTATCATATGTGGGTTTTCTCGGAATACTCCATTTTTTTCCACATTCTCATTCCATCATATCTTCCACCAACATTCACTTCCCTTAATCATTGTCTCTTTTAGCCTAAACAACATAATCGTGGTTCGTTAAAGTTAAATACTTCATTTCATTTTACAGGGGCTGCTTACAGTTTAACGATGGGTTACCGTTAAGATTAATACTATTATTTGTAAGAAAGAAGGAGTCTATGGGGCTCATGATTTTCAGAAGGCTGAGAACTACAATTGTACGTTGATTGTGGAAAATGCTAAAGGCACGAACTAAATTCGATTTGTGAATCTTTTAGCATTATTAGTCGTATTATGTGCAAGCAATAGCTCACTTATCTACAAACCAATAAAACTTATAGTGAAATTTCATATTCGACAGTGAAACATAATAATATACAACTTGGATATCAAATTTCGAGGTTAGTTTCTTGGCTTTGGATACATTCAACTTACATCTGTTTTCGTAATAGTCCAAACTTTCAACATACGAGCATCTGTCTCCGAGATTTCCCTAAATAACTATGAAGATTATCCTAAATCTAACAAAGAAGTATCTAATCTATTCTAAATCTAATAGATAACGATCACTAAAGTTCATAATTCACTTTTGAGAACATGCTGGCCCTAACTGATATATCACATCACCTTTCCATTTTCAAAATTACAACAGATTTCAAAATAGCTGATTTCAAGATGGCGCCGAAGGTTCGTGATCTAATCTGTCCATTCTTTTTTTGTCAATATGTGAATCTACTACAGTTTGCATTGTCCCGCTTTCATTATTTTTAGGATTCAAAAGTTTAATTGATGTATTTCAATAACATAGCATAGCCCTTCTCCCATCATTTTTAACCCCCCATCCGTTTCTTATGACGTTCAGCGCTTATAACTTTGCACATATACATATTTCCACATCCTCTATTAGTCGCACTGCGAATCATCCCGCAATTTAATTCATCCATTTTGACCCTTTACTTGTCAGACAATTTCTTATTGATGGAGGAACAGCGAAAATAAATCTACAATGACTGGCAAGTAACACTTCCCAAGTGTAAGATTCCGACTTTGATAAAATTTGGCAGGTAGATACTACACACAAAATAAACGAATACGTGTATTTTTATTTTCTGCGGTAAAACTGTCTTAGAGGCCAAATGCCCCAACCAAAAATTTTAAAAATTGACGCTTGAAGGACAAAAACAAGTGGACCGAAGTGAACGAAATTATGCACAGATATTGAAAACGTAAAATGAAGAAATACGTGTTTCGTATTTTCCTGGAAAAATATATTTTCCACGGACCCCTCCAAACCTATTGTCATGAAATATCAAAAGTGTTAATAACAGTATGCAAGAAGTGCCTAAAGAACATGAAGAATTGCAACGAAATTTTGTGTTGTGACATTATGCAGAAGAAACTAATGCGTTTTTTTTATTATCTGCAGAAAAACGGTTTAGGGGCAAAAGCCCCCGCTAAAAATTTTGAAAATTGACACCCAAAAGGCAAAAACAAGTAGACCGAAGTCAATGAAATTGTGCACAAATATTGTCGAAGTAGGATGAAGGAATACTTCTTTCGTTTCTTCATGAAAAGGAAAACACTTTTGGGTGGACCGAGGAGTTTGGTGGCGGAAGGAGTGGACAGAAGAGAATGAAATTGTGTGTGGATATTGGATACGTAAAATAAAGCTTTTCGTGTTTCACAAGTATATCCATCCGATTTCTTCAAATTTGCCAGATCAACAGTAAGCACAAAGAGTATATATAGTATTTTATGGTATTTCAGGAGGCACCTTTAACACTTACAATGTTTTCGTGATAAAATGTTTAGAAGGGTCCGTCTCCCACCCAACCATTTTTTCCAGGAAAATACGAAACTTGTATTCCCTTGTTTTAAGTGCAAAATATCTGTGCACAACTTCATTCACTTTGGTTCACTCCTTCTTGCCTTTCGGGCGTCAACTTTCAAACTGTTGGGTGGGGGCTTTTGAACCCCAAAATCGTTTTTCCGCAGAACATAAAAATGAAATGTTGCAATTCTTCATGTCGTTTACACACATCTAATACACTGCTATTAGCACTTTCGATATTTCATGATTAAAGGTTTCGAGGGGTCCGTGCCCTACCCAATTCTTTTTTTTAGGAAATGCGAAACCCGTATTCTCACAATTTATTTCTACGATATCTGTGCACACTTTAATTCACTTCGGTTCATTCTTTTTGCCTTTCGGGTGTCAACTATAAAATTTTGAGAGGGAGCTTTTGCCTCTTAAAATCGTTTTTCCGCACAACATATGAACCCGTATTCGTTTATTTGTTGCTTATTTTGCATACACAAAGTTATGTTGTAATTCTTCATGTCCTTTACACACATCTGACATACTGTTACTAGCACTTTTATTATTTCGTGACGAAAGGTTGGGAGGGGTCTGTGCCCCACGCAACCCTTTTTTCCAGGAAAATAAGAAACCCGTATTCTCTCATTTTGTGTCTAAAATATCTGTGCACAATTTCATTCACTTCGGTTCACTTCTTTAAGCCTTTAGGGTGTCAAATTTCAAAACTTTGTGTAGGAGTTTTTGCCCCCTATAACCGTTTCTTCGCAGAAAATAAAAAACACACGTTCGTTTATTTTTTCGTTTTTTCCATACACAAAATTATATTGCAACTCTTCATGTCCTCTACACATATCGTGATATACTGTTACTAGCACATTTCATATTCCTGATCAAAGGTTTGGAGGGTTCTGAGTCCCACCCGACCCTTTTTTTTTCAGGGAAATAAGAAACCCGTATTCTCTCATTTTGTGTCTAAAATATCTGTGCACAATTTCATTCAATTAGGTTCATTTTTTTTTGCCTTTAGTGTGTCAAATTTCAAAACTTTGGGTGGGAGCTTTTGCCCCTAAAACCTTTTTTTCGCAGAAAAGAAAAACCGGTATTCGTTTTTTTTTTTGCGTATTGTCTATACACAGTTATATTGCAATTTTTAATGTCCTCTACACACATCTGACACTGTTACTAGCACTTTAATATTTCCTAATCAATTGTTTGGAGAGGTCTGTACCCCACCCAACCCTTTTTTCAGGAAAATACGAAACCCGTATTCCCTAATTTTACGTCTGGAATATCTGTGCTCAATTTCATTTACTTCGGTTGAGTTGTTCTTGCCTTTCAAGATTCAGCTTTCAAAATTTTGAGTGGGGCTTTTATAATAAACCTTTACATTATGTATTTTTTCTTTTTTTATGAGATTCTTTTTTGTTGGGGGAAGGAGAGAAATGCTTTCCTCTGATATGTGTTTCTTGCCATTCATCTTGTTTGAACTGCTTAAGTAAGAGCATTTTGTAACTTTTGATGATCCAACTATGTCACGATAATAAAATTGTCATTCTTAACAATTTGTTTTATTTTCTTATTTGCAGATTGCCACACTGACATATTTGTTACAAAATTTAGGTTTGGTCCAACGTCTTTCGAATTCGCAACCAACCCAACCGCCGAACTTTCTGTGTTGCCTGCTATTGCAGGAAAAGTTGAATTGCCGGTGTTAATGCACTTTTGGACTCGTGTATACATGTAGCGCTCTACAGGACGATATCGCCATAATCGTCTTCAAAGCTAACTGGGAAGCTAAATGGAAAAGTTGTTATTAGAAGGAGTTAAAAGAGTTTGTTATACGTCGTTATTGCAGATTCTTTCACATGGACAATGAACCCAGATCTTACTGGCAGTTATTATATCCTAGTAATAGCTCTTTACTTGTAATTAAAGCATATGCTTTTCGATTCTTCAACTTAAACTAGACTGATTGAACAACATTTCGAGAGCTCAATTAATTTCATCCTCGTGTTGATTTCCTTATTTGTACTGCTTTTGGTCTACTTGAGCAAAAAGTTATCGACGTTGGCCATACTTTCATCGCAGAATGCGTACTATTAACTCAGTTGCATTTTATTTTATTTGTTCGCAGGATTTTCGGGTTTGAATTTATTAATTGTTACTTAAAATGGGTACGATACATTTAAAATCTTAAGTATTCTTTCTTCAAAGCAAGCTCAGAACTTGACTGGAGTAATTTCCCTTCGCACTTGGGTTGCTTTTATTAATTTTGTTACATTAGATTATAGTCTAGTTTGGTCCTAGTACGATTATTGTTGTTTCTACTCAGCAGCCAGTTCTTCTTTGCTGAAGCAACATTGTATATACTGGTAATCTTGCTAGCTATTGGTGGTCTTAGGCGTAACGCTGTTACATCACTATAAATCAATTTGGAATTTTGAAAATCAAGGGGGAATTGAAAATGATAAGTGTAATTTATCCAATTTGCCCTTTTGAAGGGAAAATGTGTTGTTAAAGTATTCTCAAATATCGAGTTTGAAGTGCTTGTGATGAAAGTCAAACTTACAGTGCCTTGTATAGAGTTTGAAGTGATTTTGTTAATGTTCCATCGATATGCTAGTGTCGTATATTATTTCTATTTAACAAATATCGTACGTGTTGGATGTATCCTGTTGAATTTTATATTATTAGTATAGATTCTACATTTGGTAAGTTTGAATTACTTATTTGTTCACTTTACATTTGTGATATATCTATATTACGTACCAGCATAATTAGATTTTATATGGCGTATAGCTGGATTGTAGTATACCTCGTCTTTTTTTACCATGTGCTTTATATAATTAATGAATGTAATATAAAAGCCTTCAGGCAATTTGTAATGTCCAATTTAAATAACCAGATATTTACTTGTTTTTTGCTTCATATTTTCGATGCATTTAATTTTGTATATAAATTGTTATTTTATTACAACGATATAGTTTATCTCATGCAACTTTTGATAAACCTATATTTTACATTGGAAGATTACAAAGATATGATACAGCTCATCCTCGTATTATCGAAGAACTGGGTTCGATCCTATTACAAAATGGTAATTTCGGATTTTAAAGCGGTACCATCCCAATGTACCTGCCTTTATTATAATTATAAAATGGAGGGAGTTTTTATACCCTTTCTCCAAGTGACGATACTGAAGTCTAAGTAGTTAGGTTGTAGTTACGTTACAGCATGCATTACAATGATCATGATAAGAGGAAAGATATCAGGAGAATATGAATGTACAATTGACATACTAAAGAATACTAGAGTAGAAGTGGAAAATTCCAAGCACAGCTTTACATCAAGTGCCTACCGACCGGCAGAGTTCGGAAGAAATGGAGCAGCACCATATTCATACTGCAACATAAGAATGCACACAGTGAGATCTACAAAATTTTAAGCCTATTTGTCTACTAACCACAATTTGAAAAATGTTTATGTTAGTATTGACACTCAGATTAAAAACACATTTAGATCTCTCCCTATCAAGTAAACACGCATCATTTAGAACTAATCACAGGGCAATTGATCGTGTCGAAGTATCAAGAAAACCGATAGAAAGACCAAACCTTATGTAATGCGTTTATTAACTATAACGAAACTTTTGATTCACTGGAGACATTGAAGCTCTTCAATCACGGTGGATTTGAAGATGTTTATATAAAAGTTATTGATAAAATCTGTAAACGTATCATTATGAATACCCAATATTTGGTTCTACAATGACTGAGAACAGAGAAGAGAGTTCGATAGTGTGCTATTATTTTCCCAAGTATTACACAAACGTACTTCAATATGTGTTTCAATCTTTTTACTTGAAGACTAAGAAATAAATATAAACGAAAACCATCTTTGTTACGCTGATATCTATCTGTTCACAAACAAGAATACAGATCTGCAACTTATGATAGAAGAATATAATTTAAAGTGCAAGGAATTCGTGTTGAAAATGAATATGAAAAGACTAAGGTGGTATTCCGTAACTTCGTAAGGAAGTCAAATATTCGAGTTGAAAAGACAGGATGGGGAGAGTTGAATAGCTAACTTATCTGGAAAAGAAAACAGTCATCGATTGCAACATTAATCAAATTAACAGTAGTAATAAGTTAGGCTGAAGCGCATTCCGAAGAAACAGCTTTATGTTCAGAAGTTAAATAATATGTTTAAAGATTAAAATATTCAATGAAAGTCTTCTGTATATTTTTACATTTGGATCGGGAACATAGACATTAACAACATCAGACATTCTCTGTCTGGAGAGATGTATTAGAAATTATCCGAAAAGATAAGATAAGAATCATATGGATCAGAAAGATCACTTGAGTAATGGGAATGTGAAAATGTTCTTTACACATTCAATAAGAAACGATAATCCATGGATGAAGAATTTTTTGACTGAATACCAACAGCCAAGAATTGATATTGGAAATATTCTAATGTAAAATGATATGACAAAATGAAGCCTTGCGAAGTAGCCTTGAAAAGAATTGTTGAAGATAGATGATTATCTGAAAGAAGTGAAGAGACTATTTCCATAAGTGACCTGACAATTGTTTACTATATATATATATATATATATATTAACAGAGAAAAATCATATTCACGAAGAAATTAAATGTCGAATAAAAGCAGGGAATTCGTGTTACCATTCGGTTCAAAATCTCTTGTCGTCGCGAATTCTGTCGAGGAATTTGAAGCTTAAAATATACAAAACGATAATTATGCCTGTTGTTCTGTATGGCTGCGAAACATGGTAACTTATAAGTACCATAATGGACTGAAAGTATTTGAGAACAAGATCTTGAGACGAATATTCAGACCCAAGAGGAACGGAAATGGGGAATGGCGGAAACTTCATAACGAGGAACTGCATAATTTATATGGTTTACTCAACATTGTTAAGGTCGTCAAGTCTAGGAGGCTTAGGTGGGCGGGTCATGTAGCTACAATGGAACAGAGTAGAAACACTTTCAAAGTCTTGACTGGAAGACCAATCGGAAAACGACCATTAGGAAGACCTAGGCGCAAATGGGAGGACAATATTAAGATGGATCTCGCAGAGATTGAATACAAAGTAGGAACTGGATGGAGTTAGCTAAGGATAGAAGTCAGTGGAGAGCTTTTGTGAACGCGGCATTGAACCTCCGGGTTCCATAGGGCATAGAGTTATACATATATTCGTGTGGGTGGGTGTACGTGTATGTCTGTGTACCTCTTCCGAGTAATTGGTCGATCATTTAATTCCTTGCTGAGTTAGTCATGTATAACTTTCGCTCATAATATAGCACTGTTTTGATTTGTTATGAAAAATAAACCCGCAAGAAAGTATTTTTGCCATTTGATCCATGGATTATGCAATTTGTGTGCTGTATCAAAAACATTGTTGCACTTCATTACTTCTTGAATGTATATGTTTAAATATATTATAAAGATTAAATATATTAGAAAGAATGTTTTAAATGTTTGTGAAAAATGTTTAATGTGTTTTCATCTTATTTTCACAGGTGTTTATGGTTATTTACTATAGGTATTACCTTAACCCATATTATGAACTGCTACATGGGTCTAGTAACGTATGCAACATATTACGATTGTGATCCTCTCAGTACAAAGGTAAGATATAATATTTTTTCTTCTATCGAAATTATTTGTTGCATAAGGGAAAGTCAGAAAGTTTTGTTCCCACCTTATGTATATTGCTGATACTAGATATAAAGGAAAATGCATATAGAATGGATATACATTCTTGCGATATTTTTACACGCAATTCCTTTTTTTTTACTTTAAGTGCTTGTATGGGTGGACAATCCACTATTCAAATCCTGACAATACAAGATGAGATCTTTTCCACAAAGCCATGTTTGAACTGCATGGTTGATGCCATTTGATGTGAATCGGTGTCACGCAAATCTCCCTTCATTTTGGGTAAAAGGTGGAAATGAGGCTTGTCCAGTAGGGTAACATTTATAAGTCCTAAACGGCACAACTCCTAAACGGCGTAAGTCGTAAAAAATATAGGCACTAGGCCTAAAGTTCAGGTCTTGTGCCGTATAATACTTATGCCGTTTAGGACTTGTGCTGTTCAGGATTTGTGCGTCGAAATGATTTTTAGGTCTTGTGCCGTTTAGGTCTTATGCCGTTTAGGTTTTGTGTATTTTTTATTTACTTGCTTTAGTTCTGAAATTCGCCACCACCACACGAAATTACGACCATGCAACAACTAGTAGGCGAAAATGTTACGAACGTTGCTAAATCCAACGGTAACAACTATACTACTAACAAGGAAGGGTCACGCAGTGGCTAGGCTGAGATCCAAACGAGACAATTGTGTTTGCATTTGATATGTTATAACTAGATGGATCACAAAGTTATACGTGCCACCGGGCAGAATATCGTGAGTTACAACATATTTTGTAATGTAAGAACTACAAAAAATTACCCTGCAGAATAGTTTGAACCGAGTCATTTGTTCGGAAATGGTTGAGTAAATGGAAAACTCTGCCAACACGTATTCCACCATTTACAACGACAAACTTTCTGTGGTAAGAAAAATTGCCCCAGGGTCCCCCGCAGGGTCCCAGGCGGGGTCCAACTCGAAATTTTGAAATGGCAAGAGAGGTAGCACATCGTTTGAAAGTTCCTTGTTGTCTCGACTTTCTACGACAACCCTGTCCAAAATTGCGGCGTGTCAAAATATAAACAAAAGCTTAATTGAAAATCTTTGGCCACCTTGAATCCAAGATGATCGCTTAAAACCTATATCAAAAGGATAAACATACCAAACTGCTGACGCTGGGAAAACCAAATTTGGCATGAATGTTGATCAGTGGGTGACGAAAAGATGCGAAATGTTCGAAAACGAAACGTCTTGAGTTCAAAATGCCGTAGTATGTATCGAACGCATGTCCAGGTCAAACCACTGGTGTTGGAGAAGCGAAATGTGGTATTTACGTTTATGGTTAATAGTAGGTATCCACAAAATATCAAAGAGTATAATCTATAATCCAATATGGCTGCCAGCATGAAAAATGAGATTGTATATAAATATGTTATTTCTTGGAATACTGTGACTAAACCAACAAAGTTTGACGCAGCTCGAAATACTGAAATGACTTACACATTGTTTGGTACTACTTGCCAATCTTGGAAATGTGTTGTTACCGAATGAAATTATAGTTGAAATGAATCGAAATTCAATTGTTCTTTAGTCTTCCTATTAATTCTAGATACGTAATAGAGAAAAATAGAGATTTAGATTTGTAGTGTTATGAATGACATAAGTTTTAAGCGGCCATCTTGGATTCAAGGTGGCCATAGTTTTTCAATTAAGCTTTTGATTACATTTTGACCCGCCGCAATTTTGGACAGGGTTGTCGTAGAGATTAGAAACTTGCTCCATCTACTTTTATTTAACAAGATCTTGCAAACGGTGAGCTACTTAACCCCTCTTGCCATTTGAAATTTTTCAGTTGGACCCCACCTGGGACCATGTGGGGACCCTGAGACAAGACGTTTTAACTTAAATTGTTGTACTTTGAAAATAATGCCACACTTCCTTTCTTATTTTCACATTTGTCTCACCGTTTCCGATTTATAGGGGTGACCATGGACTTTTCAATTAAGATTTTGTTTACATTTTGACCCTCCGCCATTTTGCACAGGGTTGTCGTAAAGAGTCGAGACTTGCTGCATCTTCTTTCATTTTACAACAGCTTTCAAACGATGTGCTACTTAACACCTCTTGCCATTTGAAAATTTTAAGTTGGACCCCATCTGGGACCCTGCGAGGACCCTGGGCAGCTTTTATCCGAAAAAGTGTGTCCTTGAGAATGACGGGATACATATTATCCGATTTTTCCATTTAACCAACCGTTTCCGAACAAATGATTCGGTTGAAAATATTCTGCCAGCTTTGTAGTTCTTACATTACAAAATATATTGTAACTCACGATATTCCGCTCGGTGGCACGTATAACTTTGGGATCCATCTAGTTATAACGTATCAAATCCAAACATAATTGTCTCGTTCGGATCTCAGCGGAGCCACTGCGTGTCCCTTCCTTGAAAGATTATTGTTATCATTATCTGCTCTGTACTTATACACAAATTACATAACATAACCTATTTCATTCTAAGAATTAATTATATAATTGGTTAAGAAATTCGTTTCTTTCAAATGGAGATAGGAGAATCCCAAGACAAATTCATTAAAAAAGAAGAATTAAATAAAATTGTTTAAAAAGCATATTTTACCAGACTTCTGAAGCCAAGCAAAATTTCAGAATTGGAATATATACTGTGTGGAGTGTATTTTATTAAGAGCAAGACAAAAATCCACCAAACGTTACTTAATTAAGACAAAAGCTCACTAGGCATTTCACGAGTGAACATTAAATACCAACTGTATACAATAAGAACGAAGTAAATATAAAATTGAACAAAGAACATTCATTATGAAATTCAGTTACTATATTTCACAGTGTGTTTTGATACAGTTGATATGTATAATAGGGTGGGCCGAAAAAAATTTTTTCAGATATTCAGGATTGAGTAGTTATCAAAAGTTGTGCATTGGTACGAAATGAAGCCATGTCAAATATGTTGATTTTAAAACAATATTTAACCGGGCCCCCGTGGCCCTAAATTTCCCAATTTTTTGTTCAAATAAAATGGTTTTAGGTAATAATAACATTTTACCAGACAATACTATTAATACATAAAACATGAAATACATGGTTTCAATATACGCAAATAACTATTAAGAGCTTAACTAACTTCCATTACTACCATATTAACACACGAAAAACCTTTGTGTTGAGCCCAGCTCAGAACTCTCAAACTTTAAGAGAATATCACTTTTTCGCATCTGGATGCAAAATACATAACACTGGCTTTCCGAAGGCGGCGCTTACATTGCTGAATTCAAATAAACTAGAAACAATATGGCTGCGAGCCTCTCTTCCTGTATTGTCTTGACTTCGAATTAAGCACATTATTTTGAATTACAACTCAAAATGCAAAACGATCATTAACCCCATTAAGAAATGAGATATACTCCATTAAGAGTCAAATTAAATAAATTTAAGAACGGTGCTCAGAAGTTATTTGATATTTTCTCTTGCAAATGCTGCGATAGATTAACAAGTAAGTGTGGTAAATCAATAATTATATACCGCTTTTGGACTGGGAGCTCATATTAGATCAGAGAAATCAGAGACAAATGACGAGTTGCAATGTAGATGAAGCAGAAACCCATAGGCTCAAAAGAAAGCATGACACACAGATCGATTATGATGCTACGGTACCAATTACAAGAGGGTTACAATCGTTAGCCTCAATCCCGTACTTGGAACATACATTAAGCGCTTCCACCCCGAATTCAGACGATGAAGAGTTCGCATGGAGCAATCATTTAGAGAATAAAGTCTTTAGTAAACCTAAATAAACAATAGTGAGCCCTAAACAAATGAGTACCGCAAAAGATTTAACAGGTATATCGAATAGTTCGGCTGCTAAAATTGTATCCGCTGTTTTAGAAGATATGAATTTACTGAACAAAACTAAGACAAGGTATAATAGTAGATAAAAACAAAATCCGTACGAAACTAGCAAAAAAGAAAAAAGAAACCGTCTACAGTGTAAAGCTACTAATTTTAAGGGTTTCTATTTTGATGGCCGAAAATACCAAACTATAGTTCTAATTGACAATTGCAATAGGCAAAGCACTGAAGAATATGCGGATTATATAGATTTGACCCATTGGTCAGAAGTAATAGTAACGAAACCTCCAATTTTGGCTAACGTGTCAATAGAAGAACCAACCGAAATGATTGTGGAAAAGAGGAGATTTCAGTTTGTCACGTTCCCCTTCCACACAAGGCTTTGGAGACGTGTGTAAAGGTAGTAACAGAATCTTCTTTAGAAGTATGCGGGAGTGTTGCACGAGACGGTTATATTCGAGCAAAACTGGAAGCACGAAAGTATCTACCAAGCTTCGAACATAAATCTCAATATTTTGTTCCAAGATTCAACTAAGGAGCTTTAAGTAAGAGGAGGGTGGGTGGGAGTAACTCGCTGTATAGGCACCTCCACGTGGTGAGTTCTGCGCTAGTTTGGTGTTTGTTGGTCAATTTTTCAACCTTACCTTATGTATTTGTGTCCGTACTATTATATCTACTAAACACCAATCAGGCGAAGAGCTGCACATCAGATCAGAACATTTAAAATCCTTTGGTCAAGTTAAAGTATTAGGAATCTTAACCAATTTTCTATACATACTTAAAATAATGGTATTTACATTTTGAAAAATAATAACAACACTTTTCGGACCCGCAAGGCCTGCTAAAATATTTTTTCTGCCTCTGTTTTGGGGAAGAAACATAGCATTATACAACTTTTGCACGGTACTCAAACTTAATATTCTGAAAACAAATATTTCAATATTTTCACTGCTCACAACCATATTTTTTCAGCATTAACGTTCTTTTGGGCTCCCGGGGCCCGGTTAAATATCTTTTTATCCGGCTCTGTTTTGGTGAGGAAACATGACATTATAAATTTTCCACGGTACTCAAACTTAACTTTCTAAAAACATATATTTCAATATTTTCACTAGTAGTAGAAAATGGATCGATCTGGAACATATGAGAACAACATAGAACAACTCAGGAGCCCCTGAGAAATTGAGCACCTTACACCGTGAACTCACGGTCTTTTACGACCTCCATTTTCGGGATGAATTTGTTCCCTTTTATGAGCACTTTTTAGGGGGTGTACTCGTTCTCTTTTATGATCACATTTTAAGGGGTGAACTCGTTCCCTTTTATGAGCATATTTTCCACCCCTATTTTAACATAGCAGATAACAGATAAGAATATGGGGTGTATTCGTTGTCTTTTATGAGCCTATTTTTCAACCCCTATTTTAACATAGCAGGTCACATAAGATTACGAACACATATAAGAGCATCAGATTACGTAACATAACAAGGGTGTATTCATTCTCTTTTATGAACACTTTTTAGGGGTGTATTCATTCTCTTTTATGAACACATTTTAAGGGGTGAACTCGTTCTCTTTTATGAGCATATTTTTCAACCCCTATTTTAATTACGAAACATAGCAAGACTCGTTCCACCCTTATTTGAACATAACACAGCTAATAAAAGAGTATGGTATGTTTTCCAACCCCTATTTGAACATGGCAGAGATTATTTTCTTTTACGGGGGTAGCAACACCCCCAACCCTCCTCCTTTCTCATCCAGGGCTTGGGACCGGCAATGGCGGAGTTTAAAAAAATAATATCATCATACTCTCATAAATGAATAAATATATATGTGTGTGTTTTGAGTTTAACGTCCCGTTCAGCAACGAGGCTATATGAGAAGTGGACCTACTGATTAACGTGGAATCCGAACCACATGAGCTCCCGCCGGGAATGAATAAATATAATATCATTAGCATCAATAGTGGTGAGTGAGAATTTGTTTAAAAAATCGTGCAGTGAATAACCAGATGCACGACATGCTAGATATAAAAAACAGTAATGTCCACAAAATTGAGATAAATCACCTTGAATACGTCTATTATTCCATGTATAATACAGACAGTTTCGTTTTAAAAACCTTATATGATGTTGTATACAGGGAGGTATACCATAGCTATCGAAATACTCTCCCACACACATATTTGATATATAAACACCAAACCAATGTTCACCAGGCTTATCACTAGAATCAGTATTTATAATTATGGCGGCTGGAAATGTATGAATAAACAAAGGAAACTCATCAGCAGCATATACACCAATAAAATGATCTTTAGGCAAGTTTTGTTGTAATGCTTCATAAAGCTCAATGGTATTTAACATTTTTTAATTAATATATATTTTTCTCTGGAAATCAATTTCTAATTCTGAATAGAATTCACCATAAATAATTGTTGTTACAGGAGATGGCAGTGCTTCTTTAAAATGAACCTCTAAACGTACACTTCCTTGCCGTTGTGGACTAGTGTGAAATGCAGCACTTGCGCTTGAATCAGGAATTAAATCAAACACCAGTAGAGTATAACCATTAGGATATTCAGCACGTGAAATATCATTACCTTGATTAGAATAATAAATACCTGAACCTGTAAATATCGTAGAATATGCTTGTACTTATAGATTATTATCAAAATCCGGTTGTAATGGTTCGAAGGGCACTGGAGTTCCATCAACATACAGTGTAAAAAACGTCATACTAAAATGTTGAAAATTGAATGGATTTGTTTGATAAGTACCATTGAAAGCAGTATTAGTAACAAAACCAATAATAATACGTTTAGGCACTATGCCTGAAAACAGATCTGGAAGTGTACTATCCATAATTCCTTGTGGCAGAGTTTCAGTCTTCACCTGCACTTTTGTTATAGGATATTTTACTTTAAATTTAGGATTTTGTAATACTTTATTTTGTGCTATTTTAACTGCTGGTGATACATCAACCGTTTTCACAAGCAATGTTGCATCTGTAATTACAACTTTTCCATCAGCATCTGCGTCACCCATTAAACAAAATGTAGGTTTAGCTGGAATTAGTTTAATACGCAATTGTACACCATTCAGTAAAAATTTCTCCTGATTGAAAATATCAGCATGAATATAACCCAATAATTCAAATGACTGACTTAAAGCAGTGAGAAGAAAACGTTGTTTAAATCCTACATTAGCATCGGCCACACTGTCCATATGCCCTGCAGTATCTTTAAACCACATTGATGTTTGAAGATGTGTTGTTTTAGCTTCAGCATTATAATTTAGTAGTTTTTCAATATACGATCGATATGGATATGTATGTGAAGAGTAGGAAATAATTTGATTATTTAAATATAATTCCACTTCACTGAACATTGCATTGAGAAAATCATTTACAGGGCCGATTTTCTTATCGGAAGAAGTTAAATTAGAACCATCTGATTTAGTAATTTTACCTTTAACATATAACATTGTGTGCGGTAAGTCAATATAGTCATCCCCATGACCGGGGACTACAAATTCTATTGGTGCATTATCAGCTATCGAAGCCACAGGCTTATATGGAACTATTTTATTACCTATAATACTGGCTTGAGTGGGTAAACCAGCAAATAAATCTAATTCTGATTTCATACACGCACACTGCATTTTCGTTTCTTACTATTAATATTCACACATGGTAAAATTTACAATACCGTATTACGTCTACGAAAATGTAATTTTACACATACACTGCCATATTGGAAAGGAAGTGGATTACCTGTACTATCTCTTAAATCAATAATAATTTGATCAAATTGTTTCCGTTGCACAGTGACATAATGAGGATTGTCAAAAATATGTACATTATTAATACCATGGTCTGTAATATTTGTATTTATAATACGTAACAATGGAGCTATGGTGTCACCCACCATTTGTGGTTTTACAATATCACTGTAAATATACATAAGTGTAAGTAGCGATTTTTGTAAATCAGGTGGATAACGAGCATGATGCACAACTGCAATATCTTCCTGTTGTATGTGATCAAAGCCTAGTATTCTGGCTAGTTCAGGAGATAGACGTACTTCTATATGCTTCTCTTAATCTTTTATTACTCTATTAACCTCAATTCGTTTTACAGATGCTTTGACTTTTAATTGTAGATTTAATATATCACTTTTATGATTAATTTGTGATAGAATATCATCAACATGATAATAGTGGCCTGGTAAGATTTGAGTTATGTTCCAGTTTTTTGTATTCATGATACGGTAATAAATATTATTTGTATATTTGGAAACATTCTGAAATGAACTTGTATAATGTACTTCAACAACAGCTGTTTCCCACACTCCCTTCTCCAGTACAATAGGTTGATATAATTAAGTAGTATAACAAGGAAGAGTATTTTGAGGAAAATATTTCATAGAACTATTGCTAGGAACTATCACTTTGCTCCATAATCAGTGAATCAATCAAAAATATCTTTGGATCTTTTTATCCGTTTCACACCACCACCACCACCACTAAAATGAACTTTCTTTCTTTTTCTTCTAGATCCTTCCAACACCTGATTTAATTTATTTTGAGTTTTATTTTTTAAATTTGTTTTAGCTTCTTGCCATCGATCATGCAAAGACTCTTCAATAGGTCTATTATTATCTAGTGCATCTCCTGCTACATTAATTCCTGTACGTATCAATTCTTTACCAACAGTTTTTTCACCTTGTTTTAATAAAGGAAATACAGTACGAAATAAACCTCCTAGAAAACTACCAATGCCATAACCTTCTTGATATGCTGTACCTGTATACACGTTATAATCACCTCCTGCTTGATGTGTGTAATAATTAAGGTATGGCTCATTCATCTTTCTTTCTTTCTATATACTTAAAAATATCAATAGATTACAATAGAATATTAGTATTATTGCTTATAAGTACACCATTTGCGTTTAAGGGGTGGAGGACCATCCTCTTCGTCCTCTTCGTCTTCTGTTAGTTTTCTAATATAATCTATTCGTTGAGGATTATCAATGTACTCTAAGGGTATATTGGCTTTTGCTAATAATGTAGCAAAAGGTTTCCAGCCGGCAACTGAAATATTTTTCTTACGACATCTAACAAAATCGGATATCAAATCCACTATATTTACACCTGTAATTAATTTATTATTAATATTCACATTTCCATTATCGTCCCATTGAATATTTGGATTTTGTTTCAATTTACGTAATAAAGGTCTTGCTTTACGTTTACAAATTTCAGGGAGAGTAGATATTATTTCATCCTCCTCATCCTCATCCTCTTCTTCTTCCTCCGTAGTAGTAGTAGTAGTAGTTGCTGTTGTTGTAACTGCTGTCGGTTTTTGAATTATATTTAAATATTTTTGTAAGACTTCTCTATATCTTGTCCATTTTTCTTCTGCATTTAAACTTTTATTATTTAAAATTTCTTTCATTTCATCATCAAGATTAGATATCGTTTGATAATGTTGTAATTTTTCTGGTGAGATTAAAATAAGTTTCTGTGCGTTTTGCATAATTATTTAATTAAACTAGATAGTATACCTCCTAAAATAGGTGCAAGCAATTCAGTAAGGAAACCACCTTTTTGTATAATTATTCGTTTTTTCTTTTGTTTTAATGATGGACCTTTTTTCACCAAATATCTTAGTTCCTTTTTATATTTTTTAGCTTATTTATCTCTGTTTTATTTAGTGGAACATTTCCCTGTAATACGTTATAGGAACATTCACAAATAGAGCGAATTAAAACAGGATCTGCATTTTGTAAAATTGCCTTACGTGCTTGCGGTTTTGACTTTGCTAAAAGTTTTAACAAATGTGCATTTTCCTTGCTAATCATTTTTTACGGCTATTAAAGCACAAATAGTTGTTAGAATATAAACCATATTGCAATTATTTTTTTACAGGCATATAAACATAATTAAAGGAATCTGTTGGAAAGATATTTGTTCGAACTCGCTGCTCATCAGGAGTATTTTGTTTCAAATCAAAAAGTATATAACCATGTACAATTCGAGTTGCATCTTGATATGCTTCTTGAATAAATTTTGTATTACCTGGATACAATTGTCGTGCGAGATAATTAATTTGAGCTTGGTCTCTAGGATTTTTAAAACAAACAATATAATGACAATTTAACGAAATATCCCGCATTCCTTTTTGTTGATGAAAAATATTCTGTGTTATAAATATTACACTTATATTTCTATGATGGCTACCCTTAGTAAAAATATCTACAATCCGATGGTCACACTCATGCATTACATCATCAATAATGACAAGATGTGGACCCTTATGTGCTTGAAATTCATTATTTTGAGGTAAATCTTCTTTAAATGTACAGTTTGAAAGAGTATCATACAACGGCTGCCATTCACCATAACACCATACAATATTTTTAAATAACTTACTATAATGTTCAAGAAATGTTTTAACATAATATGATTTTCCACAGCCTGTAGGACCTGCTACCATACATGTAAAAGGAATTTTCCATTCCATCTCTATTACAGATATATTACATTTATTTTAAATAGCGTTTTTTAAATATTTTTACATAAAAAACAGCGTTTGTGGAAGAATGAAAATTTACAGTGTTGCTAGAATTTAAAATACTTGTGACGACATGCTTCACCTATAAATTCTTGACTTCTTCTTTTTTTACAATATAGTATGTTTTAAATCAATCCAAGAATTTTCACTTTTTGGCAGACCTAACCATTTCACATAGGCCTTATTATTTTTCTTTGGCAAAACTTTTTCAATCAAATACGTATAAGGATATTTGGTTTTCATTAATTCCTGTTCATAAAAACGTCCCAGTATAGGTTGTTGCTTGTTATCTTTTAAGTGGTAGGTCGGTGGATTTGTCAGGAATACTTCAGCTATTTGAAAGATTTCAGTCGTCCAATTACGAGTAAATCCTCTTTGAAAATGCTTGTTCGCCTTACTTATTCTAACATAATCATTCACTCTAAATTTTGGTTTTCCTTTAAAGGAAGCAAATTTTTTACAATACACGGTTGATAATAAAACCTGTTCATGTTTTTTGGTTACATCTGCAGGTCTCATTTTGATAGTGCTATGTTTAGTATGATTATATTGTTTTAGTAATTCTGGTAATATATCGAGCCATTTATAATTACGTTGTAAAGTAAAGCGTTTCCACATTAAATTACGCAATGTTTTGTTAAATCTTTCGACAATACTAGCTTTTATTTCAGTATATGTAGAATAATGCTTAATATTATATTTTTCATTAATTGAGTAAAGTATGTGTTGTAGAATTCTTTCCCTCTATCCGTCTGAACATAATTAGGACTTATCTGATTTTGTTTTAAAATTGACTCAAAATCTTTGGCAACATGTTCACCAGTTTTTTGTTTCACAGGCACCGCCCATGCTTTTTTACTAAATGTATCTTTGACAGTTAATAAATATTTGTAATTTTTATTAATTTTTGCTAGACCTTTTAATTTCCCACTATTCATTTCTACAAGATCTGCCTGCCATAAATCGTGAATACCTTTGGTAATAACAGGAATTCTAGCATAGTGTTTTCTAGCAGATTTATGTAATTCATTTACAATATTTTTTCTTTCATCCTGATAAGACATCATTTCTATATATTTCTAATAAAATATTATTTATATATTTTACGTTGATTATCATTATGCTGTTTCGATTGAAAAACTTACTTTCTTAAAAAAAATATTTTACATTTTACACTTATTACAATATTTCAATGGTAACTGATAATGTCCCCATGGCAATGTATGAATGTTACAATTAAGAATACGTCGCTTGTCATCATGAGGATCTACAGCAATTTTATTAACAGATACTGTAAAAATTTCATGTTCTTTAGATTGCAACTGATTTGTTTCTTTCTAATAGTTCGATTATTGTTTAAGCAATCCTTAAAATCTTCGATATAAATCATACGTGTTACATTTTTTCTTATACCCTTAATTTTTTTATTTCTTTATCAGATTTATTGCGAATTGCATATTCTTTTGCTCGTAAACCAACATATTCAATGATAGGAACTCCACTTAACTTGTATTTCATTTTACCCAAAACGTGTTTATTTTTTGTGTTATATAAAGCATGATTTTCTGCATAATTAGAAGTATCATAATACTCGTTCATGTCTTTTATTTCTTTATAAATATCGTCGGTTTTAATGTAGTAAATGAAAGAGTCAGTATCCATATAAGTAATGCTAATCTTATCTCCATATCGAGGTTTCATTATATTGTAATGGAATTCATACATTGCTAATTTTAATAATTCCAAAACTGTAGCTCCAACATAGGTTTATTTAAAGTTACAGATTTTTTAACATATGGAATAATGCAAGATTATCTCCTAATTTTGCCCAATTTTGAAACTGATCTTTCTCGTAACGTAACGTAACTCGATAAGTCTACCATTAAAATTAAAGTGCTTAGAGAATGTGATGTATTTCTCAGTGCTTTCAGCAATTACAGAAATATTGCCAGGGGTGCAACATAATTCTTTCACAAATAAATGTGCATCATACCCAGACAAATTATGGAAGAAGACAGGGATAAAATTACTTTGACGTTTAATTTGTAAATTGCAATTGTTGCACACCGTGGCAATATATTGACCAGTTAAATGGTTATGATGTTTAACTTTTCTATTGTTACTCATATATTTACTATCGCAAACAGAGCATTCAGTGGATAGATTATACTCCTGTAACTGAGAACTATTTAATGGTATTATTGGTTTTTGTTGATCTAATATGTTTATGATTTTTCTTAATTCATTCTCCATAGCAGACATAAACTTCATCGATACATTTTCTCCCCGATAAATAACTAAATCTGATTTCATATAGTTGTTACTCCAACATACAATATAACCAAAACTGCATGGTATATGTTGCTGAATTTGTATTGTATGAGATCCACTTTGTTTATTTATAGGTTTCAATAAACTTTCAAAATCTGCAACTATTATCACATCATTCTGTAATAACAATTTCAAATTTCGAAATTTTAAAACTTCTCCTTGTTCGGCATGTTAATTTGGGTTGGAGTGTGTTCTTTACATAATTTTTCATGTTCATCTAATTTTGGTTTGTTATAAAAAGATACTAAACATCGTCTACAAATAAATGTTTGATGAGTACCTAACTGATGTCTAACTAAACCATTTAAATTTGTAATTAAACAATAATGAGAGTTTAAATATAATAAATCTATATGTTTAAATACACCTGTGTTTTCGCTTATACGTAACGGAAAAATTGTTTCATTATCATAATCAATGCCGTATATATTAATAGAAATTTGTTCCTTAGGAAATACAGAATTATACATATGTTCAAATTTGCTTATATGTGCTACTTCGGCGGGGAATTTTATATTAGTTTTTTCAAATAATGGTAATAAAGTTTTAATATATTTTATGTAATTATTCACACGATGTGGATTATCTTTTGCGGGATATAAAGCAGCTAGAATACTATACATAAAACATCTATTATCGTTATTTTCAATATTTATAACACATTTCTTTTTGGATAAAATCCATTGAGGCAATTTTACATAAGTTTTCTCTTTATGACTCTTCAATAACGCATTGAGATTTTTTATAAGACAATAATGACTATTGCAATTTTCTTCACAATACAGTAAATCTATACGTTTATCTACTCATGTGTTTTCGCTTATACGTAACGGAAAAATTGTTTCATTATCATAATTAATGCCATATATATTAATAGAAATTTGTTCCTTAGTAAATACAGAATTATACATATGTTCAAATTTGCTTATGTGTGCTACTTCGGCGGGGAATTTTATATTAGTTTTTTTCAAATAATGGTAATAAAGTTTTAATATATTTTATGTAATTATTCACACGATGTGGATTATCTTTTGCGGGATATAAAGCAGCTAGATTACTATACATAAAACATCTATTATCATTATTTTGAATATATAGAACACAATTCTTTTTGGATAAAATCCATTGAGTTAATTTTATAAATGATGAAGCTGACAGAGGATCATATTTACTGATTTTAATTTCTAGGTGATGGTTTGGTTCAGAACAAAGACCACCCTGATTTCTTAATTCCTCTTTTTTCTTGTTCAGCTAAAATTTTATTAAATAGTTTTTCAATTATAGAATTCACATCTGTACTCGGTAAAATAATTTCGTTACCACTATCTACAAAGAATCTACATGTTTCTAAATCTACTGGTTTTACAAAAGTTGTAGCCAAAGAAAAATTTACTTTAAAAGATGTATTAGTTTGTTCTTGTTTTAATATATCTAAACAGTCTTTTCTTTTATTATTTAAAAAACATCCACTATCCTCATTTAAAACAGTATCACATTTTAAAATGATTTTTTTTCAAATTATTATTAAATAGAGTATCAGTTGGTGAATTGATAGTATTTGGTTTAACCTTTTTTGTTGCCATTTTTTTTAAATATAACTCAATGTTACTATAATTATTCTGAAGTGAGTTTTTATAATATGATATTATTGTTATAAAATGTCTTACCTAAAAAAGAAAACAAAACCACACTAATAATATAAACACACACAAAAAATCTGAACTTTACACTTAAAACACCACGAAGAAAGTGATTACAAAAAAACATCTCGGTCAGTCTTTTATACCTGTGTGATCGCATTACGTCATATTGCGCAATAGGGATGAGTCACGGTCGGGGATTCCCCTCTTTTTTTAATGCTATCGTTGAATGACAAGTTATACCGCGAGCGATCAACATATACCTTTGTGATTGATTGCATTACGTAATATTACGTTCATGGATTCCTTTTTTTTCAGTCCTATCGTTGAATGACCGTATTGTCTGTTAAAGAGAAAACTGGCTCAATGTTTTTAAAATCCGGATGAATGACGTAATGAGAATTATCCACATATTGCGGAAGTTATTATGTAACTGATAACAAAACACGGAAGTTCGCATTCCTCTTCAATCTTTAAATATAGGTTAGAAGAAGTTCACTTCTTAAAAGAATCTTTGCTATTTTTAAACTCCGACATTGCCGGTCCCAAGCCCTGGATGAGAAAGGAGGAGGGTTGGGGTGTTGCTACCCCCGTAAAAGAAAACAATCTCTGCCATGTTCAAATAGGGGTTGGAAAATATACCATACTCTTTTATTAGCTGTGTTATGTTCAAATAAGGGTGGAACGAGTCTCGCTATGTTTCGTAATTAAAATAGGGGTTGAAAAATATGCTCATAAAAGAGAACGAGTTCACCCCTTAAAAAGTGGTCATAAAAGAGAACGAGTACACCCCCTAAAAAGTGCTCATAAAAGGGAACAAATTCACCCCTAAACTCTTTTACTAGTTCTGCTATGTTAAAATAAGGGTTGGAAAATATGCTCATAAAAGAGAATGAATACACCCTTATTATGTTAGGTAGTCTTATGCTTTGCTATGTGTTCATAGCCTCAGTGTAATTTCTGCTGGTTTGGGTACAAAACCTCGCGGCCAGAACCTCGCGGCGACAACCTCGCGGACCAAAACCTCGCCTGGCCAAAACCTCGCCTCCCAAAACCTCGCGGCCCAAAATCTCGCCAGGCCGAAACCTCGCCTGGCCAAAACCTCGCCGCCCAAAACCTCGCGGGACAAAATCTCGCCGGGCCAAAACCCCGCCTGGCCAAAACCTCGCCTCCCAAAACGTCGCGGGCCAAAATCTCGCGGGGCCAAAACCTCGCCTGGCCAAAACCTCGCCACCCAAAACCTCGCGGGCCAAAATCTCGCCGGGCCAAAACCTCGCGCCCCAAAATATCGCCATACCCAAAATCTCGCCTGACCAAAATGTAAATGTTCCAACAGATGATAAGGATGACGGTATAAAAGACGCTGTTTCAGAAGAAGTATCACGAGTATTTGACCAAGTCCCGCGATACCATATGAAAATTCTATTTCTGTATTAGAGGATTTCAATGTGAAGGTAGGGCGACAGGATGTTTTTAAACTGGTTATAGGGAAAGAAAGTCTGCATAAGGAAAGTAATGACCACTAACGAGGTTAGTTTCGTGAACTTTGGAACATCCAGAAACTTAAAATTTTAACAAAAATCTAATAATATTTATGAAAATATGAAACAATATATGAGTTTTTACGACGTCCCTTGATTATGTCCTATAGGTTAAAGGAGACGTAGATGACCAGGATGAAGGAAATGATCGAATAAAGAAAGTGGGAGGAAACGGGAATAACCCGAGAAAGCCCACGCACACGATGTTTTGTATATTATTATTATTATTATTATTATTATTATTATTATTTGTAATGTGGAATTGCATATTAGGAAACACATTGGGTAAATTTTAAAGAAAAGTTTCATTCGCGGCGAGGTTTTGGCCCGGCGAGATTTTGTCCCGCGAGGTTTTGGGCGGCGAGGATTTGGCCACGCGAGGTTTTGGGCGGCGAGGATTTCGCCACGCGAGGTTTTGGGCGGCGAGGATTTGGCCACGCGAGGTTTTGGGCGGCGAGGTTTTGGCCCGGCGAGATTTTGTCCCGCGAGGTTTTGGGCGGCGAGGTTTTGGCCACGCGAGGTTTTGGCCCGGCGAGATTTTGTCCCGCGAGGTTTTGGGCGGCGAGGTTTTGGCCACGCGAGGTTTTGGCCCGGCGAGATTTTGTCCCGCGAGGTTTTGGCCGGCGAGATTTTGGGCGGCGATGTTTCGGCCGCGAGATTTTGTCCGTATACCATTTCTGCTATGTTAAAATAGGGGTTGGAAAATATGCTCATAAAAGGGAACGAGTTCACCCCTTAAAAGTGGTCATAAAAGAGAACGAGTACACCCCCTAAAAATGTGCTCATAAAAGACAACGAATACACCCATATTCTTATCTGTTATCTGCTATGTTAAAATAGGGGTTGGAAAATATGCTCATAAAAGGGTACGAGTTCACCCCTTAAAATGTGGTCATAAAAGGGAACAAATTCACCCTAAAATGGATTTCGTGAAAGACCGTGTGTTCACGGTGTGAGGTGCTCAATTTCTCAGGGGCTCCTGAGTTGTTCTATGTTGTTCTCATATGTTCCAGATCGATCCATTTTCTACTACTTTCACTATTCATAACTTTTTTTTTTCAAAATTGACGTTCTTTGCGGCCGCCGGGGCCCGGTTATATATCTTTTAATCCGGCTGTTTTGCTGAGGAAACATAATATAACATTATACAACTTTTGCACGGTACTGAAACTTAACTTTCTAAAAATATATTTTAATAATATTTTCATTGCTGGCTACTTTTTTTAAATTACCGTTCTTTCGGGCCCCCGGGGCCCGGTTAAATATCTTTTTATTCGGCTCTATTTTAGTGAAGAAACATAATATTATACAACTTTTGCATGGTACTCAAACTTTCTAAAAAAATATTTCAATATTTTCACTACTCGCAACTATTTTTTTTTCAAAATTACGTTTTTGAGGCCCCTGGGGCCCGGTTAAATATCTTTTAATCCGGCTCTGTTTTGGTGAGGAAACATAATATAACATTATACAACTTTTGCACGGTACTGAAACTTAACTTTCTAGAAATATATTTTAATAATATTTTCATTGCTGGCTACTTTTTTTTTCAAAATTAGCGTTCTTTCGGGTCCCCGGGGCCCGGTTAAATATGTTTTTATCCGGCTCTATTTTGGTGAAGAAATATAACGTAATATTATACAACTTTTGCATGGTACTCAAACTTAACTTTCTAAAAAATATATTTTAATAATGTTTTCATTGCTGGCTACTTTTTTAAAAAAAATTAACGTTCTTTGGGGCCCCTGGGGTACGGTTAAATATATTTTAATCCGGCTCTGTTTTGGTGAGGAAACATAATATAACATTATACAACTCTTGCACGGTACTCAATATTAATTTTGTAAAAAAAAAAAAATTTCCGCCGTTTTCGGCCCACCCTAATGTATAAGCAAAAAAAGAAAAACAAACAACGCTAAATTACTAATGTAATATGCAATACAATACGTTTGCAGAAGCCACTATATACTCATTTAGGGAAGTAGCCTCCAATTTTTCCTAGGAGAGCAGGCTTTTTATATATTAAAAGCAAACCAAAAATATATTTCCAGGTTACGAAAATTTCAATAAGTCCCGTTCTGCCTAATCTTTGGAGCTGGGGAATTCTGTACAAGGAGGGATTTCTCCTAGGAATTTTTCTTCTTAATTGTAAGAGATTCTATAAGAAGAATAACTATTTCTTCAGGTTTCATCATAAATTTTAAATGTTATTCTACTTGTTCTTCTCGGAAAATGAGTAGATACAGTTTTGTTATTAGCAGTATTATTCACATCTATTTTAGTAAAAATGAATGTGATTTTTTAAATACCTGCAGAGAAATGGAAAATCGATTAACTCAGTTGCAAGAAAGTCGTTTGACATTGTAACTGAAATAAACCTAAAACAAACTTAATTCGGTCTAATATAAAATCGTTTCAAAACAAAATTTTTCTCAGTTTTCCAGTAATTCATGTCCAATATGCTAAGGTTAGCAGTAAATAAAAGATATCATATTTCACATTCCCAAATCATGTTTGGCCATTCCTGGGCTGTAGAATTAGCGCGAAAAATTCTCCAGCCTTATCGTTTAAAAAAATATTGTTGCATGAGTTGTAGTGTGGGCATTCATTGTAGTGATGCAAGTACATTGTCATACCTAATATTAAGGCCTTTCACGTTAAGAAGAATTTTCAATTCCCGGAATGTTTCCCGATTCACTACAGCATTTACTGTTTGGGGGGAAAATGAGGACACCATGAATATTCCAAATAGCCTTTGCAATAAGTTTTACAATGCTGGATGACGTCATGAAATCTTTGACTGTTGAAAACCATGAATACTTACGTGCTATTGATTGTGCTTTTGAGTCCTAACAGTAGTGAAAGCGGGGGAGTAATGAAACTGATGGAACCATACGGACATTCTAGTTTTTGTTTGTCTCTTGTCGAGGACCCCACTAATTGCGCACTTTTTTGTATCGTAAACTCTCATGGACAACTTCAATTTTGTCTTGGCCTAGCGTCAGATTGCAATATCGCAACAAATATATATTGGAGAGCCTTGCTTTCTGACTTACCAAGATTTAATTATTTACAAAGCAGGACGTTTCAGTCATAAGAAATATGCTCTTAATGTTTTACAAAGTCTTTTTCTTAACACCAGGAAGTAATTACCTGCGTATATTCCGACCAATAAGAAGATTGTTATGACGCACCTAATATCTGATATATTGAACTTTGGCTCAAAGGGCAGCAGAAATACAATTTTACCTCGAAGAAGTTTGATATTTGTCGGTGGATGGAGCGGCGCAAATCATTTACATACATAAGTCACTTAATTTATCTAAATTTCAAGGAGGAGACGATGAGCTGCAAATGTGTTCAATAGAGTTAATATCATATGTATTTAGAGGCCAATGCAGTACTTGAAATTTACCCCCTTTCTCCTCGAATTATTGCAGCACAACATTGAATTTGTGACAACTAATATTGAAAGATACAATTTTCAGCTAGAGACATGGCTTACATGAATGGCTACACAGTTCAAGTAATGTCCTACCAATAACTAGTTGCCGTCATGATGCCCCCAATATAGACTGTCGTGCCCGTGGAAAAACCTTGTAAGGGTTCCGTAAATTATAATAGAACTATCGTCGGTCTGTCGTCATCCTACTATGCACATCTCGAGCAGATGTTCCTCTGAGAGACGGCAGATTCTGACTCATTCGATGTGATGAAGGCACCATAGTGATTCATTCGACCATGCAACATTGTGTCATTGCTGTGCACTTTGATGACGATGGATACGTGACCATTTCAATTGTTATCGATGATGCCGTGCGATTAGCATTAACACACTACTAAGAGAATTTTTGCAAAGGCCAATCAACAGTGGACAATCAGTCTACACTGAACTCTTTTCTATAACAGTGACCACTGTTAAAGTTTGATTTTCATTATCCCACAATTTGTGCACTGCTGTACCAATTTCAAGAATCTATGACGCCCTTTATCTTTAATAAGGTGTTGGGACCGCAAATTTCGTAGATTTGTCCTAGATTGACCGCGCTTTACCCACCTTTGGAAGACAACAGCCACGGCAACTTGCAAACGCCAAACAAATTGCGCGATTTCCGATATGTTTGTCCCGAGCTGTCACGCTATCACTATATGGTCTTTGTCAAACCCTGATATATCGACTGCTTTCTTCAGAGGCATATATGATCGAAGGAGATCCGTCACCGTCTAGTGAGTGGTTCTGCAGTGCTTTGTGCCGCTTGCGTAAATTATATAAAGTGAAAGTTCTTTATAATGTCTTGACCGATCAGTATTTTGTTATGCATTTAAATATTTATATCGTAAATAGTGATAATAGCAACTAACTAATCCTTTCTTCCATACTATAATTATATTTTACACCCAAAGAAGATATTTTTACTGTGTGTGAATTATATGCATTACTCTTTTCTAGTTGGCTAAAAGAATTGACCAAATAGTACCTACTATGGCGATGCAGACAATAGGCAATATTCCCGGATTTATAGGCCTTTATGTTGCAGGGATTTTTAGTGGAACATTAAGGTATTTACAATTTTTGGTAATCAGATTTGTCTCAACATTCTTCTCTTTCATTGCATCAAACTAATGTTGAGTAACAGTCTGTAAATTTTAGAAAATATTCTTTTGGTGTTTAAACAAATTTTAATTGATTGGACTAGACATTAAGTAATAATCCAATGCTAGTAACCAATGCTTGTGTTTATGTTATCCTAGACGTTACTTTTAATATACATATTAGAGATATTAACGCTCATTTCCTGCGATTGATCGCATTCTACAAAGAAAGTTCTCAGTTTTCAATGGTATCTTAGTCAGTCTTTTTGCAAATGCTGTAAACTTGCGTTTCATTGTTTTATTTTAAATATCGTGATAAAGTACATTATATATTATGTATACTATATTTCATAACGATTTTCATTACTCTTTCTACTAGCTATATTTCAGCTTTGCTTTTATTAAATAGAATTTTACACAAGTGTGACTTATACGCTATCGCATTCAAATCTATTTTTCACTCGAATTTTGTGTTGCCGATTTCATAATGAATATAATATCTTCCAAATTTGATTACCCTAATATAAGCTTAGGATTACCAACGATTGGAGATAGTCAGGGAAAACTGAACAAAAATCTTCCTTACAGCTCAACGTCGTCTGCTTTAAATGGTGTTTCTGGTATTGTTTTAGAAGATTTCTGTAAGAGTCTTTTGGAGAGAAATCCTACAGAGAAACAGGCCTCTCTTATTATGAAGTTGACAGTTGTTGTTTACGGCAGCGCAGCAACTGCAATAATATATGTGGTTGAGAATTTAGGAGGCGTGTATCAGGTTAGATAATGTACTTTTCTACTTGAATTGCTTTTCTGTCTACTGCTGATAATTTGCATCGTAGAATATGTTTGTCTCCTACTATAATTTTTTGTCAAAATCGTATCAGTAATTACTGTTGCATAGATTGTTTAGTAAAACCAATCAAAAAGTTTACAATAAACATTTCGAGCAAATACAATTGAGTTTTAGGATGTGTTAAAACCAAATATGTAATTTAATTTGTATCTGCATCGAGGTACGTTATAAAATAACGAAATATATACATACGTATTTTCCTGGCGATAGGGAAATGTACTTTTCTATGATGTATTCATAGTTGTTCAAATTTTCCTAATTTTTCTATTTTCTTTCTATGGAACATAAGTGAATTACTGGACTCTTCCTTTAAATTAATAATATAACATCAAGAAATATATTATTGATATCAAAGTAGTAGCATATTGTCTTTATAACATATTTTTCAAGCTTGAGAGTTATATTATGAAACATGGAAAATTAATTTCTCTTTGGGAAACTATGAAAGACTTACAAACTATGCGATCTCAATACTAGAACTAAACCCAGAGAGTCTATAAATTCTAGTTCTAATAAACAGATAAAATTAGAGGAGGAACTTATTCTTTTTACGTTGAAGCCAGATATAAAAAGAACATCTTTTGCTATATCTTATCGTTCTCTGATATGAAGATTGGTGTTCAAAGCTGAAGTGATACTAGATTTTTTAAAATTCTACTGTACTAGAGAATTAAATTAGGAGGTATGATCTTGAGACACGAAAGCCATATCGGTAAACTGTTTTTCGCAATCTATAACCGTTTTGCTCTATGATGATTAACGTTAAAACCGGAAATTATCTCTATCACTTTAGGTTTGAATTGAAGGATGGGGGATATAGAACCTATTATTATAGCGATGAATTATCCCCTTCCCAAAACAAATAAAACGCTTCCTATTTTCTCTTACCGTTTCTGCCCTACAAAAATTAATGCTGAGACCGACACTTTGCAGGTAATCTTATATGAATCACCTTAGGTCAAAAATAACTCCTAGCGTGTGGTTCTAGTAAGAAAAACTAGTTCAAATTAATTAATAACATACCACCTGTTAAACTTTTCAGCAGGAAACCAACGGATTGTTGGTGAGCAACATAATGTACTAAACACACTGTAGTTCTGCGCCTCTCATATTGTCCTATCCAAGACAAGATCTATTCTCTGCAGGTGTTTTTAAATTACGAGTATATGTCAACATTTTTGTCTTGTTATAAATTGAAGTTGGACAGCACAGAAGTAAAAAAAAATGAATGTTTGAGTCAGCATTTCCAGTCAGACAGTTAATATAATGGTTGAACATGTCTCGCTTGATACTAGCAGTTTTTCAATTTTAAACTGACTAGAGTTAACAGTATCTGATTGATGTAAACAATACGTAATTGAATGATTTTTGACAACACGTGATTCGTGATTAATTAATGATAGTGAATAATATATTGTAATATGTGATTTTATAAAGGATGTTCACTTTCCTACGTTTATAAATAAGTAAGTCTATAATCAATGTAAAGTTATCATGGGTTATTGCGTGTATCTCCTTCATATCGACAAACAATCCATAACTCGAATAAAACGTTTAACCAAACTGAGTCTGTAGTAGATCTCGCTAGAATACTTAAGCCTAAATGTGTGGCACATAAGCAAATCTTATGACTGTAGTTAAATCTTTTATGAAAACGCTTTTAAATTGAAGGACAACATAAAAAACTAACTTCGTAATCTATGTTATGGTATGATTTCTAATAATTTCACAGTTTCGTTCTTTAAAAGTAATTGATTTCAAATGAATTTTTGACAAACGGCTTATGCTCCAGTCTGTATTTTCCTTGAAATTCACAGTGTTCAAGATTGTTGGTAATGAATCTGTATATGGTCTGGTTTCTGTAGTTTTCTACTTTCCAGAGGATAAGTAGTTAAATTATTAGCTAAGTATACTATTTTCCTAGTTCATATTGCAAGTTTCGTTTTTTTTTCAAACTCTACTTCCTATGCTTTAATGATAGAAGTAGCTATTAAAAAATTATTTAAGTTTTTGTTATGTAATTTAAACATTTTGCGTTCTTTTATAAATATAAGATACATAAACTTATTGAAATTTGTGAGTTTCATTAGAAATTACAGTTTTTTGTTCAATAATCTCTTCTTAAAGACTATGATACTCACTGTTTAATAACGAAGTTGATACTAACGATCTGCTATACCACTTATACAATAGTTCTATGCAATTTCTGATATAGGTTGGTTTGAGTTTCGAAGGTATCACTGGAGGAGTGGTCGTGGGAATATTTACATTAGGAATGCTTTTTCCATGGGCCAATACTAAGGTGAGTGAGTGTTTCACTACGAAAATAAGATAAATACACTAACATTTTTAGTATATTTGTTTCTATTTTCGTTGGTTCATACAAAATAAGATTAATCACTACGTAAAACAATTTCAGAAAGCCTGGATCCGAGATTAAAAAAATGTTTTTGAATTTGATGCGCTAAACACCAATACACCGTGTATGTCAAATAAAATGTTGAATACCTAAGGTCTCATTTGTAATATGTACGCGTTTTTCAGGAAACCGAAACTAATGTAAATGTCAGAATACATGACAAACATACCTTAATCTCAGTCGAAGTTCCTATTTCATTTGGGGAGATCGCTGATGACACTCCAAGAATAGCCACCAGCTATCATTGGCGTAGATTATGCACCGTTGTTCCATTTTTGCAATATCCTGATGAGAGCGATCATCGTGCTCGTCGCTGGCCTGTTCGGAATTATCAGGGAGGAAATTTAAGTGGGAGTGAAGAAAAGGTATCTTTAGGGACATTGTTCGGCTGAATTCATGATACAAAGCCAATATATTCTAAGCCAGATACCTGTGGTTTTCAGCGTTGTTATCCCCAGGAAGTTTGCTGCTATTTAAAAAAAACGTAATGTAAACATTGTATTTTTTTGCACTTACTTTGAAAATTTTCCATTGTTCAAGCTTTGCTTTGCAGTGCCATTTTCATAGACTTTTTGTAACATGTCACTACATTAACTAGGAGCGTTATTGTTTATTACTGGATTCGGTACAACGTACTAGAGAGACAAAGAGATCGGAGCTGCAAGGTAAGGTCATCAAATTCCTTCACGACAATGCCATGTCACAGACAGCCATAACACAGCAGAAAATCATGGCAATATGATGGGAAATCGTCCCTTTGCCTCCCTATAGTCCGGACGTAATGCCCTTCATATTTCTTCGTCGTTTGGTTGCCTGAAGATCCGCCTTCAAGTAAAAACATTCGGCAGTGCCAAGGCCTTAATCTCTCGTGCAAAACAATAGTGTAAATATCAGCCACCTGAATTTTACCAACGTGCATTAAAGATATAGAAAGAAGGTTGGAGGAGATGCATCACAGCAGGTGAAGGCTACATAGAATAACATGGTCTTAAGCCAAAGGATTAAAGTTTGTTTACCTGCAATTTTATCATCATATTCCTACTAATAACGATATTATAACTATCTGTGCAACACTTATCAAACGCTCCTTGCATATCGGAATACGAATTTTAGGAAGCAGAAGGCCTATTCTCCTTTGCCTAGTAGAGCTATGAAGATTGAATATCATAACAATGCAGTTTATTAAATTTTAATTTTATTTTATGTATCTCCACTATATCAAAAATTGTATTATTAGAGGTTGGTTATCAAATACGTATAACACTGCAGTAAAACTTAAGTCAACTTGGTATATCGCAATATTACAGTACATTTTAACTACTTTGGAAACAAAACGTTATTCCTTTTCGACGGCGTGAGATGTCCATCCTTTTCACCTAATGAAAATACGTCTAAGATATTATGCATTTTAAATTCATTCACTATGTTTTAAAACAAATGACGTCACTTAGAAACTAAACAAATACATAACATAAGGAAGAACTTTTGTCTAGGTACATCTTGGGTTATATACTTTTTATCTATGGAAACACTTTTGGGTCCTACTGTCAATAATAGTTAATGCTTCGTGTTATTTTAAACTTTTTATCCAACTCAAAAGTGAGGTTTATTCAGTCGTCCAGTTCCAAAACGGCTCTTGTGCATTTATATAAAATCGCAGAAAACTGCGAAAATCTATAGGATTAATTCGTTTTGTTGAAACATTTGAGGATGTTCACGTTCTTCACATGAACATACTGAAATATTCAAAGTTCTACAAAACATTCAGATCTTACATTTTTCTAAATTTCTGAGATTTGCTAAAATGGACAAGAGCAGGTTTGGAACCGGACGACTCATATCTGTATTAACATATTTCTTATATAGAAAAACTATACGTACGACAGCATTTTAGATAACTGTGTTTTTATATAACTGAAAATAAACGTACAATAAGGTAAATGGCGTAGTTGTGCTGTTTGTTTCGTTCAAACACAGAGCACATGCATTCAAAGTACTATCAATACCTGCACCTGTAAATATTTATCACTTTTATGTTTCAGATCATTTTTATAGTATTAGACAAAAAATGCAAACTTTACATTTATTAATACAGAATAAACGTCAAAACATGAATATTATCACAGATGATTCGCACTTTCTGGTATGTGTATGTGTGAATTAGATTTGCTCGTTGAAATTTAGCGTTTTCTTCTAGTATTATTGCTACATAGGTCTTGAACGTTCAGTTAAAGTGGAATCTGAACCACCGAAAATCATATAAGAGAATATGAAACTACTACATATCCGAAACTCAAGATTGTTATATATACCAGGGTCACTACGAAATTTTTGAGATACACATTGTTGTGGCACAGTATTTGAATTCCAACAATTGCGTTCGGTAGTGGCATCCAGAGCAAAGAAGCGAAGCAAGTTTCAACTCGCCTCGCTTATCGGCGTTGCCATATCGCCTTCACTTGTGTGTTGATGTGAGCAGTATTCGGCTGTTTAGAATTGAGCTCGAAAGGGAACATTTTCGGGCAATGATCCTTTACGATTTCAAAAGTGGTTTGAACGAGACATAAAGCCTTAACCGTTTGCAGGGGTCATTCGGGGACCTTGCTCCTTCCCATGCTACAATTTTTCGGTGGTTTGGTTAATTCAGAAGAGGCCGGACATCGCTTAAAGATGAAGAGAGAGCTAGACGTCCGGCAACAGCTGTGTCAGATGAAAACATTGCCGCTGTGGAACAAGTGATTCGAGAAAATCCTCGAACAACTTTCAAGGACATTGAATCTACAGTGAACATTGGATCGCCAGCAGTAACAAAAATTCTTCATGATCATCTTCGGCTCAGGAAGGTTTCATCTCGTTGGGTGCCTCACACTTTGACTGAACAGCAGAAGCGCATGCGTGTGGAATGATGTAAAGAAATGCTTGCAAGATTTGATGGAGGCAATTCTCGACGCGTCTCTGGCATTGTTACTGGTGATGAGACTTGGATCTATCAATTTGACCCTGAAAATAAACGCCTGTCTACAGTTTGGATCTTTCCAGACGAAAGTCCATCCACGAAAGTGAAGTGACCGCGAAGTGTGGAGAAGAAGATGGTCGCAACTTTCTTCTCCAAATCTGGCCATGATGCAACTGTTCCACCTGAAGAACAAAGGGCTGTTACTGCTCAGTGGGACACCACTGTTTGCCTAACAAAAGTGTTCCAGAAGCTTCGGGAACGGCGTCCAAGAACTGGATTGCGTGGGATTCTGCTTCATCATTACAACGCGTCCGCACACACGGCCAACATCGCAATTCAGTTTTTAGAATCTACGGAGGTCAAACAAGACTCATCCGCCGTATAGCCCTGACCTGGCCCCGTTAATTTTTTTTTCTCTCTTCGCCAGGATCAAAGATCCCATGCGTAGGAAGAGATTTTGCAGTCCTGAAGAAGCTGTAGTGGCTTACGAGAATGAACTTTCAACACTTGAAGAAAAAGATTGGCAACACTGCTTCCAAACGTGGTTTTCGAGGATGCAAAAGTGTGTACAGTGTAATGGTGAATACTTTGAGAAAATATAAGTGTTAAATTGATTTTAAGTAAGTTATTTCACATCTCAAAACTTTCGTAGTGACTCTTAAAATGTATGTACTGCTTTGGTCAGTTGTTTTAATACCAATCTTGAATTTTACGCAGATGCAGTGAATTAATATACCAATTCGAAACTCATTCAATTAAATATTTTTTTAATATGCATTTCAACTCCACACTGTAAATTACGTATCTGTTATTTGCTACAAATATCTATTTTAAAATTTGATTATCAACTGTTATTTTCTAGGAATTATTTCATAAAGAAAAATAATAAACGTAATGGTATTGCTTATACTGCTACTGCTTAATTATTTTATTTATAAATTTGATTATCCAGTTGTCTTTTCCATTTCATTTTTATTTATTTTTCTTCAGGGTGCACTTGTGGGGTGTCTCGTAAGTCTTGCTTTCATGTTTTGGATAGGAATTGGAAGTCAAATAGCAATTGCCACTAAACAACTAACATTTCCCACACTTCCGCTCTCCACTGAAGGCTGCACATACGACTATCAGAAGAAAAATTCCACACATCTACCATCAGACATTAACAAGTAAATATGAATTCTATACTACACATAATAGTAATAACAAGGCTAATACTGGAAGTCTATCTCAAATTTACTTCCTTTCTTTTTCGATTGAACTGTCGCTTATATAGGACTTTAGTCCCAATTTTGTTAAGTTTATATCAAATTTTCTCTTCATCTCTTTTGTCTTTAAAAAATTATAGCAGAAAATGATATCACTGGAACATTGAATTAATTTAACAGCAAAGAAAAATATCAAGATACCATCTTCTGTAAATAATTTATTTAACCTAAATATTATCTCTTGCGAATTCAAATTAAATGGATACCTTTCAAGATAAAATGAACTAAGGTCTGACAATATCCATCAATGAAAAAGAATGATTTTAACAATTCTACTACAGTACAGAACTGAGTCATAAGTCTGGACCCAAACAACAAGTGCGTGTGTTTGACCCTAAGTATAAGGTCAACTGGTTCAATAGGAGTATGCCGTAGGGAAAAATTAATCCTGTAACTCAGATTACTAGCAATATAGAATGAAAATTTGAATTGACGTACCCATCAAAATATTTTGAATAACAAACGTTTTGGGATAATGGTAATGAAATTGGAATTACCTGAGTTGCTTTCTGAAAGGACATTGAAGACATCGATAGAAAAACAGATTGAGATGTAGAATTGAGTAAGAAAGGGTGAAATAAAGAATTTACGTATGGTTGGGAAATATTTACTACAGTGTCTTTGATAGTCGGCAGTGGTGATCCCAGAACGACGTTCCTCTCTACATGGCGATGAGAAATAAATTACGAACGGACGGCGAATAGCCCAGTCATTTTAGGTGAAAACATCAAACTAATTGTAAAAGAAATAGTAAGCTTTTTTTAGATTTTGGATAATATCCCTAACAACATATGAAAAGTCTACAAAAATCCAAGTAAGAGAAAGCCGCTATATTGGCCGCCATATTGAATTCACTCTGAAAATCTGGAATTTTTTAAATTTTGCTCCACTTTACTTGGAATATTTATCAAATGGATAGATTTTTAAACCACGAATCATCCAATTCTGTTTCTATTCATATTCCCTTTATTACAAAATGATAGTAATATAGGTAGTAAAGTTATGAACATTTAAAGGAACATTTAAAGTATCAGTGTTTGTAAGAGATGGTTAAACTTCTACAGACTCGTTTAAATTACTAGACATTCTTTAAAAATACTAACAAAACACAATTAACTAAAACAAGTAAGACACTGCTGTCATTTCCAATATTATCACTCTATCAGAAAAAATATCCTTGTATACACTATTTGAGTTATTGCATAATATTCTATGACAGTCACTGCAAACTGATGAACATTCCAAACCATGCCTTCTGCATGAACAAATTAAAGTACTGCAATCTGTATTGCATTTACATCTCATAATATCTAGCAGAACTGGCCGAAGATCAATAAGTCCTGGAAGGAGTTCCTCAACCTGTAACTGCGAACCCCATTCCTTAGGTAGAAGATATGCATTGCCTTTCCAATTCTGAACTTGGTAGTAGACTCATAAGCTATACAATTAAGTAACAGCTGAAGTCGATGGAAGTGACTAGGCTTGAACAGCTTGAATCATATTTTTATTAACGACCTATGTATTGAAACATTTGCATCTGAGTTCATCTAAGATATCAGATGTCTTTCCTCCATCATGACACAAATAGCATGTTTCCCGACAGTATCTTCTTTCAGACTGTTTGCAGTGTTGAATACTTCAGTATACTTCATAAATGATGATTTTTCATTATGTTCCTTAGACTTTTGCCTTTTCCAATCCCAAACAACTGTGACGTGGTGTTAATCCCAAAATCGCATGAATAAAAACCAAACCGCTGCAGACATTTACTCCTAATGATGACTTAGCAGATTTAATGTTCCATTCACAGATGTTGGTTGCACCACGCTTTGATTATGGTCTGAAGAATACTGTTTTACTTTTCATTTTAACACAGAAACATAGAAGTATCAAGACATCAGTGTCGTCTGCAATGACAACGTCACTTTGTTCAGACGCAAGAACTGCTGTCTGGGCAATCAGAATACCTGCATCTTCTTGTGCATGTATTGTCTGACATCCAACACTTTCAAAGCTTTCACTAGGTATCTTCAGAAAACGCTGCTTATTAGTTTTGTTTGACAGAAGTAGATCTTTCTCCATTGTCAGTTTCATGTCCATAGAAAATAAAACGTTAGGGGAACTTTTACCTTCGATTCTCCTAATATAAGTTGCGTCTTAATGAAAGAGCCATCCAAAAATCCGTCACATAATCACAACCAATTTACTACATCTTTTCGGAACATAATTTTTATCATTGCAGATGTCTAAGAACAGATCTAACCAACAATGATAATCGATGTAGTAAAGCATCTCCATCAAGTACATAGAAGAGATCTGAAAGTGGTGTTTCTGCTGCAGACATTTGACATTTCTCCACCATGACCCAAATGGTATTTGGATAGTACCGATTTATTTGCTTTCCTTGGAAGAACTGATTCGACAAGCAAAGATGTTGGATAGCTGGAAAGTTCATAATTTAATATGCTCTATGTCCTGTTTTTCAGAAACAAAAGCAAGTCTTTGGAATAGCAATTTTGGGTCAATATTGACATCTTGACCTACTTTTTCATTATTCGATCCTATGATAACAGCCTGTAAATTTCGTTTGAATGAATGTTTCCAAATATTCTGACCCTGCATGGACTGGACAATTAGATCACTAGCTTTGTTTGCTTTGTCTGCGTTGACATTAATATGAGAAACCATTCTTGATGCGAAATCACGCAAAGGTTCAACAGAAATGAATGACCTTCAATCTAATAGAAATGTCAAGATCTTCTTAATATCTAAGCAGTCTTTTGTCTGTCTGGTGTATGAATCTTCTTTGTGTTGTTCTCTGGTATTATACAAGACAGTATAGTGAACTATTGCATGGCATTGTTGAGTTTTGTACAAGCAATCAGGGATTGAACCCATACTTGTCGCTGTGCCTCTCTCATTCCTCTTCCTCTACTTAACCCTCCTGTAGATTTGATGCTTTTCATCAGTGCCTGTTCAATGATAAGAACACTGGAAAGATCTGCCCAATTCTCATTACTACGACGAGTAACATGTAAACCTTTTTGGAACCCGACGTACACTAGATTTCTTAATTTCTTGCATTTTTTGAAGGTGTATATACATTGTGCTTATGTACAAATTGTGCACAGCTGCAGCAAGATATGGCAGCATATACTTTAAAGTTAACAACTGTAGATTCCATACTCTATGTCGCCGATACGCTCTGCCCGAGGGAAATTCATAAAATTTCGACCGTTTTCATGTACTACACCAATAATTTATCGGTTATGTTTTCCACTTTGTGTTTGTCCTTGATATTTTCTAGTTTACTGTTAGTAATAAGATGCGTGACTCATCTTCTGCGTGGCACGTAACTGCATGGTATTATAATGAAGAAAAAGACCTTAACAAACATATCAAATACTTTTCTCAAGATTGTTACTGGCTAAAATGTTTTTAAATAGTTTAAAATAATGTTTTTAGTTCCAAACACTTTCTATTCGATACAAATTTGAAGTTAGTTTGTGCAATAATTATATTTTTTAGATTTGGAGAGTAAATCCAAAATAGCCGCTTTTCCATGCTTGGATTAATCTAGACATTTAATATGTTGTGTGGGATATTATTCCAAGTCTAAACAACCTTATTTTATTTCTTTTACAATTAGTTTGATGTTTAGCGCTTTCTTCACCTAAATTGACTGGACTGGAAGGCTATATTTCAAGCCATAAATCTCACGATGTTCCCTTCAATGTCGGAGCAAAATAATTCAATTAACACCCAGAGACGAAAAAACAGATAGAATAAAAGTTATTTCTAATGTCGAACACATTGGTGGTTTCTCAAAAATTTGAGCTGACTTTCAACATTAAAAATACCCATGATGATGCAAAATAACGAATAACAGACTTCTTCACATAGCAAAGAATAGGTACGTTCTCTCGCATGGCAAAACATATCCCTTAGCTTTGATCAACATTGCAGGTCAACTAATTTTCCG
Organism: Thermobia domestica; assembly: GCF_964235325.1. Lineage (NCBI taxonomy): Eukaryota > Metazoa > Arthropoda > Insecta > Zygentoma > Lepismatidae > Thermobia > Thermobia domestica. The sequence continues at coordinate 131,174,998 of NC_137466.1, read as the reverse complement.
TTTATTAGTTTGATGACTTGTAATACAAAGTGTATTATACTATGTAGATAGAACATGACAAACGTGATTTTAGACATGAGAAAGAAGCAAACTACTAGTTTATTTCCATTGCAACATGCAGAATTGGAGAAGAATAAGTTTAAAACACGAAAAGATTCTTCTATATCTGGACGTAAGAAAAAAAGAAGGCGTTTTAAAAAAAAGAGTTAAAATACAAGCTCATTCCGAATTAAAATTCTAGATATTTAAATTTTTGTCTTGCAAGATTAATAATGTTCATTATTAGCAAAATTAATTTCACTATGCATGTTCCACATCCAAATCACACTCACTTAAAATCGTTGTATTGTTGTTAGTGCTTAGCACATACTGCACATCCTATTCACAATAGCACAGTCTTGGATAGCCTCGATGCTAAAACGTATGTTTAATTCAAACCAAATCATGTTTATTGTGATTATTAATGCCAGCAATAGGCAATTTCTTATTAATTCATTTTTGAAAAGATTCAATATATTATAAATTCATTGAAGTTAAAACTATACAATATAAGTGTAAATAAACTTACAAAAGTCAACTGTAAAAAACAACCAGAAATAGAAAATTACAATAGGTTCCTTCACTAACTTGCAAATGATCATATCAATATTAAAGAAAATCACATAATGTGATATAGTGTTAGAATTAAGGTCAAACCTAAAAAATAAATTGAAGAAAATATTTAATAAACTAGCAGGTTTACAAACAAATTAATTTTCATTTCTTTGACATTACAGTGGTCATATTCGTTTACCTTTGCTCAATATGTTTCCTCATATATCATTGGTATTATATTGAAACCAAAAATTACTTTTCTTAAGAACAAAACACTTGAAATATTGGGCAGTGTACAGGCTTTGTGCTTCAAGATAAGATACTAAATTTACTTAGGTTCTGGAGATGTAAATTTACTTTTAAAAGCAAAAGAAATAGTATGAAGCATATTATATTTTGCGATTAGGTGGCATCTGCACAGTTTCACAAGAAGACGAAATTAATTTCGCCAGGTACATTTATTTGTTTATTTGAAAATTCCTAATGTTTGAATAAGAAAGCATAATTGTGTAAAGTGTCTACGCATTAAAATTGTGAATTTTACTTGCAGAAATTCCGTCAAATTTACTTATGTGTATTCAACATCAATCTATTTAACTGAAATTAATGTAGGATCATATTACGTGAGATAATCATTTAAATATATATTAGAAATTGCAAATACAATATATTTCTGTTAGAACAGCTTAAATGATATTCAACATTTTCGAGAATAAAATGTGTAATTTAAAGTAATAACTAGTTATATACATGACGATATCTCGTAGTAACTCAATATTTTTATAAATTAAATTGGGATAGTCAAGTATTCACCAAACATGTCTTGTTGCATTAATATGGATTAGTGTCCAGATATCTTAAACATGTGTGTATGTCACTAGTTACAATTATCATTTTACTTTCATTCAATAACATCATGAGAAAGAAAGTAATTTGAATACAAGTAACAAGAATAACTTTGTTGTCTAATAAGTAAACTGTCTTCAAATTAGTAGGTAAGTTTTGAAGTTCTTGATGAAATAACGTACAGTGGAAGTTCTTGTTTGCCAAAGAAATCATAAAATGAATGATTGTAAGTCTATGTTTATGTTGTAGAAACTTCTAATTTATATATTTTTTTAATTCTATATTTACTATCATGCTTATATTGATCCTCATAGTTTTCTACAGAACGTGGATTGATTCTAGACAGAAATGGATTAATAATTAAAATATATGTCCTAGAATTGTATTGTTAATATGTTAATCCTAATTAATTTTTGGAAAGAAAATTCATAATCTATTGTTTGCATTTATATTTCAGCAACTCTGTATTCGGCCTTTATCGAATTTCATACTTGTATTACACCATGATAGGAGCATTAACTGTTATTATTGTAGGACTAGTTTCAAGCTTCGTAATAGGCCCACGTAACCAGATTGACCCAAAACTTCTGTCACCATTAACTAGAAGACTTTTCCTCAAAAACTGGAAACGTAGCTGTCAAGACGATAATTTCCAGTCAAAGGTATGAATATCATTCTATTTATATTTAGAATACAATTTTCAAATCTATATTTTTAAATTAATTCTCATATTTGTATAATAAATTTTAGCAAATTATAATCTTTCGCTCCCTTCAAGAAGCGGCTCCTCAACGCGAGAAGAAAGTGGAGCTGGATAAACATCTCCATAGGTAATTTATTAGATCACAGTCCTATATGACTGTTGTTTGACTGCCCTTCAGTTTCAAATATCGCTGGTGGACTAGCTAGAGAGAGTGTTGCAAGTGGATGATCACTCCATGTAATTCGGTGCCTGCACCGTTTTGACCTCTTTATGTCTACTGTTTTATTTACATTTTTTAACAAGGAATAATTTAAAAACCATGAAATCTTTAAAACCACTACTTTTCATCCTGCTTGTTTATTTTTGACTGATTTTTTATGATTATATTGCTCTCTAATTCGGTCTATTTTTGACAATGATTGCATTGCTAATGCATCTTTTATTAAAGAACTTCACGCTTTTCATCACTAGGACATTCGAGTTGTCTTTAGTGATTTTTGTACTAGCTCATTCCTATTCTCTATGTTGAAGCAAATGGACCTCGGTTTACCTAATATTGTGAGCTATTTCTCATAATTAATAAGGTACATGTACATTAAACAGCAAAAGTAGTCCCCATGACTTCTATAACACCGTAGGTGGGTCCTGTGTTTTCGGAGTATCACAAACACCTGTACAGATGCAACCAAACTTAGACGATCATTTTCATCAGTAGACGACAATTAGTGAGCCTGCAGAGCAGTGAAACAGGCCACATCTCCTTAGTTGATATACGGGAAATATCTCCAATATAATATTAACCTCTATTGCTTTAGCGTGTTGTTCAAGAAGTGCAATATCAATTATTCGATGTGTGTATAATGTATTATTATATTTTATGCTGTTTGTGGGAAAAAATTTAAAAATCACTGAACATACACGAGTTAGAAAATAATTGAAACCACTGAAAATTCAAATCTGAAACAATTTAAGAAAATCAATTTTTAAGTCTTTGTCTCAATTCACAGGCCCACTCTAATTCCCCTTCATCAGTTTCGTAACTCGAACATCCCTTTTCGACACGAGATCTTGCATATCACACTAAGTTTACACAGAAATCGAAATTAAAGTATGTTAAAACTTCCATATCTGAAGGAATTCGTATCCAGACTACGATCACTATTTTTTATTATTATTATCATTATTATTATTATTATTATTATTATTATTATTATTATTATTATTATTATTATTATTATTATTATTATTATTATTATTATTATTATTATTATACACTCCAAGACCATTTCACGAATGCAAACTATTTTCCATTAGTTATTGTGGTATTAAAAAAAGGTGACGTGCGAGAACTACATTTACACATTTCAAAACTTGTAACTCCGAATTATTCACCGCAAGCTCACTCATGCCTGACTGGAATCAATACCTATCGTGAAACAGAAACGTGCCTTATCCAACAATCGAAACAATCGCGTAGCAAGAAGATGAAGCGAGCGAAGAGCGGCCCATACTCAAAGAAAATATAAGTCCTTTTGTTATGCCTATTTTGTTAAAGAAATGACTCTATGCCAGCTTTATGTAAATGATTTAGTTAGTTATGTAAGTGAAGCTGTAAATTTGCATCTAAGGTGAACTCACAGACGTCATTCTATAACGTAGTGTTTACAATATGATCCAATTCTTCACATATACTTATTTGCAAGCGTACTTAGTTCCGTATTTTCTGTTTCAAAAATTCATACAACTAAATTAAAAATTGGATGTGATACGAAATAAAATCTAATATTAAGACTACACGCTATAATCATAATACGACTGATTTTGAATGAATACGAACAAAGTCACAAGAGATCGAAAATTAGATTTTTACTAAAGACTTTATTTGAAAGAACTGCATAGTTAAGTCCGTTGTTCAACTGCATAGAGCGTTATAATTTGAAGTGAGAATTAGAAAGATATTTACAGCAATTTGATGTTTAAAATCGTTATGAAGACATGGTAAAAACTGTTAAAGTTTGTAACACTGTCTAAAATTATGGAATACCAAGAACGTTTTTTTAGTACACCTACCAAAATCTATTAACACTAGGTAATAGAAGTAAAGTAAATAAAAAATTGTTTTAAAAGGTTCCTTCAAATGCATCATTTAAGCAGTATTTTCAAATTTACAATTGTTTCATGTCTCCCGAATGATTCGAAACATTAAAAAACTACAATATTATAATCTTGAAAACCAAGTATGTAATTTGATGTGGTATTTGTCTAAACATTTTTCAAAATATAGTTCTTCGGTAAAAGACATTTTTTTATTCCCTGTAACTTCATTTCTCTTCTTCAAAATTCGTCATATGATGATTGCAGTATTTGTCGTTAAGATATGTGTGATGTGCATGACTTCGTCTGACTCATTTCTGGTACTACTGTTGTGAACCGTCCAAAATTTAGATGCTTTTATCTTTGTAATACTATAGCGTCCTTAGTTTGCAGCACTGCAAACTATGTTTGTTATTGTATGTGTTATTGTTATATGTAGATTTTAAATATGTAACAACGTGACGTACTGTAATTTGAAAAAATAATATTGTATAATTTTATGTTGGGTTGGCGAAACTGTTATCCTTGTGGTAGCACAGAGTATTCAAACAATTTCTATCTACTGATAATTTCATATTGCAAAGTTTCAGTGTTTTGTACTGAAAATGTTACAAGTATGTATGAAGATAAATAAATGGTAACACTGTATATAATCTTACGAAGCAAGGTACCGAGATAACATACATCAAATTTTATTTAATTTATACAGTGCATACTACAGACAAATCAAAGATGCCCACATTTTGTTATATTGGCATCCATTGGGTTTAACGGGAATTCCCTCTAAATTCAGTATTGCATCTTTTATATGACAGCAAAACTATACAAATACATCATCGAGTTTAATGAAACTTATACACAGGATACTGAAAATAAAGAGAACCTTATTTTCTTACATCGGCAACCGTGAGATATAAGGAGAGAAATTTTTAATCCAAATGCAATATTGCACCTATTTGGTGGCAGCGAAAACCACACAAATACGTCTCCGATTTTATAAAAATTTATACATGGACAATAAAGACAAAACCAAGAGCCCTCATTTTTTTATACAGTCCTGTGATTTAGAGGGGTAAAATCATCCTCCTTCTATTTGCGTTTTTTTGTGGCAGCGAAAACTACAAAAATACATCTCCAATTTCAATGAAACTTACACATTGGACACTAGAGACAAAATAAAGAGACACATATTTTATTATATAGGCAACCGTGTTGCTTAGGGAGGGGGCGAAAAGTCCTCTTTCCAACTTTAATATTGCATATATTTCGTGCCAGCGTAAACTACAAAAATATCTCCTCAATTTCAATTGACTGGTTCCATTGAATAACCGGCTAAGTTGACTTTTCTCGAAAATTGAGATTTTACAAGTATACATTGTGTAGAATCGGCTAAGGTGAATTCATAAAATTGAGGAAGTTATAGCATTCGGTTACGTCAAAATTATCCAGGCGTGTAGAATTTACCTTTAAACTGCTCTCCTATAAAATTTACTTTTCCCGACTTAGCCGGTTATTCACTGGAACCAGTTAATAAAACTTACAGAGTGGATACTAGAGACAAGATACAGTGACATGTATTTTGTTATATCGGCATTCTTGGGAGACTGTCCAATGCAAAAGATTTGACCTTTGATTGTCATCACTTATGAAACACATATGTTTCCAAAAATACCAGCACAAGTTAGGAGTGTTACTAAAACAGCACCCCAAAATTAATATTTCGTGTACGTATGGTTCCTAGGATGAGACTCCTGTTGGCTCTGCCTTCGTTACTAACAAGAAGAGCTCAGAATGATTCAACATCGTCTGTTTCCACTATTCACTGGTGTACTTAAACAGCTTGCCCCTGACAAATCACGTAACTCTCATCTCTTGCACCAACCCACTAAATATTATGGTAAGATACTGAATGTCTTTCATAATCACGCTTTTGAAAAAACATTCTTATAGGATGCCGTTAGCTAAAACATGTTGTGCCATTATTGTATTTTGGTTGCCAGAACATGCTGTCATTCGAAAAAAAAACATTTGGCACTTCAGCTAGGCATGTCGTGTTGGTACGAGTAGATGTTGTATTGAATTATTCCCTTCTTTGCTTCAATCTCATTCAACGCTCTAGCCTATTAAAAGTATGTTGTACAATTGGCAGATGTCGCTTCGTTGGTTTGATTGAAACTTTGCATTTCTTTCAACAGAAAAGCTATAGATGGGACAGTTGACCTACAATTTAACGTGAGGCCTAATACACAGGAGCTTCCATTAGAAAAGAACGGATGTCGTATTAGACCGTCCAAAAAAAATTCTTGCTTGGTGTGTGACATTAACCATCCTTGTTGTGATGATTATATCGTCTCACTGATTACTCGCCATGTGTTTATTAAATGTTGGGAATACTTAGTCGTCAGAGAACATTTTAAACTGTTAACAGCCTTAGAAAAGTTTTGGAGGATATTCCTATTTCTTGATTTTGTTCTTGTAATTGAAATATTGTTATCTTTCTCGATGCGTCTTTAAATGTTTATCTCCTTCGTCTCATTACTTTTACTAATTTTAATAACTTTGTTATAATTATCTTACCTTTATTAGTACCTTAGTTTTGAATTCTTAGTTTCATGTTTTAATAATAATTCACTTTGTCCTATTCTATATTAGATCTATGTTTTAAAGTTTTTCTGCTTCTAAAACTTCGGTATTTGTTTTATGTTGTATGATATTTTGTTCATTGGCCACTTCGTTACTGATTGTGAAACTAATAATCTCAGCGTTGACATCCTCTTTAGATCTACATTGAATTTATTAATATTTCGACAAATGACAACTTTCTACACTACATTGCACAGTACATCCACACTCGCAGCTAGGTACTGATTCAAGTTTAGTGTGTTCAGGGTGGGCTCTCCTATAGATTGCATTAAAAAAATCAAAAGTAGTTATCAAAGGAAAAGAAGACCAATACCTATAAAACTGTTTTAATTACATAAAATTCCAAATAGGAATTAGAATCTTTAAATAATATATGATATTTTATTTTTATTTTTTTTATTTTGTTTTTTGTTTATTTTAGGGATCCAAATTGTCTTCTGAACAAGCTGAGATGGAGAAATTAAATGAAACCTCACACAATGATAACATATATGTTATTGGTAACCAAACTTTGTAATAACAAGATTAAGTATTGTTTAATAGATTTTAAGAGAACACGTATATCTCTTTATAAAATAGTGAATTCTGATTATTGCTATGAAAATTTCATGAAAGTAAAGGACTGTTTGATAACTGAAGGAAACAGGAAATAGAAATGAAAATGAAATCTTTGAGTTTTACCTCCCACAGATATGCCGCTTAGGCTAAAGGAGACGATGATGATGAGTAATGAATGAAATGACGGAATGAAGAAAGTGGGATTAAACGGGATAACCCCGAGGAAACCCACGCACACAGGGTTTGTCCACAACATAGTTTACTCGGCTGGGGCTGGGATCGAACGCTCTACCACTGATCCATCGCGGCCCCTAAACGAAAGAGAATATTATCTAAAAAAATGCTAATGATAATTTAACCAATTCACGTAGTTAAGATGGAAGACTTCTTGAGTGGTAATTCATAACCTGTTAAAACTCAAGGAAAATTTTGTACAAGGTTTCTTTTTCCACAATCCTTTGAATTATGCTTGCTTTTAAGTTATGTGCTTCAATTCTCAAATGTAATGGATCTCAAGAGTACTAGTTATTAAACAATTTTTTCATTTGTTTTGAACACGATTGATAAATTCTGTAACTGTTCCCAATAATATCATTGCCATGATTGATATTTTATGGTAATTATATTTTCCTTAATGCATTTTTTGAATTGGTTCACCACAGTGAAGAGATTTAAGTATTCTCTGTCAATGAATTCAAGACAACTGTTGTATTTTATATATGTAATATTTGATTTTCAAAAAGCAATGTGATTTTATGAGAGAATGCGAATCGGTATTTTAATTATAAGAAATAACATAGCCGCACACAGTACTTTGCTAGTTTTGATCAAATGTGCGATATATGTTTCCCTGTTTCATATAAAACAGTTTGTCGAAATGTGTTCAAATGCCGTAATCTAGTGGATAGTATCTTATGATTTGTTTATTATTTGTTTAATTCCAATATCTTTCTTTCGAAATTTGTAAATCGTAAACCTATTTGTGTTTGTAGTAAATTTGGAAAATTATAATTTAAGATATTTGAACCTATAAGTCTGAATGTCGTAGATATACATGTTGGTCGCAATATATATAGTTGTAATGTGCATGGTGAACATATACATTTTGAAATAGATTCTGCTGGGTTGGAACGCGGATGGCACAGATATATGACGAGGTAACTTTTCACTACACTTTCTTTAGAGTGCTTGATGGTAGTATTGCTGCAATAGATAGAATGAAAAAAAAAACTATTTTGTTACTATTTTGTGAAGACAAACTAAATTTTATAGCAATAATTTTTAGTACGAGACGGCTCCGGAAATTAAGGTCTCAATGCCTAGAACTGATTGATAGAATGTGTATTTGACAAAATTTCTACTACATTGCGATTAGTGATATGAAGATTATTTTTGGATGTAACTCTCGCCATTACGCAAACACTTGTTAAGTCTGTGTACTAGCTTCTGTGCAATACAGTCAAAGAATTCTTACATTTCTTGTAAGTTTCACATTTCAACTGCCATCTTAATCTCTCCCTGTTGTGGAATTGTTGTCCAGTATGATGCTTCGACTTAAAATGTTTCTATATACGGGAGTTATTTTTTTCTTTTTTGTGAATATTCACTTGACGCTTAGTTTGTGTTTTGAGAAAATTATGACGAAACGCATTAGGTAGGATTCCGAACCAGCGCAGTAACTATAAAGACTTATTCGCATAGTCTCCCCGTATCAATGGGGTCCCCACGTGACGAAAGTAATACGAAATCATTATTTGTCCACCTATAGGGGTTGTGAACTTTCTTTAGGATACATTTCATAGTTAATTAAGTTTTATTTGTATTAATTATATATAATATCACAGAGAGCTGTATTCTTTAGAAAAATGTTTTGTTTTCAAATTTGACAAAAAATCAGCGCTTTCGATACGACGTTCTTGAGACAAATACTTATTTTCCTAAAATATATTCATGTAGAATACCAGTGCATGCTCTGTTCAGAGGTTTGTGCTTCTATTGCGAACTCTAGTTCTAGGTATTGTTAATTCAAATAACATATTCAAATGAATGTCAATGTTATATGTATATTTGTTTATAGTTTATGTTATATGTATTCTTGTTTGAGAAAATCATACAAACTATGCTTTAATTAAATTCATAAATTATTGAAAGTGTTTATTACTTCGTTTTAGATATATTGTAAATGTACCATATTCCGGTGTATGTATACCAGATTTCTGATACATCAAGAATGTTATAAAAATTTACTGAATGCTATCAATAATTTTACAATATATTTTAGTATTAACATGTCAACTAAGGCACCTGTATCCCAATTGAAATATTAAATAGAAACAATAAAATTCCATAAGATATGTATGGCTATAGAGGAACACATACATACACACACACACACACACACACACACATATATATATATATATATATATATATATATATATATCAAACCGTTTGGAAAAGTATCTGATCATGGTCCCGGAAAAAATGCACTTAGCCGTCATTTTCGTCGTTCCTTCAAACTAGTTCCCTGCTACATCTAAGCAACGAATAACGAATTTGGTAGCCTTTCCACTGCCTGAAAGAGAAATGAAACCTCTAATCGGGAAGTGCTACTACAGCAGCAGTCACGTTTTAATAGATCTCCTCTCGTGTGCCAAAGCAAATGTGTATTAGGTCCTTTTAATTTTTGTGCAAAGACAAAAGTCTCGGGAGCCTTAAGAGCAGGAATCTTGACGAAATATTGAAATCTTGTATTGTGTTGAAAAGAACAATCACGTGTGCTGCATGATTGGAATTATTATCCTCTGACATTCTTCGGGGTTTGGAAGTTCACTGGTCTGATGAAATCGAACACAGAACGTAATGTGAAAAACGGAAAACGTCTAAAGAGAAGTAATTTTTACGCGTACATCCTTCCTCTAAGTACTCATCAATTTTACTACACACCTGACGATTTTCTCTTGAGGACTTGGAGGTTTTGAGGACTTTTAAGGCAAAAAGAGAGAAATTTCAATTATATTGAAATTCCCCTTTATTTATTCACAAAGTGTGTGGGTGGTGATTTCTTATGTTATTACTTTTAATTCGCTCTGGCGACATTGATATATGAGTTCGTAAGATTTAGACAGAAAACTTCTTTTGCTACGGGATCATTGTATAAGAAAGATTTTTTAATACATATGATTAAAATACTTGCAAAGAAAATTCAAATGTTTTGTTCGGAATAAAGTATGACATAAATCCTAGACGTAAGGGAGGTGAAGCTCCGTCTATGGAGTTCTCATTAAAAATAATCGTTCAAATATTCCAGCGTTTTTTTAAAAAATCCCGTTTCAAGAGGAAAGGAGAATTTCCTACTTTTTTCCATTGAATGTGATGTTACTTCTTCTTTGTGATCACATAACAGATAAATAACTGAAATCTTTCACACGAATGTTCGAATATACTTAGGATCTACTTCAAGGTAGGTTTCAATAAACACTTTCACTAAGGCTGTGTCCTGAATAAGTATCAGGTTAAACCTTAATGTGGATTATAGAGTACCTTATGAACCCCTAATATTAGGAAGATAAAAATGTCTCTATAAACTCCCCGTTACAATTAAGCATATATATGAACAAGCATAATCCAAAATCCCGGTACAAAGGGAAGAGGGAGCAATTTTTATATTCTTTTCCAATACGGGTTGTCTGTTGTTTGTATTCGCATTACGGAAAACACAACTGGTTTTTGTCAAATGTGAAAAAAACTATACGAAGAATGAAGAAACCAGAGATCGATCCCAAAAATCGTACTCCCATAATGAAATATGCTGAAGAATCTATGCTCGTTTGGTGGTCAATCCATGTTGTTGGTGTCGGAAATTTGTGTTTTGTAGAAAGAATGATGAATCAAAAGAATTATATCAACATCTTAAATACACAATCTTCAAACATACTGCCCAAATGGGTCCCAATAATGAGTTCGAATTTTTGGACGATAAGGATCCAAAACATACCCCACATATTACTAGGCTGTAGGTACTAATAGTGTACCCAAACAAGTTCACACACACACGAAGTGACTAGATATCAATTCCATAGAGAATTTGTCGAATATGTTATACCAGGTGTAAAACACAGTGTTATTTCTACCAAAGTAGTTCTCAAAAATTGTTTATTGAAAGAAAGTGACAATATTTCACCTAAGAACACAGGGAACTTAGTCGTTCCCACTTACAGAAGACTTCAGAAAATTATAACTGCTAAGACAAACGGTACAAATTACAACTGTAATAATAACATCAATTGAAACGTGATGTTATTATTACTATTATTTTCTTGAATATGTCAGCTGTACCAATAACTTTTCCACATACAATTTTAAAATTATTTTGTTTTTACTTTTTGTTACAGAGACAAGATAACTTTTATTTGAAAGTAAGTTAGTTAATATACTCATAGATGTATACACCAATACACGAAATTTTATCACCCACTTTACATCTTTGATATAAATAGTACTATTGAAATTATACGAAACCTCGGGCTGTACGAATACTTCTCCGAGCCATTGTACGTATTTATCAAGTACAAATTCAAATATTAATTGATTTTTAAATCATTCTCTTATTATAGGACTTTCCGAAACTACATTACAATTTATTACAATTTATAAGGAGGGGGATAAAGTAAATATAAAACTATTAGCAATACTAGAAGCCTCGAATCTATCTGGAATTCAGTTCACGTTCAATCTGAAAATTGCCCTTACAAGGCACATTTACCTTACGAAAAGATGTATGTGATTAGCTATACGTCACCTACATTAAAACCCAGAGTTTTAAAGGTTTTTTGCTCGCGGCCGTCATGTCGATATCTGAAAGAACTTGACTAAACTATGGACCTATTGAACACCACAGAGTAAGAAAAGATAAATATCGCGAGCTATACTTCAACCGATATAGCTCCATTTTGGATTAAAACTGTTTCCCATTCACTTGAATGTATGAGGATATTGTAAGACCTTCTTGGGTACATTTTTGCGCAAGACTTTTGGAAAAAATATATTTTATTGCAAATCCAGAGATCGAAATTTCATAAGGGGTTCAGTGGACAGTGTTCATGTATGATGTTCCATATTGGATCCCAGTTTGCGCCAAATGAACTTTGTGCTGGACTAACAACTTGTGCGTGGGCTTTGTCGTTTTCCTGCTTAATCCCATTTTCCTCATTCCGCCATTCCATCCATTTCCCATCATCATCATCTCCTTTAAAATACGGGAAAACTCCGAAAAGCTGACATAAAAGTGGGACGTAAAACTGAAAGACTTCGAAATTTCATAGGACACCATAAATCCATTATGGATTACGGGAGGAAGTTATTGAGTCTTATTACGAGATTGTTATTAGTCCATAAGAATGGGAGCTGATTGAATTATTGCTCAAGATGCTCCAGGCTTCTTGAAAGTAGAATCTATTAACACTTTGGGTGATATCAATAAAAATGAGTAACTACTCCCGAGAAGTCCTGTTTGAGAATCGGAGTAACTACAACTGGAGTAATTTTCTCCCTCTATTCTGTATCAATAAAAGAAGCCACTACTCAGGTAGACACGGCTCCAGATTTATGAACATTTACTTGCGCTTCCTCCACGCGCAGTAGTAAGTCGTGTCAATAAAAGAAGTGATTACTCATTTCTCCCTTCTGTCAGGAGCTCATTTCGTTGCTGTTAACCTATGGCGCAGTATCCTAAACGAGGTCAGCCGAGACCAGTAGCGCCCAGTTCTTTTTTATTGATAGCAAGGCGAGTAACTTCTCCAAAATTAGTTGTAAACTGTAACTTCGTTTTATTGATATCACCCTTTGTCGAAGCTAAGTGCTAAACTTCTGAAAATAATTAATCTCAAAGAAGTGTAATAAGAACACGTTACTTCTAACTGTAAGTGTAAGAAATGTGATGTATAAAGAATCTAAGAAAATTGTAACGATTCGTCTTCATTAACGGAAGAAACGAGGAAAAACATATCTCACATAAAGGTAGTAAGGATAAGTAATATGAAGTAGACACGGATGTACACGAGAAAAAGTGCAGTCATACTCCCAATTTTCATATCCTGCAACGTTAGACAACCAACAATACTGTTAATGTTAGTTGGTTGAGAACTACACAAGGCCTTCTACAACAGGTGTAGTTTGTTTGAAAAATGTCAGTGTAGCAAACAGCAAAAACTAGCAAAACATCCATGCCTCTGCGTCGAATAAAACATCAGATAGAAGACGCCGTTTAGTATTTACAGAGCGATTGATATCATGAGAAAGTTACAATAAAATCTTATTTAAGCTTAGACATACCAAGGAAAAATCTATGTTGGTCAAATATTCATCTTATTTTACAGGTTACAGTATTTTGTAAAATCTCTGAATGTTTTACATTATTCGTTTTAACCATACCTTCAATTTTGTTATCAGTTTCAATATTTCTACTAAAACTATGAAATAAAACTATCAGGTCGAGGTGATTTCACTCCCATCTTTGTTTTGCGAGAATATTTTTAGCAGCCAAACCATCGTAGTTTTTTTATTTTTTAAATGTGTTATTATTATTATTATTATTATTATTATTATTATTATTATTATTATTTAAATTTACACACTAAAGATAACAAGAATATTTGCTGAAGTTATATTACTGGTTTAAATGTATTTCGAAAATGAAATGAAGAAAAAGAAAGACAATTAAAGAAAGTAAAAACAAGATATACAGTGTGTGTCAGTTCAATTTGTAGAAATCATTGCATCATAAGAAAACATGTAATATGTTCCAAGTATGACTAATAGTCTTATTTTGTGGGCATATAGCATGAATTTTTGTGTAATATAATCTCCAATTATTAATACAAGCATGTTTTAATAGAAGCATATACGATATGAAAATAATACGAGTTCGTATTAGTAATACACTGCAATTTATCACTCACTATCCCTTGCTATATTTTAAGTAATAGACAACTGTAATTTTGTAAACAAGAACAAACAAAAATGAACTAAAACATAATTAAATATGAATATCGGTTAATATTTTGGATAAAATTTGAATTTGAAATACTCCACTCTTTCTTTCTCTCGGTTGGCATGTGCATGATTAATGCATCTCATCTCTAGGTGGAAAACTTTGAGTAAAGAGAAGTCATCATAAACCTTGCAAGAACAAATTAAGTTTAAAAGTATTAAATTGATTTACAGTTGATTTGAATTCACGACCCACGATTTCTAACGTAGTCCTGACACTGTTGCTCTTCTTTTACTAATTCCTAACTTGAGAGTTGTGTCATGAAATGATAGTCGGAGGGAGAGAGAACGGAAACAAAATTTGATTTTAAAAAAAAGAAAGAAAGAAAGAAAGAAAGAAACACAGAAACTTTCGGTTTGCCGAACAAAGGCTTAAGTAGCCAAGTCTCGGTTAGAACAACCCTTTTAAGGTAATCTTGAATAAGACACAATATTTCTTTTCTACCATAGAAACTTATGCCTTGGTAGCTCCTCAATTAATTAATTACGTTGAAATCTAAAACGGACGTCTTTTATGGTAAACTAATAAATTCCTATCTTTCAAAAAGACTTTTGTCACTGATCTACATTGTTTACCCCGTCTACAAATCAATGTTATGAATCGTGGCGTACGTACATTTTTGACCAGGTAATGGCGATTGCTTTGGAACCAAATGCGAGTATGAGAATTACATGTGTCATATCTGTAGTTTTATGTAGAGAAGTAAATTGTGAACCAAAGGTTTAAGAACAACTCATGTTATTAATATAAAGTTAGACGTTATCACGTATATCATAATAAAAGAAATACTAAGAAAAATAGCTTATAACTTTTAACTGGAGGGAAAGAAACCTAATGTAAACAAACTATAGACGAATCACTCATCTTGTAATGATCGTGGTTCAGTGGTCAAGGCCCTCGTTCACTAATTTGAAGGTACTCGTATTCACTCCCCAACTGGTAAGTTCTTTAACTTAGAATTTTTCCTAGCAATTGCTCGGCGATGACACACGTTTTAGTACCTTCAGATATTTGAATACTTGAATGTTTCAATACTTGAACTATCAAATCACCAGGAATAATAATAATTATCTCGTAGAAAATTAAAAGTTAGTAGCTTATTATCGCTCAGGTCATACAACTACAATCCGGAACGTGACATTTAGCAAGAATATTGCAGATTTGTTTAGTGTTGCCCACGAAAAGAGGAATTTCTCATCTCGTTACTAAAACAAAACAAACAAAATCAAGATGAGAATTAACATTTTACATTTGACACATGACAAGGCTAACTCAAATTATCATCTCGCTTTCGAGATGAAAATCGAGACGAGACGGAAAGTATCGTAAATATTTCTCGTCTTATCTCGATACTCGGAATACTGTATTCCCATTCTTAAAGTAAAAATTGCTCTGTAAACTGAGTCTTGTATGCTATTTTGTTACTTTGTGTTTCTGAGGTTCATCGAATTGTGGTATGCTTATGTACTTTTGTAACGAAGCTTTTATAATTACTTCTGCATATTCTAAAAGTTAGTTTATTATGTGACTTAGTATTAAATGATATTGGGTTCTTTTTATTTAATACAGTTAATTTCCTTGAAACGTACAGTAGAATATTTTCTATATGAAACCTATGTCGAACGTTTTAGTTTAATATTTGGATAGTTCCAGTGATGTGTTCTGGAGATATGGACCCCCTCCCCGAAATCCCGACTTCTCTCTATGTTTTGCTTAATTTTAGGGTAAATTTAAAAATTTTAATACCTATTATTATTATTATTATTATTATTATTATTATTATTATTATTATTATTATTATTATTATTATTATTACTAAAGTTTTCTTAATTTAATGGTTCATCCTGTACCAAAAAGGTTAAGCGCCTTCTTTATGGTTGTTTCAGTCGTAGCCAACTCAGCTTTGCAGCTTGTGTCCCGGGATCTATCCCAGCTTTAACCCAGTGTGAATTGTATTGGAGAAACGTAGTGTGGGGTTTCTGCTTTCTCCAACTTTCTTATTTGTACTCAGTGGTGTATTTACGATT
Organism: Thermobia domestica; assembly: GCF_964235325.1. Taxonomy (NCBI): domain Eukaryota; kingdom Metazoa; phylum Arthropoda; class Insecta; order Zygentoma; family Lepismatidae; genus Thermobia; species Thermobia domestica. The sequence continues at coordinate 131,158,482 of NC_137466.1, read as the reverse complement.
TTGTTTCGGAAGGGGCTTTGCTAACTTTCGGGAGACTTTGCCTGAAAATGTGAATATCTGCCAGATATTTCATATACTTTCGAGGAGGGCTTAAGCCCGGAAGCCCCCTAAATACGTCACTGTTTGTACTATTCCTTTCATTCTCATCGTCGATGTCTCCTTCAGCTTAGCCAGCATAACTATGGAACGTAAAACTTAAACACATAAATTTTCGTACTGCTCTTGTGAGTTCAATAGCTCTACTTTCAACATGAAAGTTCACTGAAAACCTTTTGGTTAACATTTAGCAACTTGTAGGGACGTACACAGGGGGTATGTTCTGATGCAGGGCCGGATCCAGGATGTCTTGAAGGAGGTGCACCAATAACTACCAATACATCATTTGATTTAAAGTTTTTAACTGCGTTTAGGCATCTATGGTGTGAATGAATGCTCAGTGAATCTATGTTCACTGAATCCTTTTCGTTCTATCTTCTTAAAATTGACTTAAACTATTGCTTTCGCAAAACTAAGCTTTGTTTTAAGCCTCAAACGGACACATGACAGCAGAAAGTTTCGGAAAATGTTGCATTTTCACTGTTACGTTCTCATTTTAGATAGAATATATTTACAGTGAAGAGGGGTGCGTGTGCTCCGGTGTAGGGATATGCACGAGTCGAGCTGAAACTCAGCTCGACTCGAATTCGAGCCGAGTCAAAGGTAGTTTTCTCGAGTGGAGTTCCGAGCCGAGTTACTGTTTTTGAGATCGAGTTTCGAGTCGAGTCGAGTTTGATACATGGCTCACTCGTTTAGCTCGTTTTAGCTCGTTTTGAAATCATGGCCTGATTAAGTGAAAGCGATTGCCATGAGAAATGTAAGCCGTAATGTTGAATACTTTTAGTGTTGATCACGAGAGGGGACACTGCTTGCGTCTCATCTAGTCTCGATAACGAGACCACAATAGATTTTTTTAAAAGAATTAAAAGACAGCCTGAAATGGCGTGAGCACCAATATATGTATATACTGTAGTTTTTACCATCAAGGCTGAGACCTGCACGGTCGTATTTCTGAACCCAAGCAGAAGCCCAAGCCAGGAAGTGATGTCAACGGGCTCGGCTCGGTTCAACTGAGAGAAGAGTTCGAGCGAGCTCGGTTGGAATGAGCTAACGGCTCGGCTCAATTGAGCTGATGACCTGAGCCGGCTCGTGCGGGATGAGTCACCGAATCGGTTCGGTTCGGCTCAGGTGAGCCATCGGTTTTTGCCACCTTGGTTAGGTGAGGTGTTGACTCGGCTCACTTCTCGGTTCGGCTCGATAGTAGATTAGCTGTGAGCCGAGCCACTCGATCCGTTGACAACCCTTAACCCGGGCCGAGCACCGCGGTGATTCAGATAACTGCTAACTCCAGAACGGAAAAATAAGAGGGTTGCCGGGGTATTCTAAGATGGATGCAGGATACGGCCTATACAGGATGTGTCTCATGTAACCCCTCTTAAATCAAATTGTTGTCGTTATCAATTTATCTCCTGGTATACACCTTTATGCTATAACCGTATTGAAGCAGCTCTCACGTTATGAATACTCGTAATTAATTAATACTTAAAATTTACCATATTTTCCAATATTTTATCATATATATCTCGAATTACCCCCTCCAACCATAATTATCAACATTAAATATCCTTGTTTTTATATATGTGAGTGTGTATAGCTGTGTTGAAAAGGCTTCCATTATGAATGATTAATAAAAGGGATAATTCAAAATTGATCACTTTTCTGAATATCTTATCATATGTTATATGGAGAAATTACTAATTTTTCAGTATTAACATATTGGTTTATTAGTCTGTTTTTCTGTAAGTATCAATCATTATAAAGAATTCTAGTGACAAAAGAAATCATACTTAACTTTAACTTATCTTCATAATACTCTTTCGTAATATTCTATATTGTCTTTAGCTGTATAATTTTCCTATGGTATTTTTAAATTCCTCATATTTAGAATTTCTTGCGAAAAGAATAATCGTCATCTAGTTTCTACATATTATTATTATTATTATTATTATTATTATTATTATTATTATTATTATTATTATTATTATTATTATTATTATTATTATTATTATTACCAATATTTGCAAAAAGCCTATTACGGATAACAATGTTGTTATTTGTATAATATGGACAGCTCGTGGAAACATAATTGTATGCCACATTTTCTGACTTTCGAGTAACTATGTAAAGAAAGTTCATCATTCCTATTCAATTCGATACAATGACACATACCAAACAAGTTTCCCTTGTGGTTTAATAGCAATCCAGTCCACCTAATAACTTAATTTTACCAGAAGTGACAATTATCATGATGTTCGCTAAATCTTCTCATATCATGGTAAAAATGAAATGAAATCTTTGTTTTACGTCCCACGTTTATGCCGTTTCGGCTAAAGGAGACGGTGATGATGACAGATGAGTGAAATGGTGGAATGAGGAAAGTGGGAGGGAACGGGAGAACCCCGAGAAAACTCACAAACACGATGGTTGTCCACGACAAAGTCCACACGGCACGAGCTGGGATCGAACCAGGGACCCCAAGCACCGGAGGTGAACGGTCTACCACTGAGCTACCGCGCCCCCCATAATAAATCTTTGAGTGTTGACTTCGCTTTTTTAATATTTTGTATGGCCGGAAATTCTCTTTTATCTTATTCATTGGAGGCAAACGTTTTTACAGACTTAGACTGGACTGCAACTGACCACGTGTGGTTTATTGTTCAACAGCCCTGCAACTCTGCAAGTTGACAAGTTACCACCAAACATAATCTCTAATCAGAGGTCCCTACAGAGGTTTAGACTTTTCTTTACTGAACAGTTTTAAGCTCTTTCCTTTTTTATAGTAGGCAATAAAAATAGAAGAACAACAATATTACTTTTCTGCGGCAGTGTGTCATTTATTTGAGCAAAGCTACGGCAGTCAAAATTTGCAGACACTCCTCAAATAACAGGAAAAATCCCACATGTATTTACAAAGGCAATCGGAAAAACAAGTTCATTTCTCTGTTTTCACGAAATATTTACATGTGTGACACTTTGAGCGCTGAAATTAATAATAATAATAATAATAATAATAATAATAATAATAATAATAATAATAATAATAATAATAATAATAATAATAATAATAATAGTGAATATCTACAATATATTATCATTATTCATACTTTGTCTTATGTCTGACAGCAGTGTTACATACATAATTTTGTCTTCTTCAATCACAAGTGCTTATCCGATTCAAATCTCTCCTTAATATTGTTCTGCCTATTTACTTAGTAAAGTACTACTAGACTAATATTCATTCACAACAATTCTTTGATCCAATGTTTGATCCAATTAGTTTTGTATATACCGACATTCATGTCCAGTTCCATCTAAAGCAGCTACTGCAAAAACAATTTTGTTTCGAGCGTTATAGTAGTGTATGATTCAATTCCGGATATATCAAGGCCCATAAATATGAAATTACATATGAGCCGTTAAAATTAGTGCAATATGCATTGGGCCGCGGTGAACTTTGCATTTGAATCAATTTTACACGAATCCCGAGAGAACACTTCACTAATGTAGCATAGATTGTGTCTTAAGTTTCTCATATACAGACCATGACAATAGTCTAGGTGACAAAGTTTGTTTCTGTCTCGTATCGGAAAAGTATCGTAAAAGTGGTGGTATTTTTGGAAGTGTATATGTACCTGGAAACATATGACTTCATGCCCACCATCACTCATTAGAATTAAGTGAACGAGAGATACATTTATTTATATATTACTAACAAGGGACATCACCCAATTGTCCGGCTCCGATTTCAATGAAATTTTTATTGCTGATAGAGGACATGTATTCATTACTTGTGATGACAGAAATTTTTGCCATGGTGCATGTTTTCTATTTTTAAATAATTTTTAAAGGTTGTGATGTGGTTAATAGAGATTACTGCAGAAAACCCTTACTACCCTTTGTAAACGGAGTGTTAATGAAAGAACAACCATGTAGATACGTATAGGACCTAAGGGGAAGTTGTATGGTACGTATGACTTTGACGGCAGCCATCTTGAAATCCGCCATTTTGAATTAAGGTCAAGTTTTTTAAATAGGAATAGGGTAATATGATACATAATTTCGGGCTAGAATTTAATCAGGAAGACAATGGTGAAGTTAGTTTTAAGATGCGCTCATTTGGTGAAAAGTTACAGGCATATTAATTGTTTATACTTACTATGTGCGTAAGTCTCTGATCTCCGCTTCTAACCCGCGTATTAATGATAATAAGTGGATAAAGGTTTCGGTAATATATATTATGCCTAGAGGGAAGTGATACGATAAGGGTATCATTGACGGTAGCCATCTTGAAATCCGCCATTTTGAATTAAAGTGAAGTTTGGAAAACTGAAAACCATAGCATGTGGCACCAAATTTTAATAGTAACAGTCATTAATAGTAATAGTAATTTTAATGTTACAGTCATATTATGTCTCTTTGATATTTTCTATCATTGCTGCTGTTCCTTTAAAGTTGTAAAGTTGTATTTATTAAAAAAAAAATACTGTTTGTCGTTTGCGCAACATGTAGGCTACATTTCATGATAATTTTGAGTTCGTGTTACACCAATTTCTCATAATTTCATTTGTATTTCTTTACATCACATAGGTCCATAGGTTCCTCATGTACTCTGGGTTAAAATAAATAGTTACACTGCCTAGGAAATTAATAATTACATGGCAAGTCTTCAAAATTCACAAAGATTGCTGGATGCTTATCCCAACACTATTCATGAACTGACAAATCGCAACTCTTAAAAAAAATGTAATAAGTTTAGAAAACATGAGCCATGGAAACAATTGCAAAGTGCCAGTTGGAATCTTAAAACATACGATGAAAATTTGGAGTGTTGCCAATTTGAAAGATCGAATAATGGACGTTTCGTGCACATTAGAAGAGTCATAAATTCATACTGGTTAACTATAGAACAAAAATAAGCATACCGTTGGCTTTTGGGGAAAATTTACTATTAAAATTTGGTGCCACATGCTATGGTTTTCAGTTTTCCAAACTTCACTTTAATTCAAAATGGCGGATTTCAAGATGGCTGCCGTCAATGATACCCTTATCGTATCACTTCCCTCTAGGCATAATATGTATTACCGAAACCTTTATCCACTTATTATCATTAATACGCGGGTTAGAAGCGGAGGTAAGAGACTTACGCACATAGTAAGTATAAACAATTAATATGCCTGTAACTTTTCACCAAATAAGAGCATCTTAAAACTAACTTCAGCATTGTCTTCCTGATTAAATTCTAGCCCGAAATTATGTATCATATTACCCTATTCCTATTTAAAAAACTTAACCTTAATTCAAAATGGCGGATTTCAAGATGGCTGCCGTCAAGGTCATACGTACCATACGACTTCCCCTTAGGTCCTATAGGTATCTACATGGTTGTTCTTTCATTAACACTCCGTTTACAAAGGGTAGTAAGGGATTTCTGCAGTAATCTCTATTAACCACATCACAACCTTTAAAAAAATATTAAAAAATAGAAAACATGCACCATGGCAAAAATTTCTGTCATCACAAGTAATGAATACATGTCCTCTATCAGCGACAAAAATTTCATTGAAATCGGAGCCGGACAATTGGGTGATGTCCCTTGTAAGCTACCAGATACAATCTCAGAGGCCATTTTACACTGGAGCGCTCAACAAATCAACAATAATAACAACATTGGGAAAGGCAGTGGAAGAATGGCGGCAAGGGTCTGTATTTTAAGGTACTATCTGAACATTGACCTGGTGTAACTGAGGATAACCCTGGAAAACCAGTCAGGATACTGAACTCTGAATTCGAGCATGGGACCTTCCGATTGCGAAGCAAAAACGCTGTAATATAAATCTCTGAGTTTTACGTCGCACTCTTATGTCGGCTAGGCTAAAGGAGATGGGGATGATGAGAAATGAATGAAATGGTGGAATAAAGAAAGTGGGAGGAAATAGGCGAGCCCCGAGGAAACCCATGCACACGGTGTTCGTCCACTACAAGATTCACTTGGTGGGGCCCCATGCACCAGAGGTGAACGCTCTACCAATATAATAATAATAATAATAATAATAATAATAATAATAATAATAATAATAATAATAATAATATTAATAATAATCAGTAGTAGTAGTAGTAGTGTCATTGATAATAATTGTATTGTGTATGTATGATACTTGAAGAGAGTACTTGAACTACACACACGAACCGTACATATGCCAGCAGTAGGCTAGCATGTTGAGCCGTTCTGTCTTCGTAAAGAACTTGTGAAATTTGAAGATCAACAGTTCGGAACTCGGTCTGAGATGTTTTATTTGCTTTTTAACATGATATTTGATAAAATAATTCAAAGTATAATATACTTTGAATTATTTTACATTTGGGTAATTTCCAAATGTAATGATTTGATATTAAAATTGGTATTTACTGTCTATATTGCATGCTTCTTTACATTTAGTTCAAAAGAAATACTTATAATTCTTCTTTTTTTAAAATCGTGAGAATAATCAGCGACATTTGGATGACTGAAAGTTGACTGAAATGAATGCAGATGAGCATACTGAAAATGATAGGAAAAGGACAAATTGTTTCTTTGTACTAAGTGTCAATTACATTATAAAAGGTTTTTGAAAGGATTACGCCCTAAGCCCTAAGGATGAGCCTTCTGTATTCATGAATTGCTCGCTAAACACGTTACGTTTTCAGGTAGTACGAATCAAAGTTGTAGACATGTGACTTCATGTTGTTATTATTTGCCCTGTGAACAAAGTCGTTTCAACTCTAAGACCGAGAGAAATGGAATATTTTTCATGTTGTTATAAACCAGAAGTATCAATATTGTGAATGATAATAATTTCTCTAATTATCTAGGCGACAATCAAATCCAGGACCATATAATTACGAAACGAATGCTCACTCCAGTACTCTAAGACGGCTCTGTTAAGTAGGAAGAGAAAGCATTCGTCTATGTAGAATATTGCACACGTTTACGATTCTATGGTTTTAATAATGACGAAACACTCTGATTTCGGTAATGATAAGATACTATAGTGCAGGGAATTCTAATTTAAATTTGAAATCGAAAGAAGACATAAAACATCCAAGGACGTGAAAGAGAAAGTGGTCTTGAGAGTCATTCGAAATCTTAACTAGAACCTAGTGCTTCAGACAACGTTTCTTTTATTTTTCTGATTCACTGAAAATATCTTCTAACTTGTCTCTATTTTCTAACAAAGAATTCTAATTTAAATTTGAAATCAAAAGAAGACATACAAACACGCAAAGACATGAAAAAGAAAGTGGTCTTGGGAATCATTAAAAATCGTAACTAAAACTTGGGCTTCAAACCACTTGTTTGTTTTTCTGATTCACTGAAGATATCTCTCTAACTTGTCTCTATATTCTATTATTTTAATCTCGTTTTGCTGTTCCGTTTACCTTGAACGAAAGAGACACGAACACAGACATCGAGACACATGGAAAATTTCAAAGTCTCACCAACCGACAATCGAACTCTGACCGCGAATATTAAACTATCTGATGTGTGGGGTATCTGGTTCGATCCCAAAGCAAGCAAGTTTCAGGTGGACAACATCGTGCACGTGGGTTTTCATGGGACACTCCCGTAATTCCGTTTCATCCTACCATCTCATCCAACCAATTCGTCCTTCATAATTCACTTCTTTTAATCATGGTCTCGCTAAACCTGACAGGCATAATCTTGGGAAATTAAACAGAAAGAATTTCTTTCATTTCATTTTGAGCGGTTAACCGAAACCAAATCGAACAGAAAAGAGTTGTATTTTCTATTGCTTATTAAGGTGTTCTCGCAAAATATATATACAAAAATAAACATGGTAAATCCTAATTCCAATCAAATTCATAATAACAATATTTTCATAATAACTTAACCTAAAACAATAGCATTTCATATCTTTCGGAAATTTTCCAATATATGTATACATGTTCTAAAAAGAGGCAATATAATGTCTGATTTCAAACAAAACTAAAGCAAATTACTTTTCTGTTTCTGAAATAACCAACACATTCTGTTTTAACCTTAAACGGAACCGAAACCTATCTTAACCGGGTTTTGAAACGCATCTACTAGCTACACTGTCGTTGATGTTTCTATTATCTCTTAAAATCAACCGCCACTACGTAGTGCAAATTTGGAAGTAAAGACCCTATATATATGGACTGTTTCATAATTCGTGTAATTTTCTAAAACGCAGGAAGCATATTAAGTTTTCACACTATTAATGTGGAATTTGGCATTCTTATTGAAACGTATCTGAATTTTTAAAATGTTAACAGTAAATGAGAGAAAGTCATTGTTTAGCGGCTGTTTTTGGGCGTAAGCTCAAAACTTCCTTTCCTTAATGGGAAATTCTATGTTAAATTTTGAAGCAGCTATCTCCAGTAATTATGAGTAAGGATTTTCGTACACATCAGTATTATTTGTTATTAAATCGAGTAACACTCATCCGAAATGATATTATAGTCATCTCGAACATTATTTTTGGTAATGTTCCTCTTTTGGGTGGCAAAGAACGTAAAAAGATGGTGCGTTGAGTGGCACCAAAATCCCAAATTGATTTTCTTAACGCCAACGCCAGCAAGCGTTAATCACAAATGTCACAGAATTAATGTTCCAATGCCCCATCCAAGTGCCAGTGACTGATATAGGGCTATAGCCCCCTTCCAAAAGTTCAAATAAATATTCGACATAAATATCCTTAGCAGGGACATAGGGAAGAAATATTTCTTGTCAATTAATGTGAAAATTGCAGTTCTTCTAGTAAAAAAGGTATGTGATTTTGAAATCTGGATTGCAATTTTAGTAAGGCAGTGCCTTAGTGGACACAGGGGGCATAGCATATGATGTTGAATCTTCATAAATACTACAAATTTTATTTTGTAAATGGGAGTGAATGCCAGATCAATCACAAATGTCGCAGAATTAATACTCCGATGCTCGTTCATGTGACATTCACTAATATGGGCAGTTGACACCAACACATTTTGCAACATGTCTACCAGATAACTTGAAACAGAGAATTGTCCAGAGTGTAGAGATGATCACTCTAGATATTTGGAGGTGCTTAGAATGGCTATAGTAAATTACATTATTTTGTCTTGCTCGTTCACGAGAGGATGCAGAATAAAAGTAAGTTGATACTATCCATCCTATACTTAGGTTAATTATATTATTAAACATTTAATGATGATATAGCCGCAAAATGTTGTTTTCAAGAAGGAATAATTTTGAAGAAATGATTCTTATTCCTCAAGAGACATTTGTTTCTACTATAACCGTATATCATAGTATACGATTTATTGATGTATTTACGTATACAGTACATCTATGGTCCTGTATACCAGTAGGTTATTATGTGGAAACTAAGATCATACAATTATAATGTAGGAAGTATGAAAAAGGTACTTTCTTTTTACAAATAAAGAAAACAGTATTGAAATGTAAAGCTAACATACTAAACTTCTAACTTTTAAAATGTTACTTAGAGTTTTTGTTGTTTATGCGACATTTTTCATTGTCATTTTATGTTCTATTTCGAGTTGTTTTTGCTTAAGAGTCTAGAAAATACATTGGCGACTGGTGTCTGCCATCTTGTGCTATAACAAGAGTTCCAATTGATTTTTGACAAATGCAAATTTTTGATTATATTCTAGTGCCACCATAACAACAAAAATATATGCATGATCTGTTACATTCATAGAATATAATTATTTAGAGTAGATTTGAGAGTTTTAAAAAAATCATATTTTTTTTTGCATTAATGATAAAGTACTCCCATGCGCAAAAAATATTGCGCGTATACTGTAACTCACGATTTTTCGCAATTATTCCATTTTCCTTATGGTTATGGGTAAAATTCAGTTATTAGTATGTGGAGATAATAGAAAGCAATCCATCTAAGGAGATATTTCGAAAAAATATAATAAAATAATAAAAATATAAGCGAAAAACAAAATTATGTTCGGTTTTGTGTATACTGGCAATAATGTTTTCGAGGGATTTTTTGCAGTAGCACAGCACGATTTCAGAGGGAATAACTTTAGTTGAATCAAGGAACTGGAAAGTGGACTAATATATTGCATTTATTGGCTTAAATCTAGGGTGTAAATTGTCTACCAAATATAAATTAGCTTCTGTAACCAAGATGTTATACGAAAGTATAGAAACAAAGAGAAAAACTGTTGTCTTAAGTTTGGAAGTGACATGCTCTATAGCCATGAGCATTTATTTGTTGTTAAGAAAAAGACAGGCAACAAAAGGTAGTCTGTGTGGTCAAGTGGATAGAGTAGCGGACTAGTAATTCTTATATTGTTTTGACACCAGATCGAATCCCATGCGATCCCATCCAATTTTTTCTTTAAAAAACATTGTAGAAAGTGTATAATTTTTATGTTAATAAGAACCGAAACAATATAATAATGAAATAACTTTTTGTTTTTTCTGATGACGTATTTATTTAGAATTAGTGTATTATTACTAATAGCGATTGTTGTCAGTTTATGGTATGATATGCTTAATCATTCCCTCTCCGTCAGCAGAAGTAACTTCAACTCACTGCGAGTGTCTGTGTCAGGAACAGTAAAAAAAAAAAACATGCGCGACCTGCTGCCTTACACACAGCGTGGCGAACACAGTCACAGCGATAGCTCGTTGTCATGAAAAAAAAAAGCTGATGTTAAATTACTGTTCTAGTGTTTCAGTGTGTGTGTTTCTTTTTAGAGTATTGACTCTCTCTCTCTCTCCTTTTGTTTCATATCCACAAGTGCAACAAATGCAATCATAAGTCTGTGTAAGGAAATAAAGGATGCTTTCTTTAAACAAAACTAAATTAACAGCTCTATTTGTGAGGAACACGAATGCTTCCAAAAGATGCCATGGGTATTAATTATAATCATACCGAATTATACAGTAGCGTGAAAAACTGATAATAAAATGATGTAACATGCATAAGCTTTTTTTTTCTAGCGTGACAACACATTAAACATAACAAATTAAATTTTTGGGATTACAAATTATCACCTTACGTGTCGGTATAGGCCTATTCGTTTTCACAGTCGAGCGAAGAAAGAAGAAAGTGTGGTGATAGTTATAAAAACCGAATACCAGATTTCAATGAATTCAAGCTACAATGCTCCTACATATCGAAAAAATTATTTTTCGATGTCTGTCCATCTATTCGTCTCTCGGTTCGTCACGCTTTTACATGCACTCAAATAGAGGCCATACTGTTCAACGTATCTGGACCGAATTCTAGACATAACGTTTTAATAACATACTATCTTTCGAATTTTATATCCTTCGACACCTAAAATTAAGGGTAATTTACTGAAGGATTAAAATTTAAAATAATTCAATTTTCTCAAGAAAAAAAAGCTGTGACGATTTTATTTACTTTTTATAAATATATATTTTATTAACAAATATCCACCGTATATGAATATTTTTTCTGAGAAAATATATATGGTGTAATTTACTGTATGGTATGCGTTCTTTTTCCACAATTTTCTCAACCACATTTCATAAATAAACGTATTATTAATAACCTAACAATATGACAACTCGTTCGAAGGAGTAATTTTCTCTTAGGGTGAGCTTTCCCCCGATGGTTTTACCATTAATGCCTCAGGCAATTTTGTTCATATTTCGTAAAGAAATGTTTCATTAATAAACTAAGATACAGCATAGATCGTTTATTCCGTTAACATACAGAAGAAGTGGTTTTCTCAAGGGTTGAATTTTTTTTTGACAATTTTCTCAGTAATAACTGAGACAAATTTCTTCTAATTTCAGTAAAAATATTGTCTGTAACACTCTTACAATATGCATAACTCGCTTGTTCCGAAAAGAAAAATCCAAAAGAGAGAGTTTACTTTGACAGTGAAAGTTTTCCCGACGATTTGCTTAAAAATTATTCGATATACTGTCAAAATACTGAGTTTCGATATACTGAGTTTACCTTTGGGGGTAAGCTTTTAACGATGACCTTCCTAAAAACAACTCAGGAAATATTTGTTGTTCATATTTTATAAATACATGTTACATAAATAACCTAGCTATATGGTATAATTCCCTCATCCGGAAAATCTAGAAGTGGTATAATACTTTTGACAGTAAGTTTTACCCTGCGATTTTCTCAAGAACGACTCAGGAGATTGTGTTCGTATTTCATAAATAAATGTTCTATGAAAACACTAACAATATAGCATAGCTTTGTCCTGAAAAGATCCACAAAGGATAATTTATTCTTGGGGTGACTTTTTTCATGATTTTCTCAGAAATTACTCAGACGCTTTTGCTTATAGTTCGCATACAATTATATCCTTAATAATTCTAATATATGGATCAAGTTATTTCTAACCAAAATATGACCAATGGGTACTTTACTTTTGGGCCTGAAGTTTCTTCTAGCAAAGTTTTCCAAAATATTATTTTGTTCGCAATTTCCCAAATAAATGTTTCAATAATAGTTGCAGCCTAACACGAGTCAGTGTAAGAAATTCAAGCGAGAAAGTACAGTGCGTTTGCTCCGTACCCTTTCTTAAATGTATTTTTAAGGTTACACCTAATCACAATTTTCCGAACAAAATCGAAACATCTTTTTAAATGTGCCTTGTTGTGGTCAAATGGTTCAAGTGCATTGGTTCTGGATTTGATTTCCAGTGAGAGCTAGTATATTTTCGTCCAAGAGATGTTACACGTCGGTGCAAAGAAAAAAAGTGTTTAAATAAGCCTAACCAAGCTAATCAACAAAGAAATAATACAATGTTACGAAATTATCGTAGAAACATTGTTAATATTAGGTAGGTGCGACTGAAATGTCCAAACGATGATTGTCAATTCCAAAGGTAAAAAAGTGAAAAATACAATGCCAGGTTAATCAGTGGCCTCTAGGTAAAGCTATCCTACTAACATAAGAAGTGATTGAGACGCCAAAAAATGTTGTAATCGCTGGGAGACATGTTAGGAGAATACAGAGGTGAGAGAGAGTTTAATACTGCGAATCATGGATAGTCTTAACTTTCGTTTGAGGGCGAATATTGAAGTCCGTAGGCCTACATAGGTTTGCATTGAAATGAACATTCTTTGTTTTTGGCCGGCGGGAGCTCAGGTGGTTCAGATTCCACTTTAATCAGTAGGTCCACGTCTCATATAGCCTCGCTGCTGAAAGAGACGATAAACTCAAAATCACATCACACATCTTTGTTTTCGCCTTTGTTTTAGCCCATAAATGTCTCTGTTCATGAGCTCCTTAGTGGATATGCGGTTAGCGCATGCGCCTTTGGCGTGGAAGACACGGCTTCGATTCCCGGCGAGAGCTCACGTTGTTTAGAGTCCACGTTAATCAGTAGGCCGAAGTCTCATATAGCTTCGTTGCTGAACGAGACGATAAACTGAAACTCAATGTCTTTGTTCATATATTTCTTTGTGTATGGTTTTGCATATACGTGGCATGGATATTAAATTTTGATTTCTACGCCATATGTATCTAATTACATACACACCTATAAAACGAACACAACAAACTTGGAATATCTACATTGTTTGCGTATGGAAAATCATCACGTTCTGCTGCACAGGAGAGCCGTGTGTATGGAATTCCATACACGTGGCAATCAACTTATTAAGAAATGTATAATAATAATAATAATAATAATAATAATAATAATAATAATAATAATAATAATAATAATAATAATAATAATAATAATAATAATAATAATAATAATAATAAACAGAAAACGATACGATCATTTACATAATTTATAAACATAAGTTAACATTTAATAAGCATATAACTGCAATGGAATTAAGTTGTTTCTCTCTCTCCCTTAACGCAACAGCCCTTATTGTGCTAAGGCGTAGAAGAGAACTTGTAGCACTCACGATTTGGGGCGGTGTGCGGTCAGAACATCGGATCCCTTTGTTGTTAGTCCTAGCTTTCTAGACGGATGCAGTTATTCCCGATAGAATATACAAGCAAATAGACTTTTGCATTATCCCTCAATGTGATACTTGTGGTTGCTTAACCGTATACAGACAGCTGTCCATGGAAGAATCGTTGATAATAATAATAATAATAATAATGATAATAATAATAATAATAATAATAATAATAATAATAATAATAATAATAATAATAATAATAAATAACAGAAACTCGACAAATATTCTTGCAAATAATAGGAAACAGTTTGCGTCACACTGTTCACTTTGCTAGACACACCAGTGTGCCGCGTTATACCAATTGTGCCACACTGGAATATAGAGTATGGCTTTTTAATTTTTTCCAACTATTCCAACTGCTTCAATTGAAATGGATCTATAACAATAAGAGAGTGAATTTAGTCTTCTTACCCTTCGATTTAGAAATAAGGTTCGCGAGAATTTCATAAAAGAATAATATACTCAGAATTGTATATAGTAGTTTGTTTTATTCGAAATTACATACTTCCTACAACTGTTTTTTGATTGAAATGATTTGAAATGAAACCTTTAAGTTTTACGTCCCACTTTATGCCGGCTAGGCTAAAGGAGACAGTGATGATAAGAAATGAATGAAATGGTCGAATGAAGAAAGTGGGATAAAACGGGAGAACCCCGAGAAAACTCACGCACACAGTGTCCAGCACAAGGTTCACTTGGCGCGAGCATAGATCGAACCAAGGACTCCATGCACAAGAGGAGAACGCTCTACCACTGAAACACCGTGGCCTCTGAAATTGCTTAAAGGAGAAAGGGACTACATTATGAAAACTTGATGACAAACACATTTGTTAAAAAATACATGCTTTTCGTGAAATATTGCTTATAGACATGGGCGGATTAAGGCTTTTGGGGACCTAGAGCCGACTATTTTAAGGGGGCCCTATGTTAAGAATAGTTCCAGTGCATAAATTTTCTTTGCTGCCTTCCACAGCCTCATAGGTTTATGGAACTACCGAGAACTATGCTGTAATACTTGAATGTGCTCCAAGTTTACAATAATTAGTTTAGTTAAATCCATTATTAACAATTAAATAATTGCATTCATTATTAACAGTTAAATGCTGCTGATGGAAAGACTTAAATCTAGCGATACCGCGAGCGTAACGAGCGGAAAAAAATTAGCATTGGTCTGGAGCCTATAATATAAGTTGATTACTATATTTTACTGTTAAACAGAGGGATTTTAAAGAGCCCTCTGAGCTTGGGGTCCCGAAGCCTGGGCTCCATTGGCTCCGCCCTTAATCCGCTAATGCCTATAGATTATAAATTAAAAGGGACGGGTAGGGTCCGTTCTAAAAATTCCGGCCCGTGCAGACCGCTAGCCCCTATGTATATGCTATCTTTGGAAATACAGTAGAGTTTCGTTTATCCGACATAAAACAGACAGGCAGAATGCCGGATAATATGGGTGTGTTAAGGAAAGACCTATTAAAAGTCAAACTATGATATAATTTTACATATTACTCATCTAATAATCATGTTTTGCAAGAAACAAATATAATGCATTGACTCAGGGACGTATCCAGCGTGAGGTTCTGGAAGCTGTCCCTTTCCAAACCTCAAACACTTTTTAATAAATCTACTTTTTACCTTTTGAGGTTCTTTTATATCAGATTACTTTGAGTCAGTGTTCAAACTGTGGGCAATGCGTTGTTATAATTCTAACAAGTAACACTTCCCCAGTGTAACACTCCGATTTTGATAAAATTTGGCAGGTAGATACTACACATAAACTAAACAAATAAGTGCTTTTTTATT
Organism: Thermobia domestica; assembly: GCF_964235325.1. Classification (NCBI taxonomy): domain Eukaryota; kingdom Metazoa; phylum Arthropoda; class Insecta; order Zygentoma; family Lepismatidae; genus Thermobia; species Thermobia domestica. The sequence goes on along the minus strand of NC_137466.1, from coordinate 131,142,623 downwards.
TTTTTGCGGAAAAACGGTTTTAGGGGGCAAAAGCCCTCGCCCAAAATTTTGAAAGTTGACGCCCGAAAGGCAAAAACAAGTGGACCAAAGTGAACGAAATTGTGCACAGATATTGCAGACGTAAAATTAGGGAATACGTATTTTGTATTTTCCTGGAAAAAACGGTTAGGTGGGGCACAGACACCTCCAAACCTTTGATCATGAAATATCAAAAGTGCTAGTAGCATGTAAGATGTGTATAAAGGACATGAAGAATTGCAACGACACTTTGTGTATGAACAATACGCAAAAAATAAACGAATACGTTTTTTGTTTATTTTCTGCGGAAAAACGGTTCTAGGGGAAAAAGCCCCCACCCAAAATTTTGAAATTTGACACCTGAAAGATAAGAAAAAGTGAACCGAAGTGAATGAAATTGTGCATAGATATTTTAGACGAAAAATGAGGGAATACGGGTTTCGTATTTCCCTCGAAAAAACGGTTAGGTGGGGCACAGACTCCTCCAAACCTTTGATCATGAAATAACAAAAGTGCTAATAACAGTATGTCAGAGGTGCCCAAATTTACATGAAGAATTGGAACAAAACTTTGTGTTAGGACAATAAGCAAAAAATAAACAAATACGGCTTTTTTTATTTCCTGTGAAAAAAACGGTCTTAGGGGGCAAAAGGTCCTACCCAGAATTTTGAAATTTGACGCCCGAAAGGGAAGAAGAAATCGACCGAACTGAATGAAATTGTTCACAAATGTTGTAGAGGTAAGATGAGGGAATACGTGTTTCGTATTTTCCTGAAAAGAAAAATACTGTTGAGTGGACCGTGGTGTTGAGTGTCGGAAGGAGTGGACCGAAGCCAATAAAATTGTTTATAGATATTGGATATGATAAATAAAGCCTCTCCTGTTTCACAAGTGTCTCCATCAGATTTATTCAAATTTGGCAGATCAACAACAATCACAAACAGTATAGCGTATTTTATAGTATTTCACGAGGCAACTTTAACCCTTACAATGATTTTCCGCATAAACAAAAACACGTGCCGATTAATTTCCTGTTTGCTGTTGATGTGCCATAATTGATAGGGACATCTTAAAAACACGAAAGTCCTTATTTTACATACAGTCTATACAATATCTACACACAATTTCATTTGCTTCGGTCCACTCCTTCCTGCACTTTTACGGTAATATTTTTTTTTCGGAGTGGCTCTAGGCTCCAACACTGTTTTTCCGAACAAATTAAAACACATTTCATTTATTGTTTTGCAAATTGTCCCTATACGAAGTTTCGTTGCAATTCTCCATACTTTTAGGAACTTCTGACGTATACTTATTTGCACTTTTGATATTTCGTAATAACCAACTAAGAAGATCCGTGCCCCACTCAACCGTTTTTTTTTTTTTCAGGAAAATACGAAACACAATTACCTCAATTTACGTCTAGAATATGTGTGCACGATTTCATCCAATTCGGTGCACTTCTTGTTGCCTTTTTGGCCTTAAATTTCAAAATATTGGGTGGGGAATTCTTCCCTCTAAAACCATTTTTTCGCAGAAAAAAAACCGTATTCGTTTGTTTTTTGTGTATTGTCCCTACACAATGTGTCGTTCCAATTCTTCATGTAAATTTGGGCACTTCTGACATACTGTTATTAGCACTTTTGATATTTCACGATCAAAGTTTTGGAGGGGTCTGTGTCCCACCCAAACGTTTTTCTTTTCTTTTTTCCAGGAAAATACAAAACCCGTATTCCCTCATTTTACGTCTACAATATTTGGGCACAATTTCTTTCATTTAGATTCACTTTTTCTTGCCTTTCGGGCATCAACATTCAAAATTTTGGATGGGGGCTTTTGCCCCCAAAAGCCATTTTTTCGCCAGAAAATAAAAAAAAAACAGGTATTCGTTTAGTTTTTGCGTATCGCATATACACAAAGTGTCGTTGGAATTCTTCGTCCTTTACACACATCTGACATATTGTTACTAGCACTTTTGATATTTCGTGATCAAAGGTTTGGAGGAGTCTGTGCCCCACTAACCGTTTTTTCCAGGAAAATACAAAACACGTATTCCTTCATTTTACGTCTGCCATATCTGTGCACAATTTCGTTCACTTTGGTCCACTTGTTTCTGCCTTTCGGGCGTCAATTTTCAAAATTTTGGGTTGGGGCTTTTGCCCCCTAAAATCGTTTTTCCGCAGAAAAAAAGAAACATGTATTCGTTTATTTTATGTGTAGTATCTACCTGCCAAATTTTATCAAAATCGGAGTGTTACTTGTAAGAATATACCATAATGCCATTGAAACCAGGTGGAATTAAAGCACACTTTTAAATGGGATTATAATTTCGTTTCCGTTTTGTTTATAACATTACTGTATTAGAACGCTACACTCATAGCCATTTGCTATTTTTTTATGTGATATACGTAGCAGATAGTTTTTCTTACATGTCTCTAGAAAATATTTTTTGATTTCGTTTGTGTTACAATGCAGTTTGACCGGTTCATAAATGAAAAGTAAGAAACGTTTAAGAGAAATACAGAACTGTTGCATTGTTATTATTATTATTATTATTATTATTATTATTATTATTATTATTGATATTTTTGAAGCATTAGAATTACATGCTTACGAGAATTCGTGTTGGGCCCCTTCCGAAAAGAAAAGCTGTATACGTGCCTGCACTGAATGATAGACGTATGAGTCATGGTATAGACGGGCGTGCTAGGCGATCGAGTCCGGAGCATCGAAAACAGACCACAACTTGCAGTTCTTCTTGCCAATTGATGCTGCTTTTTACCTGCTATGATATGTCGGATAATAATGTGGAATAAACGAAGGTCGAGACCATGGCGTATTCGTGTTTCATGCACCTAAACCTGTAAAATATTTGTGCCGAAAACATCTTTCACTCACTAGCTAAATTTGTGGGTATGATCGCACATCTTCCCTTATAAAGTATAGTCTTATAAAGAATATATATAGCATGCTAAAAACCTAAAGACCAAATTCAATAATTTTCTATAGTTTTCTTTTTTAACAACGGGAAACTTGTTTAATTCATCACGATTAATCACGTTTGATACTAAGATGTCTGTTTCTGTCTATATATATTTTTCATACTTTATTGGAGACAATTTTTTTTTAAGAAAAGAGGATGATAAAAGAAGCTATACAACAGCATACACTAATTCTAAATAAATACGTCATCAGAAAAAACAAAAAGTTATTTCATTATTATATTGTTTCGGTTCTTATTAACATAAAAATTATACACTTTCTACAATGTTTTTTAAAGAAAAAATTGGATGGGATCGCATGGGATTCGATCTGGTGTCAAAACAATATAAGAATTACTAGTCCGCCACTCTACCCACTTGACCACACAGACTACCTTTTGTTGCCTGTCTTTTTCTTAACAAATAAATGCTCATGGCTATAGAGCATGTCACTTCCAAACTTAAGACAACAGTTTTTCTCTTTGTTTCTATACTTCCGTATAACATCTTGGTTACAGAAGCTAATTTATATTTGGTAGACAATTTACACCCTAGATTTAAGCCAATAAATGCAATATATTAGTCCACTTTCCAGTTCCTTGATTCAACTAAAGTTATTCCCTCTGAAATCGTGCTGTGCTACTGCAAAAAATCCCTCGAAAACATTATTGCCAGTATACACAAAACCGAACATAATTTTGTTTTTCGCTTATATTTTTATTATTTTATTATATTTTTTCGAAATATCTCCTTAGATGGATTGCTTTCTATTATCTCCACATACTAATAACTGAATTTTACCCATAAACATAAGGAAAATGGAATAATTGCGAAAAATCGTGAGTTACAGTATACGCACAATATTTTTTGCGCATGGGAGTACATCAGACATCTACCTTGTTCCTGTATATCAATGCTAAGGATAATTATCGTGCATTTTGATATAGCGTTTGGAAGTGAGAGCGTTTCCCCATATGGACATGCAATGAGCATCAGAATATTAATTCTGTGACATTTGTAATTAATTTGGAGCTTCTTTTCTTTCTTAGAAAAAAATGGAATTTTATATAAAAAAAATCACCTCCTTCGCCCCTGTTTCACCATAAGACGGCGTGTTGACAAATTTGAAAATCTTATACCATTCGAAATTTGAAAATCTCATACCTTCAAAGTAGTACAGCATCGTATTCAAAATTAATTAATCCAAAAGATACTTCTTTGGCATGTTCCTATTATGGATATTTATACCGAATTTTTATGTCAATTTTTGACAGGAGTTGTAGCCCCACAGCACTCACTGACACACGCAAGAAGCATCGGAATATTAGTTCTGTGATTTATGATTCATCGGACGCTCATTGGCACTTGAAGAATAAAATTTGGAATTCATATAAAAATTCACAATCATGTGTTTCACCCCCTGTGATCCCCTAAGGCGATGCGTTATCAAAATAACTTCGTAAATTCAAATACGCATACCATTCTGCTACAATAACACTGAATTTCATAATAATTGATTAAAACAAAATACTTTCTTCTGATAGTTCCCCTAACGACATTTCTGGTGATTTCTATGTGGTTTCAGAACTTGAACTGTAGCCCCATATCAGTCACTGGTATATGCAAGAAGCGTCGGAGCGTTAATTCTGTGGCATTTGTGATTAGTCTGACGCTTACTGGTGTTCCCAAAATACAATTAGGGATAATGATGATACTCCACCCACCACCGTTTTACGCCCTTTGACACCCAAAAGATTATCCTTACACGAAATATTGTACGAGAGGACTATACTATCATTACGGAGGAGTGTAATTCATTTTGTAACAAATAATACAGATCTGTCCCAAAATCCTTACCAATAATTATTGGAGAAAAGTGCTTCAAAAAAAAATCATTGAATCTCGCAATAGGAAAGTGAAGTCTTGTGCTTGCGTTCGCAAAACAGCGGCTAAACAATGACTTTCTCTCATTTAGTGTTAAAATTTGAAAACTTCAGGCATTTTTCAATAAGAATGCCAAATTTCGCATTAATACTGTGAAAATTTTATCTTTTTCCAGGGCTGTACAAAATTACACGACGTGTGAAAATGACTATATATATATATATATATATATATATATATATATATATATATATATATATATATATATATATATGGTCGGAAATATGAGACTATAGGGACTTTATATCCAAATTTACACTGCATAATGGCAGTTGATTTCACGAGCTAATAGAAACATCAACGACAGTGTAACTACTAGATGCATTTTAAAGCCCGGTTAACTGGTTTATGTTCCGTTTAAGGGTGAAATAGAATGTGTTGGTTTATTTCAAAAGCTGAACTGTAATTTGGTTCAGTTTTGTTTAGGAACAGGTATTATATTGACGCTTTTTAGAATATCCATACATATTTTGGAAAAGTTCCGAAACATAGGTAAAGCTTTCGTTTTAGATTAAGGTATGATGAATCTGCTGCTTCACTTTTGAATGGAATTACGCTTTCCCATGTTTTTCTCTATATATTTTTGTGTAAACAGGTTAGTGAACAATAGAGTATAAACTGTCTTTCTGATCGTTTTGGCTTCGGCTAACCGTTTGAAAATGGAATGAAATAAATTCTTTGAGTTTAATGTCCCACGATTATGCCTCTCAGGTTAAGAAAGACCATGGTTAAAAGAAGTGAATTATGAAGAACAAATTGGAGGAATAAGAAGGTGGGATAAAACGGAAGTACGGGAGTGTCCCGAGAAAACCCACGTGCACAATATTGTCCACCTCAAGATTACGTGCCTTGGTAACAAACAAGGTACTCCATACGACAGATATTTCATTAATAGTGGCACGGGTAAATTCTTGGCGGGAAAGCTGTCCTCGATGTCTGTGCTCGTGTCCCTGTCATTCAAGGTTAATGTCACAAAAACTAGTCTAACCTCTTAGGAAAAAGAGACAAGTTAGAAGATATTTTCGGTGAATCAGGATAATAAAAGAAACGTCTAAAGCACTAGGTCCTAGTTAAGATTTCGAATGACTCTCAAGACCACTTTCTCTTTCACGTCCTTGGATGTTTTATGTCTTCTTTCGATTTCAAATTTAAATTAGAATTCCCTGCAATATAGTATGTTATGATTACCGAAATCAGATTTTTTCGTCATTATTAAAACCATTGAATAGTAAACGTGTACAATTTTCTACATATACGAATGTTTTTCTTCTTATTTAACAGAATCGTCTTAGAGTACTGGAGTGAGTATTCGTTTCGTAATTATAGGGTCCTGTGTTCGATTCTTGCTTAGATAATTAGAGAAATTTTATCACTCACAATATTGATACTTCTGATCTATAATAACATGAAAAATATTCCATTTCTCTCGGTCTTAGAGTTGAAACGACTTTGTTCACAGGGCAAATAATAACAACATGAGGTCACATGTCTACAACCTTGATTCGTACTGCCTGAGAACGTAACGTGTTTAGCGAGCAATGCATGAATACAGAAGACCCATCCTTAATGCCTAATGCGTAACGCTAATCCTTCCAGAAAATAACCCTTATATTATAATTGACCCTTAGACAGTGTAAAGAAATAATTTGTCCTTTTCCTATCATTTTCAGTAAGCTCATTTGCATTTAATTCAGTCTCATTTCACCTATCCAAGTGTCGCTGATTATGGTCGAGATTTTAAGCCGAGAAGTCTTATAAGTATTTCTATTGAACTAAATATAAACAAGCATGGAATATAGGCAGTAAACACCAATTTTAGTATCAAATCATTACATTTGCAAATTACACATTAAAATGTATTACACTTTTAATTATTTCATATCTTCAGGTTAAAAGAACAAATAAATCGTCCCATAACTCAGAATCAAACTCTCAATTTTCAAATTATACAGTCCCTTACGAAGATAGAGCGGTTCAACATGCTAGTCTACTGGCGGCATATGTACGGCTTATGGCTAGTATCTATATAAAAAAGAGGGGGAAATCGAATTGGTTCTGTATAAATCTGCGGGAACTGTGATAGATCTAGGCTTATTTTCTTGCACTTAGTGTCTGAAGAGATTTCCAAGTTTATGTAAACAAGAGTGTGCCACTGAAACAGCCCCAAAATATCCCCCATCTTGTTGATTTCAAATCTTTAGTACTACTACTACTACTACTACTACTACTACTAATAATAATAATAATAATAATAATAATAATAATAATAATAATAATAATAATAATAATAATAATAATAATAAGTGCAATAATATAGAATACAAACACCGTATGATAATAGCTTGTAGCTTGTATTAAAATTTGTAAAATTGCCCCTTACATTCGGCAAAAGTTACCAAATAGTCGGGATAGAAGAGAAGTGTCCATACCATCGGGGCATACCCTTGCATATATTCCTACAAGTAGATAAATGTTGAACAAATGGTTTTTAGTAAACTTCTTTGTTGAAAATAGGGTTAGTGAACGCACAGGAGCCGTACGAATATGTATGCGTTTAGGTTTTACGTTCCATGGTTATGACGGTTAAGCTAAAGGAAACGTCGATGATGAGAATGAAAGAAATGGTGGAATGATGGAAGTGGGGGAAAGGAAACCCCCACACATGGCGTTTGTCGAACCCAATGCACACTGGGGTAGCTGGTATATATACAAGGACACAAGCTACAGAGCAGTGTTACGACTGAAACAATCATTAAGAAAGCGTCTAACCCGTTTCGGTTCAAGGTGAACCATTAAATTTACAATAATAATAATAATAATAATAATAATAATAATAATAATAATAATAATAATAATAATAATAATAATAATCGACCGCAATGGGGAACTAGTGACATTTTGTCAAAACCTGGCGAAGTCGTAGCTGCACTACGCGATGACCCTACTTACGTTTTGAAAAGTATGCCAGCGTTGGCCCACCAGGGGTAGGGTTACAAATTATTCCCCCAAAATACGTTAAATCTTCAATATGCGTGATTTGCTTACACTAAGGCGAGTCTAAGAAACACTTTTAAAAAGTTTAAAAAATGTCCCCCGGGATGGGTGTGTACCACAAACCTTGTGATTACTAGTCGTGTTCTCTTCTGACTTTGCCATGCAGGCGATAAAGAAAACATCACTTGTCGAAAGACAAATCGTTGAAGTCTTTTAAATTTGGCTAATCAAAAGGCTCCTTTAACCATGTATATTCAACAATAACCGTTTGAGAACGGATAAAATCCATTCGCATTTCTCTTTACTTTATTTCATAGTTCAGACATATTCACTTTCTAATGATCGGCGACAATTGCCGTCTTAATTCATACAAATATGTCCAGTCATATCAAAATTTTTAACTTCATGATGTAGAGACATTGGATACTTTTCACCCTCGGAGCTAACTTTAGGAACAATTCGTCATGAAAAAATGGCATGTCTGTGTTTGCTGCGTAAAAGTTATTAACTACAAAATTTTAAAGTTTGAAGTTAAGAAAAACTTTTTATAATACTCTGTGGGAAATTGTTAATGCAGAGATTTAAAACTCTACCACCCGAATTTTAAACGAAAGCGTTGAACTAAAGTTTCATGTAGAAAGTTTTCTACTTTACGTTTCAACGAATATAACTTTAATAAAAATAACAGAATATCAGTGAACAGTAAGACTAATAATAAACTAACTTTAGGATATGCAGAAGTAATTATAAAAGCTTTGCTACAAAAATACCTATACGGACCATAATTCGATGAGCTCAGAAATATAAATTAAGAAAATAGAGTATAAGATTCAGTCTACAGATCAATTGTTACTTAAAGAATGGACATACACTATTTTGATAGTCAACAAATGTTTACGATACTTTTCGTCTCGTCTCGAAAGCGAGACAATAGTTTCAGTTAGGCTTGTCCTATCTCGAATGTAAAATGTTAATTCTCCAGATTTTCTCTGTTTTGTTCTAGTAACGAGATGAGAAATTCCTCTTTTCGTGGGCAACACTAAACAAAACTACAATATTCTTTCCAAATGTCACGTTTCCGTTTGCAATTGTATGATCTGAGCGATAATAAGCTAATAGCTTGTAATCTTCTATTGCATAATAATTATTATTATTAGTTTATTATTCTTGCTTTTTTTGTTACTGAGGATTAGATAGTTCAAGTATTGAAACATCCGAATATTCAAATAATACAGAAAATATAGAATATGCTATAATATAAAAAATACTGGTCATACATGAATTAGAAATTTCAACCGGCAATAGGCTCAAACCTTGCAAACGGTGCGAAATATTGAAAAATGGTAATACCTGCTGATTTTAATCAAGACGTCTTTCACTTGTGTTTGTAAAGGGACATTTACAGATATTCTGAAAACTAAGAAAGAGATTCATGCTCATATGTGAATGATGCGCTGTGTAGAAAGAGCAGGTTCAGCTAGTATGAGTCAATAACCTTTGGTATAGTGTATATTAGTAATCTGAAATGTTCCTATAACTTTGGTCCACAATTTTGTTTCTTCTCCACATCAAACTACAGATATGAAAGATTAAATGCTCATACTCTGCATTTGGTTTCTAAGCAGTCGCCATTAGCAGGACAAGGACTTATGTCCGTCACTAGAGAAACGTTTGTTCGAGGTCGTATTGAAGCAAAAGGATCACGTGGTCAGCTCCAAATGGAAATGATTGTAGTGTTGCCTTCTATTTATGGTTCTTTTTAATAAGCATTAGAAAAAAGAATCATAAACGAGGTGTGGCGGAATTTCGAACGCAAGACATCTAATGGCTATCTCATTGGTCAACTACGATATTCACTAACCCAACAATACACAACAGAAGTTTCTGTAGCAAACATAATATCTTGGGCTTGTTGTAATACTTTTGTTGCATCAACGTTAAATGCTAAGCTGTAAAGATGTGTTCTGTTTTCTTATCTCTTTACAACTTGTTGTGTGAACTGCAGCAGTAAAAAATAAATGTAAATATCTATTTTATTCACATTTGCTACTTGAATAGCTTTGTTAAACATATTTAAATTACGAAGTGGATGCGTTTCGTATGGACTGATTATTCTTAACATCAATTACCAGAGGAGTTAAACAATGTAGACCTAAGAGAAAAATCATTTTGACAGATAGTAATGAATTATTTTACCAGAGAGGAAGCTTCTTTTAGATGTCAGGGTAATTAATTGAAGATCTACCAAGACATCAGATTTTTATGGTAGAAAAAATATTGTGTCACACTCAGGATTTCTTCAAAATGGTTGTTCTTACCGAGACTTGGCTACTTAAGCCTTCATTTGGCAAACCGAGAGTTTCTGTTTATTTTTGGTTTTCATTTATCTTTTAATCAAACTTTTGTTTCCCTTCTCTCTCTCCCCGAACATCATTTCATGACAATAATCTCAAATTAGGAGACTACGGGAGTAGTGAAAGAATAGTCGAGATGTTATAGACACTAGGTTAGAAATTGTGGGGTCGTAGGTTCAAACCAAATATAAGTCAATTTAATACTTTTAAATTTAATTTGTTCTTCCAAGGTATGTGATGACTTCAGTTTGCTCAAAATTCTCCATCTAGAGATGAGATGCAAGAATCATGCACATGCTAACCGAGAGAAAAAGACAGTGGAGATATCTTCAATTGAAATATTATCCGAAAGATTCATCGATATTCATATTTGATTATGTTTTAGTTCATTTTGTTTATTCTTCTTTACGAAATTATAATTCTCGATTACTTAGAATATAGCAAGGTATAGTGAGTGATATATTACGGTGTATTACAAGAGAGAATTCGTATTCTTTTGATATATATATGCTTCTAATAAAAATATGCTTGTATAATTATCTAGGGATTAAATGGAGATAATAATACATTTTAAAAATAAAAAAACCAAGATGGTTTTGGTAATAAGAGTATTCTCAAAAAACAAAAAATGGGAGTCAAATCACCTCGACCTAATACTTTTTCATAAAGTTTTACTAAAAATATTATAACTAATAACTAACAAAAGTGAACGTAACATTGAAACGAATAAAGTAAAACATTCAGAGATTTTACAAAATACTGTAACCTGTAAAATAAGATAAATGTTCAACGAACATTGAGTTTTCTTGGTATGTCTAAGGTTAAGTAAGAGATTTTTAACTTCCTCATTATATCAATCGCTCTGTAGGTAATAAACGACGTATTCAACCCGATTTTTTATTCGTCGCCGAGGCATCAATATTCTTCTCTTTTTTGAAGTTTGCTACACTGGTATGTTTTGAACAAACTATTGCGCTTGTAGAACGCCTTATGTAGTTCACAACCAGCCAAACTTAACAGTTTTGTTGGTTGTCTAATGTAGCAGGATAAGAAAATTCCAGGTGTGATTGAACTTTTGCTCGTGTGTATACAACGTGGAAGGATTTCTTCTATTACACCTGGTTTAATGACCCAACAAGTTTATTCAAGATCCTTCTAAGCAGCTTGAGGCTTCATGAGTTCTATTTTTAAAAGAAACTGTTAAAATAAGAAAAACTATAATAAAATTTTGTAAGTGACTTCGACTGGAATCGAACGATGGCTTTCTGAACCAAGTCTCTCAGCATATAACACTAGCTTTCTTCCATATTTTTCCGAAGCCACAAAATCAAAATATAAGAGCCCTACACTAGGATACTATTTTGGTATATTATCGAAAGTAATTTAATTTTACGAAACTCAGTTGCAAAGGGCGGTTGGCTAACTCCAAGAGAGGGGGACAATCGCTAGAATGTACGAGTGTTGGAACTTAAATAGTTGCAACACTGCTGTGGAGACACTATGCAATGAAATGTACTAGTGGCGCTGATAGTGCACGTTGTTGACATACCTACCTAACCTCCGAGCAAATTGAATCGCCCGTCCCACGTCACCAGCAGGCGCACAAGCGAGGGAAGCACAGTCACTTGTGAGCTAGCGGTCTGCATATTTGCGGATCCCAAACGTTTCAGATATCCTCTGATCTGATTGCTCGATGCAGATACGATATCACAAGACGTGATCTATATATAGCACAAAGTAAACGACAAATGGTGTCGGCTCTGGTAGCCGAGTGGTCTAGCACAACATGCTAGTAAAGAAAATGCTTTTGGCGTGGATTCAAATCCTGCCTACGGACAGTTTTTTTTACTACTTTTAAAATTTTTTTAACACTTCTTTCGTTAAAATAAGATTAAAAATAATATTCAAAAAGTGATTTAACGATCATTTTTTAAAAATTTTCATTAAACTTCTTTCATTAAAATAAGTTTGCCCTTGTACTATATAGATCCACAGCAAATGTAGTAGTAGTACATTGCCCTTGTACTATATAGATCCACAACTAATGTAGTAGTAGTAGTAGTAGTAGTAATAGTAGGAACGGGTTAGAAGCCCCGAAGGGATTGTTTGGGTTCTGTTCTCGACATCAAATTGGCTAGAATGCTGAAACGTTTGGGATCGGCAAAAATGCGAGCGGTCTAACGTAAAGATGTCACTATGTTTTCGAAACAGGAACAACGGAGTTGGATCAAGATTGAATATGCCAGAGGTCGTACAGCACGACAGTGCCATCAAGGGCTTCAAGAGGCGTCTGGACATTGATGGTCTGCCATAGAGGAACGTAATGCGTTAGGATAGCACCATCACAGTCGTACACGAGAATCACCATAACTTTCACCACACCGGGGCTCTGACGCACTTTCTACTTTCGCAGCGACCTATAATGGCGTCATTCGTTGGATTGGCGTTTCAGTGTTGGCTCGTAAGATCTGGCCCATCTTTCATCCAATGTTACGATACGGCGTAAGAAAGCCTCGCCTTCGAGCTCATACCGCTCCAAGTGCGTCTGAGCAGCGTCGTAACGCATCCATTTCTGCATTTGCGTCAACTCATGTAGAACCAATAATGATGCAATGTTGCCAATGCCCAGGCGTTGCTTTAGGATGCGAAGCACAGTCGTATGCGCTAATTCGGTTTCGTGGGCGAGCTCACGAATCGTCAGGCGTCGATCACTGTCTACTAACGCGGCAACAGCTTGCACTTCTTCTTCAGAGACGCTAGGATGACCTGCCCTATTCATGTCTGCCACAGTTCGCCAATCTTCGTTAAAGGCTTTTACCCACCGTGCCACTGTTCTGTACGGTAATGCCGATTCCCCACACGCCTCTTAAATCTCTTGATGACACTGTCGTGCTGTACGTCCTCTGGCACATTCAATCTTGACCCAACTCCGTTGTTCCTGTTTCAAAAACATAGTGACACCTTAACGTTGGCCGCTCGCTCACAAGTGACTGTGTTTCCCTCACTTGTGCGCTTGCCGGTGACGTGGGACGGGTGATTCGATTTGCTCGGAGGTTAGGTAGATATGTCAACAACGTGCGCTTTCAGCACCACTAGTACATTTCATTGCATAGTGTCTCCACAGGAGTGTTGCCACTATTTAAGATTCAACCCTTGTATCTCTGGAAAGAACACTGGATTCTACCAAATTGAAAATATCAAATATAATCTCCCAATGCATCTCTGTATCGTTATCCAATGCTCAAAACAGCTACTGTTTCATCTATTTTCTTTGCTTCTGTGCACACAATTAGTATTTTCAACTGAATTACGTATTACGAGGAGGGCCGAAGAGAACAGACTAGAGATGCAAAAAAGCCGGCTTTTTTTGAATCTATGGTTTTTTCACATAAAAGCCGGTTTTCCGGGAAAAAACTGAATTTTGGAAATTTTGGCTTTTTTTCATTTTCATGATTTTTTTCTATCTAAATAGCTTTCTTATATTATATTCTATAGTTAGATAAGAATTCCATGACCTAAATGCCATATTTCGCTCTAAAATTCAGCATCAAGATGGATGGAGAACATGTTTTACGAATTAAAGCTAACATGAGCGATATTTTTTTTTTGTCTAGATCAGTTTAGTTTGTCATCCGTGTTCTATTTCTAAGAGCTTAGCACTCTAGCTTCTAGCGCGAAAGTTAAACTTGTTTTTCTATATATCTGTCAAAGCGTACGTTTCTCAATATATCTGTCAAACCGTACTTAAACATTTTTGTTGTCCTGTAGCTGCGTAACGATTTAGCAATAAATTTCCGGATACAACTTTGAATACTAATTTATACAAATAATCAGTAGTGTATTCAGAAAAGTACTTTGGGAGGGGTTTCTCTGATTGTTTCCTTTTCTAAAACGTCCTAATTTTATTTGGGAGGAGCTTGAAGTTTATGAGTACAGACATAACTAATATTTCGTTTCGTTTATATATTTACTGATAATCTTCCGGATACAACCTTCAAGATTATTATATTAAGAATCAGTGGCGGATTTAGAAAAGTATTTTGGGAGGGTTTTTTTTTAATGCTTAGTTTTTCTAAACATTCGTAATTTTTTTGACGGGAGATTAAAATTTATGAGTAAAGGCATAACCAATAGATATTTCGTTTGTTATAGACATTCCGTAATTTTGGGGAACAGGTTTCAGTCCGAAACACCGCCCCCCTAATCTTCGCAAAACCATCACTGTTGGTAATTAGTAATAATAACGTTTAAAAAACAATAAGAAAGAAACTCGGTCAACTCACAGTACACGCACTATTACTACTTCACAGATGGCATGAAGAAAAGCTTTATCAGAATGCTCAAATGCTGGGTTGAATCTCGGACTTCCCGATAGAAGCGTTAAAGCTCCACTCAGTCATGTTTGTTGTGCATTTGTATTTATCTTAACTTAAATATATTCCGTATTTTTTTTTTTTTTTTTTTTTTGTGGTGGTGCTGGGAGGGGAGAGTTCCGTAATGATATGAAGGGTGTGAGCCATGGACACGGTAACCAACAAATTTTCAATTGCCGAGTTATGCAGCACCAGATAGACAGCAACGCATATCGCTTCGTTTAATCTTTCATTTGTAGTCTTATGTGAAAAATCAGCTTTCCGACTTCCAAAATGGATTGTGGAGCAGAAAATCTCTTTTTTCTTAAAATAGTAAAATTGTGGGTTACCATGTTCTTGCCTCACATCCTTCGCATGTTGAATCCCTCTTGTTAAAAATTCAGAAAACTTGAGGACTGAGTAAACCTAATGGTGGTTATATAAAACTGTAGAATTTCAAGAATATACAGAACGAAAAGCTCTAGATGTGCAGCCTTTAAGTGTATCATATAAGTATTTCTCTTATGTTTTATTTAAAATTTATTTTGTTCCAAAAAGAGGGTATGGAGTATTTTGAAATAAAAATAGTACATAGAGTTTTGCTAGTTATTTGTGTATTTTTTAAAGAATTATTTACTTTTAGGGTTGGCTGGTGCACACCAACTGTTTTTTTTATTTTTTATAAACAACTGGTTTAAACCAAAAAATAAAAAGAACTTAAAATGCGAATCGTGTGAACTTCATAGTGAAGTTTCCACACATCAAACCATCTGCATTGGTTTTATTTCCTTTTCACCTTTTAATCAAGGTGTCCCATGTTCAATTCTCGGTCGAACCACAACCCTTCTTTCATACGTAAACAAAGTAGCAGTTCGGATGTAACTTTAAGCGAAAGTCTTCTCCTTGATAACCTCAATATTACGTAAGGATGTTAAGTATGAACATACGATAGGAAACCAAATTGTACATTTCTGCTTGCCTGAATGCAGATGTTTTATAAAGAAGCCAAGGTTGCTTAAATATATTGACAGAAATTGGCAAAATTTATCGATTGCCTACGTAACTTCCAACATTAGCTTGGATTGGACTTTCTGTGATATGTACGTACTAAATTTGTAATTTAATACCTTAGCTTTAGCGTACTGATTACGATATGTTGACCTTAAAATTTTACATGCAAAGCAATAACAGGATTTTTCCGTTAATGTTTTACATTTAGAGTAGCGACGGGATTTTCCCGATGAATAGGGTGGGAGTTTCTCAATTTAAGAAATTTACTGACCTGACTTCTTTAGGCTTATGTGACTTCTTCCAGCATAACCAAGTTGTTGCATAATAACACCAAGGCGAAACAAACTTATTTCTGTCAAAATGCAATATAAATACATAAAGCAATATATCTAAACCCAAAAAAACCTGGTTTAAACCAAAATATCTATTTTAAACTCCCTCCAAATACGGGTTTTTGGCATTTTCAAAAACAACCGTGGTTCTTGCCAACCCTGCTTATTTTTGTATATAGGAGGTTAACAAAATCTTATTATATACGTGGTTAATCTTTTATAATTCATAATGTAAATATGTTGGGAAGTAAAATTGTTTGAAATATCTTTTCGAAATTCATGGTTTATTTTCGAGGTTTTATATTGTTATCGGTATCAACCACTAATTTAATGACTTTTTGTGTTATAAAGAAGCGAAACAAAATCTGCTTTACCCATTTATAGCAGAATCTTGAAAAAAGCCCAAAATTTCCTAAGCAAAAAAGCGAAGCAGTAAAAATCTTGTCTTTAAAAAAAAACAAAAAAGAAAGAACGGTTTTCATCGAGCCGTTGCATCTCTAGGACAGATGTGTTTGGATTAGCTCTGAGTGATCAGTGTTTCCATCCAAATTCAGCAGTTGCGCGCTGCTATAGGCAGGTTTAGTGCAGTATTCTAAATAAGTGTTTCGAAAGAAGAACTTGTTACAACGGAGAAATATAGAAGTGGGAAGGCGATCTGCCTAGCAATTGTGCTACTAGCGTTGTTAATAGGTAACATTGAAACAAATCCAAGGCCAGTGAACAAAGCTCTGGAACAAAAAATAGAAGAAATCTTTCAAAAGTTAAATAGCACGGAACCGAACGTGAACAAGATTGGATTAATCGATGCAAAAATAGGCAATTTACAGTCTACATTTAATGACCTTTCAAAGGAAGTGAAAGATCTAGAAGCAAACGTGGCTCACTTGCAGAGCGAGAACAGGATTTGCGACAGAAAATTGATGAACTCGAAATGAAGTGCAACTATAATGAAAATCAAAGCATGAGAAACAATCTTATCTTCCGAAATGTACAGGTCAAAAGTGAAGGCATACGAGCATCACGGAAAGACAGTGAGGTGGCTGTGAAAGATGTTATAGAAAAAAGTTGGAGATTAACATAGAACATGATGACATAGAATGTGCACATTTCTTAGGTAGGGGTCGCAACCAGTCGGATATAGTTGTGAAATTGCGAATATTGAATCATGTTAAACCTGCATTGTCTGTCAGTCAACATGGATTTCTGAAGGGTAGATCTACTGTATCAAATCTAGTGCTAATAACAGACTACGTTTCGAAGGAAATTAACAAGCAAGGACAAGTTGATGTCATATATACTGATTTTTCCAAAGCATTTGACGTCATAGACCATGACATTCTCTTAAATAAACTGGCATCCTTTAAATTTTGGAAATCAACTCTGCAATAGTTTGCTTCCTACCTTCAAGACCTTAAACAAACTGTACTGTATCGAAATCACAAATCTCAAATGTTTCACGCAACATCTGGAGTCCCTCAAGAATCGAACCTGGGACCTCTACTTTTCATTTTGGCGATAAATGATCTTCCTGAGTGCTTTCAATTTTCTAGAAATCTACTCTTTGCTGATGACCTTAAAATATTCAGCGGAATTAAAATGATTTAGGACTGTTTAGAACTTCAGAGTGACTTACGAAATCTTGAAATTTGGTGTAAAAACGAGAAATTTAAGTTAAATGTTCTTAAATGCAGTTGTTTAACATTCACTAAGAAAGAAAATATATTCAATATGATTATTCAATATTAGGGTAAAAACTGAAAAAACTTGATTTTATAAGGGATTGGGGAGTCATTTTTTATTTCAAATTATCCTTTATTCAACATATTGAAACTATTTGCAAAGAAGCCTACAAAGAATCTTGGATATATTTATCGTGTCAGTAAAGATTTACAAAATGATCAAACTTTAATTTTGCTATATTATTCATACATCAGGTCGAAATTAGAATATTGAGTACTATATGGAATCATAATATACAGACATACTCATCTTTGATTGAGAGTACTCAAAAGTTTTTAAAGCTTCTTACACTTAAGAAAACAAACTTCTACCCGAAATTCGAAAGCTACATTAACCTTGTTGAAAATTTTAAATTTGAAATTTTAGAGCTCAGGAGAAGAAATATTGATTTATTTTTTTTACACAAACTCTTCCATGGCTAAATAGACTGTCTTGATCTTAACGAACAAATATGTATCCAAGTACGATCCACTAAATTGCCCACTGATTTGAAAAATACATTTTTTTGTATGACAGCGAAAACAAATGTCTTAAGCAGATCTCCTATATGGAGAGTTAGTGCAATCTACAACAAGTTAGTTAAAGAAAATTTCAACCTTGTCCTGGCAGTGGACGTAAATAGTTTTAAAAAGTCTATTAATTCTGTATACCGAAAATAATTATTACCAATAGTTCTATTAATCTATGTATCCTGTATAAAATATATACTGTGTAACACTGTAATTAGGCATGTGCCTGTTGTGTTATATGTCAATAAATTAAATTAAATTAAATCATTTCATGCAGCTTACTTTCGCCCAAATCGTATTCACGAAATTTATGGGAATCTTTGTTGTGTTATGCAGAACAGTTTATGCTCTCATTCATCACATGTCACATTTGCATTTTCCAATACTACATGTTATGTTTCTTTGCCTGTCGCCTGACACAGTCATTCTATCCCTTTCGGGAAGGGGAATTTTTTAACGTCTTTATAAATCCCACCAAACTTCAACCGCAAGCAAAAGAAGTACGCACGCTCGTATGAGATTGACACATCTGTACAAATCATGTAACACGGAAAATTATAGCGTGCCGTACTCGGCCGATGAAATAAAATGCAACATCAAAATATATAATTATTAGTGATTGTAGTTGGTACCCTCACAATTGTGCGGGTACGTCCCGAAAGGGCTATACACAATCGTTTTAAACCTATTCTGAAACAAGATATTTTTTCCATTTTCACTTGCTCTTAACCTGGGAATGGAGACTTTTATTTATTATCGGTCACCATTAGCCTAGAAAGTATAACTGTGATACATTACAGACTTCCTTTCAATTGAGTTTTTTTTTTTTTCGAGAATTTATTCTGCACTGAGATAGGTGTATCTCTCTTTCTTTCGAATGCTCAGCGTTCTTCTAACTTGAACGATGTAGTATTACTTTTGATTGTTGAAATACTGTACTTAATTGGTCTTCATGTTCCTCATTCATCTTTTGAGAAAATATCCCATGAATTCTTCAGTTTGTTTGGGGGTCACCCTGCACTCCCTTCAATTTTACATTAATTAAACCCAGGACAACACATAGTGGACATTTTCTTTTACCTGATTTCAATCCAACATTTGTTCTGTTATGGTTGTTTCGCATTATTCAGACAAATTTTCAGGTGGTCATAGCTCCGAAAGACTTCATTTAACATAATTAGAAGATAACTTCACTTTTTTAATTATCTGCTTGAGCGAGAACTTCTTGCAATACTTCGATGCGGCTTAGTTCTGTAAGCTTTCCGTTGTATCATTATATCGAATAGGCGAATAAATGTACTTAGGTTTATATTATGCAAAAAAAATCCAGTTACGTATAGTTATAATTGAACATTTATTCGTGATAAGCACCAGGTAAATTTACACGTTCTCACCAATGCCACACTTTTTCTTATTAAGAAAGTAGTAGCAGTGGTATCATAGTAGTAATAGTTTAAATTGAATTTTATAGTTTTATTAACGCTACTAAATCTATGATGTGTTATCATGTTTAAAGTAATAGGGAGGTTTAGCAAATGATGATATTACTCGGACAGTTCCTGGTGGTATCACTGAGAAACTCCTATATATATGTTTAACTTAGGAAATATTTGACGCAGAAATCGGGATTGATTTTGTGAAAGAAAACTTTAAGCAAAGAAACCTGTTACGTAAATATGCTATCTAATTGTACTCCCATGCGCAAAAAAATTGCGCGTATACTGTAACTCAAGATTTTTCGCATTTATTCCATTTTCGTTATGTTTATGGGTAAAATTCAGTTATTAGTATGTTTAGATAATAGAAAGCAATCCATCTAAGGAGATATTTCCAAAAATATAATAAAATAATAAAAATATAAGCAAAAAACAAAATTATGCTCGGTTTTGTGTATACTGGCAACGATGATTTCTAGGGATTTTTTCAGTAGCAGATCACAATTGCGGAGGGAATTCAGTAGGGGGATCGAGAAGTTGGATCAAGGAACTCGATAGTGGACTAAAATGTTGCATTTATTGGTTAAAACCTAGTATGTAGATTGCCTGCCAAATATAAATTAGTTTCTGCAACTAAGATGTCGTACGAAAATATAGAATTAAACAGAAAAACTCTTATCTTAAGGTTCGAAGCGATACGCACCATGGTTATGAAGATTATTTCTTTAAAAAAAAGAGCCAACACAACGTAGCCTCCGTGGTTAGGTGGGTAGAGTGGCGGAGTCGTAGTTACTTTATTATTTTGACACCACATCGAATCCCATCCCATCTCATCCCATCCCTTTTTTTTTTTTTTTTTTTTACAAAACATTATAATTTTCATGTTAATAAGAACCGAAGCAATATAATAAGGACAACTTACTGATATTTTGCTGTAATGACGTATTTATCCAGGATTAGAAAACTATTGTTAATAGCTATTGTTTCCTATTCATGTTGTTGTATAGTTTCTCTCATCCTGTTTTCTTGGGGAACAAAACAATTTTGTCTCCAACGAAGTGTGAAGGATATATATAGACATAAAAAGACATCTTAGTACCAAACGTGATTTATCGTGATGAAGTGGACTAGTTTGTCATTATTAAAAAAAAAGAAAAAGAAAAAGTGGAGTTGGCTTTTCTTTAGGTTTTAGCTAAAAAAATATTTTTTCTTTATAAGACTATACTTTATGAGGCAAGGTGTGTGATCATACTTACAAATTTAGCTAGGGAGTGAAAGATAATCGTTTATACAAACATTTTACAGGTTTAGGTGCGTGAAACACCAATACACCATGGTCTCGCTTATCCGACCATCCTTTGTTCCACATACCATATAATCCGATATATCATTGCAAATAGCACCAATCGGCAAGAAGATCTCCAAGTTGTGGTCTTAATCTATTTTTCATGCTGTGGAGTCTATCGCCTAGCGCGCCCGTCTACACCTTAACTCATACGTCTATCATTCAGTGCAGACACGTATCCAGGTTTTCTATTCGGAGGGGGCCCAACACGAATCCTCGTAAGCACGTTATTCTAATGTTTTTAAATATCAATAATAATAATTAATAATAATAATAATAATAATAATAATAATAATAATAATAATAATAATAATAATAATAATAATAATAATAATAATAATAATAATAATAATGCAACAGTTCTGTACCTCTCTTAAACTTTTTCCTACTTTTCATTTATAAACCGGTTTATTTTGGAAACTGCATTATAGCACAAACAAAATGAAACATATTTTCGAGAAAAATGTAACTAAAGAAAACTGTCTGCTACGTATATCACATAACAAAAATAGCAAGAAGACATGGAGTGTATCGTTCTAATATATTAAAGTTAAAAACAGAACGGAAACGAAATGTTAATCCTATTTAAGACTGTTCTTTAATTCCACCTGGTCAGTGGCGTATTTACGATTTTGTTTCGGGAGGGGCTTTGCTAACTTTCGGGGGGGGCTTTGCCTGGAAATGTGAAAATTCTGCAAGATATTTCATTTACTTTACTATACTAAGTAAGATTTCGTGGGGGGCTTAAGCCCGAAAGCCACCCCCCTAAATACGCCACTGCACCTGGCATAATGGCATTATGGTATGTTCTTAGAATTATAACAAGACAACAGCACATTGCCCAAAGTTTGGACACTGACTACTAGTAAACTGATATAAAAGAACCTCAAAAGGGTAAAGGCAAGTTTATTAAAAAGTGCTTGAGTTTCGGAGAGAGACAGCTGTCAGGCCCTCACGCTGGATACGTCCCTGATTCAGTGCAGTGCAGTTATGTGTTATAAAACATTATTATTAGATGCGTAATATGTAAAATTATATCATAAGTTTTACTTTTAATAGGTCTTTTCTTAACACATCCATATTATCCAGCGTTCTGCCTGCCTGTTTATGTTGGATAAGCGAAACTCTACTGTATTTCCAAAGCTAGCATATACATGAACTAGAATTGTATCGTCCTAGAACAGACAATAGTCTGAAATGCTTATATTAAAAGGCTGGAATAAAAAAAGCATAAGTACTGTTTTGGAAGCGTGAGAACAAATTAAAATCAATTCAATATATTTCCTAGGTATCAGATTATCATCTTATTATGTCGATGTGTATTCTTTTTTAAACATATTTTTAAAAGTTATACCATTCGCAATATTCCTAAGGAAATCTAAAGAAAAACTTCTTGTGCCTCTTATTGCAAAGCGGCTTAAGTGCATGGTCCGAAACCGATTCCCACGTTAAGGTATAGATAAAGTTCCCGTACTTCAAAAATGCAAATCCGGGACGCTACTAAATTACGAGAATCTTTGAAATGCTTAAAACTGAAAGAAGTGTTGAATACTAATTTACTTTCCTCCATTAGATAGAGTTGTTCAAGTATTACGTTATCACATTTTTATTCATTTCACTAGATCTTCCAAGGACGCCAATTTCTCTGTAAATTGGGGGGGGGGATTCAAATGCAGAAGAGATATATATATATGAAGATTTTGAGACAAATTACACTCAAATAATGCCAAATATTGTATATTCATAAATACAAAGGAGGCCTACATGAGCTTTGAGCGGGCCCGGCCCCCCAGGATCGGCGCCCTTGCCTTCTTCCTAGTTAAGCAAACGTAAGCAGATGATTTACTCCCTCCCCCTGGTAAGCAAAATTGTTTTTTTTCCCTCAAGATCTGTTGTGTTTCGTGAAATAACAGCAGGAATTTCCTGATTACTTAACCATCTAAATGAATGTTTTCACTTAGAGCCATACCGTCGATTTGCGTTGCCTACGACTAAAATAAATTAAGGGTCAATAATGAAGATGAGACTTCCATATCAAACATGAAGATACATGTGGATCGGAGATCTTTCTTTGTTCCAACTTTGATTTTTTCAAATCCATGATGGGAAATTATATTATGAGTACAATTTTCGAAATTAATAGTATACAATCGTAAAAATATCTTACAAAACGATGGTTTATTGCAAAATACTTTGACTCAAAGAATAAATGACAAGTAATAAACTTGTTACTTTTCCTGAAGAGTCTAAGTCGTGAATGAGACGGAAGCTGTCGAGCGTAGTGCTTGGAACGATTGCCTCACTTGTTCTACCTTCCCGTGGCGCAGCCTTGATTCGACTTGATCCTAAACGGATTATTCAGAAGTCGAAGTCGGAAGATGTTTCCCATTATTCCAAAACACTCTTGGTCGATTACAATCTGCCTCACTCGTGAGGGGACAATCCCATGCCGTAAGCGTCGGTGGACCACCGATAGGCAACTAGTGACATGTCCCCAAAAATTGGCGGTCCCGCAGCCAAAAATTGGTCCCACTTCCGTTTTGAAAATTATACCACCACCGGCAGAGAAGCGACGGAACGCCAAGAAAACACAAAATTATTCCCCTAAAATACGTTAAATCGCCGATATGCGTAATTTCTTTGCATCAAGATGAGTCTAAAAACATTTTTAAAAAAATAAAACGAAAGTGCCCTGAGCTGGGCGTGAACCATCAACCTTAGGGTTACTAATTGCGTGTTCTTCCGAATTCGTCACGGAGGCGATTATGAAGACACAGCTTGTAGAGTGATAAATCGTTGAAGTCCTTTTAATATTTCTAATCAGAGTGCTTCTTTAACCATGTATATTTGAAGACAACTGTTCGGAATCAAATCAAATGCACTCGTCATGTAATTTTATAACAAAATTGCAAGCGTCTATTTACTTTTTTCATAGTTCTTTCATATTCACTTGCTAGTGATCGGCGACAGTTGCCAACTAAATTCATACAATTATACGCACCCACCTCAAGATTTTTCACTTCATGATGTAAAGGCAGGAGTTACTCTTGACCCCCGGAGCTCAAATATTGTCCTTATAATAACAATTCGTCAGGGAAAAATAATATATAATAATAATAACCGCATGCACATGACTGGCGATAGTTCATGTTGGTCCCTTTACGATTCTCCGTGACAAATCAAACGAGCGCGGACCAAAATGAAGTCCTCGTTCTTACGTTGTGGTAACTTCAATACTCCCGATTCTAGATATCTGCTTCGACTCGACGAATCCCTGCCACTAGTGGCACGCTAGCGGCAATCCTTCGACGCGTCGCTATATCGACGATCGCCATTTACCGGCAAGTGGACCACTAGGTGTTGGCGACGTTTACGGCATGGGGAAGCTAATAAACAAACAAAAAAAAATAATAAATCTAAAGCCTTATAAAAAAGTTTTCTGAAAAGTTACATCTAGCAAAATCATTTGTTGGTATTCCAGAACTGTGAATTCACCTTTATTCATAATTTACTTCTATCGTAGTTTTGATATGAGAATGATATGTCTGAAACTAACATAGGTCATTAATACTTTTTTTTTTTTTTTGCTTTACTCAGATTTAGCAGTTTTACTTAACTGTCAGTCAATTTGGATCTGTGATATCAGAGTTTTAGAGATTTCCTTATTTTTTTCATTTCTAAAAAAGTTTGCAAATAACACCATTAACGTATCTCTTTCGATATTTCCATATGTAATGGCTTGGTCACTCCCAGTATATTTCAAACAATAAAATATTTACGGTGTCTTACTCCATTAATCCGAACTACATTTTATATCAAACAACTGCATTTTCCCTTAAATCTGCAAACTTTCTACTAGGTTAAAACTCAGTATTTTCTATTTTCTTCCTTTCTTGCTAAAACGAAAGTGTTCTTTAGACAACCTGGAATGATGACTCTATACTACATTATGTTGCATAGAGCATTTTATGTAGCATATCATTTGACAGTTGGACACTTTGTTTTTATATTGAAAGCAACAGGGATTAAGTCCTTCTACACTTATATGATAAGTAAACACATTCTTTTTAATTCGTGGAATTGTGCCAATGCACTAGGTTCAGAGAGTTTTTAATTTAAGATAATAATAATAATAATAATTATTATTATTATTATTATTATTATTATTATTATTATTATTATTATTATTATTATTATTATTATTATTATTATTATTATTGACTTAGGTTTTCTTGAATTTTAAGCAATATTTCACAAAAAGCTGGTATTTTTAAACAAATGTGTTCGATATCAAGTTTTCATAAAAGTAGTCACTCTCTCCTATTAATAATTTCAGAGGGGCCGCGGTGGCTCAGTGATAAAGCGTTCACCTTTGGTGCATGGGATCCTTGGTTCGACCCCAGCTCGCACCAAGTGAATTTTGTGGTGGAGAAACACCATGTGCATGGGTTTTCTCGGGTTCTCCCCTTTTCTCCCACTTTTTCATTCCACCATTGCATTCATTTCTCATCATTACCGTGTCCTTTAGCCTAGCCGGTATAAGCATGGGTCGTAAAACTTAAAGATTTGATTTCAAATAATTCCAACCCAAACAGTTGCAGGAAGTATGTCATTTCGAATAAAACAAACTACTCTATAAAATTCTGAGTATTATTATTTTTTATATATACAATTCTAGCGGTCCTTATTTCTAAATCGAAGGGTAAGAAGACTAAATTCACTCTCTTATTATTATAAATTCATTTCAATTGAAGCAGTTCAAATAGTTTGAAAAAATTAGAAAGCCATACCCTATATTCCAGTGTGCCA
Organism: Thermobia domestica; assembly: GCF_964235325.1. NCBI lineage: Eukaryota > Metazoa > Arthropoda > Insecta > Zygentoma > Lepismatidae > Thermobia > Thermobia domestica. The sequence continues at coordinate 131,116,801 of NC_137466.1, read as the reverse complement.
CAACCGGATAACGTGGCACACTGGCGTGCCCAGCAAAATGAACAGTATGACGCAAACTTTTACCTATTATTTACAAGAATATTTGTCGAGTTTATTTTATTTATTATTATGAACGATTCTTCCACGGAATGTGATTGAGAAAATTGCTCGAAAAAACGCATCCCATACAGTAAATTACACCTTATGTATTTTTTTCAGAGCAATGATTCAAACTATATTTGTAAAAAAAATAAGCAAAATCTTTACAGCTATTTTTGAAACAATTTAATTATTTTAAATTTTCATCCTTCAGTAAACTACCCTTATTTTTAGGTGTCGGAGAATATAGAATTCGAAACGATAAAGTGTTATAAAAACTTCATGTCTAGACTTAGGTCCAGATACGTCGAACAGTATCGCCTCTATTTGAATGCATGTAAAAGCGTGACGAACCAACAAACGAACAGATGGACAGACATCAAAATCACTTTTTTGATATGTGGTGGCTTGAAACTTGAATTCATTGAAATCTCGAATTCGATTTTTATCACTATTACTACAGTTTCTTCTTTGGTCGCTTGAACGTGAAAAAGAATAGGAATACAACGACACGTAAGGTGATAATTTGTAATTCCCAAAATTTAATGAGTTACGTTTAATGTGTTGCCATGCTAGAAAAAAAGCTTATGCCTGTTTGTTATATCATTTTAATATCAGTTTTTCACGCTACTATATAATGTAGAAACATGGTATGATTATCGTTCATATTCATTCTATATTTGGAAATATTCGTGTTCCGTATACATAGATCTGTATAATTTAGTTACGTTCAACGAAAGCATTCTTGCACTTGTGGATATGAAAAAAAGAGAAAGTCAATACTCTAAAAAGGAAAAAAACAAGCACACACACACACACACATAAACGATCATTTAACATCAGGTCGATTTAACAAGGGGTAAGACTGCACAGATTTTCAAGGTCGCGTATGTTCTTCCTGACACACAAACCCGAAGTGAGTTGTCTGCTGTTCAAGAACGGGAAGTAACATACAAGACTATAAACTGAAAACAATAACTGCTTCCAATAGTACACGTATTCTAATACTGAATAAATACGTCGATTAAAGGATACTACCAATAAATTATTTCCTTATTATATTGTTTCGGTTCTTATTAACATCAAAATTATACACTTCCTATAATGTTTTGTAAAAAAAAAAAGGATGGGATGGGATGGGATTCGATGTGGTGTCAAAATAATAAAATAACTACGACTCCGCCACTCTATCCACCTAACCACGGAGGCTACGTTGTGTTGGCTCTTTTTTTTAAAGAAATAATCTTCATAACCATGGTGCGTATCGCTTCGAACCTTAAGATAAGAGTTTTTCTGTTTAATTCTATATTTTCGTACGACATCTTAGTTGCAGAAACTAATTTATATTTGGCAGGCAATCTACATACTAGGTTTTAACCAATAAATGCAACATTTTAGTCCACTATCGAGTTCCTTTATCCAACTTCTCGATTCCCCTACTGAATTCCCTCCGCAATTGTGATCTGCTACTGAAAAAATCCCTAGAAATCATCGTTGCCAGTATACACAAAACCGAGCATAATTTTGTTTTTTGCTTATATTTTTATTATTTTATTATATTTTTTGGAAATATCTCCTTAGATGGATTGCTTTCTATTATCTCCACATACTAATAACTGAATTTTACCCATAAACGTAAGGAAAATTGAATAAATGCGAAAAATCTTGAGTTACAGTATACGCGCAATTTTTTTTGCGCATGGGAGTACATAATTGGAAAGGTTGAAGGAAGGCAGTTGTAAAATAAAAAATACACAATTTGCATTAATAGTGTGAGTTATAGATAAGACCTCCAAGACGATAAATAGTTGAAAAGACAATAAATGCAAAATAAGTAAGCCCAAATTCATATAAGTATTTTTTTTCTGGTAGAACGGACAGATTACTACATTTATAATGGCATTTTCTTCTCATTATTTCTGAATCTGACAAGAACACTAACAACTCTAACAATTATTTCGGAGAGACAACCAGCTCGTCTTAGACGTTTTAAAGATCTTTAGTGTTCATATAAACTGTTTGTTTTAATGCAACGCCATTATGCGCTTTCGAAATAATATATTTTTTCAGTAATTCTGTGGTGGGAAAACCATTGACAAATGAGAGACATAATTAAATTCTCTGCCAGTTGAACGACAAAATTTGGGTTTGTCGCACATTTGCATATTATAAAGATGAACTACATTACGTTCATTCGATCGTAAATAGTTCCAGACAGAATTGATGGCTGAACTGTACGATAGTACGTGATTTTTTATTGTGCATTTCACTCTTGAGCGGAAGCAATTTAATCAATACGTTCCTAAAGAGTTACCACATTACATTTCATTATCGATATTTGATTTTACTTTATCAAAAACTTTCCTTTTAAGTTAAAATATGTTGTGTAGTTGCATAATTTTTGAAAATAATATTGGCTTCTACATGGAAGGAAAAATATTTCTCATTTTCGATTATTAAAAAAGAAAAGAAATTATATTAAATACAATTTACCTTCGTATTTTCATTTAACCTTAAGTAGTACTTACAAGTGTCTCCCGTACCCCAATTTCTTCTACGCGGTAGCTCAGTGGTAGGATTCGGTGACTGGCTGTTTCCAGGAGTAGACGTTGATAGTAAAGCTCAGAGAATTGAATTTTTTGAGAGCTTCGATTTTTATTCAATATACTACTATAATTGCACAGGGATTTACTGGTTTTGATAGTGTTTTGTGGTTCCAGTGTTAGTGGTACTATGCAAGAACTTCGTAAGAATAGTGTAAAATTTGGTTTTGACAAAACCACACGCACGATACGCAATTGCCCGGCCGAATTACATGCATGGTTATGTGCGCATTTTCCCGACATATTTGAGTGTATCCAAGCTTTACAGCTCCATAACGAAGAGTACTGCTCGTTTGTTCAATTCTAAAATAGTGATAGATACGAAACGTTTATGTCTATGGCTCCAGAGAAATTACTTTTTACCCATTTTTATCAATCTGTCAGTGATGTGTATATTATGGACGCACAAGTTAATCTTACGAGAGTTAAAATTATGGACTTGCCATTCGATTTTCCTAATGAAGAAATTTCTCAGGTATTATGTAATTATAACGAAATTGAAAGTGTTGAGTATGAAGTCTGAAAACTGTGTTCCTACACGCCTTTATAATGGTAACTGGATTCTCTCAATGTTTAAAAAACAACATATCCTTACTCGGTTACATTTCGATAATGTCTCCTATGCAGGACAGTTAAAACTTCGCACGCCGGATCACTCGACCACCTTATTTCCAGTGTAAACAGCTGCGACGTCCTACCCGGTCCATGCGGTTGGAAGGGGACGACACTCTTGTAATGAAAAATCTCCGTCAAGTTACAAAAACTACACAGCATGGAGCCGAACGACCCGTGCCCTTGACGTCCTCTGTTAGTGCTACAAATTCCGACGCTACGTCCCAGAAAGTGTCAACCCCTACCTACTTCAGAAACTGACTTCCTCCAATTGACATCAATTGACTCATCCGCTTCAACATTAAGAGATAAGCATCCCTCGGTTCCCACTGATTTGGATGACGGGGTGCCACGCTCCCCCGAGCTCCCTAGGAACATCACCCTCATCTCTCATTTCATATGCGACATTCGTACTTCCTAATCTAGCGATAGGTCTTAGTTTTGCTAAGCATGACATGACCAAGGATTTAGTGCTTCGTCTAGCTTTAACTCTGCCCGCTTAGTCTTTAGTGATGATACAAACTGTTTTTCGCCTATATTATCAATGAAACACATGAAAAGGCGTAAACCGAATATATTAGAAAGTCTGAGTGACCTCCAAATGCCTGAGTTTGTAGAATAGCAATTGTGGTAAAACTTCACTGGTTTATTTGTTTCGTCTCGTCATCTCCACCTGCATACTGTTCTGGTGTTTTGCTTCCTGCTTGTATTATTTGCGTTATGTGGGATGGGAAAGCTATATTAATTTGGATTATTCCTGCTTATGTATATCCACGTTATTAACCTATTTTCGTGAAGTTCATGGTTTTGTGTATACCTTCCATTTCTTATTTTTTCTTCTGTTTGGTCAACAATGTGTATGGTGTTTAGCAGATTTATTTGGTGTATGTATTGCTCAGCGGACGAGACACACTTGTAGTTATGTCCTGGATATTTTTACGGCCGTTTCTATTAAACTTTAAACATTAATTCTATAAGCAGCATATAATAATAAATAACTGAATAAACACCTATTAACGCGCTTTATAATGATGCTGGTATCCATTTTTTGCAGGAGATGAAGAATCCCGACCTACCCTTTGCGTCTAATTATGCTGCTATTGTCAATATTGCACCCCCATCATTGGGTACTACTATACTTGTGAAAAGAGGTATTCACGCCTTGCACATACACCTATCCTCCTCAGGGCGGGCCATTTGATGTGTTACTAATTGCATATGTATTTTGGGTGTCTATGGGCCCTCAGGGACAAATCAGCGTATGACACACGAATGTTTTTTAACACGAAGAAGTTGTTGAATGCTACCTATTACATGATATCCGATTTTGTTTCTTGGAGACATGAATTGTCACATCTTTCCTCAAGATACAAGTAGTGAATATCACGCATGTTTGGATTTCCATCGTTTTATTTCACATTTGTGATTAAGAGACGTTTGGCTTCATTTTCATATGAATCATGCGTTTACTTTCAAATCAGCAGGAGTGGGCACAGGCTTGGACAGATGCAAGGCAAGTCTTCTAAGCATTTGCTTGCTTTGTCTTTGTATCATTACATTAAAGGCTTCAATCGTCAACAACATCAGTTGATCGCTCAGCTGTCCATCTGGGATGGATAACAACTTACAATTAAAGATGTCTTGGACGAGCATTTTCAGGAATATTACACGTCATTGTACTCATTACCCGGCATTAATACAGTTCCTCCTTCTTTCCTTACCATATCCCTCGCATCTATCCGAACAATACTATACTTCTTTACTTCCGCCTATCACTCTTTCGGACATACAGACAACTCTCTCCCTGGCTTATCTGTTCTACTATTTTATTTATAGACAATTACCGACCCTTCTGTGATCTCATCTTTATTTGGCATACTTGAACAGATTTCGGAAAAACAGTTTATTCATTTGAACGAACAAATATTGTTTGCTCAATTTCTCCAGGTGACTCTCGATGTTTACTCTTAAACTGTAATATTATTCGTATTGTATAGTTTCTTTGTATATGTGTTTTAGGTGTTTATCTGAGTCTTTAGATTTAAGCCTATATATATAAATATGTCTCTCATGCAACCGTAGCACAGAATGTATTCTATATTGCTCTAAATAAACACAAAAACGTAGTAGAGCGATCACCTCTCGCGATCACTGATAAACAAGTTTTAATCTGTTCCTACTTCACTTGTGTATTTATTTCAACATAAACTTGAGTATCTTGAAATGAAAATTAGAAATAATCATTACCAATTACATTAAATTCAAAATTTCAAACAAATGCAAATCATGCCTAATTCCTCTCGTGACGGAATGATCAATTTCCAGAATGCAGGCAAGTAATGTATTCACGTTTGCAGTCGAAGCTTTTAATGAAATGTGTCAATTGTTACTGAGTATTAAACTATTCCAGAAAATATGAAAATTTTTTGAAACTTTTTCTTCTTATTTTAAGATATATATAAAATATATCAATTTTAATTAGTTCATGTTTGTCACTAATTAAGATATTTTAATTCACACAACAGGACCGGTAAAAGACCAAGGTAGCAGACTAGACAGATAAGAGTTCTGATAAATAACCTCGGACAAACGATATTATAAATGCAAACCAATATGAATCTACTTCTTTTACCCCCAGCCGTAACCATGTATTAGAACAAACTGACCATCCCTGTTGGGACAAAAGCTTCCGGTAGTAATGTAAATCTCAGAGTTCCCTTGGCTTTTTTATGGTGACGTCAGAGAATACTCCAAGAAATTGTTCCCATTCTCGGGTTTGATGTAGGTTACTCCAAGGTAGGGACCTATATAAGCTCAGTAAGCCTATTCGCGACCTGAAGTCACAATCACACATCTCTCCCAGAAACCCTGCTACTCATGAGTTATCTCTCGACCTATAGTAGGGAGATTTCTTTTTTCCATGAAGCCATTCACTAGTCCCTACCTAGTCCATTGTTGTGTTCTCTACCTATCCCATTTTTCGGTTAGAAGGTTAAGGCTACCCTTTGGGTTATAGTCACGAATTTCGGCCGGCCTTCTAAAACAGGAAGAGCCCTCTAAACAGGACTCGTCTCAATATTTAAAATGCGTATGACGTTGATAAAACATAAATGTTTTTGTTTATTTGGGACAAACTTACGCTTGCTAGAGAGTTGATGCTTGCTTGAAGAAAGTTTTTTCGTAAAACTACAAGCAACTGCATACGTAGTTCAAACAACAAACGAAACAACCACGGGCAAATCGTGAAAAATGTCCCCAGATATAAGATGGTAGACATTTGTTATTGATATGATCGATATATATAGTTATTTTTCTGACGGTACGCAACGGTAAGGCCTACCGGCACCTATTCAAATAGGCACCTATTTAATGAATATTTCCTTTACTGGCTTAAAAATGAGTTGACAAGAAACTTCAAAAATACCAAATACATTTAATATATAGGTTTATAGAAACTCAGAGTCTTTATTTTTTCCGTTCTTTTCTTTCTACAGAAAGAGCTGTGAACCTTTGTTCCTTCTTGAAGCCCGTAAATAGTATTCAGGGACTAGATATATATGGGCCCTTCTGGCTTTTACTCGCAGGTGTGTCCTCGCATTTCCCTTCGTTCATTCCTTTTTCGCATGGTAATATAAACCATAAGGCTCTGAACCGACCAGATTTTTTCCTAAAAAAAACTTACTCCTAACAACAAAATAATATCAGCAAATTTGTCTGTCGCTTAAGTTAAATGGCCATTAGAGGTGAAAATTTGGGGGTTGAATTCCTGAAATAAACAAAGCAATAAGGCAAAACTAGACGGTGAGCCAAAGTCAGTCTCTCTCTCTCTCACACACACATACACACAATGGAAATATACATTCAAGATGCAGAAAAACTTGAAAATTTCCATTCAATTATCTATGCAAGGCGGCTACGAGTTTTTTGTTTTCGCCAAGGACGCAGTACGAACTACCCTTTCCATTGTAGGGACACATTGAGAAAAGCAATTTAGTAAACCAAGCTTTGTGGCCAAAACCTTAGTTTTCTTTTCAGACCGAGAAACATCTTAATTCGTCGCGCTTTTGAGTTTGTGCTGATTTACAGATGGAGAAGGTAACAATTCCGACCACGGCGACTCAAGAGATCGCGTGAATCTGATAATTTTGCAAGCGGCTTCTGTTTCGGGGACACTAAAACGTCGAGGTATGGATTTTTTGCAGTAAAGTAATCTTTAATTCAGTTGGTCGTGTGATTTGTTGTGTAATATGGCAGGCAAAAAAAGCTGTAAATATTTTCGAAATGAACATTTTAATTGAATGTTAAATTTATAAATGTATAGTTTGTTGAGGAACGTCGCGTAGTTACTTTTAGATATGACAAAAATTTAGTGTTTTTTTAAATTGACAATGTCCATGTGAGTGCACTTAGGGAGGCTTCTCATTTGGTCACCGGGTGACATGACTCAGTTGCGTCACTGCTTATGAGCCAGGCAACCGCCAGCAGACACCGAGTTTTTCTGTTCTTTTCTGTCGTTTCCCCCTTTTATTGCCGAAATTATGGATGGTGTTGCTAGGACACATAGAAATATGTTTAACACACAGAAACACATATAGCCATTCTTTCTTCGAGATTTCAGTGTCCAATGAAATCAAGTTGAATTAGTTATTTTTTGACGAACCGGAAAAGTTGACTGGTCGTGTCCGCATGTAATTTTACCTGCAGATTGTTAAATCTGCAATCGTAACTAATGAATATTGTATAGGTATAGAGGTATAGTTATATATATATTGTTCCAAGTTCAGGCCCCGGAATGAGCATGTGCTAAAAGTTGTACATGTATGAAATTTCAGCACAAGGTTAAGAAATACCAATATTTTGTGTGAACCATATTTAGTTTTGAGTATTTGAACCTAAGTCTCCCCAAAAATCTAAATGGCGTTTGCCTCTTAACGAGACCTTACAATCATGGGCGCCCGAAGGGGTGCCTGACTTCCACCTGGCTCACGAAAATGTGTACGTAAAATAGCAAACCACGTATATTAAATACGAGACGTAATACAGCAACCATGGAATGGTTGGTGTCACGTCAGAAGGGCCCGAACAAAACGACGAGGACAAAAAGGCCCGAGTCAAAAGGGCCGCGGTCATAAGAGCCCGAGTCAAACCGGCCCCACGTCAAAAGAGTCCCGCGACAAAAGGGCCCGAGAAAAAGAGGCCCCGCATCAAAAAGTCGAGAGTCAAAAGGGCACTGTGTCGAAAGAATCCCGGTCATAAGGGCCCGATTCAAAAAAGAGCCCTGCGACAAAAGGGCCCCGGTCATAAGGGCCCGAGTCAAAAGGGCCCTGCGTCAAATGGTCCCGGGTCAAAAGGGCCTTAGGTAAAAGGACGCGAGTCAAAACGGCCCTCCGCCAAAATGGCCCGAGTCAGAATGATCCCGCGATAAAAGGGCCCCACGTAAAACATCCTAAGTTATAGCCTGAAAAGCATGAGACATATAAAAATGCATATTAGATTAAATTAGATTCATTTAATTTAATATAGTAAATAAAATTTCGGGGTGCTTAAGCCCGAAAGACTCCCGTAAATACGCCACTGCCCTTTCGTGACTGAAGCATGAACACGATCTGTTTATGTTTTCGGCTCATGTCAAATAATCAGTCTGTTTCGTTCAAATTGTGGTTTGGTGTTAACTCGAATGATAATCTAGTTGGAGAGAGACAGTGTGGCAGTAAAGAGTAAAGTAGAGCTTACTATTAAATGAGTTAGTGCATCTTGTGTGTCATATGATTGCGTATGAAAATAAAAGCTGTTGTATTTCTTATTTTCCCTATACTCATAGGCCTACATGTTTGGAAGTGTGCGTGTGTAATTGTATAAGTTAGAATGGATTCTTTTGAAAAGGAACAACGTGCCGATTTGTTTCGGTGTTTCGTTCTTAGTAGGAAGTCGATTACAAAAACGTGGAGAAAGGAGCTTTCACACTCGCGTGTGAAAATAAGCGATACCCTAATTTTTCGTCTTTGCAAGCAGTTTCGGAATAACTGCTTTAGCAAGGAACATCTTTCTCAGCGACAACGAAAGTCAGTATCACCTGGAAGGGTCTCTACCGAAGATACTAAACGCAAAGTAGTTCGTTCTGTGCTTAGTTTATCGATCTGAGAGTTCGTTCTGTGCAAGAAGACCGATCTGACGCCGGAATGTTGCACTTAACGCTAAAAGAACTTCGATGACTAGGATATTGCGTGTGCTTGAGGTTAAGGCGTATAGGATGAAGATTGTACATAAACTACATGATGATGATTTGCGTGCCAGGATTCTATTTTGTAACTGATTGATAGACAAATTAAATGAAAATCTCGTGTTTTTATTTCAGATTATAATGTCTGATAATTTTTTTATAGAACGGTGTCTTCGTCACATGCACGGTTCTGGGGACCCAGTCCACCGGTGGAAAGAATTGAACGATGTGAAGACCAATGTGGTATTATGGTATGGATGGAACTAACAGCAAGTGGTGTAATAGGACCGTTTTTCTTCGAAGGAAACGTTAATCAACTTAGATATCAAAATATGTTGTGAGAATTTCTTTTCCCTGAACTTGATTCGCTTAAATCTCGATCCGCAAAATATGTTGTTTCAACACGATGGTGCTCCAGCACATCGTACTAGAGCAACATTACAAATTTTAAGAGAAAGATTTGGAAAACGTTTAATAAGTATGGATCTGGTGTTGAGTGGCCAGTTAGAAGTCCTAATCTAACCCCAAGTTACTTCCTTCTGTGGGGCTTTCATAAGCAAGAAGTTTATAAAAGTCCTTCAACAACACATGAAGAACTTCGACAATGGATACAGCGTGCCGTTGAACAGATAACTCCAGACACTCTTGAAAAATATTCACAAATACCCTTATACACAAAGTGAATTTGTGTTTAGCACATTACGGAGGTCACGTGGAATAAATTGCAATCTACTAAAAAGATTTACAGTCTGCAAGGACATCAGTGTTTGCTATACAGGTAAGACAATATTTCAAATATTTCTGTGCATTATATAGCTGTTAATATTTCTCAATAAAAAAAATTCGAATGCAGTTTTGCAAAGATAAGTAATTACCAAAAGGTGGAACTCATACTATGTTCTATTCATTGTTTTAAACATCAAAGAAACACATATCTACCATAGCCTGCAGTACATGAGTTACAAAATTAGGGTTCTTCACCTTATGACAATGTTGACTTTTTCATTATGGTCATGTGCAACCCTTGGAAGGACTTGCATGTGTTCCATGACACCTCAAAGCTTTATTTCCAACTTCACAGTTTCATATTTGCTAATACAAGATGAAATTTTAACTGAGTGACCTTTGACGTTTAATTACATTTTTGACCCTTTTCCTGTGCCCATACACAACAATTGGAAGGACCTTTATGCATGTGTTCTATGGTAGCTCAAATCACTTTTCAGTTTCATACTTGCTAACACATCAAACATGACATTTTAACTACGTGACCTTTGACCTTTTATGATATTGTTAACCTTTTTCTATGTCCATACGCATTCCTTGGAAGGACCTTTATGCATGTGTTCCATGGTAGCTGAAAACATTATTTCCAACGTCACAGTGTCTTACTTATTAACACATTTAACTTGATATTTTAACTGTGTGATCTTTCACCTCTGATTATACTGCTGACCTCTGATAATACTGTGACCTTTCACCTCTGATTGTAGTCCAATATTATTATTTACCAGCTGTATTCCTAATTAAACACAGGTCGTATTCAAAAAATATTTTGTATTTCTACTTTTAACATGTCTATTACATCATTCGTAATATTTCTAATTATTATTAAAGTTTATTTCTGTCAGTAGCTTTTGGACTTCTGTTCTTGGAAATAACATCCCATCAATGTGGGTTTCCATCGCTTCAACAGTGATTCGGTTCACCAGACCATATAAGGTAAATATTGCTTCAACAAAGAATACCGGAGGGGAGCAAGGTTTCAGTGGTAGAACTCTTCGTTCTGGTTTCTAGGACCACTGGTTCGAATCCCGGCCAAGTAAGTTTGTGGTGGACAATATTGTAACCGTGAGTTTTCCCGGGGTACCCTCGTTTCCTTTTGATTTCACCCGTTCTTTCATCATCATTCACTTCCTTTAATCACGTCATCCTAAAGGGCATAATGTGGGACGTTAAGCTGAAAGGCTGAAAGTTACCAGAGAACACCCTGTGATATATGAGAATATTGCTGTCATCGATATTTCATATCATTACTTCGAAAAATTCAATGCGGTGATCAAAGTCGTCTTCCGTTATTTCATGCACTAAACGCATTCTCCTAGGGTTTAAACTTATACCGCCTTTTGCAGAGTCGTTTTGAAGTATGATTAGCGTCATACTAAAGGTTTGACTACTGCAGGAAACATATGTTAATCGAACTCTTTAGTATGGTACTTATCATACTTCAGAATGACTTTACATAAAGCCCATAGCGTACAAAAATTCATTGCGCTGAACTCTCCGAATACCTTCGTTATCAATGAATCCAGAATTTCCACAAAAGATTGTAAATTCAAAGAAACTGCCAAATTGCTACATTATTTCATCCTTCCTGATCGCATACGGTACCTTTCTGCAAAACATTGAATGGTCTCTTAGGCAGTTGACTTCGAAATTGGGTTAAGTACGGAAAATGTAGCATTAAATAACTGTTGTACCTCTGTATATATATTGCTATTCTATAACCGGTGTCACGTCAGAAGGGCCCGAACAAAAGGGCGAGGACAGAAGGGCCTTAGTCAAAAGACCCTAGTCATAAGGGCCTGAGTCAAAATGGCTCTTGTCAGAAGGGCCCCGTTCAAAAGGCCCCGTGACAAAAAGGCCCCACGTCAAGAAATCTGAGATATAGCCTGCAAAATTTCAGAATTATATAAATACTTATTAGATGAAAAATATTACGTGAACATATCTGTTTGTGTTGAAAGAACATACATGTGAAAAAAATATAGGGTTAGTAAAAATGTTCCGACAGACTAGTAATAACGATACACTTGAACAGAGGAAAAGTACATATTGCAGATTGGTATTGATGCGAAAAACTACACTCAATGGGGTATGGACTTCATGGCAAATACTTTGGATTCTGCCATATTCGATATCACCCAAGATCTTTTGAATGGAAAGAGGTGGGTTTGACACAACATTTTAGGCTAGAATGTTCCCAATGATGAGAAAAAGATCTGATTTTTTTAAAAAAATCTATCTTCATTCGTTTGCGAGATAGGATGCTACGTTTGACATTTGTATCTAGTAGGCCAAAGTATCTGGACAGGCAAAGAGACACGTAGACGTAGAAAAGTAAAAGGTTGCTGGTGTGTTGATGCGAAAACTGCACTGAGTGAGGGCGTGGACATAATGACAGCCATCTTGGATTCCGAAATATTGGATATCACATAATATTTAAATGAAAAAGAGTATGTTTAGCACACCAATTTAGGATTGAATTTCCCCATAAACGAGAATATGATTAATTCTTTACCAATCCTCATTTTTTAAGAGGAAAGTGTGCTATGTTTGACAGTAGTGAGTAGTAGACAAAAGTATCAGAACAATAAAATAATAATGTGGTGGGGAAAAAGCAAATGTTGCAAGTGTCTGTTGTTGCAAAAACTATATTGAATGGGCATGTGGACACTGCTGATCACAAATATTCAGATATTATTAAACAAACTACTATAAAATGTCCTCTAAAATTATTTATCTCTCCAAGTTAATACAGTTAGTATTTAATAGCCAACACACAACGATTTATAACTTTCTATAAGCATTTCGGCATCGTTATTAGAATTTTCCTGGTGTAGTGTGGGGAAATATTGTTCCAATCTGTACGTAATGCTTTTCTCAAACCTTCTTTCACCGTAACTCGTATATATTGACCTTACGTTGCAATTCGTTCCAAAGATTCTCAATGGTATTAAAGCCGGTACTGTGGGGAGGGGTTTCGCGCACTTTTGGGCAGTTTTAAAGCAATCTTTTCTTTACAACATATACGTTGTTTGTGATCAATATCTTGATAAAATTAGAAGTCCTTCTAAGAACGTTAAGATATATTTCTTTTATCAGAATCCCATCAATACACACTAACTCTCGAACGTCTGGTGAACATATTTAACAAAAAAGACTTGCACCTCTGTATTTTACAATAGGCAGGAAGTTCTTTACATTTATTTATGTATTTACTTGTCGAAAAACTATTATTCTACCATCATATTCATGCAGGTTTAACTTAAATTCGTCGATAAAACACATTCCCACCAGTTTTTGTGTATATTTTCAAAGGCTTTAGAAAATTTGAGTATCTTCTATTTCTTAATTTGGGTAATATATGGTTTCTTTCTAGCAATTCTACCATTATATCCTTCTTGTATTAACTCTACATGGTACAATACACTGACCAGAAGAAAAATCGTTATTACTCACTACTATTTGAACAATGTTCTTGAGATCTACCAAATTTTCGAAACTGTACATTAAAAACATTCTATTGCTTTATAGTCGTAAAGTATCAATTAATCACAAATATACTTACTATTAATATATGTTATACATATTTGGTAACTTCTCAATATTTTACAAACGCAAGCAAACGAACAGAAACGTTAAAAACACAATGGAGTACTAATTATTAGTTGCCTGTCTAGATACTTTCTTCTACTAGAAACAAATCTCAAACTTAGCACACACTATCGCGTAAATGAATAGAGATCGGTCAAAATCGTCTCAGTTAGGGATGCGCACGAGACGAGTCGAGACAGAATTTTCCTGAGAAAATTCGAGTCGAGACACAGCTCTTCCAATAGAAAAATGCACATTTTTCGAGTCGAGACACCCTATTTACAGTACATTTTTGAGACGAGACAGCCTCAAATCTTGTCCCGTGCGCATCCCTGATTCAGATTATCGTTTGTAGCAACATTCTAGCCTAAATTTGTGTGACACAAGTACCCCTGTCTATTTGAAAATATTTTATGGTATACAATATGCAGAACTCAAGTTGGGTACCATTATCATTTAACACAGCCAACCTGTAACATTTATTTTTCCTTTGTCCATTTGTCTCTTTGTTACTGCCCTGTCATGATACTTTTTCTATTAGATACATATGTCAAACAGCCTGTCTCATAAACAAATGATAATGTGTCAGAAATGAGTTCACATTCTCATTTGTGGAAATATAAATCCCAAACTAAAGTGTAAAATCATAGCCTTTTCCATTAAAAATGTGCGACCTGCAATATAGTGTAATGTAAAATTGGCTTCCACGTTGACCACACTCCAAGCCAATGCAGTTTTTGCAGTAATAGCAATTGCAACATTTGATTTTCCTCCATCCACGCGTGTCGTTATTACTGTTCTGTACCAATACTTTTGACTAAACCTGTATGGAGATCCACATGTATGTTCTTAGACCAAAATTAAAGAAACGTTTCCAAGATAATATTAATCATATAATACGCGTTTTTCTACTTTGATTCAGGGGCAGGAATGGAATTTTAGAACTAAGGGAACAGTCAATAATATATAGTCTGATTGGGCTATGTCTCGAGAATACAAACTCAGGATATGATATGATATTATTTTCACTTTAGCATCCCTTTCAGCAGCGAGGCTGTATGAGATGTGGACCTACTGATTAACGTGGAACTCGAACCACAGGAGATCCCGCCGGGAATCGAAAGCGGGTCTCCCACGTCTACAAACTCAGAGAAATGCGGATGAAAGCAAACTGAACAAACTGCAACCGAACAAAATTATGATCACCATTCAAGGTTCCTTTTAGTCTCTAATAACAATTGATTATATTCCTTTTGTTGGACAAACACTTCTACCTACTAAGGTGGCACTATCCCTCCGTGCATCTTTGATTTCCACTCCTGTTTTGTTTTCAGGCTTTCTGGCGATGGGAACATTTCCACTCGGGCCGTTTCCACTCAAGTCCTTTTTCGCGGGGACCTTTTGACGCGGGACCTTTCGACACGCGTCCCTTTTGACATGAGGCCCTCATGACTCGGGCCCTTTTCTCGCGGGGCCGTTTAGAGGCGGGGCCCTTTTGACTAGAGCCCTTTTGTCGAGGGGGGCCTTTTGACTCGGGGAATTTTGACGCGGGGTCGTTTTGACCTGGGCCTTTTTGACGCGGAGCCCTTTTGACGCGGGCCCGTTTTGGCTCGGGTCTTTCTGTCCTTGCGCTTTTGTCCGGGCCCTTCTGACATGGAATCAAACCAGCCAACCCTAAAAGTAAATACTTCTTTAAAGAAATACTCAAATAACTAGCAAAATTCTATGTGCTACTTTTAGTTCAAAATATTCCATACCCTCTTTTGGAACAAAATAAATTTAAAATAAAACGTAAGAGAAATACTTATGTTTATATTATACACTTAAAAGCTGCACATCTAGAGCTTTATTTTCTATGTATTCTTGAAAGTCTACAGTTTTATATAACCACCATCACGGTTTACTTAGTCCTCAAGTTTTCTAAATTTTTAGTAACAGGGATTCAACGTATGAAGGGTGTGAGGCAAGAACATGGTAACCCACAATTTTATTATTTTAAGAAATTAGAGATTTTCTGCTCCACAATCCATTTTGGAAGTCGGAAAACTGGTTTTTCACATAAGACTATACATGAAGGATTAAACGAAGCGGTATCCGTTGCTGTCTATGTGGTGCTGCATAACTCAGCAATTGAAAATTTGTTGGTTACCATGTTCTTGTCTCAGACCCTTCATATCATTACGGAACTCCGCCCCCACCACCACCACGGATTACGGAATATATTTAAGATAAATACAATTGTACAACAAACGTGACTGAGTGGAGCTTTTGTGCTTCGATCGGGAAGTACGGGATACAGCAAAGCATTGACCATTCTGACAAGGTTTTTCCTCATTCCATCTGTGAAGTAGAAATATTGCGTGTACTGTAAGTTGGCCGACTTCCTCTCTTATTGTTTTTAAATCGTTATTGTTACTAATTACCAGCAGTGGCGGTTTTGCGAAGGTTAGGGGGCGGTCTTTCGTACGGAAATCTCTTGCCCAAAATTACGGAATGTCTAAAACAAACGAAATATATATTAGCTATGCCTTTACTCATAAACTTGAACCTCCCGTCAAATAAAAATCACGAATGTTTAGAAAAACTAAACATTAGTAAGAAAAACCCTCCCAAAATACTTTTCTAAATCCGCCACTGATTCTCAGTATAAAATGATCTTCAAGGTTGTATCTGGAAGATTATCGCTAAATATATAAACAAAACGAAATATTAGTTATGCCTGTACTCCTAATCTTCAAGCTCCTCCCAAATAAAGTTAGGACATTTTAGAAAAGGAAACAATCAGAGAAACCCCTCCCAAAGTACATTTCTAAATCCGCTACTGTTTAGTTGTATAAATTAGTATTTAAGGTTGTATCCGGAAATTTATTGCTTAATCGCTGCACAGCTATAGTATAGCAAAATTGTGAAAGTATGTTTTGACAGATATAATGAAAAACGTACGTTTTGACGAATATATTGAAAAACATACGCTTTGAGGGATATATATAGAAAAACATTAGTAGCTTTTGCGCTAGAAGCTAGAGTAGCTCTTAGAAATGAAATACGGATGATAAACTAAAATGATCTAGACAAGAAAAATATCGATAACTCAAAAGTTAAAATAAAAATAAATAGCCACTAAAATTGCCCTCAAATACTATATTCTTCATGTTAGCTTTAATTCGTGAAACCTGTTCTCCATCCATCTTGGTGATGAATTTCAGAGCGAAATATGGCATTTAGGCCACGTAACTCTTATCTAACTATAGAATAAGCTATAGGAAAACTATTTAGATAGAAAAACAATGACAATGCAAAAAGCCAAAATTTCCAAAATTCTGTTTTTCTTCCCAAAAAAGCCGGCTTTCTATGTGAAAAAAACCGACCCTCCTCATAATACGTAATTCAGTTGAAAATATTAATTCTGTGCACAGAAGCAAAGAAAATAGATAAAACAATAGCTGTTGTGAGCATTGGATAACGATACAGAGATGCATTGGGCGATTAGATTTGATATTTTCATTTGGTGGAATCCAGTTGTCTTTTCAGAAATACATTGTCCCCCTCTCTTGGAGTTAGCCAACCGCCCTTTGCAACTGAGTTTCGTAAAATTAAATTACTTTTGATAATATACCAAAATGGTATCCTAGTGTAGGACACTTATATTTTCATTTTGTGCTTTCGGAAAAAAATCTGGAAGAAAGCTAGTGTTATATGCTGAGAGACGTGGTTCAGGAAACCATCGTTCGATTCCAGTCGAAGTCACTTACAAAATTTTATTGTAGTTTTTCTTACTTTAACAGTTTCTTTTAAAAATAGAACTCATGAAGCCTCAAGCTGCTTAGAAGCATCTTGAATAAACTTGTTTGGGTCATTAAAACAGGTGTAATAGAAGAAACCCTTACATGTTGTATACACATGAGCAAAGTGTCATTCACATTTGCAATTTTCGTGTCCTGCTATGTTAGAAAACCAACCAAACTGTTAAGTTTGGCTGGTTGTGAACGAGTTACAAGCGCAATAGTTTGTTCAAAACATTTCCAGTGTAGCAAACTTCAAAAAATAGACAAATACTCATGTCTCGGCGACGAATAAAAAATCGGGTAGAATATGTCGTTTATTAACTACAGAGCGATTGATATAATGAGAAAGATACAAAAAATATCTTATTTAACCTTATACATACCAAGAAACCTCAATGCTGGTCAAACATTGATTTTATTTTACATCTTACAGTATTTTGTAAGATCTCTGAATGTTTTACTTTATTCGTTTCAACGTTACCTTCACTTTTGTTAGTTACCAGATTTAATATTTTTAGTAAAACTTTATGAAAAAGTATTAGGTCGAGGTGATTTGACTTACATCTTTGTTTTTTGAGAATACTTTTATTAGGAAAACCATCTTAGTTTTTATTTTTAAAATGTATTATTATCTCCATTTAATCCCTAATTAATGATACAAACATATTTTTACTAGAAGCATATACGATATCAAAAGAATACGAGTTCTCTCTTGAAATACACCGTAATACAACACTCACTACACCTTTCTATATTCTAAGTAATCGACAATTGTAATTTCGTAAAGAAGAATAAAGAAAAATTAAGTAAAACATAATCAAATATGAATATCGATGAATGTTTCGGATACTATTTCAATTTCAGGTGTCTCCACTGTCTCTTTCTCTCGGTTAGCATGTGCAAGATTGTTGCATTTCATCTCTAGATGGAGAACCTTGAGCAGTGAAATCGTCACATACCTTGGAAGTACAAATTAAATTTAAAAGTATTAAATTGACTTATAGTTGGTTTGAACCTATGACCCTACTATTTCTAACTTAGTGCCTATAACATCTCAACTATTCTTTCACTACTCCCGTAGTCTCCTAATTTGAGATTATGGTCATGAAATGATGTTCTGAGAGAGAGAGTAGGAAAACAAAAGTTTGACTAAAAGATAAACACAGAAACTCTCGGTTTGCAAAATAAAGGCTTAAGTAGCCAAGTTTCTGTAAGAACAACCATTTTGAAGAAATCCTGAGTGTGACACAATATTTGTTTCTACCATAAAAACCTGAGTGTCTTGGTAGATATTCAATGAATTACGCTGACATTATAAAAGAAGCTTCCTCTCTGGTAAAATAATTCATTACTATCTGTCAAAATGATTTTGTCTTAGGTCTACATTGTTTAACACCTCTGGTAATTGATGTTAAGAATAATCAGTCCATACAATACGCATCCACTCGGTAATTTAAATATGTTCAACAAAGTTATTCAAGTAGCAAACATGAATAAAATAGATATTTACATTCATTTTACTGTTGCAGTTCACACAACAAGCTGTAAAGAGATAAAAAAGAAATCACAACAAATCTTCACAGCTTAGTACTTAACGTCGATACAACAAAAGTATTACAACTGGTCCCAGATATTACATTTGCTATAGCAACTTCTAGTGTGTTGTGGGGTCAGTGAATATCGTAGTTGACCAGTGAGTTAGCCATTAGATCTCTTGCGTTCGAATTTCCGCTACACCTGGTTTATGATTCTTTTTTCCAATGCTTATTAAAAAAAAGAACCATAAATAGAAGGCAAAACTTCAATTGTTTCCATTTGGAGCTGACCACGTGATCCTTTTGCTTCAATACTA
This sequence comes from Thermobia domestica, assembly GCF_964235325.1. Taxonomy (NCBI): domain Eukaryota; kingdom Metazoa; phylum Arthropoda; class Insecta; order Zygentoma; family Lepismatidae; genus Thermobia; species Thermobia domestica. Next base: position 131,097,274 of record NC_137466.1, on the reverse strand, counting down.
CCTCGAAAAAACGTTTCTCTAGTGACGGACATGAGTATTGGTCGGCTATTACGGCTCTAGTATTTGAGCAAGTAATGGCAACTGCTTAGAAACCAAATGCAGAGTATGAGCATTTAATCTGTCATATAGATAGTTTGGTGTGGAGAAGAAATAAAATTGAGGACCAAAATTATAAGAACAATTCAGATTACTAATATAGACTATACCAAAGGTTATTGACTCATACTAGCTAAACGTGCTCTCACTACACAACGCATCATTCACATATGAGCATGAAGGTCTTTGTTATTCCTCACAATATCTGTACATGTCCGTTTACAGACACAAGTGAAAGACGTCTTGATTAAAATCAGCAAGTATTACCGTAAAGGGGAGATTTTTATCAGTATTTCGCACCGTTTGCAAGGTTTGAAGCTACTTCCCCTTACAATTTCTAATTCATGTATGACCAGTATTTTCTATCTTCTCGTATGCAGTGTGTAATAAGCAAATACATTACACCACAATTAATTATTTCTGTGATGAAAGTGATCATTGGAGAAAGCAACCCAAAAGATAAGTCTTAGACTGGAGAAATGATTATATTTCGTTTTTCATTAATTTTCCCCCCATGAAACAAGCGCCTGAGAGATATACAATCCCTGTGTACAAATGTTTTTTTTTTTTTGAGTGTATAACTCGTCTCAAAATTTCCATTGTACCCTTAAAAATACAGTAAAGAAATAACAGTCATGTTCTTTAAATATTCAATTAGAACTGAATAATCTAAGGAAAATTTGCAATCGACCAGTAAAAAAGGCACGTTTCTAGCGCGTGTGGTTTTCGAGATCTCATTGTCGAAATATTGGAGACAAACATATACACTTTTATTTGGAAACAAACATATTTATTCTATCATTTTAATATATAAATCATCATAAAATAAATAGGAAAGACGTTTTGAATCGACTCAAAATAACGTAGAACTTTGTAAGTGGAGAGAAAAACACCTAACGTAAGCATACTAACGATGAATCTTTTACCGTATTTTGGTCGTCGTTTAGTGGTCAAAGCGCTCGGCCAATAATTTAAAGGTCCTCAAATCGGATTTACGGAGTGCAAGCAATTCTTTCTTACTTTTGGTGGATATTGATCGACGATGGATCACGTTTTGTTTGGTGTTGCCTACGAGAAGAGGAATTTCTCATCTCGTTACTAGAACAAAACAAACGAAATCGGAAGAATTAACATTTTACATTCGAGACAGAACAAGGCTAACTAAAATTATTGTCTCGCTGTCGAGATGAAAATCGAGACGAGACGACAAGTATCGTAAACATTTCTCGACTCTCGCAATAGTGTATGTCCATTCTTTAAGCAAGAATTGCTCTGTAGACTGAATCTTATACTCTCTTTTTTTTAGTTTGTATTTCTGGGCTCATCGAATTATGGTCCGTGTAGGTATTTTTGTAGCAAAGCTTTTATAATTACTTCTGCATATCCTAAAAAATAGTTTATTATTACCCTTACTGTTCACTGATTATCGGTTATTTTTATTACAGTTATATTCCTTAAAACGTACAGTAGAACACTTTCTACATCAAACTTTAGTTCAACGTTTTCGTTTAAAATTTGGGTAGTAGATTTTTAAATCTCTGCATAAACAGTTCAACACTGAGTATTATAAAAGGTTTTTTTTACGTTCAAACGTTTGGAACATTTTGTAGTTAACACCTTTTAAGCAGCAAACACAGGTATGCTATTTTTATGACGAATTGTTCCTAAAGTGAGCTGAGGGGGTGAAAGTAACAAATGTCTCTACATCATGAAGTCAAAAATTTTGAGATGAATGCGTATACTTGTATGAATTAAGTTGGCAATTGTCGCAGATCATTAGAAAGTGAATAGCTATGTCAGAACAATGAAATGAAGTAAAAAGACGCGTGTTGTTTTGTTATAAAACTACAACAATTGCAATGGATTGTATCCGATCCCAAACGGTTATTGTCGAAAATACATGGTTAAAGGAGCCTCATGATTAGGCAATTTTAAAAGACTTTAGTGATTTGTCCCTCGACAAGTGATGTTTTCTTCATCGCCTCCGTGGCAAAGTCGCAAGAGAACAAAACTAGGAGTCACAAGGTTTGTGGTACACGCCCATCCCAGGTGACAGGTTTTAACTTTTTTAAACTGTTTCTTAGATTCGCCTTAGTGTTAGCAAATCAAGAATATTGAAGATTTAACGTATTTTGGGGGAATGATTTGTAATTCATTGGCGTTGCGCCACGTACCTACCCCTGATTGGGCAACACTGGCATAATTTTCAAAACGGAAATGGGGTCATCGAGTAGTGTAGCTACTACTCCGCCATCATTTGGCGAAATGTCACTAGTTGCCCATAGTGGTCGATTATTATTATTATTATTATTATTATTATTATTATTATTATTATTATTATTATTATTATTATTATTATTATTATAGTGAATTTAATGGCTCACCTTGAACCAAAACGGATAGACGCTTTCTTTATGATTGTTTCAGTCGTAACCCAGTTAGCTCTGAGCTTGTGTCCCTGTATATATACCAGCTACCCACGTGTGCATTCTGTTGGACAAACGCTGTGTGTGGGGGTTTCATTTCGTCCCACTTTCTTCATTACACTATTTCTTTCATTCTCATCATCGACCTCTCCTTTATCTTAACCGGCATAACCATGGAACGTAAAACTTTAACACATACATTTTTGCACAGCTCTTGTGGGTTCACTAACCGTACTTTCTACAAAAAGTTTACTGAAAATCAATTGTTCAACATTTATCTACTTGTAGGAATATACGCAAGGGTATGTCCTGATGGTATGAACACTTCTCTTCTATCCCGACTATTTTGCAACTTTTGCCTAATGTTAGAGACAATTTTGCAAATATTAATACAAACTTTCCTCATGCGGACTATGTATTATATATTATTATACTTATTAACAATAATAATAATAATAATAATAATAATAATAATAATAATAATAATAATAATAATAATACTGAAGATTTGAGAGTTTAGTAATGCGTTTTGCTCCAACAAGATTGAGGATATTTTGGGGCTGTTTCAGTAGTACACTCCTGTTCACATAAACTTGGATACTTGTTCAGACACTGAGTGCAAGAAAATAAGCCTAGATCTATCACAATTCCCACAGATTTATACAGAATGAATTACATTTTTCCCCCTCTTCTTTATATAGATATTAGCCGTAAGCCTTACATATGCCACCAGTAGTCAGGCATGTTCAACCGCTCTATCTTCGTAAGGAACTTGTATAATTTGAAGATTGAGAACTTGATTCTCAGCTATGGGTTAATTTATTTATTCTTTTAACCTGAATATATAAAATACTTAAAAGTGTAATACATTTTAATGTGTAATTTTCAAATGTAATGATTTGATACTAAAATTGGTGTTTACTGCCTATATTGCATGCTTGTTTATATTTAGTTGAGAAATACTTTTAATATTTCACGGTTTAAAATATCGAGAATAATCAGTGACACTTGGATGGGTGAAATGAAACTGAATTAAATGCAAATGAGCATACTGAAAACGATAGGAAAAAGAAAAAATGTTTCTTTACACTGTCTAAGGGTCAATTACATTATAAGAGATTATTGGAAGGATTAGCATTACGTACTAGGCATTAAGGATGAACCTTATGTATTCATGAATTGCTCGCTGAACACGTTACGTTCACAGGCAGTACGAATCAAGATTGTGGACGTGTGACCTCTTGTTATTATTTGCCCTGTGAACAAAGTCGTTTCAACTCTAAGATCGAGAGAAATTTTTCATCTGGTTATACATTAGAAGCATGAATATTGTGAATGATAAGATTTCTCTAATTATCTAAGCAGGAATTGAACACAGGAATCTATAATTACGAAACAAATACTCACGTCAGTACTCTAATCCGGTTCTGTTAAGTAAGAGAAAAAACGTTCCTGTATGTAGAAAAGTGCACAAGTTTACTACTAAAAGGTTTTTATAAGGACGAAACACTCTGATTTTGGTCATGTTAACATACTATAGTGCATGGAATTGTAGTTTAAATTTGAAATCGAAAGAAGACATAAAACACGCAAGGACGTGAAGGAGAAAGTGGTCTTGAGAGTCATTCGAAACCTTAACTAGGGCCTGTTGCTTCAGACAACATTTCTTTTGTTTTCCTGATTCAGCGAAAATATCTTCTAACTTGTCTCTATTTTCTAAGAGGTTATACTTGTTTCTATTGTTCCATTAACCTTGAATAATAGGGACACGAATACAGATATCGAGGATAGCTTTCCTTTGACCAGGATTAATGAATTATTTGTGTATGGGGTACCTTGTTTGTTTCCAAGGCAAGTAATCTTGAGGTGCGCAACATTGTGCATGTGGGTTTTCTTGGGAACTCCCATACTTCTGTTTTATCCCACCTTTTCATTACACCAATTCGTCCTTCATAATTCACTTCTTTTAATCATGGTCTCGCTTAGCCTGACAGGCATAATCGTGGGACATTTAACTCAAATGATTCATTTCATTCCACTTTCAAGCGGTTAGCCGAAACCAAAACGAACAGAAAAACTGTTGTATACTCTATTGTTTAGTAACGTGTTTACACAAAAATATATAGAGAAAAACATCGGAAAGCGTAATTCCATTCAAATGGGAAGCAGCAGAGTCATCATATTTTAATCTAAAACGAAAGCATTTCCTATGTTTCGGAACTCTTCCGAAATATGTATGAATATTCTAAAAAGGGGCAATATAATGTATGTTCTTAAACAAAACTAAACCACATTACAGCTCGCTTTCTGAAATAAACCAACACATTCTGTTTCAACCTTAAAAGATAACCGAAATCAGTTAACCGGCTTCTGAAACGCGTATAGTAGCTACACTGTCGTTGATGTTTCTATTATCTCGTGGAGTCAACTGCCATTGTGCAGTGTAAATTTGCAGATAAAGTCACCTGTAGTACCATATTTTCGACCATATATATATGTATATATATATATATGTATATATATATATACATATGTATATATGTATATATATATGTATGTATATATATATGTATATGTTATATATATGTTATATATATATATATGTATATGTATATGTATACGCAGCCTCTTCCACATTTCGTGTAATTTTGTACAGCACTAAAGAAAGATAAAATTTTCACATTATTAATGTAAAATTTGGCATTCTTATTGAAAAATGTCTGAATTTTTCAAATGTTAACACTAAATGAGAGAAAGTCATTGTTTAGCGGCTGTTTCGTGAACGTAAGCACAAGACTTCATTTCCCTAATGGGAGATTCAATACTATTTTTTTGAAGCAGTTTTCTCTAATAATTATTGGTAAGGATTTTGCAACACATCTGTATTATTTGTTACAAAATGAATTACACTCATTCGAAATGATAGTATATACCTCTCGTACAATATTTTTGGTAAGAATAATGTTATGGGTGTCAAGAGGCGTAAAACGGTGGTGGGTGGAGTATCATCAATATCCCTAATTGAATTTTGGGAACGCCAGTAAGCTTCAGCCTAAATACAAATGTCACAGAATTAAAGCTCCGATGCTCCTTGCATATACTAGTGACTAATATGGGGCTAGAGACCATGTTCTAAAACCACATAGAAATCACCATAAACATCGCTAGTAGGGACTATCAGAAGAAAGTGTTTTGTTTTTATCAATTAAGATGAAATCCGGTGTTATTGTGGCAGAAAGGTTTGCGTATTTGAATTTACGATGTTATTTTGATAACGAATCGCCTTAGGGGATCACTGGAGGCGAAACACATGATTGTGAATCTTTATATGAATTCCAAATTTTATTCTTCCAGTTCTAATGAGCGTCAGGTTAATCATAAATTTCACAGAATTATAATTCCGATGCTTCTTGCGTGTGTCAGTGACTGCTGTGGGGTTACAGTTTCCGTCCAAAATTGATATGAAAATTCGGTACAACTATCCATAAAATGAACATGCCAAAAGAAGTATCTTTTGGATTAATTAATTGTATGAGATTTTCAAATTTGGAATGATACATGATTTTCAATCTTGTTAACGCGCCGCCTTATGGTGTAACAAGGGCCGAAGAAGGTGATTTTTTTTATAAAAATGCCAATTGTTTCTACAAAAGAAAATGAGCACCAGATTAATTACAAATGTCACAGAATTAATATTGTAATGCTCATCACATGTCTATATGGGGCTACTCTCTCACTGCCAAAGGCTATATCAAAATGCACGATAAATATCCGTAGCACGGATATACAGGAACAAGATAGTTGTCCGATGTACTGTATCATTAACGCCGACAAAAATTATGATTTTTTAAAAAATCTTAAATCTACTGTAAATAATTATCTTCTATCAACGTAACAGATCATGCATGTATTTTTCTTCTTTTCTTAGCACTAGATTGCACACACAAATCACCAAAGTATTTTCTACACACTTAAGCAAAAACGGCTCGAAACAGGACAAAATGACAATGAAAAATGTCGCAGGGACCACAAAAAATCCAAGAAACATTTTAAAATTTAGAAGTTTAGTATGTTAGCTTTCATTTCAATACTGTTTTCTTTATTTGTAAAAAGAAAGTACCTTTTTCATACTTCCTACACAATAATTGTAGGATCTCACAAACCACATATTAACTTACTTGTATACAGGACCATATATATACTGTATACGTAAATACATCAATAAATCGTATACTATGGACATACGGTTACAGTAGAAACAAATGTCTCTCGAGGAATAAGAATCATTTCTTCAAAATTATTCCTTCTTGAAAACAACACTTTGTGGCTCTATCATCATTAAATGTTTAATAATATAATTAACCTAAGTATAGGGTGGATAATATCAACTTACTTTTATTCAGCATCCTCTCGTGAACGAGCAAGACAAAATAATGTAATTTACTATAGCCATTCTAAGCACCTCCAAATATCTAGAGTGATCATCTCTACACTCTGGACAATTCTCTGTTTCAAGTTATCTGGTAGACATGTTGCAAAATGTGTTGGTGTCAACTGCCCATATTAGTAAATGTCACATGAACGAGCATCGGAGTATTAATTCTGCGACATTTGTGATTGATCTGGCATTCACTCCCATTTACAAAATAAAATTTGTAGTATTTATGAAGATTCAACATCATATGCTATGCCCCCTGTGTCCACTAAGGCACTGCCTTACTAAAATTGCAATCCAGATTTCAAAATCACATACCTTTTTTACTAGAAGAACTGCAATTTTCACATTAATTGACAAGAAATATTTCTTCCCTATGTCCCTGCTAAGGATATTATGTCCAATATTTATTTGAACTTTTGGAAGAGGAAGTATAGCCCCATATCAGTCACTAGCACCTGGAAGGGGCATTGGAGCATTAATTCTCTGACATTTGTGATTAAACTGACGCTTACTGGCGTTCCCAAAATCCATTTGCGATTTTGGTGCCACTCAACCCACCATCTTTTTACGTCCCTTGCCACCCGAAAGAGGAACCTTATCAAAAATAATATTCGAGATAAGTATACTATCATTTCGGATGAGTATTACTTGATTTAATAACAAATAATACTGATGTGCCCCAATATCCTAACTCATAATGACTGGAGGGAACTGCTTCAAAATTTAACATAGAATTTACCATAAGGGAAAGGATGTTTTGTGCTTACCCCCAAAGACAGAACCTAAACATTGACTTTCTCTCACTTACTGATAACCTTTTAAAAATTCTGATATTTTTCAATAAGAATGCCAAATTCCACATTAATAGTGTGAAAACTTAATATGCTTCCTAAGTTCTAGAAAATTACACGAATTGTGAAATAGTCCACACACACATATATATATATATATATATATATATATATATATATATATATATATATATATATATATATATAGGGTCTTCACTTCCAAATTCGCACTACGCAGTACTAGTTGATTTCACGAGATAATAGAAACATCAACGACAGTGTAGCTAGTAAATGCGTTTCAATACCCGGTTTAAAGGTTTCGGTTCTGTTTGAGATTAAAACAGAATATGTCGTTTATGAAGGACGAATTAGTTGGATGAGAAACTGGGATGAAACGGAAATACGGGAGTGTCCCGAAAAAACTTAACGTGCACGATGTTGTCCACCTGAAGCTTATTTGCTTTGGGAGCGAACTAGTTACCCCACACATCAGATAGTTTAATATTTGCGGTCAGGGTTCGATTACCGATGAGTGAGACTTTGAAATTTTCAATGTGTCTCGATGTATGTGTTCGTGACCATTTCATTCAAGGTTAATGGAACAGCAAAACGAGATTAACATAATAGAAAATAGAGACAAGTTCCAGAGATGTTCAGTGAATCAGGAAAACAAACAAGTAGTTTGAAGCCCAAGTTTTAATTAAGGTTTCGAATGACTCCCAAGACCACTTCCTTTTTCATGTGCTTGCATGTTTCTATGTCTTCTTTTGATTTCAAATTTAAATTACAATTCCTTGCACTATAGTATGTTATCATGATCGAAATCAGAGTGTTTCGTCCTTATTAAAATCCTTGAATTGTAAACGTTTGCGATTGTCTGCATACAAGAATTCTTTCTCCTCTTACCTAACAGAACCATCTTAGAGGACTGGCGTGAGCACTCGCTTCGTAATTATAGCGTCCTGGGTTCGATTCACGCTTCGAAAATTAGAGGAATGTTAATCATTCACAATGTTGATGATTCTGGTTTATAATAACATGAAAAATATTCCATTTCTCTAGGTCTTAGAGTTGAAATGACTTTGTTCACAGGGCAGTTAATAACAACATGAGTTCTCATGTCTACAACCTTGGTTCGTACTGCCTGAGAACGTAACGTGTTTAGCGAGCAATTCATGAATACATAAGGCTCATCCTTAGGGCCCAGGGCTTAACGCGAATCCTTTCCTAGAAAGCTATTATAATGTAATTGACGCTTTCACAGTGTAAAGAAACACTTTTTCTTGTTTCCTATCATTTTCAGTATGCTCATTTGCATTTATTTCAGCCTCATTTCACCCACCCAAGTGTCACAGATTATTCTCGAAATTTTACACCGAGAAGACTTATAAGCATTTCTTTTAAACTAAATATAAACAAGCATGCAATATATTCAGTAAAAATCAATGTTAATATCAAATCATTACATTTGCAAATTATGCATTAAAATATATTACATTTTGAATTATTTTATCACAACGTCATGTTAAAAAGCAAATAAAACATCTCATACCGAGTTCCGAACTGTCTATGTTCAAATTTCACAAGTTCTTTACGAAGACAGAACGGTTGAAGATGGTAGCCTACTGCTGGCATATGAATGGTTCGCTGCTAGCGACTATACAGAGAACAGAGGGAAAATGTAAGTCCATATGTATAAATCTGCAGAAATGCTGCTGATCTAGGTTTACGTTTCTTGACCTTAGTGTATGAAAAAGTTTCGAAGTTTATGCGAAAAAAAGTGTACCACTGAAATAGTACGAAAATATCCTCAATCTTTTTGGAAATGGAAGTAATATTGATTTATCAAATCTTGAGTAATTACAATAAGAAGAGAAGAAGAAGGACAAGAAGAAGAAAAAGAGAAAGTAGAACAATAATATAGAATACAAGTTGCGTATGAGGATAGATTATATTAAAATTTGTAAAATCGTCCCTAACATTAGGCAAAGGTTACAAAACAGTCGGGATTCCGTACCATCAGGACAGGGCGGGATTTATGGGAATGCAGCGGAGCACATGCACCCCTCTTCACTGTAAATATATTCTATCTAAAACGAGAACCCAGCAGTGAAAATGCAACATTTTCCGAAACTTTCTGCTGTCATTTGTCCCTTTGGGGCTTAAAAGAAAGCTTAGTCCATGGTTCCATGGTTATACTGGTTAAGCTGAATGAGACGTCAACGATGAGAATGAAAGAAATAGTACAATGAAGGAAGTGGGAGGAAGCAGAACCCTCCACACGGCGTTCCTTAAACACAATTCACACTGGGGGAAGCTGGGATCGATCCCGGGACACAAGCTGCAAAGCTGAGTGGGCTACGACTGAAACAACAACAAAGAAGGCGATTAACATTTCTGGTACAGCGTTAACCATTACATTAAAAAAATCAATAATAATAATATTATTATTAATAATAATAATAATAATAATAATAGGTATTAAAATTTTTAATTTGCCCTAAAATTAAGCAAAACAGAGATGGGGTCCATAGCTCCAGAACACACGACTGGAACTATCCAAATATTAAATGAAAACGTTCGACATAGGTTTCATGTAGAAAATATTATACTGTACGTTTCAAGGAAAGTAACTGTAATAAATAAAAAGAACCCAATATCATTTAATACTAAGGCACATAATAAACTAACTTTTAGGATATGCAGAAGTAATTATAAAAGCTTTGCTACAAAAGTACATACACATACCACAATTCGATGAACTCAGAAATACAAAGTAACAAAATAGCATACAAGACTCAGTTTACAGAGCAATTTTTACTTTAAGAATGGGAATACACTATTCCGGGAATCGAGATAAGACGAGAAATATTTACGATACTTTTCGTCTCGTCTCCATTTTCATTTCGAATGCGAGACGATAATTTGAGTTAGCCTTGTCCTGTGTCGAATGTAAAATGTTAATTTTCATCTCGATTTTGTTTGTTTGGCTGTTAGTAACGAGATGGGAAATTCCCATTTTCGTGGGCACCACTAAACAAATCCGTAATATTCTTGCCAAATGTCACGTTCCTGATAGTAATTGTATGACCTGAGCGATAATTAGCTACTAACTTTCAATTTTCTACGAGATAATTATTATTATTCCTATAGATTTTATAGTTCAAGTACTGAAACATCCAAGTATTCAAATACCTGAAGATAACAAAACGTGTGTCATCGCCGAGCAATTGCTAAGAAAAATTCTAAGTTAAAGAACTTACGAGCTGGGGAGTGAATACGAGTACCTTCAAATTAGTGGACGAGCGCCTTGACCACTGAACCACCGTCATTACGAGATAAGTCATTCGTTTATACTTTGTTTACATTAGGTTTCTTTGCCTCCAGTTAAAAGTTATAAGTTATTTTTCTTCGTATTTCTTTTATTTTGATATAAGTCATAATGTTTGACATAGTTTATATCAATAACATGAGTTGTTCTTAAACCTTTGGTTCACAATTTACTTTCTTCTCTACACAAAACTACAAATATGGCAGATGTAATTCTCATACTCGCATTTGGTTCCAAAGTAATCGCCATTACCTGGTGGAGGATTTACGTCCGCCACGATTCATATCATCGATTTCAAGAAGGGTTAAACAATGTAGATCAGCGACAAAAGTCTTTTTGAAAGATAGTAATGTATTAGTTTACCATAAAAGACGTCCGTTTTAGATTTCAACGTAATTAATTAATTGAATATCTACCAATACATAAGTTTCTATGGTACAAAAGAAATATTGTGTAACACTCAAGATTTCCTCAAAAAGGGTAGTTCTAACCGAGACTTGGCTACTTAAGCCTTTGTTCGGCAAACCGAAAGTTTCTGTGTTTATTTCTTCTTTTAAAATAAAATTTTATTCAGCAACAGTGTTAGAAGGACTACGTTAGAAATCGTGGGTCATGGGTTCCAATCAACTGTAAGTCAATTTAATACTTTAAAACTTAATTCGTTCTAACAAGGTTTATGATGATTTCTCTTTACTCAAAGTTCTCCATCTAGAGATGAGATGCAAGAATCATGAACATGCTAACCGAGAGAAAGAGGGAGTGGAGTATCTCAAATTGAAATACTATCCGAAATCTTAATCGATATTCATATTTAATTATGTTTTAGTTCATTTTTGTTTATTCTTGTTTACAAAATTATAGTTCTATATTACTAGGAATATAACAAGGGACAGTGAATGATAAATTACAGCGTATTACAAGTAAGAACTCGTATTATTTTCATATCGTATATGCTTCTAATAAAAACATGCTTGTATTATTAATTGGAGACTAAATCACATAAATTCATGTTTTTGCCCACAAAATATTACTGTTTGTCATATTTGGAACATATGATATGTTTTCTGCTAATGCAATGATTTCCACGTATTAAACTGACACACACTGTATATATTGCTTTACTTTCTGTAATCGTCTTTCTTCTTCTTTTTCTTCATTTCATTTTACGAATACACTGGAAACCAGTAATATAACTTCAGAAAGTATTCATGTTACCTTTTGTGTGTAAATTTATAATAATAATAGTAATAACAATAATAATAATAATAATAATAGTAATAACAACAACAACAATAATAATAATAATAATAATAATAATAATAATAATAATAATAATAATAATACCTTTAAATAAAATCTAAGATGGTTTGGTTCCTAAAGATATTCTCGCGAAACAAAGGTAGGAGTGGAATAACTTCAACCTGATAGTTTATTATATTAAGTTTTAGTAGAAATATTAAAACTGATAACTAACAAAAGTGAAGGTATGGTTCAAAGCATTCATGTAAATCATTCCGAGATTTTACAAAATACTGTAACCTGCAAAATAAAATGAATGGTTGACCAACATTGATTTTTCCTGGTATGTCTAAGGTTAAATAAGATTACGTTGTAACTTTCTCATGATATCAATCGCTCTGTAGATACTAAACGGTGTTTTCTACCTGATGTTTTATTTGTCGCCAAGCCATGGATGTTTTCATATTTTTTTGCAATTAGCTATACTGGCATATTTCAAACAAACTAGAACTGTTGTAGAAGGCTTTGCGTAATTCCAAACCAAGTAACCTTAACAGTATTGTTGGTTGTCTAACATTGCAGGATATGACAATTGAGATTGTGACTGCACTTTTGCTCGTGTGCATCGATGTCTACTTCATATTCCTTATCCTTACTACCTTTATGTGAGATATGTTGTTTCTCGTTTCTTCTGTTTATGAAGACGAATATTTACAATTTTCATACATTCCTTTTAAATCATATTTCTTACACTTACAGTTAGAAGTAACGTGTTCTTATTACACTTCTTTGAGATTAATTATTTTCAGAATTTTAGCACTAACTTCCGACAAAGGGTGATATCAATAAAACTGAGTTACTTTTTACCACTGTGTTTGGAGTAGCTATTCGCGTTGTTATCAATAAAAAGAGAACTGAGCGCTACTCGCCTCGGCTGACCTCGTTTAGGATACTGCGCCATAGGTTAACAGCAACGAAATAACCGCCCTAGAGATGGGAGAAATGAGAAATCACTTCTTCTATTGATACGACTCACTACTACGCGTAGAGGAAGCGCGAGTAAACGTTCATAAATCTGGAGCCGTGTCTACCTGAGTAGTGGTTTGTTTCATTGATACAGAATAGAGGGAGGAAATTACTCGAGGTGTAGCTACTCCGATTCTCAAACAGGACTTCTCGGGAGTAGTTACTCATTTTTATTGATATCACCCAAAGTGTTAATAAATACTACTTTCAAGAAGCCTGGAGCATCTTGAGCAATAATTCAATCAGCTCCGATTCTTATGGACTAATAACAATCTCGTAATAAGACTCAATAACTTCCTCCCGTAATCCATAATGGATTTAAGGTGTCCTATGAAATTTCGAAGTCTTTCAGTTTTACGTCCCACTTTTATGTCAGCTTTTCGGGGTTCTCCCATATTTTAAAGGAGATGATGATGATGGGAAATGGATGGAATGGTGGATTGAGTGAAATGGGATTAAGAAGGAAAACGACAAAGCCCACGCACAAGTTGTTAGTCCACCACAAATTTCATTTGGCGCGAGCTGGGACCAAATCTGGGATATCATGCACTAGACATGAACACTCCCCACTAAACCCGTTATGAAATTTCGAACTCTGGATTTGCAATAAAATATATTTTTTCCAAAAGTCTTGCGCGAAAATGTGCCCAAGAAAGCCTTACAATATCCTCATACATTCACGTGAATGGGAAACGGTTTTAATCCAAAAATTAGCTATATCGGTTGAAGTATACCTTGCGATTTTTATCTTTTCCTACTCTGTGGTGTTCAATAGGTCCATAGTTTAGTCAAGTTCTTTAAAATATCGACACGAACGGCCACGAGCAAAAAACCTTTAAAGCTCTGGGTTTTAATGTAGGTGACGTACAGCTAATCACATACATCTTTTCGTAAGGTAAATGTGCCTTGTAAGGGTAATTTTCAGATTGAATGTGGACTGAATTCCAGATAGATTCGAGGCTTCTAGTATTGATAATAATTTTAAATTTACTTTAGCTGCATCCCTATAAATTGTAATTAATTGTAATGTAGTTTCGGAAAGGCCTATAGTAAGTGAATGATTTAAAAATCAATTAAAATTTGAATTTGTACTCTATAAATACGTATAGTGACTCCGAAAATTATTCGTACAGCCCGAGGTTTCGTATAATGTCAATAGTACTATTTATATCAATGATGTAAACTGGGTCATAAAATTTCGTGTATTAGTGTATACATCTATGAGTATATTAACTAACTTACTTTCAAAGAAAAGCTATCTTCTCTCTGTAACAAAAAGTAAAAACAAGTTATTAGTACCTACAGCCTAGTAATATGTGGGGTATGTTTTGGATCCTTATCGTCCAAAAATTCGAACTCATTATTGGGACCCCATTTGTGCAGTTTTCTGTGAAGTTTGTTATTTAAGATATCGATATAATTCTTTTGATTCATCATTCTTTCTACAAAACAAATTTCCGACACCAACAGTACGCATAGACCGCCAAACGAGCATAGATTCTCCCGCAAGTTTAACCATAGGAGTACGATTTTTGGGACCGATCTCTGTTTCCTTCATTCTTCGTATATGTATTTTTTTTTCACTTGACCCAAACCAGTTGCGTTTACCGTAATGCGATTACAAACAACAGGTCACCCGTATTGGAAAAGAAGATAAAAATTACACCCTCTTTTTTGGATAATGATTGTTCATATATATGCTTAATTGTAACGGGGAGTTTATAAACACATTTTTATCTTCCTAACATGAGGGGCTCATAAGATATTCTATAATCCACATTAAGGTTTAACCCGATACTTTTTTAGAATACAGCCTTAGTGAAAGTATTTATTAAAACCTAGCTTGAAGTAGATCCTAAGTATGTTGAAACATTCGTGTGAAAGATTTCAGTTATTTATCTGTTATGTGATCACAAAGAAGAAGTAACATCACACTCAACGGGAAAGAAAAAAAAGTAGAAAATTCTCCTTTCCTCTTGAAACGGGATTTTTTTAAAACGCTAGAATAAGTGCACAGTTATTTTTAATGAGGACTCTATAGACCGAGCTTCATCTCCCTTACGTCACAGATTTATGTTATACTTTATTCCGAACAAACCTTTTGAATTCCATTTGTAAGTATTTTACTCACATGTATTTTTTTAAAAAATCTTTCTTATACAATGATCCCGTAACAAAAGAAGTTTTCTGTTTAAATCTCACAAACTCATATATCAATGTGGCAAGAACAAATTAAAAGTAATAACATCAGAAATCACCATCTATGCACTTTGTGAATAAATAAAGGGAAACTTCAATATAATTTCAATGGTAAAATCGATGAGTACTTAGAGGAAGGATGCACGCGTAAAAATGACTTCTCTTTAGGCGTTTTCCGTCGTTCACATTACGTTCTGTGTTCGATTTCACCAGACCTGTGAATTTTAAAACCCCGAGGATTGTCAGAGGATAATAATTTCAATCACGCAGCACATGTGGTTATTCTTTTCAGCACAACACAAGATTTCAATGTCTCGTCAAAGTTCCTGATCTAAAACATCGTGAGACTTTTGTCTTTGCACAAAAATTAAAAGGCCCAGATACACATTTGCTTTCGCACAAGAAAGGAGACCTAGTATAAC
Organism: Thermobia domestica; assembly: GCF_964235325.1. Classification (NCBI taxonomy): domain Eukaryota; kingdom Metazoa; phylum Arthropoda; class Insecta; order Zygentoma; family Lepismatidae; genus Thermobia; species Thermobia domestica. Next base: position 131,081,306 of record NC_137466.1, on the reverse strand, counting down.
GCGACTGCTGCTGTCGTAGCACTTCCCGAAAAGAGGTTTCAGGTCTCTTTGAGGCAGTGGAAAGGCTACCAAATTTGTTATTCGTTGCGCGGATGAAGCAGGGAACTAGTTTGAAGGGACGACGAAAATGACGGATGAGTGCATTTTTTTCGAGACCATCATCGGATACTTTTCCAAGAGGTTATATATATATATATATATATATATATATATATATATATATATATATATATATATATAGCAATACATATCTTATGAAATTTTATTGTTTCTATATTTCAATTGGGATACAGGTGCCTTAGTTCAAATGTTAATACTAAATGATATTGTAAAATTATTCATAGCATTCAATAAATTTTATAAGATTCTTGATGTACCAGAAATCTGGTCTACATAGGTATATGGTACATTTACAATATGTCTAAAACGAAGTAATAAACACTCACAATAATTTATGAATTTAATTAAAGCATAGTTTCTGATTTTCTCAAACAAAAATACATATAACATAAACTATAAACAAATATACATATAACATTGACATTCATTTGAATATGTTATTTGAATTAACAACACCTAGAACTAGAGTTCGCAATAGAAGCACAAACCTCCGAACAGATCATGCACTGGTATTCTATAATACATGAATATATTTTAGGAAAATATGTATTTCTCTCAAGAACGCCGTATCGAAAGCGCTGAATTTTTGTAAAATTTGAAAGCAAAATTACCTTTTGTAAAGAATACAGCTCTCTGTGACATCATATATAATTAATACAAATAATACTTCATTAACTATGAAATGTAGCTAAAGAAAGTTTACAACCCCTATAGGTGGACAAATAATGATTTCGTATTACTTTCCTCTCGTGGACGACCCCCATTGATACGGGGAGACTAACGCGAATAAGTCTTTATAGTGACTGCGCTAGTTCGGAATCCTACCTAGTGCGTTTCGTCATAATTTTCTCAAAACACAAACTAAGCGTCAAGTGAATATTCACAAAAAAGAAAAAAATAACTTCCGTATATAGAAACATTTTAAGTCGAAGCATCATGCTTGACAACAATTCCAGAACATGAAGAGATTAAGATCGCAGTTAAAATGTGAAACTTACAAGAAATGCAAGAGTTCTTTGACTGTATTGCACATAAGCTAGTACACCGACATAACAAGTGTTTGCGTAATGGCGAGAGTTACATCCAAAAATAATCTTCGTATCACTAATCGCAATGTAGTAGAAATTTTGTCAAATACACATTCTATCAATTAGTTCTAGGCATTGAGACCTTAATTTCCGGAGACGTCTTGTACTAAAAATGATTGCTATAAAATTTAATTTAGCGATTTGATTGGTTAATTAGAGTTTAGCTCCACAAAATAGTAACAAAATAGTTTTCTTTTTATTCTATCTATTGCAGCAATACCACCATCAAGCACTCTAAAGAAAGTGTAGTGAAAAGTTACCTAGCCATATATCTGTGCCATCCGCGTTCCAACCCAGGAGAATCTATTTCAAAATGTATATGTTCTTCATGCACATTACAACTATATATATTGCGAACAACATGTATATCTACGACATTCATACTTATAGGTTCAAATACATTATTAATTTCCAAATTTACTACAAACACAAATAGATTTACGATTTACAAATTTTGAAAGAAAGATATTGGAATTAAGCAAGTAATAAACAAATCATAAGATACTATCCACTAGATTACGGCATTTGAACACATTTCGACAAAGTGTTTTATATGAAACAGGGAAACATATATCGCACATTTGATCAAAACTAGCAAAGTACTGTGTGCGGCTGTGTTATTTCTTATAATTAAAATATCGATTCGCATTCTCTCATAAAATCACATTGCTTTTTTGAAAATCAAATATTACATATATAAAATACAACAATTGCCTTGAATTGATTGGCAGAGAATACTTAAATATCTTCACTGTGGTGAACCAATTCAAAAACGCATTAAGGAATATAAAATTATCATAAAATATCAATAATGGCAATGATATTATTGGGAACAGTTACAGAATTTATCAATCGTGTTCAAAGCAAATGAAGGAATTGTTTAATAAGTAGTACTCTTGAGATCCATTACATTTCAGAATTGAAGCACATAACTTAAAAGCAAGGATAAGTCAAAGGATTGTGGGAAAAAAACTTGTACAAAATATGTATTTGAAGGAGCTAATGTTCCTTGAGTTTCAACAGCTTATGAATTACCACTCAATAAGTCTTCCACCTTAACCAGGTGAATTGGTTAAATTATCATTAACATTTTTTAGATAACATTCTCTTTCCTGTAGGGGCAGCGGTGGATCAGTCAGTTCGCATCAAGCCGCCGACGAATCAACACGGGTGCTCTGTTGCTTCCACAGTGTACTATAGCCTATAGTATCGTAGACCATATATATACGTTAAGTGTATTTCCTAGCTCTGATTACTATATCAAAGCAAAACTACTGAAGTAGGAGTTATACTCCGTACTCTCAATTATTGCCGTTTCGGCGTAGTGTCGGTGTATCAGTGCAAACGTGAATATGGAATATAAAAAAGATCTTCAATTTAAACTAGAATTTGACAAGAAGTTCCGTGCAGTTCGACCAGTCCCCTTGGAAATCTACCATTGGATGAACTCCACTTTCCCAGGTATTCTTGATCACATCAGTGCCATGCAGTTAAATAGTGAAAATTTTTGTATTTTTCTAAAATTCAAAACGCAACAGGAATACGAGGACTTTGCAGCTCATGCCCCTAGTGAGGTCCCATTCACTCATTCAAATAAGGAAGTGAGTTTTGTTCGAATTATTTCCGCAGCAGATCCGACTACCCTCCTTCGTGTGTTTGAGTTCCCTATCGAGGCACCGAACAACTTATTGAGTGAGGCTCTTAGTGCATATGGTTCAGTGATTAAAATAGAAGATCAGGAATGGGCCCCTCCTTATCCCCCTGGTATTAAAACTGGAACTCACCATGTTCATATTAAACTGACATCTCATGTGCCATCCCGACTTCTAGTCCATGGTTATAAAGTAGGAGTATCATACAGTGGACAACCGATTACATGTTTCCGATGCCAAAGCTCTATGCACACCGTAGCGAACTGTGTACTGAAACGGGGGGCTCAACCCCGAGGGGCAACGAGTGTAATCCCGACCACTTCTCCGTCCCTTCCTCGCATGACAGAACTCGGAAAAGTGACTCCTAAGACATCCTACAAATTAGCCTCACCCGTCATTTCTACGAAATCTGGTAACCAAGAAGATGATCTTGAGCATCGACCCTCGGTTCCGGACCCAAAGGAGTTCCCTGCCCTTACAATAACGTCTCTTGAGAAAGCAAAGGACGATACCCAACTTCCCAGTAAACGAGTGCCTTTATCGCCTCCATCGGAGGCCTCCGGCATACGAGTAGAGCAGCATATCACCTCACACAACATGGAGCTTGAACCACATCCCTCACCAGTTGAGGATAGCGAGGTCCCGAAAGAGACACAGGAAGAGCATCTTGAACCCTTTGAAAGCGAGTTTCTCCAGCAAGAGACACAAGGAATTAAATTTAGCGATGTTATTTCTAAACAAAAAAGACGCAAATTATCCCGGAAGGAAGAACTGAATTCTCACTTGGAAGGCAGCCAAGTCTCTCTGTCTTGCGATCGAGACCCACGGACTCGCCCACAGCAGGTGTTTGAAACAGATACATAAGGTATTGGTCTTCAAGGTCAATGGATACGAATTCACCCCAAGTAGTGTTGTGTGTGCCTCCGTTGGTTTGTTCTTTCTCTACGTCACGTGTGTACAACACAAGTGCCCTCCGATTCTAATAGTGCAAGAGTGCAGAGTGGAACAGCGGTATTTATCACGTATACAAACAGGAAATCATTGAGTTTTAGTTGTGTTTAAATCTACCGTCGCCGTATGGTTTTATTTTTACCTGCAGCACTTATATTCATAAACATCTATCATGGATTTTGTAAGTTATTTTTTGCTTCACTTCTTAGTTTTAAGACTCATATTAATTTTGAATAGCGCAAACTTACGTAAATATAGACATTGCACAGAAGCGTTATACTACGAAATTTTCCTCTATATGACTGTGATAAACTCTTTATCCTCTCACGATAAATTTAAATCGCGCAAGTAGTGACGATAAAAAAGCATATTTAAACCAATTTCTCGTATGTCATAAACCGGATGTAGTTTGTGTGCAAGAACTTATACATGATTCATTTCACAATATGATGGACTATGATGTGTTTGCTAATTTAGGACCCACCACTGGAGTAGGGATGTTTATCAGAAAAGGATTGGGGCATACCAATCTTACTCTCTCCCCTGACGGACGTATTATTCATTGTGTCATACAGGGGCACCTGGTCGTCGGACTATATGCTCCTTCTGGCTATACAGCTAAGAAGGAACGGGCTGAATTTTATGGCCAAAGTTTGCCACAATTCCTGCCTCCTAATATTTCTCGTATGGTAATCATGGCTGATTGGAATACCACTGAAACCAGTGCAGATTCAATTCCGCCCACCCACCCCCTTTGTCCCGCATTTTTGGAATTTTTGCGGGCTTATCACTTAAGGGATGTAATCATTGTTTCTAATTCACCGAGGACCTATACCCATTGTACTTCACATTCGAAAAGTAGGATTGACAAAATATACGTCACTCCTGACTTATTTCACACTATTATTGACGTACTGACTATTATACCATCTTTCAGCGATCATGCAGCGATCAAGCTCCACATAAAAACAGATCAACCCTTGCCAGCCCTTAGCAGGCGAGGATACTGGAAGTTAAATACATCCTTACTTCACCACGACGGTTATCGGGAGGAACTGGAACAACAATATTCCTATTGGGAAAGGATGCAACAATATTTTCCAGATCTCGCCTCTTGGTGGACGACATTTCTTAAACCTAAGATCGCTCGGTTCTTCCAAGGTAAAGGACACGAAACACGACACGATCGGCAGTTGATGTTTGAATTCCTCTATGAGGCATTGCGTCAGGCATGGTGTGCGGCCCCCTCACTACAGAATAAACGCACAGTGCAACAGCTCAAACTACGACTCCAAAATCTCCAGGCTTCCAAACTCATGCCTTACTGAAACTGTCACTATTTACGACGTTGCACGTCTATTGCACCGGCGGAAACAAGCTACAATAGTAGCTTTCCGACTCCCGAATGGTGATATGACTAGTGATTCGATTCAGATCTTAAATGTTTTCCGTGAGCATTACCATAAGTTAGTACAACCCCGACCTTCTGACACCAATGTTACAACTCAGTTTTTGTCGATTATTCCCAAACTGATTACGGAGGAAGAGGGTCGTGATCTCATGCGCCCCATAACTTGTCAAGAAATATGGATGGCCCTCCAGGCAACAAAAGGAAAGGGCGCGCCAGGATATGAAGGTCTGCCGTACGCGTTCTATGAACAATACTGGACTTTTCTTTCCGATACCCTAGTCAAGTTATTTAATACATATTTACAGGGAGGCCCCATCCGCGGTAACGTCGGAATCACAATCTTTATCCCGAAATCCGCCACTTCCCAGACTGTACAGGAGTACCGACCCATCACTTTACTGCCTACCGATTTGAAACTTTTTACCAAAATTCTGACGGCACGTTTAAAACCCATATTGCACAAGTATATTAGTCCATATCAGGCAGCCACCCACCCCAAATATAACATCCATTATGTGTTACGTTCGTTACGGGATTTTATAGCGTACGTGCAAACTCTGCGCATTAAAGCGGGGGTCCTTGGCATAGATTTTTCTTCCGCATATGACTGCGTTGATCACGGGTTTCTTCTTCAAACTTTAGACGCTTGGGGATTTCCTCCTGCATTTCAACAAGTCATAAGACAACTATACCAATCGGCCCAATGTCGAGTACAGATCAACGTTCATCTTTCTGACATATTTGCTCTGCAACGCGGATTACGTCAAGGTGATAGCATCTCGACGAGCCTCTTTGTGATAGTTCTAGATACCTATCTCCGGGCTCTGGCTAACATTACCTCTCCCGGTATACCGGAATACCATCAATTACACGTCTTCGGATTTGCGGATGACGTAACCTTAATAGGAACTACGCCCAAAGATATGCTCACCGCCATCCGCATAACTGACGAGTTCACCCAGTGCTCCGGCTTGGCATACAATAAACACAAGACCAAACTCCTGTCATTTCACGGATTCTCCCTACCCTCTTTACCTGATTCACGCTCCCAAATTCCCACGGTTGATGTTTTAACAGTACTCGGCATAACTTTTCATAGCGATGTACGCAAACAAATGGATGCTGTCTGGCGTCCTATAGTTCATCAGATTAAGCAGATGCTATACTTACAACGGTTCCGAGGTCTGCATATCATACATAAGGTCCAATATCTTAACCAGTATGTTGCTACTAAACTTTGGTACTACGCGCACACCTTTCCCCTCCCTTCTGTTTACGCTCGCCAAATTGAATCTGTATTTATGTGGTTTCTTTGGCGGGGCTACTACTTCCGCCTCCGACACAACACTATTTAACTTCCTCGCAGCGAAGGGGGCCTTGGACTCGCAAACATTCGTCTTAAAAGTCAAGTTTTATACATGCTAGATGCGTATCAAGACGTTGAGCCCCACATGGACTATACACGGGTGTGGATCGAATGTTTCTGGCCCGAATACTCCCATCCAAGGAATCCGCCTTTCTGCAGATTTGGCAAATTATGTCCTCCCTATGTCACCAATCTCGTTCAAGCATAAACATATTCTGGTGAGCTTGCTTCCCCTACTACATATACTCACCAAACCTTATACCAGCAATTGTGGAGAGCGTCACTTGTAGATGTGAGAGTCCGGGTACAGGATATGTTCCCCCAATAAACAATGGCGCCATATTTGGCAAAATCTAAGAACCAATGTCCTCCCTTTGCACACACAAGCGGTATGGACGACCATAGTTCATCAACTGCCTGCCACACAAGAACGACTTCTGCGCATTGGACGTACCACAACCCTCACCTGCAAATATTGTGGCCACTCCGACACACTACCTCATCGCTACATGTCATGTTCAGGTGCCGATATTATTTGGAACCTCCTCCTTCGTATGTTGAGCTTGATCTGCCGTACACCTGTTCCTTTATTTACAGTCGATCTCCTATTCTTTCCTGCATTTCAGTATTACCCAAAAACCAAACATAATACGGTCCTCTGGTTAGTTGGTACTACATTGTTATATGTTCATCATTCCATGCCGTGGAATGATAAATGCTTATATTTCGACTTTCTACAACGGGAACGCCGCAAATATTTTTCAGTCGATCTCGAAAGACAATCTTTCAGTGGTTTTTTGCAAGCAGCTCTGTCCCACATGTCGGGAAAGACCGGGAGGCCATGAATTGTGCTTGTGAACATTTTCCTTGTTATGCATAACCATTATCATTGTACGGCGGAGTAGGTTTGCTCAGAACCACATCTTGGACTCTCTTCCCAGTGGTCGGTCGTAGATTACGCCTATATTGTCTCCATGTAATTTTCCTATGTAATATTAGTGACAGAGTACAATAAATATTCAGTGGTAGAGCGTTCACCTCGGGTGCTTGGGGTTCCGGGTTCGATCCCAGCCTCAGCCAAGTGGACTTTGTGGTGGACAAACACTGTGTGCGTGGGTTTCCTCGGGTTTCTCCCGTTTCCTCCCACTTTCTTCATTCCGCCATTTCATTCGTCACTCATCATCACCGTCTCCTTTAGCCTAAGCGGCATATCTGTGGGACGTAAAACTCAAAGATTTCATTTTCATTTCTCTTTCCTGTATCCTTCGGTTGTCAAACAGTCCTTTACTTTCATGAAATTTTCATAGCAATAATCGGAACTCACTATTTTATAAAGAGATATACATGTTCTTTTAAAATATATTAAACAATACTTAATCTTGTTATTACAAAGTTTGGTTACCAATAACATATATGTTATCATTGTGTGAGGTTTCATTTAATTTCTCCATCTCAGCTTGTTCAGAAGACAATTTGGATCTCTAAAATAAACAAAAAATAAAATAAAAATAAAATATATATTTTAAAGATTCTAATTCCTATTTGGAATTTTATGCAATTAAAACAGTTTTATAAGTATTGGTCTTCTTTTACTTTGAGAACTACTTTTGACTTTTATTTTTTTTTTAAATGCATTCTACAGGAGAGCTCTCCAAGTTTAAGGATTTCCAACCCTGAACACTCTAAACTTGAATTAGTACCTAGTTGCGAGTGTGGATGTACTGTGCAATGTAGTGTAGAAAGTTGCCATTTGTCGAAATATTAATAAATTGAATGTAGATCTAAAGAGGATGTCACGAAGTGGACAATGAAGAAAATATCATCCAACATAAAACAAATACCAAAGTTTTAGAAGCAGAAATACTTTAAAACATAGATCTAATATAGAATAGGACAAAGTGAATGATTATTAAAACATGAAACTAAGAATTCAAAACTAAGGTACTAATAAAGGTAAGATAATTATTGCAAAGCATTTACAACAAAGTAATTAAAATTAGTAAAAGTAATGAGACGAAGGAGATAAATATTTAAAGATGCATCAGAGAACGATAACAATATTTGAATTACAAGAATAAAATCTAGAAATAGAAATACCCTTCAAAACGTGGCTAAGGCTATTAAGAATTTAAAATGTTCTCTGAAGACTAAGTATTCTCAACATTTAATAAACACATAACGTGTAATCAGTGAGACGATGCAATCATCACAGCAAGGATGGTTAATGTCACATACCAAGCAAGAATGTGCGAGACGAGAGTATGTTATGCACAAGTGAGCAGGGATCATTCTTTCTAGTGGACTGCTACCAGACGACATCCGTTCTTTTCTAATGGAAGCTCCTGTGTATTAGGCCCCACGTTAAATTGTAGGTCAACTGTCCCATCTATAGCTTTTCTGTTGAAAGGAATGCAAAGTTTCAATCAAACCAACGAAGCGACATCTGCCAATTGTACAACATACTTTTAATTGGCTAGAGCGTTGAATGAGATTGAAGCAAAGAAGGGAATAATTCAATACAACATCTACTCGTACCAACGCGACATGCCTAGCTGAAGTGCCAAATGTTTGCTTTCCGAATGACAGCATGTTCTGGCAACCAAAATACAATAATGGCACAACTTGTTTTAGCTAACGGCATCCTATAAGAATGTTTCCTCAAAAACGTGATTACGAAAGACATTCAGTATCTTACCATAATATTTAGTGGGTTGGTGCAAGAGATGAGAGTTACGTGATTTGTCAGTGGCAAGCTTAACTGTTTAAGTACACCAGTGAATAGTGGAAACATACGATGTTGAATAATTCTGAGATCTTCTTGTTAGTAACCAAGGCAGAGCCAACAGGACTCTCATCCTAGGAACCATACGTATACAAAATATTAATTTTGGGGTACTGTTTTAGTAACACTCCTAACTTGTGCTGGTATTTTTGGAAACATATGTGTTTCATAAGTGATGACAATCAAAGGTCAAATCTTTTGCATTGAACAGTCTTTGACGAATATAACAAAATACATGTCACTTTATCCTGTCTCTAGTATTCACTCTGCAAGTTTTATTGGCTGGTTCCAGTGAATAACCGGCTAAGTCGGGGAAAGTAAATTTTATAGGAGAGCAGTTTAAAGGTAAATTTTACAGCAGTTACCTGGATAATTTTGACGTAAACAAATGCTATAACTTCCTCAATTTTATGAATTCACCTATCCCGATTCTACACAATTTAGAACTCACCAAAACAAGCTTATACTTGTAAAATCTCAATTTTCAAAAAAGAGTCGACTTAGCCGGTTATTCATTGGAACCAGCCAATTGAAATTGGAGAGATATTTTTGTAGTTTACGCTGCCACGAAATAGATGCACTATTAAAGTTGGAAAGAGGACTTTTCGCCCCCCCCCCCTCTAAGCAACACGGTTGCCTATATAATTAAATATGTGTCTATTTATTTTGTCTCTAGTGTCCAATGTATAAGTTTCATTGAAATTGGAGATGTATTTTTGTAGTTTTCGCTGCCACAAAAAAACGCAAATAGAAGGAGGATGATTTTGCCCCTCTAAATCACAGGGTTTTATAACAAAATGCGGGCTCTTGGTTTTGTCTTTATTGTCCACTGTATACATTTTTATAAAATCGGAGACGTAATTGTGTGGTTTTCGCTGCCACCAAATAGGTGAAATATTGCATTTGGATTAAAAATTTCCCTCCTTATACGTCACGGTTGCCGATGTAACAAAATAAGGTTCTCTTTATTTTCAGAATCCTCTGTATAAGTTTCATTAAAATCGATTATGTATTTGTATAGTTTTGCTGTCATATAAAAGATGCAACACTGAATTTAGAGGGAATTCCCGTTAAGCCCCATGGATGCCAATATAACAAAATGTGGGCATCTTTGATTTGTCTGTAATATGCACTGTATAAATTAAATAAAATTTGATGTATGCTATCTGGGTACCTTGCTTCGTAAGATTATATACAGTGTTACCATTTATTTATCTTCATACATACTTGTAACATTTTAAGTACAAAACGCTGAAACTTTGCAACATGAAATTATCAGTAGAGAGAAATTGTTTTGAATACTCTGTGATACCACAAGGATAACAGTTTCGCCAACCCAAAATAAAATTATACAATATTTTTTTTAAAATTACAATACGTCACGTTGTTACATATTTAAAATCTACATGTAACAAGAACACATACAATAACAAACATAGTTTGCAGTGTTGCAAACTAAGGACGCTATAGTATTACAAACATAAAAGCATCTAAATTTTGGACGGTTCACAACAGTAATACCAGAAATGAGTCAGACGAAGTCATGCACATCAAAAATATCTTAACGTCAAATACTGCAATCATCATATGACGAATTTTGAACAAGAGAAACGAAGTTATAGGGAATTAAAATTTTGTCTTTTATCGAAGAACTATATTTTGAAAAATGTTTAGACAAATACCACATCAAATTACATACTTGGTTTTCAAGATGCTAATACTGTAGTTATTTAATGTTTCGAATCATTCGAGAGACATGAAACAATTGTAAATTTGAAAATACTGCTTAAATGATGCATTTGAAGGAACCTTTTAAAACATATTTTTATTTACTTTACTTCTATTACCTTGTGCCAATAGATTTTGCTAGGTGTACTGAAAAACCGTTCTTGGTATTCCGTAATTTTAGACAGTTACAAACTTTAAAAGTTTTTACCAAGTCTCCATAACCATTTTAAACATCAAATTGCTGTAAATATCATTCTGATTTTCACTTCAAATTATAACGATCTATGCAGTTGAACAAGAGACTTAACTATGCAGTTCTTTCAAATAAAGTCTTTAGAAAAAATCTAATTTTCGATCTCTTGTGACTTTGTTCGTATTCATTCAAAATCAGTCGTATTATGATTATGGCGTGTAGTCCTAATCTTAGATTTTATTTTGTATCACATCCAATTTTTAATTTAGTTGTATGAGTTTTTTGAAACAGAAAATACGGAACTAAGTACGCTTGCAAATAAGTATATAGGAAGAATTGGATCATGTTGTAAACACTACGTTATAGAATCACATCTGTGAGTTCACCTTAGACGCAGATTTACAGCTTCACTTACATAACTAACTAAAACATTTACATAAAGGTGGCACACAGTCATTTCCTTAACAAAATAGGCATAAAAAAGGACTTATATTTTCTTTGAGTATGGGCCGCTCTTCGCCTCATCTTCTTGCTACGCGATTGTTTCGATTGTTGGATAAGGCACGTTTCTGTTTCACGATAGGTATTGATTTCAGTCAGGCATGAATGAGCTTGCGGTCAATAATTCGGAGTTACAAGTTTTGAAATGTGTTTTCTCGCACAAGTCACGTTTTTTAATATCACAATAACTAATGGAGTTTGCATTCGTGAAATGGTGTTGGAGAGTATAATAATAATAATAATATTAATAATAATAATTATAACTATAATAATAATAATAATAATAATAATAATAATAATAATAATAAATTAGTAATCGTAGTCTGAAAACGAATCCCTGCAGATATGGAAGTTTTAACATACTTTAATTTCGATTTTTGTGTAAACTTAGTGTGATATGCAAGATCTCCTGTCGAAAAGGGATGTTCGAGTTACGAAACTGATGAAGGGGAATTAGAGTGGGCCTGTGAATTGAGACAAAGACTTAAAAATGTATTTTCTTAAATTGTTTCAGATTTGAATTTTCAGTGGTTTCAATTATTTTCTAACTCGTGTATGTTCAGTGATTTTTTATTTTTTTTCCACAAACAGCATAAAGTATAATAATACATTATACACAAATCGATCGATTGAACACTTCTTGAACAACACGCTAAAGCAATAGAGCATTAGAGCAATAGAGCAATAGAACATTAATATTGCATTGAAGATATTTCCCGTATATCTACTAAGGAGATGAGGCCTGTTTCACTGCTTTGCAGGCTCACCAATTGTCGTATACTGATGAAAATGATCGTCTAAGTTTGGTTGCATCTGTACAGGTGTTTATGACACCCCGAAAACACAGGACCCACCTACGGTGGTATAGAATTCAGGGGGACTACTTTTGCTGTTTAATGTACATGTACCTTATTAATTATGAGAAATAGCTCACAATATTAGGTAAACCGAGGTCCATTTGCTTCAACATAGAGAATAGGAATGAACTAGTACGAAAATCTCTAAAGACAAATCGAATGTCCTAGTGATAAAAAGCGTGAAGTTCTTTTATAAGCAGATGCATTAGCAGATGATGCATTAGCAATGCAATCATTGTCAAAAATAGACCGAATTAGAGAGCAATATAATCATAACAAATCAGTCAAAAATAAACAAGAATGAAGAAAAGTAGTGGTTTTAAAGATTTTATGGTTTTTAAATTATTTCTTGTTAAAAATACGAATAAAACAGTAGACATAAAGAGGTCAAAACGATGCAGGCACCGAATTACAGAGAGTGATCATCCACTCTCTCTAGCTAGTCCAGCAGCGATATTTGAAACTGAAGGACAGTCAAACAATAGTCATATACGACTGTGATCTAATAAATTACCTATGGAGATGTTCATCCAGCTCCACTTTCTTCTCGCGTTGAGGAGCCGCTTCTTGAAGGGAGCGAAAGATTATAATTTACTAAAATTTATTATAAAATATGAGAATTAATTTTAAAATATAGATTTGAACATTGTATTCTAAATATATAGAATGATATTCATACCTTTGACTGGAAATTATCGTCTTGACGGCTATGTTTCCAGTTTTTGAGGAAAAGTCTTCTAGTTAATGGTGACAGAAGTTTTGGGTCAATCTGGTTACGTGGGCCCATTATGAAGCTTGAAACTAGTCCTACAATAATAACAGTTAATGCTCCTATCATGGTGTAATACAAGTATGAAATTCGATAAAGGCCGAATACAGAGTTGCTGAAATATAAATGCAAACAATAGATTATGAATTTTCTTTCCAAAAATTAATTAGGATTAACATATTAACAACACAATTCTAGGATATATATTTTAATTATTTATTCATTTCTATCTAGAATAAATCCACGTTCTGTAGAAAACTGTGAGGATCAATATAAGCATGATAGTAAATATAGAATTAAAAAAATATATAAATTAGAAGTTTCTACAACATAAACATAGACTTACAATCATTCACTTTATGATTTCTTTGGCAAAAAAGAACTTCCACTGTACGTTATTTCATCAAGAACTCCAAAAATTACCTACTAATTTGAAGACAGTTTACTTATTTGACAACAAAGTTATTCTTGTTACTTGTATTCAAATTACTTTCTTTCTCATGATGTTATTGAATGAAAGTAAAATGATAATTGTAACTAGTGACATACACACATGTTTAAGATATCTGGACACTAACCCATATTAATGCAACAAGACATGTTTGGTGAATACTTGACTATCCCAATTTAATTTATAAAAATATTGAGTTACTACGAGATATCGTAATGTATATAACTAATTATTACTTTAAATTACACATTTTATTCTCGAAAATCTTGAATATCATTTAAGCTGTTCTAGCAGAAATATATTGTATTTGCAATTTCTAATATATATTTAAATGATTATCTCACGTAATATGATCCTACATTAATTTCAGTTAAATAGATTGATGTTGAATTCACATAAGTAAATTTGACGGAATTTCTGCAAGTAAAATTCACAATTTTAACGCGTAGACACTTTACACAATTATGCTTTCTTATTCAAACATTAGGAATTTTCAAATAAACAAATAAATGTACCTGGCGAAATTAATTTCGTCTTCTTGTGAAACTGTGCAGATGCCACCTAACCGCAAAATATAATATGCTTCATACTATTTCTTTTGCTTTTAAAAGTAAATCTACATCTCCAGAACCTAAGTAAATTTAGTATCTTATCTTGAAGCACAAAGCCAGTACACTGCCCAATATTTCAAGTGTTTTGTCCTTAAGAAAAGTAATTTATGGTTTCAATATAATACCAATGATATATGAAAACACATATTGAGCAAAGGTAAACGAATATGACCACTGTAATGTCAAAGAAATGAAAATTAGTTGGTTTGTAAACCCGCTAGTTTATTAAATATCTTCTTCAATATATTTTTTAGGTTTGACCTTAATTCTAACACTATATCACATTATTTCAATATATTTACTATTGAAGTGATATTTTCCAAGTCAGTGAAGGAACCTATTGTAATTTTATATTTCTGGTTGTTTTTTACAGTTGACTTTTGTAAATTTATTTACACTTATATTGCATAGTTTTAACTTCAATGAATTTATACTATATTGAATCTTTTCAAAAATGAATTAATAGGAAATTACCTATTGCTGGCATTAATAATCACAATAAACATGATTTGGTTTGAATTAAACATACGTTTTAGCATCGAGGCTATCCAAGACAATGTTCTATTGTGAATAGGATGTGCAGTATGTGCTAAGCACTAACAACAATACAACGATTTTAAGTGAGTGTGATTTGGATGTGGAACATGCAGAGTGACATTAATTTTGCTAATTATGAACATTATTAATTTTGCAAGACAAAAGTTGAAATATCTAGAATTTTAATTCGGAAGCAGCTTGCATTTTAACTATATATTTTTTTTGAAACGCCTTCTATTTGTTCTTACGTCCAGATATAGAAGAATCTTTTCGTGTTTTAAACTTATTCTTCTCCAATTCTGCATGTTGCAATGGAAATAAACTAGTAGTTTGCTTCTTTCTCATGTCTAAAATCACGTGTTGTCATGTTCTATCTACATAGTACAATACACTTTGGATTACAAGTCATCAAACTAATAAACGGAAAATTAGTTGACCTGCAATGTTGATCAAAGCTAAGGGATATGTTTTGCCATGCGAGAGAACGTACCTATGCTTTGCTATGTGAAGAAGTCTGTTATTCGTTATTTTGCATCATCATGGGTATTTTTAATGTTGAAAGTCAGCTCAAACTTTTGAGAAACCACCTATGTGTTCGTGGTTCGAAATGACTTTTATTCTATCTCTTTTCTCGTCTCTGGGTATTAATTGAATTGTTTTGCTCCGACATTGAAGCGAACGTTGTGAGATTTTTGGCCTGAAATATAGCCCTCTAGTCCAGTCAATTTAGGTGAAGAAAGCGCTAAACATCAAACTAATTGTAAAAGAAATAAAATAAGGTTGTTTAGACTTGGACTAACATCCCACACAACATATTAAGTCTAGAAAAATTCAAGCTTGGGAACGTGGCTATCTTGGATTTATTCTCCAAATCTATAAAATGTAATTATTGCACAAACTAACTTCAATTTTGTATCGAATAGAAAGTTTTTGGAAGTAAAAACGTTATTTTAAGCCATTTTCAAACATTTAGCCAGTAACAATCTTGAGAAAAGCATTTGATATGTTTGTTAAGGTCTTTTTCTTCATTAAAATACCATGCAGTTACGTGCCATGCAGAATATGAATCACGCACCTTATTACTAACAGTAAACTAGAAAGTATCAAGGACAAACACAAAGTGGAAAACATAACCGATAAATTATTGGTGTAGTACATGAAAACGGTCGAAATTTTAAAGAATTTCCTCGGGCAGAGCGTATCGGCGACATGGAGTATGGAATCTACAGTTGTTAACTTTAAAGGATATGCTGCCACACTTTGCTGCGGCTGTGCACAATTTCCACATAAGCACAATGTATGTAGGACTTCAAAAAATGCAAGAAATTAAGAAATCTAATGTACGTCGAGTTCCAAAAAGGTTTACATGTTACTCATCGTAGTAATGAGTATTCGGCAGATCTTTCCAGTGATCTTATCATTGAACAGGCACTGATGAGAAGCATCAAATCTACAGGAGAGTTAAGTAGAGGAAGAGGAATGACAGAGGCACAGCGATAAGTACGGGTTCAATCCCTGGTTGCTTGTACAAAACTCAACAATGCCATGCAATAGTTCACTATACTGTCTTGTATAATACCAGAGAACAACACAAAGAAGTTTCATACACCAAACAGATAAAAGACTGCTTAGATACTAAGAAAATCTTGACATTTCTATTAGATCGAAGGTCATTCATTTCTGTTGAACTTTTGCGTGGTTTCGCATCAAGAATGGTTTCTCATATTTATGTCAACGCTGACAAAGCAAACAAAGGTAGTGATCTAATTGTCCAGTCCATGCAGGATCAGAACATTTGGAATTATTCATTGAAACAAAAATTACAGGCTGTTATCATGGGATCGAATAATGATAAAGTAGGTGAAGATGTCGTCAATATTGACCCAAAATTGCTTTACCAAAGACTTGCTTTTGTTTCTGAATAACAGGATATAGATAGAGCATATTCAATTATGAACTTTCTAGCTATCCAACATCTTTGCTTGTCGAATCAGTTCTTCCAAGGAAAGTAAATAAATCGGTACTAGCCAAATGCTATTTGGGTCATGGTGGAGAAATGTCAAATGTCTGCAGCAAAAACACCACTTTCAGATCTCTTCTATGTACTTGACGGAGATGCTTTACTACATCGATTATCATCGTTGGTTGGATCTGTTCTTAGACATCTCCAATGATACAAACTATGTTCCGAAAAGATGTAGTGAATCGGTTGTGATTGTGTGACGGATATTTAGATGGTTCTTTCATTAAGACGCAACTTATATTAGGGGAATCACAGATAAAAGTTCCCCTAACGCTTTATTTTCTATGGACATGAAACTGACAATGGAGAAAGATCTACTTCTGTCAAACAAAACTATTAAGTAGCTTTTCCTGATGATACTTAGTGAAAGCTTTGAAAGTATTGGATGTCAGACAATGCAAGCACAAGGAGATGCAGGTCTTCTGATTGCCCAGACAGCAGTTCTTTTATCTGAACAAAGTGACGTTTTCATGCCAGACTACACTGATGTCCTGATACTTCTATGTTTCTGTGTTAAAATGGAAAGTAAAAAAGTATTCTTCAGACCAGAATCAAAGCGTGGTGCAACCAACATCTGTGAATGGAACATTAAATCTGCTAAGTCATCATTAGGATTAAATGTCTGCAGCAGTTTGCTTTTTATTCATGCGATTTTGGGATGTAACACCACGTCACAGTTGTTTGTGATTGGCAAAGGCAAAAGTCTAACGAAGATAATGAGAAAATCATCATTTATGATGTATACTGAAGTACTCAACAATGCAGTCTGAAAGAAGATACTGTCGGGGAACATGCTATTTGTGTCATGTTGGAGGAAAGACATCTGATATCTAAGATGAACTCAGATGCAGATGTTTCAATACATAGGTTGTTAATAAAAGTATGATTCAAGCTGTTCAAGCCTAGTCACCTCCACCGACTTCAGCTGCTGCTAAATTCTATAGCTTGTGGGTCTACTACCAGGTTCAGAATTGGAAAGGCAATGCATCCCTTCTACTTAAGGATTGGGGTTGGCAGTTACAGGATGAGCAACTGTTTCCAGTACTTACTGATCTTCCACCAGCTCTGCTACATATTATAAGATGTAAATGCAAGACAGATTGCAGTACTGTAATGTGTTCATGCAGAAGGCATGGTTTTGAATGTTCATCAGTTTGCAGTGAGTGTCATGGAATATTCTGCAATAACTCCAATAGTGTATACAACGATGTTTTTTTTTTTTTTTTTGATAGAGTGATAATATTGGAAATGACAGCAGTGTCTTACTTGTGTTAGTTGTATTTTGTTAGTATTTTTAAAGAGTGTCTAGTAATTTAAACGAGTCTGTAGAAGTTTAACCATCTCTTACAAACACTGATACCGTATCCTTTAAACGTTCATAACTTTACTACCTATTTTACTATCATTTTGTAATAAATGGAATATGAATAGAAACACAATAGGATGATTCTTGGTTTAAAAAGCTATCCATTTGATAAATATTCAAAGTAAATTTGAGAAAAATTAAAAATTTCCAGATTTTGAGAGTGAATTCAATACGACGGCCAATATAGCGGCTTTCCCTTACTTGGATTTTTCTTGACTTTTGACATGTTGTTAGGGATATTATCCAAAATCTAAAAAAGAACTTCCTATTTCTTTTACAATTAGTTTGATGTTTTCACCTAAAATGACTGGGTTATTCGTCGTCCGTTCGTAATTTATTTCTCATAGCCATGAAGAGAGGAACGTTGTTGTGGGATCATCACTGCCGACTATCAGAGGCACCCCAGTAGTAAATGTAGTAAATATTCCCCATCCTTACGTAAATTCTTTGTTTCATCCTTTTCTTACTACATTCTACATTTCAATCGGTTTTTCTATCGATGTGTTGAATGTCATTTCAGAAAACAACTCAGGTCCCGATTTCATTACCATTACCCCAGAACGTTTGTTATTTAAAATATTTTGATGGGTACGTCAATTCAAATTTTCATTCTATATTGATAGTAATTTGAGATACATGATTAATATTTAACTACATTTAACTACCGCACACTCCTATTGAGCCAGTTGACCTTATACTTAGAGTCAATGTGTACTGTAGTAGAATTGTTAAAGTCATTCTTTTTCATTGATGGATTTTGTCAGACCTTAGTTCATTTTAGCTTGAAAGGTATCCATTTAATTTGAATTTGCAAGAATAATATTTAGGTTAAGTAAATTATTTACAGATGTTATCTTGATGTTTTTCTTTGTTGTTAAATTAATTCAATTTTCTGCTATAATTTTTTAAAGACAACAGAAATAAAGAGAATAATTGGTGTAAACTTAACAAAATTAGGACTAAAGTCCTATATAATCAACAGTTCAATCGAAAAAGAGAGGAAGTAAATTTGAAATAGACTTATAGCTTTGTTATTACTATTATGTGTATAATGGAATTAATATTTACTTGTTAATGTCTGATGATAGATGTGTGGAATTTTTCTTCTCATAGTCGTATGTGCAGCCTTCAGTGGAGAGCGGAAGTGTGGGAAATGTTAGTTGTTTAGTGGCAATTGCTATTTGACTTCCAATTCCTATCCAAAACATGAAAGCAAGACTTACAAGACAGCCCACAAGTGCACCCTGAAGAAAACGAAATAAAAATGAAATGGAAAAGACAACTGGATAATCAAATTTATAAATAAAATAATTAAGCAGTAGCAGTATAAGCAATACCACTACGTTCATTATTTTTCTTTATGAAATAATTCCTAGAAAATAACAGTTGATATGATAATCAAATTTAAATGTATATATTTGTAGGAAATAACAGATACGTAATTTACAACGTGGAGTTGAAATTCGTATAATACAAAATATTCAATTGAACGAGTTTCGAATTGGTAAATTAATTCACTGCATCTGCGTAAAATTCAACATTGGTAAAAAAAAACAATAACTGACCAAAGCAGTACATACATTTAAGAGCAAACACACACACAAATATATATAACAATCTTGAGTTTCGGATATGTAGTAGGGTGTCACGTCAGAAGGGCCCGGACAAAAGGGCGAGGACAAAAAGGCCCGAGTCAAAGGTCCCCGCGTCAAAAAGGCCCCGGTCATAAGGGCCCGAGTCAGAAGGGCCCCACGTCAAAAGGGCCCGGGTCATAAGGGCGAGGACAAAAAGGCCCGAGGCAAAAGGGCCCGCGTCAAAAGGGCCCGGGTCCAAAGGGCACCGCGTCAAAAGGGCTCCGGTCATAAGGGACGGAGTCAAAAGGGCCCGGCGACAAAAAGGCCCGAGTCAAAAGGGCCTCGCGTCAAAAGATGCCGGGTCAAAAGTACCCCCGGCAAAAGGGCGGGAGTCAAAAAGTCCCTGCGTCAAAAGGGGCTCCGAGTCAAAAGGACCCCGCGATAAAAGGCCTCACGTCAAAAAAGCCTGAGATATAGCCTGAAAAGGATGAGAAATATAAAAATGCTTATTAGATTAAAAGTATTCAGTGGACACCACCTGATTTGTGTTGAAAGAACGTACATGTGGATCTGTATACAGTGTTAGTGAAAGTTGTTACGACAGCCCAGTTACGATTCATGTGAACAGAGAAAAGTGTTGCAGGTAGGTATTGATCAATGCCGTGTCGTGGTGCGGGTGAGCGGGGCAACGGCCCTGGCTGCCGAAGTATGGTAGCGCAAAATTCGGGAGTAAGAAAGAAAAGGAAAGAAGGAAAGGAAAAGAAAAAGGAAAAATTACTTGGAATATTTTAGATCAACAGCAGATGATGTTAGTCATCTTACGAAAATCTATGTACACCCAACTACAAAAAGTATCTCCCCCCTAAGTGCTCTAATACCATAAGTTGGGGTCCAGGTAATTTGCAGTTGTAAGAACGCCTAGACAGATGCAACCCAACTTACACGTAACTTTTCTCGGCACTGACAGCAGTTGGTAGCACTGAGTCAAGTCTTTATGCAATTAAAATTTTGAGTAGATGACGCACGAAACATTTCTCCATTCTGGGATGAACCTCTCTGGTTCAGAGCGTGTTGTCCAATGAACATCATATGTTAATCTCAATATTGTTGTGTATGTAATGTATTATTTTATTATATACTATATATTCAAAAAATGAAAACACTGATCACACATGAATCACAAAAGGATGGAAAGTAGACGAAAATATCAAATCTAGAACAACTGCCTGAAATAAGTTAGTAAATGATTGCCTTCATTGAGAGACCTCCAATTCTCCTCACTACAACATCTTTCTCTTTGTGGAGGAGAGAAAATCTTGCTTGGCACACTGAGTATCTATTGAAATTGAAATTGAAATATTTAAAAAAAGTTAGAACCTGACCGGGATTTGAACGCGGATCCGACAATATTTGTTCAATGCGCTAACCACTTATCTACCGCCTCACTTTCATAACGTCTAAACTATTAGCTAGTTAAAGCATTGCATGTAAGACTATACACAAAATACTCGTACTAATACTCGTACAAGGAGACGTTCCTTATGATTGTCACAATGACTTACTCGAAGTTTCCTTCTTTATCTCAAAAACAAGTGATATAGACCTTCATCAATGAGGAAAATATCACGAAACGTTCTTCAAGATAAGCCTACCTTATCGTTTTTAACTGGTTCCGATTTACATTACTGCAATTCTTCCTCACAATAACTTCTAATTTCTAAAGAAGAAAAGCCGACACACATTATTTTCGCATTCTTTGAATTGCATCAACACGTGTAGAAATAGTGTGTGGTATGTTTATCTAATATAGCTACTAGTTTATTTTCTTATCTTTGTATCAAGTGTGAAACCAGAGAACTGCCATTGCAGTGACCCGGGTTCGAATCCTGGCGTGACGTTTATTTTTTATTTACTTGAACGTATTGTTTACGTAATTGATATTGTAATTCTGTCATTATTATTATTATTATTATTATTATTATTATTATTATTATTATTATTATTATTATTATTATATTATTGTTATTTTTATCCGTATAATTGTATGAATTTTGATGGCAACTGTCGCCAAATATTAGAAAGTGAATATGGGAGAACTATGAAACAAAGTAAAGAGATGCGAGTAATTTTATTATAAAATTATATGGCGAACACAATTTATTTTATCCCAAACGGTTATCGTCGAATATACACGGTTAATGGAGCACTATGTTTGTCAAATTAAAAGGAATCAAAGATTTATCCCTCTATAAGGAGACGTTACTTATGTGTCACAATAACTTCCTCGCGATTTCTTTCTTTAAACCAAATAAACTTATATAGATGTTTCTCAATGAGGAACATATCACAAAACGTTCTTCAAGTTGAGTCTACGTCATAGTTTTCAGCGATGGTCCAGTTTACATCACAATTCTTTAGGTATGGGCACGAGTCGAGCTATAACTCGACTCGACTCGAAACTCGAAGCGAATTAATTAATGTTTAATTTCGAGTCGAGACAAAGGTAATTTTTTTCGAGTCGAGTTCCAAGTCGAATCGCTGTTCTGGGGTCGAGTTTCAGTCTAGTCGAGTTTGATAAATGGATCGTTCGTTTAGCTCGTTTTAACTCGTTTGAAATCATTATCTGATTAGACGGGAAAGCGAGAATATGAGAAATGTAAGCATTAATGTGGAATATTTTTAGTGTTGCTCATCTCGTCACGTCTCGATTAACAAGACAAGGAACTTTTATAACGAGACAGTCTCAAATGTCGTAAGCACTAACATAATTATATACTGTATTTCTTACTACTAAGGCTAAGACCTGCACGGTCGAAGATTTGTGCCGAAGCAGCCCAACCCAGGTAGTAATGTTAACTGACTTAGCTCGGTTCAACTGAGCGAACAGGCCGAGCTGACTTGATTGAGATGAGGCACCTACTCGGCTCAGGTGAGCCTTCGGCTCGAGCCATTTGGCTGGGGTATGCCATCAGCTCGGTTTGCTTCGGCTCGAGCCGGCTTGGCTGGGTGAGCTACTGCCTCGGCTCAATAGGGAATGAGCTGTGAGCCGATCCGTTCGAGCCGTTAAGAACCCTAAACCCGGGTCAAGCAGTTTTGAACAAGTTTGGCCGGCGCCCTCTAATTTGTAACGATTTTTGGTTTGAGCCCGGATGCTTGCTTCTCCGGAACTCAAATCCAGAACCTCGTGAACGATGTCCTTAACTCCTAGACTTCATGACTACGGATGTCAGTGGTCAACTAGTGTTTAGTATTCAAATATATCTATCTTACATGTTTATACATGGTGCTGTTATAATAATAATAATAACAATAATAATAATAATTAAAGGTAGAAGTAGTAGTAGCATCATTGATAACAATTATATTGTTTATGTAGGATATTTGAAAAAAAGTACTTGAAACTACACACAGTTTGGCTCGATTTTCCTCCTTTTGACTCGACTCGAATCGAAACTCGAGTCAAATTCGAGTCCAGTTGGAGGAAATTTTTCGAGTCGACCTCAAAGATGTCTGTTTCGAGTCGAGTTTGTGTTTAAACTCGCTCGAACTCGCTCGTGCTCATCCCTACAATTCTTCTTTACATTCTAGTTTCCAAAGAAGACGGTAGAAATTATTTTCACATCTTTGAATTATATCAATAATATTATATTATTGAAATAGTATGTGCTATGATTATCTAACATGACTACTAGTTTAATTTATTCAAAGGGTGTCAAAGGGTGACAGCAGGGAACTGCCATTACAGTGACCCGGGTTCGAATCGCGGCGTGGAATTTATTTTCCTTAAATGGAAGGTATTGTTTACGTAATTGATATTGTAATTATGTTATTCCCATATTATTATTATTATTATTATTATCATTGCGAAGTCGAGACTTGGCTACATATTTTATATTTTATGAATTTTCTGATTGGATTTTACGTCTTTTTGTGGATTAATCAAGACACTCCATTGAAAGGGACTTGGTGGAGGGAAATATCATCCTGTTGCTTTTTATTTGTTTACTTGCATGCTACTCCAAGCCCGGATACTTCATTTCATCTTCCTATGTTTACGGGAAGTACCCTAAAGGTTTTGATGATCATAAGAGAGTAAGTGAATAAGTGATTAGATGTCTTAAACTAGTGGCTTGAGCGTCTCCTAATCATGGGTCGCGGGTTCGATTCTGGCTGAGACAGTGAAGGAAATTTTTATAATTAGCAATATTGATACTTCTGATGTATACTAGCAAGAAAAATATTCAATTTCTCTGGGTCTCACAGTTGAGACGACTTCCTTCAGAGGTGAAATGCCAATAACACAAAAATACGTCATCCGTATCAACCTTGATTCGTATTGTCTGGAAACTTAAAATGTTTGGACAAGAATTGATGAATACATAAGGGCTAAACACGTCCTTACTGCTGTACTATGAGCGAAAAATGAGGTCCTAGGAATTGTTTCAACCTGTGTAAAAGTTGCAAATAGTGATCGAACTTACAACTCTAGTCACGAGAATGATCCTATTTAAGATGTCACTTCATCTTTCTACCTAGAAGAAGGGCCAAACAAAATGCATTAATGTTATCAGCTAACAAATATTTATATTCCATTTCTTGTCTTAAAATGATAATTCTAGCTAAATCCATATACGTAATAATGTAAATGCGATCATGTGTAAACGTAAGAAACATCTGACATACTGTATAGCTTTTCTGTTCCTATAAATACCTTCGACTGTTAATTTTCTTTCCTACTGTGATAATAATAATAATAATAATAATAATAATAATAATAATAATAATAATAATAATAATAATAATAATAATAATAATAATAATAATAATAAAGGTATAACATAATTACAATACCAATTATTAAAATTAGCTTCCCATACAAAAACATTAATGATTACCGCGACGGGATTTGAACCCAGGTAGCTGCAATGGGAGTTTCCTGCTTTCACATTTTTTTAAACAAACTGCTCCAACCGGAGTATTGGTCGCCACTGACACCTCATGTCCTTTCGACGTATTCCAAACACTACAGGGACACGAACACAGAAATACTAATTACAGTTAAAATTCCGACTTTGCTCGTCAGATTAATTCGAAACCTTAGTGGATTGCGCCTCATGATAAGAAGTCGAACGCCGGAGATCACTCGGCTAGTGCCACCGGTTCAATTTGCCACAAATTCCTCATATTAATATAAGGAAATAAACTAGTAGTTATGTAACATAAATACAGCACTATCTATTTCTACACGTGTTGATACAATTTAAAGATTGTGAAAATAATTTCTGTCTTTTCTTCTTTTCAAATCAGAAGTTATGGTAAAGAATTTTTTTTGTAAATCGGGACCATTCTAGAAACCGATAACGTAACCTCAACTTGAAGAACGTATCGTGATATTTCCCTCGAGTATGTCATTAAGACACTCACACAAGCATTAGTATTTTGTTTATATTTACCATGAAACGATTTTAACTAGGTATTAGTTTTGGTGGAAGGATAAGTGGCGTGGTAGGTGAATGGTTAGCGCACTGAACTTATATTCGGTAGACCCGGGTTCGAATCTCAACTAGGCTGAAACAGTTTGAAGTGTTTCTATTTCAATTTCAATGCATACTCAGTGTGACAAGCAAGATCTTCTCTTCCCTAGAAAGAAAAGGATGTTGAAATAAGGAGAATTGGAGAAGGTCTGTCAATGCAGACAGTGATTTACAAACTTATTTCCAGCAGTTGTTCTATATTTGATATTTTCGTCTACTTTCAAGCATTTTCTGATTCATGTGTGATCAGTGTTTTTATTTCTTTGAATATGTATTATATAATGAAATTACACATTACATAAACAACAATATTGAGATTAACATATGATGCTTATTGGACAACACGCTCTGAACTAGAGAGGTTCATCTCAGAATGGAGAAATGTTTCGTGCGTCATCTACTCACAATTTTAATTGCATCAAGACTTGACTCAGTGCTACCAACTGCTGTCAGTGCCGAGAAAAGTTACGTAAAAATTGGGTTGCATCTGTCTAGGCGTTCTCACAACCAAGGATGTTATAAAATAGAGGATGTGCCCATACAACAAAATCGTGAAGCCCACAGCTTCGCCACACCTACTCTGCCCACTACACGCAACTAGGATCGCAATGTTTCGAGCGGACAATCATGGCGGAAACGAGAGTAGCCAATCAGACTTGCCCGTTTGTTTTTTGGCTTCATTGAGTTCATATGATGAAGATGCATATGGGCAGATCCTCTATTTTATAACATCCTTGCTCACAACTGCAAATTACCTTTACCTAAGTTATTGAATTAGAGCACTTAATGGGGAGATATTTTTATGGTTGGGTGTACACATATATAAAATACAATGAAAAAGTAATAAAAAGAGCTCAAAATAAAGGAAAAGAAGAGTTTATTTTTGAAAATTTTATTACGCTTCGTGCGAACCATGGTGGCGTTTGAGGCCTGGTCTGTCGACATCATTCTTATTTACGGGGTGTCGTCGTATACCCTTGCCCCACGCACTGATTTTCCACGGCACGACACTGGCATTGATACAAAAGCTGCATTTAGTGCGGTTTGGTGTCATGACATACACTCGAGTCGAAGGTATTGGATATTGTACACTATATTTTTTAAAAAAGAAAGGAGTATGTTTGACACATCAATGTAGGCTAGAATCTTCCCACAAATGAGAATATGAACTAATTAGTTTTTTATCTACATTCGTTTACGGAATAGGGAATGCTACGTTTGACAATTGTATCTAGTAGAAAAAAGTATCCGATAGAGAATTAATAATGAAATACGTGAATGGAGAAGAGGAAAATGTTTGCAAATGCTGGTCGAGGAAAAGCAAATGTAGGTTTTTGTACATGAACGGAGGTGTGATCATCGTGGCAGCCAAGTTGGATTTTGTCACATTGGATTTCACACAATGTTCTTTAAATAGAAACTATATGTGTGGCACATCAATATTGACTAAGTTTGTTTTTCGATATTAGAAACTGAACTAACTTTTGACCTATCGGTGTCACAAATTCTTTACGACATAGTGTGCTACGCTTGACATTAACAAATTGAGATTTCTGAAAGTAAGTTTCCTGTGAGTAACTGTACACTTTCATATTACATAGAGCATGAATAAGAAAATATAACTTTTACTTACGTTCTATCGATTGTCTCACAGTAGGCCATCCGGTCGTAAAAATTGGAAAGTGTATGCTATAGCATATCACGAGGAAATCTTATTGCTTCTTGAACAATGAGATGCCGTAAATCATTTGGGTTGTGTGATTTGTTGTGATACACCTTGTACTGAATGTACCCCTATAGAAGTTAATTCAGAACTGATAGATCGGAAAATCTTGCAGGTCATTCGATCACCCTCTTTTTCCAATCCATTGTTGTGGAAAGATTTTACGTAAGCATTATCAAAAATTCAGTTCATAATGTGGTGGCGCTGCGTCTTGTTGGAAGCAAGCATGATCAAAATTATATGTGAATACTTAATGACAGATGGTGTCACTAGAAGAGCTCAGACAAAAGGGAAAGGACAGAAAGACCGGAGTCAAAACGGTACAAGTAAAAAAGAGTTCCATGTCAGAATCGCCTGATATGTACCCTGAAAATCCTGAAAAGTATAAAAATGCTTATTGGATCAAAAGTATACTGTGGACAGTACCTGATATACTTGTGAGGGAAACGATGACTCAATTTTAGAGTGCTTACCTCTCCTGCGTGAGGTCTCTGGTTCGATCCCCCACTTAGTAAGCTTACGGCGGATAACATCGTGTCCTTAAGTTTTTTAGGGATACTCCTATTTCCTCTCACAGTTCAACAATTCTTCCATAATCATTCACTTGCTTTATCATTCATCTTCCTCACCCTAAAGAATATATAAACGTGAAACCTTAAACTGAAAGATTTCATTTCGTTTCAATTGTGTCGAAACAAGATACATATGAATTTCCCCTTCAAAGTATTAACTTCTTATTTCGAACAGCTTAGAACTCGCTCTGTTTTGTTCAGACATAATTCAGTCTATACATTTGAAACTATTATAGTGTAGGCAAATTAGACAAAATGGTAGAAAAAATCATAAAAAGATAAAAATTGGCAGGAATGTATGGAATAGTGGTCAAATCAATATACTGAATGTCCAGGGAAATCCGAGTGGAGCTTCAGCCGCCATATTGGAAAATAGCCGCCACCAATGCTGTAAAACTACGTATTTCGTTATTCTGCACAGAAAACGCCAGAAAATCGCCAGACAGATAAAAGTCGATACAGGCGCATGAAATAGTGGCCCAATCAACATAGTAAAAGTCCTTCGAAATCCGAGTGGAGCATCGACGACTATCTTGGAAAATGGCCGCCCCCAGCTTTACACTACAAAGCTGTGAACCAGTGGCAATGTATGAAAATCAACAACTATTTTATAAATATAATTATTTATTTATTGTGTAAATATTAGTACAAAAATTTGAAAATTGTTAGTTATTTCGTCTGTCTAAAAAGATAAATGCCCCTGTCTCAATGATATATTCATATTTCAACTTTCGTCTTTTTGCTGTCTATGTAATGACGAGCAGTGTGGGCTCATTTGCTGACTCAACTGTCATTATCCATTTACATCTCTCAAAAGTAAAAACAGTTCACGCTGTTCGACCCGGACTCGACTCAGAGATCACCAATCTTCAAAACAAACTACTCAGAGTCAGCATAAAGCTCACCTGATGACGCTGTACAAGAGATGTATCCAGTTTCTAGATTCAGTACAGGACAAGAAAATGACCTACTTATGGATTCAACATTTTCGTCATGTTCAACTCTTGGAACATTTATACATGTTGAAAGAAGTGAAAACTGGGCATTACATCTTCAGTGTATTAATGACATGCTTCCCACGCTGCAGGACATTTAAATTATGCGAACTCATGCCACTTGTACCGTCAGGAAATGCGTGCTCTCCAAAGCGAAAAGTCCACAGATGAGTACGGGAAATACTGCGCTAGTGGATATTTTACCATCAGAAGAACTGATAAATTCTGCAGTGGTTTGTGGAACGACTTGACTATAGAACAATGCCTCATGCGGTAAGTTAAGAGTATTGAAGCTTTGTTTCACGGTCGCAGTGTCAGATCGTGTCGTGACTAAATAGATTTTGACTATCCCAGCCACAACTGGAATTAGCAATAGCCTCGAAAACTTTTGTCATGTCAAATACAAATCGGGTGATCAACACGTAGAACCTAAACATTCAAGGAAAGCTCGTGATGATGCCGATGTTAAGACGTTGATCAACTGGCTTCGATGCCACAATCCTTTTCGTGAACACAATGAACGTATAAAGATAACCAAGAAAGTTCTGTCGCTTTTTCACCCACCATCTTCAAACATCGGTATGTCATGTAAGACGTACCTGGAAGATCAAAAATAGTCCCCATGAGCATAGAGACCCTCTGCCAACGTTTTGGAAGGCCATGGTTTCCACCACGGGAGAATGGGCCCTCACATTGAATTGTAGTCCCAGTTCCTCACATGTCTGGCCACATTTTCCCCTCAATTTCTGCCTGAAGATCTTCATTTTGTGCATGTGTTGCTTTCTGGCACGTGGTGCGTCTTCGAGTGTTTCATCACCATCCTTAAACTTGTAAAACCACCGTTGCATTGTCAGCGTAGTCACGACACCCTCGCTAAAGGTATCCCATATTTCCCGCCCTGCTGCAACGGCGTTTGACCTCAATTTGAACTCGTACAGCATACATGCCATTATGACGCTCAGTGAAGGTCCCATGTTCGCTCTGTCCTTACGCAATTTTACGGTATAACTGAATTCTCACAACCAAGTTGTATGTTGGATATACCCACACCAACAACTGACCTTTCCCTTATCTCCATTCGCATTCAACTCACGGTGTGAGAGTCAATGGAACACAGACCTCCACAAAAAGTGACAGAACTTTCTTGGTTACCTTTATATGTCGATCGCTACCGGCATCACAGGTGATGATACAATCATCTGTGTTGCGGCTTTCGAGATTCATATGATAGCACTACGAAATAATATTGAGAGTAATTTCATAGATGTCAAACTAAAGCGATAAGGCACTTTCCTTGGTAGTAGTGACAAGTGGTGAACGTATATATGATGTGACTGTACTTGTAAACACTACACTATACTACACTTCTCCTACGAACTGGTACCAAGGCCATTGTGACTGATATTTCTTTAAGAAAAATTAAGAAGTCGGTATTGTTTGGAATTCTGGATTTCATGGATGAGGCAAAACCAGGAAGTGACAAACATCCTCAACAATGTGTCACTGTCGGGGGCATGAATTAAAGGAAAATTGACTAGGTCTTTATTACCTGAGCGGGACTAAAATCTACCAGACTCGTTTCGAAATGGTAGTTTAACCGTACTGGCGGCGGCCATTTTCCAATATGATGGCCTGAGTTCTACTCGCATTTCGCAGGACTTCTAGTACGTTAATTAGACCACTATTTCATGCATCTGTACTGATTTTTTTTGTCTCTCTCTGACGATTCTCTGACACTTTGTGTGCATAATAACGAAAAGTGTCGTTTCATTGCATCAACGATGGCCATTTTATCAAGATGGTGGATCAAGCTCCACTCAAATTTTCCAAGACTTTTAGTATGTTAATTGGACCACCACTATCCCACACAACTGTACCGACTTTTATCTCTCTCTGTCTCTGACGATTTTCTGGCGATTTGTGAACAGAATAAAGAAAAAAACAGATAGTTTTACGGCATCGACCACGGCCATTTTCCAATATGGCGGCTGAAGCTCCATTCGGATTTTCCGGGACTTTTAGTATGTTGATTGGACCATTATTCCACACATCTCTGCCAATTTTTATCTCTTTAAGAATTTTTTTCGCCATCTTCATTTTTTTTCTGATTTGTCCACACTATTATTCTATTCTATGAGAAAAAGTGGAAGGTTTCTCCATAGAGCTTTATAGACTTCAAATTTCCTCATACCTTTCTTCCAAAGAATTAAAAGTTCCAATATAACTGCAAAAGACAGTCGCTCTTACCCCCGAAAACAAAAAACCCAGCTTGTTCGGAATTTTCCCCCAGTTTCCACTCCTTTTTGAGATTAATTTTGATTGGCTCTTGTTTGAATGTCTTCACCTAACGTTTAATGAATTTTCATTTCTATCTGCTACAAAGGAAGATTATAATTTTTACAAATTTACGTTTCTGGAGTATGATTAGTTTATTTTTACAATACGCACTAGTGCAATAATAAAAGACATTCGTCTTGAAACCGATAATAGTATGAATATTCAAACACTAAAAATATAAACTAATTGAATAATTGTTTTGATTGCTGGAATATGTACTTCTCTCTATTGCAGTTCCATACAAAATGATTATATTGATTACAAAAAGTAAAACTACTTTTTTACTTTTGAGCGACAAAAGGAGAGGAAAAATATAGTAATCGTGAAAAAAAATGAAATGAAATGAAATGAAATCTTTGGGTTTTACGTCCCACGGTTATGCCGGTTAGGCTAAAGGAGACGATGATGATGAGTGATGAATTAAATGGTGGAATGAAGACAGTGGGAGGAAACGGGAGAACCCCGAAAAACCCACGCACACGGTGTTTGTCCACCACAAAGTTCACTTGACGAGGGTGAAAAAAAATGAATTCAAGATTTCAAGGATTATCTGTTTCATGAGAATAGACATTAAAACAGTGATTTTTCTACATCTGTTCGTCCGTTCGTCCTGACGTACACTCACCTAGAGGCCATAACGTTTTCTGAACGAAATTTTAACCTTAACCCATTTGAGCCCACTGTTCCCAAATGGGAAATATTTATTTTTTATCCCGTTTTGTTAGTGGATTATTTGTGATGGATTTATTTCGTCTTTTACAATAAGTACCTAGTACCAGTCCATCTACTATCACTAAAATCCTCAAAATATATTAAATGAGGTCAGACAGGTGGGTTGTTTTCGGACAATTTTCTTCAAAACAACTTATAACATTTTATTCATATTTCATAAATAAATATTTCACGATAACTCAATTACATATGTTTAAATTATTAATTATTAAAAAGATCACAAGAGGTAGTTTACCCTTGGGAATGATTTTCATTTTCAGATTACTTTCTCAAGGACAACACGGGCAATTGTGGTAATATTTGATAAATAAATATTTCATTGTTATTTTTACAATGTTGCATAAATTACCACCAGGCACGTAGCCAGGATTTCGTGAAGGGGGGGGGACCGTGACATGAAATACTGTGGTCATCACACCAGGGGCTCGATCATTCTAAACAATTTTACTGGAACATATATTGGTTCGTTTAGCCAGGATTTCGTAACGGGGGGGTACATGAAATTCTGAAGGCCCAGGAGCTCGATCAATTTAAACTACTTTACTATCAACATATATTGGTTTGTGAGGATCTGTTGCTAAATATTTTAATAAACTATGAAGAAATCTCAAGTAAAATAATAAAAAAAACGTATTGAAAAAGATTATACAATATTAACATCCTTCCTCTGTTTATTCAAATATAACAAATTTCCTTTCATTATGACCTCAACTATTATAAAAAGTAGATATTCACTATTATAAAAAGTAGGTCTACATACTCAATAATGGCTTGTAAAATATTTTGCAATATCTGTATTCCTTTTTCTGTTGAATCAAATGTTAACAGAACTTTCTTTCCACTGTTTCAAATGACAGGTTAAAGGAGCAGTAGAAAATTGTTTTTGAAGTAACATGTTTGATACTGCAAGGATGCGATGACGAAAAATTATGATAAAAAATGTCCAAGCTGTTACACATGGCACTATGCTTTCGGAAGCTTGAAATCTCCCTGACCAGTAGCAGAAATTCTGAGAATTCCGCAACTTTTCTAGAAATTTCAAATTCCCTGACTCTTCCAGGACATATCGCTCACCTCGCAACCATGTATTTCAAGTAATACAAATTTCATCATAAGAAAGAGTAACCAAAAGCTTCCTGTAGTTTATTTTTAACGCTGATCCTTATTTTTCTCATTTCATTTTGTTTCATCCTTCCCTAATTTTTTCATTTCTGGTCTCGAAGGGGGGTCCGGACCCTCGGACCTCCCTTCCTTGGCTACGTGCCTGTTACCACCATGAGGATATCCACAACAAGTAGTTTACTCTGAAGTGAGTGTTTTTCTTTTTTTACATTCTTTTAAAATATCACCCGTGTGATTTTGTTGTTATTTTATAAACAAATATTTCATTAATAACCCTAACATATAGCACAAGTTATGTCTTATCGAAAAATCTACATGGGATAATTTACTTTTGGAAATGAGTTTTCTTGCAAAGAATTTTTCCGAGAGCGCATTTTAATATTGTTCGTTATTTCACAAGAAAATTTTTCAGTAGTAACTGCAGCACTACATGATTTAGTTTAAGGTACTGGAACGAGAAAGTTTAGTGCAGTGGCACGTACCTTTTTAAACTTTTTTATTTTCTCACGGTAGATTCACAAAAGTAAATGAAATAGGAAAAAAAACGTTACGAAGAGTAAAAGAAAACTTGTCATTGTTTAAATACATATTTTTATAACTATTTACTTTTAAAATAAATTAAATGTGAATTTTAAAATTTTCGATCAGTGTGAGTCCCTAAGAACGTTGCTCCTTTAGGCACGTCACTAGTGGCTCTAACGCTGAATTATAGTCGTAGATAAGACTCGTAAGCATAAACGTATCATGAGCGTTGACCCTGAGGATGTGATGTATGTTGGAAACAGCGGAAAGTTGTACAAGTAAAAAGGATATGATTTGATCTCACTTATTCGAGTCATTTTCAATTAAAGTATGAATCTAGACTTTGAAACACCCTGTAATATCCACGCTTAATAAATATCTGAATTAACTTCTTGCACTGTTATTTATTCCCTTTAATGTTTATTTTATATGTTTAGCCGTATTTACAATGTTTTACGTGTAAGATTTCGTCACATGTCAGTAAATTTTTCACAGTATCAAGCCAGTACTACTACTATTTACTTTTGTTTTGTTGTTGCTCCTGTTATATCTATAGAGAATGGAAAATAATAGAAAGGGAGTCTCGGTAACTTGAAACTGCTGTGAAACAAAGTAAAAAAAATCACCAATCAGCTTCAAGTTTCAGCAGTGATTGTTGATCAAGCGGTCTGTTATTAACAAAGAGAAAAAAATATCTGTTGAAAGAAAGAAAGAAATTTCCTCAGTTGTGTGTTACATTTCTAATCGTGCAGTTGCGTGTCACTTCTGAGGTCATAATGCCACTCCAATTTCTTTGCAGTCAGAAAGGGGCGAAGCAACTGCTTCATAATGGTTATATTTATAGACATGATAAAACTTTGAGTGGAGGCAATAAAGCCTGGAAATACATTGAATATAGAGTTTCAAAATGCTCAGGACGTGCACACACAACGGGCCAAGACGACAATAGTAACATAGTTTTCGCTTCAATGATGGAAGGAAGATACGCTCACAATCACCTACCACAACCAGTGGAAGCAGAAAAGCGAAGAATTCAGAATCACCTAAAACGAACAGCTAACGATACAAATGACACTCCTGCAAATATTGTTTCAGTTTGCACATCTAATGTAAATTGCATATCAGTAAGTGCTGCTCTTCCGAGTATTCCTACCATGAAGAGGAAGGTTCAAAGAGTCAGGCAAGCAGCTCAAATTGTGCCTGTAAATCCCAGGAATATAGAGGAGTTAGTGATTCCACTTCCGTACCAGGTTACCTTAACTAATGAACAGTTTCTTCTTGATGATATTGGTGACAACCAGAATCGCGTGTTGATATATGCAACTCAGCGTAATTTAGATCTTCGCGTAGATTCAACCAATTTGGCATGAGATGCAACATTTAAAGTTGTGCCAGTTCTTCTCAAACAACTTTGGACCATTCACGTAATTAGGAATTATGTAGTGGTTCCAGTAGTGTATGTTTTGTTGCAAAATAAGCAGCAAGCTACATACCAAAGAGTGCTAGAGCGGTTAAAGTTCCATAAACCGAACTTCAATCCAACTAGTGTTATAATTGACTTTGAAGTTGCAGTCGCAAACGCATTTCTTCAAGTGTTCCCTGCCGTGAATGTTCGTGGCTGCTTTTTCCACTTACGCAGTGCATATGGCGGAAAATACAACAGAATGAAGAGCTTCTTAGGAGATATTTAGATAATCCAGATTTTGCTCTCCATATTAGACAGCTCGCAAGTCTTGCCTTCGTTCCGGACAATGAAGTTCAAGAAGCATTTCACAGTTTGACGCACACAAATTTCTTCATTGAAAATGCGCAAATTCTGCAACCGTTAATTGACTATTTCGAAGATACATGGATAGGGCGTCCACAGCTTGGAGGTGTTAGACGTCCTCCAATTATCTCCATAAAATGGAATCAATACGAAGCTATTCTCGGAGACCTGCCGACGACAAACAACAGCATCGAGGGATGGCACCGTAAGTTTAGCTCTTTCATTGGTGCTCATCACACTAACATCTTTAAATTTATTGAAGCACTGAACAAGGAGCAACAAATGAATGAAATGCAAGTGGAGCAAGAAGTGGCTAAACAAGTATTGACCACCGGCAGAAAAAAATATAGAGTAACTGCAAGTCGAGTACGTACTATTGTACAGGAGTATGCTCAAAGACCTTTAGAGAACTATCTTCGTGGCTTGGCTCACAATTTTGATTTGCAATCCACGTAAGGACTTTGAGACAAATGTCAATCGCATTTGGCATTTGGAAAGTTATGCAAAAATTATAATGATCTTAGGTTCAATATAAGTTGCAAGAATTTAAAAACAGATGAAAGTAGCCAGAATTTTTCAATGTAAGTTCACATACTTTATATATCTGCGACTTGGGACTAAAAGAGCCAATGTCAACACGAAATAGTTTGGAATATATATACTATTCATATTAACAATTGCTTTTCTTGCAAAAGAAAATATCCATTTATAGGCGTTAAAATTTGACGAACATCTCATTTTTTGGCAAAAAGTGAGATTGGCCCGTTTAGACCCAAATCATATATATATATATAATTTAATCGACAAGATATGAAGATTTTTGTTTGTAAGGATTCATGTTAAGTAAGTACCTTTCAAATGTAATAAATGTAAAATAATGTTTATCTCAAAAATACTTTTTGTTACTAATGTTTGCCGTTTGTTTCTCACTCTTTTTATCTTATTGTAAGGCTTTATGCAACATTGGTACTTCTAAAATATAATGATCATAATGTAATGTTAATCAAAGTCAAGTTGTTCAAAAAATATACTCTAATGTAATGTAAAAATATAATATATTGTTTATCTCAGAAATACTTTTTGTTAGTAATGTTTGCCTTTTGTTTTTCACTCTTTTTATCTTATTGTAAGGCTTTATGCAACATTGGTACTTCTAAAATATAATGATCATAATGTAATATTAATCAAAGTCAAGTTGTTCAAAAAATATACTCTAATGTAATGTAAAAATATATTGTTTATCTCAGAAATACTTTTTGTTAGTAATGTTTGCCTTTTTTCACTCTTTTTTCTTATTGTAAGGCTTTATGCAACATTGGTACTTCTAAAATATAATGATCATAATGTAATGTTAATCAAAGTCAAGTTGTTCAAAAAATATACTCTAATGTAATGTAGAAATATAATATATTGTTTATCTCAGAAATACTTTTTGTTAGTAATGTTTGCCTTTTGTTTATCATTCTTTTTATCTTATTGCAACATTGCAATACGCTCTATACAACATTGGTACTTCTAAAATACAATGATCATAATGTAATGTTAATCAAAGTCAAGTTGTTCAAGAAATATACTCTAATGTAAAATAATTATATATGTATAAAATCTGAACAGATGTAACAGAAAATATAAACAAATGCTATTTGTTTGTAATGTTTGCCATTTGTTTTTCAGCCGTTTTTAAAACCTTATTATAAGGTTTCGTGTTAGGTTAGCACCGTTAATATATAATAAGAATAATGTAATGTTCACCAAAGTCAAGTTGTTAATATTATATATATAATAAGGATATATATCATTTGATGAGATTTAATGAAAAAAATATAATAACTTTTCAGAGAGGATTTTCTATTTATGACATACGTCTTGTTTCATTATTTTTTATTTGATTCCATGTCAGAAAGGCCCAGACAAAGGGCGACGTGTACAGAAGGAGTCGTCTTCAATGCAATATCGTATATCAGTGGCTCCTAATCATGTTTACCTGGCACCCTCTTCGCAAGCCCTTAATAATTTATACATTTCTTACAGCTTTTTGGCTATACGTACTTTTTTCTGATCTTTTACCTGATTTCAGATGCACCATTGAATTTTCAATTCAATAATAATAATAATAATAATAATAATAATAATAATAATAATAATATCAATATATTTATATTTTCTCCAGCAAGACTTCTGAATACTTTGTAGTCCAATATTATTATTTACCAGCTGTATTCCCAATTAAACCACAGTTCGTATTCAAAAATATATTGTATTTGTACTTTTAATTTAACATCTCTTTGTTATATCTTTCGTAATATGTCTAACTAAGAATGTAGTTTATTTCTGTCACTAGCTTCTGCACTTCGGTTCTTGGAAATACAGCACTGGCAGAATCTTAAAAATCTTAGTTGGTGGTAATCGGAACTGTCCGAACAGTCATATCCTCTTACTAGTGACATTGTAACTTATGTTCAACGACGTTGCCATAGCTTTGGTCCTCATTACCCTGTGATTAATGACTTACACATGATGGTTCTTTCCTTCTATATAGAGAAGAGGGAAACAAACAAACACTGACCAACTTGCCTATCATTCCTTCTCAATGGAAGAAGAAATATTCTGCTGAAAGCAGGTTGAAAGTGTCAAATAACAAAGCAACATTAAGCACTGGGAGTTTCCAGACTACTTTCTTCTTCGCCAAAACATTTGAGACATTCCATTCCTTATACATGTGACGGAGATCAGCTTTTGCTCACCCTCTATTTTTGCCGACAGCTGTCGTCCAGTTAGAATTTTGTTGGCAACACAGAATTTCGGAGAAAATATCTGTTTCACTACCATGTACTTGGAAGAGAAGGCTAATAGGTCAATTTTCTATACCAACCACTAAGGCTTTTAAGATCCTTCCTAAAGAGTAACATTCCATTAATGTGGGTTTTCGTCGCTCCAATAGTGAATTTTTTTTCGGTTCACCAGACCATATAAGGTAAATATCACTTCATCAAAGAATACCGGAGGGAGGGGCACGGTGGTTCAGTGGTAGAACGCTTAGTTCTGGTGTGTAGGACTACTGGTTCGATTCCCGGCCAAGTAAGTTTGTGGTGGACAATATTGTATTCGTGAGATTTCCCGGGATACCCTCGTTTCCTTTTGATTTCACCCGTTCTTCCATCATCATTCACTTGCTTTAATCATAATTATCCTATAGGGCAAAATGTGGGACGTTAAACTGTAAGTCTGAAAGTTACCAGAGAATACCATGTTATTTACGACAATATTGGTGCCATCGATATTTCATATCATTACTTCGAAAAATTCAATGCGGTGATCAAAGTCGTCTTCCGTTATTTCATGCATTAAACGCATTCTCCTAGGGTTTAAACTTATACCGCCTTATGCAGAGTCGTTTTGACGTATGATTAGCGTAATACTAAAGGTTTGACTACTGCAGGAAACATAGGTTATTCGAACTCTTTAGTATGATACTAATCATACTTCAGAATGACTTTACATGAGGCCCATAGCGCACAAAAATTCGTTGCGCTGAACTCTGGGAAACATCTAGCTTGTTAGCAACTCTGGTTGTCAATGAATGCAGAATTTCCACAAAAGGTTGTAAATTCAAAGAAACTGCCAAATTGCTATATTATTTCGGCCTTCCTGATCGCATTCGGTTCCTTTCTGCAAAACATCGAATTGTCTCTTAGGCAGTTGACTTCGAAATTTGGTTACGTTCGGAAAGTGTAGCATTAAATAACTGTTGTACCTCTGTATATGATCTCTTCCTATCCTATAACCGACGTCACGTCAGAAGGGCCCGGACAAAAGGGCGAGGACAGAAAGGCCTTAGTCAAAAGGGCCCTAGTCATAAGGGACTGAGTCAAAAGGACCCTGGTCAGAAGGGCCCCGTGACAAAAAGTCCCCACGTCAAGAAATCTGAGATATAGCCTGAAAACTTCAGAAGTATAAAATCCTTATTAGATGAAAAATATTACGTGGACATACCTGATTTATTTGTGTTGAGAGAACATACATGTGGAAAAAAATATAGGGTTAGTAAAAATATTACGACAGACCAGCAATAACGATACGCGTGGACGAAGGAGAAGTAAATATTGCAGATGGGTATTGATGCGAAAACTACATTGAATGGGGTATGGACTTCATGGGAAATACTTTGGATTCTGCCATATTGGATATCATATATTTTTAAATGAAAAAGAGTATGTTTCGCACATCAATTTAGTATTGAATTTTCCCACAAACGAAAATATCATTCATTCTTTACCAATCCTCATTCTTTTACGAGGAAAGTGTGCTATGTTTGACATTAATGTGTAGTAGACAAAAGTATCAGGACAATAAAATAATAATGTGGCGGAGGTAAAGCAAATGTTGCAATTGTGTGTTGTTGCAAAAACTACATTGAATGGGGATGTGGACACTGTTGATCACACAAATATTCAGATATTATTAAACAAACTACTATAAAATGTCCTCTAAAATTATTTTATCCCTCCAAGTTAATACAGTTAGTATTTAGTAGCAAACACACAACGATTTATAACTTTCTTTAAGCATTTCGGCATCGCTGTTACAATCTTTCTGGTATAGTGTGGGGAAATATTTTTCCACGCTGTACGTAATGCTTTTTCAAACCTTCTTTCACCGTAACTCGTATATATTCATCTTAAGTTGCAATTCGTTCCAAAGATTCTCAATGGGATTAAAGCCGGTACAGTGGGGTGGGGTTTCGCGCGCTTTTGGGCAGTTTTAAAGCAATTATTTCTTTACAACATATACTTTGTTTGGGATCAATATCTTGATAAAATTAGAAGTCCTTCTAAGAACGTTAAGATATATTTTTTTATCGTAATCCCATCAGTACACACTAACTCTCCAACATCTGGTGAGCATATATAACCCAAACCATTACACTTCCTCCTCTGTATTTTACAGTAGGCTGGAAGTTCTTGACATTTATTTCTGTATTTACTTGTCGAAAACTATTATTCTACCATCATATTCATGCTGGTTTAACTTAAATTCGTCGATAAAAAACACATTCCCACCAGTTTTTGGGTTTATTTTCAAAAGATCTAGAAAATTTAAGTATCTTATATTTCTTAATTTGGGTAATACATGGTTTCTTTCTAGCAATTCTACCATCATATCCTTCCCCTATTACTCTACATGGTACAATACACTGACTAGAAGAAACATCGTTATCACCCACTACTATTTCAACGAAGTTGTTAAGCTCTACAAAATATTCGAAACTGTACATTAAAAGCATTCTATTACTTTATAGTCGTAAAGTAACAATTAATCACAATTTCCTCACTATTAAAATATGTTATATACATGGTTTCAGATCAAGAGAACCCTGGTTCCACGAATTCACAGATCACCCACATGGCTCCTACCCTTGTCAACTCGCCATAAATCTAAGAAAACAAGAGGCGAGAAACAGAAAAAGAGATTGCCAAATGTCCCCTTTTCTCAAGATTTCTTTCAGTCTTGAATCACTCTTTGTGTTAGTGTGTTCGGTTATATTTCGCTACAATGTCAACGTTTTTCCGACCTTGGTTAAACAATAACACTCGTAACGAGCAATATTTGGACGAAAATCTGGAGCCCGGGCCTTCTTCGCCAAGAACTCTGCCGAAAAAATTAATGTTTTACTTGGGAGGGGAGCTAAGTTGCGTAAGCAAACGATGATGTTAGTGAAAAAAGTGAATTTTTATTTTACGAAGTGTCATCGATAATGGTAGTGTCTAACTTCCAAAAACTTAAATAAGTTATTAACGCAGGCGACTGGTGTTAGAATTAGTACTATAAAAATGTGGGAAAATTGATGTGTAAAACTATTCGACATCAACAAAAAAAGGAAGTTGTAAAACAAAAGCTTCAATTCGACAAAATTGACGATTTCACTCGTGATTTATTGCGTAGCACAGTTTTTGAATTTTATAAGGAAGGCAAATCTCCCAAAACGAAAGCGCTAATTGAAGCAATGAAGCTTAAGACAGCTGACACCGAATACAAGTTTCCATACCAACGCACTACAGTTTATCGCCTGCTACGAAGTATGGCTTTTAAATATAAAACCTCGGTGAAAAAATGTATTCGTAGTGAATCATCACATGTAATAGCATGGCGATATAGATACCTACATAGTATCAATAATCTTCGTGCTCAGGGTTGTGCAGATGTGTACCTCGACGGCACGTGGTTTGATTGTAACTCCTGTCGGATGATGGACTGGACAGACGATTCAGACAATTGTGCTCTAACAAGTCCTGGGAATAAAGGTGATAGAATTATTATTCTACATTGCGGGGGGCATTCAGATTTTATTGACGATGCGGTTCTAGTAACTCACAAAACAATGGCTGATGCTCCAGCAGATTACCATGGTAGCATGAATGGAGATATCTTCGAGAACTGATTTGAAAGGAAACTATTGAAACGCCTTGAGACACTATGTGTAATTGTTATGGACAATGACCCGTATCACAGTTGTGTTCTCAACCAAAAATCAGTCTCTTCCTGGAAGAAAAGTCAAATTCTTAATACCCATTCCTAATCCTGTTCCTATGATTCCCATTCTCCTTGAAGTTATAGAAGAGAACACTTCTGTTACCGACAGAAAAACGAAATATGCGGTGGACGAATTAGTTGCAAAATATGGGCATATTGTGCTACGTTTACCACCTTACCATTGCTCCCTCAACTCCATCGAAATTTTGTGGTCAGAACTGAAGGGTAGGGTGTGATTTCAAAATTTAAGGAAACGACCAGTGGAGGAAGTAATACAACTTCTTAAGGAGTCGTGCAATCATGTGACGCCCGAAAAGTGGATAAATAATATCAAACATGTAGAAAGCATTGAAGAAAGCTACGAAAACTTACAATCTATTTTTGATGAAAGGATTAAAATTGTGTACAAGTAACAGATTCTTCAGAAAATGAGAGTGATGATGATGATACCTCCTAAACAAGAAAGAGAAGAGTTTACTACATTTTCATCACACACATATATTAATGTTGAAATAAAAATTATAATTATTATTAGTAGTTGTGAAAGTAGTAACGACAATAGTAGTAACAGTAAAATGGATATTGCACACGCTTATCATATTCGTGGTTCTGACTGATTTCCAGGTAAAATTTTTGTTATTCACTTCACATTTTGAGATAAGTGGAGGGCTTTTTATTTTTAAATTAAAAGATAGTGAGCCTGGTCTAGAGATCCAAAAATAAAGACGATGGAAGTCATGTACTGACATCACCCACTAAAAGTTGGCTAGCTGGCGATAAACATTCATAGGCTGTATCTCCAGGGAGTTTGCAGTAACTTTCAGTCACTAATACTAATAACAATGGTACCCATTCTCCAAGGCTTGGACGCAATCATTCCCCAAGTTTACCATTACACCCAAAATAGTGTAAAGGATCCCCCTCCCCCGAAAAAATGAAAAATAAGGATAAAAGTACCCTTACTAATTTACATCCCAAATAATAGGAGGCTATTTAACGTGGCAGCCAGTGCTAATTTCTATCTATACAAAATCAATCTAGATTTCCTTATGCCTCCTTTCACAATTCTGCTCTTTCAATTAAAAGAGAATGCATTCTTGGCTATGACAATTAATTATTTTAAAATGCTAAGTTTTCCTTTATAAAGAACGTTCTTAAAGCCATCATTAAGGTATAATTAAACCGACTGTGCTACTTTCAATGAAATACTTTGTCTTTCAAAAAAGAAAATAAATAAATAAATAAATAAATAAATAAATAAATAAATAATAATAATAATAATAATAATAATAATAATAATAATCTTATGGATACAACCAGTACCTAAAACCCGCCTGTGGACACTCCTGGATAATAATAATAATAATTACAATAATAATGCTATATTAAATATATCACAAAAGGTAATAACATTATGTCTATTTTCACTCGTTTTCGTTCCTTTTTTTCTTTCTTCTTTCTTCTTCTACCTAATGACATCGGACATCTGGCAA
The DNA here is from genome assembly GCF_964235325.1 of Thermobia domestica. Lineage (NCBI taxonomy): Eukaryota > Metazoa > Arthropoda > Insecta > Zygentoma > Lepismatidae > Thermobia > Thermobia domestica. The sequence goes on along the minus strand of NC_137466.1, from coordinate 131,037,997 downwards.
TAACCACCAACCACCGTCTTAACAAGGGGTGGGTTGCCCTTTTAGTAGTGGTGTGAGAGAGGGCTCACATGTTTTGGAATTTCCTATACTTACTATTAACATATGTGGTAACTTCACAATATTTTACAAACGCAAGCAAACGAACAGAAACGTTAAGAACACAATGAAGTACTATTTATTAGTTGTCTGTCTAAATACTTTCTTCTATTAGAAACAAATGTCAAACTTAGCAAACACTATCGCGTAAATGAATAGAGGTCGGTCAAAAGTCGATTCAGTTAACAATGCGCACGAGGCGAGTCGAGACAGAATTTTTCTGAGAAAATTCGAGTCCAGACACAGCTCTCCCAATAGAAAAATATGCATTTTTCGAGTCGAGACATCGATTTTACAGTACATTTTGGAGACGAGACAGCCTCAAATCTTGTCTCGTGCGTATCCCTAATTCAGATTATCGTTTGTAGCAAGATTCTAGCCTAAATTTATGTGACACAAGTACCCCTGTCTATTTGAAAATATTTTATGGTATATAATATGCGGAATTCAAGTTGGGTGCCATGATCATTTAACGCAGTTTGAACATCAATACCAACCTGTAACATTTACTTTTCCTTTCTCCATTTGTCTCTTTGTTACCACCATGTCATGATACTTCTTTCTATTAGATACATATGTCAAACACCCTGTCTTATAAACAAATGGTAATGTGTCAAAAGTGAATTCACATTCTCATTTGCGGAAATATAATGCCTAAACTGAAATGTAAAATCATAGCCTTTTCCATTAAAAATGTGCATCCGCAATATAGTGTAATTTAAAATGGCTTTCACGGTGACCACACTCCAAACCAATGCAGCTTTTGCAATAATACCAATTGCAACATTTGATTTCTCTCCGGTCACGCGCGTCGTTATTATTGTTCTGTCCCAATACTTTTGACTAACCCTGTATGGAAATCCACATGTATGTTCTTACACCAAAATTAAAGAAACGTTTTCAAGATAATATTATTCATATAATACGTGCTTTTGTACTTTGATTCAGGGGCAGAAATGGAATTTTAGAACTAAGGGAACAGTCATTAATAGATAAAGTCTGACTGGGATGTGTCTCGAGAATACAAACTCATAGATATGATATATAGTTTTCACTTTAGCGTCCCTCTCAGCAGCGAGGTTATATGAGATGTGGATCTACTGATTAACGTGGAATCCGAACCACATGAAATCCCGCAGGGAATCGAACCCGGGTCTCCTACATCTAGAAACTCAGAAAGACGCGGTTGAAAGCAAACTTTCATCGAGAACCAACTTAAGCGATAGGGATTGTTGCATAACAAACAGCAACCAAACAAAATTAAGATCACCATTCAAGTTTCCTTTTTGTCTCTAATAACCACTGATATTCTTCCTTCTATTGGACAATCACTTCTACTTACTAAGGTGGCACTATCCCCTCGTGCATGTTTGATTTCCACTTCTGTTTTGATTTCAGGCTTTCTGGTCGTGGGACTATTTCTACCCGGGCTCTTTCCACTCAAGCCCTTTTTTGCGGGGCCCTTTTGACGTGAGGCTCTTTTGACTCGGGCCCTTTTCTCGCGGGGCCGTGTTGACGCGGGGCCCTTTAGACTCAGGCCCTTTTGTCGCTGGGCCCATTTGACCCGGGCCCTTTCGTCGCGAGCCCTTTTGACGCGGGGCCCTTTTGTCGCGGGGCCGTTTTGACCGGGCCCGTTTGACTCGGGCCTTTCTGTCCTCGCCCTTTTGTCCGGGCCCTTCTGACATGGAATCATGTAGTAGTTTCATATTCTCTTATATGATTTACGGTGGTTCAGATTCCACTTTAACTGAACGTTCAAGACCTACATACCAATAATACTAGAAGAAAACGCTAAATTTCAACGAGCAAATCTAATTCACACATACACATATCAGAAAGTGCGAATCATCTGTGATAATATTTATGTTTAGACGTTTATTCTGTATTAATAAATGTAAAGTTTGCATTTGTTGCCTAATACTATAAGAAATGATCTGAAACATAAAAGTGATAAATATTTACAGGTGCAGGTATTGATAGTACTTTGAATGCATGTGCTCTGTGTTTGAACGAAACAAACAGCACAGCTACGCCATTTACCTTATTCTACGTTTATTTTCAGTTATATATAAACACAGTTATCTAAAATGCTGTCGTACGTATAGTTTTTCTATATAAGAAATATGTTAATACAGATATGAGTCGTCCGGTTCCAAACCTGCTCTTGTCCATTTTAGCAAATCCCAGAAACTTAGAAAAATATAAGATCTGAATGTTTTGAATATTTCAGTATGTTCATGTGAAGAACGTGAACATCCTCAAATGTTTCAACAAAACGAATTGATCATATAGATTTTCGCAGTTTTCTGCGATTTTATATAAATGCACAAGAGCCATTTTGGCATTGAATAAACCTCACTTTTGAGTTGGATAAAAAGTTTAAAATAACACGAAACATTAACTATTATTGACAGTAGGATCCAAAAGTGTTTCCATAGTGTTTCCTAGACAAAAGTTCTTCCTTAAGTTATGTCTTTGTTTAGTTTCTAAGTGACGTCATTTGTTGGAAAACATAGTGAATGAGTTTAAAATGCATAATATCTTAGACGTATTTTCATTAGGTGAAAAGGATGGACATCTCACGCCGTCGAAAAGGAATAACGTTTTGTTTCCAAAGTAGTTAAAATTTACTGTAATATTGCGATATACTAAGTTGACTTAAGTTTTACTGCAGTGTTATACGTATTTGATAACCGACCTCTAATAATACAATTTTTGATATAGTGGAGATACATAAAATAAAATTCAAATTTAATAAACTGCATTGTTATGATATTCAATCTTCATAGCTCTACTAGGCAAAGGAGAATAGGCCTTCCGCTTCCTAAAATTCATATTCCGATATGCAAGGAGCGTTTGATAAGTGTTGCACAGATAGTTATAATATCGTTATTAGTAGGAATATGATGATAAAATTGCAGGTGAACAAACTTTAATCCTTTGGCTTAAGACCATGTTACTCAATGTAGCCTTCACCTGCTGTGATGCATCTCCTCCAACCTTCTTTTCATATCTTTAATGCACGTTGGTAAAATTCAGGTGGCTGACATTTACACTATTGTTTTGCACGAGAGATGAAGGCCTTGACACTGTCGAATGTTTCTACTTGAAGGCGGGTCTGGAGGTAACCAAACGACAAAGAAATATGAAGGAGCTATGTCCGGACTATTGGGAGGCAAAGCGATGATTTCCCATCATATTACCATGATTTTCTGCTGTGTTATCATGCCTGCCTGTTTCTTAGCATTGTCGTGATGGAATTTGATCACCTTACCTTGCAGCTCCGATCTCTTAGTCTCTACAGTACGTGTTACCGAATCCAGTAATAAACAATAACGCTCCTAGTTAATGTAGTGGCATGTTCCAAAAAGTCTATGAAAATGACACTGCAAAGCAAAGCTTGCACAATGGAAAATTTTCAAATGCACAATTTTCAGGTGCACAATGTCCCTAAAGATACCTTTTCTTCACTCCCACTTAAATTTCCTCCCTGATAATTCCGAACAAGCCAGCGACGAGCACGATGTTCGCTCTCATCACAATATTGCAAAAATGGAACAACGGAGCATAACCTACGCCATTGATAGCTGGCTATTCTTGAACTGTCACCAGCAATCTCCCCAAAAGAAATAGGAACTCCGACTGATATTAAGGTATGTCTGTCATGTATTCTGACATTTACATTAGTTCCGGTTTTCTCAAAAATGCGTACCTATTACAAGTGAAACCTTAGGTATTCAACATTTTATTTGAAATATTGATGACAGCACATCGAATTCAAAAAGACTTTTTTATCTCAAAGCCATGCTTTCTGAATCTTTTTTCGCGTACTGATTAATCTTATTTTGTATGAACCAACGAAAATAGGAACAAATCTACTAAAAATGTTAGTTTATTTATCTTATTTTCATAGTGAAATACCATAATACTCACCTTAGTATTGGCCCATGGAAAAAGCATTCCTAATGTAAATATTCCCACGACCACTCCTCCAGTGATACTCTCCAAACTCATACTAGCCTATATCAGAAATTGCATAGAACTATTGTATAAGTGGTATAGCAGAAAAGTACGTTACATTCGTTAGTATCAACTTCGTTATTAAACAGTGAATATCATAGTCTTTAAGAAGAGATTATTGAACAAAAAAAACTGTAATTTCCAATGAAACTCACAAACTTCAATAATTTTATGTATCTTATATTTAAAAAAGAACGCAAAATGTGTAAATTACCTAACAAAAACTTAAATATTTTTTAAATGGCTATTTCTATCATTAAAGCATAGGAAGTAGACTTTGAAAACAACAACAATTGCAATATGAACTAGGAAAATAGTCTATCAACTACTAATTTAACTACTTATCCTCTGGAAAGTAGAGAACTACCTAAACCAGACCATATCTAATATTCTACAGATTCATTACCAACAATTTTGAACACTGTGAATTTCAAGGAATATACAGACTGGGGCATAAGCCATTTGTCAAAAATACATTTGAAATCAATTACTTTTAACTAACGAAACTGTGAAATTATTAGAACTCATACCATAACAGATTACGAAGTTAGTTTTTTATATTGTCCTTCAATTTAAAAGTGTTTTCATAAAAGATTTAACTAGTCATAAGATTTGCTTGTGTGTCAGATTTAGGCTTACGTAATCTAGCGAGATCTACTACAGACTCAGTTTGTTCAAACGTGTTATTCAAGTTATGGATTTTTTGTTGATATGAAGGAGATACACGCAATAGTCCAGAAAGCGTTGCAGAAATAACTTTACCAAATCTTTGTAATATTGTTACGTAACCACCACTGTAAATTGGCCTATACCCATGATAACTTTACATTGATTATAGACTTACTTATTTATAAATGTAGGAAACTGAACATCCTTTATAAAATTACATATTCCAATATATTATTCACTATCATCAATTAATCACGAATCACGTGTTGTCAAGAATCATTCAATTACGTATTGTTTACATCAATCAGATACTGTTAACTCCAATCAGTTTAAAATTGAACAACTGCTAGTATCAAGCGAGACATGTTCATCCATTATATTAACTGTCTGACTGGAAATGTTGACTCAAACATTCATTTTTTACTTCTATGCTGTCCAACTTCAATTTATAAAACAAAAATGTTGATATATACTCGTAATTTAAAAACGCCTGCAGAGAATAGATCTTGTCTTGGATAGGACAATATGAGAGTCGCAGAACTACAGTGTGTTTAGTACATTATGTTGCCCACCAAAAGTCCGTTGGGTCACTACTGGAAAGTTTAACAGGTGGTATGTTATTAATTAATTTGAACTAGTTTTTTTACTAGAACCACACGCTAGGAGTTATTTCTGACCTAATGTAATTCATATAAGATTAATTATCTGCAAAGTGTCGGTCTCAGCATTAATTTTTGTAGGACAGAAACGGTAAGAGAAAATAGGAAGCGTTTTATTTGTTTTGGGAAGGGGATAATTCATCGCTTTAATAATGGGTTCTATCTACCCCATCCTTCAATTCAAACCTAAAGTGATAGAGATAATTTCCGGTTTTAACGTTGATCGTCATAGAGCAAAACGGTTATAGATTGCAAGAAACAGTTTACCGATATGGCTTTCCTGTCTCAAGATCACATCTCCGAATTCAATTCTGTAGTACAATGGAAGTTTAAAGAATCTAGTATCACTTCAGCTTTGAACACCAATCTTCATATTACAGAACGATAAGATATAGCAAAAGATGTTCTTTTTATATCTGGCTTCAACATAAAAGAATAAGTTCCTTCTCTAACCTTATCTCTTTATTGAGATAACATAGTTTGTAAGCCTTTCATAGTTTCCCAAAGAGAAATTAATTTTCCATGTTTCATAATATAACTCTGAAGCTTGAAAAATATGTTATAAAGACAATATGCTACTACTTTGATATCAATAATATATTTCTTGATGTTATATTATTAATTTAAAGGAAGAGTCCAGCAATTCACTTATGTTCCATACAAAGAAAATAGAAGAATTAGGAAAATTTGAACAACTATGAATACATCATAGAAAAGTACATTCCCCTATCGCCAGGAAAATACGTATGTGTATTTTTCGTTATTTTATAACGTACCTCGATGCAGATACAAATTAAATTACATCATTGGTTTTAATACATCCTAAAACTCAATTGTATTTACTCGAAATGTTTATTGTAAACTTTTTGATTCCTTTTTACTAAACAATCTATGTAACAGTAATTACTGATACGATTTTGACAAAAAATTGTAGTAGGAGACAAACATATTGTACGATGTAAATTATCAGCAGTAGACAGAAAAGCAATTCAAGTAGAAAAGTACATTATCTAACCTGATACACGCCTCCTAAATTCTCAACCACATATATTAGTGCAGTTGCTGCGCTGCCGTAAACAACAACTGTCAACTTCATAATAAGAGAGGCCTGTTTCTCTGTAGGGTTTCTCTTCAAAAGACTCTTACAGAAATCTTCTAAAACAATACCAGAAACACCATTTAAAGCAGACGACGTTGAGCTGTAAGGAAGAGTTTTGTTCAATCTTCCCTGACTATCTCCAATCGTTGGTAATCCTAAGCTTATATTAGGGTAATCTAATTTGGAAGATATTATATTCATTATGAAATCGGCAACACAAAATTCGAGTGAAAAATATATTTGAATGCGATAGCGTATAAGTCACACTTGTATAAAATTATATTTAATAAAAGCAAAGCTGAAATATAGCTAGTAGAAGGAGTAATGAAAATCGTTATGAAATATAGTATACATAATATATAATTTACTTTATCACGATATTTAAAATAAAACAATGAATGCAAGTTTACAACATCTGCGAAAAGGCTGACTAAGATACCATTGAAAACTGAGAACTTTCATTGTAGAATGCGATCAATCGCAGGAAATGAGCGTGAATATCTCTAATATGTATATTAAAAATAACGTCTAGGATAACATAAACACAAGCATTGGTTACTAGCATTGGATTATTACTTAATGTCTAGCCTAATCAATTAAAATTTGTTTAAACAACAAAAGAATATTTTCTAAAATTTACAGACTGTTACTCAATATTAGTGTGATGCAATGAAAGACAAGAATGTTGAGACAAATCTGATTACCAAAAATTGTAAATACCTTAATGTTCCACTAAAAATCCCTGCAACATAAAGGCCTATAAATCCGGGAATATTGCCTATTGTCTGCATCGCCATAGTAGGTCCTATTTGGTCTATTCTTTTAGCCACCTAGAAAAGAGTAATGCATATAATTCACACACAGTAAAAAATCTTCTTTGGGTGTAAAATATAATTATAGTATGGAAGAAAGGATTAGTTAGTTGCTACTATCACTATTTTCGATATGAATATTTAAATGCATAACAAAATACTGATCGGTCAAAACATTATAAAGAACTTTCACTTGTTATAATTTATGCAAGCGGCACAAAGCATTGCAGAACCGTTCACTAGACGGTGACAGGGATCTCCTTCGATCATGTATACCTCTGAAGAAAGCAGTCTATATATCAGGGTTTGACAAAGACCATATAGTGATAGCGTGACGGCTCGGGACAAACATATCGGAAATCGCAGGATTTGTTGGGTGTTCGCAAGTTGCCGTGGCTGTTGTCGTCCAAAGGTGGGTAAAGCGCGGTCAATCTAGGACAAATCTACGAAATTTGCGGTCCCCACACCTTATTAAAGATAAAGGGTGTCGTAGACTCTTGAAATTGCTACAGCAGTGCACAAATTGTGGGATAGTGAAAATAAAACTTTAACAGTGGAGACTGCTATAGAAAAGAGTTCAGTGTAGACTGTTTGTCCACTGTTGATGGGCCTTTGCAAAAATTCTTTTAGTAGTGTTTTAATGCTAATCGCACGGCATCATCGATAACAATTGAAATGGTCACGTATCCATCGTCATCAAAATGCAGAGCAATGACATAATGTTGCATGGTCGAATGAATCACTATGGTGCCTTCATCACGTCGACCGAGTCAGAATCTGCCGTCTCTCAGAGGAACATCTGCTCGAGATGTGCATAGTAGGATGAAGACAGACCGACGATAGTTCTATTATAATTTACGGAACTCTTACAAGGTTTTTCCACGGGCACGATAGTCTATGTTGGGGCATCATGACGACAACTAGCTATTGGTAGGACATTACTTGAAGTGTGTAGCCATTCATGTAAGTCATGTCTCCAGCTAAAAAATGTATCTTTCAATATTAATTGTCACAAATCCAATGTTGTGCTGCAATAATTCGAGGAGCAAAGGGGTAAATTTCAATTACTCCATTGGTCTCTAAATACATATGCGATTAACTCTATTGAACACATTTGCAGCTCATCGTCTCCTCTCCGAAATTTAGACAAATTAAGTGAATTATGTATGTAAATGATTTGCGCCGCTCCATCCACCGACAAATATCAAACTTCTTCGAGGTAAAATTGTATTTCTGCTGCCCTTTGACCCAAAGTTCAATATACCGGATATTAGGTGCGTCATAAGAATCTTCTTATTGGTCGGTATGTACGCAGGTAATTACTTCCTGGTGTTAAGAAAAAGACTTTGTAAAACATTAAGAGCATATTTCTTATGAGTGAAACGTTCTGCTTTGTAAATAATTAAATCTTGTCAGTCAGAAAGTAAGGCTCTCCAATGTTGCAATCTGACGCTAGGCCAAGACAAAATTGAAGTTGTGACTGCTCTGTGTCAAAAGAATAAAGTTCTTTTGCCTCACACGTTCTCAGCTTGAAAAATCATGACTAAGCTCTTTGTGTGGGTACTAGAAGATGTACAATATCTTATTCGATTTTGTGGGCCTAAGAAACAGAACCAGTTTAAGTTCATAATAAACTGATACAAGTGTATGGCGCACACGTGACGACACTGTAGCATGTGTGAAAATGGTGTCTAAAATGCAGTGGTAAGATTAGTACTTAGACTGTACAGAATGAACAAAGAAGCAGGCGTCCATATACGACAGGGAATCTCCTTCTTGTAAATGTATAGACTCTATGGGCGAATTGCTGATTGTCATTGTCATAATTGGAAGAACAATACAATTTGGGAGTTTGTCCATGAGAGTTTACGATACAAAAAGTGCGCAATTAGTGGGGTCCTCGACAACAGACAAACAAAAACTAGAGGGTCCGTATGGTTCCATCTGTTTCATTACTCCCTCGCTTTAATAGGATGGGGAGATCTTTCTGAAACATATCATTACTGGGAAGTAAACATGGGTATACCACTACTGTTAGGACTCAAAAGCACAATCAATAGCACGCAAGTAGCCATGGTTTTCAACAGTCAAAGATTTCATGACGTCATCCAGCATTGTAAAACTTATTGCAAAGGCTATTTGGAATATTCATGGTGTCCTCTTTTTCCCCCCAAACAGTAAATGCTGTAGTGAATCGGGAAACATTCCGGGAATTGAAAATTCTTCTTAACGTGAAATGCCTTAATATTAGGTATGACAATGTACTTGCTTCACTACAATGAATGTCCACACTACAACTCATGCAACAGTATTATTTTAAACGATAAGAGTGGAGAATTTTTCGCGCTAATCTTACAGACCAGGAATGGCCAAACATGTCTTGGGAATGTGAAACATTATACCTTTTATTTACTGCTAACCTTAGCATATTGGACATGAATTACTGGAAAACTGAGAAAAAAATTGTTTTGAAACGATTTTATATTAGACCGAATTAAGTTTGTTTTAGGTTTATTTCAGTTACAATGTCAAACGACTTTCTTGCAATTGAGTTAATCAATTTTCCATTTCTCTGCAGGTATTTAAAAAATCACATTCATTTTTACTAAAATAGATGTGAATAATACTGCTAATAACAAAATTGTACCTACTCATTTTTCTGAGAAGAACAAGTAGAATAACATTTAAAATTTATGACGAAACCTGAAGAAATAGTTATTCTTCTTATAGAATCTCTTACAATTAAGAAGAAAAATTCCTAGAAGAAAACCCTCCTTGTACAGTATTCCCCAGCTCCAAAGATTAGGCAGAACGGGAGTTATTGAAATTTTCGTAACCTGGAAATAAATTTTTGGTTTGCTTTTAATATATAAAAAGCCTGCTCTCCTAGGAAAAATTGGAGGCTTCATCCCTAAATGAATATGTAGTGGTTTCTGCAAACGTATTGTATTGCGTATTACATTAGTAATTTAGCGTTGTTTGTTTTTCTTTTTTTGCTTATACATATTATCTGTATCAAAACACACTGTGAAATATAATAACTGTATTGCATAATGAATATTCTTTTTTCAATTTTAAATATACGTCGTTCTTAATGTATACAGTTGGTATTTAATGTTCACTCGTGATATGTCTAGTGAGCTTTTGTCTTAATTAAGTAAAGTTTGGCGGAGTTTTGTCCTACTCTTAATAAAATACACTACACACAGTATATAATCCAATTCTGAATGTTTGCTTGGCTTCAGAAGTCTGGTAAAATATGCTTTTTATTTAATTTTTCTTTTTTATGAATTTGTCTTGGGATTCTCGTATCTCCATTTGAAAGAAACGAATTTCTTAACCAATTATATAATTAATTCTTAGAATGAAATAGGTTATATTATGTAATGTGTGTATAAGTACAGAACAGATAATGATAACAATAATGTTAGTAGTATAGTTGTTACCGTTGGAATTAGCTACGTTCGTAATATTTTCGCCTACTAGTTGTTGCGTGGTCGTAATTTCGTGTGGTGGTGGCGAATTTCAGAACTAAAGCAAGTAAATAAAAAAGACATAAAACCTAAACGGCACAAGACGTAAAAATCATTTCGCGGCACAAGACCTAAACTTTAGGCCTAGTGCCTATATTTTTAGGACTTACGCCGTTTAGGAGTTGTGCCGTTTAGGACTTATAAATGTTACCCTACTGGACGAGCCTGATTTCCACCTTTTACCCAAAATGAAGGGAGATTTGCCAAAAGGAAGTGAGACACCTATTCACATCACATGACATCAACCATGCAGTTCAAACATGGCTTTGTGGAAAAGATCTCATCTTGTATTGTCAGGATTTGAAAAGTGGATTGTCTATCCATACAAGCACTTAAAGTAAAAAATGGGACTGCGTGTAAAAATATTGCAATACAGTAATGTATATCCATTCTATATGCATTTTCCTTTATATCTAGTATCAGCAATATCCATAAGGTGGGAACAAAACTTTCTGACTTCCCCTTATGCAACAAATAATTTCGATAGAAGAAAGAATATTATATCTTACCTTTGTACTGAGAGGATCACAATCGTAATATGTTGCATATGTTACTAGACCCATGTAGCAGTTCATAATATGGGTTAAGGTTATACTTATAATAAATAACCATAAACACCTGTGAAAATAAGATGAAAACAAATGAAACATTTTTCAGAAACATTTAAAACATTCTTTATAATATATTTAATCTTTATAATATATTTAAACATATACATTCAAGAAGTAATGAAGTGCAACAATGTTTTTGATACAGCACAAAAATTGCATAAACCATGGATCAAATGGCAAAAATACTTTCTTGTGGGTTTATTTTTCATAACAAATCAAAACAGTGCTATATTATGAGCGCACGTTATACATGACTAACTCAGCAAGGAAGGAAATGATCGAGCTATTACTCTGAAGAGATACACAGACCTACACGCACACCCACCCACCCCCACGAATATATATATACATATATATAGTAAACAATTGTCAGTTCACTTATGGAAGTAGTCTCTTCACTTCTTTCAGATAATCATCTATCTTCAGCAATTCTTTTCAAGGCTACTTTGCAAGGCTTCATTTTGTCATATCATCTTACATTAGGATATTTCCAACGTCAATTCTTGGCTGTTCGTATTCAGTCAAAAAATTCTTCATCCATGGATTATCGTTTCTTATTGAATGTGTAAAGAACATTTTCACATTCCCATTACTCAAGTGATCTTTCTGATCCATATGATTCTTATCCAATCGTTTTGGATAATTTCTAATACATCTCTCCAGACAGAGAATGTCTGATGTTGTTAATGACTATGTTCCCGATCCAAATGTCAAAATATACAGAAGACTTTCATTGAATATTTTAATCTTTAAACATGTTATTTAACTTCTGAACATAAAGCTGTTTCTTCGGAATGCTCTTCAGCCTAACTTATTACTTCTGTTAATTTGATTAATGTTGCAATCCATGACTGTTTTCTTTTCCAGATAAGGTAGCTATTCAACTCTCCCCATCCTGTCTTTTCAACTCGAATATTTGACTTCCTTACGAAGTTACGGAATACCACCTTAGTCTTTACATATTCATTTTCAACACGAATTCCTTGCACTTTAAATTATATTCTTCTATCATAAGTTGCAGATCTGTATTGTTGTTTGTGAACAGATAGATATCAGCGTAACAAAGATGGTTTTCGTTTATATTTATTTCTTAGTCTTCAAGTAAAAAGATTGAAACACATATTGAAGTACGTTTGTGGAATACTTGGAAAAATAATAGCACACTACCGAACTCTCTTCTCTGTTCTCAGTCATTGTACAGCCAAATATTGGGTATTCGTAATGATACGTTTACAGATTTTATCATTAACGTTTATATAAACATCTTCAAATTCACCGTGATTGAAGAGCGTCAATGTCTCCAGTGAATCAAAAGTTTCGTTAAAGTTAATAAACGCATCACATAAGGTTTGGTCTTTCTATCGGTTTTCTTGATACTTCGACACGATCAATTGCACTATGATTAGTTCTAAACGATGCGTGTTTACTTGGTTGGGAGAGATCTAAATGTGTTTCTAATCTGAGCGTCAATACTAACATAAACATTTTTTTTCAAATTGTGGTTAGTAGACAAATAGGCTTAAAATTTTCTAGATCTCACTGTGTGCATTCTTATGTAGCAGTATGAATATGGTGCTGCTCCATTTCTTCCGAACTCTGCCGGTCTGTAGGCACTTAATGTAAAGCTGTGCTTGGGAGTTTCCACTTCTTCTCCAGTATTCTTTAGTATGTCAATTGTACATTCATCTTCTCCTGATATCTTTCCTCTTTTCATGATCATTGTAGTGTATGCTGTAACGTAACTACAACCTAACTACTTAAACTTCAGTATCGTCACTTGGAGGAAGGGTATGAAAACTCCCTCCATTTTATAATTATAATAAAGGCAGGTACATTGGGATGGTACCGCTTTAAAATCCGAAATTACCATTTTGTAATAGGATAGAACCCAGTTCTTCGATAATACGAGGATGAGCTGTATCAAATCTTTGTAATCTTATAAATGTAAAATATAGGTTTATCAAAAGTTGCATGAGATAAACTATATTGTTGTAATAAAATAACAATTTATATACAAAATTAAATGCATCGAAAATATGAAACAAAAACAAGTAAATATCTGGTTATTTGATTTGGAAATTACAAATTGCCTGAAGGGCTTTATATTACATTCATTAATTATATAAAGCAAATGTAAAAAAAAAAAAAAAACGAGATATACTACAATCCAGCTATACGCCATATAAAATCTAACTATGCTGGTACGTAATATAGATATATCACAAATGTAAAGTGGACAAATAAGTAATTCAATCTTACCAAATGTAGAATCTATACTATTAATATCAAATACACAGGATACATCCAACACGTACGATATTTGTTAAATAGAAATAATATACCACACTAGCATATCGATGGAACATTAACAAAATTACTTCAAACTCTATACAAGGCACTGTAAGTTTGACTTTCATCACAAGCACTTCAAACTCGATATTTGAGAATACTTTAACAACACATTTTCCCTTCAAAAGGGCAAATTGGATAAATTACACTTATCTTTTTGGATTCCCCCTTGATTTTCAAAATTCCAAATTGAACCTTGGTATATCGGATGTATAGTGATGTAACAGCGTTATTCCTAAGACCACCAATAGCTAGCAAGATTACCAGGATATACAATGTTGCTTCAGCAAAGAAGAACTGGCTGCTGAGTAGAAACAACAATAATCGTACTAGGACCAAACTAGACTATGATCTAATATAACAAAATTAATAAAAGCAACCCAAGTGCGAAGGGAAATTACTCCAGTCAAGTTCTGAGCTTGCTTTGAAGAAAGAATACTTACGATTTTAAAACTATGGTACTCATTTTAAGTAACAATTAATAAATTCAAACCCAAAAATCCTGCGAACAAATAAAATAAAATGCAACTGAGTTAATAGTACGCAATTTGCTATGAAATTATGGCCAACGTCGATAACTCTTTGCTCAAGTAGACCAAAAGCAGTACAAACAAGGAAATCAACATGAGGATGAAAGTAACTGAGCTCTCGAAATGTTGTTCAATCACACCAGCTTAGCTTGAATAACCGAAGAGCATATGTATTAGTAACTGGTAGGCAGCTATTACTAGGATATAATAACTGCCAGTCAGATCTGGGTTCACTGTCCATGTCAATGAATCTGCAATAACAACGTATAACAAACTCTTTTAACTCCTTCTAATAACAACTTTTCCATTTAGCTTCCCAGTAAGCTTTGAAGACGATTATGGCGATATCGTCCTGTAGAGCGCTACATGTATACACGAGTCCAAAAGTGCATTAACACCGGCAATTCAACTTTCCCTGCAATAGCAGGCAACACAGAAAGTTCGGCGGTTGGGTTGGTTGCGAATTCGAAAGACATTGGACCAAACCTAAATTTTGTAACAAATATATCAGTGTGGTAATCTGCAAATAAGAAAATAAAACAAATTGTTAAGAATGGCAATTTTATTATCGTGACGTAGTTGGATCATCAAAAGTTACAAAATGCTCTTACTTAAGCAGTTCAAACAAGATGAATGGCAAGAAACACATATCAGAGGAAAGCATTTCTCACCTTCCCCCCAACAAAAAAGAATCTCATAGAAAAGAAAAATACATAACGTAAAGGTTTATTATAATAGCCCCACTCAAAATTTTGAAAGTTGAATCTTGAAAGGCAAGAATAACTCAACCGAAGTGAATAAAATTGAGCATAGATGTTCCAGGCGTAAGATTAGGGAATACGGGTTTCGTATTTTCCTGAAAAAAAAAGGTTGGGTGGGGTACGGACCCCTCAAACCTTTGATCACGAAATATCAAAAGTGATAGTGCATTAACAGTATGTCAGATGTATGTAAATGACATGAAGAATTGCAACGAGACTTTGTGTATGGACAATACGCAAACAATAAACGGATACGGGTTTTTATGTTCTGCGGAAAACGATTTTAGAGTTCAAAAGTCCCACCCAAAAATTTTAAAGTTGATACCCGGAAGGCAAGAAGAAGTGAACCGAAGTGAATGAAATTGTGCACAGATATTTTGCATTTAAAATAAGGGAATACAGGTTTCGTGTTTTCCCGGAAAAACCGGTTTGCTGGGGAACGGACCGCTCCAAACAATTGATCAGGAAATATCAAAGTGCTAGTAACAGTGTCAGATGTGTGTAGAGGACATTAAGAATTGCAATATAACTTTGTGTATAGACAATACGCAAAAAAACGAATACCGATTTTTCTTTTCTGCGTAAAAACGGATTTAGGGGCAAAAGCTCCCACCCAAAGTTTTGAAATTTGACACCCTAGAGGCAAAAAGAAGTGAACCGAAGTGAATGAAGTTGTGCACAGATATTTTAGACACAAAATGAGAGAATACGGGTTTCTTATTTTCCTGAAAAAAAAAGGGTTGGGTGGGGCTCAGAACCCTCCAAACCTTTGATCAGGAAATATGAAATGTGCTAGTAACAGTATATCACGATATGTGTAGAGGACATGAAAGTTGCAATATAATTTTGAGTATGGACAATACGCAAAAAATAAACGAATACGGGTTTATATGTTGTGCGGAAAAACGATTTTAAGGGGCAAAAGCTCCCTCTCAAAATTTTATATTTGACACCCGAAAGGCAAAAAGAATGAACCGAAGTGAATGATATTGTGCACAGATATCGTAGAAATAAATTGAGAGAATACGGGTTTCGCATTTCCTGGAAAAGAGAATTGGGTAGGGTACGGACCCCTCGAAACCTTTAATCACGAAATATCAAAAGTGCTAGTAGCAGTGTGTTAGATGTGTGTAAACGACATGAAGAATTGCAACATAACTTTATATATGGACAACACGCAAAAAATAAACGGATACGGGTTTTTATGTTCTGCGGAAAAACGATTTTTGGGTTCAAAAGTCCCCACCCAAAAGTTTGAAAGTTGACGCCCGAAAGGCAAGAAGGAGTGAACAGAAGTGAATGAAGTTGTGCACAGATGTTTTGCATTTTAAATAAGGGAATACAGGTTTCGTATTTTTCTGGAAAAAATGGTTGGGTGGGACACGGACCCTTCCAAACATTTGATCACGAAAACATTGTAAGTGTTAAAGGTGCCTCCTGAAATACCATAAAATACTATATATACTGTTTGTGCTTACTGTTGATGTGGCAAATTTGAAGAAATCGGATGAATACACTTGTGAAACACGAAAGGCTTTATTTTACATATCCAATATCCACACACAATTTCATTCCCTTCGGTCCACTCCTTCCGCCACCAAACGCCTCGGTCCACCCAAAAGTGTTTTCCTTTTCATTAAGAAACGAAAGAAGTATTCCTTGATCCTACCTGTACAATATTTGTGCACAATTTCATTGACTTCGGTCTACTTGTTTCTGCCTTTTGGGTGTCAATTTTCAAAATTTTTGGTGAAGGCTTTTGCCCTTAAACCGTTTTTCCGCAGATAATAAAAAAATGCATTAGTTTTTTCTGCATATTGTCACAACACAAAATTTCGTTGCAATTCTTCATGTTCTTTACGCACTTCTTGCATACTGTTATTAACACTTTTGATATTTCATGACCATAGGTTTTTGAGGGGTCCGTGCCCCACCTAACCGTTTTTCCAGGAAAATACGAAACACGTATTTCTTCATTTTACGTTATCAATATCTGTGCACAATTTCGTTCACTTCGGTCTACTTGTTTTTGTCTTTCAAGCGTCAACTTTTAAAATTTTTGGTTGGGGGATTTGCCCTCCAAGACAGTTTTACCGAAGAAAATAAAAATACACGTATTCGTTTATTTTGTGTGTAGTATCTATCTGCTAAATTTTATCAAAGTCGGAGTCTTACACTTGGGAAGTGTTACTTGTCAGTCATTGTAGATTTATTTTCGCTGTTCCTACATCAATAAGAAATTGTCTGACAAGTAAATGGTCCAAATGGATGAATGAAATTGCGGGATGAGATACATTCCGACTAACAGAGGATGTGGAAATATGTATATGTGCAAAGTTATAAGCGCTGAACGTCATAAGAAACAAATGAGGGGATAAAATTGATGAGAGAAGGGCTATGCTATGTTATTGAAATACATCAATTAAACTTTTGAATCGTGAAAATAGTGAAAGATGGACAATGCAAACTGTGGTGGATTCACATATTGACAAAAAAAAAGGAATGCACAGATTAGATCACGAACCTCCGGCACCATTTTGAAATCAGCTATTTTGAAATCTGTTGTAATTTTGGAAATGAAAAGGTGATGTGATATATCAGTTAGGGCCAGCATGTTCTCAAAAGTGAATTATGAACTTTAGTGATCGTTATCTATTAGATTTAGATTAGATTATATACTTCTTCGTTAGATTTAAGATAATCTTCATAGTTATTTACGGAAATCTAGGAGACAGATTCTCGTATGTTGAAAGTTTGGACTATCACGAAAACGGATGTAAGTTGAATGTATGCAAAGCCAAGAAAACTAACCTCGAAATTTGATATCCAAGTTGTATATTATTATATTTCACTGTCGAATATGAAATTGCACTATAAGTTTTATTGGTTTGGGATATGTGAGCTATTGCTTATCCATAATACGACTAATAATGCTAAAAGACTCACAAATCGAATTTAGTTCGTGCCTTTAGCATTTCCGACAATCAATGTACAATTGTAGTTCTCAGCCTTTTGAAAATCATGAGCCTCATAGACTCCTTCTTTCTTACAAATAATAGTATCAATCTTAACTGTAACCCACCGATAAACTGTAAGCAACCCCTATAAAATGAAATGAAGTATTTAACTTTAACGAACCACGATTATGCTCTTTAGTCTAAGGGAGACAATGATTAAGGCAAGTGAATGTTGATGGAAGATATGATGGAATGAGAATATGGAAAAAAATTGGAGTATTCCGAGAAAACCCACATATGTCACGATGGTGTCCATCACAAAGTTTCTCGGCTGCGGATCGAACTTGAGGCCTCACGTACCAGAAGCAAGCTGTTTACCACTGGGTCACCGTGTCCTCCCCCAGTGCCTAAGAAACGCGGGCATCCAGTTAAGAATAAGTGACATTGAAAAACGTACTTACTCCACGAATCACATATTCTGACCGTTTGTAGTTCTTGTATGTTGGTTTATCACACTCAATATTTTGTATATCGATACATCTGTCAGAGTCATAGTGAAGAGCGGTTACTTCTGGTGCGGGATGGACCTCTTTCGATCTCACACTATAAAAGTTGGTGGTGGATACCATCGTACCCGCGAGATTTCTCGAGATTATCCTGTTTTCTCCTACATTCTCATTTCACGAATTATTTTCCAAAAAAATAGCTTCCATCTATTATCTTTATTATTGAATCGGATTTCAGTTTAGCATCCCTTCGGTAGCAAAATTACATGAGACATTGAGCTACGGAATAACGTGAGATCCGAAGTATTTGCGCTCCCGCCGCGAATCGGAGCCGGGTCTCCTACGCGAAACTCACACACGCTACCCCATAGCCATGCGTGATCTCTCTGTCTTCATTAGCCTAGAAAGCATAACATTTAAACTTTATGGACTTCATATAATTTCAATTCTTCCTCGATAGTCAATTCTATAGTGAGTCAAAGTAGATCAATCAAATATGTGCATCTTCCCTTTTTTATAATTTTAACGATGTTCTTGTAACTTTGGCCGTGTTCTAAGATTCCTGTTAGTTGAAATATGGTATTTAATTGTAGTTAACTTGCCTCAGTCAACGTTTCATAAACACTTTGGGGTGACCTTTGTGCTGCCCCTATACCATATCGAGTTGTGCATTAATGTAAGCTATGGCTAAAAATATTCCTTTCCCCGACTTCCATCCGACATTTTGTTCTGGAGTTACGGCTGCTTTGGGCATTTTTCCGACTGGTTTTTGGCTGTTCATAGCGCCAAAGGAAGCATTTGTGCACCCAGGTTTTCTTATCTTGGTGTCAGGACTCAGCTCCCAAACATTGTGGGTATTATTTCTATTCTTTTTCTGGTTAGCTTCTGTTTGCCAATTAATTTCCAGTATTCCTAAAACAAACCAAAAGTGAACTAAATTCACTAAATCGCCTTCCCCTATGCTTTCTTCTTGTATACTACTTATTATACATTTATATTGTAGTTGATAGAGATTGCCAATATTGAATGAAATATCTGGTTAAGATGCTAATAGAGTAATTCTTTCTTTAGTACAGAAATTCCTTCCTTGCATCTTGCCGCCATTTCAGGCTAGATAGGATTTGGTAAGATGGGAATTCCCATCTCGCATAAAATGGTGGACATTCTTATCTTGGAGATATAAGTGGCTGATAAATCGTTTGGTGAGGTGGGATTAGGCGAGATGGGATGGAATCATTTGAAAAGTCCCCCGTGATTATCTTTGCCCATTGTAATTGGTTAGGAACTGGGGGTGCCGTACACAGTTTTGTGGAGCTGGGGGCAAGGGGTACCCCACGTTTCCACCCACTTTTTCCCATGCTGCTAAGTATTAATTGCTGTGAGGACTAACGAAAAATATTATGTAATAATGATAATAATAATACCAATACTACTACTACTACTACTACTACTAATACTAATACTACTACTACTACTACTAATAATAATAATAATAATAATAATAATAATAATAATAAAGGATGTGAATGATAATGATATTTTTCAACCTTGTATTACAATTCCTATGGGTTTCCGTGAATCTGGATATATTGTTTTTATAAGGAATAAAGTGGCTTCAAACAAAAATATGATTTGTGTAAAAGAAAAAAACGTCTTATCAGTTGCTTTCCAAAGAACTAAGCAACTGACAACTGACATTGTGTGTGTTTTTTTAAACATAATGTTACAAGACACAGAAGCTGCAATTGCGGGCAGTTTGCCTGAGCGCAACTTCAGTACTAAAATTAAGACTTTCATTATGTCAATTTATGTGTAGCTATCAGTCAATCAAAGAGGCTTTTTGCAACGCTGAATTTTACAACAAAGGTTTCGTTCCTCAGGTAGGAAGCAAAATCCATCGATTGTACGTTGAAATCAATTCCCCTTTTTTGCACACTGTGTGAAATTTAACTTGTACACTGTAGAGAGTTACAGAAAAGAGAATGCTGTTTTTTTAAAAATGACATTATCAAATAGATTGACCATTATCACAATATATTCAAGATGAAAAATATACATTTGACAGTCGTTGTACTTAGTTGTCTGCACTGAAATTTCCATAATGTGCTTTCTTCTTTACTAATATGCGCTCAGAGCTTCTTCGTGGCTAAGTGGTAAGCGTACGGGTATTTGACGTGAGAGACCAGGGTTCGATTCCGGCGAGAGCAAATGTGGTTCGGATTTCACGATTAATCAGTAGGTCAGTTCTCATATAGCCTGGCTGCTGAAAGGCACGATAAAATCAACTCAATACATATTGAGCACCATGGGGGATATAACTCCGAAGGGAATTTTGTCCCTGTAAAATCTCCCAAAATCATCAACGGTACGAAATATGACTGCAATGCAACATGCCAATCATTTCCACTCTATCCCCTGTGACCTAGTTTACTTTTCATGTTTTCAGTAAACTAGACAGACAAAAGGAAGAAAAGAGGTTTTCTCCCATTTCTAAACATGTGCTGACAAGTATGCGAACTAAAGTTTTTTGGCAAAAGAGATATAAATTTCTTGCTTTAATCTCTACCCTGTAATTCAGTTTCTCTGGTAGCAAGAGAGTATGGTTGGGAACGGCCTATGACATTCAAACCTCGAACCCACATAAATTAGACCTTCCTTTATAGCCTTGGTGTTGTATAAAGCTGAAAAACAAAAATATACTGATAGCTCGAATAATATATATGAGAGGAAAAAGATTTTAAAAATATGTGGTTTTGAAATAGGGAAAGAAGAGTACCGTAGCTTTATTAGTATTACTAGCATATATTACCCGCTTCGCTGGGTTGAAATGAAATTTTAAATGCACAACTTCATATAGATTGACATTGGTTGGGTGGTTCAAAAGTTATTAGGTTTTTTAGATTTTATTTATACGTCCTCTCCCCTCCCCCTTAGGAAGTACCGTTAAAGTGAAATTACAAAAATGTTGTCAGATCCACGACTCATTTATCTTGAAAATGTGATTGCGATCGGTCAGATAGTTCATGAGTTATTAAGTTACAAAAATAGTCACTTTCAATCTTATATAAATTTATATATATATATATATATATATATATATATATATATATATATATAT
Source organism: Thermobia domestica (assembly GCF_964235325.1). NCBI lineage: Eukaryota > Metazoa > Arthropoda > Insecta > Zygentoma > Lepismatidae > Thermobia > Thermobia domestica. Next base: position 131,016,277 of record NC_137466.1, on the reverse strand, counting down.
ATATATATATATATATATATATATATATATATATATATATATATTCATCCTCACGGCATTGTCAAGGCTCTATATTTGTATTTTACATTTATTATTGCAACCGGGTGTTACTGACTTCCGTATACGGTAGCCCGATCATCACCCTTGTTCTTCGCGCGCACAGTCATTCGAAGAACTGAAAACGTACTCTGTACACAAACAGTTTATGGTTGTGAACTCGGAAAGCCTGGTACTTCTGCTTGTCAAGGTCAAAAAGTGGGAGAAAAAAGGATGTGTAGAATGTAAAGAGGGTGCAACAGTGACTGATGCTTGTAAGGGAACATATTCATTTGTAGTTCGTGCACATTCCGCCTGTAGCGCTACTGTGGCACGACGTATATTGTAACTGTATAACTCTTGTACACCGCTAGTAGGTCTATTCGCGTTAGTGACGACCGAAACTATGTTGTCAGCTCTGACTGCGATAAGGCACTGCCGTGCTGCTTTTCCTTCTCTTTTTTCCCCCTTTTCCATTTGTGAGACGCCAAACATGTTGTTTTTGCTTGTTGCACGCGCTGAACGGGTTTCGGCGAGCGAAGTATTTAAGAAGTTGACTACATATTCTTGTTTGCGATAGTTTTAAATTGGTTAACTGTTGAAAAATATACGAAAATAAAGCTGTACTTGTTAAAGTATATTAGTCGAGGACGTAGCTACTGACAGTGTTGATTACAGATTTTCTCGAGGAAGAATTTAATTACAGTAGAGGTGAAAAGGAGACGTCTATTTAGACAGCCCCCCCCCCCTTATCAGACTCAATCGGAAATGGTCTCAATCGTTTGCACACAAATGTGCAGGCGAAATTTTCGTTTGTACACAATTAAGGGCGCCGTCAGAACGAAAACAAAGTGGGGGCTGTCTAAATGGTAGCCCCCCAACAACATGCCCTATTCAAGCACAAATTGTCGCAATCATTTGTACATCGTTTCTACAGAAATGTGAAGGCGAAATTTTCGTTTGTACACAATTAGGGGCGCCGTCAGAACGAAAACAATGTGGGGGCTGTCTAAATGGTAGCCCCCCACCAACAAATCCTATTCAAGCACAAATTGTCGCAATCATTTGTACATCGTTTCTACAGAAATGTGAAGGCGAAATTTTCGTTTGTACACAATCAGGGGCGCCGTCAGAACGAAACCAAAGTGGGGGCTGTCCAAATGGTAGCTCCTCCCACCATGTCCAGTTGAATCACAAATTGTCGCAATCGTGTGTACTTCGTTTGTACAGAAATGTGCAGGCGAAATTTTCGTTTGTACACAATTAGGGGCGCCGCCAGAACAGAAAAAATGGGGGCTGTCTAAGTGGTAGCAACCGACCATGTCCTATTCAATCACAAATTGTCGCAATAGTTTGTACTTCGTTTGTACAGAAATGTGCAGGCGAAATGTATGTTCGCACGCAATTAGGGGCGCCGCCAGAACGAAAAAAATTGGGGGCTGTCTAAGTGGTAGCCCCCGACCATGTCCTATTCAATCACAAATTGTCGCAATAGTTTGTACTTCATTTGTACAGAAATGTGCACGCGAAATTTTCGTTTGTACATAATTAAGGGCGCCGCCAGAACAGAAAAAAATGGGGGCTGTCTAAGTGGTAGCCCCCCACCATGTCCAATTCAATCGCAAGTTGTCGCATTCGTTTGTGCATCGTTTGTACAGAAATGTGCAGGCGAAATGTTTGTTTGAACAAACTTAGGGGCGCCGCCAGAACGAAAACAGTGGGGAGCTGTCTGAGTGGTAGCTCCCCACACGATGTCCAATTGAATCACAAAGTATCGCAATCGTTTGTACATTGTTTGTATAGAAATGTGCAGGCGAAATGTATGTTCGCACGCAATTAGGGGCGCCGCCAGAACGAAAAAAATTGGGGGCTGTCTAAGTGGTAGCCCCCGACCATGTCCTATTCAATCACAAATTGTCGCAATCGTTTGTACATCGTTTGTACAGAAATATGCAGGCAAAATTTTCGTTTGTATACAATTAGGGGCGGGCTCAGAACGAAAACAAAGGGGGGGCTGTCTAAGTGGTAGCCCCCCACCATGTCCAATTCAATCACAAATTGTCACAATCGTTTCTATATCGTTTGTACAGAAATGTGCAGGCTAAATTATTGTTTGTACATAATTAAGGGCGCCGCCAGAACGAAAACAAAGTGGGGGCTGTTTAAGTGATAGCCCCCCACCATGTCCAATTCAGTCACAAATTGTCGCAATCGTTTCTACATCGTTTGTACAGAAATGTGCATGCAAAATTTTCGTTTGTACATAATTAGGGGCGCCGCCAGAACGAAAACAAAGTGGGGGCTGTTTAAGTGATAGCCCCCCACCATGTCCAATTCAGTCACAAATTGTCGCAATCGTTTCTACATCGTTTGTACAGAAATGTGCATGCAAAATTTTCGTTTGTACATAATTAGGGGCGCCGCCAGGGCGAAAACAAAGTGGGGGGCTTTCTAAGTGATAGCCCAATCACCATGTTCAATTCAATTACAAATTGTCGCAATCGTTTGTACATCGTTTGTACAGAAATATGCAGGCAAAATTTTCGTTTGTACACAATTAGGGGCGACCTCAGAACGAAAACAAAGGGGGGGGATCTGTCTAAATGGTAGCCCTCCCACCATGTGCAATTGAATCACAAATTGTCGCAATCATTTGAATATAGTTATAAAGAAATGTGCAGGCGAGATTTTCGTTTGTACACAATTAGGGGCGCCGCCAGAACGAAAACAAAGTGGGGGCTGTCTAAATGTTAGCCCTCCCACCGTGTTCAATTCAACCACAAACTGTCGCACTTGTTTGTACGCCTTTGTACATAAATGTGCAGCTGAAATTTTCGTTTGCACATAAATGTGGCCCCGCCAAAACGATAACAAACTATGGGCTCTCTAATTGATAGGCCTCCCACCATGTCGAATTCAACCACAAACTGTCGCACTTGTTTGTTACGGTTTTGTACAGAAATTTGCAGGCGAAATTTTCGTTTGTACACAATTGCGGGCGCGCCAAAACGATAACAAAGTATAGGCTACCTAATTGGTAGCACCCCCTACGTCCCATTCAAAAGAAAATCATCTCAATTGTTTGCACATCGTTTGAGCAGTAATGCGCAGGCGAAATTTTTTTCTAAGCTATCAGATGCGTGGACAGAACAAAAAAAAAAGGGGAGTTGTCTAAGTGCTAGCCCCACCAGTTGTGTTCGATTGAACCACAAATTGTCGCGATCGTTTATACATCGTTTGTGCAGAAATGTGCAGGTAAAATTTTCGTTTGTATTAAATAATATACGGATGTGAGTATTTTTAATATCTGCGATCAACATTAACCGGTTTGGATAACGGTTGATGAGTTTGAAAATGGTTCCTATTGCACTAGTTGAAAAAAAATTCTTTTTCTCTGGCACACGGAAGAAAATGCCTGATTCTAATAGAACTTTTCACGTAGAATTCGAATCTGCAATCAGTTTTTCTCCATCACCCTCAGTTTTCCCGTGACAGAGGTGTTTTCGGAAAATTTCCCCTCAAATTTCTGTTCTTTTTCTTTTTTTCTTTTTTTAAAACCATATTCATACTTGTAGCTTGGGTACCTTAGGTATATAAACGCACAAATTATATTGTATGTTAGCCTGATTTATACTTAGTAAGCCCTCTAAGTTTCATAAGAATAGCATTATTCTATCTAGAGAAATAAACATATTTATATAAAAAATATGCTATGTGTACTGTTCATTTTACAATATTCATTAGTGCAGATAAAATCACATATAACTTCCACGAAAATTACAATATAAGCACGGTTTATATCTTATTGGATTTGAAATAAAACATATTTTCAATGATGTATACACCGTGTCACCATTTTATATCTACTTAATAAATAATACAAAAGAAGTGAGTGGTATCTTCTTAATAAATGGACACTTACTTACCTCAACTAATATGTTTTAGTTGTCGACTTTCTTCTGTGTTTGGTTTCTGGAACATCTCTTAAGTGTTCAACAGTAATCAGCTAGCATTTTTGAACTACACTGTCACTGGTACCTCTTCTCCATGGAGGAAATGTCCTGATGAAAATGTTCCCCATACTCATCACTAACAGCACCAAGCTTTTCAGGAAAGAAATGCAGGTGGGAGTCTAGAAAGTGAACTTTAAGGGACATGTTGCAACCCATTTCATTGAATGATTGCCGGAAATCACTCACAATTTCACGGTAATTTGGGGCTTTCTTGTTTCCTAAAAAAATCTCTGTTAAACATTTAAATGGACACCAAGCTGCTTTCTCAACCAGAGTTAAGAGATCCTCAAATTTTTGGTCACGAATCAAACATCTTATTTGGGGGTCTACAAAAATCCCTAGCGTCACTAACCCGAGGAATTTTTTCCTTGAGGTAACAAGATCCTGCATTACTTTTGTCCATTGTCCTAACAAAGTTTTTGAAGAGCCCCAACTTTATGTGAAGAGGAGGTAGAATTATCTAATCAGGGCTCACCAGTGAGGAATAAACAGCATTCTTCTGTCCAGGAGTTAATACATGCGTTGGCCATTCCTTCTTGATGTAATGTTCCGCTTTGTTCCTGCTGTCCCATTCGCAGAGGAAACAACAATATTTCGTATAACCAAGCTGCAAACCCATTAACAAAGAAATGACTTGTAAATCACAGCAAACGGTCCACTTGTATTTCTCATACTGAATTTTTTCTAACACTATTTCGATGTTTTCATAGGTTTCCTTCATATTAGTTGCATAAGCCAAAGGCACTGAAGGAAATTTGTTGCTATTGTGCAAAAGGACAGCCTTAAAACTAGTTTTCAAAGAGTCAATAAGCAATCTCCACTCTGTACTTATATGTGCATGTCCAAGTCTATCCGTCACAGCACAGACATTATTACAATACACTAAATCATTTTCTTGAGAATAGTAGTTTTGAAACTCTGTATGAACGTTTCGAAAAATACACACTTTAGTGTCACGATGGAGCAGATTCCAGCCTTAAGTTTAGAATCAAGAAGTTCTGTCTGTGTATTGGAGAGTTTTAAATCCCGTATGAGGTCATTTAGTTCACCCGGAGTTATCAGATGGGAATCCAATGTAGATGTGCTTCCTACATAAGTAGGATCATCATCTTCATTTGGAACTTCAATAGTTGCCTCAAGTACGTAGTCCTCATTTACCGTAAGATGAGGAGGAGGTACCGGTACAGGTAATTCTGCACTGTGTGGAACTGGCCTAATTGCTGATGCAAATTAGGGTACTGTACTGTGTGGTTAGATTTACTGCTTATTTCTTTTATCTGTGTCATACAAAAGTAGCAGTCTGAAGAATGATCTTTTGGTTCCCTCCAGATCATCGGTACTGCGAAGTACATGTTTCGTCCACCATTTGCCCACCCAGTCAGACGTTTCACGCAAGTACAACAAATGTAGTGAGAAACCCAGTTCTTATCCTGGTCTCCTACACAGCAACCAAAATATAACTGATAACACTTCCTCACAAGTGGAGTAAAACATCGACGTTGTGATTTAAATATCAGCTCCCCACATACATAACAGAAATTGTCCGGTTTATTTACACACTTCCTCGACATCTTGTATCCTGTAAGGTATCACACACATACATACATACACACACACTCACACACACACACACACACACACACACACAGGAATCTACACTCCATCAAATTCCCACAAAATCCCTCTAGACATTCCCTCATACAAAAATGGTGACATGGTGTACACATCATTGAAAACGTTTTATTGGAAGTCCAATGAGGTATAAACCGTGGTATATTGTAATTTTCGTGGAAATTATATGTGTTGAAGACCGACCCGACCCCACCCGTGACCCAAATTGACTGACCCGACCCGACCCGAGCTGACCCGATTGGCCCGACCCAAAGTGACCCGAGTGAACCAACCCGAGGTGACTTAACCCGACAACCGACCCGAGTGACTTGAACTTACAATCTAACCAGTTCGAGAGAGCTAGAACTTTACAAAACTGCCACCAGAAAAAAAAATGCTGACCAATTCTTATGCATAAACCATTGTTTCGGCTTTTTTTACTTGTAGTATAATTATCCTCCTCCTCCTCCTCCTCAGTGTTCTCCCATTAATAAACAGGCCAGTTTCCGTGAATTAGGTAAAAAGCTTCCATTTTTGCGATTTCCCGCTAATATCTGCGTCGCAACCCAACATAAAGTACCACCCTCTTTATTACAATCTATCAATTCCAACCTTCTTACACACTCTCGCTCTCCTGATATCACCCCCTTTACTACATCCCTCAGAATGCAATCCCTTAGCAAGATCAAAACTTGTGATCCGTCCATTTTTCGCTTCCTTATATCGTCTAATATTGCTCTCGTCTCTTGCATTTTTTCAGCATTTCCTTATTCGTTTTCCTCTCTACCCTGCTAACCTTCTTTATTTTACTCCACATCCAAATTTCCAAGGTTACAATTTAGGCAATCAAGTTCAAAAGTCAAAATAAAATTTGACTGAGTTCTGAAGACAAGTTCTGAAGGCTAAAAGAATAAAAGTTCTGAAGACAACATTATTTTCTAGTAAGGAATGTATATAGAACTTATTTTAATATTTTTTGCTGTGTAACAAACAACAATTTCATCACGTTAACATTCCGATTTTTCTATTTAAAAACAGCGTTGCTGTCTGATAGAATCATAAGGAACTAATTGCACTGAAATATCATTCTGTAGGGAATTACCTTTTACTTTTTCTTGATTAATTTATCTAGAAGATATTTGCAACGTTATATAAAATTAGCAAGTATTTTATTGCGGAGAAAGTCAAATCACTACTCCAGCAATAATAATAATAATAATCTGAAGGTGACCAAGAAAGTTCTGTCTCTTTGTGGAGGTCTGTGTTCAATTGGCCCTCACACCGTGAGTTGAATGCGAATGGATATAAGGTGAAGGTCAGTTGTTGGACGAGACGAGACGAGACAGAATTTTCATGAAAGGGTACGAGATGAGACAGAGCTCTTTCAATAGAAACATATGCACTTTTCCAGACGAGACTACCTTCACGACACATTTTCGAAACGAGAATGCCCCAAACCAGGTCTCGTGAGCAACACTAGTGAGTATATCCAACATACTACTTGGTTGTGGCTGTTCAGATGCACCGTGAACGTGCGTAAGGACTGAGTGAACATGGGGCCTTCACAGAGCGTCATAAGGGCTTGTTTGCTGTACGAGTTCAAATTGCTGCTCCGCGGAGCGGAAGATATGACAGGCCTTTGGTGAGGGTGTCGTGACTACGCGGAGAGTGCAGTGGTATGACGGTTTAAGGACGGTGACGAAACACTCGAAGACACACCACGTGCCGGAAGACAAACAGATGTTTAAAATAAAGATCTTCGGGCAGCAATTGAGGCGAAGACAGACATGTGAGGAACTGGTACTACCTTTCAGTGTAAGTGGAGAAACCATTCTGCACCACCACCATCAACTTGGGAAGCACTGCAAGTTGGGTTGATAGGTCCTACATGATTTGACTTGGAGCCAGAAAGCAACGCGAGCAGACACCTGTGTTTCTTTGGTGTCTCGTCTGAGGAAGGAGCAATTTCTGAACAGGGTGTTGACATGTGATGGGAAGTGGGTCCTGTACGAAGCTCCACGGCGCCGTCATTGTTGGTTAGCATTCCATGAACCGGTTCAAAAACAGCCCAAGCCAGCACCACGCCAGAATAAGGTTCTCCTGTGCATTTTGTGGACTGCTCGAGGTATCGTCCATCGGGAACTGCTACCAGCTGGTCAGATCATCAATGCAACTGTGTACTGTCACTGTGTACTGTCTGGATCCAGCAGTTCTGAATCGCAAAGGGGTCCTCTTGTTACAAGACAACGCTAAGCCCCACGTGGCTAAAATGACCCAGTACATCATTCTACGCCTTGGATGGAAAACACTATTGGATCCGCCATACTCCACGGACATTGTACCGTCCGATTACCACCTGTTCCATTCCTTGGACAATCACCTTAGAGAACGCCAATTCAAACAGCTAGTAGAGGTTCAATATGCACTTGATATCTTCTTCACTTCACGTCCCACCAAGTTCGACTGCGATGGAATCCATGGCCTTCCAGAACGTTTTCAGAAGGTCGTCGAGGCTGATGGAGACGATTTTTGATATTCCAGGTACGTCTTAGGTTACATACCAATGTTCGAAGGTGTTGGTGAAAAGGCGGCGGAACTTTTTTGGGCACTCTTAAAGTTATAATAATAATAATAATAATAATAATAATAATAATAATAATAATAATAATAATAATAATAATAATAATAATAATAATTATTATTATTATTATTATTATTATTATTATTATTATTATAATAATAATAATAATAATGTGTCCTGCCCAAAGGCAGATGTTTGATCCGAAGGTCCATGGGTATTGATTCCAGCTCGTACCAAGTAAGTTTTCTGGTGGACAAACCCCATGTGCATGGGTTTTCTCGGTGTTCTCCCATTTCCTCCCACTTTCTTCATTCAACCACTTCAATTATTTCTCATCATCACTGTCTCTCTTAGCGTTGGTGCATAACGTGGGACGTTAACTAGATATTTCCTTTCAATTTCACTTAATGTGACATTTAACTTGACATAGAAACGCAGAAAGGAAAAAAGTCAGTAGTAATATTAATTACAATTACAATACCAATTAGTTAATATAGGGTAAAATTAAAATTTTATTACTATTTCACCTTCAATTAGTCACATTTATCATTCATTCACCAACTTCGAATTGAATTCCACAACAAAGCTCTTTATAGTATTCCGTATAGAAAATAAGTGAAGAATGTGACGACCCGACCCGAGTGACCCGACAAGAGCTAACCCGACTGACCCGACCCGACAACCCGACCCGTAACCCGACCCGTTTGAGAGCACTATCAGAGGGGTACTATTTACAGTACAATTTATTTTGTATGGTTTAGCATACTTTAAGGCTACCATACTTTTTGAAAACAGAAAAAACGGGACATCTTACAAATTAGTAATAAATATTGCATTTTGTATTAATTTTATCTTTCGAATTTTACTACAGTATCGCACTAGTTATACAACTTAAAATAATGTATTAATATAGTCCATACTCAGTGGCGTATTTAGGGGGAGGGCTTCCGGGCTCAAGCCCCCCACCGAAATCTTACTTACTATAGTAAAGTATATGAAATATCTTGCAGAATTTTCATATTTTCAGGCAAAGCACCCCCGGAAGTTAGCAAAGCCCCTCCCGAAACAAAATCGTAAATACGCCACTGTCCATACTTAATCAACAGTGCTAAAAATTATTATAGAAGCTAGAAGCTGTTATACAATATAAACGCAATCAGTGAACATACAATATTTAGGCAAAAATTATATTTTCAATATTATTACGCATACCACCTTTACATGCTCTACATGTCTATAAAGAAAAATATCCAGATTTATGAAGTTGTTTCAAAATTTCAATAGGCTAATTTATTGTTGTTAACCTAAAATGCGAACTAAAAGAAAGCAATTTGCATAATTGTTTTTCTGAAGCAGAAAAAAAAATGTGTTTTCGGGGCTGGTCTGCAACGTCACAAGAATTTGTTGCCACCTCGGGGTATACATTCTTACTTTTAGTGATAAGAGTGCTACTTAGGAGGATTTAAACATTGCATGTTATATCCGGGGAAGCAGCGATTGCAATAATAATAAAGATTAGAATGAAATTGTTCCTATAGTATTGTCGGAATTGAAAGCAAAAGGAATAAGTCGATTTTATTATCTTTTCAGAAATTTTGATATGTAATTAATAATAATAATAAAGAAAAAAACAGGACAAGAAGGAAAATTTCTGCACACCGGGACAAATTTTAAGAAACCGGGGCGTATGGTAGCCTTACATACTTATTTGCATGCGGAGTGTCAGTACGGAGCCACTACGTAGCAGAGTTGAAACAAAACCTCGTAAATAGGTTGCCAACTCAGGAAAACAAAATTACCGGCACACCCTCAAAATTCTCTGTACAAATGAGAAACTGAAGACTGTATTGATCGTTATTGTATTTACCAGCAATTGCCACTTGTTTAAAATTATCGAAACAGATGAATAATACTGGATATTAATCTTTATGTAACAATAGTTGATTCATAAAATGAAATTTATTCTATAAACTTCACTTCAAACAAAGGAAATTGCTTTAAAAAGTCATTTTCTACTCTCAATAGATGAATAAAATTCTTTTACAATAAAATATAAGTGTTATCAAATTTGTTATGTTAAATAAATAAAAAAAAAACTGCCATACGTTAAAAAAATATCGATAATGTATAATACAACGGAAATTTGTGTTTGTAAAGGCACTGTTGAAAAATTTCGATGTTCAATGTTATATTCTGGATTGCAGATTCCAAAATACCGGTCAGAAGGGGTCTAATAAGAAGTTTGTTCCGGTCACCGGCCTTAATCAAAATTACAGCAAATACCGGCCAGTTAGCAACTCTACTCGTAAATCAGAATGCTGAATGCACCAAAATACTTCACCATGCATTCTATAGTTTCTGCAAAATGGGTTTAATGAAGATGATCATATAAAACAAAATACTGTGTTATAATTTTCCCTTTAACAGTCTACTTTGTGGATTTGTTATATCTTCCACTTATCAATTTCCTGTACGAGATGAGAATAACGCTTTCTGCGCAAGATAGAAAGAAAAAAATACATTTTTCTCATAAGGATTCAGTTCACGTAAGAAATAATGAATAAGTTTAATAATAAGAGCCGAGGAGTGAAAAACAAACTCAGCAATAATGATTGTAAGTATAAATATAAATATAAAAAACAAAAACAAAAAAAAACAAACATTTAATTCCATCATCGTTAGGATAAGATCAATATAGTGAATCACACGATAGTGTGAACAAACCAAACCACACAATAGTGTGAACAAAGTCCTGTTAGAAAAATACTCCATAAATGTGACACATTTTTTTAATGCTTCTACCATTTATACAAACCCTCACATTGTTTTCGTTCTGGCGGCGCCCCTAATAGAGTACAAACGAAAATTTCGCCTGCACATTTCTGCGCAAATGATGTACAACCGATTGATATAATTTGTGATTGAATTGGATATGGTGGGGGCTACCATTTAGACAGCCCCACTTTGTTTTCGTTCCGGCGGCGCCATTAATTGTGTACAAACGAAAATTACGCATGCATATTTCTGTACAAACGATGTACAAACGATTACGAAAATTTGTGATTCAATTGGACATGTTGGTGGGAAGCTACCATTTAGAGAGCCCCCAGTTTGTTTTCGTTCTGGCGGCGCCCCTAATTGTGTACAAACGAAAATTTTGCCTGAACATTTCTGTAAAAACGACGTACAAATGATTGCGACAATTTGTGATTGAATTGGACATGGTCGGGGGCTACCACTTAGACAGCCCCACTTAGTTTTCGTTCTGGCGGCGCCCCTAATTGTGTACAAACAAACATTTCGCCTGCTCGTTTCTGTACAAACGAAGTACAAACGATTCCGACAATTTGTGATTCAATTGGACATGGTGGGGAGGTATTACTTAGAAAGCACCCCACTTAGTTTTCGTTCTGGCGGCGCCCCTAATTGTGAACAAACAAACATTTCGCCTGCCCGTTTCTGTACAAACGAAGTACAAACGATTGCGATAATTTGCGATTGAATTGGACATGGTGGGGGGGGCTACCACTTAGACAGCCCCCTTTTTTCTGTTCTGTCGGCGCCCCTAATTGTGTACAAACGAAACTTTTGCCTGCACATTTCTGTACACACGAAGTAGAAACGATTGCGATAATTTGTGATAGAATAGAACATGTTGGTGGGGGGCTACCAGTTAGACAGTCCCCCACTTTGTTTTCGTTCTAGCGGCGCCCCTAATTGTGTACGAACATACATTTTGTCTGCACATTTCTGTACAAACGAAGTACAAACGATTGTGACAATTTGTGATTCAATTGGACATGGTGGGGGGGCTACCACTTAGACAGCCCCCATTTTTTTCTGTTCTGGCGGCGCCCTTAATTATGTACAAACGAAAATTTCGCGTGCACATTTCTGTACAAACGAAGTACAAACGATTGCGACAATTTGTGATTGAATAGGACATGGTCGGGGGCTACCACTTAGACAGACCCCAATTTTTTTCGTTCTGGCGGCGCCCCTAATTGCGTGCGAACATACATTTCGCCTGCACATTTCTGTACAAATGAAGTACAAACAATTGCGACAATTTGTGATTCAATTGGACATGGTGGGGGGGGCTACCACTTAGACAGCCCCCATTTTTTTCTGTTCTGGCGGCGCCCCTAATTGTGTACAAACAAAAATTTCGCCTGCACGTTTCTGTACAAACGAAGTACAAACGATTGCTATAATTTGTGATTGAATAGGACATGTTGGTGGGGGGCTACCAGCTAGACAGCCCCCAATTTGTTTTCGTTCTGGCGCCGCCCCTAATAGTGTACAAACAAAAATTTGGTCTGCATATTTCTGTACAAACAATGTACAAACGATTGCGATACTTTGTGATTCAATTGGACATCGTGGGGGAAGCTACCACTCAGACAGCTCCCCACTTTGTTTTCGTTCTGGCGACGCCCCTAAGTTTGTTCAAACAAACATTTCGCCTGCATATTTCTGTACAAACGATGCACAAACGAATGCGACAACTTGTGATTGAATTGGTTTTGGGGGGGGGCTACAACTTAGACAGCCCCCATTTTTTCTGTTCTGGCGGCGCCCCTAATAGTGTACAAACGAAAATTTGGCCTGTACATTTCTGTACAAACAATGTACAAACGATTGCGGCAATTTGTGATTTAATTGGACATGGTAGGGGCTACCATTTAGGGGAACTCCCTCGAGAGGAATCACTCTACTTATTTATTGGAAAAAGCAGAATTTAAAAATTCGCATTCGTCCAAAGTTATCGTGTGAAGTAACAGCCGTTTGTATGTACGTACTAATATTGATAAGTTCCACTACGCGATCCCAATTAATAGTTCATATACCCGCGCCACACACACACACACTAGCATTTGTACACACGAAAGTATACCTGGTAGTATCCACACGCTTACGCCGGAAACTAGAAACAAACACACACACACACACACACACACACAGGGACAGAGAGAGAGAGAAAGAGAATATCTTGTTGTACCTTTATACTGAATGCACCATTACTCACAAAATCAGTTAAAAAAGAAAAAAGAAAAAAGTTGTAAATGAAACTTTCAAAGATTGGTACCACTGCTGCGTGTCACACATGAGATTGTTCCATAATGATTGATTCGTAATATGATGTATATGGGTTTCTTAATGGTAGTATAACAAAATGCCTTCAAATTGACCACTAAATAAAAAGTGAAATTTATTTCTCAAATTTCTTAAAATCGAAGTCGGTGGGCATTATGGGAACAGTCTACAATAACAATATATGCAAATAAATATTAATATACTTCACGTTTTCCAGTGGGTGCAAGAAAGCTTCGAATAGTATTTGTTGCCAGAAGCATTAGCTGATGTAAATATATATATATATATATATATATATATCTGCTCTCTTCCTCCTCCCCCATGTTGCTCCGCCAAATTTAAATTATAAGAACAATCCCAGGCCTGAGCCTCATCTATGTTGAAAATTTGAGCAAGATCGGTCGAGTGGTTCAGGACTTATTAAGTTTTATTTATTTTCTACACCCTCAGTTTCACCATCAAAGTGAATAACCTAAAACCAGACCAGCCGTGAAACAAATGCATGTTACAAATTTGATCAAGATCGCTTTCGAGGCTCGGGAGATTTAGTCACAAACAGTGATTTTCAGGTGTCAAAACACCTTGGACACCTGCAAGAAAATTGACGAGAAAAGTAAAAAGAGATGATGGGAACAGATGTTTGATGAGGGTCCGCTACTTCTGAAGTGTATGTCATTCATGGCCGCTATCTTAAAATCGGGGGGCGCGGTGGCTCAGTGGTAGAGCGTTCACCTCCGGTGCTTGGGGTCCTTGGTTCGATCCCAGCTTGCGCCGTGTGGACTTTGTGGTGGACAAACACCGTGCTCGTGGGTTTTCTCGGGGTTCTCCCGTTTCCTCCCACTTCCTTCATTCCACCATTTCACTCATCTCTCATCATCACCGTCTCCTTTAGCCTAACCGGCATAACCGTGGGACGTAAAACTTAAAGATTTCATTTCATTTTTCTATCTTAAAATCAGCCATTTTGGATTCAAGTCATTTTTTTTTAAATGGGAAGGGTAGTGTATGACACATCAAGTAACACTAGCTTGAGCTCAGGAATTTAGCGGTGTAATTTGTTTTTTTCTATGTTGTACAATTTAGAAGTTATTAATGTTCAAATGCAGGAAATTATCTTGATACTGAATGCTACAACACATGTTTTACCTGTTGTCCATCCCGTGTAGTGCACAACTGTAGTCGCCATATTGTCTACTTAAGATGTCCCCATAGATAAAAATCAAGGGGCGTTAAATATGAGGATCTGGGCGGCCACTCCATGGGACCACGGCGACAAATCCATTTCCCTGGCAGTTGTTCATCCAATAATTCACGGACACCAAGTCGTTCTGAAAATAACATGGGAAATGGGAATACACGAAACCCGTATTCCTTCATTGTATGCCTACAATATCTGTGGAAAATTAAACCACTGCGGTTTGCTTCTTCCCTGTTGGGCGCTAACTATCAATATTTTGGGTACGTTCTATTCAACCTAAAAAAATTCGAAAGAAAATAAAAACCCGTATTCCTTTATTTTTGCGTATTGTAAATTCAAAATGTTTGCGTATTGTAAATTCAAGGGGTCCGTGCCCCACCCAACCGTTTCCTCCAGGAAAATACGAAACCCTTTTCCTCGCTTTATGTCTGAAATAACTTGAAAAAATTCATTCACATCGGTTCACTTCTTCTTGCCTTCCGAGGGTCAACTTTCAAATTTTTGGATGGGGATTTTGGAACAAAAAACCTTTTTTCCGGAGAACATAAAAAACTTGTATTCGTTTATTTCTGGCGTATTGTCCATACACAAAGTTATGTTGCAATTCTTAATGTCCTTTATACACATCTGACATACTGTTACTAGCACTTTTGATATATCGTGATCAAAGGTTTGGTCAGTTCGGTAGCCCACCGAACCGTAATTTGAAAAAAAATACGAAGAACCGTATCATCAGTTTACGTCTGCAATATCTGTGCACAATTTCATTCACTTCGGTTCACTTCGTTTTGTGTTTAGTGAGTCAACTTTCAAAATTTTGTATATGGGCTTTTGCCCCTTAGACCGTTTCTTTCTCAGAAAATAAAAATCCAATATTTTTTGAGTATGGACAATACACAAACTTATGTGGCAATTATTCATGTCCTTACACATATCGGACATACTGTTACTAGCACTTTTGATATTTCGTGATCAAATGTTTGGAGTGGCCCTTGTTCTAACAAACCGTTTTTTCCAGGAAAATACGAAACCCGTACAATTGTTTCACGTTTGCAATATCTGTGCAAAATTACATTCTCTATGGTACACTTTCTCTTAGCATTCGGCGATAAATTTCAAAACTTTAGGTGTTCTTCTTTTGGAACCAAAAAACCGTTTTTCATCAGAAAATAGAAAAGTATTCGTTTTTTCGTATTGACCGTACAAAACTTTCGTTGCAATTCTTCATGTCCTTTACACACATCGGACATGCTGTTACTAGCAATTTTGATATTTCATGATCAAATGTTTGGAGGGGGCGTGACCCACCTAACCATCTTTTCTAGGAAAATACGAAACCCGTATTCCTTCATTGTATGTCTACAATATCTGTGCATAATTAAATCACTGCGAGTCACTTCTTCTTGCCTTTCGGGCGTTAACTGTCAATATTTTGAGTGGGTTCTTTTGAACCTAAAATTTTATTCATAGAAAATGAAATCCCGTATTCCTTTATTCCTTTATGTATTGCGTGTTTTAAATGCAAAAAGTTTCGTTGTAATTCTTCATGTCCTTTACACACATCTGACATACTGTTACAAGCACTTTTGATATTTCGTGATCAAATCTTTGGAGTTGTCCGTGCCCCACCCAACCGTTTCCTCCAGGAAAATACGAAACCCGTATCGTCATTTTACATCTGAAATAGCTATGCACAATTTCATTCACTTCGGTTTACTTCTTCTTGATTTCCGGGCGTCAACTTTCAAATTTTTGGATTTCGGGCTTTTGAAACGTGAAACCTTTTCCCCGGAGAACATAAAAACACGTATTCTTCTTTCTTTTTGCGTATTGTCTATACGCGAAGTTATGTTGCAATTCTTCATGTCCCTTTCACACATCTGAGATATTGTTACTAGCACTTTTGATATTTCGTGATCAAAGTTTTGGAGGGTTCGGTGCCCCACCCAACCGTTTTCTGATGGAAAATACGAAAACCTGTATCCTCAGTTTGCGTCTGCAATATCTATGCACAATTTCATTCACTTCTTTTCACTTCTTTTTGCATTTCGGGCGTTAACTTTCAAAATTTTGGGTAGGAGCTTTTGCCCTCTAAAACCTTTTTCTTTTTGCAGAAAATAAAAATACAGTATTTTTTGAGTCTTGACCATACACAAAGTTATGTGAGAATTCTTCATGTTCTTACATACATCGGACATACTGTTACTAGCACTTTTGATATTTCGTGATCAAATGTTTGGAGAGGTCTGTGGCCCACCTAACCACCTTTCCCAGGAAAATAGGAAACCCGTATTTCTTCACTGTATGTCTACAAATCTTTGCAAAATTAAATCACTGCGGTTCACTTCTTCTCTTTCGGGTGTTAATTGTCAAAATTTTGGGTGAGTTTTTTGAACATAAAATAAAGCAAATCCACCGAAAATAAAACCATGTTCTCAATTAATTCTTGCGTATTGGAAAAACAGCAAGTTTCGTGGCAATTCTTCATGTCCTTTACACATATCTGACTTACTGTTACTAGCAATTTTGATATTTCGTTATCAAAGGTTTGGAGCGGTCGGTGCCCCAAGCAACCGTTTTCTGAAATAAAATACGTAAAACTGTATCCTCAGTTTACGCCTGTAATATCTGTGCACAATTTAATTCACTTCGGTTCACTTCTTTTTGTCTTTCGGGCGTTAACTTTCAAAATTTTGGGTAGGAGCTTTAGCCCCCTAAAACGGTTTCTTTATTGGAGAAAATGAAAATAGAGTATTTTTTTTAGTATTGACCATACACAAAGTTATGTGGAACTTCATGTCCCTTACACACATCTGAGATTTTGTTACTAGCACTTTTGATATTTCGTGATCAAATGGTTGGAGTTTCCCGTGCCCCACGTAACCGTGTTTTTCGGGAAAATACGAAACCCGTATAATCGTTTCACGTCTACAATATCTGTACAAAATGATATTTACTTTGGTTCACTTCTTCTTAGAATTCGCGTTAACTGACATCCTGTTACTAGCACTTTCGATATTTCGTGATCAAAAGTTTGGAGGGGTCGGTGCCCAACCCAACCCTTTTTTCCAGGAATACGTGAAACCCGTTTTCCCTCAATTTATGTCTACAATATCTGTGCACAATTTCATTCACTTTGGTTCACTTCTTTTTACCTTTTGGGAGTCAACTTTCCAAATTTTTGGTGGAGTTTTTTATCCTAAAACCGTTTTTCCGCAGAAAATAAGAATGTATTCGTTTGTTTTTTTGGGTACTGTCCATACGTAAAGTTTCGCTGCAATTCTTCATGTCCCTTGCACAGAGCTGACATACTTTTACCAGCACATTTGATGTTTCGTGATCTAATGTTTGGAGGGTCCCGTGCCTTACCCAATCGTTTTTTTCCAATAAAATATGAAACCCGTATTTCCTTATTTTACTTCCGCAATATCTGTGGACAATTTCACTCACCTTCGTTCAGTTATTCTTGCCTTTCGGTTGTCAACTTTCAAAATTTTGGGTGGGGCTTTTTTATTAAATCTTTACATTATATAACTGTTTTTCTTTTTTATTAGATTCTGTTTTTGGTGTGAAGGAGAGAAATGGTTTACTCTAATATTTGTTTTTTTGCCATTCATCTTGTTTGAACTGCTTAAGTAAGAACATTTTCTAACTTTTGATGTCATCCAACTAGGTCACAATAATAAAATTGTCGTTCTTAACAATTTGTTTTTATCTTATTTGCAGTTTGCCTCACTGATATATTTGTTACAGAATTGAGGTTTTGTCCAACGCCTTTTGAATTCGCAACCAACCCATCCGCCGTGCTTTTTGGTTTGCTTGCTATTGCAGGGAAAGGAGAATTGCATGTGATAATGCCCTTTTGGAGTCATGTATAAAAAAGTAGTTCTAGCATACACAGCTAATGGCACCACTAATAGTAAGTACAAAACAGCTGATAGAGTTTCTAATTTTTTCTTGAATCTTAAATTAATGCAACTCATTACAATGTAACTTTTTCCTGAAGTTCTGGATATATCTGAATTTTCTCTTCGTCTTCCCTTTTTTCACTTGTGATGGAATGCATTAATTTACTGTAGAATAATGTAATCTCCCTCTGTATCTCATTGCTGTTGTCATCAGTTATATCGCTCTCTTTTTCAGTGTTGTGATCTACTTCTATCCATTGCTAAAGATTTGCTTTACTTCCTTAAGACGCATGTTGACTTCAGTCGTGTTTCTTACGAACTTGTTGTTGAATTTTCTTTACCTTATTAATTCCGTATTACCTTGCAATGTTCCACATATTTCATTTTAGATATAGTATGTTACTACTAAACTATTTCTCTTCTTTTCTTCATAATATAACGTATTTCTTCGGAGATTCTTCTCACTCTTTTTCTTTGCAATACTTCCTATTAACATAGCTACGAGCAACAAAACTTATGTAATATCCATCTTAGCTCCCGAAATGTCCATATTCTCCTCGAGCATGATAAAACGGTACATCCGGTTCAGATTAAAATATATATTACTTTATTCTTGGGGATTTTCTTTCTACACGTTCCTGTCATGCTACAAGTCTATGTTTTCTAGTTTGATCTTCAGATACAGTTTTTATATTACCAAGAGGGTCTCTTCGTTTCTTGAACCTGTTACTTCAGTTGTCCATTTTGTATCTTCTATTAGGCGTTATGTATTCAGTTTTACTTGCCTTTCACATGAATGTCTACAAGTCTATCGATGTTTTTCCTTGAAGAATGAATCCATACTGCATATCTACCTATTTTCGCCGAAACTACGAAGACGTATTGTTTCTTTAGATTGTTTCTAAGAAATCCATGCACCCGGTCCTGGCACATTCTGGCCCTCTGTATTAGAATAAATGCCCACTATTCAATACGATTAGTTTTTCGTTTCGTCTTACTTTGCTTAACTCTACGGTGTCTCTGTTAATCATCTCTAACTCTCCGTCCAACTATGAACTCTTGCTTGTGATGCAAGAGGTCTTGCATTATATGATACCATGGTTACTTTTGAATTAAAACATATTCCATAACTGTGTGGATGCTTCCTCTTTCATGTAACAGACAGTCATTGTCTGGAAAAGGACTGGACTAAGATAACAGCTTCATTTACAATTAATTTGCCTGTCATCACAATTTGTAAATACCGCTGTCACACTACAGTGGTATGTGATAATATAGAGGGTGAAAAGTGGACATCCTTTTCCGGCATAGTTGGATGTGTAAAATTCATTTCTACCTTTCATGTGAGTCCAGATTTTGCTTATTTGTTATATTTTTTTAATAAAAAACAAGATTTTTTGTGAGGATGTGGTAATGGAATTTCAAAGGGAAGCGTTAGTTCTCTTTATACTCGCCTTGGTATTGTGTTTGGTGACTACACACTACTTTTAGTGATAAGTAAAAGATAAGGCTGCCTAAAGGTAAAATATCTTTATCTTGTAGTCCAGGCTCATTTTCACCTAAAAAGATCTCAATTTGACATGAGCGAGACCAAAATTCAACATAATGTATAGAATGTGGGCAAGAAAGATATCACGATGCCTGTAATCCTATATCTTGTCAATGATTGAAACTGTGCTGACAGTCTGAGTGTTGAATATTGCCTTCCAAGTAATAATAAGATCCTCTTCCATTCTGTTATAAACATAATTATCTCGACCAATTAAATAAACTCGAACATATTATAATTGCCCTCTGTTACTGGAAATAGTAAATGAGAACCAAATTTCAGAGCAACTTAAATTGGATAGTACTTAAAGTGTTTTTTGTATCAGTAGAATCTCATTGTCTATTGAGTGACAACCAAGAACAGATTTCATCTTGGGATCAACTAAATGTTACCGTAGAAGTAATAAAATTCGAGTTATCTGCCCAACATGTTGTACAGGTAGCTTGCATCAAAAGTAAGAAATCAGGTGATTTTTTATAGTCAATCAATAACTTTTACTTACAGTTTGCGTACATTTTCCAAACATGTGATAGTTGATTATCATAGATTAAAAGTACGTCCCTATATTCCCATTATTTTCCAATGCTTTAAACATCAACAATTCTGGCATATTAGCACATCACGCAATTCAACATATTTCGCTAATTTTGTTTAGTGTCTTACGTAATGGTTTCACTGGTCATGGTTTCGTATCTTATGTAATGACCAAATTCTACTACGTCAACTGTAAGGCTGATCATTCCGCGTGAACTATACAGCTTTTCAAAAACAGAAACGTATCCGAGAGTTCGTTGCTATTTGAAAACGTTTCCACTACTCATTCAAAGAGCTGTATCTGGGCTAGCGTTCCAATCCCATTCCGTACACGTAACTTTCTGGAGGCCTTCTTCAACCGAGACATCTGACATTTCTACTAAAACAGCGTTTGTTAAATGTAAGATTGTAAACCCAGAACACTCAATGCTCCCTTTTGCAGCTCACAACAGAGTATTCCCGTGCTTTTGGCACTAATGCTCTAAAACTAACGCCAACTTAACATCACTCGCCACACTTTTTTGACATCATATTAAGGCAGCACACTTTTCGTCGCATTCTCAACCATGTTATCTCTAAAAGAAGCTCAAACTTACCATTAGTTCCCAAGCCACTATGATAGTGAAAGCTTGATTTCACTGAAATATGATAGTGCAAGACAAAGTGATTGAAACTGTCTTAAATGAATTCTTAACCGCTTCATCAGTTAGGTTGTAAAATCAAAGCAACTTATCTCTGACCACTTATCTACACCTGTCTCTTTGAAAGAAAACATTGTTCATTCTTCACAGTTACTTCTTACATGATATACAATATAATCATTCCACTGATGTTCGCGTTTTCGGTGGCGTAACCAACCCTAACTCCTAGTATAATTGTTGTTATATTAACAACATTCAACTTTGCAAGTAGTTCCAGTGCCAGATTATTTCCAATGGACACCTACAATCTCTTCTTTGTACATATTTTTTTGCTGAAGCCTTTTCCGTAGGCTAATTGATCCTGCTTTCCGAATGGCTACCTGTATTGATTCTGAATGTCTACCTGTGTTGTCATCTGTGTTAATTCTGAATGGTTACCATCGAGTATGAAACAGTGTTTGTACAACGATATTGGCCACAAATCTGTGTTCCTAGTTTTTAATAATCGTAGTCCTTCTCAATTGGTTCTTAATGGTCCATTGAGATTATCCTGCATAGTGATTCCCTTCCGGATGCCTTCACATGGACAGTAAACCCGTATGGCGTATTCTTATCTAAGTTGCAGTTTCTTTTATTTGTTCGCCAGATTGTTGGGTTTGAATATATTAGTTGTTACTTAAAGTGGTTACCATGCATTAAAAATCTTAAGTATTCTTCTATGAAAGCTGAGAACTTGACTAGAGTAATTTTCCTCCGCACGTGGGTTGATTTTATTGTTTTGTTGCGATTATATCATAGTCTAGTTTGGTCCTAGTACGATTATCGTTGCTTCTACTCAGCAGCCAGTTCTTCTTTGTTGAAGCAACATTATATATCCTGGAAATCTTGCTAGCTACGGTGCTGTTAGAAGTAATCCTGTTCGTAACATTTATATTAAAGCAAGCGATTGAACTCTATCGTCGCAAGAGACTTCCCCTAATAATACCGCCCATGTCTGTGGTATTTCTGACCATCTCTGTTGCTTTCGTTTGCACGATGGAGAGATCTACGAGCAATATGCAACATTTAATCGGATTTCAAACGATGATTACGAGATTCTTACTCTAATGAAGTTTTGTAGCCATCTTTTTGCTTGCCTAATGTTTGTGCTCTTCTACCATGGATGCTGACTCCACAAAAAATTTGACCTTCAGTTGTCACTCACCAACAACACACAAACACTTAAGAATGTTATCAAGAGCATTCTACTGGAAACAGGAGTGCTACTAGAACATTACGTCTGTGTTAATTTGGTGTATACCACGATTACATAGGAAATAGATACGTCGGTTGTGCCTTCGTCTTGATCAAGAAGAGCCCAGAACTTTGACTTCATAGCCTACGTTCAGTATTTCAGCTATAGCAATATAGTCTAGGCATCGGGGTTTGAAAATTAAGTTCCAAGGGCAAATCATGTAACAACTTGGCATCCGATATTTTTTGAATATATACTCATCACTGATCACAAAATGCCTGATGCCTTAAAACAGACCTCACGGGAGGCGAGGGGGAGAAACCCGAAATTCTAGCCATTTCTATTATTCACTACAACTCCCTAACCATTGGAGATAGAACATCCAAGCTCTTTTTATTTTGTTTGACTAATTGTCTTCTACAATTTAATTCTAGTGCATTTTGAGCTAAATATCATGGTTTTCTCGTTATTTGAATTTTTACTCAGTTTTGGTTGCGCGTGACATGAGTTTTTAACCATAAATTCTTTACAAGATGGAATTCGGAAAAATGTTTCCTCTAAAAGTTTTTCGTCATTCTACGTTCTTTCAAAAAATATATACTTATATTAGTGTAGGACTAATAGTGCCTGAGTTATAAGCGATTTTATTCTGTCATGTGCGAAACTGATCATTCTGTGGCCCAAGAGTTACCTTCCTACAAAAAGTTGATATTAGCAGCTGATGATGATTAATATATATATAATCTTGTCTGCCTGTAAGTATATAATCCTAAAAAATAAATCTCACCATACTCGAAATAAAAATATCCATTTGTAATATTAGTTGAGGGAGTTTTGGATAATAATCCTTGTCAAAACGCAAAATTTCTTTGAGAAGAAAGCTTTCTCTAGTGCACAGTATGAGAAACTCTGCAAATCTGTTTCTTTATGAGTGTCTCTGATACCTTCTAACACATGCAGTTTTCTATTCATTTTTCTGAAAAAAAAATATTGTTTGAACAAGGTTTGTTTTTGCTACAAGTCTGGCGTTCTCTAAGGTGATTGACCAAGGATTCGAGCAGATTAAAATCGGACAATGCAATATCGGAGCAGTATGAAAGATGCAATAGTGTTTCCCATCCAAGCGTAGAATGGTTTCCTGGGTCATCCTAGCCATGCAGGGCATAGTGTTGTCCTGTAACAGGAGGACCTATTTGCGATTCAGAAGTGCTGGTTCCAAGGTTTTGAGTTTCTTTTGAACACGGCTTAACTGCTTACAGTACGCTATCGCATTGATGCTCCGACCAGCAGGTAGCAGTTCCCGATGCACGATACCGCGAGCAGTCCATCAAACACACAGGATTACCTTTTTCTGGTGCAGCGCTGGTTTCGGATTTTTTGGAACCTGTTCATGGGATGCTAACCAATGATGACGGCGCTGTGGACCTTTGTATAGATCCCACTTCTCATCACTTGTCCAGGAATGCCTCCTTCCTCAGACAGCAACAAAACGCAGGTGTCTGCAAGCGTAGCGTTCTGGTCCGGAGTTAAAATATATGGGACTCATCGGACTAACTTGTGGTGCTTCCTAAGTTGATGGATGTGTGCTGAATAGTTTTCCCACTCACACTGGATTGTAGTCCCAGTTCCTCATATGTCCGGCCACTGTTTGCCCCAATTGCTGCCTGAAGATATTCATTTTGTACATCTGTTGGTCGTTCGGCAAGTAGTGCGTCTTCGAGTGTTTCGACACCGTCTTTAAACTTGTTAAACCACCACCATTGCACTGTCTGTGTAGTCACGACACCCTCACCAAAGGCCTGGCATACCTTCTGCTCCGCTGCAACTACGTTTGAACCCAGTTTCATTTTGTACAGCATACACGCCCTTATGGCGCTCTGTGAAAGTCCTATGTTCACTCTGTCCTTACGCAAATTCACGTTGTAACTGAAATGCCACAACCAGGTAGTATATTGGATATAGCCACACTAACAACTGACCTTCGCCTTATCTGCATTCGCATTTAACTCACAGTGTGAGGGCTAATTGAACACATATGTCCACCGCAATAACAGAACATTTTGGGTACCTTTATATCTTGTGATGTCTTTAATGCAACATTCAGTCTTCTTCATCACTCTGTTCATTAACTGATTGAATTTTTATACTCGCTAGGATAAGTACACATTGAAGTTCACATGAAACCGCGATTCTTACATTTGTTTCAAACTTACACACTCGAGTTTCTGATAGCTGCACGTGGTAATCTCTAAAGAAGCCTTGGGAATATCTTAGAGTGTTTTCGAAACTGGCTTCAGAATTTGGTCCTTCAAGTAGCAACAAGGGTATTCTGGAATTGGTAGATAAACCTCACACTTATCAGCATTTCCCAAATTGCTGTTTGGTAGTGGGATCTCTTAATGTGTTGTTTCAGAGCATCACTAGTCTGAAGTAATATCTCCAGGGTGCATTTCCCTAAAAGTAGGAGCATAGTTTCATCACGAATCTTAGCACTAACCTTGAGGAGCTTTGTAAAAGACAGTCCTGCAGATTGGATAGCGCTTGCTGATAAAGGAATCTATCATAATGATAATAAAAGGGCACAGTTGTCTGACATGAGTAAGTTGACAGTTCTTGATCTTTGATGATACAATTAGATATTACGTTATGTCGCATCCAAGTGAAGAGCGATAAGCCTGTACCTCTCCTCTCATTCTCAGATAACTGGTGGCAAAGGTGATGAACTGGATTAAACCTTCTTGTCTTTGAAATCCCGCCATCATGTACAATTCTCATAATGGTGTATCAACAGCAGGAATACATCGGTGTCTCTATTCATCACGACATTTCTTTCTGAACTGTGATTGACAGCATGAAGTATCATTCTATAATCTGCTTCTTCATTCATCCCTTCAAGATTTTGAACATCGATCTCGAAGTTTGACGTAACAGTTTTCTGATCTTTACCACTATCGGAAACAACAACAAAGGACTCTGAAGGTGATAATTACAACAATGCATTATCTACTTATGGTCTACTTACTCAGAGAACTGTGATCTTTTATTTTCCTTAGGACAGATTACATATCAGCAAACGCTATTGAATCCAGAACTGTTTTACACAAAACTCCTTAAGGTTAATTTGAAGATCTGTGATGAAGCTAGGTTCCTACTGTTAGGAAAATGCAGTCTGGAGAGATTACCTCCAACTAGTGATGCTGTGAAACAACATATTGAAAGATCCCATTACCAAACAGCAATTTGGGAAAGCTGATAAATATGATATTGATCTACGAAAGCCAGAAGACTCCGGATGGTACTTGAAAGACCAAATTCTGAGACCAGTTTTGAAAACACTCTAAGATATTCCCAAAGCTTCTTTAGAGATTACCATATGTAGCTGTCAAATTTTGAGTGTGTAAGTTTGAAACGCAAATGTAAGAATCTCGGTTTCTTGTGCACTCCCATGTGTAGTTGTCCGAACGAGAGTAAAAATTCGGGTCTAGGTCAAAACCCCCACAGCCAAAACCCCCACACTCAAGAAATGTCAAAACGCCCACACAAACGGTCATAACCCCCACACAAAAGGACAAATCTCCCAAACGCACGAACGGTCAAAACCCCCACAGCCAAAACCCCCACACTCAAGAAATGTCAAAACGCCCACACGATCGGTCACAACCCCCACACAAATGAACAAATCTCCGAAACGCACGAACGGTCAAAACCCCCACAGCCAAAACCCCCACTCAAGAAATGTCAAAACGCCCACACAATCGGTCAAAACCCTCACGCAAATGGACAAAACACCCACACATAGCAACGGTCATAATCCCCACATAAATGGACAAAACTCCCACAAAATCGGACAAATCCCCCACACTCTGAAACGATCGTCATTTCACGTCTTTGTTGCGGCTCTTTATGACGCCCAAGAAGAATAGTTGCATCATCAGTTTAAGTGGAATAAAAAATGTTATTAAAAAGTACAAGGGCAATACATGAGTATGGGGGTTTTGTCAATTTGTGTGGCAGTTGTGACTATTTCTGCATGTGGGAGTTTTGTCCATTTGTGTGGGGGTTTTGTCCATTTATATGGGGATTGTGACCGTTTCTATGTGTGGCTGTTTAGTCCATTTGTGTGGGAGTTATGACCGTTGGAGGTTATGACCGACTACCAGTGTGGGGGTTTTGGCTGTGGGGGTTATGACCATTCGTGTATTTGGGAGATTTGTCCATTTGTGTGGGGGTTATGACCGATCGTGTGGGCGTTTTGACATTTCTTGAGTGTGGGGGTTTTGGCTGTGGGGGTTTTGACCGTTCGTGCGTTTGGGAGATTTGTCCATTTGTGTGGGGGTTATGACCGTTTGTGTGGGCGTTTTTACATTTCTTGAGTGTGGGGGTTTTGGCTGTGGGGGTTTTGACCGGTTCCCAAAAATTCAATATCTGTTAATAAACAGTGGTGAAGATGACTGAATGATGCATTAAAAACATCACAAATTTCTTTATCGTTTTATCATATAAGAGTTGCATAACATTATTGAGAACTAATTCTAGAAACCAAATAATTTGTTCTCTTGTGTAGATATTTCTTAGGCAAACGATTTCCTTATATTATATTTCCTATTATAGATTTATTGTATTATATCAACTGTACGCAATCTCAATAATAGGGAAGTGCTTTTCCCGTAAATAAGATTTAACAGTTTAAAAGTTAAAAAACGTGGATGGCAAATTGTTCATGATTCTCTCTTGAAGAAAATTTTGAAATCTGGTTCCTTCTGTATTTCGTTCAATATCATTGTAGTACATAAATCGAAGGACTTGTAGCAAAACCAAACCTTGTTCAAACAACATTTTTTTTTTTCAGAAAAATTAATAGAAAGCTGCATGTGTTAGAAGGTATCAGAGACACTAATAAAGAAACAGATTTGCAGAGTTTCTCATACTGTGCACTAGAGAAAGCTCTCTTTTCAGAGAAACTTTGTGTCTTGACAAGGATTATTTTCCAAAATTCCCTCAACTAATATTAAAAATGGACATTTTTAATTCGATAGAGAGACTTAATTGCTCTGTAATACTTGCATGCAGACAAGATTTTATATATATTAATCATCATCAGCTGCTAATATCTACCGTTTGTGGGAAGGTAAGTGTTGGGCCGCACCGTGATCAGTTTCGCACACGACAATAAAGTCGATTGTAACTCAGGAACTATTAGTCCGGCAGTAATATAAGTATACATTTTTTGAAAGAGCATAGAACGAGAAACTTTTAGAGGAAACATTTTTCCGAATTCCTTCTTGTAAAGAATCTGTGGCTAAAAAACTTATGTCACGCCTAACCAAAATTGAGTAAAAATTAAAATAACGGAAAAACTATGATATTTAGCTCAAAAATGCACTAGAATTAAATTGTAGAAGACGATTGGACAAACAAAATGAAAAGAGTTTGGATGCTCTATCTCCAAATTAAAATAAAATAACGGAAAAACTATTATATTTAGCTCAAAAATGCACTAGAATTAAATTGTAGAAGACGATTGGACAAACAAAATGAAAAGAGTTTGGATGCTCTATCTCCAATGGTTAGGGAGTTATAGTGAATAATAGAAACGGCTAGAATTACGGCTTTCTCCCCCTCCCCTCCCGTGAGGCGTGTTTTATGGCATCAGGCATTTTTGTGATCAGTGATGAGTATATGTTCAAAAGATATCGGTTGCCAAGTTGTTACATGATTTGCCCTTAAACTCGAAAAGGACAGCACTTTCTTCAAATTGATGCATTGACTAATAGGATTGTGTGTTATCAGCCTGTGTCTGGACATGTCAGCTTTAGTTAAACTCGTATACCGACACAAAGGCCTAAACTCTGCATTACTAGATGGTGCATCGGAGTACTGTCTCCCGAGCAACTATTTTGCACAACGGCAATCATATTAGAACCAAGCAAAGAACATTAATTTTCACTCAGTCAAACTTCTTTCTGGTAATTGGCAAAAGTTCTCGCGTACTAGCCACCGGAACGAACTGATTTTGACGCTGTTTTGTATCAGACTCTCTCATTTAACAAATTAGTAATTAGTGTGGTGATCTAACTGTACGTATTATAAAGGCTGTTTCACAGTACTTCTTTTTAGTGTCCAGAATACCCATACCCCACACGTTTAGGTTTTTTCAAATTCTTTGTCTGATTTTTGAATATAATATGATGTTGAGTTTCGTCACTACCAATTTAATTCGTGAAATCATAATAGCTAAACTGATGTAATGTGTATCTATATTAAATATTTCTTATTATTTGTTATTAATATTTATATTTTTAAAGTTTTTGTTACATATATATATATATATATATATATAATATTTATTTATTTATCTCTTGTACTCTTGTATGACCATTGATTTAATTTTGATATTTTTCTACTTTAATCCCATATTTTGCAGTACTTTTATTTGAATTACACGTTGTTTTAGGTTTTTCATTTTGAAATTGTAATTTACTGTATTTGTATAATATGACGGTGACAAAAAGCCTGGAAACTGACGCTATAATTTAACAATAATTATTCATTCATTCAAAATGACACGGCAACTTTAAATTTGCTTTAATAATTTATAAACAGGCACAAAGTAGATTATACTAAAATAACTATTATTTTGGCGCTGGATATATTCCATATGATTCGCATAATATATAAAGTCAGTTACGATTATAATTTGTTTAAGGTGTAACTTCTCGCTAGTATTATATAAAATTGTATTGCATTGAAATTCGAAACTCTCGTATGTACTTATCTGGACACCATGTTGAATTCAACTTCCGAACTATCTTTTGTTTTCGCTTCTTTTCGTATTGCGGATAATATTTTAATACTCTGAAATTCATGTATAAACACTTCTGCAAACAATCCCATGATACTTTCCTATCAGACGTAATTATAGAATAAAATCTTACGATTTATTTAAAAGTACATATTACAACATAAATTTAAATATAAGTGAATAATCCTCACAATGAAACATTTACTAAGATTTTGTTTATATCATATATTACAGTCTTACCTGCGTGCTTTCACAAGAGTAGGTAGCGACAGATATCGTTGTACCATGAGTTGATTAGTTGCGTTTCTATTAATAAAGTAAAATATTGGTCCTATAAGCCCATTCCATACTGTGTTGCGAATTAGTGGATTTGGGTCAAAACTGAAAATAATAATAATAATAATAATAATAATAATAATAATAATAATAATAATAATAATAATAATAATAATAATAATAATAATAATGCTATATATATGATTTGCTATGGATTATCATTGATTAGCATTTAAAATACAAGAAATCTTAATGTTCCCGAAATGGAAATTAGGATGCGGGAGTGAATATTCTTCTGAGAGTTGACACTAATACTATATATAATGTTATTTTAGGTTATAAGTGAATTAGCATTTTCTTTGTTTAATAACAATTTTATGAGCACATATAAAAGAATTTAAAACACACAACTCGAGATGAGTTGAAGGATCTAGCAAATATATTATTTAATGGAATGAAGTACAGGGTTATTGAGAAGATTATGATAAACTAACTTTTATTTATATTGTATTGAAATGATATGCAAAACCAAAATTTGTCGTATAAAAGGAGAGGAAGGATATACGTTTATATAGATATCATATGTGCAGATGTCTATCTAATAATCAACTTAATGTTACACGCGTCGCAGTGTATCCTCGGTTTTCATATACCCAGCAGTTCCTATATAGTACTTCTTTCTTGACTTTGGTATGAAAATGTTACTTCAAGACTGTTGGTGCAAATTTCACCACATAATACACACTCCCAGCCATCGTTGTCCTCAATAGTATTGTTGGCATAATATCTAGTACACCTATTGACTTTGACGTAAATTATAAATACAGATTATAAAATCTACAAACTTCATTTATACTTTCCGGCCAATATTAATTACATATGTCGTTTTAGTACAAAATAAATACGCTTTAACAGAAAACCCTTTTCCTTAAATAGGCCTGTATATTATGAATATTTTATAACAACGGTACTGCAAATTTAAGGTAATAAACGAACATTGTTAATTAGTTAGTTAAGCTAATAATTGAGTATCTACTTACATTCTTGCTACCAGCGAGGAAGACATTCGTATAAGGGCTAGCCTTTTCATATGGTCTGTCAGTAGAGTCTTTTAAGAAGACTTCAGAAGAAATATCCTTAACTGTCTGTACCGCAGCCTAGGTTGCCCAATCAACCACTTCCCTAACCCAAGTGCGCGCGTTAGTCGCCAATTTTGGAGATACCCCAATGGATTTCCTCCTCCGGTAGGAACGACAGAGTATCAGGTCCTACCTACCTCATTTTATGGGAGAAGTACACAGTAAATCATCTTCACCAATGGGCGATATAGTCCATTTGTACCATGCAGATATTCCCATTTGAGAAACACCAATCGATCTCATTCGGTGGGTCCGGGTTAAATAGTTTGCCTCATTGTCCAATAAAACACCAAGGTGAGATACCACTCATAGTCTTTTGTTCAATAGTCCGTGTGTTTGACCTTTTTAGAAGGCCATTATTCTTCTGACTCTTTGCCTCCTTCAGTAGGGAGGTTATAAACAAACAATCAAATTTAGTAAAGTAATGTTAAATAATTGTTCAATTACAGAATACGTTTTAGTATTATAACTGTTATGACTCTTATGATGGTGGTATACAAAAATCTTTAAATTCTTCAGAAACACATATTTATAGGAAATATTGTAAATTATGTAACAAAAGTGGTTTATGAAACTTAAAACTGTTTATTAAATTAAATGAAGGTGTTTCAGAAAGTAAACTAAATTCAAAATATTACAGGAAGGGAACATCCCACACATTTCAAATTCTAGGAATAGAAGCTAGAGGTTTCTAAACGGAGTTTAAATTTTTAAATAGATGCCTTTGTCAGCTGATTTGGAATAACAGATAACTGACGATGACTGTACCGTTAAGTGTTTGTAGTACGAAAGAGCAGTTAGCAATTTACGTTTATTTATGGTGGGAGGTCTGAAACTTCAAGTCATCCGTAGAAGCATATTAGTAAACTATGGGGATAGCTGCAATAGCTGGAGAAAAGCGAACGAGTGGACAGATCTGTTTGAAAGTTAGAATGTAGGAATCGTAGATTAACAAGTCCAAGTACGGTCGTTATAGATTAAAATGTGCTACGTGTTAACGCCATGATTGGTGAGAACCTTCGTATTTCTTTAGAAATATTGCATACGACATACGATTTATGTACTGTTCATTTCTAGACACCTTCCTAACGAACCTAAGGACTTCATTGCTTTTCTATAGCAAGTATAGTTGTTCCGGTACTATCACAATATTTTTTTACAACTTTTCTAGACGAGCTCTTTTGTACCTGTATGGTTAGCGTGGGCGTCTTTAGTGCAAAATCACCAATGTTATTTCCAATGGTATCTTTTATGGTTCGGACTCCACGTTAAGTTGTAGGTATAGGTCTCATAACAACGGTTGCTTAACTAAGAATCAATCAACTAATTTTAATAGGTTTGACGATTACAACAATCAGATATCTAATCGCTGTTTTCTTATGATGCAAACTGCTGCAAGAACATCTTATCCTTGCAATTGTACAGCGGGGGACACTTCTAAATGGTACAGCCATATGGAGATTTACGGCTAAGGTGTACCATTTAGAAGTGTCCGCCGCTGTACAGTACATGCAGTCTGTTGGGAAGTGTCAGCACTTTTACAAGGCATTGGTGTTCTTTCGCGATTTTGAAACGTCTTGGTTGATTACTGCTGTAAAGATCTTCTTCTTGTTCACATCAACCATAGATTCGTGAGCAATATGGAAATTTTAAGGCTTTTCTCTCCCTTATGGCAGCTGTTTTATACTATGATAAAGTCTTTTATTCGTAACTGCCTCTAGATATTCTATTCTTGGTCTTCTTATGTCACTTAATTCAGAAGTTCTATGGCGTGGTAATGATTCCCAATATTATGTACATAGTTGCGAAACACATCAGATATAAAATAATTTCTTCACATATTAATGAAGCACTGATATCTCTCAGGTTTAAAAACTACAACCCGTGTGTTTTGTCTGCACTTTCTTAGTCATCGGAAGCAACTCAAATTAGCTCTTAATTGTAATCGTTCTTTTGGTCAATATTTTTTAAAGGGAAAACAAATTTTGCAATTTATGATGAAATAATAGAGTACGCTACTTTCATTACACTTAAAAATATTGGTGTTCTTTTCCAATTAGCTCTAGTAGAAATTTTAATCACATATGTAGTCCACATTAACTTTAACAGAATTTTTTGCTCATCGTTATGCTTCCCCAAGAAAAACAAGCGAAATTACTTAGCAGTCATTTAAACAGTTCAACTCACGTTAAATTTGTTAACGGAGTTTGATGAAACTGTATACTAGAATTAACTGTGATATCTTTCTTTCAGGGAACAGCTTTCAGTGAAGGATATGTAACAAAGAAATATTAATGAAAATTTTTGTAGAGGATGCACTTACTTGAAAATATCAAGGCGACCACCTTCATAGTTCCTTTCCCAAACTTCATCTATACCAACATTGATTGTTGCTTTCACCGCAAGGAAAATAACAGATCCATACACAATGGTACATTGAAAGACATCTGTCCATACAACAGCTTTCAGACCACCCTTCGAAGTAAATTAAAATAAAACATTTAAAAATAAAAAAACTCAGAAAGTACAATATAATACATTCTCTTGTTTTCTATGAACGCAATACAACATCATAGATTTATGCATTTTACTAACTTTCATAATAGTGATGGTAGTACATAAATACTGTATACTGCGGGAGAAAAATATAGTATATCATATTCAGTATTATTTCAAGACATAATTGTTTTACGTAGTTTAGTAATTATCTATTTTCTTAAATACTGTATACATAAACAAGTTCCACGATTGTTCTTTTCGTGTCTTTAAAGTCTTCACTCTCAAAATTAAATTTTGCGCCAATGAATTAACATTTCAGATTGCGTGAAACAAATATTCTTTAAATATAACTTTAATTCCGTCATAAGGCCGTTCGAAAGAAAATTTCTGTTTTTTGAAACAATCAAACTAGCTTCTCTGACATTTATATTAACTTAGTCCAAACTAATAATACTACGTATTTCGGAAGATAAAAATCGTTATGTTACGCGTAGGTATTTCCCGAATATTGAAACGAAGTCTACCTGTAATATGATTGAAGCTAATTGGTAAAGGGCAAATTATATTTTATTAATCTTGATATTAATATTTTGTAAATTTTCATATTTTAAATGGAAATAAAAACTCAATTCCCAATCTGGTGCTCTTAGGTCGTTCAGATGTGTAGATCAATTAAGGAGGTCTCGTAACAACTCAAAACCGTGTCTGAAGAAAACATTCTTTTAATAGGAAATATAACTTATGTTATGCAGCAATATGTTAAGTCAGTAACAAACACTTCCTATTTCGAGTCTTGAGGAAATTCTTGAAAATGTAATTGTAAGCGGAAGAAATGACGCAACCAAAAACTAGGAAGGAAAGGTAGGTGGACAAAAAGAGTAATGAACTCGAGAGAGTTTTGAAGTGACCATCACATAGGTAGGTTCGACCTCTTAAATCTTCTCTGATCAAAATCTTGATGAGTACATGCTGGTTACTAATTGATAACGAGCTTGTATTATTCGACTTCATTATCAATTTCATTTACATCAAAATCTAACTTCTAATTTAATATGACAGTTATTATTGATTTGGTCATAATGCCACAGCACAAGTTTTGGGTAATTATTTGATTGGATATCTCCACTTATTATTTATGCAATCAAAATTATCCATCTTAATAAATTATTGCTCTACCTAAAATTAAATGGTTAAATTCGTCATAAGATTACATTTTAAATTCCCCCATGTTAACATGGTTATTATTACATGAACTATGTGTGGATATAAATTGTGTATGTCGACGTCTGGATTTCGATCCAATCAGTTGGCAGACATTATGGTGATTTAAGCCCCGGATTTTGTGGTTAGCGCCATTGTTAGAAACACGCTACAGTAGTGAGTTGAAAAGTTAATTTATGGCTAATGCCTTTGGTACATACATGGTAGTACAGTTTTTTGTTTAAATATAGATATCGATCCCGAAGCCACACTATATGAGTAAGAAGTCAAATCATGCAGAAAACAGATGGTAAAATTGCATTGGATATCAGATTTGTTGTTGTCCAACATGGTGATGGTATTTAAGTTTGAATATGTGCGTACCATTTTCTATAGAAAATTATGTAGAAACTTACAACAAAGACATATTGCATATATATATAGATGTGTTTTGCGTTTATGATTGAGGTGCGTTTCACATGTCAGGCATTCTTAGGAGATCTTATTGCAGTGCATTGTAACAGGAAATGCTTATGTGTACAGTAAGCGTGTGCGAAGGTAATCTTGAAACACGATGTTAGTTCAGTACAGTTCACGTTCAAAGAATTAAATATTTATAGATATTTATTGTTAACTTATGAGCAAACGTAGAGTGAAGTTAAGATCAGACATGGTGACCCCTCCATCTCCCCCCCCAAACAAATAATAGACGTGGTGAAAACGTTAACTAAACAAATGTCTCTCAATCTAATTATCAGTAAGGAGCACCCACCCAAAACTCAAGACCTATTGTAAATGCATATAGCAATGCTTTTCCTTTTCCCATATATGACTCAAAACAAATGACTATTCAGCAGTTCTTTTCTGCGTTTGACGACACTATAAACCTCAACAAATTATCCCCGAAGGAGGCTAAAGATCCAGTAATAGCATGCTTTTCAGGAAAGGAAAAAGAAAGGTTCATAAATAGGTAGTAGTTGCATACTAACAAGGGGCATGTTTCGGTTCGAACGCGAGGATCAACATAAAACTTTGTAGACATATACAGGACTAAGTACTGACCACTGTCTGGTAAGTCATTCCCGTGTAAAACTCGCTTTCCGCCGAGAGCGCCAGCTATCCTTCGAAATACTAACAGTTAAATTGCACGTTATAGGTGCTGAGTGAAGTTCATTCAGGTGCGTTAGTGTGTGGTAGTAAGCTCGAATTAGTGTTAGGTGTGGTAGTCAGTGTCGGGGAGCTTCTGGCATTAACCTCGTTCATGTAGTTGAACTGCTAAAAGACTAACTAAGACGCATATTTAAGAATCAAACATCAGTTGGAGCACAAGATGAGTCGTTTGCAGACATGTTGGTGCAATTTAATTATCAATGAGTACGAAAATGAATTAGAAATGACATATCGACCATATCGACACTCGCTAGAGATGATAAAATATGGCACGACACAGCAAGATATATATGAAAGCAGTTCAGAGCGGGAAGAAGACAGCAGTCTAGAGTGGGAACCGGGAATCGGGAAATGAAACTCCAAACAGTGAAATGTGAAACTATCAGATTATTTGATGAAGGTCGTACTCATTCGTGAAATAATAGCTGCTTGTTTCTAAAGATTTTCAATGAAAGTCGTCTACGTTTTGAAATCCGATAAGCCAACTTATTTTGCAGCTTGGAAAGCCCAGCACTGTAAATACCAGTAATACACTAATGTTCCATGCTTCCGCGCCTCGTCAAATAATCTGATGACTTCACACTTCATTGTTTGGAGTTTCATTTCCGCATTCCCCTTAAATGAAGCGCGTGCCCATAATACAAAATAGGTTTCCAGTTACTTAAAGAAATAATTTTCTTGTGTCGTGCCAGAAGCTTCCTGTACGGTACGAGTTGTATTCTCCTTCATGATAATCTTTATATATACTCCGGACTTCCTCGTTCGTAAACTGCGACAAAATGTCTGTTCTTTTCATTTTCATGATGAAGATACGTCATATTCGCTTTGACTAATGTCTTCTTCCGCTCTGAACTGCTATCATAGATAAATTGCTGTCTCGTGCCATTTTTTCTATCATCTCTGGCGAGTATCGATGTGGTATAATTTCTAATTCATTTTCGTACTCATTGATAATTAAATTGCACCAACATGTCGCAAACGACTCATCTTCTGCTCCAACTGATGTTTGATTCTTAAATATGCGCCTTAGTTTGTCGTTTAGCAGTTCAACTACATGAACGGCGTTAATGCCAGCAGCTCCCCGACACTGACTACCACACCTAACACTAATTCGAACTTACTACCACACACTATCGCACCTGACTGATTTTCACTCTGCACCTATAACGTGCAATTTAACTCTTAGTGTTTCGAAGGATAGGTGGCGCTGTCGGCGGTAAACTAGTTTTACACAGGAATGACTTACCAGACAGTGGTCAGTACTTAGTTCTATATATGTCTACCAAGTTTTATGTTGATCTACGCGTTCGAACCGAGACATGTCCCTTGTAAATCATATGAGACATTTAAGGAAGAAGTAAAAAAGTGTTTTAAAAGACCGAAAGAGAATGTAGACATTTTCGCTACAATTCAAAATGGATTTCAAAAGAAACACGAGTCGGTACAAAATTACGCATACAATGTATTAGTATTGATAGATAAAAAACACCGACATTAACGGAAACCCAGATTATTTCTATTTTAACTAACGGATTGAGGCTATACTTTTTAGAAAGATGTAACGATCCTGTTACTATGTTTTGTAAAAAGAATAATAATAATAATATTTTGTACTATTCATTCTTCATACTTGACTAAGTTTGTAATAATTTCATCTAGTCTATTGATCATGACTTTTTTTAAAAAAGGAAAGAAGATTATATTTTCTCGGTTTGTAAAGAGAGAGAGAGAGAAGCAACTTCCTTGGGTTGTTGAAAGCTCAACGTCGCCTGAGCTCCTTGTGGCTTTCGTTCCAGCGATAGCAGCGTCTTTGTCTTTCCTTCGGGAACGTAAATTGTGTCCTGAATCCTCGTATGTGGCAGGTGTGCCTCGTAGCAGCTTCGTATTTCTGCAGAATGTGATCTAGTTTCTGTTCGTGTTGGATTTGTTATTTGGTGTTTCGATAATTTTTGGTGTTATATTAATTACAGTGTATTACAAAACAAGAGTAACAGTGTGGGAAGCGAGAAGTTTCATTTAAAACAGTAATGAAAGAGTTGTGTGTGAAAATAATTGGAAATTGGCCTTTGAACGTATGGAAAATAGTACATGGGAAGCATGAACCTAGAAATAGTTAAATTAGGGATTGACCGAGTATATCTAAACAGAGTGAAATTTCAAGTATTTGTTTGGTTTCTTGCTACAAGATTTTTCTGCATTCTGGAAAACGTATAATTGATGAATGGTTTAATGTTCCTATGTTTGGAGGTATTTTTTTAGTGCCCAGTAGCTTTCCCAAGGGAATTAGTTGACCTAACTTTAGGTCTAATTATTGTGCTTCTTTTTGTATACAAAGATAATAGCATTTTACCCGAGTTGTGGATGGTGGAATGACAAGGTGGGAGGTTGATTCATCAGTTGAAGAAAATATCCTACCGGGTGAATTTGACCTAAGATTGGTCAGTAACCTTCTTTATTTGAATGCTGGATTAATTCCGAGATACTAGTTATTGCTGAAGCATAAAATTTGAATTAGTGAAGTGGTTTATTATTAAGATTGGTATCCCAATTTTTGCTATTTTGACTAAGTAATGGTCACCTTGAGAAAGTCAGAATAGTTGTAGTAAGCACAAATTATTCTTGTTTCGATATAACAGAGTCGACATGCAGTTCAGTGTTGAGAGGAGACGAAGGTAATTGAGAGTAAGAAGATTATGAAAGATGATTACCATTTAAATATATTTAGTTTTGTTGTATTCTAAATATGTTTACATGTTTGTTGGTTGTGAATTCGACTCCAACTGGCTTGTGATTAGGATTTTTGCTATTCCAGGAATGTTTAATGATTCCGAAAATGATCGATAATTCAGCATAATTATTTTGATGAAAGGGTTAAAACCCGAGGTGTGTATTAATTATTGATGGTGTATTTCTACTTCAGCTGTTATTTGTTCTGAGAAAAATAGGTTTTGAATCCGGTAGTTGTTTGCTATTTTTGGAATTAAATTTAACAGATAGTTGTTGTGGGCGGGTATTGTGGTGGGGCACGACTGTTGAAATTTTACTCGCAGAAATAGAATGGTTTTGACTGTTAATCCTTACAGGATTATATGTGATTAATGTACGGAATTCTAGAAATTCGATATTCCCCCCAAATTTTTGGAAATTGTCTTTCCTACCGATCGTGATGGATCTCATCTCTCTAGCTCTAGATTCTTTAGGTTTGAAGAAATTGCGAATTTTGAAAATTAATAACAACTATTATTTTTGAATTTAAAGTTAATATTACTGGATATGTCATGTAGAGTTAAAATAATTTTTACTTATTACGTTTGTTTAACATTCACGTCATCATTAGGTTTCAGCATCATAAAAACAAAGAAGAAAGAATATTATTATTACTATTGAATTTTTGATTTACACATTTTGTTGTACTTTTATTGTAATAAAGGCTATTCTTTGAAATTGTTATTATTTGTTGAAGTTTTGTGCGTATTTTTCGTATTGGTGAAATAATATTTTTTTTGTTTTTATGCTGAATTATCAATGAATCAATCTCGAAGTTTGTTGTGAGGTTTCGCTTGTCTCGGTAGATCCTTCTGCGGTCGGATAAGTGTGGTATTTAAATGTCAAGGTTGCCTTGGGTCTCAGTATCCATGAGATGTTGACCTATTAGCATAGGTTCTGCTTCCGATAGCGATAGGAACGCTACATGAGTTGGTGTGCATCAATTTGATTCATTGCATGAGTTTATTCAAGGTTTGAATAATCTCGAAACATCAAGGCTAAATTCATCAGTAAAAAAGGAACTGCTTAAATTGGGAAAATCGCGTAAATATATGTCGTCAGATTGTGAAATATCATCAGAATCAAGTGAGACCGAATTATCCGAGTCATATGAAGATGAAGATAATATAGTTTTGCGGCAAAATATGCAATCGCGTAATAATATGAAATGTAGCTCGCACGATTCGAAATTGACCAAGCAGGACGATAATATATCTGAAACTAGCGGGTCGGAACGGAGTGACACAAGACAAAATGTCGCAGGCAATTGAGAATGCCCAGAAGCAACTGGAACAATTAACGTTGAAAATGGAAAATTTGGAGGATACAGAAAAGCAATGTGAGGAAACTAATGTGCAGATAAAAGAGGGAAATAATTCTGCTTAACAAAATTTTAACCAGAGCAACAGAGGTTTCCATAGAGGAACTGTTCGTGGAAATTTCAGAGAAAATTCGAAAAATCATATACAGAATAATTGTCAATCACAAAATAGTTTTGGAACAGGTTCATATAGAGTCAGATGTATTAAAGATAAAAATAATTTTAGAAGTGGAGGTCGAAGTAATTACTACCCACAACGGTCGTTTGTACCCCAGATGAATCGAAATTTCCAATTACCAGTAGTTAATGTCCCTAATTGTATGTCACAGGGAAATTTGTGCTTTCGGCAAATGTTCCAGTGCAACAAAGTTTTGCTCAATATGTAGTTCCTACTTATCAAAATATGCAAGTCTCAAACGCAAATTCATCTCAAACGCAAGGTTTAAACTAAGTTAATCCGGTCATGACGACGGTGCATGTTCGGACAATAACAGTGTACAGCCTAATAATCAAAACCGTGAACAGAAAGATAAGCTAGTCAACGAACGGTGTAAAAATACTAGAAAAACGAAACAGAAATTAATTAATTAAAGTCCCTTTAAATATAGAAAACAAACTAGCTAAGATTCCAATAGACGTAATTAATAAAAGACAGTCAATACCATTCCTGATTCTGCTTCTACTATCAGCATCATAGAAAAGCCATTGTTGCCTAGAAATGTAAAACTTATTGATACACAGACAAAATTATTGGGTGTATCTCAGAACCCTGTAGTTATAAAATATATGGCAATTGTTAGATTTTGCGTTAGTGGAGGGACTTTTCACCACAAATTTCGTGTCTTTGAGCATTTCAAACCAAAAAAGAAACAATTTCTAAATATTTCATCAAGCTAACTTGTGTCTAGGAAAGAATCTTTTAACGTTAACTAGGTTCAGATTACCATCTAAGGATGCAGAGGTTGATAAAAGCAAGGAGCATAATGTATCGAATTTTATATTCTTTTTGATTGAGGAAGCTCTTGCACCTAATTTGTTGTAAAAAATGGATCTATGTTACCAGCGAGATCTAAGGTTGTCGTTCCATTAATATTAAAACAAACTAGATCAAATAAAGAAATTGTACTTGAACCAAATCAAGAATCACCGGAAGAGATAGGAATTTTAATTCCGAGAGGTCTTGTGTCAGATAAGTCTCCAGTTATTAAAATAATAAATCAATTAGTGAATAAGGTAGTATTAATTACTAATCTTCTACTGGACAAAGCAGAAGACGAATGTATTCAACCCACAGATGTTATTGCAGAATTAGAAGACGACAATTACATAAATCATGAATTTTTAGAAGGTCAAAGGTTATTTGATGCTCCAAAATTGAATAGGAGAAAAAGCTAGTTCGGAATATAAACAAAAAGTAATAGGTTTATGTTGGGAATTTGCATATATTTTTACCTGGAATCCAAATAGTTTAAGCCCTGCGAGAGGATATCAATACAGGGTGCAACTAAAGTCAGAGTTACCTACATCTCGTAAACAATATCAAATACCAAAAGCCTTGCAAGTGGAAGTGCGTGAATACATGAATACCTTGATTCAGCAAGGTGTGGTAGAAAGTCAAACTTTCGTTTTAATTATCCCGTGTTATTTTTGAGAAAAAATCGGGAAAACTGAAAAATAGTTGATATGCGATCGTTGAATTCAAAAGTGGTCCATCATTCTCTGGCATTACCACCTATTCATGATATAACTTCTTCCATGTCTGGATATGTTTGGTATGTAAATTTGAACGTCTCATCGGCATATTTTAATATAGAATTAACACGACATTTTCGTCCATATTTTGCCCTTTTTTACCATCACTTGGAACTTTTCACTATTGCGTCACTCCCCAAGGATTTCTAAATGGTGGAGGTGTGTATAATAGATTCATGTCTATGGTGTTGGGTAACCTCCATCCAGAAAACATAGCCTGTTATGTGGATGACCTATATGTATATTCGAACTCACAGGAGAGAATTATTGAAATTTTAAGAGCTTGATTTGAACGTCTTAGAAAACCAGGACTTAGAATTTCAGTAGAAGAATCCCTATTTTATTTCAAGAAATTTTAACGCTCGGACACAAAGTGTGGCGTTATGGCTACCAGATTTCAGATCGTTTGTTAAAAGCAATCGAAACTTATCCTGTCCCGAGATCTACGAAGAACGTTAGATCGTTTTCCGGTTTGTGCAATTTTGTAAGGATGTTTTTACCTAATTACGCCGAAGTAGTACAAAATTCACAAAAGTTATTAAGGAAAGGCGCCAAATTTAGTTGGGATTCTACTCACCAACAAGCGTTTGAGACATTAAAGAAGAAACGTTTGGAAGCACCAATGCTTGCTGCTTACCGGCCAAACCTCTGTGTTTATGTGCAGATGCATCCAAAACTGGGGTTTCTGCAATGTGTACGCAGTGTACAGACGAAAAGGTACAAGATTGGACTCCCATTAGTTATTATTCGAGACTTTTGACACCAGCAGAGCAACATCTATCTATCTACTATGAAAATGAGCAAAATCAAAGCATACCTAATTTTTCTTCCGATAAGATTTCTCTGCTCATTTATAATTTAAATTACATAGTTATTTATTCCACTACACTTCAAATATTTCCCCTTAAGTCGAATTTGTGTCTCGACAATCAAACCAGCAAACATGTACTCTAAGGATTCCAAGAATTTTGGGATTACAAATCACCAACTATCGATTGTCAAGAATATATTCAAGATGGCTATGTAACTATACATATTTGCTAATAAATAAACATTCTCTACAATCAAGGCGATATTAAAGACTTAATTCCACCAACATGCTTTCCATGGACATTTAAATTTCGCTAAGTGTCAACGGAAGGGAACACATCTGGATTCCTGCCATATCAACTGGAAATACGATTAACCAGGAAATACTTGTCTGAACCTCCCTCTAGTGTATAATTTCCCCCACGTTTATATGTGAAAGTGAACAGTGATAAGTGATTATTTGTGAAATAATATTATTGTATTAACAGTGAAAATGTTATATATATTAATATTGTGGTGATTTAGAGCATATTTGATTATTTTAGTGAAAAAGGGTTAAAGTGAATTCAAAAATAGTTATGCTGATGGATATAATTATGATTATGTGTTACTTGTATATATTTAACATTGTTCAGTGTAGCGATGTTGTGAATATTACTGCAAATTCACTTAATAAGTGCCAAATAAGTGTTAGAAAAACGAGCGATTTTTTAATTTTTTATAATGATATAATACATACTTACCAATCCGATAACCCAGAAGATAAGGCCAGACTTCTAGCTACATCATCTCCAGAAGCAGGCGCTTGGCTTCATGCTATCCCGTCACCTTCTTTAGGATTACATCTTCCCAACGACAGTTTTCGAATTGCTAGTGCACTGCGTTTGGGAGCAGATGTTTGCGAGCAACACAGATGTCCTGCCTGTAGAAGTGTCGTAGACAAGAAGGGCCTTCATGGACTCTCCTGTGCCAATAGTGCGGGCAGATATTCACGCCACTCCAGCGTCAACGACATTATCATGAGGGCACTAATTTCAGCAGGCGTTCCTTCTATATGTGAACCGTTGGGATGCAGTCGTGCAGACTGCAAGAGGCCAGATGGTATGACCCTAATACCGTGGAAGAAAGGAAAAGCACTTCTATGGGATTTTACTTGATCCGACACCTTCGCCCCTTCAAATTTACATTCTTCCTCAGCACAAGCTGGCAACGTGGCTGCTCGCCGAGAAACAGAAAAACGCAGGAAGTATAGCAATTTACTCGACAAATATAATTTTGTCGCTATAGCTATTGAATCGGGTGGTTCATGGGGTCTCGAAGGCCTTAACTTTATAAAAGAAGTTGGTCACCGCATTTCTTTATCGTCAGGAGATGCTAGAGCAACCTCTTTTCTACTGCAACGCATCAGCATGGCAGTACAAAGAGGGAACGTTGCATCAGTTTTGAGAACGCTACCCTCTGGTAAGGAACTGGAGGAGATCTTTTGTCTGTAATCTCGGCGAAGTTTGAGGATGCTGTTGCGAGGCTTATGTTATCAAAATTATATTTGAATTTTAAGTACCTTTCCAATATGTATGTTTGTTTCTTTGTTAAAGTCTATTGTTCTTTTTAGCACCGAGGCTACATGTGACGAAAACCTATAGTAAAATATAGAATCCGAACCACTAAAATACAAATATAATGTTGGAAATGTGCAAAGCTTATTTATTATTGTTATATTTGGTCTAACTTCTATAACGTTCGCTATTTGTTCTTTATACATGCATATTCCAATCTAAATATTATATTTTATAAATTTTAGATCCAATAAATAACTTTTATTATCATAAAAAAAATACTTACCAATATTACAGCGTACAAATCTTGAAACACATATAATTCACTCCATCACAAAACACAAACAATCTAAAACTGACCTATGTTTCTGTTTTGCTGTGTAGAGATTTTCTTTACCTAGCATTTTGCAAGGACGTATGCATTATCTTGTTACAGTAATACTGACCTTGTAGTATGCAAACGCAATTATAACGACTTCATTTTCGTTTTGATATGATTATCTTGGAGTAAACAGTGTTTTATCACTAATTGATTGCAACTTAATACAAACTGAATATATTTTAACGAAATGTTATATATATATATA
The DNA here is from genome assembly GCF_964235325.1 of Thermobia domestica. NCBI lineage: Eukaryota > Metazoa > Arthropoda > Insecta > Zygentoma > Lepismatidae > Thermobia > Thermobia domestica. The sequence continues at coordinate 130,971,997 of NC_137466.1, read as the reverse complement.
TATATATATATATATATATATATATATATATATATATATATATATATATATATATATATATTTTCAATTTATTTTATATTTTGGTGTTGCTCTGATTTCTTATATTTATATCAACATCGGAAATGCCGAATATCCAAGCGGGGACGAATGTAATATGACATTCCTTTAATAGGAAATATCACTTATGTTATTCTGCAATGTGTTAAGTCAATTACAAACACTTCTTACTTCGAGTCATGAGGAAATTGTTGAAAATGTAATTGCAAGCGGAAGAAATGACGCTACCAAAAACTAGGAAGAAAAGGTAGGTGGACAAAAAGAGTAGTGAACTCGAGAGAGTTTTGAAGTGACCATCACATAGGAAGGTTTGACCTCTTAAATCTTCTCTAATCAAAATCTTGGTGAGTATATGCTGTTTACAAATTGATAACGAACTTCTATTATTCGACTTCATTATCAATTTCATTCACATCAAAATATAACTTCTTATTCAATAAGACAGTTATTATTGATTTTGTCATAATGGCACAGCAACAGTTTTGGGTAATTATGTGATCTGTTATCTCTAGTTTTGTTTATACAATCAAACTTATCGATTTTAACAAATTATTGCTCTAGCTAAAATTAAATGGTTAAATTCGTTATGAGATTGCATTCTAAATTGCCACATGCTAACATGGTTATTATTACAGAACTATGTGTGGACATAAATTGTGTATGTCGACGTCTGGATTTCGTTGCAATAAGTTTGTATATGTTATAGCTTTTAACTTCGTTGGAGTTCAAAGATTTAGCACAATCTTTTTAGCAAACATTTAGGAGTATGATTGATTAATTCGATACTTTTTGATAAATATATTTAACCTAAAGTGATGTGCGAGTCTTTAAATCCACGGAGTAAAACTGAAGCAACATACGGAAAACTCAATTTTATAGTGATGAATATGACGGATTGTGAGCAATCTCTCATTTTAGGTGCTTTCGATGTACAACATTCCTATGCAAAGAGATATTGGAACTTTGGTTTTGATATTATTTGAGGTTGTATTATTAGAAGAAATATCCTCTATATATTGCACGTGGCAAAGTTCTTAAATTACGAGACCATGCACGCGAAAATATTGTATCATCTATAACATCCATGATTATTATGGTTTCTTGAAGTATCAACGAAATAGTGTCCATCTGAGAAACTCTCTTTTATGGTCATCTTAATTCCAGTTTGGAATTCCAATCCAGCTTTGAAACAAGTGTTGTTTTATAATAAGGATATAAGAGACAAAATATGTAAGAGGAGGATGTACCATATATTGTAATTTATTCTTCAAACTCAATTTACCAATATTCAATACTTAAAAATACTTTCAGTCCGGAATATCAAAATGGTTTAATTTTGGTTAAATGGACTACAAGGCGATTCAAGTTAGATTCATATAGGCAGTTTGTATGGTTTCAATTCACATAAGCTCGCCATTGAGAAAATATTTTAACTTCACATAAATATCAATACGCTAAACATGCAATTAAATATTATGCAATCATAACAGCAGTTTTTAAATGAAACAACAAATGGCTGGTTCCAGTGAATAACCGGCTAAGTCGAGTTTTCTTGAAAATTCAGATTTTACAGGTATAAGCTTCTTTTGGTGAGTTCTATATCGCGTAGAAGCGGCTTCGCGCTTTTGGAGTGGAAGTCGCGGGTTCGATTCCCGGCGGAAGCTCATGTGGTTCGGATTCCATGTTAATCAGTAGGTAGACGTCTCATAAACATCGTTGCTGAACGGGACGTTAAACTCAAAATCAACTCAATTCAAGTGAATTCATAAAACTGAGGAAGTTACAGCATGTGCATATCCAGTTATGTCATAATTAACCAGGTAACTGCTGTAAAATTTACCTTTAAACTGCTCTTCTGTTAAATTTACATTTCCCGAATAAACCGGTTATTCACTGGAACCAGCCAAATAATATTGATCATTCAAAGCCAACATCATGTCTATTTCTTTTCTAAATAACTATAACTTGCAATATAGAATATAGTGAGCTAAGGTGACACTTTTGAATGTAAAATATGAAACAACTTTTAGCAGCTGAAGCGAAAACAGAAAGAATATAATAATAACAAACAATTGGTATCTTGGTTTCCCATTATTCTACTTTAAATTTATATTTTTCTGCAGACTTATTTATAAATGCGACTTTGTTCTCTCCAAATTGTCTATGAGATAGTAGTATACATAGCATATGCTAGCGGTATATCACACCCGGTAATATTTCCTCAGGTTTGCTCTTGCATAATAAATAATAAAACATGATCATAGCATAGTGTTCAAGAAGATCAAAACTGTTCTTACCACACATGTGTAAAATATGCAAACGCCATTGACAACAACACTAACAATATAGATATTGACACCTGCAACTAAACACAAAATAAGATTAACAAAAAAATTAAAATTTGACAAAATAAATAATTTGTACGGGAGGCTGTCTTTATGTGAAGTTAGCGATTTGTCTGAAGTTAATAAAAAGAGTTAATTAGTTGTTTACTGTTTGATCAAACACCATTAAGTTAAGCATACTTGTTAGATTTGAGCTTCAGTAGTAGATGGATAGTGAATTATTGTAATGTTTTGAAACAATGTGGTACATACAGGAAATAGCGACTTTATGCATATATGTAACTTTATGCTTTAAGCACTTGATGAGAAAGAAATATGACAGACCAGAGGTATAGCATAGACATTATTTTTCTGCTCTCTTCCACATTTGCAGGTAGTAGTTGTGACGTCTTTAACACTCGCATTATTTACATTTTCGTTAAAAAAGATAATTATATTCTAGTCGCACTTAAATCTCTATTACCTAAAGAATTCCTATTACAACAATATCTCTGTTGCCAACATAGACCAGTATTATAGTTAACATATCAATTTTAATTTATTTGGAACAAAAATCTTATCTTAAATTAGAGTATATTATTTCTACTTAATGTTTTACTTGTTATTAGAATTAAAATATATCTTACACAAACTTTAGTTGAGCAGTTTAACTGTGTTAAAATAAACAAAGAATAAATTGCTTTTTCTGAACACCAAGAATTACTGACAATTGTAATTAAACTGGTAGATTTTATACGACAGGTTGGACGTATATAAATAATAATGATTTCAATGATGCTTTGCGTGTGTGGTGCCAGCAGAGCACTAAGATCAGTGACCGGAGTACTATCTTGCGAAGTGACAGTTTAAGCAGCATTTAGGTATTAGGTCATGGACGACTAAGCTGGAAACGCTTGTGCAAACGTCATGATATCTTGTTCACCTCAAAGAAAGTAATATAAAAACGTTACGCAAGGTCAACCTATTTTAAGGAGATTTCTCGTACGGCGAAATTCATCTACATACTCCCAAATATAAACAGTAACAGAGATGAATCTGTAAAATCAATGAATAGTAGAGAACAGTGGAACAGATCGATAACAACACTGAACAATTTGAGAATACAATAATAAAAGAGAAAACGTTCTCACATAGCCGTGATGGACCATATAATGTCTTGCGGAGGACTAGCTCTACACTGGAGATGGTGACCGGGTGTGAAGTTGCCACTATCGAAAATTTAACGATGTCGCTGAACTTTGGATTAGCGATGGAAATCCCTTGTGTCAGCATTCACTTACCAAGACCCTTACATGCGTCCACTAAACAATATGCATGTGAACACGGTCGCTGGCACACTTGGTGGCAGATGGTATTCTTTCCGCGTTCTGCTATAACGTACAATCCAGTTACGGCTGCTTATAGTTATAGACGCTATTGTGATAAACACAATCTACTACCGTGAACTATCAAATATTTTTACAGCAGAATTGCAAGTGTGTTGTGTTGCAAAAATCACGCGTATTTAGAACTTAATCACAGCAATTTGAAGGAAGTCGTAGAGGCCAAATTTATACTATTTTTGATGAGGACTTCAGACCCCATATTTCATTAGGACCATATCAAGTAACATATTTCCAAAATACTTAACTCGTTTTGAAAGAACCACGAGTACGTTGCTTTCTTATCTTACTCGGTCGCCTGACGTCACCTATTAAACATGTGTAGAGTGTGTTTTATCCGTAACTTGTTCTTTACGCTACCCAGTGGTGTCAATGACTTATACACTAGCATAAAAACATCATTTCAGGTATTACCTCACAAACATATCCAATGTCTGTTTGTTTCTCTGCAACAATATATAGAAAGTCTGACTGAGCCACGTGCATAATAACATTAAAAACAATGTACAGTTCTGAAATTGAAATTATTACTAAATATTAATGTTAAGAAAGTGTGGACTAAACTTTAATTCACTTTCTTTTTTTCTACAGAAATTTTTAGTTTAATTTCAAACGCAGGTATAAGTGCTCTTTATTTTGCAAATCCTAACCCGGATCCATTTAGTTGTAGTCAAACATTCTAAAATTCGAATTTTAGCTATTAGGTCTTTGAATTTTAATCAGAATTTTGTGCTATTTGTGTATGTTTTGTACCATGTAGAAAAATGTAACATTCAAATATACAAAAATCGGGCAATTCTAAATTTCGGCCAGTTTGATCAGCTGTAGTGCAAAATCTTTAAATACCAATTTGAATTAGCTGAGAATTTTCTATTATTTTAGGGAAACCATGAAAAAAATCATAAGAAATCAAATAAACGAAGATGGATAAATTAAGGTAGTTACTTCTATCAGGTGTGATGGAAAGTCTTGAAATTCAAATTTTAACTAGCTGAGGTTTTATGGCATCGGTTGCTATGGAATTCTGTGTTCCTGCCTCCACGCATGAACAGATATTTGATCACCTAACGGTACATTAACTAGCTATTAGATGCAATTGTAGTTCCTTTACTGAGTAGTTCGGTCTTGGACTACGTACCACCAGATTAACGCATCGCCTCATGTTGCACACACGTCCTGCATGAACAAAATGTTGCTTTGCTTCTTTAATCGGTACGTTCTCTCAATCTCTCGCCAATTAAATGGCTTTGATCGGTAGTGGAAAAGGTCTCTCACATGTGCCAAGTTCGCCAAATAGAGTTAATACTAGTAACATCGCTACCAAAATACCTGGCTTTTCATAAGAGTATATTCAGGGTCTCATTCTCTCGATGTCTCATAGTGTTCGTTGCCAATTGTGTCTTGCTGTCGCCACGTTGTCACACGTGCTCAGATCGGTAAGTTTAAAAAGTTACTACTTGTACCATCAAGTCTCTGCCTGCCAACTATGGCCCTCTGTCTTGTCTCTTTAATGTTTCATGTTTAATCAGAAGCAGTGCAGTAATAATAATAATAACAATCATATCGAAGATGAGGGAAGTTTTAGTAATGAGAACTGGGACCTCTAAATTAATATAAATTCTTTAATTGTTAGCAACTACATGTTGCAGCTTGATAGGAGATACAAGCTTTACACTGACAGGTGATTTACACTATTGTTAGGAACTTAATCAATTCGAGCCCTGATTTTTCACGGCACGGCATTGGACAGTTACTCATATTGATTATTTTTTAGTTAACTAATTTAATGAACTTTTCTCAGTACCTTGTTTCCTATTTTGACGCGTTTTACTCACTTTTAGTTTTCCCACTAACCCTTTAAGAAAAGGGACAAAAACACAGAAACATTGAGGACAGTAAAAATCACAAACACTATTCGCGCGTTCTTCCCTTGCCTGAAGTAAAACAATAAAATATGGTGAACATGAAACTTTTGGACTTCCATTTTCTATGTGGTATCAAATCCAGAGTTGGAGTGGGTCAGTGAGTCAAATGGATCTAGTTTTCTGAGTGTGAGTGGATCGTGGGTGAACAGCATGTGAACCCCTGCGACCCACCACTCACTATGACTCACTATCACCCACCGACCCACTCTGCTCACTGCATTGTAGACAGCATTTTCTGAACAGCATATTTGTTTCACCCTCGACGCTAACCATAGAAACTAAAAACACGTTTCTGATTGCTTGCAGCTTCCGATTGTCCAAACCTTCTGGTGTGTTTATTGTATATTATAGTAAGAGCATTGTCACTTTGTTGGAATTGAAGAAGAAGAAAATTCAAGAAGGAGTTGAGGTTAAATTTATATCGTGGCAGTCAAAGTTTAATAAAACGAGCCTTGCGGGGCTTTTAACCTGCTCCTCCTCCTACTACTACCACTTATACTGTGGATTCGTATAGCAAAACTGCACACGAAACGTAATCATTTTTTGGGTATTATTTTCATCTTATTTTAATGGAAAAAAAGTTTTGAAAATTGTAAAAATAATATATAAAAGTAAAAATAAACTTTCCTTCGGCCGGGTTTGAACCCACACCAAAAGCAACTACAATTACTAGCAGATTGCGCTAGTTCTTTCGGCCACGAAGACCGCCAGTAACAAATACTTAATTTTTTGCTATATTTCTGATACGTGGCGAGAAACTGATAAATCCAAGTTACCAGAACCGCGTATTTAGCTCCTATGAGTATAGTCGAGCGTGATTTAAAAATATGCTTGTGAATACTAGCTAATTTGTCTACGTTTTACTTTCAAGGCCTCCATTTCTGTTTTTCATTTGTTTCTGTTTATTTACGTGAGATGAGTATCTCTAAGTGGAGAAAGAACTTGAGACATTTTTGGATATTGATATTTGTAATTGTAATAATAGCAATAGGACGTACAGTACTACTTGGCTTTCGAGACACACAGGCTGTGAATTTTAGAGTAGCTAACTACTGGAAACAATACATTTTTGAATCACTGTAATATATAAATTATTATATAAAAAATGAATGTAGCTGTGTGTCTGAATATTTGCGAAAAAGATTGAATATCTCACAAGCCGTTAAACTTACAGAGCTAAAATTCAGTATATTAACTCTTTATTGAAAATGAACAGAACGTCTCCTAGCGTTTTTAACATTCTCCTTTATGGGGATTTTACTTTCTACATATGGTAAATAGATAGTGGGTAAGTTTGTAAAAATTAACGAAAACGATCTGCCGAGTTCGATTCCCGGCGGGAACTCAAACGGTTTGGATTCACGTTACTCTGTACTTCATGCCGTAAGCGTCGGTGGACCAGCGATGGGAAACTAGCGACATCTCGCCAAAAATCCGCGGTGGCCGCTCTTCCGTTTTGAAAATTATACCACCAGCGGCCCACCAGTGGCAGAGACGCAACAAAACGCCAATGAACCACTAAAATACTCCCCCAAATATGTTAAATCCCTATATGTGTCTTTTGGTACATTAAGGTGAGTCGAAAAACACTTACTACCAAAAATTTACCCCGGAGAGAGCTCGAACCACCAACCTTATGATTACTGGGTTGGTTTTTTTTCGACTTCGCAACGCAAGCGACGAAGGAAATATTGCTTGTAAAGGAATAAATCGTTGAGATCGGTTTAATTTCGTCAATTAGAGTGCTCCTTTAACAGTGAATATGAGGCTATAACTGTTTGGGATAAGATAAAATGCGTTCACAATGTAATTTTATAACGAAATGACGTGTGTCTATTTACTTTATATCATAGTTCTCCCATACTCAGTTTCTAATGATCGACGACAGTTGCCATCTAAATTCATACCATTATCGCGTTTATCTTTAAATTTTTCACTTCATCTTGCTGAGGCAGAAGTTATTCTTGACTCCCGGAGCTCACTTTAGGAGCAATTCGTCAGCAAAAAATAATATATGATAATAACCGCATGCACATGACTGGCGATAGTTAGTGCTGGTCCCTCCGCAATTCACCGCGACGAATCGAAGGAGCGCTGACCAAAACGAAGTCATCAGTGCTTCGCAGTGGTAACTTCAACACCCCGACGCGAGATATCTGTTTCGACTTGACGGAACAATGCCGCCAGTGGGACATTAGAGGCAATTATTCGACCCGTCGCTATATTGACGATCGACGTTTACCCGCAAGTAGCCACTAGATGTTGGCAACGTTTATGGTAGGACCACTTCTCATAAAGCCTCGCTGCTGAAAGGGACGTAAACTCAATACCAACTCAACCCAACACAAATTACAGTGCTTCGCATCATATATCCATATATACTTACTATGCGCTTTATAATAATTGCTGAAGCTTGTTTATTATATTGAACGCTTAGAGCACAGGGCAATCAACCCATAAACTTGTGAGATAAATAGACATACATTTGTCATGTTACCATCTGTATGTTGGTCTACTTACCTTGATTTGGGAGTTTCAAATTTGATCCGTTTTTTCACTGAAAACTATAAATAATTCAACAAGGAAATAATTAGACCATCATAATTTAATTGAAATTCATTGTAATTTTGCCCATGACAAGCACTTTACCATTTTATATCCTAAAGGTCAGATTTATCGTTATTGTAACAGAGCGGTGCTTGAGCGATTGTCCATAGAAATTCAAACTCCGATTATATAGAATTTGACAACCTGGTTTTATTACAAGTATACACTTTTTAGTCGGTACAGAAGAGGACATGCATCATGTGTCAGAGTTGATGACGGCGTGTTTTGGTAGGTCATTGGTTCATGGTGAATGGTGGGTCATGGTGTGGGTAGTGGGTCAGAGTGGTAAACGGTGGGCGGTGGGTCAAGTTTTCATTGACCCACGCCATCTCTGATCAAATCTGTAAAACCAAACCAAACAAAGAGCAATATTACTACAAAAAACGCTAAACATCTTAGCTAGTCATGACAAACTATTGCATGATCCGAACCATTCTAGGATATCTAGAAACCATCATTTGTCATATTTTACCGAAATACGTCATGATTTTTCCGACAACCTGATATTTTAAATATTGTTAATACGCAAAGTTCATTGATCTCATAACTTATTCACGTACTCTCTTATGATCGTCAAAACCTTTAGGGTACTTCCCGTAGATATAGAAAGGTGAAATGTAGTATCCGGGCTTGGTGTAGCGTGCAAGTAAACAAATGAAAAACAACAAGATATTATTTCCCTCCTCAAAATCTCTAAAGTGGGGTTTGTTGATTATTCAACAAAAGGACTTAAAATCCAATCAGAAAATTCATAAAATATAAACTATGTAGCCAAGTCTCGACTTTGCAATAATAATAACAATAATAATAAAGAATAACAGAATTACACAATCAATTACGTAAACGATACCTTCCAATTAAGAAAAATGATTGCCACGACGCAGGGCCGTAACTTGAAACCACCACTGCCCCCCAGGGAAGCTCCACGCCGTTCAAGGGGGGACCATTTTAAGGCAAAATTGTCTTACTCCATATACGATACGAACATCAAATTATAAGTAAAGCATCAAAATGGTTCACTACACAACATAAACAGAACTGCACACAAAAGGTAAATAAAACAAAAATGAGTCCTGGGCCCATTGCAGTAAAACATGTCTACTATTAGGGGCCCTAGAAATAATATATATTCGCATATTATTATCAGGTTTGTCAATATTGTCCCCTTAATTAATTTGTCGTGTATGGATCGGGTACAGAGGCATAACCAACTACCCTGCAGACCTCCGAGGACCCATAAAGAGTAAGGGAAGGGTGGAAAGAGGCAACCCAAGAATTAGGAAAACGACTTTTTCTGGGGAGGGCGCAAACACGTGTATTAATGCTTCTCCCCTTCCCAGAGAAATGTAAGTTACGGCTTGCACGGCGGGATTCGAACCCATGTCTCTGGCATATGAGTTTCATAATTTTCCAATCTACCACAAATTACTCATACAAAGATAAAACAATAAACTAGTAGTCATGGAAGATAAAAATAGAACTTTCTTTTCTACACGTGTTGATGCAATTGAAAGAATGCGATAATAATGTCTGTCGTAGGTACGTAGCCAAGTGGTGGATCCGGGGGTCCGTACCCCCCGTTTGAGACCAGAAATGAAAAAAACATTAAGTAAAGATGAAAAAAGAAATGAGAAAAAGAAGAACCAGTGTTAAAAATAGAAAGCTACAGCAAGCTCTTGGTTACTCTTTCTTATGAGGAGCTTTGTGTGGAGGAAACTGGGTGGGGACTCAAGTTAAAAATTGATATTATTGTAACAGAACATTCTGAATTGCATCTAGCTCCATGCTAATCGTATGGGCTACAAAGACGATCAGATAGTCTCAGGTAGAACTTAATACCAAGAATCCCCAATAATATGAGCCTGGCAACATGTGTTCCAGTGACACTTGTTAAAGGAATTTTCAATTTCGCGCTAACACAAATACATTTCGCGAAAGGACTTTTCACTGCCGAAAGTGATCCTGTTGCTATCCTTAACGGCATTAAACCAAGACAAGAAAAATAAGAAAATACAAGAACAACCGAGTTCGAAAGACCTCGGAAGACTATATCTTTTTCCTTTTTAATATCCTTTTACTCGAGATTTTTTCATACTTTGTTACCAAAATACTTACTAACATATCCTAATTTTATTGTCCTAACAAATCCATATGAGTACGTTGCCAGTAAAATAGCTTAGATTGATCGAGTCTTTTGTGGGTAACCACAATATTTCATGTCATGCCTCCTCATCACAAAATCCTGGCTACACGGTTCAAAATAATTTACCAGTAAAATAGTTTAGAATGACCCAGCAACTGGTGTGATAAGCTCAATATTTCATCACGGATCCCCGCTATTACAAAATCCTGGCTACGTTCCAGTCTGCATTTTCACGGATTCCAAGAATTTCAGATATCCTCTGATCTTATTGACCGATACAGATAGGAAATCAAAAGTCATGACCTATATATAGCGGAAATTAAGGCCACCTGCTGTCAGCCTTCGTGGCCGAGCGTAGTAGGGCAGCGCTCTGGTAATGAAAATAGTTTTCGGCGTGGGTTTGAACTCTGCCCAAGGATTTTTTAAATTTTCATAACACTTTTTTCATTAAAAGAAGCTTGCAGTTTTACTAGTACAAGTAATAATAATAATAATAATAATAATAATAATAATAATAATAATAATAATAATAATAATAATAATAATAGGAATAGGAATAGTAGTAGTAGGAGCGGGTTAGAAGCCCTGCAGGGGTTGGTTAGATTCTGTTCTCTTGCTCAAATTTTTCTGTACATTTTATATGACCAACTTGAAAGAGCTGGCAAGGGTAGCGCGCGAATACTGAAACTCTTGGGATCGACGTAAGTGCTGCCGGCTTTTCATCTTTGGAAATTAGAAATTACTATGAGGAAGAATAGTAGTAATGTAAATCGGGAGCAGTTAAAAACGATGAGGTAGTGCCAACTTGAAGAACGTTTCGTGATATTTTGCTCATTGACGAAGGTCTATACAACTTGTTTCTGAATTAAAGAAGGAAATCTCGAATAATTCATTGTGACACTCATAAGGAACGTCTTCTTGTTATAGTATTTGTAGTTTTTCATGCATCTACTTTAACTAGCTAAAAGTTTAGATAAAAGGTGAAGTGACGCGGTAGGTGAGTGGTTAGAGTATTGAACTTCTGTTCGCTGGACCCGGGTTTGAATCCCGGCCAGGTTGAAACTTTTTCAAATGCTTCAATTTCGATTTTAATACACACTCAGTGTGACAATAGATATCGTCTCTTCTCCAGAAAGAAAATGATATTGGAATGAAGAGAATTGAAGAAGGTCTCTCAAAGGAGGCAATCATTTATATACTTATTACCAGCAGTTGTTCTAGATTTGATATTTTCAGCTACTTACAAGCTTTTCCTGATAAATGCATGGTCAGTAAATATATTTCTGTAAACATACAGTACATAAGGAAATAATACATTACATACACAACAATATTGAGACTAATATATGATGTTCTTTGGAAAACACGATCCGAACTCTTTCGTTAGTCACCCACTTTACAGTTTTATCTGAATAAACACCTGGATCAGGTCTACCAACTGCTGTCAGTGCCGCAAAAGTTACGTATAAGTTGGGTTGCATCTGTCTATAGGTTCTCACAACTGCAAATTTCCTGGACCCCAAGTAATGGAATTTGAACATTTAGGATGGGGAGATACTTTTGTGGCTGTGTTTGTACATTTTGGTGTTTCAGCTTTTCTATATATAAAGTGTAACTTAATTAATGTAACAAACGTCAGGAGGCGATTTCTGACCTCGATATAAACTGAAAAGGTCGTAAGCCTTTTAGGATTTCCAGTTTTGGAGATAAATTTTAGGCTTTCACTCAAACAGATACTGCTTTCTTACTATTTATCGTAGGATCATGGTTAATATCTCGTTTTCTTTCGGATTGAGCATACTTTCCAACGGTATCACTTGCCTGTCTGTACTATACATAAAAATGGGAACATCGGGAAAATCGGGAGATTTTTCGAAAAAAATCGAATATTTCGCCTTTCTGACCCCGGCCTGTATTCACGTACGGATCTGATTTTTTAAAAATATACTATTATGTAGGTAGTACGTGTGCAAAATGTCAATCTTGTATGCTGAAAAGTAAGATCTGGAGAAATTTTTGAATGTCTGAAGCTGACCCACTTTTTTCACACACACACACACACACACACACACACATATATATATATATATATATATATATATATATATATATATATATATATATATATATATATATACCATTTCCCCTAGAGTCGGGTTTCAAACACCATTTTCTTCAGTATAACGAGCCCTTTCCAAGGGTACCATTCGTATGTCAGTTTCACACACCTGAACTGGAAAATTCGGGAGAATCCGTGAATTGTCTTTTTGAAATTCTCGCCAAACAATTTGCCCCTCTGGCCCGTGTCTGGGTTCACGTAGGGATCTGACTCTTTTTTATATGTAAAAAATACATTGTTATGTATATAATGCATGTGCAAGACTTCAATCTTGTATATTGGAAACAAAGAGCGGGAAAAAATAGCTGAATATCTGAATTTAGGCCCTGTACATATATAAGAATTTACTGCGTCATTACTATTTGGCCTAGTGTCATGGTTTAAACACATTGCCTTCAGTATAACGACCTATCTTTAACGGTATCGCTCAATTGTCCGTATCATACATCTGAACCAGAAAAATTGAAAATTCTTCTGAAAAAATAAAACACCCATCAAAATTGACCGGCCAAAGTTTCACGTTCGGATTTCAAAAACATTTGAGAAATACCCAAAGGTACACACAATCCATATGGAAGTTTCGATTTGATATCTTGAAAACTAAGTGCGTGAAAAATTTTCGAAATTTGACTTAAGGAAGTAAAAGGCACGCCCGTCCGCTCTCACTTGGCCCCGCCAAGTTGACCATCCGGTTCCAAATCACATCTGGGGTATTCTTTGGTCTATTCTTCACTTAACCAATAAAACATTCCGACTTAAATACCTATTATAGTACCTAAGTAAGGGCTCAAGATGATAATACGCCATAGTATAAAAATGTACCATAAATCCTAAAAGGGTTAATGAACATAATGCTTGTTGGGTAATTACCAAAGTTTTCGAGTCCCGTAAACATGTTAACAGTGAGTTCGAAGCGGTAGTTATCGAAAATGAATAAACTTAGAAGTGGCAGTCTAGAGACTATTTTTTTAATACGTAGTTACTCGATTCACATACATAGGTGGCGCTTGTATTCCAGACGCTACAATACAAGAGTGTAATCATTGTGCTGCGATTGTTGAATAGGAAATTGGCAGTGCTCGACTAAAACATGGTGCATTATTCAAAAGACAAACTGACTTATACGTTATTCGTGTACAGTCGTGCAGCTGGCAATGAGACTGGGGCAATAGAAATCTATCAGAAACGTTTTCCTAACAAACGCCAACTTTCATACATAATGATTGTAGCAATTTATCGATGCATGTTTGAAACAGGGACCGTACTACTTGCACATGTGCATTCTAGGCTACCCCGTCATGTACAAACACCTTTTATGGACAAACGTGTGTAAGAAGGTATGGACAATAGGGTGCATCGAATTTCCACTTTTTTTAAATCATCTTACCCTTAGTGATATTTTTTTGCGAAATGGGCTCCATATAACATGTAAACAATTGCAAGTCGATCGGTCAATATCTTTAGGTGCCACCAACGGCCGAAATTTTTAAAATTTTGTTAAAAAATAAATGTTATTTTAAAACATTTAAAATATGTACTTTTATGAAATATGGTTATCCTATGTGATTTTGTTTTTGTAAAAAGTCTATATTTTACGTGAAAAAATTTCAGCTTGATGGGTCAAGTCATTCAGGTGCCACCAGTGGTTTAAAATATGGACAAATGTGTCTCTACTTTTTTCATTTCTTAAAATTAAGTTGCATTGTTTGTGATTCATCTGGATCGTTAATTAGGTACGAAAGATTTTGTTTTACATCTGCAACACTTTGCTTATTTCCAAGCACTAATGATAGAAATAACCAAGAACTCAGCACGAGGAGGTGGCTGCAGTTCGAGTTTCGCCCACTCTATACTAATGCTGCATATGGTAGTGCAAGTTCATATCGTTACTCGTTTACCTGAAATTATTTTTTGTATTAAATTCTCGTATGTTTTTTCTTGATTGTAGTGTTGCTATGACAAATCTATGTCGTATTTCTTGCCCACATACTGCTGATGCCGCTTCTGTCACCAACTTCGCCATTCTTTCTACAGCGCGAGTGTGAAAGGGTAAGAATGTAATAGATTCAGCAGCCATTGGAGCCGTCTTTACATTTTCTCTTAGCTTCTGCAGGCTCAAGTGTTTTACAGTGGTGCCTCCATCAGCGAGCATGTTGAGCAATTAATCATATCAACATAGTTTGCTACTTTTAAGTTGAATTCCGGGACGACGAATTCTCGTACCAGTACGCGATCACCAGATTAGGTCGTTTTTCTTGCTTTTAGGACTGTCCTCCAGCCAAGTTCTCGTACTTTAGCATCTTGGTCAGTCAACATTGACAGAAGTAGGTTCTCAGGATGGCCGTACCACGCATTTCTACGGATCACTGGATGAATTTTCCTCTATTTTACTTCCATGTGGCAAGAAGTCGTGATAAGGTGCCACAAATGACGAGCTCCTTCTGCACACGATGGATTACGGATCACAGCAAACCAGATTGGCGTGTAGACTATCATGATGTACTGGACGATAGTTTTAAGTTCATTAGTGCGTTCTTTTGTTCCTACGTACAAATATAAGACTCTATTTGCTCTAGTTAGCTATCTGCCTTGATGAACATTACCAGGCTTCATGTGAGTAACCCAACGCGGCATTCTCCTGAAGAAACCGCTTGGCAGATATTCAGCAAATATTTTTCATCCGTGCTTAATGCATCCTCAGTGAAGTTGAGGTCTCAGTCTACTGGAACGGGCTGAAATTCTGGAGTGGCAACTCTTCGCAGTGCTGATCCTATTGTTTTCTAAATGTTTTTGGTCCAGTAGACTTGCCGTCTATAAATTCATTCAAGTGTCGAAATGGGAGCTCATTCGTGTGTATCATATAGACGATTCTCTGAAGGGGTTCGTTCAGGAAGACTTCAATATATGCCATCGCATCATTCTTCCGACCAGTGTTGGTAGCATAAACTTCATAATCCAAAAACAGATCGGACAGGGGGATATTTTGATGAACAAAGAACTTTGTGATGGCAGCCCGTATGGTCTCTCCTCTTCCAGATGAAGGAGAGCCGTGGCCAAGATAGTTCGATCCTGGCTCCTGTAGCGGTACGTAGTGATCTTCTTTTTTCATTATTGTTTGGTTGATGCCGTCTGTAGTCTCAAGGGTGAGAGTCTGATTCTTTCTTCCGTCGAAGTATAACGCTTTTACTTTGGTCGATTCAAGCGATGTACTCGCCTCAACAACGATGACGTTTCCTAAGGATTTCTTCTCTCTCCGAATGTTTCTTTTGTCGATTACCTTCTGCTTATGAACTGGGTAACCAGTCCGATATCTACCAAAAGCGACGAAGTGATAATTGCGGTCTTGCGGTCTGATATATTACATCTATATACTGCATTGGAGAATGTCGGCAATCTAACTATCATTTGTTTAGAAGGGCTAGTCTTCTTTCTTTTAAGTGCAGGAACAAACTCGACAGTGTAAACTGACTCTTCTCACGATTCATTTTGTAAAGGGACACTATCGTTTTGTCTTCTGGAACTACTAATTTCATTGGGCATGGTTGATTTTTCTGACCTCAATGTTTTCGCAATAAATGTTTGACACGTTCAGTGTCTCCTTTCTATAAAGTCCTGCCATACCCATCTGTCGGGTGGTTCTCTGGTCAATTAAAAATTAAACCTTCAATTTAGGCACTTTCCTCTCTGTCGCAGAAGTGTAAGCAACCGGATCGATGCATTTGCAAGAAGCGATATCAAACAAAGTTTTGCTGGCGAACTCCTGGAATTCTGAAACTTTGGAAGCAAAAAAAACCGGGTTTGTTCTTGAAATTTGCAGCTGACTGACCTTTTTTTTTTTTTTGATAATGTCAAGTCAACGCTATATCCCGTTGCTCGGTCAAAATAGCTGCGCCATTGATGCATTTTCCCAAATTTGAGTTACTTTCCTTGCCACTGAATGAGCTAGCACTTTAGTAGATGGGTCCTTCTGAGATGCTGCTTCCCATTTTGTGTTCTCTCTTTCCCACAAGCATTGCTTAAGAACACCAGCGATTGTTGGAAGCTGACTAAAAGTGAATTCCGCAGGGGATCCAATTACATTATGGACAAAGTTCCTTACATTCAAACCTGACTTCTTCTTAGCTGACATCTTTACGGACACTTGATACTTTATTTACCGAAACCAATTTTGAACAGTTAGACACTTTTGTCAACGCAAGACCTCAACAAACTTGTCGCGCCATTGGAATGAAGAACTGACACATTCAATGACTGCCGACAAGCACAAGTAGGACGTAATCCTTCAAAAACGCACACAAATACACACGTATTTTCACTTAAACACAATCAGCAACGTAAACAGTTTCCACATCAAACACAACTTTTTCTGTCTAGAAAGCAGCGCAAAATCACTTCTAATCTCATCTCCAGACACACTAACAAGGATCCACTTCTTATTTTCTCTCGATGCTACTCCACTTTTAATTTTACGACAAACCAGCTTTTGGGCGACTTCATTCTATGTAGTGCAGGTGTATTATCGAAAGGAGTCTTTCTACAAAAATAATTACTTATTATTTTTTTCGAGCTACGAACGTAAGCTGGACAACTACCGGTATGTGCCTTATTTGATAACATTCAATCTACTGTAAAGTCTGTTTTTTTTTTTTCCTTGATTGCCCCATTTCTTACCTAATTAGCTGTTTATAAGAGACGAAAACTCGATTTGTTTTTTTACAAAACACTAAATAAAATATATTTTTGGGGGGTTTTGTCCAAATTTTAAGTAGCCGGTAGCACCTCAAGAACTTGACCGATCAAGCTGAAATATGTGAAATATGTACATTTCTGCCGAAAATAACTACTATGGGTAAAATGTTTTCGGAAAAGTAAATATGTATAATTTGTTTTAAAAAGTTTTTCTTAACATTTTTTTGAAACTTTAGTGGCACCTAAACAAATTAACTAATCGACCTGCGATTTCCTATATGACGTATAGAGACCATTTCGCAAAAAAATTTCGCTAAGGGTAAGCTGATTTTTAAAAAAAAGCGGAAATTCGATGCACCGTAGTGGACAATGAATCAGGTACGGGTACGAGGGAACTTATCTGTGAAATGTATGTTAGTCACAAAAGCGGATTTTCAACCACGTGAAACATTTGCCAATGTTTTATTCAACAGACCACTACCCTCTTGCTGTTTGAGGCATCGGTACTGTTCACTGATGAAGTCACATTTGGAACGGATAGCATCGTCAACATCTCTAACACACACGCGCAGGTAGATTTACGTTTCCACGATACAGTTGTCACTCAACATCAACATTTGTTTGGAATCAATGTATGCTGTACATTGATTCCGTGTCCATGATCCACTAATTGGCTCATATATGCTATCCCAAAGACTAAATGGAGCGAAGTATTTGACCTTTCTGCAGGATACACTGCCCCAAATACTGCAAAACATTCCCCTAGCGATTCGTAGTAAGATATTGTATATACATGGTAAACCTTCCGCGCACTTTAGTGTGAATATCCGCCGGTAGTTGGTCAAGAACTTTCCAAGACTTCGATCCATTGCATTATACTGCTTGGTCTATGAATCTGAATCCAATGGAATTTTATCTGTGGGGACAAATTAAAAGTGTGGTGTATGCACTAGTCAATGATACCAGTGACTTGGAACAGCGTATCCATAACGTCTGTACAACTGTTCCATGACCAATGTATTTTTGAACAGGTTCGGCAACCCATTGTCCGGGATTGTCATGCATGCATATATGTCAATAGCAGGCACTATAAACATCTACTGTGATGTGTCTGACGAACGTCCATTTGTGTGTGTTTCTCTCTCTCTGCACATGAAATCTACCGTTTCGAATTAACTGTTCTTAGGTTTTCGGCACTCGCTAACACTGGCACAATGCCAATATGGAGTAGGGCTATGTTCATATGACCTTTCTTGCTTATCTCGGTATCTGGAATCTTTGTTGCATTAATTAAATTAAAAATGGGAGAGAAGATAAAGAGAGGGATTACAATTATTATAATATTATGTCTATATCTCGGAATATCATAAAGCAAGGGACAAGAAATTTTGTATTTAGACTTTATTTAAAATTAAAATAAAATAATATGTAAAATAATAAAATAGTTTAGATATTTAATCTAGAGAAATGGAGTAGAAAGAACGAGAACATTTCACGAATATTTCCTTACGAGGTGTTAAAACTTAGTGTTCAGACGAAGTCTCTATAAGAAATGCAAATACATATACAAGAAACTGTTGTAGTTTTAAACATTAACTATCATTTTTTTATTATTTCTTTAATATTCACAGACAATATTTTTTCTTACCTTGGTTGAATATTAAAGCTGATGCATACGTATTAACTGAAATCCATAATAGCTAGAATATATAAAAAAAAGAAATATTAAATTTGCTAATATGCTTGCTTATTTAGGCGATTTGAAATTGTGTTCTTATAGATACAGTAATTTCCTCAAGTAATATTCCAATCTGAATATTAGAGGCGACCTACGTTGTGTGATAAGAATGATGAACTAAGAGTCAATTGTTTTAGGTACATTGTTACATAATAAGCAGGTCCACAATTGGGGCATTCACAAGAGGGTACGAAATGAAAAAATCGAAGTAGAGGGCAAACAATGTAAAAAAAATTGAAAGACGTCTTTACACTGGAACGTATCTAAATGGAGGGTTCACATATGTAAGCATGCTTAATTACTAAGTTATGTAACATTAGCAATACCGTTGACCACTAGTTCACCAATTAATTAGTTCAATATGTACAACATACGTATATTCGTTAACCCAATATATGAGTTACTGCAAATTAAACTAATTTGTAAGCTTCTGATAAATATATAAATTTATACACTCCAGTTGATATTTAGTGAAGCAGAGGTTTCTTACAAAAAATATTAAGTTTGGAAATTCCTCTTCATCCTCCGCAGGATTCCGCACACTGGTTCACAGCACAAGAGAATGAAGTCCAATTACCAAGTTGTCAGAAAAATAAATTTCAGTTCTATACGGTACACATAAGTACAGGGAATGCTTAACATTGTTTCTCACACTATAACAGTTATTTACAATATCTGGGCATGAGCTTTTAAGCTTCGAAAGAACAGCTGGAAGAGATCTTAAAGATGAATAATACTCCAAATGACAAAAAATGTATTTGATTCCCTTGTAAACTGAACGCAACAATTATAAAATGTTATTTCGTTTAGCAAGTGATCACATATACCCTAGAAGTCGAATTTGTGAGTACCATTAAATAGAAAAATATCCTTTAAGATAAGAACGAATTCATTTTTACCGCACTACAAATCTCAGTATTAGGAGCAGTTTAATTATCGTGAAATTAACATTAACTCGTTTTCAGAATTTAGAGCTATTGTATACCTTATTAAATACAGAACGTTGTTCGCCGTACATTCGATCATTTTCGATTCGGTGCTGCCACCTATTATATCATGCTTGAGCTATGGGTTTTCTGGCGAGAGCAGTGATGTGTCTGCCCTTGTAGGTCCGTGAGTGTTATCTAACGGGAAACGTTACGTAATGCCCATTTTCCATGCAGTTTTCGTATATATACATTGTGAAACATTGTCGACAAAATGGGTTAACATTCGCAGTGACAACTGCAAAAGCTATTATCGCCCGTTACATCAACAAGCTCCCTTTGAGAAATATTCATCCACGAAAACCACCCGGAGAAAGGCTGAAAGCAAAATGACAGCTGTAGTGATAAGGGGGATCCATCGATTGGCGTGCGAAGAAAATCCACGACGTAACGCGATATGGGCCACAAATTCCATCTTGCATCGTTAACTGTGAACAAAATAATTTGCAAGCCTCTCGGGGTGATGTGTGTGCGGAAGGCCAATGTACACCACCTGCTATCCGCCACATTTCCGAACGTAATACGAACTGCAGGAAACTGTGTGAAAAGTACCTGGCAGTTTCCAAATGGGACATAATAGATGAATCGTGTGTCCACATAACTGCTGGTTGTCACATTCGGTCGATCACATACTGTGATATTGACGGCAAGGGAAACAAAATTTTGTTCGTTAGTGCAGGAAAAGTTTTCCTTGTGTATTTTTTTGTTTTTACGGGAATTCGATATGAGGGTAAATTTTGTGATGTGCAAGGTGAACAGAAACGTGAAAGAGAATGCAAGATATTGCTAAGAATCCATTCTGACACCTATCTGTCGGAGAGACATCCCAAAATTGTATGGAATGGATGCTCACCAGGTGATATCTTATATAGACAAGGCTTCGAGTCATACTGCCAGAGCATCACTACGTTTGCATCAGTTAATGGCACAGAATTAGAAATTCGTGTAATGCCGTTTGAAGACATTCCTATGAAAAGCCCAGATGCCAGTCTGATGTATATTTGCACATTTGGACTGGTGAAACGAAGGCTTCAACATTGACGGCCGTGCACCCTGAATAATCTATGGAAAGCACACAGGAAGGAGTGGGACAGAATTCCCATACCCGGGCTTGCTGAAATGGAAACCATGATGCCGTGTGATAGTCCACAATCTTGTGGGTTCAATAGAACATGATTTGTGGTGGTGGTGCTGTATCTCTTAATTAGAGTACCCGTATAAAATGGTCGGATATAAAACGAACAATTTTCTGTAGTAGGTAAAATGTTTACTCTTTTCTGATAAATAGGGAGGATAGTTTCAAGTATTTAAATGACATTTAACTCAGAAAACACATTAATGCGCTCAGATTCACAGAAGTGAAATACTTTTCCACCTTATGCTCACCTCTCATTTTAACGTTAGAATAAAATGCGAATGCCATACTGAATTTGTACAAGTATTTGTTCGAGACATTAAATGTCCGTTTCCACGTCTGAAAGAAAGCTCACCTTAGTAACACAATATGATGATAAACAATGGTACCGCGTTCAACTTCATGAACGTAAATACGTACAGAAAACATGTTGGGGTACTCAGATAGTCCTATGGTAGTGTCGTGTTGCGCAGAGTCGAACGAAAATAAACAAACATAACATCAATTACAAGTGATATTTCTTTGCTAATTCAAACTTGGACATTTTGTCCAGCAAACCGTAATGAAAACATTAACAGTCTATTTGCGCCATGAACGGCGAAGCAGCCTATCGTAGTCCCTTGGGTTTGTTGAATTTTGTTTCGATGACATAACATCGCGAAACGAATTCCGTAGCACCGATAAGCATCATGTTCGTAAGACTTCCTCAGGAACACTGTAAAAGCAGATACTCAGAAAAGTACTCGTGCATACAAAGGAGCTAAGCATATACAGTTTCCCTGTCGTTCGATAGCAAAGTGCAAACGGTGAGGTGAAAACAGTTGGGGTCATAGGCAGCTTATGATTTGACACCGACCAATAGGTATCGCTTTTTGAAGCTCTGAAATTATTTAAGTGTATGGAATAACTAGGAAGATTTCCTGAAAAGGATTGTAATTTTTTTATTAAATATGCCCATCGTATGGAATTGTAACTGGTCAGGACAATAGTGGGTTCAACAATATCACAAACCAACTCTCTATTTCAGAGGGTTCTGCTGCTGTTATGGTGGGTGCACATTCAACATGTCTTTCGTATCGAGATAAAGCATCAATGAAGTAGTTTATAATCCTAAACTCCATGAAATGCAGCCCAAACTTGTTCGCAACCATTCAGTAACAGTGAATAGACAAGGTGTACTCATGTTAAACGTAGCGATCTCATATTACACGTACAGATGTCAAAACATCGTAGTTTTTGGGAAGAATACATTTTAATAAATGCGAACTTTTTAGAGGGAATAGATATTTACGTTTTTTTTTTACCTTCTGTGATTTTTAAATTCAAATATCACCTCTGACTTACTGTAGTGGAGTCTACCATTTAAAAATGCCTTTAGAACACTCCGCTACTTATGAGTTCTACATTCAGGCCAGGACGAGTTTCTTTAATGGTTTACGAAATGACATTTCATTCTTGGCTAGCAAGTGTAAATTATTTACCTCAATATATTAGGAGCGATTCAATAGTTGAATAACCACTTTTCCAAGTTTCTAAAAGTAATACGTCATATCCTGTGTGTTTTACGGTTTACCTAAATTGAAGCTGGCAAAGAAAAATATAAATCAAGAAATAAATACAAACTTATATTTGTTTTGGTATAGAACTTTCGTTATATATCGTTCTCCGTTCGATAAACACTTTATTGTGAGCTTCAGATATTTTATTAGAAACTAATATAAGTTCAGTTTTAGAGATTATAATCAGAAAAATAAATGTATTGTGCGATATTAGTTAGCGGCAGTAACCGCTCCTTCAATTTTCTCCTGCTAAAAATTTAGCGGCATATATATAGTCTAATAAATATGAAGCCTTTGGAGAATACATTTAGTGTGATCTGAAAATAACGATACGAAACCACATAAGCAACATTTTCCTAAATGACCTTTCGAAATTTTTTCTGGTATACAATAGCTTTATCAAAATATTATCTACTTTTTCTGATTGGTTGCGTAGTACAAGAAGTATCTTGGATATTCAAATTTCCGTCATTTTTTGGCTTTTACTTTTGATAAAGCATCTTGTCCGTAAAGAGAACAAGTTTTTCACGACCCAATGTTGCATTTGCACCATTATTGAGAGTGTAAAATGAAGCACAGTATTGTGTGAAGTTCACTAATCTTCATAATGCAATACTTTACGTCTGATTATAAGAATTTCAACATATTTTGCACATCTTGTAGCTCCAACTGTCAGTTTTGAAATGTTGCTAGACCTGGCCACCTGTGACACATGTAATATGATATTTTGACCAATACCTCCATAATTCGTTTTAGACCATCTGATAATATATAATAAATAATATGTAATCTGATAATATATAACGCTACTCACCAGACATATGAGAGAAAGTCCAGACGTCAAAATGCGCACTGTCTTATTAAAACGTTTTTCAAGATACTGAAATGTACAATAATTCAAATTTATATATTTATTACCTATCACTAAATTTATATGATATCAATAATAAATTTAATTTTTAGAAAAGAGGTTTGTCATTACATGAAAATCTAGATTCAATAAGTCAAACTATTATTTTTCTTATTTATCAATTTCTGAGTTCAAGACAATAAGAATGTGGTTTAAACCCAAGACAGTAAATTGTTTTCATTAAGAATTTGCATTTTATATTCGCAATTGTGCCGATTAATCTCATTAGTAAAACGTTTGTTGAGTTCGCAACAGTAATCAAGGATAGCCAATCTTCATGGTCAACGCCTATTCATAACATATCGGTGTACAATAATGCCTGGTTTGGAACAAGGATTATTATTTGTACTTAAAATAACACAAAACAGATACAAACATTTTGCCCACTACGCTCTTGCCAGAACATAAAATGACATATTGCTGTTCATGTTATCACTGTCAAATCAGAATCATTAACCTTAACAGCATAACTTAAGATACATAAGTTATCAAGTACACCCTTTAAAAGTAAAAAATTAAACACAATACTTACAAGACAAGCGGAAGCGCTTGCATTTTTGAAGTTCAAACCATGGCACTTCTTAAACCTTCCTTCTTGGGAGATTTCCACTTCACCCGAGAACAAAGCCATCAGTTGAAGAACTGACTTCAAGTACAAATACGTCCTTTATTCAAACGACGAAATCAATATCCTCACTGAACTAGCGAATAGACTAACTTTTCAGTGACATTCTAAGTAATATATTTCAGAGTACCAACGCGACGCATTTGTCGATTATGAAAATACATACAGTACGTGTGTTTTGTGAAGGAGTGCAACGTAGTGCTCCTCTTTAGTGTTGATCATAAGCGTTGATACTTAAAAGCTTATGACTCCATTCCTGTACATAATAATATACCATCATTACTGTCATATCATTGGAATTTTAGATTAAAATCCGAGCATTAGGTGCTGAATGAGAATAATCAGGGCCCGTGTGATTCATAAAGTATCCCAATAAATATTTCTTCTAGTTTATTATTTGTAGAAATTATCACTGAATGAGCTCCGTCGTTAGATCAGTTCTGGATTTCCGGAATAGGGCGGTTTTTCACATCCAAATCTCAATAAAGTTAATGAGATATGCATGTTGCCCGATAGACTAAGGACATTTCCCAGTTATACGTACTGGTGAAGAGAACTGCACTAGCGAATTGAATGTCTAGTGACAACTCCAGTTTTAGTACTGTAGCACTAAAGCAGATTCATATTCTCCAATTACACCAGAAGGCGTCCCGGTACCACAAGTGCAAAGCAAACATTCTATGTCGGAAAAACTGTTGATTTAGCTGTTAGACTTAAAACTGAGGATTCCTATTAGTCTTATTATTCCATTAAAATTTTGTGCAAATTCATTTTTAGGGGGGGAAACGTTTTGTATTCAGGAGGATTCACCTCCTGAACAAGATAAAATTATTATCTGATTGTATTGTAGATTCTTCATATTCAACTTCCGTTTCGTTAATCATTTTCTATTTCTATTTTAAGTTTTATGTAAACCATAACATAATGTAACCACTTTAAGATAAAAACTATATACACAAGTGAAAATTAGTAATGATAATTAATTCAAACACTTATTAGAGAAAATATAAGAACCCTCTCTCCAATACTGGCTTGATCTGGAACAGTCTAGAAAAATCCACCGACCTCACTGAACACGTAATGTTTTAATTGTCTGTGAGTTAGCTTGGATGATTTTTCTGCCGCAATTTTTCCACTAATTATGATTTTCAGCACTAGTTTCTACACTCGATATAAAATTGAGATTATAATATCTTAGACACACTGATTAATTGATAAATGTAATGGTGAGCTACATAAGTTGCTATCCATCCGCCGCCATCACGTGGCATCTCATCAACCATTTTGTGTATACGTTATTTAATATTAACTTGCTATCTCTTTTTCGTATTCAGGTGCAGAATTTATACATATCACCTAATGCTTGAAAAACACTATCATAACTAGAAAACAAATTAGAAGTTCATTCTTATTAACTGCATTAATATTACAACAAACTTGAAACAACTAAAACATGAAAGTAAATAAATAAAATAAATATCAACATAAATACGAAATAATACTGACATAACAAATGTGCAGATTTATAATGGTGATGACAACTGTACAGGATCACTTTAGTGGAACAGTACATAGTTCTTTGGAGATAAAAACTGAAAAATGAAATGAAATGAAATCTTTGAGTTTTACGTCCCACGGTTATGCCGGTTAGGCTAAAGGAGACGGTGATTATGAGAAATGAATGAAATGGTAGAATGAAGAAAGTGGGAGGAAACGGGAGAACCCCGACAAAACCCACGAGCACGGTGTTTGTCCACCACGAAGTCCACACGGCGCCAGCTGGGATCGAACCAGGGACCCCAAGCACCGGAGGTGAACGCTCTACCACTGAGCCACCGCGCCCCCAAGATAAAAACTGAGTTATCCTATATTGCTACTGACTATAAAACATATGTCACAGACAAGGTTGACACACACATGGCGTAGATCAGTTCTCAATTACTAAAATGAGAGTCTAGATATGTAAGGGAGATCACTCTTATCGAAACGAAGATTATAACATTAAAGAATAAATAATTAATTACTAGTTAAAAAATAATAATAATTTTCTAAGTAAACCTCGTACAAAGGCAGCTCTGAGAAATTTCTCTTCGCAGAACTCCTTTCGCTTCCATAAATATGGTTATAAAATTTACTCCCTCTGCATTCCTAACCACAGTGCTTCCATGGTTATTTTTAACTATTACGTTATCCATTGCGTGGCGTTGGTGGCTGAGAGCATCGGAATGAGAAGGGACTGGCTCGTTCGAAGAGGAACGCCGGTGAAAGAAGCTGGTAAAAATATCGTAAATGTATCGATGAAGAAGGTTCTTCAGAATTTTATTTCCAATGAACAGTGGATTCAAAGTGAAATTCATCAAATACCATGAAGGTTACTAACAGTGCAACATCACTTACCTAAAAATAGGTTGGACATGGACAACTGGACAGATAAGTAAAACTTAAAGGGTTTTTATCTCTAAGAGGATGTTTGCTTAATCGCGAATTGCGGAAATTGAAAACAGGGCCTACGGTAAAGATATAATCGTACGATTAGAATACTAATAATTACACAAGTGTTAACAATGTTTAGTTGAATTATATATATAAATTTCTAGGTATGCATGATATCTTGAGTTTTCTTTAATCTCCTGTATGCATGAAAATGAAGCGTTTTAAGTAAACTAGTAACTCTATGTTTCATTCATAAGTGTATTTAAATACTTAGTGTTAACGTTGTAAATACAGCTTAATATAGTGCCCTTACACTGAGTTGCACGAGCACATTTTAGTCTCCGAATTCTGGGTAAGTGGGTTGGAAGTGATGGTTGTGACAGGTTAACTTTGTGGGTGCCACTAGGTGTATCATTGCGCGGGTCCGGTATGCAATAACGGCGGTATATTGCATGGTGAATGCGGGCGGGGTGTAGCTGGGGAACCCGCAAGGTAAACAATAGTGCAAGGCTATTAAGACGGCAATGTTCCTAACCACTGAAACAAAAGCACTGTATCATCACTTGCCCACCCATTTATATTTTAACAATAAAGTAGCGGAATGGACCAGTGTGTAATGAACGAAATACCGCCACAAATTGGCGCTCGAACAGGGACTGATGTAACCTTTAGTTACATATAATGTGTTTATGTGTGGCTTCGTGTGGGTTAAATATTGAGTTGGTTTAGTATGCACTAATGGTATTTTTAGTATTAGTATTATTTTTCCATAATTGTGTGTATTTAAATTGTCAACATGTCTGAGTGAAAACCCCAATTTACAAACATTGCTTCAGGCAATTAAAGAATTGTCAGTGAATGTAGATCAAAAATTTGAAAAATCCAACGCGGAATTACATGATAGGTTAGATAGAATTATAGAAGAAAATAAAGTCGGTTTCGTTTCTATTAATAAAAATGTTACTGAAGAGATGGAGAATTTACGTGCTGACTTTGAGGAACTTGTAAATCGAAGTAGGTAAAGTGAAACGTTCTTGGGAAGAAAATTTTGCGAAATACACAGAACAAATACAATCCGAAATCAAGAAGTGTAATGTAGATTTAGAGTCTGTTGTCGAAAAGTTAAACGTTACGGAAAAACAAAACGAAAAGTTTTCAAAATCTATAAACGCTTTTGATGACTCTTTAATTGCGTTTAATCAAAGACAAAATAAGTGTGAAATCAGAATATGTACATTGAATGATCAACTAGAATCTTTAGAAAGTCAGGTAGACCTGTGTATAGTGAACTAGTTGAAAAGACGGATAAATGTGAAAATTGGATGTCAAAACTTCAGAAGGTAGTTGAATCTAGTATTACTGTATGCGAAACTACGGTAATATCGCAGAAATCAGTGGAAAAAACTCAGGCTGATATTAGTAGCAGAGTTGAGGCTATTCTTAACGATGTAGAACAAATAAAACAATCTCTTGTAGAAAGTCAGGTACAAAACTTCCCA
This sequence comes from Thermobia domestica, assembly GCF_964235325.1. Classification (NCBI taxonomy): domain Eukaryota; kingdom Metazoa; phylum Arthropoda; class Insecta; order Zygentoma; family Lepismatidae; genus Thermobia; species Thermobia domestica. The sequence goes on along the minus strand of NC_137466.1, from coordinate 130,943,845 downwards.
CATTCTAATCACGTTTTTCCGAACGTTCGAGTTAAAAAGAAAGAATAGACGATCACATTGACAAAGATACTCGTAGAGGTACTTCAACGTATTCTGATTCTGGTAGTAGTACTCTTGAATCTAGTAGTTTTAATGAGGAAGGTAAATCACACTCTTTTCAAAACCGGCGGAAAAAAACAGAATTAGATAGGAAAGTTTCTGTGAATCTTAGAGATTTAGAAGGATTTGAAAAGTTTTCAGGCCATGAGAACGAACTTACCGCGACTGCATTTTTGAAAAAGTTCAAAGATCAGGCTTCAATTATGAATATTCCAAGTAGCCAATACTTAGATATTATAAAGGTTTTACTTACGTTATCCGCGTACAATTAGTATATTAACAATTGTTCCTCTTTTGATACGTTCAAAAAGTTCAAGAAGAAATTTAAGGCGGAATTTGAGAACGAACAAGTGCAAGCAAGTAAATTAATGGTGCTTCAAAATAAACCGTATGATCCGAAAACAGATTGAAGTGTATACAACTTTGTCTCTTATGGATGCAATAAAATACAGGAAATCAACCATGATATTAGAGAGCCACTTCCTATCAGTATGGTGCTTTAACATTGTCGACCGTGTTACAAGTTATTCAGAAACTGGAAGCCATTCCTAGATCTGATGCTAGAGGGGGATCTAACTATAAGTTCGCGAAAATTAATCACGTGACATCCACTAATAGTAATTTCAATGAGAATCAAAAGAAACGTAGGAATAATGGAAACGGTAATAAATTTTCACACGAAAATACTCAGCAAAATAAAAATAAGAAGCGTAAACGCGGATTTAAGAAAAACAAACGCTATAATAATAATGATGATGAAGGGCATTCTGATGCGCATTCTTGCAGTTGTAGTCAGGAAATCACACCTAAAGTAAATTCCAAAGTGGGTAATCAGTTTTACCAGTCCTCAAATGGGAACAATCAACCTGTAAACACGAATGGTAATGTTAGAATGCATTCTCCTAATAGCCAAATGCCTGGAAATTCACCTGGTTTTCCAAATTTTGCAAATCAAGGAAATTTTAGGTCTCCCAGACCTCCCTTTGTAAATTCTACTCCTTTCAATTCAAACGGACAAGTTCGTTTTCCTCACCCAAACTGAATTCTCCCTCTGTGGATGGTGCTCACCACAGGAAAGTTAAGTAAAAAGTTCTGGTAATAACGTAAATGCACTCACTAATCGTCGTCATACTGTGTATGTAACTATTGAAAGGAAACTTTTAAATGTTGTACAATGGGACAGTGATGAAAATTCATCCGAGAATGAAGGAGAAAATAATAGAAATTGTAAGCAAATTGTTTCGTCACAGGCTACTGCAGAAATAAACGTAAAATATTTAATGAACAATTTTACGATCTGTGCGAATCTGGAGCATCTGCTGCCTGCTCAGCTTTAAATTGTGGATATCTATTTCTGCCATTGTTTCTAATGCTCTTTTAGAAACCTCTTCCCGTATTGTACTTGTTGATTATTCTGGTAAAAGAATGAAATCAGTAAAAGGTGAAATTATCCTCTGTTTAGAAATAGGGCCTTTGATGTATGACGTAAGGTTTCTGGTTGTAAATGATTTAAATTGTTCTTGTTTGTTAGGCCGAGATTTTCTTACTTTAGCAAATGAAAAGAATGTCGTTAGGGTACCTATGAAAAAGGGAATTGACAGAGTTGATTGTAATCCGCCTTCTTCTAGAAATAGTAACCAAGTTAAAATTTTGACAAGGCAAAAGGGAGAAGATCAGGAATTTGAGTTAGTAAACAATGTAAAAGTCACTAATTTTGATTATTCAGAAATTGCTTGTGATAGTGAGTCTGAAGATGTTAGCCACCCTTTAGAAAGTAAATGTCCCATAATAAAGAATTTGGTTAAGCAAAAACAACAATGTATGACTGAATGGTTAAACGAAATTAATGAAACAAATAAAATATATGAGCATTTACGTGATAGATACCAAAATCCAGTTGTAAATAATGAATCTTTGAAAGAATTAAATTTCGATTTAGTACAGGAATCAAAACTTTTGTATGGGTTATATGAAAAACAGATTAGCGATATTGAAAATGAAATACAAGAATCTAATGGTATGTACAAAATCAATTTTCGAAATCAAACCAATCCAAAAACTGTAGTAGAAAATAATAGTCCAGAAACTGAACCTTTTCCTTCTGTAGGCGACATTAAAGAAAAAGTAAATGAAATTGTTGATCATGATGACCAACAAAAACAACAGCTTTATAATTTGTTAATTAAACATAGATGTGTGTTCAGTGATGTGCCAGGTAAATGCAATCGTTTCGAATACACTATCGCAGTTGACACTGACAAACCTATTGTTAAGAGACAATATCCCTTACCATTAAATTTAAAGATAATAATAGAAAAACATATAAAAGAATGGCTTGAAAACGGAGTTGTAGAAGAGTGTGTGTCTATTCAAGCTCATCCGTTGTTATGTGTAGCAAAAAAGAATACATCAAAACTACCTACTGTAGTCGACTTGACTTCCTTGAATAAGCATATAAAACTTGAACAGTTAAAAGTGAACAAGATTGATGACCTATTATTAAAATTTCAAGGTGTTCAATTTGTTAGTTTTCTTGATTTTGTTGGATCCTACCTGCAAGTCAGTCTTTCTGATAAATGTAAACCTTACACAGCTTTTTACTGGAATGGCAAAATGTACCAATTTGCACGTGTTCCTTTTGGATACTTAAAAGGGTCTGTAGGTTTTATGAGTTGTTTACAAACAGTATTAGGTTCCGGATTGTATGATCAACTGGTCTGTTATGTCGTCTCAGTACCGACAATGTCTTTCGAAGAACAAATTTGTTTTACTAAAGTACATGAAGCAGGAATGACGTTGAATCTTAAAAAATGTTCATTTTGTAACACAAAATTTAATTCTTTGGGTTTTAATGTAAATTCTCAAGGTATAACGAAAGATTCATCGTACGTACAATGTATAAAGGATCTTCCACGATCTAGAAATCTGAAAGAATTACGAGTACTTGGTTTGTTTCAATGGTGTTCTAAATTTGTTAGTAACTTTGCACATAAAGCTGAACCTTTGTTTGCTCTTTTGAGAAAGAAAAAAATGGATATGGGATGTTGAGTGTGAAAGTAGTTTTCAACAATTGAAACATGATTTAGCTCAAGAAGTGTTGTTAGCTCATCCTCGTTTAGATCATGATTTTTGTATCATTACATATTGTAGTTCAGTGGCTTTAGGGAATATATTGTTTCAGAAAATTAATGGCGAACGCCATATTCTTGGGTTTCATAGTAAAACTTTAAAACAAGCTGAAAAAAGTTACACCAAGACTGAAAAAGAGGCTTTATCGATTGTTGTCGCTTTAAGAAAAAGGGGTCAATTGTATGGTAGACATAAAAATTTACACCGATCACCATTCTTTAGTATACCTTCATAACAAAAAAAAAATTGGAATTCACGCTTAGCGAGATGGAGTATTGAAATTCAAGGATTCGTGGTAGAAATAATTTAAGGCTAAAGATAATCAGGCGAGTGATGCTCTTTCACGGGTAATATTACAAACAAAAGTTGAACAACATGAAATTAATATATTTGAGGTTTGGCCGTTATGTTTTAGAAATCTTACTGTTGAAGAATTAAGAATCAAACAACAAGAGTATCCAGAGTATAAAAAATAATTCAGTTTTTGCGAAATCCCAATGACCCGTATGTAAAAGTGAAAAACAAAACAGAAACATTGAAAGTTTTTATAAGTTAAGTAATGATGTTTTGTTGAATAGAAATTATCATTTTCCAGACTCTTGGAAAATTTGTATACCTCCTTCCATGGTTCCTGAAATCGTTAAGTACTTTCATGAACAAGGTCATTTTGGTGTTGAAGAAACAATTGCATTTATTAAAGAAGTGTGTTATTGGAAGTCATTAAGAAGAGACGTTATGGATTTCATAAGCGACTGTATGGATTGTAAATTGACAAAAGCTGAAACATCACCTCCGGCTAAACCTTTGCAGACTGTAGCAGTAAAAAACATACGATATATGTTTTCTATTGATATCTTAGGGCCGTATCCAGCCTCTCAGAATGGAAATAAGTTTGCTTTGTCAGTGTTACATGTTTTTAGTAGATTATGCAATGTTTCCTATGAGAAATGCAACCGCGAGATGTGTTTTAAAATGTCTAGAACAGTATTATTTTCCGCTTTTGGGTGTTCCGTTGTCTGTCTTAGTAGATAATGGTAGTTGTTTTGTTTCTGGTAAATTCAAGGAAAAAATGAAGCAATATGGAATTAAAATCCATTATGTTAATCCGTATCATCCAAAGAGTTCTGTTGTGGAGAGAATTTATAGAGACCTAATCGTTTGTTTAAATTGTTGTACAATCATAACCATGTTACATGGGAGAAGTATATTCCCCAAATTGTTATTTTACCAAACTATTCTCTTGTAGCAGTTTAGGAGTAAGTCCAGCAAGTCTTCATCTCAATGTAAAACCGCAATATTCTGTGTTTCGGCATTTTGGAATAGTTATAAATTGTGAATATGATGAAAATGAACCTCTCAGCTGCAGATAAGAAAATTAGCAAGTTTTTTTCATCTGACAAGGGACCTTTACTTTGTAAACAAAAGGTTACAGATAAAGTGTTTGAACTGATGGACCCACTTACTGGTGAAACCGTAGGAACTCATTCAATAGATCGTATGAAAGTTTGGAAACCCCCTTCAAAAACTAAAAAACTTTGGTTAGAACTTGCCTAAAAAACATGACATGAAAAAGAATTAGAGCCCATAACTCGAAATTGCCTAAATGTAGATTCGTGAGAACCTGAAGCAACAATTCATGTGAATTTTAATGATGTTGTGAAAGTAGATTTATCTGTATTTAACCGTAGCAAGAGTCGGAACGAAAACATCGAAAAGTTAGTGAAAAGATTGATAGAATGTGATAAATATTTGAAATATTTAACAGATGAACTTAATTGTTCCAGTTATGCTTTGTCGTTTACACTAAACCATCTTGTAAATCCTAAACTTAGTAAGTTGGGATGAAAAAAAGTTTATACGCTTTGATATGTTTATATATCGTTTTGGCGTTAGTAGGCGTCCGTGACCTGCTATGTGATTTCCGGACGGCCGAATTTATTAAATAAGGAATAATATGCCGAGTGGCTTGCCAAGGCATGAGATGAGGTTCCCTCGCATTTTGGGTAATTTTATATTTGTTTAAAGCCCGGAGTAGGCTATTTTCGTATTGTAACCCTCTATATTCTTTTTAACATTAACCCTTATTCTATGTTTTAAACCTCATCTCGGGGAAGGCAAACAGATAACAATAACAATAATGTGGGTGGTATCTTCCAAATTTAGGAGAGCAGGCACTGTAAAATGTAATGGTCTGACAACCCATCCACTGCTCGGTCCATTCATGGTTAACGTCTAACCGGAATGCAATAAATATAGAGTATTATAATTATTAGTATTGTTGTAGTTGTATGTGTGATAATGCATTTAATATTTTGAAAATGTTTACTTGTCTTTTTATTGCAATTTGATTTATATGTGATATTTTCGTGTTGTATTAGTATCATGCTATTGATTCTTATGTTGATTAAATTTAATCGTGTATATCTCGAAATATGATATTGTTTTATTGATAAAAGTTTCATTCAGTTACGAATTAGTGAAATATGTACATGTAGCTATGCAAATTTTATTCTTTCAAATGGTGTATTGAAATAATTTCGTTTTATGAATATCATAGAAAAGCATTATCCATTGTGTAATAAAAAAACCTAATTACTATCGAGTTAGATGTTATATAGGTAATTTTGTTATGTAATAGTGTTAAGTATCTTGTAATGCATTAATAATGATTTTAAGTGTTTCAGTTAGTGAATACTAAATAGTAATATATAATGTTAAATAATACTAAATATTATTGAATAGAATTAAACAAAAGTAATAGTATGTTAAATTTCTGATATCATCCTGTGTAGGAAATCATGTGAATGAAAGTTATTAGTGAATATTGATGTGTTTACCATAATACTCATTTGAAAACACAAAGAAAAAAGGACATTGAGACTTTATGGCCCTCGTAAGTTCCGAAAACCGTTTTAAAATGGCCCTTGCGTTGTTATCGTGTTTCCGAGTGAACTTTGAAACTTGTATACGTCACCCAAAGTAAAAGACTAGGGATTAACCCTTTTAAAACCAATAAATAAATGATTTTTAAATATTGTTTAACCATCTCGTACACTAGTGCTGTGAAGTGATCAGTGTTGCAGGGTTCTGTTTATTTTTCAGTTCCTTCAAAATAAACGTCTTGTTGAGCGCCTATCTAACATTAAAGGATAACTCATTTATTATTAGTTGAAAAAATAATAACTTTCTAAGTAAACCTCATACAAAGGCAGCTCTGAGAAATTTCTCTTCGCAAACAGACAAAAGTGTACATGTATGTGTGCGTCTTTGCGACGCAGAACTCCTTTCGCTTCCACAAACATGGTTATAAAATTTACTCCCTCTGCATTCCTAACCACTGTGCTTCCATGGTTATTTTTAAGTATTACGTTATCCATTGCGTGGCGTTGGTGGCTGAGAGCATCGGAGGGAGAAGGGACTGGCTCGTTCGAAGAGGAACGCCGTGAAAGAAGCTGGTAAAAATATCGTAAATGTATCGATGAAGAAGGTTCTTCAGAATATTATTTCCAATGAACAGTGGATTCAAAGTGAAATTCATCCAATACCATGAAGGTTACTAACAGTGCAACATCCCTTACCTAAAAATAGGTTGGACATGGACAACTGGTCAAATAAGTAAAACTTAAAGGGTTTTTATCTCTAAGAGGATGTTTGCTTAATCGCGAATCGCGGAAATTGAAAACAGGGCCTACGGTAAAGATATAATCGTACGATTAGAATACTAATAATTACACAAGTGTTAACAATGTTTAGTTGAATTATATATATAAATTTCTAGGTATGCATGATATCTTGAGTTTTCTTTAATCTCCTGTATGCATGAAAATGAAGCGTTTTAGTAAACTAGTACTCTATGTTTCATTCATAAGTGTATTTAAATACTTAGTGTTAACGTTGTAAATACAGCTTAATATAGTGCCTTTACACTGAGTTACACGAGCACATTTTAGTCTCCGAATTCTGAGTAAATGGGTTGGAAGTGATGGTTGTGACAGGTTAACTTTCTGGGTGCCACTAAGTGTATCTGTGCGCGGGTCCGGTATGCAATAAAGACGGTACTATTTCATGGTGAATCCGGGGGGTGTAGCTGGGGGAACCCGCAAGGTGAACAATAGTGCAAGGCTATTAAGACATCAATGTTCCTAACCACTGAAACAAAGACACTGTATTATCACTTCCACACCCATTTATATTTTAACAATAAAGTAGTGGAATGAATCAGTGTGTAATAAACGAAATACCGCCACAAGATGTGAATCTCATATTGACAGCGTATATTTTAATTATTTTGTTGAATCATCGGAGAACCTGTTCGCATTAATTTATAAATCTTTTTACTGGTGTGAATAGCAAGGTATTAGTTTCAAAGTAATCATACAAGAGTCAACAGAATTAGTTCTTTGAATTATTCATTAACATCCTCAGAAAAAAATAAATAACTTTTTAACTTTCTGTTAACGATAAACAAAAATTTACTGATGTTCGAAAAAGATACAATAACATTTTATAATAAACATTTAGTTTGCTCATACTCTGCCAGAACAAGAATTAATTAGAGCAAATGCTGTGTTTGAGAGGACGATAATACGCCGTTTAGTCAAGCTATGTTTCAATTTAACATAAGTAAGAAACAAAGCATGGGAGAGCTGGCTACAATCCGTACTCCTTCATTACCTAATTTCATGCATAACCTAAAGTACTCGTAATAATAATTTAAAGATTTTGTTCTCGAGAGCGATGTGTAGGGAAAGTGGGTTTTGCATACATTTTGCTGTTTCTTATGATATATATTTTTAATCTCTAACGGACTTTTCTTGAGAAATAAAAGGACTACCGACAAGTACTTTCCACATTTGTAATTAAAACTCTCGATTTATTTGGCTTCATTTAGTTTCTCAATTGCTTGTCAGTAGAATCATCATGTTTCTTATTCGAAAGTATTCATTCAATACACTCTATGTAACAGCTCTTCCACTCAACGTCTCAGAGTTCCAGTATCTATTTAGCATCTCTTTGTCTCAAGTTTTCATTAAAAACATTGTTATATGCTAATGATGATTAGCATTAGAAACATTTTATATAACCATTTCTTTTACTGAAAAATATTTGTGGTAATAATGAAACGTAACTCACCTCATAAAATGATATAGTCTGTAAGGAGTAAAATACAGGAAGATATAGAAAATGAATAGCAATTCCCGATATGATAATAGAAATTCCATTGTAAATAAGAAACATTCCATATAAATATACTTCTGCTGGAATACCAACAACCCCCATACCACTAACGAATCTGTAAAAGAGGCAAAAATAATTATTGTATATCCAATATTTCATTTTAATTGAGTATTATTGTACGCCAAATTAAATATGCAAAATGGCCTAACTTTTAAGGTCAAATTTATACATACTGTAGACGGTTTAAATAGAAGAATTGTCAGGTAGGGAAACTGAATTGGAAGTGCATCTTTCTAGTCCCGCACTGTTTAAACTAGGGATGGCCAGATCCAGATCCTTTTGGATCCGGATTCGAAATTTCGCGACAGAAAATTCGGATGTTCCGAATCAGCAAAGTTTTCGAAATCGCTGATAAAGTGATTTTGAATCCTATGCTTAAAATAAGACTAAGGCACTTGTGGCATGTTATTGTGTGACGGCCTTGTGGTCTCTTCATTCTGTCGACATTTAGTTTTCGTGCCTTAATATGTCATAGTTACTCCAAACTTGATTGACTAACACTGTCGACTTTCGTGAGAACAATCTCTCTGTCAGATTTGATTCCAGTGGAAACACTCGATCGGGAAGGTAGTAAATCTTTTTTAAAGCGGTCGCCTTGATTGAAGTTTATCCTTTGTTTTCTGTAACACTAGTCAAATGCTGAAATGAAACCTTAGTAGCAAGCCCAGGCTTCTTCATTGGGCTCAGGCAGCTCCCTTTCTTAATCCTTTATGAGTGTTTGTGGTCACTGAATGACTTCATTTCCCAATCGTGATGGCCATCCCATAGCTATTAGAACACACCATAAAATATCGACCAAATCAAATTAAGGAGCAACTTCCTTTTCTTTCTATTGATGAGTTTTTCCCTTTCTTTCTTTAAAAATACGTCTCTCTGTGACTGTACCACCCCAGTTAGTATTAAGAATTTTAGAAGAGATAAAGTTCTCGATGTCAGTTAATGTATTAATGTAGCTGTATGTGTATACAAAATATCAAATGCAGTCCCGAAAGGTTTATAATTAGTAATCCACAACTATTAAGTCTGAATAGGTTGTTACTTCTAATATACATAATAAAATAATAAACTTTATTATTTTCAATTTAGAAAAAAATCTCCACCTGATGTTCTGACTGGCATTGCCGAAAAAGGTATTAGTACTTCACACTATGCTTAATACTATGCACGGATAGTTCACTATTAGAAATTTTGCTAATTCCCTGTTATCTGTATACTTTTCATATCCTCTAACAGAACAGAATGTAACGATACAGCTTTAGAAGACAAATAATTCATGTAAGATTTTGAAGCTATAGCTATATTGTTTTTCTTTGGTTATCAATTCTTCACATTTTCTTATTCCTTAATCTAAGTTAAATAACCAGCAAAAATTATTTTAAAAAGAAATTATTGCTTACTGGAATACAGAGATCTTGAGGAAAGTTTATCATTTCCATATTTGGATAGGCCCTTCACATTGTCTACTTTATATATACACAACTCAATGTTTGTTTACATTCAAGTAAACTCTGCTGATGACGGTAAAAATGATCATGCAAAGTAATTCCATGTATGGAATATGAATTACTACCGTTAAAATCACCATTACCACTGAATATCCTAGTGGTTTGATTCCGTTAAAAACGCGCGCCCAATTTAATTGCTAAGGTTGTCCACTACAGGAACTGAATTGAAGATTTCGCTTTTGTTCAAACTTGTTATGTTTAATACAGACGGAAGATTTTTTGGCATTATTGTAATACTTTGATGCTACAGGTAATATCTTTAATAATATCGTGGCTGAAAACACTTCGGAAGATGTGTATTTGAATCTACGGAAGCCTTCTTGTTCAGAGTGAAGTATCCATGTTTATCTTTAACCTCTACTGTCTCGAATGTTTTTCGAACGATGAAAAAATAATTTTTGCTAACATTTCGTGTGTTCTGGGATAGAATAAACAGAAAAACACATCATTTTTGAAAAATTTTCTTGGGATAGATCTTGTTGCTTAGTGCTCATTTGAGTACTTTAGATCACAATACAAGTGTAGTATCAACTAATATAATTTAATGTGATTTTATTTTGAATTACTTTAAACAAATTCTAATTTCTTATTCTAATTATAACTGATTACAAATCGCTAAAACATTCATTTGTGAAACAGTTTAGTTACTTTAGAACATGGTTTTGGTAACAATCCTTTTTTTCGAAGCAAAGAATAATAATATTATTATTGTTTTAAATTTTGATCTCCCTGAACAAGATTAGAAATAAAATTATATGTATAATATACTCTAAGAGAATGTGACATGCAGGTAAGAAGAAACTATTTTATTTTACATGGAAATTTTCGAAGTATTTTCTGTTTCCAAGGCACAGAAACAAGTTACATTTTTTGGATATTACTCGTGGTCCCCCTGAACAACCTTGAAATCGTCACCGATGTTGTATCTCTCCCTTTATATCTTCGGGTCAATGCTCTATTCCATCGTATCTGCTACCTGTTACTGGCATCACAGAAGGTTGTTTACCTTTCTGTAGTACCCCACTGCTGAACTTGATCGTGGTCTGCCTACCGTTGGAGATACGGCATTAGAGGGAAAAGATAAGCATTACAGGCATTAGAGGGAGAAGATGCGGCATAGTTGATCTTAATTCCAACAAATCCAATGTATCTTTTTTCGAGATGTCAGCAGGTTTACAGTCTCCTGTGTAAAATCCAGTTATTCTCTTCTCTATTTTCTCTGGACTGACAACTGGTTAATCATTTTCCTCTACTTCAATATTACCAGATTTTTTCTTCAGTGTCTGGTCGAAATTCCTCTCCAAGGTCCTCTACTGATAGTTCTAGATCCTATCTTCTATGTATTGTATAATTTCTTCCGGTTGCAGACTGCATTTGATGGAAATTGATCTAAAATATTGTATGTGAATTATCAGACAGATATGCCCTGTAATACGGAAACCTCAACAAATAAAATTTACTAAATTCAATGTCTCTATTTTTCTGGTATATTGAAACAGTCAATGAATTATATTTTGAATTAACACACGAGAAATTTGTACACTATTACCAAACAAATTTATTGCCAATGAATAATACATTATTCCCAAACAATAAATTTATTTCCATATTGATACGAGACGTCAACCATTGCCAACCACTGAAAAAAATAACTTCAGAAGCGATACAACGAATGTGTCGAAATAGAGTAAGACCGAAAATACGGTGTACGTATATTTATGAATGAGAGCTAATGAAAAAAGAAATATGTACTCAATTGGGAACACTGGGACTGTAGAGGTTAACTAGTAGATTTTGCTACAGCTGTAATAGGCCTACTTATTTTCTTTTCAAATGCTGATTATAGAAGAAAGCTTGTCACATAAGGCATTTTCCCTTGTTCTTTCTTAAAATGTTACCTAATATTAAAACTATGATTGTCGGAATATTTCCTTCTGTTAATATCTTCAACAAATACGAATACAAAACAAGACAAGTTAATTTGTCAAACTATGAATTACAGTGTAAGCGACATTTTTCTCGCATGTTGCTGTACAATCAGAAAGAATATAAGTAAAGGTTGGGATATAAGACTGATATCTCCAACCAAAACTTAATATTGTTTTTAACTCTACATGCACTTTTATATATCAAGACCTCTATGAATCTAAGATCCATGAAAGGCACTCTATATATAACAAAGAGCATAACAAAGAACAGTATCTTACGTGGCAGTGCTTGAAACTGCAATAGGTATTACACTCATATTCCGCGACCCCATCAGGTACTCAACTGCTGTCATACGTCCTTTAGTAAATCCATAGTATAATCCTATTGCTCCTGATGCTATCAAAAATAAGGCAAAAACCAAATAATCTTGCCATATGAAGTAATGCAACTTCGGATCAATTTCTTCTAATTTTATACCCCAAATCGAATGATTCTGAAAGAACAGGATTAACACTTATAAGAACAAAGAATTAACATTTGAAATGAAAACAATATTTTAAAAAAGTTACAGATAACTTCTGAAGAAAGTTTTTGTTTGTTTTGCATGCATGTTATTTTTAAAATTGATTTTAGTTTAGCGTCTCTTCAGCAGCTAGGCTATATGAAGCCTGGACTTACAGCTTAACGTGGGATCCAAAGCACGTGAGCTACCGAAGGTAATCGAACCGGGTCACCGACAAAGGCATGTACGCTAACCGTTTAGCTATATATGCTGTTTCCTAGAAGTACATAAATTGATCACGAAAGATCTTGTCGTAGGAATAAGCAAAGTTACGTAGTGATATGTCTGAAACACATGCAATTACAATAAATATTTGATAATATCGACATAAATCTATCAAGTAAGTTAATAGATAATATTTGTTATTGAAACATATTAGAATATTTTAAGAGCAAAATAATGTTATTATTTGCTCTAGGAATTAATTCGTGCGGGTGGACAAGAGATGGCGCAGCGAACGGAGCGTCCCACAGTTCCGTGTATCCACACATGTGTTGCAAACCCCTGTCATCGCGTATCGTTCGTAGTATAGGGCAGTGGATTAAAGCGTCAACAACACCAGTTTGTAGTTAAGTGAACATGGCACAATTTGTGCCTGATAAAGTGTTTTTGCGGGGTGTCCTGCTGCATTACTTTAACATGCAGAAAAGTGCGACTGAAAGTCATCGTATTTTGGTGGAAGTGTATGGTGACCATGCTCTAGCTGAGCGAACGTGTCAGAAGTGGTTTGCACGGTTTAGAAGTGGTGATTTCGGCTTGGCAGACCAAGAGCGAGCTGGACAGCCAAAAAAATTTCAAGACGAAGAATTGACAGCATTGCTCGAGCAGGATTCGTGTCAAACGCAGGAACAACTTGCAGCAGCATTAGGCGTTGATCAAACAACAGTCTCCAAACGCTTGAAAGCCATGGGAATGATTCAAAAGATGTCACATTGGGTTCCACATGAATTGAAAGACAGAGACGTTGAAAGACGAAAAACCATTTGCGAATTGCTGCTTCAACGACAGAGCAGAAAGGGGTTTCTGCATCGAATTATTACGGGTGATGAGAAGTGGATCCATTACGAGAACCCTAAACGAAAAAAGGCCTGGGTGAAACCAGGTGAACCAGGTCCATCACAACCAAAACGAGATATTCACTGTGCAAAGGTTATGCTGTGCATATGGTGGGATATGAAAGGTGTGGTGTACTATGAGCTGCTGCAACCGGGTGAAACTATGAATGGAGAACGTTATCGACGACAATTAATGCGTTTGAAGCAAGCTCTGGCCAGAACACGACCAGAATGGGAGAACATGATAAACTTATTGTTCAACATGATAACGCTCGCCCACATGTCGCAAAACCGGTCAAAACCTATTTAGAAAATGTCGGATGGGAAGTTTTACCCCACCCTCAGTATTCACCAGACGTTGCTCCTTCGGACTACTACTTGTTCGATTGCATGAACAACGATTTGATTGGACAGCGGTTTACTTCTTCAGAAGATATCGAAACATGGGTCTCTGACTGGATCGCTTCCAAGGATGAGGACTTCTTTTGCCACGGAATCCGTACATTGGGACAGATGGGCGAAAGTGGTGGCTAGCGATGGACAATATTTTTCTTAAGGTATTTATGTATTTTGTGTTTGTACTACAGCTTCAATGTGTGCGTACCAACCGCACGAATTAATTCCTAGACCAAATATCAGAAGCAATGAACGAAGCTAAAATATCAATCAACTGTGTAAAAACACAGTTTTGCGTATTTTATTCTACGGACGCGAAGGTAGGTTATTAGCACCAATCTAAGAAAGTTTCTGAATCTGCATCTAAACCATGTGGTACAGATTTTTCGAACAATGGTAGGATGAAATCTGATATATATTTTTAGCATGTCACGAGTATGATTTTCCTATGCAGGAGAGAAACTAATAGATTTCGAGTGTTTGGTCTTTCATTCTAGATTCAAAGGCTATAGATTGCAAAAAGCACCTACAACGGGACAGCAATAAGGAAGAAATAACTGATAATGATGAACGAATAAATAGTACGGCTATCTAGAATGCAACTGGTACTGTAAGTGCAATATCTATTTTGTTGTTCAAAAGAAGAAGTCGGACACAGATAGCATTATATTTTGTACTAAATTCATTCTGCGGAAAAGTTTTATCAAATCAAATCTCCATTTGTGTTAAATGTTTAGAGCTATTTAGATCAAGCCAAAATTCAACTTATATGGACCGTCTCCTTCAGCCTAACCGGCATAACCGTGGGACGTAAAATAGAAAAAATGTTCAACTTATTTGGAGTCTAGAAACGTGGTTCATATTAGTTGCATAGGTAAACAACACAGGGACCATTTTTTCACTTTAGAAAAATATGACTCATCTGGATGAGTTTTTGCGTAAGGTTGGTTTAGTTGTACGAGACAGCAATTCCCAGATTGACATGTTTATTTGGAACATATGTTTAAGTTTAATTTTTGTAAACTTTCAAATAGCATATACGAAGTCGATGAGAATAAAGCATACTTAATTGTCTACTGTGATTGCATTTCACGTTACATATCTTAACATAAAGGTTTTCAGTACCCAAAATTTAACATTGTTTTAATTTGTTTAAATGAAAGCCAAATTTTAATGACTTTTAAATTTACAATATTTAGAACTATATTTTTTGTTAAAATAGAATGAAAATAATTTAATTATATTTAAACAAAGTGGTGCAATCAAAACTAATCATAAATAAAAGGATACATTATGCTACTGCTTTTATTATTAGTGGTATGTGTGGCTAACTAGATGCAGTCAAAGATTTATAAAATGTTTTTGTAGATGACAACTATTGGTATTGATGGGTGAAGAACACCGAACTTTCAGTGTTAGGTACCGTTACTATACCAACAATGTGGTTTTGGAAGCCTTTAACTCCTGAACTACTCATTGACAAACATACTGTAGATTGATCGGACATTTTGTTCTCTTTTCACTTGTATAATCATCTCCCAAAGTTTGTTCCAATAGTCATTAATCACCCTGCACGTTATATAAGTGTGTATATGTCTGAGAGAGTTAGAGTTATTGATTTTGTGGGTGCGCAAACGGCGAGATCTATTTACACCCATACTAAGATCTGACTTCATCAAATAAACAAACCAAAGACGAAAGCCACAATACTAAAATTAGGAATAAGTTAATTAAAATATAAGAAAAACACCCACACATGAGTTAAAATTAAATTGCATGCAAAACCTGAAGCTCTTCTAAAAATAGCAGCAGTCCATGAAGAAAACGAGTGTCGTCACCAGGGAGCAAGTGCAAGGCTTCAGGAAGCTGTATCGTTGTCGATGCCGAGCCACAGCGGGCAATCGACAAGAAAATGAACAGATAAAGGGTCTCCACAAAAGAAAAAAATTCTGGAGCAACACCACGACGTAAAATATATTCATGCGTCAAATGACTGCGTCGAATACGCAGTCGACTGAAAAGTATTACCTGTACGACGAGACCGTCAGGAACTAGAGGTCCAGACTCCTAAGCTTGGTTTAATTGCATGCAATTTATTGTCATGTGCGGGGTCACATTGCGACTGCCATTGTTAAAGGAGACGAGATGTGAACATCAGATAAAGATTAGTGAAAGGGAGGGGCATCACGAGTGCAACACCATGAAGCGCTGCATCTCTTGGTACAGAATCCGCTTGCTCATTACCAGGGATGGCAAAATGGCTAGGAATCCAACAAAAGTGGGCAACTGATCCGGCATCAAGCAAAAAATTTCATGTCAGCAAAATATGTTGTGCCAGAGGATACCTAGTGTAAAGTTTACTAAGGCTGGTAAGGGCACTTTTGGAATCAGACAAGATCAGAATACGGGCAAAGTTATGGACATAATATAGTCTAAGGCTTCGAGAATAACCAGCAGCTCAGCACTGAAGATAAATTCAAACGAACGGATTTGATACAAACGAAGGAAATTGGTAACCATACCAGGCAGGGCCAAAGACAGACCCACAGCCAACATAGTCGTCTTGATTGTAGCCATCTCTATAAAATTGTAAGAAGTCAGCATCGTGTTGTAACAGAAAATGAAACTCCTTGGTAATCAGTTGTAGCAAACTTAGTAGTACTCGCCAACTTAAACTATATGAGAACAATGGAGCAGTCAAGCTGGAACTGAAAGAAAAAAACATTGGATAAAATCTGGTAGGGCAAGGGCTAATTGTAATCTTCGGTCAAAATTAAGGTAGTATATTTTTTTTCAAAAGTCCGAGTACTTTCTGATCGTACTCTACATTGTCAGATTTTACTATATAATTTTCGGTTTACGTATTAAATCCGTTTGTTTCTTGTCCAAATAAATATTAACCCAGAAGCTTAAAAATAATTAGGAAAAACTATATTTCAGGAAAGAATGTCTTTATTTATGTATAATTTTTCGTCGTAAATTTCTGTGTATGGGCACCTCACTTGGATGATTATGGAAATTATACATTTTATGTCAATGTAATCTATAGGCTAGTGATTGGGTAGAATTTTCTGAATTTTTATACCAATCCAATATGGTGGGATATATTAGACCCCCTTCGTTCCTCTGAGATGCCCATATCCAGCTAAAATCCGGTTCGATCGAGTGTTCACGAATTTTCATTCACTTTATATTTTCCGCACTGAAAATTCCGTGTTATGATTGCGAACTATATTCTACCTCAGTATTCTGGCACCACTTTACCTTGTATTTGTCTTGGATCCTCCATTGGAACAACATCGTAGATTTTAAATCGATGAAGTGAAACTTAGAAAAAGGGCCAAAATCCAGTAAATAGAAAGATAACAATAGTTTCATTTAATAAATAAACCATATGGCAGCCAGTTGGAGTCCTAAAATATTGAAATTATATCTGAAAACAAACCGGAATCAGTGAAATATAGATTTGCAAGTCAGGATCGCCATGTTTGATTTCGAGGACATGTTTATAGTGCCAGTAATTTAATTTTCCGAATTAAAGTGTTTTGCTATCTACGATTTAGTGATTTAAAAACGTTTAAAATATTTCTTACACCCTCTCAAGTCCAGTTAGGTTGCGGTAACCTGTCAGATACAGTTTTGTGCATGTAGTTTATGTGAATTTTCTTTTTAATATGGCGGTATATGTAGGTCTTTTAGTAGTCAGGTTAAGTTTTACTATGTGAGAGTAAACTCTAAGCGGAACTCTTATTTTACCCTGAATTGATCCGGCTTCCAACCTGGAATGGGTTAAATCATTGCGTGTAGGTTCCTTTCCCGTCAGGAAAGGGATCTTCGTTAATAGTTTTGATATGTCCCTCTGGGGTTATAAATAATAGTCTTATACCTGGAAACAAATGGGTTGGTTTCGATGCAATGGCCACCTTGCTCTAACCTTCCCTCCTTTTTTAGCATCAGAGCCGGTTGAACATGTAGTGATGTTTAGAAATGTTTAGTGTAGAAATGTGGAACTTTAACTTCTGTAATAATAGGTAATATATGTGTAATTTTGGTTTCTTGTGATGAAGCATGTATGAATTGATGTGTGTGAGAGTGTTATTGATTTGTCTAAGAACAGTGTATTAACTATTTATCTCTTCTGGCCCAACCTAATAATTAAATCTATTTATAATGCAAAGCAATTGTGATATTCTATCATTATTTCTTAATATACCTTATATCGTTAAGTTTTAACAGAGTACAAAGTACGTTTTTGAAGTATAAAGTTTATTTTACACTATAGTGTCACCTCGTGTCAGCTAAACAATCGCCTGTCGTAGTATCTTGTTGCCACGAAGAGTTAACACGATAGTTGATCTCAAAATCACCATTTTTTCATGGTTACCTAGTAATATATAATAGTTACGGTCTCCGTGAGTAGTCAAATTAATAAAATACATTACTAGTTAACTACACTGAAAATTATGATATATCATGTAATTTATTAATTAAATAATAGACCAAACTTAATTTTGCGTTTGTCTTTAACTACAAGCCGGTATACATGACGCTATTCCATCGCCGGATCATTTCAAAATTTTCCTTTCTTTGCCTTTCTCAATTAATCCCATTGTTGAGTTTCAGAATAGAAGCACATTTATCAATGAGTAAAGTAAATAATATTGAATTTTACTTGTGTATATACCATCATTAGGCTCTGAAGTGTAAACATAGGGTGGCTTGTATTGTAAAAGATATCGTCTAGAGTCGTGCGAGCTTTCATGTATTGGTCAGTATGTGCGAATTTCTTTAGTGGCATATAGAGTTTAATATATAGAATGTAACTGCTTTGAACAGTCTTGAGTATAATTAAAGAATAAGAAGTCTAAAAATGAAACTATGGTACGAAATGCGAATACATATAAGTGAGCAATAATAATAGATATATACAGATAATATAGTAAGTTTAATTAAATCATAGCACACCTTAATATATAAGCCCAGTGTATTTTTTCCCACCTATTGAGGTAAGGATTGTATATATCTGATAATGAATGGTCAAGCAGTGACCTTTACATCAGAATTTCGCATGGGAAAGAGTGTTGTGTAGAAATGACCAACTATGTTTTCACTTCACAGCTTATCGATTAACCGTAATCGTTTATATTGACCCGAAGAAGTGATTAATATTTCGTAATTTCTACACCATTCTCCACTCTTACATATTTTAGAAATGTAAGTAAACTTGATATTTAAATACTCGTATGTATCAACTGTCTACTTAGTCTGACGATGTGAGCGGTGCTTATGTAGTAAATGATTTTGTGTAGTTTAAAAGTAAGTACGGAACTGTTTTGCTGTTTTGCAATCGGTGCAGTTTAAGTACCCTTGTCCAGCCTTATATTCGTGTTAGTACTTGGTCACTTTGATTTTTTCTTTTCAAAGTTACCTTAATGAGCTGAGTTAGTCAGTGTTGATATAGGTGACGGGATGAGTAGCAGTGAATAGCATAGTAGAATTGGTACACTACAATCTCATTATCCCGTACCAGCATGTTGATGTCCTTCGTCCACATATGTTAATTTTCTCCTTATTTCTAAGCAATGTACTAATCAAAATTAATGGACATCAAGATCTCGCGAATCTTGTGGACTGGGAGCGACTGGCAAAATTTGGCTTATATTACCTTGCCAGTACAAAATTACTTTATTCATTTTTTATTTTGGCTACTCTCGTTTTTGGATTCTGACGATTTCTCGTTCGACACTTATTGAAATATTTCTTCATACTTTAATCTAAACTGTTCTCAGTTTCTGAGGAGTCGGATATTTTTGTATTATATATTTCTAAATTAAGAGACTACATCTAACGTCCGGTATTTCCGGGGTCTCCAATGGGTTGGTCGGATAGAATGTGTAGTGCGATTTTCAGAAAGCTTTTGACTTTTTGAAAATCTCATTCTGGGCACGGACTTGTCCTCGCACTTGGTGATATATATTTTGGGCTACGTATTTAGTAAGCCACCTGTTTCGGCATATTAAAATATATTTTTAGCTTTGAAGTCGACGGATTACCGCATGTTTAAATTCGCCACTTTTTTAGTATTTAGTGTTCTGTCTTATTTTTTCTTTTGGAGCGCTTCTATTTCTCTTCTCCAGCTATCATTCTGTTTCTCTTCTCTAAGATTTTTGAACCTCTCCCGTTTTAACTTGACAATTATATACCATTTTACATACATTATTTGAACTTGAATATTCAAATGAGATATTGCAAGATATGATTCGTGGAGTTATTTATTTTGTCAGTTGTCAAGGGACCGTCTTTATCGCTATACCAGCCGCTGTAGTTGTAAGTGATCGCCCAGTATAGATCTAACTTTGTTTCCGTTTCATTTACCATTTTCGGCTGAAGTTTACATTTGTGATAGTCATCGTCTCCATTTTGATTCGATACAGTACCATATTACATTAAGCTTGTTGCCATATTTTCGTAACTTCGACAATTGTAAAAGGTAAACTTACAATATATCGCGCTAAGTTTAGACATCGTCCTTAGTTTTGAAATGTGATTAACTTGTGCGTATATGTCAACATCTAATATTATCTTCTTAATTTTATGTTGCATGTAAACAGGCAGTTTATCATAATCCGAAATTGTCACCAAGTATATCTTAAATCCAATGAACGTGGAATCTCTATTTTCCGTTCTCATATACAAACCTTCGAAACCCAAATAGTGTTCCATTTTAATGATCATGGTCTTGGTGCGAAAGAGATTAGCAACATGTGTAATATCATATTAATTATCTTTCAACTGTTATAACTAAAACGGCTACGAATTCATGAAATTTTCGTCTTCTTCAAATTGAACGAATATGATTGCAAACTGTGTGTGTCTAATATGATATAATATGACGCTAACTCAAAAGATATTGTATTGAAGAAATAGCAAATTAAGTATTGAAATGAGTGATTTATTCAATTCAAAGCAAATGACAGAAATTCTAGTCTTTCTTAATTTATGCAAGAATAAAAATATATAAACAAATAGTTCGAATAACTGAATGTATTGCAATCGTAAAGAAATAAATATGATGTTATGTGTCATTACGAATAAAGACGAACTACGTGCATGGACGCAAAATAGGTGCAGCATGGATACCTGAAATAAAACGTTATCCGAACAATGAGAAAAGTCTCGTTTGACAAATTTTTGAACACACCTTCCTAATATACGAGATACGATTTGGTGTTACCCATGTTTAATCTGTAATTTAATTTCGAGATTTTTCCTTCAACATTAAACTTAGATTGACATAATTTAACATGCTATGTATACTTATTTGCATGTAAATCACATCCTCCTTTGTGCTAATTCTTGGTAGGTGTAATAAATTTGACAAACTTTAGCTAGGGGATAATTTCCTTCAGAACAAATCTTAATCTACTTACCTGTATCAATACATTGTCCTCAATGTTTGTGTCTGTGAATGAGTGATAGCTCTTAGTTTTAATTGGTAACTTCTAATGTTAATATAGAATAATAACATTTATTATAGGTATACTTGTTTTACTATAATATTTGTATATCCGAGATATTACCAAGGTCGTGAGGTAACTAATAGATAGTAATCTGAATCGGCGTGAAAGACAAGCCGAAGCAACAAAATAAGCTGGGAATAAGGACAATTTCTTAAAAATTTCAAGAACTCCGATTTGTGAAAAATATGTGTATCATTTCAACTTCTTTTCTTGGCTAACACAAACGTGTATTCGATCTACACCACGTAAAATTCGATCTACACCACGATCTAGATCAAAGCAAATAATTACTCCTGTATTTGTATTCAGTTGGCGATGAAATTCAACTAAGGAAGGGACAGATCCCAACGACGTACATTTCAATTGCTTGTCGGTTTTGGTATTAACAGTGTAATATTCCGTAGTTTTTTATATGTCCAGGAGTAAATGTACACATGGCAATATGCGTGAGCTATTTATGTATTACAAAAGGTGAGAATTTACTTAAATTTCCTATCGTCTCATTACTCTTATCTTTGATAATGAGATATGGGGGAGTAAACTCCACTGTCTGTTCCTCAATATGACCACTTCCTGGAGGAGGTTTGTGATGCGTAGCCATAGTTTGGAAAACCCCTAATCTCCTCTACTTCCTCGTCATGGTTCTAGGGACTTATGAAGCGACCACATCTCTCGATTGCCTTAAGTCAGCATGCTGAGTCATGGCTCAAAGCAAGAGATGAAACAATTGCAGGAAGACAGATCCATTTGTACACCTGGCTGATGAGTACTCATCAGGAGACCGCCATCCCACAAACTAAGGGGAGGAATCAGGCTTCCTATGGATTTCCACATGGCGCACTCCAAACTTTCCCCTTCCGAGCATCACTCCTTCCAGTACGGCTGGGGCGCTACCAGAGTTTCGTCCGCAAATACTAGACGCCGGGTCCGAGCGTCAGTCATCCAAATACAAATCCAGGTAGCACTAAGAAGTCCATAGTAACGTTGTCGCCCGGGAGAGCAGTCTACATCCGAGACTTATTTGTCAAACTATGCTCGACACAAATTGTGATGCCACTTAAACATTGGACCTTTTAAAAAATACTTAAAGAACAAGAAATAAAAAAGATGAGATACTAGTTACTTAAAATCTCCATTAAAATTAAAACAAGTATAAAATTTGGGTGATAATGAGAAATGAATGAAATCGTGGAACGATGAAAGTGGGAAGAAGCAGGAGATCCTCGAGGAAATCCACTCACACGATGTTTGTCTACCACAAAGCTCACTTGGTGCGAGCTGAAATTGAACCAAAGAACCCATGCACAAGATGTGCACTGTCTACAACAGAGACATCGCGGAGCTTTTTTTTTTTTTTACAGAAACAGTGACCTACATCTACACATGGTACTAGCAGAGATATTTTATATTATCAAGGCATCTCTCTCTGTTGTTAGCAACCTATGAAATTCTGTCATATTCTCTTCTGTGCGAAGACTAACCCTATAAACAGAAGAAATTGGAAATTATTTGTGCATATTTAGGGGAAATTATTTATTATCTACCAGATTTTCACCCAAGTACTATTCGCCAAATACGTAATGAATGAAAAATAGGAACCCAAAGTGCAATTGTGAATGTGGTATTATAGGCCACAAGGTAAGGTAGTTTTTAAGCAGCACAGAGATATATTCCCTATATACATAAGCGCCGATTTTCATTTCTTTTCAATGGGTGATCACATTATGATACTTATAAAATATGACAAATCACAATGTATCATGTTCTATTGTTGTATTGTATTTTTAACCGACTAGTGTTTGCTCAATCTGAGTTTTCGTAAGTGGTATGAAACACTGTGGAGGTGGCGTAGTTTGCGGAAATAAAATAGAGGTTCTTTTATTTTCACTAGATTTGTAATATTCAATTACAGATAAGGTAGCATAAAAATTTGGGGAGGTCCGGATAAGTTTTGACCTACTGTGTATTATTATATTTTACTATATAATTTTCGGTTTACAGATTAAATTAATTTAATCCTTGTTCAAATCAAAATTAACTCAAGACCTTCAGATAAATTAGGAAAATTATATTTCGGGGAATACTTTGTTTATTTATATATTATTTCATCGTAAATTTCTGTATATGGGCACCTCAATTTAATGATTATTGAAATTATACCTTTCATTTTAATGTAAACCATACGTCAGTAGTTGGGTAGGATTTTACGAATTTGTCCACCAATCCAATATTTGGCAGAATATTTTAGAGCCCCTTCGTCGTTCTGAGATGCCCATATCCTGGTAAAATTCGGTTTGATCCAATTTTTACCATTTTCATTCGCTTTATATTTCCCACCGCGAGAATCCCCTTGCTGTGATTTGGAACTATGTTCTACCTCAGTATTCCGGCAGGATGTACCTCGTCTTTATCTGGGAGCAGTCGTCGGGTCAACATCATAAATCGTAGCAACGCAGTAAAATTTAATGAAAGGACAAAATTTCCATGGAATAAACAGATAATATTAGTTCCAGCTAAGAAGTAAATATTTGGGAAGGTGATAGGAGTCCGCGAACTACAGTTCGGATTTTATTTATTTCATCGACCTCTACACTAGTTTTCCATACTTTAATCTGAACTCATCTCAGTCTTCGAGGAGTCGGATAACTTTTTATTAAAAGTTCTAAATTAAGAAACTACACCTCCCTTCTAGTAGTTCCGGGGTTCTCCAATGGTGTTGACCGGATACAGCGAGCAGTGGGATTTTCATAAAGCCCTTGTCTTTGTGAAAATATCATTTGGGCACGGGCTCGTCTCGCACTTGAAACTATATCTTAGGACACACATTTAGTAGGCCACTTCTTTCGGCTGTGAAGTCGACGGATTGTTACATGTTTAAATTCAATTTCAACCTACAGACTTCAAATTTTTTTGGAAAGAAACTTCATAATCTATCAAAGGCAATAATCCGTGCCGATTTTTTTTTTAGAACTTTCTTCATTGTTGAAATGGATATCCAAACGTTTAACAACGGAACTTTTTCAACAATGAAGAAAATTATAAATAAAAAATCGGCATGGATTGTTCCCTCTCATAGATTATGAAGTTCCTTCCCTAAAAAATACAAGTCTCTACGTTGAAATATGTAAGAGAAATTGTAAATTTTTGTGAAAGTTATAAAATATATAGAAGAGATACAAAGACTGTAGTGACATCTATCGGCAAAACTTGTCCCTTTACACTAACCTTAAATTCATATTGACATAATTTAACATTATATGTATAATGATATTCACTACACTGAATATCATTATGTTCACACTGTAAATAACATCTTTATGTTTATTATTGATAGATGTAATAAATGTTACCAAATTGTTGATATGTGATAGTTTCTTTGCAAGCAAATCTTAACCTACTCACCCGTAGCAATACATTGTCATGCATGCTTGCGTGTGTGTGAATGAGTGATAACTTTAGTTTTAAGCGGTATTCTCTAATTTTGGTTTAGAATAATAACATTTCCAATTTATGTGTATGACTATAACATGTATGTATTGGTTCATGGCCGAGATCATGAAGAATAATTAATTCTAAATTAATCCAAATCGGCTCTGAAAGGCGAGCCGAAACAACAGAATAAGATGGGATAGCGATAATCTTTTCCAGAATTTCAAGAACTCCAATTTGTGGAAAACATATGTATCACTTTGAATTTCTTTCTTTCCTTGACTAACTCAAATGTGTGTTCGATCTCCACTATGAAAATCAGTTACTGGATGGTGGTTGTTTAATGCTATAATGAAGTAACAGTTAAACGTTAATACTTCTCTTCATCTTTGCTGAGTCAGGGTAACCCTAACTTGTGTAGTTACCTGGATCCACAGGTATGAGGCAACATATGTTTCATCAGGAACAATCAGAATTGATTCTCGAATAATAAAATTCGGATATGAATCATCTTTTAATATTTATTTAAGCTTTCTCACTATATTTCATTAATTATCCAGTACTTCTCCATTTCTAATTTCCTCTATCTTTCTTCTATTCTGCTTTCTTATCCTTCTGTCTCTTCTACTTCCCCTTGGCTTCAAGTATCTCTTTCTTAGTCTTTCCTATTTTTCAATAAAACTAAAGAGAAGTCGTGACTGGGAGTTGTCGCTATAGACACGGTCAATAAATTCAATTAGATTTCTCTTCGCAAGTCCGAAATAAATTAACTAATAAAACCAAAAAATCCTTATTTATTAAATTATCAAATTGAAGTTCAAGTTGGCGACCACGAGGAGAATCACTTTCCTTTTACCAATCATGACGCTCCCCTTAATTTTACCTAAACCTTTTATTGAATAGAACTTAAACTAAACAGCATCTCTTTGTGGTGTACGCGCTTTATTGTGGGAGGCAATTATTAAATTCCCGGTGTGAGCTCATATTTTTCAGAATCAACCTCAGTGCAGAAAGGAGTGCAAAACTTATAGTCAACAAAACAAAGTAAACTTTGGTGGTTTGGTTTTTAGCAAGACGTATAATAGGGATAACCAAATCCCGATTATATGTAATACGAGTCATTTCACAAAGTATTAATATATTCTTAGGGATAATTTTTTTCGGAGGATTTTCTAAAAATCAACTCAGGCCTTCAATATAATGATCACACATTAATTCTTTCATCTTGAATAAATGTACAAGGCATAGTTTATTCTCAGGGATGAGTTTTACTTCGAGTGATTTTTTTCAAACAAATTCAGACGATTTTATTCATATTTCATAAATAAATGTTTCTTTAATAAACCTACAATAAGGGATAGATTACTTGACCTTAGAAATCCATTATGAGAAGTATACTTTTTGAATTTCGTTAAGGACAATTTTCTCAAGAAGATCTCTGTGATTTGTTAACATTTCATAAATCATCATTTCAATAATAATCCTGTAATGGCGATTAAATCCCAAAATAACTATCAGATATAGATTGCTCTTTCGATGAACATTTTTGAAATGTCACACGAACGTCATGATACTTGATAAACAAATAACTCTAATATATGACATGACAAGACATTCTCATGAAAAAAAATCCCAAGGGGTGCTAACGTTTCTACGATCGATGATTTTCGAGTTTAAATTATGATTCTCTTCTCCTTTCACAAATAAAAATTTCAGAATATCTGCACGAAGCTATATTTTTAAAAAGAAGAAAAGTTGTTGTTCCGTGTCCTTTATTTTTAACGAATTAGCTGGTACATAATGTAAATACGTTCTCCATGCAGCTAAACATACAGTATATTTGTTAACTATGAGAAAATGTATTGATCCTACCTTTTAACGTTTTGTACTGTAGTTCTTCTAAATGAATAGTTGTCGATTACCATCAAGAAGAAAAGAACTTCGTAATATACTATAGATTAGTATACTATATATCAAGCTGCAGGCTTAAATATTACATGAAATTATTCCAAATCTAGTGACTGAAATGGTTTCTACTTCAGTAAGCCTGTTTATTATGTTTGGTCCATTTATTTGTAGTATTGAGTTTTTCTTCGGTTCTGTGTAGATTTTGTTTTGAAATAAATCAATCACTTTCTCATTACTTTCTTTTCGAATTTTAACTTGTATCGATGTGAGATAATGTACAGAAGATGCACCATATTGTATCTCAGTAGCTGAGTCTCAAGGCTAGAAACTGTCAAATTATGTCAATGTACTCGTACAACTGATTTCCCAACAAATTCTGATAAAATATACATACACATTAATGCAATGCAACTACCAAAGAAGTTGTTTGTGTTATCGATAAGCCACTAATAATACTAGTTAGGGAATACAAATAGTATTTTCAAGAAATCAATAAGAGGAAAGAACACTGATTAAAACTACATAATTTCTTACCATTTCTTGATACATCTACAAAAGGAAACAGTTCTGACTATACTGCAATTGCAACGTTGAAAACACTGTTTGCATGTGTGCTATTTGCATGATATACTAACACGGGGTCGTTAAAGATGATAGCAGTGTTTGCATTATCAAAGATAATTAGTCTGAAGACAGTTTGTAGTCATACTCTATTATAATAATATAGGATTCAACTTGTTTAATTTTAATTCTGCATGGTACATTTTTCAGCTTTAATAAGCAATCTGCGAATGCATTTCATCATTTTCCATAAAACTATTATTCATTACATAACTTCATACTAATGATGTTAGAAAGTGATGTTTCGGCCAAATGCTTCTAGATGTGGTTAAAATACACAAAGAAAAATGTTTCCATGTTAAACAATAAGAAACGTTTCGTGTGACAAACCAATTCCAACTTTAGTTTTCCGTTTGTTTTTTTTTTATTATTTTTGGCTTATTACTACATTTCCTATACTTGTTAGTAATAAGAGAAACACATATATTCAGTTTGGTTAAAATTTCTGCAATATTATTTGCAAAAATCATACATATTATGTATATCATAAATTAGTTTATCATTTTTAAAAGGTTTCCTAGGTCAGAAGAATATTTTCCAACTTTGATTATTTCTGAATTGTTAATACAAATTCAAACCTAGTTATACAAATTCAAACTTCGTAGAATTTAATTAAGTGTTTAGCTGACAGACAAGAGAACTAATTTTGAATAGAAGTGTAAATTTAGATATAAATATGTTTGCGTAACTTGTAGTACTAACATATACAGATTACTGTGTAGTGTCTTGTCTAAGACAGAAAAGGAAATGAAACATTACGAATAATATGTTACAAAAATAATTTGTTCAAAATTCTCCGGTTATCATATTTGAAAATACGACAACCTTACATAAAGGTCGACTTGTTATGTATGATTTCATCCAAAAATTGAAAGAATAAGTTAGTTGCCGTAAAAGTTTTAATTGCATTATCTTTGTGAAATGTTCGATATAGCATCAGTGTAGAGCAGATTCAAATCGTTGATTCTCCGGCTCTCGATCAATTTGTCCGTTGTTTTGCCTTTTGAAGTTTCTCCAAGTGACATGTTAGAGGTGAATGATAACACTTTCTCTGTAATCTCACATGTCGTTTCCCGCTGATCTGCTTCTAATTCATATTCTTCAGCAACCAAACGTCGTTAGTGATATTTCTTATGCTCTAAGCGTACGTTACCACGGCAGAATTTTTGCGACATACCCCTAACCGGTTACGACACTTCGTCAATGATTCCAAGTGATTATATCGTCAAAGCGATTTGTTTCCTTATTCCTCAAAGCAACTTCCGTTAAAACTTTTAGATAAACATTTTTAGTGCCTCACCGTCATGATTCTATCGTCAGGAAAAATTCTTCTTTAAATGTGTGGTTTGACTACTGGAAAATTGCTGATGCCAGAAAAATCCAACTGGAAAATGAACTTTCACCGAGAATGATCTTCATTTTTGAAA
This sequence comes from Thermobia domestica, assembly GCF_964235325.1. Lineage (NCBI taxonomy): Eukaryota > Metazoa > Arthropoda > Insecta > Zygentoma > Lepismatidae > Thermobia > Thermobia domestica. Next base: position 130,915,027 of record NC_137466.1, on the reverse strand, counting down.
CCTCCCAAAACCCACTGGAAGCGAACTCTTATGAGTAGCGAGCATGAAATACCATTCTATAGTTGTTCTTGAAAGTTAAAGTTCTTGAAATACGCATGAGCAACCGTGTCGGATCCTTTTTTTTTTTTTTTTTTTTTGCAATACTGTAATGAGCTTGTTGTTCAAAACATGTTATTAAGATGCATCCATCACTGTAGTGCCCTATGGGACACACGAAGCGAAAATTATGCCTTTGCTGTTTTAGCAATGTTTACCACTATTTTCTGAGTGCTAGTAGTGGCCCATATTTCTTTGGTGAACGCCGGAGTCGCGTCTGTTATTTCAGTTTTAAATTGAAAAGCGGAACGCATGTTCCGCCTATTGTGACAATTGACAAATATAAATTACCATTTAAAGCATCACCATGTGTTAACATTGATTGACATATTGCCACTCGTCCAGCCGTTTGGTCAACAATCATTATTTTTCAAATTTTCAAGCAGAACAGTCTCAACAAATTGTATGGTAATGCTAGTCCTAAAGGTGATATACTAATAAACACTTAATAAAGGCCTACATATTAACTTCCTTTACTTGCACAATTATGTTACTGTCCGGTTTGTTCGCGGTGGAGACTGCTTCGGCTCATCATCATACCACATGCCACCTTACTTCTGGGACTTAGAGGGTCACTTTTTAGCCGACATTAAGTTGTTATATTCTTTTATTACTTACATCAATACTAGGAAAGTTTTGCGATGTGGACAACTTTAACGCAGGAAGTAAAAAATTTCTCCGTCAATAAACCATCGACGCGATTCAATAAAATATTGTATTGAAAACACTTTTTCAATTCTCATGTGCAATTAATATTTTATGACTTATTCTAGTTTACTTTTCAGCCCCAGATTTAAACTCTAGCATCCACAAATACATATTTTCCGCATTCATTTCAACTACATCTCATATTTCAATAAGTATTCGATCAGTATCAGTAGCTGCAAAATTACATAGTGCGCAAAATGGATGGTCACAAGCAATTATCGCACACTGAACTTTTCAATTTCGAGCATCGAAAACACTGCTTGTCAGCAGAGGTTGTATGAGCTATTATAAGTGCTGCAAGTCCTTTGACGCTTAAGGCTTAAGATAATGACAATATACTACATTATTTCGCAGATAATTTAACATAGTAATTACAAACTGACTAAACTTTCTTTTAAAGTAGCAGCTTGCGTTGATAATCATTAAAGGATTTGGACAAGTCGGCACTAAAAACGGCACCATAACAATAAAGTATTGAGGTCTGAAATACCTCAAAAGAATTTCATAGTGTTAAATCAACTTTACTATTTTCTTTTTGAACACTTTTCAAACATTTCTACGTCATTTAATTTTAGGAATGACTTGGTGGAAACCCTGATATCTGCAGGTGCCAAAATCGAGGTTAAATATAATGCAAAATATGTTTAAAATCCTTAAAAGTGTAACTTTCAATTAGAATTTGTAGTGTGTCCATATATTTCCCATTAACCACGCGCTCCTTACGCTTGCTTCAAACAGTTTCCGTGACGTAATCATGAAAGCAATAGAGTCATTCAGTAATTGTCTTAGTTAAGTTAAAGATAAATTCATTCACTTTAACTTAAGTCAATTACTGAACGACTCTATTGCTTTTATAATTGCATCACGGGAACTGTTTGAATAAAGCGTAAAGAGGCGCGTGGAGCGCAAAGATAAATTTATTTAGAAAATGTCGTATAAAGAATATTCTGAAACTTTGTTGGCATATAGCGAAAGAAGATGAAGATGCAACAAAGGCAAATATGAAGTTTAGTATTCAATTAAGGAACACATATATGGATCAACATGAGTCATGGGCCAGAGCGGCAAACTCTCTCGGATCAGTTTTTCTTTCATACTTTCGTAACAGTGCCTCCGCTTGTATATATTTCTAAGTACATTTTTTATATTGATATTACGATATTGAATCTAACAAAAATGTTTTTAAATATATCCATCCATCGAGTCATGAGAAAAATTACATCAAAGTTGGTATATTTATATTTATTTATATCCTATATTTGAGATCACTTTTGTAGAAACACGCTAGACGTGTATGTTTAAATGCAGTTTTATTAAATTCAACGACCTCAATTAGTATGAAAAGCGCAATTAGAAATTTATGTAATGTCTGCGCAACGAAAGAATGCCTCTGAGTAAACGAAATGGAGGATTTTAAAAAATCACTATAGTACTCTTTCAGACTGTTTCTAGGCAACGACTGCGCTGTTGTTAACGAGGATTGAATCGTCTGTAAAATAGTTGTTTGAGTGTGCAGTAGTATGTTCTCTAGTGTTCTTTCCAAATTCATAATAACTGTTTGTTGTGATTAGTTCAGTGTGTATTGTATTTTGGAAAGCCATTGAGTGATTAGCCTAAGGTTGTAAAAGTTTAATGAGAAAAGAATGAAAATACTTTCTGGTATTCGATTCGGTATTAGAAGATTGCGAAGTCTTTTCATTCGGTGAATAAAAATATTGAAGCTGCTTAAGTTTCGAAGTTGATGTAAACTCAAGGTAAAAACAGTTTATCAACACATTCTTTACTTTTCTTGTAGAATATCAGCGTCCCAATTACTATTATTGTTGTTAGTTGGAAATTATACATTTCTGTTATATTTTTACGATTATAAAATTATGATCTGTTGAACGTCCAAATTTGTCGCCAAAGTTGCTGTGTTGGTTATATCAGCTGGCAACAGCTCCTATAATACACCACAAGCTCTACCCAACTGTCAGAAGCAAGCTCTTATTGCACAAACAATAAGAGTGGGTAATTTTTACTAGTGGTATGATTGTTAGCTCTTCCAAAACTTTTTGTGCATACCCATATCAATATGACACGTATCAATATGACACGGGATCTTAATCCATCAACAAGCCCCTATTTACCAAGAAAGATGTGATTAGCGTATTAGTTGTATGCTCAAATCACACCTTTTCCATTGTTGATAATTTCAAAACCTTTCTATTTTTGATTAACTTTCAGACTATCCTGCAGTCTTGACAGCTTTTCACCCAGCTGTGAAAGCGAGAAATTTGTAACTGTTCTATTGTGACAATCTTGTTTTATTATTATTGAGCTTGGTTGATCTTAGCTTAGTAACATTATCAGCCGCTGTATCAGGTTTTCTACAACGGTATTTATTAATTTTGAAAGGGAACATTTTTATAATAGCCTAGGAAGGTAAATATGTTAAATGCTGCCCTGTTTCAGCTATTACGGCTTTTCTTACAATTTGCAACTTCAAGTCATGTTTCGGTAACGAGTCAATTTGTGTCTTTTCTTCATACCTATTGTATCGTAATTTCTAGACTCGATTCAAGATATAACAAGAAAACAACCAGATAAATTTTAAGATCATCGCTGCTAAAAGCACACTGGAAAAGACAAAGACCCGCACGTAAGTCAACAGAAGCGTCCGGGCTCATTGATCTTTGCATTGATTTTTGATTTGGATGTGGCCAGCTCCAGAAATCTGGACCTGCACCAATAGATTTACCGCTGCGAATTAAGTACATAAATGAAATATTCTCGATAATAATAATTATCCAGATAACTCCAGTTTAAACACGTATAGAATACATATTTTACACAATACTTGTACGTCTTTCACAGTTCTGAACATGAGCGTACAGCAATAATACAGGATGTCCCAAAAGTCATTTAAAAGCCGTAATACGTTGAGACTTATAGGTAAGAAATGAGCATGATTTGACGACATAGTAATACTGTATGGGTAGACGGAACTTGATTGCTGTGGGTGATCATGGCGATGCCCACCTTGATATCCACAATATTCGGATTAAGTTTTTTCTTAAATAGAAAGATACACCTATGACACATAATTATAAGGTAGAATATCACCAGAAACACGAATGTGAAGTCAGATTTTTGGTATATTTAATCTGTGAAAAGTTATTGCTCTACAAAATGAGCTCAACAAGCTCGCCATGTTCCCATAAACACATTCATGAGCGAGTCTCCCATGAACGGCGAACATTCTAAAAGTGTTTCTGGAGTTATAGCCTCACAGACATAAGTCATTAGTTGGTGACGGTGACGTATACCATGTATTGGAACTGCATAAACCATGGCTTTCAGATGGTCCCTCAAATAAAAGTCAATGGAACTAAGGTACCAGTAAACTTGACATCAGGGAACTGCTTACCCATGGTCAAGTAATGAGGTAGTACACCATCATCTTGACAACATTGTGGGAAAGACCCATCCGGTATGTACGCTGAAAGTAAGATATGCGCTGAAGGTATCTCATGTAACAAGTGCTGATAGGTGTCTGCATTCAACGTCCCATCAATGAGAAATGGACTAATGATATGGGTATCCCATATTCCATACCAAAGCATGACTTTTCTGTCTCAACATTTTTCCCAGAGTGGGTTCTCTAACACATGTTTTGTCGGTTGACCTCACCGATAGTATAAAAGAATGTCTCATCGCTGTGCAAAATGTTTCAGCAGAAGTCAGGGACATGTTCAGGTTGAACTACATACCACTCACAAAACTGTATCCTCCTATCATCTTCATTGAGATGTTACATTTGCCTCTTGTATGGCTGCTACTTTTGTTCTTGCATAATCATGCTAATAGAACTCTTGCTTATACTACATTGAACAATCAGTCGAAATATTTTGGAGTGACTTCACGAGACTGACAGACAGCTGTTGTTTATGCATCATCCCTGGCTGGTTTTGGTGTTCCACATTAGCGTCTATCGCGCACTATACGACCATTTCTTTAAACCGCTTGAGTACAATAGCAACACAAACATAGCATTGGAGGCCTAAGCTAATGTCTTTGACTGAAGTTATTGTCAATGTCTCATGAACTCATTTCTTCCGAAATTATTATCTCAATTCGTTCCTCATGTCATAACTTCATTTGATTTATCACTTATACTTTGAACATAAGAGATATGACATATGACTTACAATTTCAATTCTTTAAAGTCATCACTTACTGAACATTGCATCAATAACTTTGTAGAGATTAAAAAATTCCTAAAAACTGGCTTCATGTTCGTGTTTCTGGTGACGTTCTAGCCTAAAATTGTTTCACACTTACACCTTTCTCTTTAAAAACAATGACACCAATCCAATATGACGGATATCAAGACGGCCACCGCCATGGTCACCCACAGCAATGAAGTTCCCATTACCCATACAGTATTACTATATCGTCAAATTATGCCAATCTCTGAACTACGTTTCTAACACGGCTGTTAATTGATTTTTGAGGCACCCTGTAGATTATTTCTAATTGATTGTGTAATATTTGACCTTATTTTTCCATCAGCCACTATCGATACTTCTTTTTCTTATGTACACTTTTCTTATGCTTCGGATTTAGATTTGGCAAAAGTTTCGTAACGATTGAGTTAGTCACGATGTTCCTTATCTCTATTGCCCCATTCACAAATTGTGTTGAAAACGAAAATGTATTATTCTAAAGTACTACTAATTCTTAAAGTAATTTTTAGAAACATTTCAAAACATTCAAACATTTTATGAATCTTTGAAACTAATGGAATTTGGCAAATAAACTTCTCATTCACATTCATTGACATGTCTGAACCTGAATTCCAGTGTTTCCAGTCATTTTCAAAAGGAAGGGAGGTATCATATTCTACAACACTTAAATATTTGACCCGTTATTCATACAATATACAACGTAGGGAATCACTTAAGTAATTATACAGCTGTGAAATACTCCATTTTAACCCTTAATTCAAAATAGATGGAGCAGCCATTCCATTTGTAACTGAGGTTGCACTATTACTACTGCAAAGTTATATAATATACAAATAAAACTCGTGCTACCCGTGTTTTTGTAGACCAAACAATAAACACCCCTGCCACCATTTGTAGTATAAAGGTACGTGTGGAAATATCACATCGTTGTGGAGCAAAACCGTTATTTGTTGTGTAAATGGAGGTTACATTTTTTGTAAACAGGTTAACTCTTCGTACTTTTCTATTCAGAACTCTGGTTCCTTGTAGCACCGAAAAAATTGCTGTTTGATTTTCCTCTTTATTAAAAGATAAAACTATGAACTGAATGAAAAGTTGTAAGAAGGAAAGATAAAATTTGTTTTATTTCTGATACGTCTATTGTGTAACAGAGGTTACACATTGTTTGTAAAGGAGGTTACAAGTAATTTGAAACCAATCACTGAACCACTCCGTGAGGTACTATATTGTAGTATAACTCGGTTTATGTCACTACAATAATTATTTACATAATACATACAGCTGTAGGCAGTCTATAAACATATATAAATCTTAATGAATGTTCGTCTTATACTAGCACCAAACAAGACAAAGACTTGCAAGACGAGATATAATAGTTCTGTAATCAAATCGTGGGTGTAAAGAACAGAGCGGATTACATAGAACAAATAAGATAACCAGTCTATTTATAAATGATATCAAGCTCAGGATTTCCACTCAAGTACAATACAAAATATTATGCAATGAAGTTGGAAAGTATTAAAAACTATAGAACATAAGATACAAAATAACTTCACGTAACGAAGAAAAAAAGACAAATGAAACTATTACTTGCGTAAAATAATTAACAGAAATAAATATCATCCATCAAGTTTAAAAGTTTGTTTGTAGAAGATCGGGTACTTTGTCTGATTTTAAGCAAATATTCATGTATTGCATACATGAACTGAATGCGAAAATTTGTACAGTATCCTGTTACGTATTATCTTCAGATTTGCAAGAGGAAAAATTTTGTCTATTGGCTCGTAGCTATATACTTTTCATAATGTTCATCAAGTTGAAACAATGTACCATCACTGCCACACAATTTTAGAAATGCCACCCGAACTTTATCATCTTCACATCTAGTGTGACAGATGCCTGCATACTTATAGGCAACTTTACTTGTAGCACCACACTTGAAATCAATTAGAACGTAAGTTCCTGGCTTAATATTACGTGATAAGAGTTCTAATTCTAATACAGGTTTTTCAACTGATGGCCCGGGAACGTCAGCATAGCACGTTTGTATGCTAGACAATGTGCCACTACCATCATCGTCATCAGTATTATTATTATTATTATTATTATTATTATTATTATTATTATTATTATTATTATTATTATTATTATTATTATTATTATTATTATTAAACATCACTATACTTTGAATGCCTTTGAGATAATGTTTGTATGACTGGTTGCTCAATGGATCTCGCAGAAACATGTATTTTGATTAAGTTGGACGTTGCGGTAAGACTGACTAAAATATTATTTTCATTCATTTTCTCAAAGTGATGGAAGTTCCGTATTCCAATCATATCAGTAGCTATCATCCAACATTTGTTCAGGAGGAGGCGAGTCATTTCTTCAACATCAGCTTGAGATTCTAAAAGCACATTTACAGTTTTAGACAAAATGACAGCATACTCATAGAATTCTTGTGCAGTTAAGTTGTGTGGCTTTATTATTACGTTGTGAAGGTTTTATGTAACTAAGAAACTAACAATTGTACATGAATTTACGTCAGTCTTTTGTATAACGGAGATTACATCGTGTCAGTGTCAATTCAAGACATGTAACCTCCGTTACACTTTTTAAAAACGAAATAATATATTTATAATCCACTTATTGTAAATGAAACATTAGTTATGTCTTCATTATTACTCTCCGCAGCTTTAGTGCAAATAACACACCTATTTTCAATTTTAGATGACTTTATCAATATTTGTTGTAACGGAGGTTACATCGTGTTGTTACTCATCAAAACTTGCGTAAGTTTAAAACAGTACCTGCTTTGACAATACTTATTGCTTTCTTGAAAACTACAAGTGTACTCATTTTGTTCCTCCCAAAGATGAGTTATTTTACTTCGTCCACTAAATTGATACAAGCTTTCCAAATTCACCATGTTTGAACGAAACTTTGACAATGCGCTAAGTTCCATTCAGTGATAAAAATATATAACAAAGAGGTACAATAAATGCACAAACAAGTTGTTTTTATACAATATAAGGATGATCAATTCCAGTATAGATAGAATTATTCTTCAGATTGCATATGTACATTTCTCCAAAATATAATTGCACGCCCGAATTTTTCTTAGTCCCTTAAAATTGTATGTTTGGCAACATCACAGTCGGCGTAATGGTAGGGGAAATGAAATGAAAAAAATAACGAGACTTCCCAACACAGCTCACAGTTTGCTGCTTGAAATACTAATTTGTCTTTTTATAACTTAATGTAATGATACATTTAGAAAATTATAGTACTGGATAAATGCAGAAAACTTGGTTGTCAATAAAGAACACACGCTTTTCGACCACAATATTCGTTAAAAAAGGGAGGGGGAGTTTTAAGAAATTCGTTCTCTATTCATCAAATAGGAATGGAACTTCATAGTTGTCTCGATAGGCATGCGAGCTAAGTTCTTGCTTTCTGTGCTTTCGAACCTGGTTCGAGTCCCACTAGATGCTCTTACATTTGTCATTTCTCAATTTTTCATTTATTTTTGCCGTATACTTTTAAAGTATATGTATTACACGGAGGTGATGGACAACATTCTAATTTTTCCGATAATAAGAAGGTGAACCAGTGTAAAACCTTTCCTATATATCCTATTGTGATTCCTTCTTAATGCAAATTACTTCTTGCATCGATCCGTAAGATTTTTGTAAACCTCGAAGTAAATCCGGAGTTCTGGTGTCCAGCCCTAATACCTCCTTCATCACTACCAGATCGCAGTTCATATTATTATTATTATTATTATTATTATTATTATTATTATTATTATTATTATTATTATTATTATTATTATTATTATTATTATCAATATTATGAGTAGGAAATAGGAAAAAGGTTTTAGGGTACTAAATTTGGTGAGAGATTTAACGTCGCTGATTACACCTATGATCTGTATATTGATATCTTGGTGTGTCATAACCATTTTAGATAGGTTTTCAGGATGCTCTCACATTTTTTACTTAATAGTCTTAACAACTCTCAATAGTATCACCGTTTGTTAGAGTTTATCTCACAACAATGCCTTCAGTTTCTTGGAACATTGGTCCTCATCTTACCCCGAACAATCTCTCATGAGTATTTTGCTAGTAGAGATGAGGTGTTTTCTCTACTGCTTTCAAATTGGTATTTTTCAGGTTCGAAGTAGTAACGTTGTAAACGGCTAGAGAAGCTCGGCTCCCGGCTCAGTCACCACGAGCCCAACTGAGAAGTGAGCCGAGCCAACAACTCATCCAACAATGCCAGCTCGAGCCGATGGTTCATTCCAACTAAGCCGGCTCAAGTCAATGGCTTACCTGAGCTGAGCCAAACGGAGCTGATGACTCACCCCAACAGAGCAGGCTCGAGCAGGTGGCTTACCTGAGCCTAGCTGAGCCGAACCGAACCAGCCAATGGCTCATTCAAATTATCCCGGCTCGAGCTGTTGGCTCAGTTGAACCGAGCCAGAGTTCAAGCTGCGCCTGTGGCTCAGGGCTCGAGCCGAGCCGGTTGACACCACTATTTCCAACTCGATAATTTTTTTGCATAGCTATCGTAAAGAATTAATCGATTTAACCAGTGTTTAGTAGTTTTCATCGGTTCAGGTGAGTAGGAGTATGGTTTTCATATTCCTTCTTTGGTTGTGTACTGTAAGTCATATCCTTAACTTTAAAAGTTTTCTGAGCATACGGAAAACCAACTGAGAAAGGTGACAAATTTCCTTCTATCGCTTGTTGAAATCGAGGAAAGCAAGATCGCTTAGAGTAGACCAGAGAGGTACGCGTAGAAGGCAAGTATACAGTATATTCACCATTTGCTAACATTATTTTAGTATGAGCAGTGGTCGGAAAGTTACTTTTCAAAAGTAGCTGCTCTACAGCTACATGATAAAAATTGTAGCTCGCTACAGCTATTAGCTAGATTTTCAGAAACGTATTCGCTACTTAAGCCCTTGTCACAAATACAGTTTACATGGCATTATGCATTATAATGTATGTCCTGGCATCTATATATGTAACTGTACTTAAAAGTTTGGTTAAAATATTACATGAAAGCTTTTTCTGTCAATTTCCATTTCACAATAAAGTATGCATTTTGTCTGCCCCTCGCCCCAAAAATGTATATGCTTTCGCTGCTAGAATGACATGTAGGTTTATTTTAAGAGTCATTACTATCCTTTTGACCGATCGTCATTACGCAATTTATTTCAGAAAATTTCTTCTAATATTGTTGCAAAATAATTGAAGACAAAAATTAGAAAACAGTCATATTTTCTCCCTATCATCATATAAAAATTTACTAAAAATTGTGAGGAAATGTTGGAGCTACAAAATATTTTTGGAGGCTCGAAAAGGTTTATTTGTAGCTTTAGTGCAAAATCCGCTACACATTATAAAAATATGTAGCTTGTAGCGCCGCTACATCTAGAGCTACAAAATTTGTAGGTAGCTATTGTAGCTTCGCTACAAATAGCGCGCTACTTCCATACCGACTATGAGTTATATAAGTAACAACTATCACCTAGTATAACTTGTCATATACTGTATATAAGGAAAAGTTGATGACAAAGTAATGCGATACATTTTAAAAGTTACTGTCTACTGAGAACGTTTACGTTTACTGAGAACTTAACCAACAGATTGAACTCTAGACAAGATATTTCACGTTTCTGTCAAATTATATCATCATTCACTATTCTTCTATATCATCATTTTGCTTTTAATGTGCCTATTAGGCCTATTCAAAATTAGCCTATATATATTCAAAAGTTTGGACTAACTTTTAGAAAATTTATTTCCAATAACTCATGAATCTTCACGCTTACGCTGTGAAGCATGAGAGAATATCAGCGTGTCGTTGTTGCCCAAATTGATACTAATTAAACACTTTTACTGATATCTCCAACACAACAGCAGAGTGCATAAGCAGTAAAAAAAAATGGGAGCTAATTGTCACTTGAATGTATTTTCTCCAATGAAAATCCTGCGGTGTTGTATGGATGCGAAACATGGTGTTGTAAACAAAACCTGTGAAGTTTTATTTTCAATAATAAAAAACATAGTTCTTTTTAATGTTTGTTCCAATAAAAACCATGGCCCTACTCACCTGAATTGATAACAGCTACTGAACACTGCGTAAATCCATTAAATCTATACAAGCAATTTATCGAGTAGAAAATTTACACCTGACTTTACAATAACTTTTTTTTGTAACAAACCTCTTCACAGCCGAACCACGGATTTCTCTAAGGAGAGATCAGATACAGGAAGACTCACTAAGCCGGACATACAGTCATTTCCATAAAAGCGACAACCGATCTAACCTCTAGCGACGAAACTCGGTCCATTTGAATGCGTTGAATGAAACTAATTGTGCAATTGATTTAAACTGGTCGGCTCGCGGCTTGTTCACCACAGAGCCGAGCTCAGCAAGACCGCTCATATATCACGTCTAACGAGATGTGGCGGACATCAACCGAGCCGAATCGAGAGAATGGTTCATCTGAGCCGAGTCGAACAGAGCGGATAACTCATCACAATGTAAGCGGCTCTGTGGTGCGCATTACCAATCTTTTATTAGGTACCTCTACTAGAAGGATATCACCCCATAATTCCAACTAGATATGTGTCAATTGTTGAGGAACTATGCAACTTCTAATGCTACTGTGAGAATTTGCGTTGCAGATTTCTAAAAGGACAAAAGTATTTTTTAATTAACTTCATGAAGTGCACCTTCAATAATACTGACCCAGAAAACATTAATGTTACCCATGACAGTAATGCAAAATCAAAACCTTTGGCGTACTATTGAAATTATAGGCATTTTGTATCAGAAGTTACAACATCATCTGATGAAATCTTGAAGTTACAAATGTGGCAGAGCATGAAGAAAATATTGACTAGGCAGGTTCCCAAACCTGAATGCTGAACACAGTTGGCAGCGAGATCAGTGTTTTTTCTAGGTGTACATTTCCCTTCGGAGTTGAAACATCGTCCTGCGCAGGATCTAAGATATACTAAATAGTGTCCCACTATGGCCTCAACTCACTTTGATTTCTCTGCAGACAAGCTTCTCTATAGGAAAATGTTAAAGAGATCTCACTTTTGAGCACATCATTTATCTTTAAAAAGAGAATACAACAAGGTTTTTAAAAAATATCATAATTCAATGTATGGCTTACATCCACTACTTTGAACCTGAGACAAAACCGATTTGAAAACAGGAGAGAACACACCTTATCTCCTCTCGTAAAATACTAAGTGAGAATGTTAGGAGTAAGGTGATGGCCAAGGTATTATGGTAACTGACAACTGAGTGCAATTGGTTCTAGCAATCGGTGATACTATTGAGAGCTATTAAGACTTTTAAGTGAAATAAAATGTGAGATCGTCGTGAAAACTTACCTAAAATGCTTTTGATACACCAGGACAACAATAAAGTCCATACTAGCATTGAGCCACTACGCCCCTAACTCAAAAAACAAAGAAGAGAAGCAACATCGAGCCAGTCCTTCTTAATTCATTTTTATTTACAAATTCCTCTGTAAAAAAGCACCATACATGGATTGCAGAACTTCTAACATAACGGATCAGCACATATCTTACCACAACCAAAGTATTATAAAGGTTTGATTGTACTTCACAGGTTCGAATCCAGTCGTAATGAAAATAAACTCTATGTGAAACACAAATCCTCATTCAGTGTTTTCACAAAGATATAATAGACAAAAAACATCACCTTGCATAAAGGGTTTTTGGTGAGTAGAGGTACACATGATATAATTATAAACAGCAAAGTTATGTATAATGGTATTTTTAATCCATGACCATTATGTTCAGTATTAATGTATGTTAAAATTTCCCATACGAACTTTTCAGTAAAAAGTAGGGACATTTTAACTTAGTTGTAGGTTACTAAGTCAAACTATTGTTGGCAAGATAGTTGTAAAATAAAAATTTAATACTCTGCGTTATATTGCATTATACGTTTACCTTGAAACTTGTAGATAATGGGTCACGAAATGGACTTAGATACGAGTAAGAACAGAACTACAAATACGAATCTAGTAAGATAAAGAATAACATTTTTTCTATAAATGACTTTAAGAATTACTAGTACTTTAGAATAATACCTTTTCGTTTTCAACACAATATGTGAATAGGACAATAGAGATAAGAAACATTGTGGCTAACTCACTCATTAAAAAAACTTTTGTCAAATGTAAATACGAAGCAAGAGAAAAGCGTATCTTTTTTTAAAAAAAAAAAGAAGTATCGATAGTGGCTGATAGAAAAATAAGGTCAAATATTACACAATCAATTAGAAATAATCTACAGGGTGCCTCAAAAATCAATTAACAGCCGTGTTAGAAACGTAGTTCAGAGATTGGCATAATTTGACGATATAGTAATACTGTATGGGTAATGGGAACTTGATTGCTGTGGGTGAACATGGCGGTAGCCGTCTTCATAACCGCCATATTGGATTGGTGTCATTGTTTTTAAAGAGAAAGGTGTGTGAAACAATTTTAGGCTGGAACGTCACCAGAAACACGAACATGAAGGGATTACTTTAAAGAATTGAAATTGTAAATCACTTCGAACTTTTGCTTTGGTACCTCCAATTCAGCATGTTCCTTATTATCAGGCACTGTATTATTGCAATTAAAGTTGTGTTGTCTCTGTGACCCAAACCCAACCATACTTCCATCCTAGTGTTTCAGTATACCTGTTTTGACAGGCCATGTCCTATGCACTTTCCCGCTCTTCTCGCCGGACTCCGTACCTATATTACTCGCATTTATTCCTCTACACCTCTAAGGTAGCTAAGCTGTAGCGCTCCTGTAAGCTACGTTTTTCTATAAGTGGTTGGTAACACTAGCTACATGTTTGTCGTAACATGTCAATGTACCGGTTCTGTTCTTGTGAGTTGCAGGCGCGCAAACAGAAACGTTTGTTAGGAGGAGTGCAAAGTTAGGGGGAAGTCCAATACTACAAAATCGGTTGTATGTAGTATTGAGCCGGTGTTATTCTTCATCTGAAAGGGGAGATCACGGTGGCTCGGCGATATACAGCTTACTTCTAGTTCGCGGCCTCCTTGGTTCGATTCTCGGCCAAGCAAGTTCGTGGTGGACATTGCATCCATGGGCTTTCTCGGAACACTCAGGTTTCCTTCTACATTCTCAATCCACCAATTCTTCTGCCATTGTTCATTTCCTTTAATCATCCGTCCCCATTAGTCTAAAGGGCATAATTATGTGATATTAAACTGAAAAATTTTATTTCATCTTATTTTTGTATCCGAAAAGACTATAAGTATTTATTGGGGGTCATCACTTTTTCCGTCTCACAAAGTCAACAGTCTGAGCAGATTAACTATAAATTTCATTCATTTTGTATGAACAACATAGCTTAATCTTCACAGAGTTCATGGAGCTTGGGTAAACAATTAGCAAGGGGCAGTATTATTTGCCTTCAACTGCTCTATGGCTCAATAGAACAGAGCTCCAGGATAAGAACATGAAACAAAACCACAATAGAGGGATGTTCCGCTTAACCACGATAACGCTACAGAAAATCAGAGGATAAGTAAGAATGTTTCTCTTAGTTCCCTACATTCCAGACTTTATTCCCTATAACTTTTTTATTCTTCTAAAAATTCGCGTAAGTAAGAATGCATTCGACATTACACAAGTCTTATTCTCACAATCAGTGTGAAACAATAGTATGCAAGTGATCCGCTCGATTTTTCACCAAAGTGCTTTCTTGACATGTAAAGAGCATTGGATCAGAAGTATGGGAGAAAGAGAAATTGGGTATATTGTGTAACACAATTAAAAATCGTATGTATGAATCTCCCCTAAATTCCTCCCCTAGGTGTTACCCAACTAGGGGACACCCGGGGGTTCCCGCCCGCTCCCCCAGAAACTGTATTAATAAACTACACGCATAATTCATCTTCTTCGCAAGCACCTAGGTACTTGCCGAAGCAATATGTGGCAACGCAGTTTTCACATATAAACTGAGATGGTCAACGCAGCAATTTCTTTTTGTTAATATTGCATAATCAATAAACAGTTTTAAAATGTTATATGATCTGTTGTAGTTCAAGCAAACTTTCATAACGTGTAGCAACATTTACTTCATATAACAACAATTTATTTTATTCGCAAGTACATGTTAAAACTTTCAAATGTTTAGCTTTAAACAACTGAAATCTGTAAGCCGACTTCGTAGTTTATCAACTGAAAGGAAAGCAATTCGGTAGTAATTGCTACACTAATATAAAGTTATTTCTTTTCAAGTTAATAAAAGAGGACCCAAAGAATATGAGAAGCCTAGCGATCTAATGCGTCCATGGCTATTATTTATATATTTTGGGAAGTTTATAATGAACTCATGATATACTTATCGTACTCTGGGTTATGACTGGCCCCCGTTTTTGCCTTCTACATTCACTACTGATAACCGCATTAGCGATATATTATTTTGAAGCATATTACAAATCTCGGACTATGTTTAGCGATGGGGGACCAGCATTCTCACTTGCGTTTTTGCGATATTCTACTCAGATTAGTAAGTTTTATGGTTCAATATTTTAAATTAGTTTACGTTAGGTTTTGTAGCTGAAGCAACGTTCCACTTAGGTATGGAAGCTAACTTTTTCATAAACTTTTTTTTTCTATTTTCTGCTCACATTCGGTCGTTTTAATGTTCAATACGTTAAATTAGGTTAGGGTAGGGTAGGTTTTGTATCACCCACAACAACTTTCTACTTATCTTTACGGCTAGTATCGTTCAATACGTTAAATTAGGTTAGGTGAAGTTAGGGTAGGGTAGATTAAGTTAGGTTATCAATCCAGTCACCATTACCAACTCACTTCACCTGTAAATCATCCTGTTTTTGTCAGCTTTGCCCCCTCCCCCATCTCTTCTAAATTTTACACAAATCTGTATGCAATTAGTATCATAAAGCATTGTCGAAAAAGTAAAAGACGGATAACAATTTTAAGGACGGTCTTTATTGAATTATCATAGGAAAAGTGTGTGGTTGTGCCTTCCTAAAGTTAGGCTGTAGGGGCACGGTGGCTCAGTTGTAAAGCGTTTACCTCAGGTGCGTGGGGTCCCTGATTTGATTCACAGTCAAGTAAGTTTGTGGTGAATAACATCGCGTCCGTGGGTTTTTCGGGAATTCTCGTTTCCTCCTATATTCTAATTCCACCATTTTTCCATCGTGAGTCACTTGGCCTAATCACTGTCTCCCTTAGTGTAAACTGCATAAACGTGAGACGTTAAACTGAAAGTTAAACTGGGCTATGGATGTGATGTCATACATAATTTACAGAATAACTGTGGAATATTATTTCACACAGTATGTTTACACTATATTTGTATCCGCGCATGCCCATCTTTGTTAACACGCCTGCTCCCCACAAACACCCCCACGTGGTTCCACTAGTTTTGCCCAGTTCTGAATCGGTTAGATACTCTTCTTTGTTTTAGTGGCCACCTAGCACAGGTTTGATCGTCTTTTGTACATTTGATTACGCGCCTACTCACTACAAATGCACCCTGCATGGGCCACCTGGTTCCCTTTATCTTGACTAGATCAGATACATTCTTTGCTTTTAGTGGACACCTAAAGCAGGTTATTGGGTGTTTGGTTCGATTCTAGCTCTCATGGCATATAGCTGCATGCTATATTTATACCCATAAAACTTGAGCTCTCATAAGGAAATCTGCATCTATGAATCCAAGAATGGAATTTGCCTCTTAAGAAACAACTTGAATGTCGATTTGATTAACTACTTGGTTTTGAAATGCAAAAGAAAGTTGCATATCGAACCTTAAAATAGGATAGTAGGGGAAAGTTGTACAAAATGGGGACCCTTATATTTTTTTAGTACATAAAACCAAAACTATCAATGATAACTTTGCTAGATGTAAATCAAAACATTCAGTAGAATGTTGGCTACTATGAAACAGGCCTTTTTGTATCATGAGAACGTTTATTTTATCCAAAAATAAGGGAAACTGAAAAAAAAAAGTGAAAGTCCCCGTTTTATACTACTAGTCGGGTAAAATGGGATTCCCTTTAAAAACTTACCAAATACTTTCAAAACTTACATATATCTTGCTTAAGACTTTTTACATCCTGTGTACAACTTGTTTATATCTTATGCACATATTTAGTTTACAAATATCTTGTTTATAATTAATCAAAAAAGAAATAAAAATGAGATTTTCATACTAAATAAAACTAATTAGAAATAAAATACTTTTGTCTAGTAAGGAACAATTTAAACTTTACGTGCTACAAAAGTCACAAACAGATATATCATCCTTTTCGTTCACGTTAGAACACGAATCATATGCCCACCCATTGCAGCCAGAACACCTAACCCATCCTCCTTTCGGTTTTGAATGACTATAGAGTCCGTTGCAAAAAACAGAAGCCACATCAGAATTCACTTCCTGTTCCAACGATGAAGATAGTATTGTTTCCGTCTTGGGTTTAATTTTCTTTGTTTTCGGATCTGTAAAATTATAACCCTTATCAGACAAGATCTCATTTTTCATTTCAATTCGCTTGCTCACTTTTCGTTCTTTACTAGTAGATCCTAGGATTTGCCTTATTTAGCAAACTTTCTGTAGATTTTTCTTATTTTCTTTGTGTCTTTCTTCTGCTTCTAATTCAACTTTTTATGCTTGGGCGCCCACAGAGTGGGGCAAGAGGGGGCAATTGCCCCTCCCTGGATTTTCGAAAGTACTTAATATTTATAGGTTCTTCTATTGACAAACGTCTGCTTTTTAAATCAACATTCAAATAAATAATTAGGAGTAACAAAATTTAGTCAAGCCTATCCACAAGATTTTAACCTACTCCCTTCCCCCGTGTGACGTTTTACATTTTTTTCAGTAATGATAGTAATAACGCAAATATACTTGATAATATCTGCGTCATTATATATGAATAATAACTGTAAATAAATAATATCCGAATATCTCAGGAATACCATATAAAAAGTCAAAGGTGCCAAACCGAATGCATCACCACCCTACCCCATCCGTCGGAAGGACACGTCCGGGAACGTCAGGGAATAATGCTAGATTTGGCTGGGTAAACGTCAGCGTTTGGATGGAGAACCACCATTCAACGTCGAGGTTTAGTTGGTGTAACGTAGGGAAACTGGTGGGATTTGGTTGGGTGAATGTAGGCCCAACATTCTCAAGGTTGTTGGGGTTTAGTTGGCCCAACGTTGGGAGATGGTTGGGAATTGGTTGGGTAAACGAAGGCCCACCCTTCTTTTGGTTCGGGAATAAGTGGGAAATGGTTTGGGTGGGAATTGGTTGCCAAGGCGGCCAAACATGACGTTGGGCCACCGTTTGTATGTCGCATTACCACTATTTTCCCAACGTTGGGCCAATCGATTTTGCTACTAGGGATTATATTCAGCCTGCTAAATGCAATGGCAAAGTATTTTGAATGATAGTATCCGTCAGTTGAGTTGAAAAGATAATTTCGCCCTTTGTTGTTTCTTTTGAAAACGTGAAATTATACCATGTGCTAAAATAATTGATCAGTTTGACATGTTAGTTTATGAGCACACGTCTCTTAAGGTGATTGTGTGAGGAGGAGTGGAATAGTAGCAGGGCGCAAAATTTCAGTCAGACGCACTTGCCAAACCAACAATGATGGTCGTCAGCATCTACCACGTACAAATTATGAGGTCCCCTCCCCCTCTCCTAAGGCATTTTTGGTTTGACAAAGGAAGAGATTTACATCAGGGCATAAAATTTCAAAACCAGAAAAGTAGATTCACGATAATCAATTTTGAATTGAACAATTCATACACACATTCAAAAATATCTGTAAAATATTACGTTTGTATAACGCTCTTTCTCTGTCTGCACTGAAGTGCAGTCGATTGAGTTCTCGGATAAAAGTCCTTAAATGAAGGATAATTGATGGAAATTACCAGCAAATTATTCACTGAATTCCTGTAGACAGTCTTAACCCTGTTGAGACTGTCGAAGCCTACCTCACATAAAGCATACTCGCAGGTAAAACTGCACAAAATGTGTCAATTGAAAGCAAATTCGTAATCAAGTTTTCACTGTAAATCTTTCTCAGTGTCGGAACGTCAGTGAAGAAAATAAAGTTTATATTCTACCCACTTTGCTAAGACATTCTGAGGGCAGGAAAGGAGGGGCGAATTACAACCTTTGTGAAGATTTCACTTTCTATGTCCATAGTGAAGATTTCACCTTCGGTGTTTTCTCTCACCCAGTGACAATTATTTTCGTGCGAAACAGAAACTGCAGAGTTCTGTGAGTTTAGGGAGAAACAATTTCTACTGAACACTGGTAGTCAGCTCTCAATTTCTAGTCGCCATAGTATATATACACGATGTAATCAAAAGTATCCGGACAGCCCTAAAAACATACGTTTTTCATATTAGATGCCTTGCGCTGCCACCTACTGCCAGGTACTCATTATCAACGACCTCAGTAGTCATTAGACAGCAGATTGGGGTGCTCCGCGGAACTCATGGACTTCGAACGCGGTCAGGTGATTGTGTGTCAATTGTGTAAGAAGTCTGTATGCGAGATTTTCACACTCCTAAACATCCCTAGGTCCACTGTGTTTGATGTGATAGTGAAGTGGAAACGTAAAGAGACACGTACAACACAAAAGCCCACAGGTCGACCTCGTCTGTTGACTGACAGAGACCGCCGACAGTTGAAGAGGGCTGTAAAGTGTAATAGGCAGACATCATTCTTGACCATTACACAGGAATTCCAGACTGCATCAGGATCCACTCCAAGTACTATGAGAGTTAGGCGTGAGGTGAGAAAACTTGGATTTCATGGTCGAGCGGCTGCTCATAAGCCACATATCACGCAGGTAAATGCCAAACTATGCTTCGCTTGGTGTAAGAAGCGTAAACGTTGGACGATTGAACAGCGGAAAAGGAGTGACGAATCATGGTATACAATGTGGCGATCCGATGGCAGTGTGGCGATGGCGAATGCCCGGTGAACGTCATCTGTCAGCGTGTAAAGTGCCAACAGTAAAATTCAGAGGTGGTGGTGTTATGGTGTGGTCGTGTTTTCCTTGGAGGGGAATTGCACCCCTTGTTGTTTTGCGTGGCACTCTCACAGCGCAGGCCTACATTGATTTTTAAGTACCTTCTTTGCTTCCCACTGTTGAAGAGCAATTCGGGGATGTCGATTGCATCTTTCAACAAATCGAGCACCTTTTCATATTGCACGGCCTGTGGCGGAGTGGTTACACGACCATAACATCCCTGTAATGGACTGGCCTGACAGTCCTGACTTGAATCCTATACAAAAGCTTTGGGATGTTTTGGAATGCCGACTTAGTGCCAGGCTCACCGACCTACATCGATACCTCTTTTCAGTTCAGCACTCCGTGAAGAATGGGCTGCCATTCCGAATAAACCTTCCAGCACCTGATTGAAAGTATGCCTGGCAGAGTGGAAGCTGTCATCAAGGCTAAGGGTGGGCCATCACCATATTGAATTCCAGCAGTACTAATGGAGGGCGCCACGAACTTGTAAGTCATTTTCAGCCATGTATACGGATACTTTTGATCACATAGTATATCCTGCGGGCGCCCATGTATGTATGGTGAACAAGTGAGAACTACCGTCTTACACCTTCTCTTATAATTTTTATGCTTCTTAACTCTTTTCAGCTCTTTAGGTGAAGGTATGAGCAATTTTAATGAAATACGAAAACTTGAAAAACTTTCTACCGGATCCCAATTAATCCCAGATATTGAAAGTTGAGAGGGTTTAACAGTTTTATGTCGGAGAAGTGGCAGTCGCATACGTGGAGTGTTGAGATAGTACTGCAGCTGGTGGCAGAACACAAATGGGCACAGAGGTAGAAAGTTGAGAAAGCTCAGCAGTTGTTGTCGATCTGCATGGTCTTTTGGTCTTCTCAGATAGAGTGAATAAGTGATCAGTAAATTCATCTCTGTTTAAGAGGTATATTCAAGCAATTTACTGCCGTTGGCACTAAAGCTGCTTTACAAAAGCTACATTGAAGAGTTTTCCCGACTTGGTAAATGGTTACTTTCCGGCCAGGATGATTTATCAACCATTTCCTTACTTCTCCAGAATAATAGTTGTTTAGAGGTGCCATGAAACTAACATCAAAAGATTGTAATCTGTGGGATGGTAGTGGAAAGCAGAACAAAATTACATTCCTCTTCTTTGCTAGATTTGATCAGTTATAAGCTCTTGACATGTTAATTGTGACCGTCTAATAGAAGCAGCACAGGTTTCTCAGAAGTAGAATTTTCGAACTCTAAATATTTATTAAAGCAAACCTAAAATTTTCCTTATTTATCCAGCCATTCTCGTGATACACAATAAATAAACCAAGAGGTGCATCATCCATCAACATATGATTTTCCCTTTTTCTGGGGAAAACAAACATGGCAGGCACAAAATTACCAGTCGCGTTTATACATATTTTTGTAGTCATGAAACCTTCTTTTTCAGATGATGTCAAAGCACCTACTAGTTTTTTCCTCACAAAGAGCGCAAGCACTTTAGACGGCTTTTTGGGTACCATCATGATGCCTGTCTCTTTAACATTATAAATATCAGTCGGAGAGAAATGATATTGTTCATAAAGACTCCAATAGATCAAAAACTTTTTGACAGTCTCGCGATTAAATCTTTTTGCTCTAACCATAGATGTCTTCTCAGGATCACGCGAAGAAAGGTTAGGGTGCCTCAGAGAAAACCGTAAGTCAGTGTTTTCCAGCAATCTTCTTGCTCTGTTAAACGAGTGGGAAATATTGTTCGCTTTAGTTAACTCAACGCAAGAGAACGTAAATCGGTTAGTGTCATTCCAAAAAGACTTTCTTCTAGTGTTAGTATGTGCTGGACTGTAATACGCAGCCTCAAGCGGACTGTAATACGCGAACTACAAGTAAATCGTAATGATGTTACATGTCGTCTAAAATGGAAACGTCCCCAATTTGTACTGCCTTCTATGTCTTCGTTTTGGCAGAATGTGACATACATGGAAAAACATGCTTTCCCTGTGCTCATAGGTTATATAATCCAATAATTGAAACGAGTAAACAATAGCTTAAATCTAATGAATACATTAGTTTATTTACCAAATTTATTTCTCCATGTAATCAGGGAGTAAGTCAAATAGTAGAAAGGCGACAGATCGAAAAATATTTCGCCAAAAACTTCAAAGCAATACACATCCACAGTAACTGTATAGTGATGTTTTTATTCCTGCTCAAAATGGTGTAATCGTTGCCTTGAACAATAATGCATAGCCGTAGCGCAAGCAGCGCCAATCATGTGGAAATACCATGTCGCCGTTTGAACCACCGTCCCCGTTTTATACACCTCTCCCCTACGTGTACATATTGGATGATCTGAGCAATTTTGCTACCGTCCAATAGAAATTATGCATTTCCAATTAAAATTTGACAAGTAGCTTATTATTATTTATGTTTTATTGTCTTTTCTAATTTATAATTTTGAGAAAGAAATGGATTTAAAATAAAAATGTAAAGAAATATATGTTTATGATGATCAAGAAGTAATTATTTATAACACACATTTAAAAAATCATGAAATAGGAAAACAAAATATTCGGTTTCCGTATTTTAAATTGTTTTCTTTAAAGATTGATATGTCATAGAATGCAGCATTCGTCACAGATTACTACAATAATTTTTACTCAAATTGCTTCCCCTAGCATGCTGGGTGAGTTTCGACTGGCCACCAGGATTTGCCATCAAATAGGGGATTGCGAGGGTGAAGATGAGATTTATTAACCCTTTTAAGATTTCAACTTTTTGAGGTAAATTTTAGACTTTCATTCAAACAGCTACTGCTTCCTTACTATATATCGTAGTATCATGGTTCATACGTCGCTTTTTCAGGATACAGCATAGTTTCCAACTTGTCCGTATTATACATCAGAAAGGGGAAATCTGGAAAACCGTTAGGTTTTTCGAAAAAAAAATCAAAATTTTTGTGGCTCTCTGGCCTGGGTTGACGTAGAGATCTGACTTTTTTTTTACAAAAAATACGTAATGTACATAATACTTGAGAAAAATTTCAATTTGTATCTTGAAAACAAAGGGCGGAAAAAATTGACAAAAGTCTGGATTTAGGCCCTATACATATATACACATATATATACATATTATAAAAGTTTATTGCGTCATTATTATTTGTCCTAGAGTCATGGTTCAAACGCCATTTATTTCAGTCTAACGAGCCGTTTTTAACAGTACGACACACATGTCCGTATCATACACCTGAACCGGAAAAATCGGGAAAACCGGACTTTTACTGAAACATTACTCCCTCGGAACACTTGCACCCCTTGGTCCCGACTCGGTTTCTCGTAAGGATAAAAAATTGAGAAATACGCAAAGGTACACACAATCCGCATCAAGTTTCAGTCTGTTATCTTGAGAACTAAAAGCGTGAAAAATTATTGAAATTAGCCTTAAGGAAAAAAGGACATGCCCCTCCGCTCCCACTTGGCACCACCAAGTTGAACATCCAGTTACAAAACACATCTAGGATGTTCTTGGGTCCATCCTTGACTTGACCAATACAAAACCCAGGCTTAAATACCTTTTATAGAACCTAAATAAGCGGTCAAAGACGATGCTATGCTATGGTATATAAATATGCCATAAATCCCAAAAGGGTTAATACCATTTTTTTCATATTGGTTCCTTACGTGTCTCCCATGGCGTTTGAGGAGATTTATAGATACGGGAGTTCGATTAAACTAATATTAATAAGAACCTAAACTTAGTATTATAATTATTTCCATAAATTAAACTATTTTCTTCTTTTAAATTGTATTTCCTTCATACTTACAGTTCATTTCGAAGAAATTACAAATACACTCCCATCAACTATCACTTCCTTACTTATTATATCATTAACGACATAAAAATAAAACTAGTTTAAACAAGTCTGGCCACAAAATGTTGTATCATAAGGTACCGGGCTATTGTCCTTATTGGTCTATAGCTAAATATACATAAAAACGTTATCGTTGCAATTGAATGATATGGTTCTATAAACATAAGATCAATTTTTTTTAACCACAAACTTCAGTACCCTAGTTTCTTGTTCGTTATTTCTAAAATGTTTTATGTCCCTTTTCAGCACACATGTTATGTGAATCGTAAACCTAGCTTTCAGGTGGAATCCTAACCAACGTAGACAACTAGACCAACAGAATTGGTCTATTATCTTCGTGTATGCACAATTGAAATTATTAGCCTGAGACCTTCCTTTATATGATGAATAATGTGTCTTTAATCATGTTCGCTGTGAAATAAAGTTTTCACTTTTCAAAATAATTAAAATATAATAGCAAAATGGTTGACATGTTGAATTACATATTTAGGATTGCTTACCATTATGTAGTGGATCTGCTTAATAAATGCTCGAAAGTAAACTAAATAAAAATGTGCGCAATTTTTGCATGTTTGCTGTTGTAATAATGCTTTACAGGAAGGTCGTTTGTGACGAGAAAAAACGTAAGGTTGATAAAAGAAGAGATAATTGCTGCACGATTTTCATTTTTGTAGTGTTTTTTTTTTTCCTTTGCGTCATATATGTGCTGCCAAGATTGGTTCCAAATTTATTAAATAAAAACAGCTTAAACATATTTTTTTTATCAACAAAGCAGAATTTTTAAACAATCAACCGACTTCACAAGGCTATGTTTTTATATTTATATCATCATAGAGCTGTAGAGCAAATTCTAAAACACATGTAAATATTAAGTTAAGAGTAAATTTTAAAACACGTATAATATCAAGTTTTACTACCACGGTTTTTACCTATTCTCAAAGTATTAATATTTGGAAGAACATTATACATCTGTTCGACAGTTACATTTTCCACAAGAAAAATAACAGACAGTTAAGTCGAGTGACTTCAACCGTCACTGGTGTGAAACCAAACATAGGTCAATTAAGGCCGATCCATCTTTAGAGAAGCCAATAGCTAAGTAATTACCAAACATTTCGGTGCAAATTGCGATCATGCTTAATCGTTCTAAAAATGAAAGCATCAGGACTTGCTTGTAATTGCGGGGAAAGCCAGTTCTACCTAGGTATAACATTTACAGTTTACATTTACAATTAACATTTACTATTTACAGTAACACTTACATGTTTTAGTTACATTATTTTGTGGATTGCGAAATTTCCCATCTTCCCTCTCTAGTCCCTCGATTCTTTCCCAATCTATTTCAATTTTTTGTTTCATTAACATGCTTGAGTTTTATATGGTACAAGTTAAAATAAAACTCACATATACGTGAGTCAGTCAAACGTTAGTTGCATTTCTTCGTAAATATTTTCAGTCACAGAATATTTTGATGCAATTCTGTGTTACACTGCAGACATGTATCTGCATCGTGTGACGTAGCGGCTTTCAGGAGGCAAGTGGAAATGTCCTGATGATCAGTCCTAAACATGTCCCGAAAGCTGCAAGTGTGTCCAGATTTAAAAATGGGAACTGTGATTCGTTTTTTGTCGGCGTAAAGTTGTAACTGCACGGACATTTATCGACAGTTGCATCAAGTGTATGGTGAAAATGCAATGTCACGTCAAGATATCGCTTAGTGGTACAACATGTTGGAGAACGAAGATACAAATATTGACGATGCTGAGCGCGAGGGAAGACCATCAACTGGAAGAAATTCGGAAATCGCGGCATGCATGAATGAATGCAATCTTCCATAAAGGCACATAACAATAGATGAAGTCTCAAATGAACTAGGGATTTCTAATGGTAGTGAGCATAACATTACTGCCTATCAGCTGAAATTTCATAGTTTGTGCACGATCGATGCCTCGTCTATTGAATAGTAGATTGTTAATGGTACTTTACGTTACAAATAAAATTATAGTAAAAATTATATCCAGTTTTATTTTCTTAAGCAATGCAACTGACTTTTTGACTGACCCTCATATAAAAACTGTAAGCCGCGAATTTTATTTGCATATATTAAAATTGGACTCTGAATTTATTATACCAAATACAGTGAAGTTTTATTTTCCAAATCAGAACAAAATGTATCGGTAATAAGCAAGTAAAACATTTTGAGATTCCTGTATAGCATAATGAAGAATGAGTGAACACAGCACGTAAAAGTGAAAATATTTCAAAATAATATGTACTTATCTACATTAGGATTTTGCAATTAATGTAACACATGTTTCATGTACAAGTAATTGAAAGGAACAAATGTTATATTATCTCTGACTTTATTTTTTGTATTCAACGATGATATCGTAGTTTTAAAAGATCACATTTCTTTTAAAAAATCATGTATAAAATATGAAAGTGGTACTGCAGTATTGACGCAAAATGCACAGTTTTTTACTAAAAGGTTTTAATTCGATGAATGTATTAAGAATAATAAAATTCTTCTAAAATGACAACCATACAATGGTACAATGTATGTAGTAAAGTAACGCAAAGAGACTCATAATTTTTATAATAATTAACATAAATCTTTTACTTAAACTTTGTATAGTGACACATTAAGCTTTCCCCTTTCAGTGATGCCACAGGTTTAGGGTACTGCGTTATCTCGACCATTTGGGGTCCCACTTTCATCTTGGTATCGTGGGCCTAGGTACTCCCTAGCCTCAACTGACCGGAAGTGTTGACATCACACAATTTCACGAAGGAATAATAGGTTTAAAAGTCAACGATCCGAACAAAATACCACGGCGATTATTCTTTTGATTGAACTATGGATGTTTTGGAGCAAGAACATACTTTGAACAATGAAAGGCATACACTGATATTTAGGAACCTTAAAGAAGTCACTTGGGAAAACAGAGAACGCAAACATCTTCAATATATCCACATTCACCATGACATGGCAGTCCACACACGAGTTTCATGACAATAAAAGCGGCCTGAAAAGTTTGCTGGTCAACTTCTCATCCTATCGTGTAGTATGTATCTGGCGCCCTCTGACTTCCATACAGTCAGAGCCCTTAGACAATAATCCAGGATTGTGATTAGATGACGTAGATTAAGTTGAAGTGGCCGTAAGGGAGTCCCAGAAAGAGCGCACGTTACAATTTTGCCAATCGCGATATCAAAGTATATTGAAATTCATATCACATAATTATTAAAATTGTTTGTAGTTATAAGCCGGCAGGTAGAAACAGTGTTATCTTGATAAATGTTCGTATGTTGACTTGTTTCTTTAGTTTCATTACCTAATGACTGTTGCTTTGTAATCAGCACCATTTGACAGTTCTGCACAATATTTTGCATATTTGCAATTTCCTCCAAATAGTTTAAATTCTTTATCACTACACACCACTGCCAAATTTTGAAATAACTATTTACGTTGTTCTGACAATTCCCTCGTCATTACTTTAAACCAGAATTTCTCAACTCGACGGTCCCGCGTCGCATAGGGGTCGAGAAAATAAGCAGAAGAGATAAATGTAATTAGAACCTAATACTGGAAAATGTTTTAAATATTATTTGTAGTTTTGTTCTGGTACTCACATTTTTATACATGCTGTTAAGAACAACAAAAATTAGCAGTACTAAACGTTTTCAACAGATGCAGAGTTGTTTAAAATTTAATTTAAATAAAAGAGGTACGATATGAAATTAATGAGAAATGCATATTGAATATCAGAAAAATACAAATACAACAAAACCTGCATATTGAAACACAATTAAAATTGAAAGCTAATGAGATACCTGAGCATAGTGGGATTTCACTAGTACGGTAATGTCCGACTCAATCTTCGTGTCGCACAATATCAAGTCATTTAAAATACTTAATAACTTATTTCAACATCTTAACCGAAACCAGAAATTATTTTATTATCATATGACCCACAATTAATGGAGTTACGAAGTTTTAAAATTTTCAAACAGCCTTCATTTTGAAAGAGTATGACAGATCGGATTCGATATTTGTAATATGAATGAACTAACCAAGTTTGGTTTAAATCTATTAGATATTCACTATTTACAAGAAATGAATTCCAGTATTATAGAAATAGATGGATGTCGTGAGATCACCACAGTAGATGTATTGAAAATCCAACAAGACAGAAATTATAAGAGTGTCGCTGGCAAGAGTATGTGATAAAATGGGGGTCGTAATAGGAATTAGGTTGAGAACCACTGCTTTAAGCAATATCAGTGCTTCATTGGTTAAACTGGAACCACAAACTTCTTTGTAAATACATGTTACTTCTTAACTATTTTCACACACATTCTAGAAATGTAACACTGTAATATAGCCAGGCACATTTGCTCTTTAACCAACCTGGAGATCCACATGAAATATATAATCTTTTACGTTTAAAGAACACTGCTTGCCATTCATGTCAATTTCAATAACGATTATTCATTTTTCTATCCGGTGCGGTTGAACCAAATATATTCGGCGGAAGTATATCTTGGTTAATGATCAATTAGAAAATAGTTTTTACTCACAAAAAGGTCAATCCAATCTTACACTTTTATTGTTTGTTAAATGGACTATATAACATACATATACTTGCAAGACTTACTGCCTGGTAAGACACTTTACACTACAGCTAGGATGAGCACTTACGCTCAATGACTCAAACTAACGAGGGAGGAGTGAGATGTTACGCAGAGATAATTGCACCAAATTTTGTGTAGGAATAGGTAATGGGATAAGAAAATAATGTATGGAAGGATTTGTTTCGCAGACGTTTTAATCAGAAATAATGGGCCCTACAGTTCTGGAGAAGTACGACCTGTCAATCAGATATTGATGGGAAGGAATTTTGCTCGCTATTGAGCCCGATTCGGAAGAAGTTAAATAAAGTGAAACGTAAACAGAAAAGATAAGCTGAACAGTAAATACACCTATATCCGCCCTCAGTCCCACCAGCCGAATGCTGGTAGAGTAAATCTGTGAACTGCCCTCCTTATTACCCACTGGGTATGCATAACTAGTTAGTTTAATGGAATTATGTCAAGAAATTAAAGCAAATATATACAGAAATTAATCATGGGCGTCGGCGGAAGTTTTCCAGGCAAGAGTTCAAAATAAAGTTGCTGTATTTCTTCACTAAGATGCTGTTAGTAGGCAAGTATCTAATGAACTCATTAATATTAACATTTCATTTGTACGGGTTTTGTTATCTGGGACATGGTGCCCACCACAATTAAAGATTGTGAGGCGAATTTAACAATATATTTTTGCATTAGTGATGTTTAAAATGGAAATGACTGTTGACGGCCATGGGAAAAATGACTGTTTGAATACATACACAACTGTTTATTAACTAACTATGCCAATGCAAAAACGAAGGAAATATTTTAATTCGGTCTACCCACCTCTAGAAAACAGCAAAACGTGTTGGAGAGAAACAGCCTCGTAGCAACAACTTAGTTCAAGACTCTAAATATAACAAACACAAATTTCACAAACGCTGCAATCAAATAGTGTGAACACAAAATTAACACGAGTGTTTCTCTTCTCTTGCCTAGCACACATGGCACAGAACATTTTCACTGTCTACATATATGTCATGTCGGTAAAATTGGCTGTGAAATTGGTCTCAACAAGATTACAACATATCATATTTAACCGTAATATACCTTAGAATGAATTACATACTGTCTTTTTTCATAATGAAACAGTCGTTAACAAAAGCATTAAAATATAATAGGCACATAGAGTAACAGGAACTGCATTAAAAAGCAGAAATATGCTTAAAAAAGACAAATATCCGTTCAGACTGAAACCGATAAGACTGGTTTTTAAAAATTTATTTCAGTTTCTCTTTATATATGCTGCAAAATGAGTCAAAACCATTGTTTCCAGAGAAGTAACTAGTATAAAGACCACAAAAGTTTAGCAGATGTACAGAATTTCATGCATGATAATGAGAACTGAAAAATGATTAAAACACAAAATAACACAGCATTGCACACACTTTATAAATGAGAGCTCGTCACAGTCCTCTTGGACACAAGTTTCAGATCAGAAGTCGCAGCAAAGGTCATTAACATTACGGAAAGTACTGTCATGTTGCGAGGTTTCGAAACCAGCTGTTTACCCAGCATAGAGGGGCATATTACGAAAGCTATCAACAAAGAGTTGATTATACAGGGTACGGCAGTAATCATGTTAGGATATTAAAAGCAAACCGTCATTCAGTAACTGTAATTTATTTATTATCTCTTATGTCAATTAATAGTTAAAGGTATGACATTTACTAATGTGTAAGTCATTGTCCATTGCGTGGATTACTTTTTGAATATGACTCGTGTCAAATGATGCCCCCTCTGCACAACACATTCATCTAGGCTGCGTTGCAAGCTTTCCATAACTCGGCGTAACGTATTCTCTGGGACATTGCCGACGGCAGTTCCGATGCGATCCTTAAACTCAGGAATGGTGGCACAACGTATTCGGAACACTTCTTGCTTCAGATAGCCCCAAAGGAAAAAGTGTGCACAGTAAAGATATGATGACATATACATATAAATATAATAAGATAAGTCAATAAGTATGGATAAATAGTAATCAGAAGAAATATTATACTAGCAAATTAACACAATCCTTTTCGAGGGTAACTAGATTTTACCTTTTTAATTCCAAAAGAAGTCTCACCACATTACATTCAATAATCGTTACCTACTTTTTACTTATTTTTACACATATCTACTATTATTACCTAGCAACCTCAAGACATTTCTTTTTATCTTCCTTTTCGCATAGCTGCTCAGCTATGACGCCTCTGATCCTTTTTATAAAACAGGTACAGATTGACAATAACGATAAACCGTTGTATAATGTCGCCCTGGCCGGGAATTCCGCAGTAGCTTTACTATGAAGGAAAGAACCCTGGATTAATCATTACAGAACACTTACTTTTGGAATAGCCCTCGTATTAAATAATGTTACATCGACACGAATATTTACTTCTCCATTTCTATATATATATGCGATAACATCCATGTACCATCGATATTGTTTACAAATAAAGATCATTATCATATTAAAGGTTAACAAAATCAGAAGGCAATATAGCATGCAAACATACTAGCGATCACCATTTAGTGCATTAGTAGTTGAGGTTACAAAAATAGAATTAAATTATCTAAACTTTGCAAATAACGCAGTAAATTAAAGAAACTTCCATTCAAGATCGATGTTAAAAATTTTAACTGAATACAAAATTTTAACTGGTCTGCCCTCTCTTGATCATATAAAATAAATGAAGATAACGTTGAAAGCCATTACAATGAGAAAATAAATTAACAACAAAAAATAATTAAGACAACATATATACTATACAATCATTTCAAACGGTATCAAGTTCAAGCATTCCTTAAACGCGTACATATAAAGATGGATTAACGAACATCATTTAAATTCAAATTAACAAGAATTTCAGGAGTAATTAGAGATTTTACAAGACTTAACCATTTGTTCTTAGTGATTTCAGAAGGATGCCATACTTTCAATTCATAAATATTGCGTAGTCCGATGGATTTGCCCGTTTTAACATCTATCAATTCAAACACTTTAGGATTACTTGTTTAACACATATATACAGACCTGCATAACCATCGCAAAACTTATAAATCTTCTTCAAATTGGCATTACTTTGAGGATGAAGTTTCACAAACACAAGATCATTAACTTTAACTTTGTGTTTACCCTCCTGTTGTACTTCAATCTTTTTATTTCGTCGCTGAAATTTTTGCAAACGACGCACCTGAACCATACTCACAAGTTTTGAAGGGTCCATATTCTCGGAATCCATTAACCTTACATTAAAATGATGTTCAAAGAAATATAATGTATCCGATCCATTATGAATATTCGGTGGAGCTACTCCTAACGTATCAGAAATAGAATAATTAAGGAAGTAGGTAATTTGCGTGATATATTTTATCCAATTTGAATGTTTGTTTTACACATATGTCGGAACAACATGCCAAAATTACGATGAACATTTTCTACCACCGAGCTACTCGGATGATAAGGAATGACAAAATGCACTTTAATACCTGCACTATTCATTGATTGCACAAACTTGTCACTTCGGAATTGAGATCCATTATCACTTAAAACATGCTCCAAAGGTCCACAATGCGGTATATATACGCTTAAAATACGGTGCACAATAGCTGTAGACGTTGCTTTACGCAAAGAATAGGCTACTACATATCGAGAAAAGACATCCATTACTGTAAATAAATCAATTTCGCCAGTTGATGCTCTGGGTAAGGGCCCATATAAATCAATAGAAAGAAAAGAATGAGGTTCATCGGGCATTATTGATAGAATTGGCTTATTGATGGCTTTATAATTATGCTTAATACGCATACATTCTTCGCAATCATTTATATATGCCTTAACATTTGTCCTAAGCGATTTCCAATAGGAGGATTTACTGATTAAATTTTACCCTTTATATAACCAAAATGTCCAAAATCATCATGATAAGATTTAAAATTCGTGGTACTAACATAGGAGATACACAAATTTTCTTTCGATTTTTAAGTATAAGTCTTTAATTAACAATATCCCATTTGACAACTTGAACATAGAATTCCACCTTTAGGACAGCTACATTCAGAAGTACACGATGTTAAATGATCAATAATTTCCATGTATTCTTCATGATCTCTTTGATATTTCATCAAATCTTTAACAGTAACACGAGCAATTTCATCCTGATGAATTTTAAATACATTCTCGACAAAGTGTCTACTGGATCATTGTCTATACCCTTAATATGTTTTATATCGAAATCAAATGATTGAAGTTCTAACGACCACCTTAGCAACCTGTTGTTATACCATCTAATACTTCGTAGATAACGCAAGGAACTGTGATCTGTGATTACTGTAAAATGACATATACTTATATATGGTGCAAATTTTTGAATAGAAAAACGCACAGCCAAAAGTTCAATTTCTGTTGTATTAGTATAACTTTTCTCAGCTTTCTTGAGGGTCCTACTAACACAATGTATGACAGCTGGCTCTTCGATTGTAGGATTTGGTTGCCACATAATTCCTGAAATTCCAGACAAGGAACCGTCATATTGTACAATACGAAGCAAAAAACCTGCAACATGAAAGTTTAAGTTCATTGTGAAACCACGCCTAACAACATAGGCAACCAACCTAACGTCTTTGGGGCACTGATCACGCCAGGATAACCTTCGGCTTCGTCCCCCTGCACACTTCGTTTGGAGCAAGAAATGCATAGACCACGTGACTACAAAACACAAATTTCTAACAAGATGGAGTAATAGATTGAGGTTCTTCTCATTCTCTTCTCATTTTACATCCTCAGTTTTAAAGAGAGAGAAAGAGAAAAAGGTCAACGTGATAAAAACTAAAAAAAGAGGAATATAGGAAATATAAAGGAAAAGAAAACGTGCGCATATATTGACAAATGACACATGCACTTCAAAGGAGACCACCACAAATTTTGTTATGAACCATACATAATAACTGAGAATCAGCAAACCACAAATACATAATTACACACAGTAAGTGTTATATAACACATATTTATTTAAACAAATAAAAATGCTCGCAGAAAGCTGAAAACTTCTTTAAAATCTCAACCATAACAGAACGAAGAGATTACTTCTCTATCGTTTTTCTTCGTAGCATCCATCTACATGGAGAAATGAGAAAGAGAGAACATCTTAAGAGATTCGCACGTATACAACGTCGGAAACTGCTAAATGGAAAAAATTACAGTCTTTGGATGGGATTCGAACGCAGAACCATAGCATTAGAAATCCCACACTCTACCGATGTAGCTAGTCTGACACTAATTCCCTATTCCTCCATCATTGACAGACCGCCTATAACCTATGTCTAATTGGTACTTCAAAAAGCTAGCTATACACGTGCATAGAAAAGTAAAAGCAAATTAGTAGTTAGTACAGATCACTTTGTCTGTCTCACTCTATCTCTGACTATAGAAATCGAGGAAGAAGAAAAAATATAGAGGTGAGAACACAGCAAGAACAAGCAGGAAACTGAATGTCAAGGAAAGAGAGAGAGAGAGACATAGAGACACAGAGAAAAATAGAGGGAGCGGAGCAAATGATTTAATATACATCCGAAAAGAAGGTTCATAACTGTGCTATACATTTAAGGTATTGAATACTCTGTTTCTTCTAAATTGCTTGCTAGTTGATAAATATTAATTTGTAAAAACGTAGCAAATGCCCGCGTTGTCTTGTTTTCTAACTGTTTAAGTAATAGTGAAAAATGTGGTTTATGCAACATAATAAATTACTAATTTTTCCACAACAATCATGTAGTTTTTGTTGATGATTTTGAGTTTAACGTCCGTTCCGCAGCGAGGCTATATGAGACGTGGACGTACTTATTAACGTGGAATCCGAACCATATGAGCTGCTGCCGGGAATCGAAGCAATCAAGTAGTGTTGGTAAGAAATTTATAAGCAAAAGAAAAAAAGTGATCAGCAAAATACATAAAACGATGGTCGTGCACGAGAATTTATTGTAAAATCAATACATTCATGTGGCGGTATATAGTCGTAAAGTGATTAGAAAACTTAATATTAAACTGTCGATCATATCGTTTTACTTATTTGAATTCAATGTCGTATAGGTTCGGTTTTAGCTCTAGATTTCAGCGTTCTCACTTCGATTCTTAACTTGTTGGAAATATGCACTAATCGAAATTATAAAAGTATACGAAATGTAACTAGCTAAAAGAAGAAGCTAAAAGAATAACATAAAAATCCCGATTAGAGTACAGTATTACAATAAACATGTGTATTTTGTTTAGGGTTTGCAAGTCATAGCTTATAGGAATTATAGAAAAAAACGTTCGTTGTGAAAGCACAAGAAAAAAAACAGAGAATAGACACAAACCTCAGGAGGGTTTGAACACGAGAAGGCGGAATAGTAGACTACTCTTCTAAGCCGCTCGGCTACATCTTAATTCTGTAGTACGTTTTGATAAATATTGTTTAGAGTAATTGCACTTTACTTGTTTCTGTTTTGTTGTTTGTCATATAATGTATACGAGTGGCGAATAATAGAATAGAACTGTTTTAGACGAGTATGAACAAATTTCCGGATAAGTCGTAATCTTATATGTATCTAAATTACACAAATAAATCAAATTAAATCTGTAAAGTGTTTCGGGGGTTTTGATGGAAGTAAACTGTTGCATAGTTATGAGTTTGTGTTTATGCTCACCACTCGATGGAAATTATGTTCTTGAAAGATAGTAACTGCTACTATATTCTAATGTATTGGATTTTTAAAACATTGGAAAATATTTTGTTACTAACAGTGAGTGAGTATTTTTGCGTGCAACAACAGTTGATTACAGGCACATCTACTTCTTCTGCGCATGCCTTTCATAATATGACGTCATGTATAGCAATATTGTGCATTATCCTATATTCAAACACGTTCTAGCACTTTTACTTTGGTGTGTAAGAATGGTGCAATATGATCATTCTGTACGTGAGAGTGTTATCGCTCTTATTGAACATGAGGGATTGAGTGTTCCTGAAGCAGGCGCTCGATTAGGCGTGCATCGTGCATACCCACATATATAAACGCCATCAATATCATAAAGAAGAATTTTCATAGATTATTGTCACCCGATTTACCTTATTACAGTTATCAAACTATTGACAGAACTCCATACTTGAATCCTAAACATATTATTGTAATTGTCATTGTATGTTGTGGAGTGTATTAATCCGTATAACAAAAATACATACTGAAAAAATAGGGTATGGGACTGAGTTTCGAACACGAGTCTGCTGAATGAAAAATTAGTCTTCTAACCACTACTCCACGAAGGATACGTCCCGATCAACCCTAACTTTATCATAAGATTCTAATAGTGAAAGTATTGCAGCGATACCGAGGGAAGTACGCGTACATATTAATATATTTGGTTGCAATTAAGTAGCCCTGAAAAGGGCTGGGAAGGGTGTAGAAGGTATTATATTTAATATCGGGTATATTCGCCATTGACTTCCCTTACGGCTTCTAATCGCCGACCCATTGAATTAACAAGGCGAGCGATGAAACGTGGAGTGCAACATCCATTCTTCAACTTGCTCCCATAAGTTTCAGCTGTTCGCGGTGGATTTTCCGACCAATCTTCACGAAGTATTCTTACAACAGCAGCCCACATGTTTTAAATGGGATTCAAATCAGCACCTCGAGGTACCCATTCGACTAGCTCGAGATCAGGTTGCCTCTGGATCCATGATTGAACCACAGCTGACTATGGTCCTGTTGTAGCTGGTGTATGTCGTCACCAACATGTGCTTTTATTTCAGGGAGCATAAAGTCGAGAAGATCAACATATTTTTTGACCATTAAGTCGGCCTGTAATTCGATGGATACCACCTCCACCTGCAGCCTTGCATATCCACCCCCAACAGTGAATCGTCACATGACTTATTGGCGCTGAACGGGCCATATGTTGTGGATCAAACCGTCTTCCAGATGGGCGATACACACGTGTCGGCCCAAAGTTTCCAGTGGAAAATATTTTCTCATCTGTAAAGACAACAGTGTCCCAGTGACGAGCAATATTTAGCTCTGCAAACGCCAGTCTATCGACTTTGTGATCTTCTGTCAATCTCTCCTTAACAGCAGCCCGGAAGGACCTTAAGTCTGCGGCCCGAAGTCGCCGTCGGACTGTAGTTACATCACCTGGAAATACGGTAGACTGCTGCAGCTGTCGGGTACACATGAAAGGCTGTCGACAGCATTGATCAACTAATCGTTGGTCTTGTGTCGGTGAGGATACTCGTGGCCGACCACTTCCAGATTTTCGAGTTAGACTTCCAGTTTCCTCATATTTTTTCCACCACTTGAACGCTGTTGCACGATGCACGCCTAATCGAGCGCCTGCTTCAGGAACACTCAATCCCTCATGTTCAATAAGAGCGATAACACTCTCACGTACAGAATGATCATATTGCGCCATTCTTACACACCAAAGTAAAAGTGCTAGAACGTGTTTGAATATAGGATAATGCACAATATTGCTATACATGATGTCATATTATGAAAGGCATGCGCAGAAGAAGTAGATGTGCCTGTAATCAACTGTTGTTGCACGCAAAAATACTCACTCACTGTTAGTAACAATATATTTTCCAATGTTTTAAAAATCCAATACATTAGAATATAATAGCAGTTACTATCTTTCAAGAACATAATTTCCATCGAGTGGTGAGCATAAACACAAACGCATAACTATGCAACAGTTTACTTCCATCAAAACCCCCGAAACACTTTACAGATTTAATTTGATTTATTTGTGTAATTTATATACATATAAGATTACGACTTATCCGGAAAATTGTTCATACTCGTCTAAAACAGTTCTATTCTATTATTCGCCACTCGCATACATTATATGACAAACAACAAAACAGAAACAAGTAAAGTGCAATTACTCTAAACAATATTTATCAAAACGTACTACAGAATTAAGATGTAGCCGAGCGGTTTAGTAGAGTAGTCTGCTATTCCGCCTTCTCGTGTTCAAACCCTCCTGAGGTTTGTGTCTATTCTCTGTTTTTCTTTTTCTTGTGCTTTCACAACGAACGTTTTTTCTATAATTCCTATAAGCTATGACTTGCAAACCCTAAACAAAATACACATGTTTATTGTAATACTGTACTCTAATCGGGATTTTTATGTTATTCTCTTCTTTTAGCTAGTTACATTTCGTATACTTTTATAATTTCGATTAGTGCATATTTTCAACAAGTTAAGAATCGAAGTGAGAACGCTGAAATCTAGAGCTAAATCCGAACCTATACGACATTGAATTCAAATAAGTAAAACGATGTGATCGACAGTTTAATATTAAGTTTTCTAATCACTTTACGACTATATACCGCCACATGGATGTATTGATTTTACAATAAATTCTCGTGCACGACCATCGTTTTATGTATTTTGCTGACCACTTTTTTCTTTTGCTTATAAATTTCTTACCAACACTACTTGATTGTTTCGATTCCCGGCAGCAGCTCATATGGTTCGGATTCCACGTTAATAAGTACGTCCACGTCTCATATAGCCTCTCTGCGGAACGGACGTTAAACTCAAAATCATCAACAAAAACTACATGATTGTTGTGGAAAAATTAGTAATTTATTATGTTGCATAAACCACATTTTTCACTATTACTTAAACAGGTAGAAAACAAGACAACGCGGGCATTTGCTACGTTTATACAAATTAATATTTGTCAACTAGCAAGCAATTTAGAAGAAACAGAGTATTCAATACCTTAAATGTATATCACAGTTATGAACCTTCTTTTCGGATGTATATTAAATCATTTGCTCCGCTCCCTCTATTTTTCTCTGTGTCTCTATGTCTCTCTCTCTCTCTCTCCTTGATATTCAGTTTCCTGCAACTTTTATTTTTGCTTGTTCTTGCTGTGTTCTCACCTCTATATTTTTTCTTCTTCCTCGATTTCTATAGTCAGAGATAGAGTGAGACAGACAAAGTGATCTGTACTAACTACTAATTTGCTTTTACTTTTCTATGCACGTGTATAGCTAGCTTTTTAAAGTACAAATTAGACATAGGTTATAGGCGGTCTGTCATGGACATGTTGGACGTAGTTTTCTTCAGACTCCACTCCATCTTTCATAGATAATGATTGAGGAATAGGGAATTAGTGTCAGACTAGCTACATCGGTAGAGTGTGGGATTTCTAATGCTATGGTTCTGCGTTCGAATCCCATCCAAAGACTGTAATTTTTTCCATTTAGCAGTTTCCGACGTTGTATACGTGCGAATCTCTTAAGATGTTCTCTCTTTCTCATTTCTCCATGTAGATGGATGCTACGAAGAAAAACGATAGAGAAGTAATCTCTTCGTTCTGTTATGGTTGAGATTTTAAAGAAGTTTTCAGCTTTCTGCGAGCATTTTTATTTGTTTAAATAAATATGTGTTATATAACACTTACTGTGTGTAATTATGTATTTGTGGTTTGCTGATTCTCAGTTATTATGTATGGTTCATAACAAAATTTGTGGTGGTCTCCTTTGAAGTGCATGTGTCATTTGTCAATATATGCGCACGTTTTCTTTTCCTTTATATTTCCTATATTCCTCTTTTTTTAGTTTTTATCACGTTGACCTTTTTCTCTTTCTTTCTCTTTAAAACTGAGGATGTAAAATGAGAAGAGAAATGACAAGAACCTCATTCTATTACTCCATCTTGTGAGAAATGTGTGTTTTGTAGTCACGTGGTCTATGCATTTCTTGCTCCAAACGAAGTGTGCAGGGGGACGAAGCCGAAGTTTATCCTGGCGTGATCAGTGCCCCAAAGACGTTAGGTTGGTTGCCTATGTTGTTAGGCGTAGTTTCACAATGAACTTAAACTTTCATGTTGCAGGTTTTTTGCTTCGTATTGTACAAAAAATGTACCATCATAATTAGGGTGATTCAAATGAATATTTTGCATCACACAGTCCTTTAGTTTATTGAAACTTCTTTCTTGCATCATTCCCCATTGGAAAGGAATACCCTTTTTTATAATCGAAAACAACGGCTGTGCAATTTCTGCAAACCGAGGTAAATACTTTCTAAACCAATTAAATAGTCCCAATATTTGTCAGGTCTGCATAATATTAGTGGGCGGAGGTAACTCTTTAATAGCTTGGATTTTTGCTTCACCAAAACATAATCCTGATGCATCAATTTGAAAACCCAAAAACTCTATAGATTTCTTGAAAATTTTTCACTTTTCTAAATTTATAGTAAAGCCCGATATCTCTAAACGATCCAATACAATATCAAGATATTTTAAATAATCATTTGGATCCTTTCCCATAATTAGTATATCATCAGCATATACGATTACATTACTTCTAAGATCTTGACCAAGTATTTTATTTAAACAGTAAGCTAGTGCAGCGCTTCCATTAATCAATCCAAAAACCACTCTATTATATTCATAAAGGTGTCCCTCGAAAGAGAACGCTGAATAAGGTCGAGATTCTTTATCTAATAAGATTTGATTGTACGCCATTACCAGATCCAGATTTCCAAAAATAACATTACCTTGTAATGTACTCAATATTTCTTCCACAGGTGGATACCTAACCTGCTGTAGTTTTATACGAGAGTTCAATTTTCTCAAATCCATTACTACTCTGAGACATACATCCTTTTTTGGTATTACATGTATTGGGTTTAAATGGATACTCTGCGATGGACTAATTATTTCATCACGTAACATATCCAAAATTTGCTGTCTTACATTATCCCTGAATCTATAATGAATTATATATGGTTTGTAACTATCGAACTATTGCTTTCTACTTCAATTGAGTACGTAAAATCTTTACAACAACCCGGGCGTTTAGAAAATACCATCCGGTGTTTACGCAATACATCAATGAATTGAGTTATCAAACCTTCATCTTTAATTCCCGCAGCATTTATAATTTCTTGAACATACTTGTCAAAAGGATATACATCATTACCATCAATAGTTAGATTATTAAGCAGAGCACATTGTGACGCGACATCTTCCGTATTAGAAATTATTTTTGAACGATATTATCCGGTATCCCAGGCAATGTAAAAGTCTTATTATCAAAATTTAAAATTGCACGGAATTGTGATATAAAATCCAAACCAATTAATAAATTTTCATTCAATTCATTCACGACTAAAATTGGTATAAGAATATCCAGGTCTTGTAAAGATAAAACGATTTGAGTTTTTCCCATCACTCTCTTTTCGTGCTTGCCAGTATAATCAACTAATATTAAGTTTTCTAACTTATGCAACTGTGGATTAGAATAGTCTTTAGCAATTATACACCAGAAAGAATATGATAACAGGGATACATTTGCCCCCGTATCTATTAATGCATTTAAGGGAACACCAGTAATTTTTACAGGTATTCTTGCTGTACAAAACGATTTCAAAAATACAAAATCAGTATCACAACTTAATATATCATCGATATCATCATCATTCATCCAACAATAATTTACAATAGGTATATATTGGTACTGACAAAGCTTATTCAATGTATTCAAACTTTTTGTGTTTTCACTATTGCTTATAGATGATTTATTGGAGACATTCAAAAGTAGAATAATCATAAATGTTATTGGCTGATATGGACTCAACCCCAACCACATCAGCTGATATTAGTTTAAATTGTGAGGGCCAAAAGATTCTAGTATTGTACATTGTACACCGCAATCCCGATTATTTCCTCGATATTGTTCAGGTGTATGTTCTACATTATTACCACTCTGATCATTTCTATTCTCTCTGGCACCAAAGTTATTCCTATTACGAAAGAAATTAGATCTATTGCCTACATTATTATTATTAATATTTGCATTATTCCAACGATTTTGCCTGGCCATAAAATTTCGTCTATTAAAAAGTCCAGTACCATTGTTTCCAGACTGAGTTTGAGTTCCATTGGCGCTATTAGATCTCCTGTTGAATTGAGCACCATCTGTCTTTTCATTTCTCATATTTACATTTCTGATTGCTAACTGATTTGGATTGCTTTAGTTACGATTGTAGTTTCCTGGTCCACGATTGTTATTATTATTATTATTTTTGGAGTTCAGTACCTGAAATTGGTTCCCAAAATTTTGGACTAACATGATCAAATGGTTGAAATTAAGGCATTAAGTTTATAATAAAACCTGCTGTAAGTTGAACGGTAGTAAAATACAAAAAGAAGCTATAATTCTAGGTTCTGGCTGCAACGGATTTATATTTTTCAATTCATTATAAGTATTCACTACGAAGTCTGTTACGGATCTATGAATCCGGGAGTTATAAGGTCGATTTCTAACCGCCGCGTCTCTATTTGCGAGCATAAAATTATTCTCATAATTTGCAAGTAAAGCTCTTTTGAAATCCGCATAATTACTTATTCTATTACGTACGGCTTCGTACCAAGGGTAACATGATGGAAGTAAACCTTGGGGCAATAATTGCAGATATGTAGATTGGTCAATTCCCATTAAATTACACTCATCTTAAAATCGTTTTAAGAAAGAGCTGGCCGTAATTTCATTATATTTCCCACTGAATTTGGTCACCGCCTTGATTTCACTTACTTTAAAACAAACCTTAAACTCTCCAATATTGCGCTTCCGTTGCCGTTTAACATACCGTACTTTTGGCGTTTGTGGATCCTGTCTCCTTTCATGTATGCGCCTTCTTGGTCTCACTCCGGTCGTTTCATTAGTATATTGTACTATATTATCTTCAGACGAATAAACTGAAGATGTAGAATCATACTATATGATTGGGGTTTCCCGTTGATGAAGCGTCTCCTCGTTATTGGAAGGAACTGAGGCGTTACTCCTGTTACTTAGCCTTTGTTGCATCGATCTGATTTCCTCTTCCATATCCCGTATCAAACGACTATGGTTGTGAATTTTAGAAATATTGCCCTTTATTTGAGTCGCTTGTTATGTAGTGATAGACTCCAATACTTCTATTTGTAGACTATGATTATTAACTTTAGAAGTCGTGTCTTTCATTTGGGTTGCTTGTTGAGTTATAGCGGATTCCAAAACTTCTATAGATCTTTTCAAAGTATTGATATCTTGTGACGATTTATCAGCGAACTGTTGAAATTTTTCATCTAATTTATCATCAATATCCTGAGAAATTTGCTGTATTTGTTGATTTGTATTTTGTTTAATTTCATCAATTTTCAGTGCAATATCGTTAGACATCTGTTGATTAACTTTCACAGCAACATCATTAATTTGTTGTATCAAGTTATCATCCCTCGATTGCATGGATTGACTTAATTGTCGAATCATATCTAAGATCTGCTTAGTATTTACTGTTTCAGACATAGATTTTTCTGAATTGCCAATTACGGACGTATCTTCACTGTGTATATTAGTCATCGTTGACTGACGTATAATTTTCCTCCCACTACGCAAAAAAGTACATTCAATATTCATACGTCCCTTTTGATAAAAATTAAGACCCTATCTTTAC
The DNA here is from genome assembly GCF_964235325.1 of Thermobia domestica. NCBI lineage: Eukaryota > Metazoa > Arthropoda > Insecta > Zygentoma > Lepismatidae > Thermobia > Thermobia domestica. Next base: position 130,871,873 of record NC_137466.1, on the reverse strand, counting down.
TTTACTTCAAGATTTGTACAGGGTCTTGGGTTACGCTGCACCAAAAAATATGATGACATATACATATAAACATAATAAGATAAGTCAATAAGTATGGATAAATAGTAATCTGAAGAATTATTATACTAGCAAATTAACACAATCCTTTTTCGAGAGTAACTAGAGTTTACCTTTTTATTTCCAAAAGAAGTCTCACCACATTACATTCAATAATCGTTACCTACTTCTTACTTCTTTTTACACATATCTATTATTATTATTACCTAGCAACCTCAAGACATTTCTTTTTATCTTCCTTTTCACATAGCTGCTCAGCTATGAGGCCTCTGATCCTTTTTATAAAACAGGTACAGATTGACAACAAAGATAAACCGTTGTAAAGATCAGGTAAGCGAGGCGGCCAGGAAATGTCACCAAGACGGTAAATTACTCTACCTGGAAATGTCTGTCGCAAGAAACCCATGCAAATTCTGGCTGTATGCGAGGCCGCTCCGTCTCCGAAACCATTATTATTCCACATTCACATTGACCATACCTAATTGGGGAAGAACAAAATCTTGCAGCATCTATAGGTAGCGTTCACTGGTGACAGTTACAGCCACACCGCTGTCATCCTCAAATAAGTAAGGGCCAATAATCCTAAAGGAAGCAATCCCACACCACACTGTGACACAAGATCTGTGCAAGGGCTTGATGTGTAGTTCATGCGGGTTTATCTTACTCCAATAACCCATATTCTGTTTATTCCCTGAACCACATAACTCGAAATGAGCTTCATCTGACATCAGAATGGTGTGCAACATTTGTGGATTTTGGGGAAGGAGATTACGCATGGCTAAGCAGAATGCTTGTAGTGAAACAAAATCGCGAGGCCTAATTTCCTGAACAATCTGCAACTTATACGGGTGAAAATGGAGACCATCGTGCAATATTCTTCTGAATGAGCGATCGGACATATGCACAGTTTGCGAATGACGACGAGCAGATATTTTAGGGCCACGCAATATTGCAGTACGAACATTTTCCACTGTTTCTGGCGTCCGCACAGTTCTTTCGCTTCTTCCTGGCCATTGCAAACAGAACCTGTTGTTCGAAATATACGTACCCACCTCACAATGGTCCGTCCATCTGGACCTTTCTCATGACGTCCCAAGTAGAAATGTTGCCGAAATAGACGCTGAATAGCAAAAACAGATTCGTTATTCTTGAAATAACTTTCAACAGAAAAGGCACGATGCTATACACTCCACCACTCAATATCACTGTCACACTCGAAATGACAGCTCATTAGTACACGAATGCGGCACGAGCATTTATGCAGTACGCCATTGTACTACGCAAGTCAAATTTCGCTATGAACGCTGCCGCACCCCGTATATCAAGGAATGCATTGTCAATATAAATCTACGATCGGTTAATTTCCCTTATGTGTTCCTGTCATTGCACACTCTGAACCATTCTTCATGTTCGACCCTACGTATGATATGTTTTATATTGGCGAAAGAAATACACATCTAGGTTCCAGAAGGATACTGGACGGACAAGCGACGTAGTCTCTCCGGAAGAAACTCTACTTGTACCGCTGTGCCTGTCAGACAAGTGGATACCACGTCCACATTATGCAGTAGTAGTGTCTGAGTTCCAACATATCCCTTAAAAACATTTTCCACTCAGTCTTTGGCATGATGTTTTGTCAATTTGCCCAATTCACTAGCCATCACGCACACGTTAGGTAATGTATTTGCTGCAATTGCAGTTGCTACCCGTGGTCCAAAAGAGTCACCTGACTCCTTGAAACAGAGTAACATGTTTTTCCCAACGTGTCACTTGTAGACCTGAATCTATCGGAATGCGTGGTAGCATTGACCGATTGAACAATTGCTTTGGTATCTTTCTCACCCCGAAAGCTTAAAATGCAGGCTGTTGTTACTTCGTATTCAAATCGACTCTGATACGAATTTCAGACATCGTCAGGTGAACTATGTTTGGTCGTAACAAATCCATTTATTCTAGCAACTGTCTGCTGTGGTTACGATAATTTCTAGTTCGGTAATATCACTCCATGTGATGAGTGATCTTTGAGATAGAATTCCATTGCATTTTTTGTAAGATTTGATAAATGACGTGCTACAATGAAAATATTATGTAGCACCAAGTTCTCTAGCCGCTATACTAGCCCACGTCTTCAAGTGCCAGTCGTCAATAATTAGATTAATTTCCCGTGCAGACACAAATTACTTCAACATAAATGTTTTGATCTTATTTATGGTATACCGTTTATTGTGTTTACTCTCCATAAATTCCACAATAGAGTGACATGCCTATATACTAAATCTACCGTTAAATTTTGCCAACCCTGTCCACGACAGTAGTCATACACTTTCTGCGTTTGTTCTGTGCTTAAGAGACTTATGCTAACTTTCTCTGGGAAAGGACAGTATGCATATGAGCCATTATTTATTTGCTGAATGTGCCTAAAGCGCTTTGCATGTTTGGTTCATCATCCTCTTTATCGTTATTATTTTCCGATACAAACTCCCGGCAACGAGTTTTGAAAAAGCAGCACACATTCCTTATGGAGACTGAGTTTAGCCAATCAGGAGTTGGAATGGATATATCATCAAGCTAGTAAGAGAGATTCATGCATCAAAAAGTCTAATTACTCTAGACTGTAAATAAAGGTGCGGGGTGGGAATTCTTACACAAACGAACAAAATTTAGCTTCGAGAATGATGAAACAATTAAAATATGCTTTTGACACATGTTGTTTTCAGAAAGAATTGAATGTTGTACAGTAATCGTTGATACAGGTTGATGAAAATCCAGTACTAGTTCTGCCCAAAAAATATAAACGTGAATTATGATCGAAAAGCGAGTGAAAAATCATCTATATATAGTACAATAGTGAATTATAATCGGAAAGTTTCTGTTAATACTCTCTTGGACTTTGTGCGCTAATTACAGTATTTACTTGTCAATACGTGTAGATAATTTGTTCACCGGATATTTAATACAACTGGACATGTGTCTTCTATTTCTTAGATATTTTCGTCTCAATATCAATTTATTTTGAACATTACTTACGTGTGTTGCAAATTTGGATGCAAATAAGCCTGTCCCTTTCACTTGTAGAAGGGCTACGATGATTCTTCTCCGTGTGTTATTGTGAGTAACACAAGACCAATGCACCTTAATAGCACTCTGACCGAAACACATACTACCTCATCACTTTTATTCAACAGTTTCGTATTGGATTTTGATTGGAGTTAATTTTCAGTTTAACGTTCTTTTCAGAACTGAGGCTATGCGGGACGTGGACTTACACTTTAACGTAAGCCACGGTGTAGTTCGTTTTTTAATTGGAGAAACAGATTCATTCGGCGCTACGGTCACTATAAAGTCACAGCATGCAACGTCCTGCTACTTATGTTGTTGCGCTTTTATTCATTTCTACCAACTACGTAATATTTTATGTTGCTTTATCTATGACGTCCTTAAACTTTTGCAAACTAGTGTATGCGTTCCTGGATTGTATATTAATATGAAATTATTGTATAAATACAATAAGTACTCATTTCATTCCAACATCAGTTCATAAACCGGACTACCAAGAAAATGACAGCTGTTATATGAAGGGCTTCATGGAAGAATGACCAATCCACTCCTCTATGAAACATGAGTTTTCTGACTGAAGTGTAAGCTAGTGTCACCTACTGTTACTCATTGGACTAAATACATTGTGGGATATGCAATAGTGTTCTTTACCTACTATAAACTAAAATATCTACGTACGTTACTTAGATTTTTTCTACATTAAAACTGCATTTCTCTCCAAATCACATAATTCCGGGATAGGTCTTTCTTCCATTGACTCCTTCATATATTTACTATTAGCGCCAATTACCCACTTCACTGGGTGGAAATAAGAAAAAATAGTAATACGTTCCGTTAATCAGTCACTTATTACTATTATTGAAGCGCCCTCTGATATATGTCATATTCGTCAATTTATATCTATCTATCTATCCATATATATATATATATATATATATATATATATATATATATATATATATATATATATATATATATATATATATATATATATATATATATATATATATATATATATATTCCCCTTTGCAAGTTGCGGGGCTGAATTTGGATTTAATCGGCATTGGAAGTATCACTGTTCATCTCAGCGACCCCAAAACACTGGATTCGACACTAATATTGTTCAATTTCGAGCATTATATATATATCCCCTCCTCCTTCTTCTAAGTTCCACTGTTAAAGTGAAGCATTAAAAAGCATCCCAGGCCCGTATCTAATCTATTTTGAAAATTTGGTCGCAGGTAGTTCAAGAGTAATTAATTCACAAATATAGTCACTTTCATTTTATTTACATATGTACACTATGTGCTAAAATGCGCTAGTTATCCCTCTAATGCAAATAAATGTAATGAAGTGTTTTAAAACATCAAGAGCTATTATAAAAATTGTAATTAATTCTTTGGATACAAGACATTCTATATCAATACCTTTGAGTGCAGGGACAGGTGGAAAGAGGAACAGAAAATTCACATTTATGAGACCGCGTGTATGAGCATGAAGGGAAAAAGACTCGTTTTGACGTTTGGCAGCTTATCTGGAATGAACCATAGTCAGTGACTCTAAACAGTGGGGGAGCAAACTATATTATTAATAGTTTAAATTAGAAAATGATTAATGACAGTATATGAGGTTAAATATTAGAGTACCACAAAACGGGGTTCCTTTGCACCAGATGAAAGGAATTTTAAAGAAAATGGCATGTAGCTTACAAATGAAATGATTTAGAACACTGTATTTTATACATATAATAGCCATATATATAATGAGATCATTCGTGCAAGTGCATTAGTGAATATTCAGTATTACCAAAGTTATTGAAATATAAACTTTAGTGCAAAGCAGATGAGGATACTTTGCACCACATCCAAAAAAAGATACGTTCAATATACGAACATAATGTTTCTGTGCAATGTTTCCCTTCAATATTTATACGTTTCACTTCCTACATAAAACTACATGCAGTTTACAAACATTGATATTAGAATTATGGTACCGATATCAATACTTAATACAAAGAAAATTACGCACTTTCTGGTACCGTCACAGGAACCACATTCTGATAGTTTAGCTTATCAATGTTTCTTTCAGAAACAGTGTTTCGGGGGAAACACACTGAGTAGTCGGAGGGACATTTCTGTATGAGGTCCACAGTTCGTCAAATATGTCTAAATCTACTTTACTATTTTTACCAAAATCCAATTAAATACTTCATATTGATATTAGCTTCTATTATAATACGTAAGGAAGGAAACTTTTACACCCTTTAAATACCATGCATGTAGATTATACAGGAAAGATCCTTTGTGATATCTTATATTTTTCGTTGGTATGACAACTAATAACATATTTCCTCATATTACTGTTAGCTGAGCTTCAATTATAATATCAGAAAGAAAATTAATTCTAGTTCTTTTTCTATACTTTCTTCTTCTTCTAGCTAGCTTGTGCATATTTTAATAGTACATATTGCCCGTAAATACAAATAAAGATGTTAAAGATATAAGTATCGTTATATATAATGTCGAACGAACAATAAGGCTTTTTTGTTTACAATAAATAAAAAAAGAATCCTAGACCGTTAGATACTACATATTGATTATGTAAGTTTCTGAATAACCCTCGTATATATAAAAATTACATTTGATATAATTATATATCATATTTCTTTATATTAATATCATTTTCTTACTTATTAAAATTCTCACAATTAATTTTATTTTAAATATTCATACAATTCATCGACGCAAATAGAAGGCACATTCAACATACGGTATTAAGGTTATTTACGTTTAAAGTCCTTTCGGGCTATTAATACTTGTTATAAATCGAAAGTTAACAAAATCTAAATTATTCTCTCTGGTATTATTAGGAGGGTTTTGAAGAATATAGTATTCTGACATTCATATAATTGTTCTATTGAAAAGAGACAGAATCAAATATATTACATATTCAAACAACATTTAAATCACTAACGAAATGTCGACAATGTTTAGAACAAAACAAGATAATCAACATCATAATGAAAACTAACATAAATAAAGAAATTGTTACATTAAGAATTAATTTAAAGATTAAACGTCATTTATATTAACTTTGGATACAACTTCAGAAGAAATCGATGTCTTAACTAATTGCATCCATTTACACTTGGTATATTTGGAAGGACGCCATAACTTAAGTTCATCAATATTGTGTAAACTCAAAATTTTGCCAGTTTTCACATCCATTAGTTCGAAAACTTTAGGGTTAATTTCTTTAATACATAAATATGGTCTTATACGCTGGACTTTTACCATATTAAGAATTAGTATAGTTATCATCCGCTAAATTTTGTGAAAGTATTATCTTCATAGAATTCAAATAAATTACAAATTACAAACTAAATCATAACGATATTTACAGTGAAATAAACCAAAAATCAATTGAATATATTCTTTCGGACGCCACAACATTAGCTTAAGTTACATGACCAACGAATTCGTTTAAGTTGCATTGAAGTTCATAAACCGGAATACAGTCTTGTGTGTTATTTACTTCTACAGTTCTTTGTTTTCCATTTTGCAATTTTTGCCATCTGTGAAATTTCTACGAAATCCAATTCGAGGGAAAATATATCTAATGATTACATGCTTCTTAAGTGTAGTCTATTACTATTACAGTTGCTACTAGGATTAGGTTCGGTTACACGATTTCTATTACAGTTGCTACTAGGATTAGGTTCGGTTACACGATTACTATTACTGTTGCTACTAGGATTAGGTTCAGTTACATTAGAGGTAAAAATTAGGTTCAGTTCTCATTCGTTTGACTGGTGATGAAATGTCGTGTCTTCTAACAGAGCTGTACTTATTCTTTCCACAATATTCACGCTGCTTTGTCCTATCACTGTTTCCGTTAAATGAATATTTTCTCTAGTAATCTGATGTATCACTATCCTGCTTCTTAGAAGTAGCTTCAACTTGTCAGGGAGATAATCTGTATCTGACTTCTTTCCTTTTCTGTCAATCCATTCTTCTCTTCGTCGATCGGTTTGACTTTCATTTATGTACCTTGTCCTCTTTTCTCGGAACATGTCTCTCCACTTGTGATAATGTTCATTATCGCTCCATTCCATGGTTACCCTCGCAACATTATCAGAAGTAAGATCTTTGTTTCCATTTGCTTCAAGGATTTGCAAAACTGAAACAGAATCAAAGCACTGTGAGTCACTGTTTGTCTGTGAACTATCATGTGAATTACTGTTTGACTGTGAACTATCACTGGATGGAAAATTGAGACTAATTCCGGAATCGTGGTGATTATCTTGGGCACAACCATCTTTGTGAGCATTCTCATTGTTTTGATCCATTACAGTCTGTTCTGTATATTCATTAACTGTAGCTTCTGTGGAATTTGGAGCCTCGGGTAACCAATGTAAAATCTGATCCATTTTGCGATCACTCAGTTCAATCCTTTGTAACAGATCTTGAGATAACTGTTGATTTGTTTGTTCAATGCGTTGTATTAACTGCTGATTTGTCTACTCAATTCTGGTATCTCATTCAATATCCGACTGCTCTATCCGTTGAGTCAGCTGATTCATTTGCTCACTAAGGTCTGATAGGGTCAGTTAAGTCTGATGATGTATTCTTGTCTATATTGCCACTTACTTCAGGTGTATTTTCACTCCCATTAACACTCATTTTAATATTTCTGAAAAGTTTTATTCCACTCCTTAACAAAGTATATTCCGTGTTGATGGACTTAATAAAACTGCTACGTAATTTTAAAATCAATCTAAAGTTAGACATTTAGTAGATTGTTTACTTAGCTTCTCACAAATCTCCAGAAATCCAGGGCGGAACAACCAATTTTATATATGAGGTCCACAGTTCGTCAAATATGTCTAAATCTACTTTACTATTTTTTACCAAAATCCATTTAAATACTTCATATTGATAGTACCTTTTATTATAATACGTAAGGAAGGAAACTTTTACACCCTTTAAATAACATGCATGTAGATTATACTAGATGGATTCTTTGTGATATCTTATATTTTTCGTTGCTATGATAACTAATAACATATTTCGTCATATTACTATGTTAGCTGAACTTCAATTCAGAATATCAGAATAATAGAATATCAGAAAGAAAATTAATTCTAGTTCTTTTTCTAGCTAGCCTGTGCATATTTTAATAGCACATATTGCCCGTAAATACAAATAAAGATATTAAAAATATAAGTATCGTTATATATAATGTCGAACGAACAATAAGGCTTTTTTGTTTACATCGTTATATCTGGTATTACTCTATTTATATTATATTATTATTTTGGTCCTTTCCAGGGGACACTCTCAAAGCTCCGGGTGAGTCGAATGCTCTGCCCCTCCAAAAATGTGTCTGGAAGGAACATTGTAAGCTTATGTCCCAGAAAAATGCCAACTCAGTAACAGAAAAAATCCCCGTGAACTAATCTGCCGTGGTTCTTCTTTATGTTCAAGAATATCATCCCAAATGTAATCAGGGCAAGATTTACGAGGTTTGGAGCTTTCAGGCTGAATCCCACGCAAATTGCATGATTAATTTTTTTAGTAATCTAATGATAATCATTTCTATAAATACAAGTTCTGGCTTGAATGCGGAGTGCACTTCAAATTTAAAAGTACTTAATGCGATTAAGCAAGTGGAATGTACAAAAGATAATAAGGGAGGATCGAGCAGAACTTATGGATACAGTATATGAAAATGGTAGATATTCTTAAAAAGTTTATCACTGCTGAGAGGACAGGAGACTGGGATCTTTATCTCCAGTCTTTGCGATTGATGATGCCATATTTTGCAGCAGCAGGTCATAATCTGTATACTAAGACAATCTATCTTCATCTACAAGAAATGGAAATCCTCGAGACTACGCATCCTTATGTTTATAGTAACTTCCAAAGGGATTTCATGTAGTTCAACGAAGTGACAAGTTTTGGGGAGTCTTGCCCACAGATCTCTTCATCGAAAAGGTGCTTATGAGAAGCCTTAAAACAACAGGTGGCCTCACAAGAGGGCGAAGAATGACTGAAACTCAGCAACACATTTGGATACAATCTATGATTCCATGCACCGAGATTCACAACGCTGTGCAAGGATTCACTGGAGTGTTCTACAAACAGGTGAGCAAAATAAGGAAACAACTGATACCCGGACAGAGAGAGATAAACAGGACACAGGGAAACTGCTCGCATTACTTGTCGATAGAAATCCATTTCAATCGGATTCTTCGCTGCAGAGTATCACTACAGGTATATGTTTATCAAACGTAGTGAATGTGGACAACGCAGAAGAAATTGGTGGATGTAATTCAGTCCATGAAGGGGAAAGTATTACAAGAATACACATTTAAGCGAAGTGCACAAGCTGTGGCAATGGGAGTAAAGAAGAAGCTGAAAGCACATGAAGATTCCCCAAAAAATGATTCTGACTTGTTATTTCAAAGACTGACAATTCTGGCAAATTCTCAGAAACTAGTAATAGATGATCTTTTGAAATATGAGTTGTGCAACTATCCAGCATTGCTGTTTGACTCATCTCTTCCTCCACGACAGGCAAACAAGTCAACCCTTGCTGAGGTCATTCGACATGCCATTAAATCAACATCAGCAGCTGAACCACCAAATCCACTATACCTTCTTGACGGTGGTTCATTGTTACATATACTTCCATGGAACATAGGGTAATCATTCTCAGATATTTGTAACAGCTACTCCAAGTATTTGCATGACCATTGTGAAAAGTGGATACACAAACTCATTCTCCTTATCTGGAACAAGGAAGAATTGCCACAAGGGTGGAAAGAAACAATCATTGTTCCAATTCACAAGAAAGGCGACAAAACTGGCTGTAATAATTATCGAGGCATTTCTCTTCTGTCAACATCCTATAAAATTCTTTCAAATATTTTATTAGCAAGATTGACCCCATACTCAGATGAAATTATTGGAGACTATCAGTATGGAATTAGGCGAAATCGATCAACTATCGACCAAATATTTACCATTCGCCAAATACTCGAAAAAAAGTGGGAATACAATACCCCGGTACATCAACTATTTATTGATTTTAGATTGTCGTACGACTCGGTTAGGAGAGATACATTACACAACGTTCTTACAGAGCTGGGAATACCGAGAAAGCTAATTAAATTAATTAAGATATGTTTAAATGAATCCCAAAGTAAAGTTTGGGTAGGAAAATTTTTGTTCACGAGCTTTCACGTTGAAAATTGCCTGAAACAAGGAGATGCGTTGTCGCCATTATTCTTTAACTTTGTTCTGGAATACACTACAAGGAAAATAAATATAGCAACCAGGGCCTAGAGTTGAACGGTATTGACCAGGTTATGGCATATGCTGATGATATAAATTTAATAGGGGATAAGAGGAGAACAATAGAAAGAAATGCAGAGATCTTATTAAACGCTTGCAGGGAAATGGGTTTAGAAGTAAATGCAGAGAAAACTAAATACATGGAAGTGCGTCGGGACCGTAATACAGCAAGTTATAGATGCGTTAAAATATTAAATAATACTTTTGATAAAGTGGATAGTTTCAAATATCAAGGATCAATATTAACAGAGAAAAATCATATCCACGAAGAAATTAAATGTCGACTAAAATCAGGGAATTCGTGTTACTATTCGGTGCAAAATCTCTTGTCGTCGCGAATTCTGTCGAAGAATTTGAAGCTTAAAATATACAAAACGATAATCATGCCTGTTGTTTTGTATGGCTGCGAAACATGGTCACTTACTCTGAGGAAATAACATAGACAGAAAGTATTTGAGAACAAGATCCTGAGATGAATATTCGGACGCAAGGGGAACGGAAATGGGGAATGGCGAAAACTTCATAACGAGGAACTACATAATTTATACGGTATACCCAACATTATTAGGGTCGTCAAGTCTAGAAGACTTAGGTGGGCGGGTCATGTAGCTAGAATGGAAGAAAGTAGAAACGCTTTCAAAGTCTTGACTGAAAGACCAATCGGAAAACGACTATTAGGAAGACCTAGGCTCAGATGGGAGGACAATATTAAGATGGATCTCGCAAAGATTGGAATACAAAGTAGAAACTGGATGCAGTTAGCTAAGGATAGAAGTCAGTGGAGAACTTTTGTGAACGCGGCATCGAACCTCCGGGTTCCATAAGCCATAGAGTTAGTTAGTTAGTTAGTTATCATGAAAAGTGTGTAATTGTATTTGACGGATATTGTGGAGGACCTTCCATCAAAGATGCAGCTCACAACCACCGTTATAAACATGTCGAATGTCCTGATATTATACTACGTGAAAACACTCCACTTATCGTGAAAAAGAGCGACTTTTTAACAAACAAAATAGACAAACAACGTTTCATTAGCGTGCTAGGTGACCATTTAGAGTCATGTGACAATCAATGTATATACGCAAAAAGCGACGCTGATGTGTTAATTGTTCAGATAGCAGTGAAAACCGCTCATGAGCAGGATGTAATTATTGTAGCTGATGACACTGACATCCTTATTCTCCTACGTCATCATGTCACTACAGAATGCAGAAATTTATTTTTACTCTCTCTTTCAAAACGGGATGCAAAGGAATCTCAGCTGTTACATATTCAGCATCTACAAGCCACCTTAGGTACTACGGTAGTCCAGAACCTCCCGTTTGTACATGCGCTTCTCGGATGTGACTCAACATCACATTTGTTTGGTGTCGGGAAAGGTAGAGGACTAAAATGCTTATGCAAAAGACAGCCCTACGAACGTATGAGGATGTATTTAATAATCATTTATCAAGTCAAGATGATATCATTACAGCAGGTGAAAAAGCTATTGTTGAAGTTTATGGAGGATCAACGGTCTCGATGTACTCCGTGCTAAAATGTTCAGTCACAAGGTTGCAAGCACACTTGGTCTAGCCAGCCAGAATCCTTACCACCCACATCAGCTGCGGCAAAATATCACAGTCTTAGAGTGTTTTATCAGGTTCAGCTATGGAAAGGAAACGAGAGTTTGGTTCCAAATCAGTGGGGGTGGTACAGTTGAGAACCAGTTAATGCCCCTTCTGACAGATTTGCCACCAGCACCTACAACTTTTCTTGAGATGATACGATGCAACTTCAAAACACACTGTACATCAGCACGTTGTTCTTGCCGGCACCATGGCATTGATTGTTCAAGAGTTCGTGGACAATGTCGCGGCACAGCCTGTTTAAGCTGGATCGCTAGTCATCATTAGGGTAAAACTTTCTCAATAGATGGCAGAGCACATTGCGACACATGCGATGTTGCCAGATGAGTTACGGATAAAAAAGAGTTTATACACGATCACATTTTATACATGATTTATTACGAAGAGAAATGAGAGCTTTTATTTCCATTTTACTCAATACTGCCTGCTTTAAAATATGAATTAATTATATTCTTGGATCAAAAGTGATTTTTTCAACTCATAAAATATTATGCGTATATTTCTCTCAAACTAGATGTCTTTAGGGCGCAGATTAAGAAATCGTATACTAATAAAAAATCATTACATAAATTTCATCTTTTGGACAAAACAGACTCTCAGTACACTCAAAAATGGTATTTTATAAGCATAGTTGCCATCCTTGGTGTAGCTCTACTTTAAAGGCTCAATTTTCATGAGTAGGGGATACATGTATGTTTTAGGACACTTTCCCCCTCCACCCCCTAACTACCCAAAAAATTATGAACCCACCCCTGACTATTGTACTTTAACACAGAGGGATAACCCAAAGTGAGATTGAATATGCTTTTATGACATTTAAAACCAAACAAAAATGATCTAACTATTTTGGATATTTTATATTTAATAAATCATGAAAAAGTGTGTAATTAGTGGAGAATTAAAACAATTCCAAGAGTTCGCTAGAAATGGAAACAAGAGGTCTGATAATTGTAGAAGATGTTATAGAGCAGAGAATCTCAATAAAGAAGCTGAACAGGGTTTAAAATATTCTGGACCGCTGCTAGATTATTCACTCTCATCAAAAGAACGAGTGGTTGAAATACATAATAAAATGTTAGAGCATGACTTTATAAAAATAATGTATCAATTCTTTAAGGATGCAGATACACCATTTATGATTCTAAGACCTGCTACATTATCAGAATGTAAGTTTGTAGATCCAACATATAACCCCGTAGGTATTACATTACCAGCACCACAAGTTATTTTATTTAAAGATATAATACGTATTGGTTTCCCACCACATTTTTCTAGAAGGAGCGAAACTACATCTTGTTATGACTTAACTAATGAAGGAAATATTAATAATAAGTGTGTTGTATGTGGAATTCCTGCATATTATAATGAGAACTTTTGTTCCATATCCCATATAAAACTTCATGATTGGATACAAAAAAGATTGCCAGAATTTAAAGAAAAGGGCTATAATATCACTAACTATAAGTCACCACTAGATGACTAACGTAATTACTAAGAAATTTCTTTGATTTTTCTGTTCTAACATTAGTTGAATAGCACATAAGAGCCCATAACTACAATGTTAAAGTGAGATTGTATATCCTTTTATGACATTTAAAATCATAAAAACTTACATCTAAAAACTTACAATGGAATCCTAAACAAAATATATTTATTGCATCTTAATTCCCAGTTTATAAGCTTTCATTTGACACTTGAATCATGAAAATCCGTTAATAATTAGCTTTAAAAACTCAATAAGAAGGAATACATACAACTTCGGAACAGGTGATCTGTCACTGATTCATTTTGAACGATTCCAGTACTAACATTGGAACTTCTGAGTATGTAATAATAACAACACCAAAACTGTCCGTCCTGGCTGTCTGTCCAGGCTGTCTGTCTTAGCTGTCACGGCTTGTTGTCTGTCCCGCTTTTTTCGATTCAAGATTATCACTTTGAAGAAAATTCTTGATACAAAATCTGTCCGCAACTCTCTAGCTTTTATTACTCTGAAACATACCACATGCAACACCATCTATTGAGTAGGTGAGTAACTTATTGATCATAACCACCTAGCTGGTAAATATAGCTAAAACATCAATGTTCAAAAAAGAAAAAGTCAGTGTCTCCAACTCAATATATTTTTTCGGAACGTTCCAGGATTTTAATTTTTCAAGATATCGCTTTAAAACATATAGGGATGAATTCACCCCATTACTAATAAATATGATAATTGTTAAAAGTGAGTTGGCAACACTTGCAGTCCCACCCCCAAATAACGTTATTATTTAATACCTCAGTCCCTAATTAACCGATTTCAAAAATTCAAACTTCAAATGAATACTAATAACATAACCAATTTTCTAAAATGCATAAATGGTTGCATAACCCAAAGGATACTTTTCCCTTTTTTAATATATCCACAAAATTTCAACAAATCGAAAAAATAAAAATACTACCATAAGTCAAATAAAATTTTAAGACTTCTTTAAAGAATAACATTTTCCCTAAAACTCAAAAACAAACCCGTAAAAAATTCCCGAAATTTTGAACTTGCTATAAAATCGTCAAATATTAACCGATTTTCAAAATTCAAACGACAATCAATAGACAAATAAATTTCCTATCTATTGAATGTCTTATAAATTGCATAATTCTAAGGATATAATTACAAAAAACTCAAATAAATCCCTTATTTATACATGTATCTTTAAAATTCAAATAACATTATGTTCTAGGTCTTAGTTTTTTATAGTCTGATACTATAAAAACACTTATACACTTAAAATTACAAGTTCAGATATTGATAATGAAACCATAAAAACACTTATACACTTAAAACATACTTAAAATTACAAGTTTAATTTTTGTTATTTTTGGATTCATTTCCAAAGTAAAACTGATGTATTTTATAACAATTATCTAAATCTTTCAAACCTTCATACTTAACAAACAGCTTATACTTTTTCAAATCTTTCAATACTTGTTCAGTTTCATCATTATATCTTTGTGGTAATACGTCTTATATTTCTCATCTAAATGTACTAAAACTCTTTGACCATAACGCTGTGTTTGAATCAATTTCCATAATGTTATCTCTACGCTTTACCTTTTTCTAACTCATCTATGCGAAGGAATCTCAATGCTTTAACATCATTTTTTTTATTCAAATAATTAGCCATAGTTTATTTATTGTAAGGAAAATGTTCGTTTTATGAGAAATTCATAAAACCAATCCTCATTTACATACAGAAAATTTACATAAAATTTACATACAGAACTCAACAGTTGAGTAATTATCTTTTAAACCAGTGTATTTGATTTTTATTCCATCTTTAACTATCTCGTCAATCATTTTATCTGTTAAGTGTTTTGTAAATCTAGGTGGAAGAAATACCTTAAACTCCTCACACTCAATTAATATGCTCTTTCCAAACTTAGTTTTAATCTTTTCCATTTTCACAATCTTATATTCTGTATTTAATTCTAATTCTCTTAATCCAATAACTTGTTTTTGTTCAAGACTTCCAAGTTTATTTAAAAGCTCAATATGACTTGACATCGTATTTATTATATAGAAAATCAACGAACACTCTTCAATTTTTATCTTCACCAAAAAATATTTAATCATTTTTTATCAATTTTGTTTATGGAAAAACTTTAATACAAACATACATTTAACTATCTAAAACTCTTCTACTACTTTCTCATTCTTAGGATCATATGTAAAGTTCTTTTGTCCAATTAATATCGCATAACATATAGTATTAGCAGCAACAGCTTCTGCAAAGTCTACTACAATCTTTATGTTTGTTCTCTCATTTACCGATACATTTTTCCTCTTACTACAATTAATCACATACATTGGTCTGTTATCTATAAACTCTTTAGGATCATAGTACATTTCGATATTACCACATGTTATTCTCTTAAATGCAGTATAATCTTCGTACATCTTAAAATAATCCTTGTTAGCAATATCTAAGTTTCTTGATTCTTTTGGAAATACCTCATTCCTCCCATTCTTAAGATAGATATTCTTTACCTCACAATGATCAAACTTACTTGCATCTGCTGTTTGTTTACCACTTCTATCAGTTTGAAACATTACAACTACGAAATCAGGAATATCAAATTGTCTAGAATTAAATTGAGTAGTAACATCAAACTCTAAGAAAGAACCTACAACAGTCTTTTGAACACATTGATAAGTATGGAATGAAAACATGATTTTAGGTTCTTTAAGAATATTCAGCTTTAACTTGTTTTCATAATTAGATTCGTATTCAACAATAGGCATTCTTATCTCCATACTTTTTATTGTTATTTTTCCATCATGAGGAGCAGCCCCTGATCCAGTCCATTTATACAAGACATCGTTATTGTTGTTAGCTTTTGTAAATGTTATTCTCAATCCACCTTTCCACATAACATCTTTATAATCACTTAAGAAGCCTGGAATTAATCTTAATGGGTACAAAACGCTAAAGTCCTTTCTTAGACCAAGTTTATCATCCGTTTCAAATCCTGCTTGTTTTAAATATTCAACTTCTTGTTTGGAAATCTTTAATGTTCCAATAGCTGTAGATGTTATTCCTGGTAGCTCAATCTTATCTATAACAACTCCATGCTTTCTAACCTCAATTTGAGAAAAGAAGAATAGGAAGAAGTTATCTACAAGTTTTATAGTATCATTTGCACCAAATGTTCCTCCAACTGATGCAATAACAACTTCAAAAGTCATATGACAATCTGCTTTGTGTGGATGTACGAACCCATCACCCACATCGAAATCAAACTCAATATCTTTGTTAGCTTCATTCAAATTATTAAATGTTCTTGTGTTAGCTTTAAAGCTCTGTAACTCGTAACTCTCAACACTATCCATTTATTATAAAGGAAATCTTGAAACAACGCTTTTATGGGATATACCCATAAAAGAATCATACATAATAACAATTAAAAACTTATAATCCCCATCCTAACTTAACCTTAGCATTCATAGCAGTACCAACCCCAAAAGCAGCTAATCGTTCACCAATTGACGCATCACTACTAAATGCTCTTTTCCATGCTTTCGTTTCTAGTTCCTTATCTGCAATATGTCTCGACTCTGTATCTTTATTGTCTCTGTAGTATATATCGTGTTCTTTACAAGCCTCATCTAATGGGTTAATACCTTCATCACCTCTTTCTAACCTTTCTTGAAACTTAGTTCCCGGACCACAATACGAAAATCTTTGAATATGTAATTCAAATGGGAGTTTATTAATCAAATCATTTACTAATCCTTTTCCAAGCTTTTCATCATTCCAGAATCGTGGTGGTAATGTATTTAAGATCTTAATCAAATAAGCTATACCTTTTGGATCATTAGGAATAAATTGTGAAAGCTTATTATTAATCATACTCACTATACCTACTTTCTCATTATAAAAATTATTATTACCAGCCTTTTCTTCTCCATCTATAACTATTAACCTATCAATTAACTTTCTCACATCATCCATCCATATATATTCTTTAGGTATCTCTGTATATTGTTTAATTCCTTCACCAGTCCTTTTAGAAGTTGGAGGTAAAGATGGTTTAATATAATTATCCCAAATAGGCTTGATAATATTAATGTACTTTGAACCTCTATTAGATGCTACTTTTTTATCTCGATTATATTTTTGGAAGGCAGCATCTGATGATATTATTATTTCCTGGTACTGTTCAAAATCATCATCATCATAATCTTCGATGGTTTTATTAGTATTCATCGTTAACAATTCCCATAGTCCTTCTGTTCCCTTATAAGTTTTACCATTAATTATCAAATCATCACCATTCACTTTAACTTCAGAATTTCCTATTTTATTTATTATTTTTCCATTTTCTTCTACAGTTCTTATTCCAAACACACTATCATTTCTTTTACTATAATATTTCGTTGCAATCTTACCAAATGATTGTGCTGTTGTTAAAGGCTCTACTCCTTCAACTTTGTCTTTAATTTGTTTTCTCATTTGTTTTATTTCTCCCGTTATAGGCGTATCACTGCTACTTGGGGAACTATCATAAATTATCTTTTTAGGTCTTTCTAGTAGACTAGGATCTATTGAAGCCGTCTTATGTACAACTGGAACAAGTTCAGTTATTAGATTTTTATTTTGTTCTGCTATTTCTTTGATCTCACTTCCCAAGTTTTGAATAGCATCAATTACAGGTTGTTCTTGTGTTTTAGATTTATCATATATACCTGCTCTTTCTTTCTTCCAAGATTTGAAGCCCTTTATCAAGAACTCCTTTAACTTGATATTCTTATTAATATCTTTCTCATCCATTTATTATACAGAAAACGAACAAACGTTAATAAACGTCAAAGAACATAAATAAACGTCAATAAACATCAAAGGTTTAAGAAGTGTTTTATCTTGTTCCTATACTTACCATTGTTTACCTTCCTTGTCATATCAATTACTATAAGACCATAATCTTCTTGCCAACATTTTGAACATATCTCTTTAAATTTATCATAAGACATATCTCCTCCAACAAACTCATTATACACATGTTTAAGATTAGTATCATCTTGTCTGAATATGCATAGGAAGTTAACGTTATCTCTTATAAGCTGTTTAGGTACTTTTGAATATGTTTGTGCAAGATAGAAACAGTCTAAATGTCTATGCCTACCTCTTGTAAAGTAATTTCTAACAGTATCTTGATTTTCCAAAATGTAATCGTCAAACACTACTACAGAGTATTTTTCACATTCATCAATAGGTACAATAGAATCATTACCGCTTAAGAACGTTGCTATTTGTTTCTTAAACTTTAGTTCTCCCTTTTCAATTCGATCTTTTAACTGCTCATACTTTGGCTGATTCATGCTTTTAGAATATATATAGAAGTAATTATTGTTTAACCAATCTGGCTGTAATAAAAAATTAAATAACAAAAACGTGTTACCACACCCAGATGGACCCACGATAAGGCATCGAATATCGTCAGGTATAAGCTCTCCATTTCTTTTCTTAACTGTTGTTTCTTTTATCATCTCTTTTACATCCCAATTAATAGTTTTCTTACTCATTTATTATAGAGAAAATCGACTTTTTATGATCTTATATCTTTAAGTTGTTCTCTGATCTTAAGCAACGTATCTTTTATATATTCGTTATCCATTTCACCATTTAATGTTATTATCATCTCTAACTGTTCTTTAAATGAGTTAATACAAGTGACAATGGTTTTATATTCGTCTTTTCTTTTGCTTATGTTTAACTTAGAAGACAAACCTGTTATTATAGCACTTCCAGTTGCAAGAGACGTTGTTAATATTGAGTAAATTGTTACAGCTATAAAAATATTAATAAACCCAGTTGTTGCAGAAAGTATGACTGATAACGTGATCAAAGTGTAGTATGCATATTTAACAATTCGTAGTTTTCTCTTTTTCTTCTTTAAACTGTATTCTAACTTTTGAATAACATCTTCTATTAACTTGATTACTTTCTCTCTTGGAATATCTCTAGGTAAATCAAACTCATTCATTTATTATATAAAAAATGGCTAAGGTATTTAAGTTAACGAGTGATACTTCTGTTTTAAAGAAGAAACTCCATTACGAATTAGACAACAGTAGCAACTATTTAAGTATAGGACTAGTTGGGTTTTACAGTACATATCTAACTCCAAACATAACAACAGAAAAAAACAGTTTCTCATATGGTGACAGACAAGTTTTTATACCAGAAGGGAAACATAATTTAAAATCACTTAAAGAGTATTTAAAATCTCAATCCATCAACATAACATTATCAGAAGATCATTTAAGAAACAGAGTTAAAATTGAAACTGATAGTAATGATGTTACAATTGGGAGTATAGGTACTGTCCTCGGGTTTAATGTTTTTGAAGTTTTAGAAAAGAACAAAAGACATATTGGAAGTAAGTTGCCAAAGTTTCATCCGTTTGATACTATAAATGTTCACTGTAATATAGCAGATGGCATGTTTGTTAAAGATACAGAATATACACATAGGGAAACAGGAATTTTAACATCATTCAAAACAGATGCTGAGTTCAAACATAGTATTATTTCCGAGACTACTTATCCATTATTTTTCCCTATATCCAAAGACAAGTTTGACAATTTTGAGATAAGGATAACAGATGAGAATGATTCCTTAATTATTTTGGTGGAGCAACAACAACTGTATTTTTACAAACTAAGATTTTCTCTTTTAATAAATAGGAAGATGTGTTCTATTAAAGGTTGTATGTTTAGTGTTCCTTATAACGAACTAAAGGATTTAAATATTGATCATGTACTAACAAAGAAACAACTTAACGATAAAGCCAAGAAAATTAAAGAAGGTAAACGAATGGATTTAACTTTAACAACTCCACAAATGAAAAATATTAAGAAAGAGCATATGGGTGGTTTTATCTTTACAATTCCAGCCATTTTAGCAGCTTTAGGAGCAGTTGGCTGATTAGCAGGTGGTGCAGCAGCGATTACTAAAACTGTACTGGATGCTAAGAAGAATAAACAAGAACTTGAAGTACAAAAAAGACACAATATGGCTATGGAAGAAAAGCAGGGAGCAGGTAAACCAAAGAAATCAAAAAAATAAAACCATTGACCAACTTCGATATAGAGAGGTTGGTTAAAGAATTAAAGATAAATCAATTTAGAGGTGTATTTATGAGTGATGAACTTCCAAAAAAACCCTATATAAATGAATGTGGTGTAGTTAACTTCGATAAATCAGAAAACGTTGGTACTCATTGATATGCTATTGGAAAGATAACAACATAAAGTACGTGTTCGATTCTTATGGTGGTGTTCCTCCTAAGCAGCTAGTACAATATCTTGGTACCAAAAACTTATTTTACAATGACGAACGAATACAAGACTTTAATTCAGTTATATGTGGTCATCTTTGTGTTAAGATTTTAAATCTTCTAAATCAAGGGTATTCTTTTAGTGATGTTATGTATATGATTAAAAATGATTAAATATTATTAAGTTTAAGTACTTTTATGGTTTATATCCATAAAAGTTTGTTTTAAGATAAATATGGAAGCTATACACAATAGATTTTTAGATTATTTTGAGAAGCATGAGGATGAACTAGATGCACTAGATAGATTTAATTTTTATGAGTATTTTAAGTATGTTAGTAAGATAGACTTAAAAGATAAAAACAATGTATATGATGTTATTGATTTTTGGAGAATGTTAATACCTAAATTTTTGTACACAGAGGAAGAGTTGGTAAAGTTACGTCCAATAATTACCTTAAAGGAGTTGTTGTCAAATTATAGCTCTAGACCATTAAAATGCAGTAATTGTGGTAGTAAGTCATTAACAAAAGGTAGGAGTACACATATTTGCGATAATTGTTTTGTAGCGAATGGTTTTGTTTACAGTACTAATGAAGGAATGAGAGCTTGCGTAAGAAAACCATGGTATGATACTATAAAAAGATTTAAGTTGCAGTTATCTCGTTTGCAAGCTTTACAGGATAGAATTATTCCTGAAGATGTGTTCAAGGTGTTAAATGATAAATTTAGGAACATATCAAAACATTTAATATCAACAAAAGATGTTCTAGAAGTACTAAAGAAAAACAAATACAAAAAATATTATGATGATGTCTATTTAATACACTATCACCTTACCGATCAAAAACCATTAAACTTACGACATATGGAAGGAACACTTATAGACGACTTCGAAAACTTATACAAAACCTTTAAAGAACTGTATCCAAAAAGAGTATTGTTTATTAACTTGAAATGTGAATTGTACCATCTGTTGAAAAAGCAGGATGTTCTTGTTGATATTGATTTTAAACACTCACCTAAACAAATAGAGATGTTAAAGAAATGTTTTGAAAAATTACGATGGGCATTTTTGGTATAATAATTGAGTATAGATATATTTGGTAATGTTAAAGATAGAAAAGGTGATGTTGATATTAGTGAAGAAAAATTAAAATTGTTGGAGAATTTAAATGATGTTGTTAGCGTAAGTCAACTTAGGTCAATAGAAACCCAATTAGAGAACGATAGGAAACGATTTGAAGATGCATTAGAAACGTTACAAGACACATACGTCAAGAAAGAAGATTTTCAAAAGGTTAGGATGGATACTACTAAATTGATTATGCAGAAAGAAACTGTACCTCTACTATATCGATTAAGAGCTAAAAACGTTAAGGAGCCAATCTTTAGAATATTTAATCTCTCTAATGGTTATAAATTTCTCTATAATGGGAAAATAATGCACATGGAATTAAGTTTGAATAAATACTTTCTAGAGATATATTTGGTTGATACTTTGATTGAAACTTTACCTTTTAACTTTAACAAGAACGATATAATTACAATTAAACCAAATAAAAATTCAGCTATGGAAGAAGGGCAATTATTGTTTGTTGTAATGTACATAGAAAGAGAACTTTCATAAAGACGTATAATTTTTAGGTAATGATAGATTTTATTTTTTTTCGTTGATTTTCTATACAATAAATAATGATGATGTATTGTGTTAAGTGTAAGAAATTGACAGATACGGAGAAAGATACCATTAGAATAGAACAAACAAAGAATGGAAGATATCTAAAGAAAGGTATTTGTTCTGTATGTGGTGTTGCTAAAACTCAATTCGTTAAAAAGCCTGATTGACTAGAAGAAGGTAAAGGTGTTAGAGAAGACATTATAGAAGAAATTCACAAACCATCTAGAAAAAACTTTGACAGATTAAGTGTGGTTATAAAAGGTATCGATGATCTTTGGCAAGCTGATCTTGTAGAAATGGATAGTGGAGTATTAAAAGGTGTTTCTAAATTAAATAAAGGTTATAAGTATTTGCTAACGATTATAGATGTGTTTTCAAAATATGCGTTTGCTGTTCCTGTTAAAAATAAGAGTGGTAAGAATGTTACAGAAGCATTCGAATCCATATTAAGAACGAGAAAACCTAGTAACTTACAAACTGATCAAGGTAAAGAGTTTTACAATAAAGAGTTTAAGAAATTGATGGATGAAAATAAGATTAATCACTACTCAACCTATAGTGGTAAGAAAGCTTCTGTTGTTGAGAGATTTAATCGAACACTTAAGCAGAACATGTGGAAAAGGTTCATAGCACAAGGGAATTATAAATGGATAGAGATATTACCAACATTGGTTAGTGAGTATAATAATAGAGTACATAGAACAATTGGTTTAAAACCTATAGAAGTTAATAAGAAGAATGAGGAAACAATATTGGAGAAACTGTATCAAAAAGAATATAAGCGTGTTAAGCCCAAATACAAGTTACGTGATCATGTTCGTATAAGTAAATCGAAAGGGTTATTTGGGAAAGGATATACACCTAATTGGTCAACAGAAGTATTTGTTATTAGTGAAGTTATTCCATCTAATCCGCCTACATATAGAATTAAAGATTTAAAAGAAGAGGATGTACAAGGTAGATTTTATGAGCCAGAACTATTAAAGACGAAACATAAAGATGAATACTTGGTCTAAAAGGTGTTAAGAAAGAAAGGTGATAAAGTATATGTTAAATGGCTAGGGTTTGATGATTCGCATAATAGTTGGATAGATAAGAGTAATGTTGTAGTGTAAATATAAATGTTGTCTTTTATGGTATTATTCCATAAAAGACTAGTGAACCGTTACTCTCTGTGTTAGATGATTATGTAAGGGTGTAGTGATTTCTAAAGAGTTAATACTTGATATGATAAAATGGTAAATGAGAATTTATTTGTGTGGGTAAAAAACTCCGAAAATGATTAAATCAACATTTTTATATAATAGATATGAGTACTATGGATAATTCGTATAGTTTAAATGATATTTGTTATGAACAGATTAAGGGTAATTATTGGTATGGTGTTTTTGGTGATTTTAAATTGATTATAGATAAGAGTACAGGATACTTTAACGCTACTAAGCTGTGTCAGATCAATGATAAAAGGTTTAATAATTGGCTAAACAATAAAGAATCTACAACAATAATAAAAAGATTAGAAGAAGAGCATCAATCTCAAAAAATATATTACGCGGTTAGTGGAGGAAGAATAACAATAATCAGGGGTACATATGTTTACCCAGACTTGTTCCAAGAAATAAAAAGATGGTCTCAATTGAAAAAAGATAATGATAAGTCAGGTTTTGTTTATATAGCAACTACCAAACAGCACCAAGAGAAGAATATATATAAAGTGGGTTATACAAAAAACCTTGAACAACGCCTAGGTCAGTTTAATGCGTTTAGACTTGACTTCGAGCTATTTTATTATGAAGAAACGTATAAGACAAATGATGCTAAAAAGTTAGAGTCACTTGTGCATAAACAATTAGATGAATTTAAATATAAAGGTGAATTTTTCAAGTGTGAACTCAGCACGATCAAAGAAGTTATAGAAGAAATTCAAGATGATGAAGTAATCGAAAAATTAAAAGGATTGGAGTTAAAAGATGAATAGTTATGTAAGGGTGTAACGATTTCGAAAATGAAGTTAAAAATTAACATTTTCTATATAATAAATATGAGTACCATGGACAGTTCACTTAGTTTAAATGATATTTGCTATGAACAGATCAAAGATAACTATTGGTATGGCATCTTTGGTGATTTAGAGTTGATTATAGATAAGAGTACAGGATATTTCAATGCTACTAAGTTGTGTGCTATGGGCGGTAAGAGGTTTGACAACTGGCTGAAAAATAAAGAATCAAAAGAGCTAATAGAGTATATTTCATCTACTATAACAATAGGAGATGAAATTATCAAAACAATAACAGGAGGCAAGGGTGAAACATGGAACTAAATAAGAGGAACATATGTATGTAAAGAGTTGATTTTGGATATATCTCGATGGGTTTCTCCTGAGTTTTACCTTAAATGCAATCAAATCATTATCGACTATTACACAAAAGACTTTAAACAATACAAGGATGAACAGGAGCAACTAGAAGCAAGAGTGCAAGAGATAGAACAACAAATGAATGAATTACGTATAAACAATGAGAAACAAGAAAAAGAAATAAATCATCTTAAAACAATCGCAGCACCATATACAAACGATAATTCAAAAGATAATTGTCTAATCATATATAAGAAGAACAAACCTAATGATCCTTTCCCTTATTATGCTATCAGATGTCAAAAGAGAAGTCTATATAAACCTCTTAATGAAGCAGAAGAAAAATATCCGAATCATGTAATAATATATGAAAAGTTTAGAGATCCTAAAAGTATTAAGCTATTGAACCTAATGCAACAAGAACTAGATATTCGTAAAGGTAAGGGTAATGAGTTTTGGACGCCACTATCAGAAGAAGAATTGATTAAAGAAATTGATTGTTTATATGATAGGTTATTATCTGATAATTAAGGTTAATATTAAATAATTAAAGTTACAACTTTTATGATATAATGATCATAAAAGATAATTAAGGTTAATATTAGATAATTAAGGCTACAACTTTTATGATATAATAATCATAAAAGATAATTAGTTAAACATTAAACAAACCATCTGTTGTAGCATCGAATGCTAAATTCAATATACCACCCAAATCAGGATTATTATGATATTTTCTTATTATAACTCTCCAATCTACGTAATATCTAAATAAATATATAAACTCTACAGAGAGGTGTTGAAAAATTGAAATGTTATGCCAATGAACTCTGTCTTTGAACTCTGCAATAAATCCTTCTGTTAAATCTTGAAACAATGAAATTATTTCCCAATCTACTTTCTCAGCGTAATCTCTTATAAGGTTTTCTGATAATTGTTGAGTTCCAGATAAGCGCCCCCAAGAAACTTTATCTGCATGTTCTCGTATAAAGGCTTCAGAGAGTTTGTTTCTATAAGATATAGCATCAAAATCAACTTTATCTATAAACTCACTAATAAATTCTTCAGATAGCTTTTGATTATACGATACTTCCCCCCAATCAACTCTATCTGCAAATTCTCTTATAAAGTCTTCTGATAAGTCTTGGCTTCCTGAAATAATCTCCCAATCAACTTTATCAGCTAATTCTCTTATAAACTCTTCCGATAACTTTTTCCATAAATATTTCACTCAAATTAACTTTCTGCAGATATTTGCGTATAAAATCTTCTGTAATGTGATCATAGTTATATTCCTCCTCATAATCATCATAACCTATAGATAGCCATTGTTCATCAGTCAGTGAATCTAATATTTCATCAGACAAATTCATAATGTTTGTATAGAGAATGTTTTGTATAAGAAACGAGTTCTTTTCTTTATTGGCTTTCTTGAACGAATGATCTAACATACCTATGGACACGTTTAAATTTATTTTGTCTTCATCATTATAACCACCAATATCTAAATATTTACATACACAATCAAATACAGGTTTGTAAGATAATATTTCCTTAGCACTAGTCATGTTTGTTTTTTATTCTTAGATTTTAAATTTATTTCATTTTTGGTTGGTTTTCTATATAACAAATATGGAGAAAGACTTTGATTTATTACATGATAGACTTAACCTTATTCATGAAGATCTTAAACTCTTAGCAGCACTAGTAGAGAAGCAAATAATGTTAAAGGAAAATGAATTATTAATAATGCAACAAAAAACATCTGATTTGAATAGTGATGATGAATATAAATATGACAGTGATGATTATGATGATGATGATGAGTAAGTTTACAAAAATGATTTAATTTTAATATGTGTATATGTGACTTTGATGGGGTATTCTCATCAAAGTCGTGTTCTAATACAACGTGTAATATGTAGACAATGGCAGGAGTGTACAATGTTAAGCGTTGTATTAGGATATATGGAACTAAAAATAGTACAAAAAATGAACCGAAATAATCCGGCGAAGATAAAAACTGAGTAGTAGGATTTTATATATAATAAATAAGATGAGTAATTATAGTAAATTTACCGTAATAGAGTTAAGACGACAATGTAAAGAAAAGGGAATCAAAAGATATTCCCGATTAAGAAAAGCAGAACTAATAAACCTTCTTAAACAACATGACGATGAACAAAGCAGAAGGCAGATTAGAGATATATTCCCCTTTAAACAAGAAGTAATTGAAGAACCGAAACCAGCACGTATACCTATAAAAGTAGAATTAAAAGAAACAGCATTCAAGAAGCGCTTACAAACCGTTAAAGTTGAAAACACAGGAGGATATAAAGACCCAATAAAATTTTTAGATACAAGTGGAAGAGTTGCTATTAAAATCAAAGAGGAATTAAAATTTCATTCAGTTAAAGTAAACCTTGTTCTCATTTGTGATTATATAAAAGATAAAGAAATACAAGAACGCAATTTCAAAACATCAAACGAGAGAATATTAGAATCAACTGACTTAAGTGAATATATATCTTATGCCAAACAAAAACTTCGTAGAGAAATGGAAGAATTTCAAGGCCGAGGATCAGGATGGACGTTACATCAAATTAAACACCTAGAAATCAGATTAAATAAGTATGTACCATTAAGAGCTTCTTCCTATATTGAACTTCCAAAGCAGATTAAAGATAAGAAAGCAGTGATTAATGTTAAAAATAAAGACAATAAATGTTTCTTATATTCTATTGCAAGTTACTTAAAACCTGTTGAAATACATCCTGAAAGACCTTCACACTATAAACAGCCTGTTAATGAGTTGCAAAAGAAGTATTGTGATAACATTGAATTTCCTGTACAATTAAAAGATATTCCAAAATTTGAAAGAAGAAGTAATATTTCTATCAATGTTTACAGCTATGACAAAAACTATAATGTATATCCACTTCAAATCACAAAAAGTAAGCAGGAAACTCATATCAATTTATTATATGTAAAAGATGAAAAAAACAGTCATTTTTGTTGGATAAAAGACTTATCACGATTAATAAGAAGTCAAGTGACAAAACATACTGAGAAGTTATACTTTTGTGATAGATGTTTAACAAGACACTTTCGAAATGAGAAGCAGTTGCAAAACCATGAGCTATATTAAAGAGCATGAGGCTGTTAGAATAGAACTTCCTAAACCATATGACAATCAAATAAAGTTTCAAAACTATAATCGATCATTAAGAGTTCCATTTACGATAATTGCTGACTTTGAATGCATCTTATGTAAGTTAAAAATAGAGCATAATTGTAGTAAAACAGTAAAATATCAAAAGCATAAGCCAATGAGTTTTTGTTACTATGTCAAATATTCAAATGGGGACTATAAAGCTCCTGTTAGTTATATAGGTCCAGATGCTGCGAAAGTATTTATTGAAATGTTACATAAAGAAGCAATAGAAATTATGGAAATATATAAAAGGGTAGTTGATATGATCCCGCTTAGTGAGGAGGAAATAGAAGTTTATAACAGTTCGGATATTTGTCATATATGTGAAAGAAACTTGAATGACTTACCACCAGCTGTTGAGAAAAAAATAAATATACTGAAGAAGAAAATACAGTTCTACAAGGATAAAGATGATATGAGTGAAAAAATAGAAGAATGGAAGCATGACTTAAAAAAGTGTTTGTATAAGACAAATAAAAATAAAGCAAAAGTAAGAGATCATGTTCATTTAACTGGGAAGTTTAGAGGTGCAGCTCACAGTTATTGCAATTTAAACTATAAAAATCCCAACTTTGTTCCTGTATTTCTTCACAATTTAACTGGCTATGATACGCATTTGTTTATTAAGGAGTTAGCTTATGATACGCAGAAAATTAAACTGATTGCAAACAATGAAGAAAGGTACATAACATATGAAAAATATGTAAAAGCAGAACCAAAAAAAGATGGAATAAATTTAAGATTTGTTGATTCATTTAGATTTATGTCAAAGAGTTTAGCAGAGTTAACAAAGAATTTAAAGCCAGAACAATTTCTAGAAACATTAAAGTTTTTCCCGATTGATAAACTTGATCTAGTTAATACTAAAGGTGATTATCCATTTGATTATTTTGATTCATTTGAAAAATTGAAAGAACCTGTTCCATTATCTCCAGACAAATTTACAAACAGATTAACAGGAGAAAAAATGAGTCCTGGAAGTCATAAGCTTCATGTACGAGTTTGTAAAGAATTCAATCTAGAGTTATTGGAGGACTTAACTGAACATTATAACAAAACAGATGTCCTTCAATTAACAGATATCTTTGAAAACTTTAGAGATGTGTGTTTAAAGGCATATGGATTAGATCCTGCTTGGTATTATACAGCACCAGGTCTATCGTGGGATGCAATGTTAAAGATGACTAAAATTAACTTAGAAATGTTGACTGATTATGATAAAATACTAATGTTAGAAAAGGGTATACGAGGGGGAATCTCACAATGCAGTAAAAGATATGTAAAAGCTAACAACAAATATATGCAAGACTATAATAAAGATGAGTGTTCAACATACCTAGCATATCTAGACGCAAACAACTTATATGGATGGGCTATGAGTCAATACATGCCTTATAAAGATTTTAAGTGGGTTAAACCTTACATAGATATAATGAACATTCCGGATGACTCAGAAACTGGTTATATATTAGAAGTAGATTTAGAATATCCAAAGCATTTACATAACAAGCATTCTGATTTACCATTAGCTCCAGAGAACATGTGTCCACCAGAATCTAAACAATCAAAACTACTAACGACACTTTATAATAAGGAAAGATATGTAATTCACTATAGGAACTTAAAACTATATATGTCACTCGGAATGAGATTAAAGAAAGTGTATATTGTATTAGAATTCAAACAATCAGACTGGTTAAAGAAATACATTGGTTTAAATACAAATATGAGAACGCAAGCTAAAAACAAGTTTGAAGAAGATTTTTATAAGCTCATGAATAACTCGGTATTTGGTAAAACAATGGAAAATATTCGAAAGAGGCAGCCCATACAATTAGAATGTGATCCTGAAAGAGTAGAAAAATTAATTGCAAAACCTAATTTTGATTATAGAACAATATTTACAGAGAATTTGTGTGCTATACATATGAAAAAAGAGCGATTAACATTTAATAAGCCAATATATGTTGGTATGAGTGTATTAGAACTATCAAAACTATTAATGTATGATTTTCACTATAACACGATGAAGCCGAAATATGGAAACAATATAAATTTGTTATATGGATACTGATAGCTTTATATATGAGATTGAGAGTGAAGACTTTTATAAAGATATAGCAGAAATAGTTGACCAGTTTGATACGAGTGAATACAAGGAAAATAATATATATGGACTACCACTAATAAACAAAAAAGTAATAGGTAAGATGAAAGATGAGAATAAAGGTAAGATAATGACAGAGTTTATTGGATTGAGATCAAAGATGTATGCTTATAGAGTAGAAAATAAAGAAGGGAAAAAAGCTAAAGGAGTAACTAAAGCTGTAATATCAAAGGAGTTGCAGTTTAATGATTATAAAGAAAGTTTATTTAAAAATGTAAAAACGTATAAAGACATTAACCTCATTAGAAGTTATAAGCATGATATATATAGTATAACCGTTCATAAGCTAGCATTAGATTCTTCAGATGATAAAAGATATATATTAAGAGATGGTGTAAATACATTAGCTTGGGGTCATTGTAAGATAGAAGAGGAGTAGTTGTAGTTTTAGTTATAAGTTTTAGATGTAAGTTAGTTATAAGATTTTTAGATGTAAGTTTTTATGATTTTAAATGTCATAAAAGCATATTCGATCTCACTTTGGGGTATCCCTCTGTGTTAAAGTACAATAGTCAGGGGTGGGTTCATAATTTTTTTGGGTAGTTAGGGGGTGGAGGGGGAAAGTGTCCTAAAACATACATGTATCCCCTACTTTCATGGTTAAAATTCCAGCGTTTTCTGGTCAAATCGCAAGTCAATTTGTATTTAGAGAAAAATATATCATTTTTATGGTAATAGTTTCTCAGAAAATGGCAGTGAAATTTTATCCATTTATTTATAACTAGATGTCTCTACGGTGCAGATTAAGAATATGTGTACAAATACAAAATCATTATGTGGGTACATAGGACAAAACAGATTCTTAGTACGTTCAAAAATGGTATTTTATAAGCGAAGTTGCAATCCCCGGAGCTGCTTTAGTTTAGGGGCTTAAATATCATGGCTAATATTCTAGCGTTTTCTGGGCAAAATACAGCTTAAACTGGTTTAAATGAAAACTGTTACCAACTTCTACTAGGTTGCTTACTTACACAGGCAGATTTCTTTCACAATCTAGGTGGAATGAGGAATCTGAGACTTATAGGGCCTTATGCAGAGTCGTTTTGACGTATGGTTTGCGTCATACTAAAAGCCTGATTACCGCAGGAAACGTTCTAATGTGTTCCAACGTTTTCATATTTATCAAATTCGCATTCTTTAGTTTTGTAAGTACATTATCCACTCATATAGACTCGTCTTACATATTTTTCTTAACTGTCTCACCAACCTCTATATTGAAAATTGGCTAATTGTTTTGGTTTCCTAAATTTCTCGGTCTACCTCTAACTTTTATACCTTTCTTTTCTTCTACTGCTAAGTTATGTGTTTTTCTTATCCAAGTTCTTTTATATTTTCGCGGTGCTTTAGGAATGAAGGGGATTAGCATAAAGAGCCTTTGGTTAAAGAAATGGGGACCACGAGTTTTTAGTGATACAATCTCAATAAGATGATTTAGAGAAATCATGCGGTTTCTGAGATTCGATATAAAAAGTACTAGGATGGAAAAGTATGAATCTGACAAGTTTTGTACGATTACCACGGTTTGGAAAGCTTTTATTGGGAAAAAGTGCTACAATCCAGAACCTTATTGTGCGGTGGATGAACAACTGTTTCCAATGAAGACGCGGTGCAAATTCATACAGTTCATGGGCAATAAACCAGACAAATATGGCGTAAAATTCTGGATGCTAGTGGAAATAGAACACATATACATAACAAATGGCTTTCCATATTTAGGAAAGGTTGACGAACGACTAGGAAATACACAGCTTGGTGAATTTGTTGTACAGAAGCTTGTGAGACCTTTCGCAGAGTCCGGGATGGAATGTCACATGTGACAACTTTTTCACATCCATACGATTCGCTCCTGGTCTCAAGAAAATTAACATTAGTTTGGTATGGACTATCCGTAATAACAGGAGAGAAGTTCCAGGTTCAGTAAAATCAAAAGTCGAGGTGAAAGACCTATATAGTACAACTGTACTGAAGACTGAGGATATCACGCTCGCAGCATATAATTGTAAGAACAAAAATGTCCTTCTTTTGAGTATCCTTCACTCTCATGTTGACATCGACATCAGCAATAAGAAGAAAAAGCCTGAAACAATTTTATATTACAATAAGCAAAAGGTTGGAGTTGACGTAATCGACCAGATGGCATGAAAGTATTCCGTGAAAGCTGCGAGTAGAAGATGGCCAGTACAAATTTTCTATAACATCCTTGATTTGACAGCTATAAATGCTTTCGTTCTCTACAAACTGGTAACGAAGAAAAACATCACTCGCCATCAATTTCTTTTAGCATTAGGAGAGGAACTTTGTTCGGGAGTGAAGACACTAAAGGAGGACGGTAATCGTACCAAACATTGTGTACTTGGATTGCTTCAAACAACCAAGCGGAAGAGATGTCAAGTTGCTGAGCGCAATGGAAACAAGACACAACATCAATGTTTCCACTGTAAGACGCACTTCTGTGGCTCCTGTACAAAGATCACCAGAAAGTATGTTGTTTGTTCAAAATGTGATGAGTAGTCATGTAGATGTGAACGTTATAAAACATGTCCTCTTTGCAAAGAAGTTCATGTTCTAATTAATTGGTTATTATATTTTATTCTAATTCCTATTGTGTATGATGTTTGAAGGGAAACTAAAAAATTTTACAGTAACAATAAGTAGTGTTAATTATATTTGCTATATTATGTAACTTCACTTTAAGTAACTTTATAGATTAAGAAACATATAATAATAAAGTTATTCAATAAGAACAATAATAAATGTAAAATAAAGAAAGAAAATAATGAAATTTGAATCTATAATTAATAAAAACCCAACAATGAAACCAAAATTTAAAAAATGTTAAGAGTAGTACTGTTTAATGTTTTTTTTAAGCAGGGGTCAAAACGACCCCTTTGATGCTTCTAGTATAAACAAGATTATGATGCTCCTAGTGTTAAGCTGTTCGTTGCTACGTTCCTCTTTTTTCACACTTGGTATCAGTTTGTTAACTCTGGCGACCTGTCTTCCGTCCATTAAAATAATATTTATGTTTATAAAGCTTAAAACATCTCCAAAGCAGAGGTCAAGTGAGGAGCGAAACACTGGAGAAAAAACAATACGCGTTTAGCCGCGTGTGGTGCAAAGCACCGCAGACTCATTAAACAATCATTAGTAGTTAAACTAAACAGTGGATAACCGAGTAATTGAGCAGGAATGTTAGAGAAGGTGAGAGGAAAGATTTGCTGGACGGTGGAGTCTCTCTGACAAACAGGGTGGACACACGATAAAAAAATAATTTCCCTGTGGTGCTTTTGACCGCGGCGCAACTACTCGAAGGTTAAAGTAAAATTGCATTACTTTATCTCCTTTTATTTTCTTGACTTTATCGTTAAGTTGGATTTCGTGAAATTTTAATTAATCAATTATTTATGAACAATATCAAACAAAGCTTTTTTAATCGATCATATTACATTTGCTCTATAGAACATCTTCAACCTCCCATTCTAATTATCATCCTAAATCTAAATTGACACTATCTTTCATCCCTAAACCAGTTCCTCAAACTGGTAATTTTTCATTATTTAATGGCACGTCTTTAGAAATAAACTATATCCATTCTTAACTTTCTAATTCTTTGTAATACTCTTGAGGCCGTATCTTTATTATCATTGTTGTACGTATATCATATTGTTTGCATGATGTTACAAGTGAATTAAAACCTTTATCTTCTGTTTCTAGTTGTTCTTATAGCTTGGTGTCAGTGACCGCAGTAATGTGCGTTTCAAATTGAAGTTTTTAAATTAAATCATTCACTAATCCTTTATCATACCTACCACTACTCCAAAATCTTGGTGGTAATGTGATCAATATCTTACTTAAATAACTAACACGTTTTGGATCTTTTGGAATAAATTGCGAAAGTTTCGTTTTGGTCATATCCATAACCTCTACATACAAGGAACTAATCAACCGTTATGCCATTTTTATATTTCATATTTTCACTTGATCAATGATTCATAAAGTTCCTTGGCTTCAGACACAGTTCCCTTGCAGCTGAGATAGGAGGTGCAAAGTTCCCATAAGAATAACAAGGAGCATATTAAAAATAATCGAAAACGACCAATATTAGGGTTCATTCGTAATGTTTGGGGTCGCTGAGATGAATAGTGAGTTTTAATACAATTCACTTCGAAATCATACTTCACTTCCCGTGGAAAGGATGAGACTTTAAATTCTAATCGAAAAAACAGATGTTAGTGTTAAATTTATAGTTTTCGAGGTCGTTGAGTTTAGCGGTATCAGTTTTTTATGATGTTGAAGTTCATTCTGACCCCTTGTGGTGAGGTTGGAAGAAGATTGCTTTTTAAAATTAATCAGATAATTTACCTAATTAATAACTACTGTATTTAGAGCAAATTAAACACATTAAAATGTTTTCTCGCGCTTGCGATGGACTCTACCGCTTGATAGTTTTAAATATTTGTGAATCCTACAAAAATCCAAAAATTTTCCGCCCCCTAAATTCTGCCGCTCGAGCACAGAATAGTACTTACCTAAATACGGGCCTGACCATACTACGGCTCTGGCTTTATCGGCATTGTTGTTATCTGTTCGTGAATCTCGCACTTTTCATTCTTCATGAAAGGATACAAAAAGGAAATACGAATGAATGAAATACACATTCTTCCTAATACAAAATATTAAAGATCTCTTGAAGTTGAAATATAATATCCGCTCTTGTTTGATACAGCATATTGATACACTTGTAATTAAAAATTACTGAACCAAAAATCTGTCAAGATAATAGCGTGAAAAATTTAAGGGAAATTTTCTTATATTGGTCACATTTATAAATGGTTGTGAGGAAACTTTGACAATTATGAAAATTTTGTGTTTCAATTAGTTCGAGACATGCGTAAAATTTAGATGAATATTTAATGTGTGTGAAGTACTCATAATGCACTGATTCAGAACATGAATGAAAAAATTAAACTGGCATGAAACCGTCTGCAAATGTAGTAGAAGCTTGAATAAAAGTACGTCTGAGCGTACGGAAGAACATAACAGAAGCATAAAATAAAAATCAAGTTCTATTTCCGTTCATACTCATCAGAAACAATATTCTCTTCAATATAATGATCACTAGTGGTATTTGATGATAATATCTATGTGAATAGAAATACATTGCAAATTAGAAGTTGCTTTAAAGTTACGGTTACAATTCAAAGAAATCAAGTTGTAATGTATTATAATTCGAACAACATGGAATAAGTTATGTATAGTCAACAGCATCAAAAAACTCTCATAAAATATAATATTTAAAGTCTATTGCTTTCCATTATTTATACATGTGGTTTAAAAGTGTAAAAATACCCTAATAAATGCCAAACACTGTAAAACATAATCAAAGTAGCAATGTAGGTGGGAAATAGGATAGGTAAATTGTTTAAGAAAAGTCACAATGAAATCGGCCACCATCTTAAAATTTTACATAATTGTTTTAAACGAAATTATCAGCATGTCATAAGTAATTTCAATAATAATTGTTTGTAGAAATTGAATGACGATGTAATTTTCACTCTGGCACTAACCATTAGGATGTTATGATTGTTTATTTGCAACGTTTCAGATGACTTTGTAGCAAAAGATAAGCTTGATGCATGCAGAAAGCATTAGGATGATGGTGATCTATGGAGAAAGAAGCTCCAGTGTGATTGCAAATTGTTTTAGCCACCAACATCTGGAAAGAACTTCTTTCAGGAATAGTACTGTGCTCAAAGTGCTGAATAAATTTCTATAATCGTATCTGTAGCAGATCTACATAAGACTGGTATACCACTATTAACATACTTAAGAGTGCAGCGAAAAAAGTACAAACGGCTTTCCTTCACACAGATTTCGATATTGCAGGAGAATTTGGAGACAGTCAGCAACCTAGTAAGTCCTGGTCAACAAGTAAAATTTCTCAATCTGTTTTGGATTTCCTAACAGAAGTGCTACAAGTGGACAAGCTGGACATCGTATCTGCAGACGCAAGCAAAGATCTATATATAACTGACGAAGACAGTGAAAATGATCTTGAAGAATTATCTAATCAAGAAAACCTAAATTTGCAGAATCTATTGAAGCAAATATTCCAGATTTTATTCTAGAATGTGCATGGTGGTAGGAAAGCAACTCCATGCATTTAATGGTGGCGCATTGAATTCATGAGAAATGCCAAAGCAGGCAAGTGATCTGAACTACTACCAAATTAGGTATGTCAGCTAGCTATAAAGAAATCATGCAAAAACGAAGTAACCTTGCACAATATACACTTATGACCTGTTCCTCCACCTTGTCTCTTCCAGCCCACTTTCAGTATGATAGTTTCAAGATAGGAGCTATGGACAATTTCGACCACGAAGAGGCTACTCTGTCAGGAATCCATGGTAGCCACAGTGCTTTTCCAGAAGGTGTCAACGAAAGTGCCATCGCATTCGAAATTGTCTTTAGTCAGCATTAGCAAGACCACGAGTCATCTTCGATCGTTGCTTCCATCTCAGAAATTGAAAAAAGCAAGGTATAACTTATATTCAATCAAAACACGCTGACAATTTCTCTTGAACTATATGATTTGGATATCGATCATCTGCGACAGAAGGAGTTAACTCAAGACATAATGGACGCTGCATACTAGCTAGAAACTAAAGAATCCGCACTAACGTAGGGGTGCTGTGAATGTCATGATAGCGTATTCAAATATTCCCAAGAAACTAGTTGGCTTTCTTCCAGTGCTGCCGCATCCAGTAGTGGAATATGGTAGTGTATGTATAGCAATGAAAAACTTCCAGAGCCTACTTGTGTACTTAAACCAGTCTTCAATGCTTGTAGTATGTGACGAAGGGGTGTACCACGTTGCTGCTGAAATTGAACTTACGAGCAATTTCCAATTATTGTCCTCATGCTATTATGATACAAGTCATCCTTGCTTGCATAGGAAAGTCATTTTTGATAGTGGTTTGGAGTTTCTTTTCATAGAAAATCCTGTTTTTGGGCCCAAAGTAACCGAGAGTATTCTAAAGGGAACTAACTATGCTGGGGAACTGAGAGGCATGTTTATGATTGCAGATGTTGTGTTTATGCTTAGGTGGAACGCTTTCCTGGAAGAATAAGGTAAATGTTATATTTCTGTCATCCAATAGTTTTGACACTATGATTATTATAAAAGAAAGATAGGATCAACGTACTCTCTATTAGCTCATGGAGTTGGTCAGTAATTCAAAACTATTATCAAAGGCTTTGCAAAACTCTTCATAGAAACTCAGCACAATTTCAGAGCAGTATTATTTCTGCTGAGAAGCCTTATAAGAGCTGACCGAGAAGAAAACTGACCGCTGCATCTATATACTGTAAGGCAGTTACTTCCGGAAACCATGTCATTCAATCAAATCAATAACCTGCAGTGGGCGTTCCTCTATCTTGAGCAAATAAGGAGTTTGGAGACTCAACACCTAGAAATAAATACTCAGTACATGAATTGTCAGAAGAACATAGTCAGAAGAACGAACAATATATTTAGCGCTGTTAGTGCTGACATGATACTTGAACAGACTATAAACAGATCTAAGAAATCATTGGGAGGAATTGTGGGTCAGATGTTCAGAAAGGACTATATTACGGAGTGGGAATTGTCGTACCACGAAGTTCTTTAGATACGTCAAACCTTCAGTAAAATTTTTGGTATATCGTAAAAAGACTATGACTTGCAAATTCATCGTGAGTTCCTTGGCAATGTAGGTGATGGAAATTCGTAACACTATTAACAGAATTGTCGAATTTATGGTGTGCAGGGAAAACCTGTACCAAGTACAGAGTCCTGTCTAATGTGAAGTCGTACCATTTCATGTCACATGAAGTTGTACTAGATTTTAACACAGAAGAAATCCTGAATTGTCTGACACGTGTCCATGAAGCTTCCAAAACGAGCGATTTTTGTACAAAACAACTCCGTCCTCGAAGACCATTCACAGACGAAACTTCCACTATTCAGTTAAGAAAATAAAGTAATGTCATCTTCCAGTTCTTGCAAGATGTCACCTGTCAAATTGCTGCCTTCTGCGCAGAGACTGGTAGACATCGCTAAGGAGATAGAGCTAATGTTAAATGATATATTGCGATATGATCTGTGTCACTTCACCACATTGCTGGATTTTTTGGGTGGGACCACCAACCAAACAAATTAGAACTAATGTCTACCCTGCAGAAGTTGTTGCAAACGTCTAAGTACGCCCTTGAAGGACATTCATCTATGAGTACAGCCGGAGTTACAGAAATAAACCATTTACGCTTTTAACGTTGTCATTCACTATAGAGCAAGAACGGTAGTCGACAATCGTGCTAGCAATCAAACGTCCGAACAAAACATCAGTCCCTATCTTTAAACTATCTTCTAAAACCGAAAATGATAGCAATCAAGTATAACTTCTGGTTTCAATATTGTTCTACATAGAAAAAAATACAAAATAGTGAGAACTGGTTTTCTGAAATATATAAACCATTCTAAGAGTAGATACTCTCTTTCTTATTTTAGTGATCTATTCAAACAAGAATTAAGAAGAACTCAGTCACTCTTTTTGCGATCAATTAAGCATCCTAATAATATATTCTAAATTCACACTAATCTCTCTATGAAAAAGAAAAGTAAAAGGAATCTAGTTTCTCATCCGGTTTCAATATTAACTGAGAAAATGTATCGCCATAGAAACCAAACTTCTAATGAGATACTGTACTTGTATATACATATTTAATTATTATTATCAACTTTAGTGCTTCTATTAACAATATTTTATTCACCGTAACTTGAAACATTTTATAAGAGGTATTAAAGGATATTTAGCTTCAAATCAAAACTGAACGAAAAAGATACATGCTCCAGCAGACGTTATCGACAATATTCTTCGCAACACGAAGTCAAATAACTCCTATTTGTGTAGTAGAGGAATAAACGAGATGTTATAAAGTCTCTAGGATGTCGGAATGTTAAATGTCGGAACTGTTACTAGTAGTCTGAAGCAAGGAAGATATACGTATTTCGTTAACTTTATAACAAATATTAATCTCTTTTGTAATTTACGTGTACTCTTTTTTTTAAAATTCAGGCTTTCATAAAAGCGAATTTTTGTTTTCGTTGGGTGCAAGAGTAGACGAACTGCAAGGTTTCATTTCGAATTTTCATGGAAGCTACTTTGATAATTACGTTGCTTGAAAACCAAGAACATGGTTCTTGAGATTTTTTGCGATAAGTGACTCTTCATATTCCAGTAATTTTTATTTTATTTTACTTTTTACTGTCTAGGTTTATATCTAATTTAACAGACCTAACAAGAAATTATTTGTCCATGGGGATAAGTTTTGTTTGATATTTCCTGAAATAGACTATTTGATTTTGTTCATATTTTATTTAAAATAGGGTTGGCTGGTTTAAACCAAGGTGGTGTAAGCCCAATTACGAAAAATGTTGGTAAAAGTGTAAGTGTTCGTAAAATCTTGATGAACATACATTTGTAGGTTATAGTGTCTCAATCCCGTATATTATTCTTAATACATTCAAACGTAGAGCCCCCATTCATTACTCAAAGAGATTATACTACAAAAGCAACATATTTTATAAGTTTAAGAGTGCTTCTTTTGTGATTTCTATAGTTTATTATTATTATTATTATTATTATTATTATTATTATTATTATTATTATTATTATTATTATTATTATTATTATTATTATTATTATTATTATTAT
This sequence comes from Thermobia domestica, assembly GCF_964235325.1. Classification (NCBI taxonomy): domain Eukaryota; kingdom Metazoa; phylum Arthropoda; class Insecta; order Zygentoma; family Lepismatidae; genus Thermobia; species Thermobia domestica. The sequence continues at coordinate 130,831,777 of NC_137466.1, read as the reverse complement.
TATAAAACTGTTATTAAAGAAAATTTTTTTAAAAAGTTTCGTTTTAATAATAATTCCTATTAATAAAATACATCGAAATATCGTACTTTTTCGGGCGTCATGCAAACCCCATGAGAGGCATTTACTGAAATCAGAAGTGACTTTCGTATATATTTATGTATAAATGCGTCAGAGCCAAAGTTGGCTCAAATAATTTTTATCCTTATTCACTTTTCTCGCTGATATGCAAATTAAGTCGTTGTATTTCTTTAACTTGGACTAATAAAAGACGTAGTGAACTAACTTGTACTTAATTAGTTCTTCTGTGCTCTGTACTATTTTGAAATTGTCCATACGTAATTCTGTATAATGTATAATGATTGTGCAACTGTTTATCTTCTTGTACTTCTCGAATCACTCTTGACCGTTATATTAACAAGTATGTAAAGATCAGGACAATGTATCAGGAGTCCTTCGTGAGTGAGTCGTCAGACGTAGAGCATTTGTGGCCAATTAGTCCAGGTTTCGAGTTCAAAGGGAGGACATTTTTTTTTCAGATGTAAGTCGAGTAACGGTTTACACTCCGCTTTAACGTTATGAGACCGCTTCCAGCATAACCCGTTTGATGCATAATAACACCAAGGTGAAACAAACTTATTTCTGTCCATATGTGATATAAATACACAGAACAAATATTTAAACAAAAAATACCTGGTTCAACAAAAAAAGGTTTAAACAAAAAACGGGTCTTTTGTTTTTTCAATAAAAATTATAGTTTTTGCCAAGCCTGATTTAAAAAAGGTTTAATTAATAACTGTTGCATAGATTAACTTAATTTAAAGGGAAAGAAAATTTAGTTCGGCGATTTTCGCGTTTTATTCAATGAGGATTTGTAGGATTTCGTTTGAATATACCATTCTTTTAAGCAGCAACACTGTATGAAGCTTAAAGTGGGGACCGAATCACATGAGCTCCCGCTGGGTCTTGAACCATATCTCCCAGACCAAAGCCGCGTATGCTATCCACTTAACTATGTAGATATTTGTATTACCAAATATGAGCAACTCAATTTGTACTACCAAACAACTTAATTATGCCCTAGAATAGAGTTACTCAAGAGAGGAGACTGTAAGAAAAGGGTGTCGTTACATGGAAAGCTTTGAAGATTGAGAATGTCTCCTCTAGAACAATATATTATTTATTTTGGCAACTAGTCTATGATTTCAATGTCGTAGCTATTTATGTTATAGGGTATAACATAATTATGGTACGCTGAAAATTGTTATATTATGTACTTTCGATGTGGGAAGCGAAAACAGGCAACTCTAACTGATAAGAATGCTTTCCGATGTAGACCATGCAACAGATTAAAATGTCTGTTTAGATAAGTAATTATTTGACGCAGAATTAAAAGGTGGTAAAGAAAGAAAACGTGTAAGCAAACAATTGAATTCCATAAGTATATTATCTATCCTTGAAAAGGAAAGAAAAATTCAAGGAAGACAGTTGTAAAATAATAAAAACGCCATGAATATTATTAGCCTTAAATGTAGGTATAAAGTTCGCGAACAAAGATGAAAAGGAAAGCAGTCACGAACGAGTGTGGAAAAGATAAATGTAATTAGGATCTAGTAGCAGAAAAACATTTTAATTAATATTTAGATAAACATGTTGTTATATCCTTACTTACGACCCGCTTGGGAGAGTAATATTTCCGGAAGCAACGCGCGCTACCCTAGCCACTTCTTTACGCGCTACCCTAGTCAGCTGTTTTAAGTTGGTTACGAATTCATATCATGGGGGTGAAGGTGGATCAAACAGACCCCTGCGGGGCTTCTAACCCGTTCCTTCTCCTCCTCCTCCTACTGCTACTATCACTCTTCCTCCTCCTCTTTCTACTACAACTACTACTTATATGTACAAAAGTAAGCAAATCCTTTTTTTGTGAATTATTTTCATCTTATTTTGATAGAAGAAGTGTTTTAAAAATATGCTTGGGCCGGGTTTGAATCCACGCCAAAAACGAGTTTTATTAGTAGCATGTTGTACTGGCAAGCTCGGCTACGATAGCTGTAAGAGCTAGCGTTTTATTTCTGCTATATGTAAGCTACGTACCAAGAAATGGATAACGTCAACCATTCAGAGCCGTATATTTAATTCCTACTTCTGGCAGCATTACTTCCCCAAGTGAGTCCTCCTTACGTATTGTCAAAACGTAGCAAAATATGTTATAATTCGAAATTTAAAAATATATTTCAGGAGTTGTTTTGAAATTAATTCGAATAAAACTGGTGAAAACTGCAAATTGATCTAACATTAAAATATAAGTACAAGTTGATAATGAAGGCTGCACACATATAGGAATATTAACGTTAAGCAGCTATAGTGAAAAAAAACAACAAAAACCGGAAATTATTTATGGAGGTTACCGGGAAGAGACTGTAAGAAAAGGGTGTCGTTACATGGAAAGCTTTGAAGATTGAGAATGTCTGCTCTAGAACAATATATTATTTATTTTGGCAACTAGTCTATGATTTCAATGTCGTAGCTTTTTATGTTATAGGGTATAACATAATTATGGTACGCTGAAAATTGTTATATTATGTATTTTCGATGTGGGAAGCGAAAACAGGCAACTCTAACTGATAAGAATGCTTTCCGATGTAGACCATGCAACAGATTAAAATGTCTGTTTAGATAAGTAATTATTTGACGCAGAATTAAAAGGTGGTAAAGAAAGAAAACGTGTAAGCAAACAATTGAATTCCATAAGTATATTATATATCCTTGAAAAGGAAAGAAAAATTCAAGGAAGACAGTTGTAAAATAATAAAAGCGCCATGAATATTATTAGCCTTAAATGTAGGTATAACTTCTTTGACTTTAACTTGTTGATAAGAACTTAATGTCGGGAAGACATAAATATTAATTTAAGTGAGGATATGGTAAGGAATATCAGGTAAAGTATTTTTATTTCTATAAACAAAGAGTTGCAGAGATAACCATGTTCTTGCTCTAATTAGATAAGGTTGGATGTCGTACATTCACTCCAAAATAACCTTTTGCTGTTGTACGATTGCTGTTATAGGAGAAAATATAAATCCTATAAATTATAAATTCCGTAATTTCATCCATTATATACTTTTGTTAAGAAGTAGTAGGTTTAACGGTGTTAATTCTTCATCTCTTTCCTACTTTTCTAAAGTTACGTATCAAAATAACTTGATTGTCAAAGCTAGTACAGTTGTTTTAAAAGATTATTCAATAGGAGTGAGTAGTATTCATAAAACCAATCTGGGGCCACTTCCTCAAACCAGGCTTTTTTATATATGAAATCCCCCAAGCATAGAATCTAATTATACACATCGAGAATTACATCTTCCCCACATTGACCCCATACAGAATACATCTTCAATCTACTTTTATGACATTTAAAATCATAAAAACTTACATCTAAAACTTATAACTTATAGCGCTGTCTTTGATTGAAAAAATAGTTTTTTTGTTTGATCGAAATCGGTTTATTAATAGCTGAGTAATACGAACTTAAAGTTTAGTATGTCGCATATGGTTGTTACATGTATATACACTCCCGCTCAATCGCATACACACACATTTACAATATCAGCTGTCGAGCACACATATACATATATAGCAAACAAGAAGGAGGAAGTAAAATTTGGGACGCTTGCCAATTTTTTTCTCTCTCATTCTCTCTCTCTTTCCTTCCTATCAGCTCTGAACGACAGAGAGGTTTATGCAATAGAAACAGAGAGAGAATGATTAACGCCGCAGTATGTCTCGCTTCACATATAGCTAGCATTGGATTTAACGGCTTCACATAGCTTGGCCGCTGTATTCTTCGCTAAACTTTTGTCTCGTAACGATCAGAATTCGAGCGAAATATTTGGCGCTGTTACACGGCGGCCTTGTCGACAGAGCCACTATTTAGTTCCAAAACGTGCCACATGCACGCGCTAGTGTTCCATATACAAAATGTATTTCTCACATCTTTTCTCTCTCTTTCTCCCCACACATTTCTAGAATTGAAGCATTTAGTGATACCAGATTTCAATAACTGAGTTGTATTTGTATATCCAAAGGTCTTAGCTTTTATGGCATTACCATAAAAATATTTATACACTTAAAACATACTTAAAATTACAAGTTTGGATACTGATAATGGAATCTTCTGTTAACCTCGTTCTCTATAGGAAACAATGACATCTTAAACTCTATCCACTGATCGTAATTCAAGCTGAATAGACAGCCGTTAATATCAAAAACCACTTGAACTTCGGTTTGCACATTTTTTACAATTACATTAAAGTTATTAGTAAGAATGAACTTTTTTTGAGGATCCATTTCTAATCACTTCATTTTTTACTTGTGACAACATATTTTTCCTCATTTTCGTTCATTTTTTGGATTTACATACAGAACTCAACAGTTGGATAGTTTTCTTTTAGACCAGTGTATTTGATTTTTATCCCACCTTTAACGATCTCATCAATCATTTTATCTGTTAAGTGTTTTGTAAATCTAGGTGGAAGAAAAACCTTGAACTTCTCACACTCAACTAATATGCTCTTTCCAAACTTAGTTTTAATCTTTTCCATTTTCACAATCTTATATTCCGTATTTAATTCTAATTCTCTTAATCCAATAACGTCTTTTTGTTTAAGACTTCCAAGCTTGATTAAAAAATCAACGTGTTTTGCCATCGTATTTATTGTATAGAAAATCAATGAACACTCTTCAATTTTTAGCTTTACTAAAAAATATTTAATCATTTTTAACAATTTCGTTTGATGGAAAAACTTCCATAAAACAATCGTTAATGAAAACAGTTTGAGGATGCAAGGGTATCTTTTCGATACCCTTTAAAGTCGCCTATGGCTAACTGATAAAGGGCCAGTGATACCTTGAATTGTTTTTGATATTTTGTTAACTATCTAAAACTCTTCTACCACTTTCTCATTCTTGGGATCATATGTAAAGTTCTTTCGTCCAATTTAAATCGCATAACATATAGTATTAGCAGCCACAGCTTCTGCAAAGTCTACAACAATCTTTATGTTTGTTCTCTCATTTACCGACACATTTTTCCTCTTACTACAATTAATCACATACATTGGTCTGTTATCTATAAACTCTTTAGGTTCATAGTACATTTCAGTGTTGCCACATGTTATTCTCTTAAACGCAGTATAATCTTCGTACATCTTAAAAAAATCCTTGTTAGCAATATCTAAGTTTCTTGATTCTTTGGAAATACCTCATTCCTCCCATTCTTAAGATAGATGTTCTTTACCTTACAATGATCAAACTTACTTGCATCTGCTGTTTGTTTACCACTTCTATCAGTTTGGAACATTACAACTACAAAATCAGGCATATCAAATTGTCTAGAATTAAATTCAGTAGTAACATAAAACTCTAAGAAAGAACCTACAACATTCTTCTGAACACATTGATAAGTATGGAATGAAAACATGATTTTGGGTTCTTTAAGAATATTCAACTTTAACTTGTTTTCATAATTAGTTTCGTATTCAACAATAGGCATTCTTATCTCCATACTTTTTATTGTTATTTTTCCATCATGAGGAGCTGCCCCTGATCCAGTCCATTTGTACAAGACATCGTTATTGTTGTTAGCTTTTGTAAATGTTATTCTCAATCCACCTTTCCACATAACCTCTTTATAATCATTTAAAAAGCGTGGAATTAATCTTAATGGATACAAAACGCTAAAGTCCCTTCTTAGACCAAGTTTATCATCCGTTTCAAATCCTGCTTGTTTTAGATATTCAACTTCTGGCTTGGAAATCTTTAATGTTCCAACAGCCGTAGATGTTATTCCTGGTAGCTCAATCTTATCTATAACAACTCCATGCTTTCTAATCTCAATTTGAGAAAAGAAGAATGGGAAGAAGTTATCTACAAGTTTTATAGTATCATTTGCGCCAAATGTTCCTCCAACTGATGCACCAACAACTTCAAAAGTCATATGACAATCTGCTTTGTGTGGATGTACGAACCCATCACCCACGTTGAAATCGAACTCAATATCTTTGGTAGCTTCATTCAAATTATTAAATGTTCTTGTGTTAGCTTTAAAACTCTGTAACTCGTAACTCTCAACACTATCCATTTATTATAAAGAAAATATTGAAACAACGCTTTTATGGGATATGTCCATAAAAGAATCATTGGTCCTTCACATGTGAAGGGCATATTAACAATCAAAAAACTTATAATCCCCATCCCAACTTAACCTTAGCATTCATAGCAGTACCAACCCCAAAAGCAGCTAATCGTTCACCAATTGACGCATCACTACTAAATGCTCTTTTCCATGCTTTAGTTTCTAGTTCCTTATCTGCAATATGTCTTGACTCTGTATCTTTATTGTCTCTGTAGTATATATCGTGTTCTTTACAAGCCTCATCTAATGGGTTAATACCTTCATCACCTCTTTCTAACCTTTCTTGAAGCTTAGTCCCAGGCCCGCAAAATCTAAAACCTGGAATATGTAATTCAAACGAAGTTTATTAATCAAATCATTTACTAACCCCTTCCCAAGCTTCTCATCATTCCAGAATCGTGGTGGTAATGTATTTAACATCTTAATCAAATAACCTATACAATTTGGATCATTAGGAATAAATTGTGAAAGCTTGTTATTAATCATATTCACTATACCTACTTTCTCATTATAAAAGTTATGATTTCCAGCCTTTTCTTCTCCATCTATGACAATTAGCCTATCTATAAGCTTTCTCACGTCATCCATCCATTCATATTCTTTAGGTATCTCGGTATATTGTTTAATTCCTTCCCCAGACTTTGGTGTTTTCTTTCTTGGTGGTGTTGGAGATAAAGATGGTTTAATATAATTATCCCAAATAGGCTTGATAATATTAATGTGCTTACAAGGGACATCACCCAATTGTCCGGCTCCGATTTCAATAAATTTTTTGTTGCTGATAGAGGACATGTATTCATTACTTGTGATGACAGAAATTTTTGCCATGGTGAATGTTTTCTATTTTTTAATAATTTTTAAATGTTGTCATGTGGTTAATAGAGATTACTGCAGAAGTCCCTTACTACCCTCTGTAAATGGAGTGTTAATGAAAGAACAACCATGTAGATACGTATAGGGCTTAGGGGGAAGTCGTATGGTATGTATGACCTTGACGGCAGCCATCTTGAAATCCGCCATTTTGAATTAAGGTCAAGTTTTTTAAATGGGAATAGGGTAATATGATACATAATTCCTGGCTAGAATTTAATCAGGAAGACAATGGTGAAGTTAGTTTTAAGATGCGCTCATTTGGTGAAAAGTTACAGGCATATTAATTGTTTATACTTACTATGTGCGTAAGTCCCTTACCTCCGCTTCTAACCCGCGTATTAATGATAATAAGTGGATAAAGGTTTCGGTAATACATATTATGCCTAGAGGGAAGTGATACGATAAGGGTATCATTGACGGCAGCCATCTTGAAATCCGCCATTTTGAATTAAAGTGAAGTTTTGAAAACTGAAAACCATAGCATGTGGCACCAAATTTTAATAGTACATTTTTCCCAAAAGCCAATGGTATGCTTATTTGTGTTCTATAGTTAACCAGTATGAATCTATGACTCATCTAATGTGCACGAAACGTCCATTATTCGATCTTTCAAATTGGCAATACTCCTAATTTTCATCGCATGTTTTAACATTCCAACTGGCAGTTTGCAATTGTTCCCATGGCTCATGTTTTCTAAATTTATTACATTTTTTTAAGAGTTGCGATTTGTTAGTTCATGAATAGTGTTGGGTAAAAGCATCTAGCAATCTTTCTGAATTTTGAAGACTTACCATGTAATTATTAATTTCCTAGGCAGTGTAATTATTTATTTTAACCCAGAGTACCTGAGTAACCTATGGACCTATGTGATGTAAAGAAATACAAATGAAATTATAAGAAATTGGTGTAACACGAAGTCAAAATTATCACGAAATGTAGCCTACATGTTGCGCAAACGACAGACAGTATTTTTTAAAAATAAATACAACTTTAAAGGAACAGCAGCAATGATAGAAAATATCAAAGAGACATAATATGACTGTTCCCAACACACTGTTTGTACCATGAACAAAATATGAAAACAGGTAACTTGTTTATAAAGAGGTGTAACTTAATCGAGTTCTCGGTCAATACTGATTATAAATCTTACAAACATGAACCATCGACAACAATCGCTGGAAAACGAATGACTTTTTTGTCTAACTAGCTAAAATATTGCCATAGAAAATACATAAATAAATAAATATACAATAAACAAATAAATATAAAACAAAACAAAAGACCATTGATTTACACAACAATCATATTTCGTTTCCTTTTTTGAAGTGAATTTTCAACTTATTTCTCGTCTCATCTACTATTCATTACAAGCTACGTCTGCGGTATTACCTGAATGCAAAGTTGGAGTTCTTTCGTTCTGCGATGATTCATGTCAGTAAACGAGTTTTTGAAGGGCAGGTATAGAAAATAAATAATTACATTGCCTATGAAATTAATAATTACATGGGAAGTCTTCAAAATTCAGAAAGATTGCTAGATGCTTATCCCAACACTATTCATGAACTAACAAATCGCAACTTTCAAAAAATGAAATAAATTTAGAAAACATGAGCCATGGAAACAATTACAAAGTGCCAGTTGGAATGTTAAAACATGCGGTGCAAATTAGGAGTGTTGCCAATTTTTAAGATCGAATAATGGATGTTTCGTGCATATTATGAGTCATAAATTCATACTGGTTAACTATAGAACACAAATAAGCATACCATTGGCTTTGGGGGAAAATGTACTATTAAAATTTGGTGCCACATGCTATGGTTTTCAGTTTTCAAAACTTCACTTTAATTCAAAATGGCGGATTTCAAGATGGCTGCCGTCAATGATACCCTTATCATATCACTTCCCTCTAGGCATAATATGTATTACCGAAACCTTTATCCACTTATTATCATTAATACGCGGGCTAGAAGCGGAGGTAAGGAACTTACGCACATAGTAAGTGTAAACAATTAATATGCCTGTAACTTTTCACCAAATGAGCGCATCTTAAAACTAACTTCACCATTGTCTTCCTGATTAAATTCTAGCCAGGAATTATGTATCATATTACCCTATTCCCATTTAAAAAACTTGACCTTAATTCAAAATGGCGGATTTCAAGATGGCTGCCGTCAAGGTCATACATACCATACGACTTCCCCCTAAGCCCTATACGTATCTACATGGTTGTTCTTTCATTAACACTCCATTTACAGAGGGTAGTAAGGGACTTCTGCAGTAATCTCTATTAACCACATCACAACCTTTAAAAATTATTTAAAAAATAGAAAACATTCACCATGGCAAAAATTTCTGTCATCACAAGTAATGAATACATGTCCTCTATCAGCAACAAAAATTTCATTGAAATCGGAGCCGGACAATTGGGTGATGTCCCTTGTTAGAACCTCTGCTAGATGCTACCTTTTTATCTCGACTTTATTTTTGGAAGGCAGCATCTGATTCTATTATTATTTCCTTGTACTGTTCAAAATCATCATCATCATAATCTTCAATGGTTTTATTAGTATTCGTCGTTAACAATTCCCATAGACCTTCTGTTCCTTTATAAGTTTTACCATTAATTATCAAATTATCACCACTCACTTTAACTTCCAAATTTCCTATCTTGTTTATTATTTTTCCATCTTCTTCTACAGTTCTTATTCCAAACACAGTATCATTTCTTTTACTATAATATTTCGTTGCAATCTTACCAAATGACTGTGCTGTTGTTAAAGGTTCTACTCCTTCCACTTTGTCTTTAATTTGTTTCCTCATTTGTTTTATTTCTCCCGTTATAGGCGTATCGCTACTACTTGGAGAACTATCATAAGTTATCTTTTTAGGTGTTTCTAGTAGACTAGGATCTATTGAAGCCGTCTTATGTGCAACTGGAACAAGTTCAGTTATTAGATTTTTATTTTGTTCTGCTACTTCTTTGATCTCACTTCCCAAGTTTTGAATAGCATCAATTACAGGTTGCTCTTGTGTCTTAAATTTATCGTATATACCTGCTCTTTCTTTCTTCCAAGATTTGAAGCCCTTTATCAAGAACTCCTTCAACTTAATATTCTTATCAATTTCTTTCTCATCCATTTATTTATAGCAAATGAACAAACGTCAATGAACGCCAAAGAACGTCAATAAACGTGAAAAAACGTCCAACGTTAAAACATCAAACGTTAAAACGTAAAACATGAAAAACGTCAAACGTTTAAGAAGTGTTTTATTTTGTTCGAGTTGGAAGTATGTGCACACTGAAAATGAAGCAACAAAAGAGCCATTAGAAACGCTTTGAAATATGTCGATATTTAAACTTGATAATCAAGAGTTATTAACACTATTAGACGAAGAAGGCAATGTATGGTTCAAAGGTAAAGACGTTGTCGCAATTTTAGAGTATACAGATACAAAACAAGCACTGACTAAACACATAGACGAAGATGATAAAACACAACTGTCACACATAAAGTGGGTTGTACAGGAAACGCTACCTGTTAATTCACAGCCTCATACAATCTTCATCAACGAATCTGGTCTGTATTCCTTAGTGTTATCATCAAAGAAGCCCAAAGCTAAAGAGTTTAAGGGATGGATAACAACCGAAGTACTACCATCAATCAGACGAACAGGTCAATACAAACTAGATCAACCCAACGACATGCTTCAGCTAGTGTCAAGTTTCAAGAACATGTTAGCAATCCAATCAGATACGATCAACACATTAAGCCACAACTTGTTTAAACGCGAAAGCCTACTTCAAGCCGTAGAGCCCAAGATAGTACCCTACACTCACAATGAGCTCAAGTTACACAAGTTTGTTTTAATCAAGAAGAACTACAAGGATGGTGATGATTCAGACGACGAGGCAAACCGACGCAACATTGAATTTGAATACTACGCCATTAGAGTCCAAGAACAAAACTTACAATCAAGACTCGACTTAGCACGCAAACGTTACCCACAAATGGAAATCATAATGCAGGTAACAGACCCCAACTCAATCAATCTATTCAATAGGGTTAAAGAGCGCTTACAAGACAAGATAAAAACAAAACAAATGCACTTATCACTTGGTTCAACATTGAGCGAGTCAGATCTAATGATGGAGATACTTAAAGTTCACAAGGACAAGCTTAATCAAGTTGAAGACAGTGCCCAAGACCGTAGCGATGAAGAATAATTCTCATACACAATTGGCTTTATGAACATGTCATCAAGCCTATTAATGAATACGAAGAACGATAGACTCTTATTCAAACGTTTAAGAAGTGTTTTATCTTGTTCCTATACTTACCATTGTTTACCTTCCTTGTCATATCAATTACTATAAAACCACAATCTTCTTGCCAACATCTTGAACACATCTCTTTAAACTTATCATAAGACATATCTCCCCCAACAAACTCATTATACACATGTTTAAGATTAGTATCATCTTGCCTGAATATACATAGGAAATTGACGTTATCTCTTATAAGCTGTTTAGGTACTTTTGAATATGTTTGTGCAAGATAGAAACAGTCTAAATGTCTATGCCTACCTCTTGTAAAGTAATTTCTAACAGTATCTTGATTCTCTAAAATGTAATCATCAAACACAACGACAAAGTATTTTTCACATTCATCAATAGGTACAATAGAATCATTACCGCTTAAGAACGTTGCTATATGCTTATTGAACTTTAGTTCTGCCTTCTCAAATCGATCTTTTAACTGCTCATACTTTGGCTGATTCATGCTTTTAGAACAGCCCTGCCCACGGCGAGCAGATAGTGGAAACTCTCCTCGTGAACGCTCATGAGCATTTTACGAGCAAATACCATTGTTCGTGCTTCGTGGATCTTCGGGTTTTGTCCTTAGAGGAGCGGAAGTGTTGTCAACCTTGACGGTAATCACTAGCTTACCAAAAAAAAAAAAGTATGTATGGTAACTGATTGCCATTTAGTGTAAAGTGTTTTTTACAATGTGGTAACCGTTAACTATAGACAATACAAACTTGTAACAGCAATCAAATGATAAACTATGTACGTTCCTTTTCTTCTTTTTTCTTTCCTTTTGTTAAAGAGGGATGTGGGTTTGTTATATCCGAGTGTGGGTTTGTTATATTATGTTGTTTCGCTTTTTAGGAAAAGAGATAATCTGTTGATAAGAAAAAAAACTGTAGCACTTGTTTGTAATTATCTAAGTATATCTCCAGAAAATTAGCTTATGCATGTATGTGTGTACGAATAGGCTTAGCAAGGGGTTGGTTGTGGAGATTAGAAGCAACTATTACACTATCAATAGGAAGAATAGTATTTCTTACTCCACTTTTAAAGTTACTTTGATCGCAAAGAATCAAACAAAATATTAAGAGAGCCAAAGAGATTTTCCATTTTTAAGTGTGACCGTTAGTGACTGCAATTAGTTTTTTTTTTTTTTTTTAACAAGGAGTGTCTTTTTAATAAGGAAAAATGTATTGTCCCTGGCTGGTTGCTTGCCGGTGGCTTGTTAAAAGTGAAAAAGAATGTTAAATCATTTCAACGACTGAAGCTACACGCTTGTCTTTCTTCGATAGTTACTGACTGATTTTGAAAGTCACAATGTTGTAGGCCTACTGTAAAAGCGTAGGCCTACTGTAATAGCGTAGGCCTACTGTAATAGCGTAGGTCTACTGTAATAGCGTAAATTCGAAAGGAAACGTTCCAACTGAATGATACGAACAATTATTCCCAATGTCTTGAACATGAAACGTGGGTTGCACGGATAACGCTTAAAGTAGGCTGGACTGCACTGGAATTTCCTTCCGGCAAATTAGTGTTTGGTCGAAACTCGGTTCTTCTGGGTAATTGTCTCTTTACAACATTTGAACATTTCTTTTAGGTAATAATAACTAACTAACTCTATGGTCTATGGAACCCGAAGGTTCAATGCCGCGTTTACAAAATATTTCCACTAACTTATGTCCTTAGCCAACTGGATCCAGTTTCTACTCTGTACTCTTATTTCTGCAAGATCCATCTTAATATTGTCTTCCCATCTACGCCTAGGTCTTCCTAGTGGTCTTCTTCCAATTGGGTTTTCAGTTAAAATTATGAAAGCGTTTCTAATTTCTTCCATTCTGGCTACATGGCCTGCCCACCTGAGCCTTCTACACTTCATAACCCTAATAATGTTAGGTGAGCGGTATAAACTATGCAATTCCTAGTTATGAATTTCCTCCAATCCCCATTTTCATCCCTCTTTGGTCCGAATAATAATAATAATAATAATAATAATAATAATAATAATAATAATAATAATAATAATAATAATAATAATAATAATAATAATAATAATAATAATGCGTATTATTATTATTATTATTATTATTATTATTATTATTATTATTATTATTATTTTCTACCTCCCATCGTTCTCCTATCAATCTAGCAACGAAAGGCGTTTACAACTTAGCAAACGTGAAGCGAATGACAAATTACAGACCGAGTGCTAATGTAATACAACGTCACGAATTGTGTAAGCAAGCTAAAAAGGTCTGAAACAATTTGTTTCCGATTTTTGCAGTCGTTTTTGCGTCTGTAAGATGACATGTTTAATATTAGTTTCTTTCTTTCTTTCTTTCTTGTTCATTTGTTAGTTACTTCAACGCTAACTGTAACCTCTATCATGCGTCTTCCTCAACCAAAAAACGTACCAATTTTATTTCCTGCAGTGTTTTCGCGTCACTGCTTTCGAAATGGGGAGGGGGAGAGCACACCTGCACATTTCACGCTTGCGTCTGCACAATGCTTATCATCGTGCGAATTTCTGGCCAGGCTTGGCCATAGGTTTTTCGCCATCATGTGTGGTTGGCAACACTTATCGGATGCAGTGGAAGAAGCGAAGCTAGCAGCACCTGTGCTCACCTGTTCTTATCTTCGCTCGTGCCCGCTCACGCTTTGGCTCCGGGAGCCAATTCATGGACAGGCCTGTTTTAGAATATATGTAGAAGTAATTATTGTTTAACCAACTTGGCTGTAATAAGAAGTTAAATAGCAAAAACGTTTTACCACACGCCGACGGACCTACGATAAGGCATCGAACATCATCAGGTATAAGTTCTCCATTTCTTTTCTTAGCTGTTGTTTCTTTTATCATCTCTTTTACATCACAATTAATAGTTTTCTTACTCATTTATTATAGAGAAAATCATCACCTTTTATGATCTTATTTGTCTTAGAGCATTCACAACCTAGAAACACCATCCAAGATCATGTAGGCGAAGAAGATAAGAAAAATTTTTCAGAAGTTAAGAGCGGCAATTTACCACCCACGTTGGGGTCCACCAGCACTGGACCCCTTTCAAACAATTTGAGGATGAACTGTAGGGTGAGCGTTTTGCTCATCCTTAAAATCTCTATATACCCGTTGATGAAGGTTGTGTGAGGTAGTTCATTTGGAAGGGGGTCTGTAATGCGGACACCATTTGTAGTCTCCAGGTGTTACGTTATCTTTAAGGGCTTGACTTGTATTTGCATAGCTTCTTGTTCTTTGAGGCGGTTAAACAGATTGATAGAGTTAGGATCGTAGCAAGTGCCTTCTTGTAGTATGTGCCTGAGATTAAGAGGTCTGCTGGATTTGAACCTTTAGATGTGAGAAAATACTTAACAGATAGGGAGCTCCGATCGGTGCTACCAAAAATATACACGTTGAAGTCTTGGACTTTTTGGACCTCCGAATACAGCGGGGCAAATTTTATGATCTTATATCTTTAAGTTGTTCTCTGATCTTAAGCAACGTATCTTTTATATATTCGCTATCCATCTCACCATTCAATGTTATTATCATCTCTAACTGTTCTTTAAATGAGTTAATACAAGTGACAATGGTTTTATATTCGTCTTTTCTTTTGCTTATGTTTAACTTCGAAGACAAACCTGTTATTATAGCACTTCCAGTTGCAAGAGACGTTGTTAATATTGAGTAAATTGTTACAGGTATAAAAATATTAATAAACCCAGTTGTTGCAGAAAGTATGACTGATAACGTGATCAAAATGTAGTATGCATATTTAACAATTAGTAGTTTTCTCTTTTTCTTCTTTAAACTGTATTCTAACTTTTGAATAACATCTTCTATTAACTTGATTACTTTCTCTCTTGGAATATCTCTAGGTAAATCAAACTCATTCATTTATTATATAATAAATGGCTAAGGTATTTAAGCTAACAAGTGATACTTCTGTTTTAAAGAAGAAACTCCATTAGGAATTAGACAACAGAAGCAACTATTTAAGTATAGGACTAGTTGGGTTTTACAGTACATATCTGACACCAAACATAACAACACAAAAAAACAGTTTCTCATATGGTGATAGACAAGTTTTTATACCAGAAGGGCAATACAGCTTAAACAGTCTTAATGAATATTTAAAATCTCAATCCATCAACATAACATTATCAGAAGATCATTTAAGAAATAGAGTTAAAATTGAAACTGATAGTAATGATGTTACAATTGGGAGTATAGGCACTGTCCTCGGGTTTAATGTTTTTGAAGTTTTAGAAAAGAACGAAACCCATATTGGAAGCAAGTTGCCAAAGTTTCATCCGTTTGATACTATAAATGTTCACTGTAATATAGCAGATGGCATGTTTGTTAAAGATACAGAATACACACATAGAGAAACAGGGATCATAGCATCATTTAAAACAGATGCCGAGTTTAAACATAGTATCATTTACGAGCCTACTGATCCACTATTTTTCCCTATATCCAAAGACAAGGTTGACAATTTTGAGATAAGGATAACAGATGAGAATGATTCCTTAATTGATTTTGGTGGAGCAACAACAACTGTACTTTTACAAACTAAGATTTTCTCTTAAATAAATAGGAAGATGTGTTCTATTAAAGGTTGTATGTTTAGCGTTCCTTACAACGAACTAAAGGATTTAAATATTGATCATGTATTAACAAAGAAACAACTTAACGATAAATCTAAGAAAATTAAAGAAGGTAAAGGAATGGATTTAACTTTAACTACTGCACAAATGAAAAAGATTAAGAAAGAGCATATTGGCGGTTTTATCTTTACAATTCCAGCCATTTTAGCAGCTTTAGGTGCGGTCGGTTCATTAGCAGGTGGTGCAGCAGCGATTACTAAAACTGTACTTGATGCTAAGAAGAATAAACAAGAACTTGAAGAACAAAAAAGACACAATATGGCTATGGAAGAAAAGCAGGGGGCAGGTAAACCAAAGAAATCAAAAAACTAAAACCATTGACCAACTTCGATATAGAGAGGTTGGCTAAAGAACTAAAGATAAAACGATTTAGAGGTGTATTTATGAGTGATGAACTTCCACAAAAACCTTATGTAAATGAGTGTGGTGTAGTTAACCTTGATAAATCAGAAAACATTGGTACTCATTGGATATGCTATTGGAAAGATAACAACATAAAGTACGTGTTCGATTCTTATGGTGGTGTTCCTCCTAAACAACTGGTACAATATCTTGGTACCGAAAACTTCTTTTACAATGATGAACGAATACAAGACTTTAATTCAGTTATATGTGGTCATCTTTGTGTTAAGGTTTTAAATCTTCTAAATCAAGGGTATTCTTTTAGTGATGTTATGTATATGATTAAAAATGATTAAGCGCTTTTATGGTTTGTATCCATAAAAGTTTTATCCATCTCTTAAACTCTTTGGCTTTGGGCTTCTTTGATGGTAACACTAAGGAATACAGACCAGATTCCTTGATGAAGATTGTATGAGGCTGTGAATTAACAGGGGGGCGTTTCCTGTACACCCCCCTTTATATGTGACAGTTGTGTTTTATCATCTTCGTCTACATGATCTTGAATAGCATCTCTTGGTCGTGAATACTCTAAAATTGTGGTGACGTCTTTACGAGATAAGGATATCCATAAAAGTTTTGCTTTAAGATAAATATGGAAGCTATATATAAAAGATTTTTAGATTATTTTGAGAAGCATGAAGATGAACTAGATGCACTAGATAGATATAATTTTTATCAGTATTTTCAGGATGTTAGCGAGATAGACTTAAAAGATAAAAACAACGTATATAATGTTATTGATTTGTGGAAAATGTTAATACCAAAATTTTTGTACACGGAAGAAGAGTTGGAAAAGTTACGCCCAATAATTACGTTAAAGGAGTTGTTGTCAAATTATATCTCTAGACCATTACAATGCAGTAATTGTGGTAGTAATTCATTTACAAAAGGTATGAGTAGTTACATTTGTGATGTTTGTTCTGTAGAGAGTGGTTGGGTTTACAGTACTTGTGAAGAAACGAAAGCTGCTTGCGTAAGAAAACCATGGTATGATACTATAAAAAGATTTTTAGTTACAGCTATTTCGTTTGCAAGCTTTACAGGATAGAATTATTCCCGAAGAGGTGTTCAAGGTGTTAAATGATGAACTTAGAGATATACCAAGAGCTTTAATATCAACAAAAGATGTTCTAGAAGTACTAAAGAAAAACAAATACACAAAATATTGTCTATTAAATACACTATCACCTAACCGATCAAAAACCATTAAAGTTACAGCATATGGAGGAAACACTTATAAACGACTTCGAAAACTTACACGAGGTCTTTAGGGAGCTGTATCCAGAAAGAGCATTGTTTATTAACTTGAAATGTGTATTGTACCATCTGTTGAAAAAGCACGATGTTCTTGTTGATATTGATTTTAAACACTCACCTAAACAAATAGAGATGTTAAAGAAATGTTTTGAAAAATTACGATGGGCATTTTTGGTATAATAATTGAGTATAGATATATTTGGTAATGTTAAAGATAGAAATGGTGATGTTGATATTAGTGAAGAAAAATTAAAATTGTTGGAGAATTTAAATGATGTTGTTATCGTAAGTCAACTTAGGTCAATAGAAACTCAATTAGAGAACGATAGAAAACGATTTGAAGATGCATTAGAAACGTTACAAGACACATACGTCAAGAAAGAAGATATTGAAAAGATTAGGATGGATACTACTAAATTGGTTATGCAGAAAGAAATCATGCTTCTACTATATCGATTAAGAGCTAAAAACGTTAAGGAGCCAATCTTTAGAATATTTAATCTTTCTAATGGTTACAAATTTCTCTATAATGGGAAAATAAGATGCACATGGAATTAAGTTTGGATAAATATTTTCTAGATATATATTTGGGTGATACTTTGATTAAAGAGATACCTTTTGACTTTAAGAAGAACGATATAATTACGATTAAACCAAATAAAAATTCTGCTATGGGAGAAGGACAATTATTGTTTGTTGTAATGTACATAGAAAGAGAGCTTTCCTAAAGACGTTTGCTATATAATAAATATGGATATCTTTGGTAATGTTAAAATGACATCAGAGTTAGATAATACAGTTGCGAGAAAAGATATTGCTATGTTAAAAGAAGAGCTTAACTTCATCAAACGGAGTTATGTTATAGAGCTTCATAGTCGATTGATATCAGAAAATGTTGAAACTCCGTTCTTTTTAATACATAATCTATCTATCGCATACAAATTTCTTTATAAAGGTAGGTTAATGCATATAGAATCATCTTACAATACGTATTATATAGATATATATTTAAATGATTCTCTAGTTGAAACTTTTCCATTGCACTTTAATACAAATGATAAATCAGCAGTTAGACCATCTAAAGGTTCTGATCTGAAACATGGTAAATTACTATTGCTTCTTATGCATGTAGAAAGAGAAGACGAAGATAGTGATGATGATGGTGAGAATGTTGAAAGCATAATATTAAACAGCGATAGTTATTGATTTTCTATATAATAAACAGGATGTATTGTGTTAAGTGTAAGAAATTGACAGATACGAAGAAAGATACTATTAGAATTGAACAAACAAAGAATGGAAGATATCTAAAGAAAGGTATTTGTTCTGTATGTGGTGTTACTAAAACCCAATTCGTTAAAAAGCCTGATTGACTAGAAGAAGGTAAAGGTGTTAGAGAAGACATTATAGAAGAAATTCACAAACCATCTAGAAAAAACTTTGACAGATTAAGTGTAGTTATAAAAGGTATCGATGATCTTTGACAAGCTGATCTTGTAGAAATGGATAGTGGAGTATTAAAAGGCGTTTCCAAAATCAATAAAGGTTATAAGTATTTGTTAACGATTATAGATGTGTTCTCGAAATATGCGTTTGCTATTCCTGTTAAAGATAAGAGTGGTAAGAATGTTACAGAAGCATTCGAATCCATATTAAGAATGAGAAAACCTAGCAACTTACAAACTGATCAAGGTAAAGAGTTTTACAATAAAGAGTTTAAGAAGTTGATGGAGGAAAATAAGATTAATCACTACTCAACCTATAGTGGTAAGAAAGCTTCTGTTGTTGAGAGATTTAATCGAACACTTAAGCAGAACATGTGGAAAAGGCTCATAGCACAAGGGAATTATAAATGGATAGAGATATTACCAACATTAGTTAAAGAGTATAATCATCAAATTCATAGAACAATTTGTTTAAAACCTATAGAAGTTACCAAGAAGAATGAGAGAACAATATTGGAGAAAGTGTATCAAAAAGAATATAAACGTGTTAAGCCTAAATACAAGTTAGGTGATCATGTTCGTATAAGTAAATCGAAAGGGTTATTTGAGAAAGGATATACAACTAATTGGTCAACAGAAGTATTTGTTATTAGTGAAGTTATTCCATCTAATCCACCTACATATAGAATTAAAGATTTAGAAGAAGAGGATGTGCAAGGTAGATTTTACGAACCAGAATTATTAAAGACGAAACACAAAGATGAATACTTGGTGGAGAAAGTGTTGAGAAAGAAAGGTGATAAAGTATATGTCAAATGGCTAGGGTTTGATGATTCACATAATAGTTGGATAGATAAGAGTAATGTTGTAGTGTAAATATAAATGTTTGTCTTTTATGGTTATTATGCCATAAAAGGTTGGTTTAAATGAGATAAGGGGGTAACGAAACGATACCCCCATAACATATATTTCCAGCGCTTGTATTCGAGCTGTGGAAATTATCAAAAAAGGCGATGGGAACGATTCAACCAACCGCTCTATGTACTGTGTGAGGGTGCACGATCGATAGTAATGTGTCAGTATTTTGGACACTTGTAGTTTCCAGGTCTTCAAATCTACTCTGAAGATCAAAAAATAACCGACTCCCAGATTTCTGTGAGTCGCTCCAAAACAAAATTACATACAAACAAATCAAGGTCACGGAAACGGGGACCCGCGTTAATCCACAACAACATACAATCTTCATTAACGAGATAAGCGGTCTAGATATAGACCACTTCAAAGAAGCGACGTATGCATGTTTGAAAGGGGTCCAGTGCTGGTGGACCCCACGAAAATGAAGTTAAAAATAAAGATTTTCTATATAATAAATATGGGTACTATGGATAGTCCTCTTAGTTTAAATGATATTTGCTATGAACAGATCAAAGATAACTATTGGTATGGTATCTTTGGTGATTCCAAGTTGATTATAGATAAGAGTACAGGATACTTCAATGCTACTAAGTTGTGTCAGAGTGGTGGTAAGAGGTTTGATCATTGGTTAGAAAACAAACAATCAAAAGAGTTATTAGATTACTACAACAAACTTCGAAGTTCCCAGCATTCTGGGGGCTTCAGAAACTCATCTTACACAGTAAAACTAGCTGGTAACGAAATAAACAATCTAATCTCAGGAACATATATGTATAAAAAGATATTTCTCGCTATTGCTTTATGGGTATCACAAGACTTCTATGACAAATGCTATGATATTATCCAAGACTATTTCGTTTCTAATTTTAAACAGATTCAAGAAGACCAAGAAGAGTTACAATCAAGAGTAGAAGAGATAGAACAACAAATAGTGCAATTACGATTGTACAATCAAGAACTAGAAAGCAAAGTTGATTATCTCAAAACAGTTGCAGCACCATATACAGAAGATCCAGGAAAGATACATAGGCTATTCATTATCAAGAAAAACCTTACTAAAGAACAACTTGAAAATATACTCTTTTACTATGACGAAGAAGAACGAGATCAAAAAGAAAGAATAGAACGATATAAGTATTGGGTTGGAAGAGTACAAACATGCAATTACGAAAGTAGGATTAAACAACTCAAACTTAAGTATCCAAGTATGAGTATTCTGCTTAACGTCGACGATCCAAACACTATCAACTTATACAACAGAGCTAAAGAAAGATATGATGATAGAATAACTTGGCGCGGTTCGTATGAACACAGATTTAACTGATATAGATCTTGTTGACAGGTTTATTCAGTTAAGAGACATTTAAGTATAAAAAATACGAGAAACTAAATATACCATTGCTTTTATGGGTTAACCCATCAAAGTACAATTTAAGTGTTAAACAAACCATCTGTTATAACACCGAATGCTAAATTCAATATACTACCTAAATCAGGATTATTATGATATTTTCTTATTATGGCTCTCCAATCTACGTAATGTCTAAATATATATATATATATATAATCTACAGAGAGGTCTTGATAAATGGAAATGTTATGCCAATGAACTCTGTCTTTGAACTCTGCAATAAATTCTTCTGTTAAATTTTGAGACATTGAAATCATTTCCCAATCTACTTTGTCAGCGTAATCTCTTATAAGGTTTTCTGATAATTGATGAGTTCCAGATAAGCACCACCAATGAACTCTATCTGCATGTTTTCGTATAAAGGCTTCAGAGAGTTTGTTTTTATAAGATATAGCATGAAAATCAACTTTATCTATAAACTCATTAATAAATTCTTCAGATAGCTTTTGATTATACGATACTTCTTTCCAATCAACTCTATCTGCAAATTCTCTTATAAAGTCTTCTGATAAGTCTTGGCTTCCTGAAATAATCTCCCAATCAACTTTATCAGCTAATTCTCTTATAAACTCTTCCGATAACTTTTTCCATAAACATATTTCACTCAAATTAACTTTCAGCAGATATTTGCGTATGAAATCTTCTGTAATGTGATCATAGTTATATTCCCCCTCATAATCATCATAACCTATAGATAGCCATTGTTCATCAGTCAGTGAATCTAATATTTCATCAGACAAGTCCATAACGTTTGCATAGAGAATGTTTTGTATAAGAAATGAGTTGTTTTCTTTAGTGGCTTTCTTGAACAAATGATCTAACATACCTATGGACACGCTAAAATTTATTTTGTCTTCATCATTATAACCACCAATATCTAAATATTTACATACACAATGAAATACAGGTTTGTAACATAATATTTCCTTAGCAGTAGTCATGTTCGTTTTTATTCTTAGATTTTTAAAATTTATTTCATTTTTGTTGGTTTTGTATATAATAAATATGGAGAAAGAATTTGATTTATTACATGATAGACTTACCCTTATTCATGAAGATCTTAAACTTTTAGCAGCACTACTAGAGAAGCAAATACTGTTAAAGGAAAAAGAATTAATAATAATGCAACAAAAAACATCTGATTTGAGTAGTGATGATGAATATAAATATGGTAGTGATGATTATGATGATGATGATGAGTAAGTTTACAAAAATGATTTAATTTTAATATGTGTATATGTGACTTTGATGGGTTATTCCCATGAAAGTCCTGTTCTAATACAACGCGTAATATGTAGACAATGGCAGGGGTGTACAATGTTAAGCGTTGTACTAGGACAAATGAAAATGAACTGAAATAACCCGGTGAAGATAAAAATTGAAGATTTTCTATATAAGAAATAAGACGACTAATTATAATAAATTTACTGTAGTAGAGTTAAGACGACAATGTAAAGAGAGGGGAATCAGGAGATATTCCCGATTAAGAAAAGCAGAACTGATAGACCTTCTTAGACAATATGACGATGAACAAAGCAGAAGGCAGATTAGAAATATATTCCCATTTAAAGAAGAAGTAATTGAAAGACCAAAACCGAAAAGACCTAAGCTAAAAGTTGAATTGAAAGAAACATCATTGAAATATAGATTACAGACATTTAGAATAGAAAACATTGATGGATATAAAGATCCTTTGAAATTCTTAAATGCAAGTAGTAGGATTGTTAAAAATAAAATCAAGGACAGTTTTAAACTTTTCAATGCGCTTAAAGTTAATATGTCATTTATTTGTAAATTTTAAAAAGAAAATACGATACAAGAACATAATTTTAAAACTTCAAATGAAATAATACTCGAATTTACAGATTTAGATGACTTTTGTAAAAAAGCTTCATACAAACTCATAAGAGAAATGGAAGAGTTTCAAAGTAAAGGATCTGGATGGATGTTACATTCTATAGACTTTTTAGAATTAAGAATTAATAAGTATGTATCAATGAGAGGTTCCTCTTACATAGAACTTCCATACATGATTAAGAAGAGAAGAGCATGTGTTAATATAAAGAATAATGATCAAAAGTGTTTCCTATACTCAGTCATACCTGCATTATATCCAGTTAAACATGGGCAGCATGGAGACAGGGTCTCTACATATAAAAAACATGAAGACAAGTTTAAAGATGTTTTTAAAGATATCCCATTTCCTATACAAATTATTGATATAGCCAAGTTTGAAAAGAGAACTGATATTCCCATTAGTGTATTTAGTTTTGATCATAACTATTCAATTTTTCCACTTCGAATCGCACAAGAAAAGAAAGAAAAACATATTCATCTGTTATATCTTAAAAGTGAAAAGAAAACTCATTTTTGTTGGATTAAAGACTTGTGGAAGCTTGTAGGCAGTCAAATAACTAAAGATGGTCATAAAAGGTTCCTATGTGAAAGATGTTTAGCTAAGCATTTTAAATCAGAAGAGTTATTAAAAGAGCATGAAAAATACTGTGGATTATATTCAGCTGCAAAAATCGTTTTACCAAAAGATTGGAATAAGGTACTTGAATTTATTAATTATAAACGATCTTTGAGAATTCCATTTACAATTATTGCTGACTTTGAATCACTATTAAAGGAAATTATTACATGCCAACCTGATCCAGAAAGATCTTATTCAAACGCATATCAAGAACATAAACCAAATAGTTTTACATACTATGTCAAAAGCACTTTAGATTCTTATAAAAGCAAACCAGTAGAATATATAGGAGATAATGTATCAGATGTATTTGTAGAAAAATTAAAAGAAGAAGCTATTAAAATTGCAAAGATTTATGATACTTATAAACCTATGAATCGCCTTACAGAAGAAGAAAGAAATATATTTGAATCATCTGAAAAATGTCATATTTGTGAAAGAACTTTTGAAGAACTTCCACGCTTATTAGAAAAGAAAATAGAGAGGTTAAATATTTTAACTAGTTATTTAAAAAAGAAAATCGAAGAAGGTTATAAACATCTAGAAGAGGAATTGTATATGAAAAAAGATGATGATGATATTGATGATATAGGTGACATATTAATGGATATAAAAGAGCAAAAGGAGGATATAGAAGTTATACTTGATGAATGTACTAAAGAATTGAAAAAGACTATAAACAATATAAAATCATGTATAACCAAAGTTGCTGATCATGATCATTTAACTGGAAAATTTAGAGGAGCTGCTCATTCTTATTGTAACATAAAATATACAAACCCAAGATTTATTCCTGTGTTGATTCATAACTTATCTGGATACGATACACATCTATTTATAAAAAGTTTAGGAGGCGGAAAATTAAAAGAAAAGATAACTATAATACCTAACACAGAAGAAAAGTATATTACATTCTCAAAAACGATAAGATACAAGAATAAAGAAAATAAAGAACGATCAATCCAATTAAGATTTGTAGATTCGTTTAGATTTTTATCAAGAAGTCTAGCTGAATTAGCAAAAAATTTAAAACCAGAACAATTTAGAGAAACATTAAAATTCTTTCCTAAAAATGTAATTGATTTAGTAAAAAGAAAAGGTATCTATCCATATGATTATGCTGATTCACCTGAAAAACTAGATGAACCTGTTCCACTATCTAGAGACAAGTTTAAGAATAGATTAACAGGAGAAGATATAAGTGACGAGGATTATAACCATCATCTATTAATCTGTAAGATATTCAATTTAAAAATCTTAAGAGAATATACTCAATTCTACAACAAAACAGATGTACTTCAATTAACAGACATTATTGAAAACTTCAGAGATACAGCTCTTAATACATATAAATTAGATCCTGCATGGTATTTCACAAGTCCAGGCTTCTTCTGGGATGCAATGTTAAAGATGACACAACAAAGATTAGAATTGTTAACTGATTATGATAAACTACTCTTTATAGAAAAAGGTATAAGAGGTGGAATTTCCCAATGTTCAAATAGATATGCAGTAGCTAATAATAAGTATCTAGAAAATTATAATCCTAAAGAGAAAAGTTCTTACATAATGTACATGGATGCAAATAACGAATATGAATGGGCTATCATCATATGCCTTATGGAGAATTCGAATGGAAAAAGGTTATTAATGGTGTAAATGATAACTACTGGATTAATAAAATATTAGAGACAGACGATGAGTCTAATACTGGATATACACTAGAAGTCGATTTAGAGTATCCAAAAGAACTTCATAACAAACATTCAGATTTGCCATTAGCTCCTGAAAATTATATAAACAACAAGAAACTTCCAAAATTATTAACAACACTTTACGATAAAGAAAACTATATATTGCATTATCAAAATTTAAAATTCTATGTGTCACAAGGTCTCAAAATTAAAAAGATACATAAAATATTAGAATTTAAACAATCAGGCTGGTTAAAGAAATATATAGAATTAAATACAAAACTTAGATCGCACGCAAGGAATGATTTTGAAAAAGACTTCTATAAACTAGCGAATAATGCAGTATTTGGAAAGACTATGGAAAACATAAGAAAGAGAGTAGATATAAGACTAGCACATAATGTAGAATTAGCAGAGAAACTAATAGCTAAACCTACTTTTAAAGATAGAACTATATTTTCCGAAGATCTAGCTGCTATTCATATGTATAAGACAAAAATTACTTTTAACAAGCCTATCTATGTTGGGATGTCTGTTCTGGATATATCTAAAATTTGTCTATATGATTTCTATTACAATGTGTTGAAGAATAAATATGGAGATAAAGTCAAACTATTAATGAGTGACACAGACTCGGTTATAGCACATATAGAAACAGAAGATGTATATGAGGATAGGAAAGCTATGTATGAGCATCTAGATACATCTGATTACAAAGATAATAACCAATATGGGATAAAACAAGTTAACAAGAAAGTATTAGGAAAATTCAAAGATGAACTGAAAGGTGAAATCATAGGAAAAGTCGTAGGTCTCAAATCAAAGATGTATTCAATACAAGCACCTCAAATAGACCTCGAAGATAAAAACTTTAAAAGTAAATTTGATAAAGACAAATGTTGTAAAAAGGCAAAAGGAATAAAATCGAATATTGTTAAATCAGAAATAACTTTCAAAGATTACGAAGATTGTGTCTTAAAAGATTATGGATTATATAAAATGCAAAATACTATTAGGAGTAAGAGACATAATGTATATTCAGTAGAAGAAAACAAGCTAGCATTAAGCTCTTACGATGATAAAAGATACATATTAGAAGATGGGATACATACTCTAGCTTGGGGCCATTATTCGATAGATTTAAGGAAAGAAGATTTACTAACAAAACTAAAAGAACTAATGGATAGCTATATCAAAGGGAGACAAGAAAAAGAAAAGCGAAGAATAGAAAGTTTAAGAAATGTTTAGATATAAGTTTTAGATGTAAGTTTAGGTGTAAAATTCTTTTATGGTTATATATCATAAAAGTAGATTAAAGATGTATCCTGTATGGGGTCGATGTGGGGAAGATGTAATTTTCAATGTGTATAATTAGATTCTATGCTGGGGGATTTCATATATAAAAAAGCCTGGTTTGAGGAAGTGGCCCCAGATTGGTTTTATGAATACTACTGGAGTGAAATTATTCTGATCGAATTTACATATAAAAGAAACTGTAACATATTAGCTTTAACAAGATTAGCATGATCGGAATGGAATACGCAATATGTGAATTTTCTCAAAATGTCAAACTTTCTTTTATGTACAACGAGGTATTTTACAGATGGAAAATGGAATTATATATATTCTTAAGCACTTTTATTGAATATCAGCGATTTTTTCCTTACACGTTTACGGAATGGGAATACATATTATGAATTTGATAATTATATTAAACCAATTACGTTCAAATTTTCAGCTAGAAGAAAGGTGAAACTTATAAAATGTGACTGTTTTACGAATGAAATGTCTTTTCTACATTACGAATGAAAGTCAAGCTGAGAACAACCATCAATTTTATAACATACTATATATCATACACTTAGAAACAGTGAATACTATATTTATATTCAATATTGTATCGCGGAAAGCAATTTCACCTACTAATGTTGTGTGATAACTTCATTCATCACTTCAGGCCCGAATTCTCTGTTGATATTTTGGCTGCTAGCTGTGCAGGAAGTTTAAATTGATAAAGGAAAATCAATCGCATTGGATGCCAATTATTCACATGATCCTGTCAACATACATCATATTTTACCCTGCTTGAGTACACCACCCGGTTTTAGGAATATGCATTTTGTTTTTGACGACAAATTGATTGCGCAAATTCATCAACTGATTGTTTTATACATGATTTGTTCAAGCCAAATGTAAATTTGGAAATTCAAACCATACATTCCATATTCACGGCCAAATTTTCTTCTATTGCCAGTGTCTATAGAAAGAAACAGCCCAAATATATTGGCAGAACTAGAGAGAATTTTAATTCTACGTTAGAACGTAAATTTTTTACTTAAAGTGTAATTTGTCAAAGTTTACACATAACCTCTCATTGCAAAAGCTGCGAGTTGTTTCTATAAAGTTCATATTTCCGTCATAAAGGCAGTAAAATACGATCTAAAGCAACCTAATATTAATATCTAAGTAATAAATTATATTTTAACGAAGTAAATAAACTAAAACTAGGTGTACATATGTAAAACATATATATCAGTCATTTGTTGAATTATTCCAGCTACATTAATTGCTACATGATGTTCATAACTACTGTATACAAATATATAAATGTACACGAGAAACATGGGCTCGACATACTCTCTATGCTCTTATATTTTAATGTATGGTATACCCTATGTTAGAAAATAAGAGAAATAACAAAATATTTTTTCGCTGTCTAAAGCGTCTTAGCCGTATCGTTTACACTTAACCGCTATACAATTTACAATACTCATTAACTAAACAAATGTTAATTAAGCTATCTGTAGCTAAAATTTTATTTGTATTTAAAATTGAGAATTTTCCTTTGAGTGAAATTTTAATTATTAATCCATTATTTAATAGCACCTGTTTGATTACAAAATATTTCCGCACGATTTTATATATAAATATCCTGAACTGGCTTTATTGTGCTAATTACCAAACTTCGGGTGCATCCATAGAATATAAGTAGACAGTTCTATGTTCTTATTTAGTAGATTTAAAATTTTAATTTAGCTGATTGGCTGTGATAATAAGACCATTTTGCTGTCAATCTGCTTTTAATCTGGTATTTAATTTCGATATTTTTGGTATTCTTTAAGTGTTAAAATTAGTTTACTTCCTGTTCCTATCTTTTACTGAGTACAACGTCCCTATTATCTTGAGTAACGTCATACTTTACACCATAAACTTTGTCCCTTTTATGTTTGTTTCCCGACTAACCTGTTCCCATGCTTTTTCTTATGTAAAAAAGGTTTTTCATATATTTTCATTTGCCAGTTGAGCTAATTATAGCTGGAGGAGAAAACATGGAACAAGATACACAAGCTCATTTTCCTTATCTAGAACAAGGAGGAACTGTCACAAGAATTAAAAGAATCCATTGATAAAAAAAAAACTTATTTGTTCATCAACATTCTATAAAATCCTCTATTATCAAGATTGATCGCATACTTGGATTTAATCATTGGACATTACCAGTGCGGATTTAGGCAAAATCGATCAACTATTGACTAGATATTTACCATTCGAGAAATACTCGAAAGGAAATGGGAATACAAAACTCCGGTAGATCAA
Organism: Thermobia domestica; assembly: GCF_964235325.1. NCBI lineage: Eukaryota > Metazoa > Arthropoda > Insecta > Zygentoma > Lepismatidae > Thermobia > Thermobia domestica. The sequence continues at coordinate 130,802,546 of NC_137466.1, read as the reverse complement.
TTATTTATTGATTTTAGAAATGCCTACAATTCGGTTAGAAGGGATACATTGTACAACATCCGTACAGAATTTGAAACATTGAAAATTCCATTTAGATTAATTAAGAGGTGTTTAAATAAATGAAGTCAGAGTAGAAAATTTCTTATTCGGGAGATTTCAATTTGAGAATGGCTTGAAACAATGAGATGTGTTGTCGCTATTATTATTCATCGTACTTCTGGAGTACGCTATGGGGAAAATCAAATACAGGAACCAGGTTCTAGAGCTGAATGGTATTCACCAAGTTATGGTGTATGATAATGATGTAAATCTTGTAGGAAATGATAGGAAAACAACAGAAAGAAACACAGAGGTCTAATTAAACACTTGCAGGATTATGAATTTAGAAGTAAATGCAGAGAAAACCAAATACATGAAAGTTTGCCGGGGTGGTAATACTTCAAATTATGGATGCGTTTAATTATGAAATAATACTTCGACTGAGTAGATATTTTCAAATATCTAGCATCAATATTAATAGAAAAAATCCTTATCCACTAAGAAATTAATTATGGACTGAAAGCTGGGAATTCGTGTTATTAGTTTTTTTCAAAATCTTCTGTCGCGAATTCTGTCGAGAAATTAGAAGCTTAAAGTATATTCAAGGATAATCATGCCTGTAGTGTTGTATGGTTGCAAAACACGATCGCTAACTTTGAGGGAAGAACGCAGACTGAAAGTATTTGAGAATAAAATCTTGAGACGAATATTCGGACCTATAAAGAATGGGGATGGAGAAAACTTGATAACAAGGAACTGCATAGTTTATATCATTTGCGAAATATTGTTAGGATCAACAAGTCTAGGTGATTTAGGTGGACAGGTCACGTAATCAAAATAGAAGAAAGTAGGAATACTTTCAAAGTTTTAATTGGAAATCCAATCGGAACACGACCATTAGGAATTGTTAAGCGCAGATCGGAGGACAATATTAAGGCGGATCTCGCAGAATAAGGAATAAAAATTAGTAAGAAGAGACAGAAATCAACGGAAAGCTTTTACGAACGTGGCATAGAACCTCAGAGTTCGATAGGTCATTGAGTTAGTTATTTGCATTTCCACGAATAAGAAAAAATATTGTTTGCGTTACTGCTTGCGTTACGTTTGGGCTTTCTGTTTACTGTGGGAACTTCGTGGTGCATATATTAGATGCATAAATTTCAGAAAATGTTGAAATTGTGAATTTTTTATCGTAAGATTAATACCTAAAGATGTGCGAATAAAGGAGTTTGCAAGGATTGAAAGAATGGTAGCAATGTTGTCCTATTAGCACGTGTGATAAAATTCTTTTTTTAAACATGAATTGGCTTTGGAGTTAGTTTAAATGAAAATACTCAGTATTGCATATGCCTTGTATTTTCTAGCGGTAAACTTCCATTATTTCATTCAAGTCTATTGGAGCGTAGCTAATGTGTAGTGCCGATTTAAATTATTAATCTTTACAATCTGAGAGTTCTAAACCTCACGAACACGTAGGGTTCATAAAATACTAATATTCACTTTAACTTCATTTATTCGAGATATGACAACCTCATCTTAATCTAATATAAATAGAATAAAGAGTTTGTTTGTCTATGTCTCTATCTGCCTATGTGTGGCCTGCAGACCAGATGGGAAGACTGAGGGTTACCAAATTTGGGTCACGGGTATGTTGGTCTAGTCCCCAGACCAAGACAAAGCGTTTCTTTCTTCAAATTTCGAACCAGGGCGTTTACCGGGACATGTAAAAGTAGTAGAAAATTAGTGTCAAATTCATAGTTTTCGCGGTCGCTGAGATCAATGGTGAAACTCCGAACTCATTAACTTCCAAATTCACCCCATTTGGCTGCGGACTGGAGGTCACCGGGGGATACGGAAACATATAAAAGTAATCCAAAATTACTTACATTAACTTCAAATTCATTGTTATCGCAGTCGCTGAGGTCAATGGTAAAATTTCCATTAGCGATGACTTTCAAGTTCAGCTACCATTGTATGCGTGCCGGGGTTAACTGCGAAAGGGAACTTACCGAGAAATGTAAAAATAATCCAAAATCACCGTTATTAGTGTCAAATCCATATCACCCACAGACCTTAACTTCCAAAAATAGCCCCCATGCAAAGAATGGATATTTCAGCTAGTTTAGAAATAAAACCGTGACTATTTGACCACCTGATATTTTCAGCTGATAATACGGTTCCTTTAAATTTTGGACGGTACATATCTGAGTGCAAGAAAAAGCAATTCGATATAGGAAACAGTAATAGTTTATGAGTAATATATTACCAGTTCGTATGCATCATATCTTGACTAATGGAAATATGTACTAATCATTAATCTTAGGAAAAGTCATAATCATTCAGCTCGACGGTGTCTTTACCAAACATTCAACCGAATTGTCCTTTTACTCTATTTCAAATTCGTTCAAGAGACTTCCTATCATGCTTCACTAACCTACTTTTCTCCTTCCTTATAATTGCTGTTAAAAAGTAGTATTAGCACTACAGCTTAAGAAATCAAACAACGAGTATCATCTGATACCAAATTATTTGTATTTTTCGTATACAGTACATAAATTAATAACAGAACCTTTCCGAGCGGAATAGAAATCTACCATCTGTGTAAGATTGACAACAAACAGCGTACTTTGTAATGCTGAAAAAGTTAATTTCTCTTGATTTTTTCGAAACCTACACATTTGAATTCGTTTTGAAACATGCCATTTTGTTAATTTCGATGTTCAATCGATACATTTCCGTCACAGTTAAACTTAAATTAAACTTTAAGAGTGTTCATAATTTTGGGCTATTTAATTAACCATACTGTATATTCTATTTCGTCTTTCTAATATCGCCTTGCTGTTTGATAAGTATATTTTTCAGGTTCAATTTCATCTTTAAAAGATAGAGAGAATATCATACAGCATAAATTTTTAGGCACACAAAACATACATTTGTTTTGATCTGTCTTCTCGAAAACGAAGCATGAGAATTTACATGTTCACACGAATTTTTTTCAACTTAAAATTATATCAATTCTTGTAGTTTTCTTCTTTGATTTTTCTGTTTTAGTTAAACACTCATAATATTGTGTAATATTCTTTACTTGTTTCATGAATATGGTACTTTCTTTGCTCTGAAATGTACACTTCTGGTCACAAAACCCTAAGCAGCTTTCCAGAGTGTAGTATAAAAGGGGACGCGGCAGAAGTCCTAAAAGGCACAAGTCCTAAACCGCACAAGTCCTAAACGGCACCTAGAACTTTCTTGTGGCGCTACCATCGCGTCCGTAAGAAGAATACTGTCAATCTGTTAGTCAAAGGTTTAAATATACTGCTTCATATTACAGAACCTTAGTTCTTACAAGTACTTTGTATAAATACATATTCTATCGATCTGATATAAATAATAAATAAATGAAGCCTATTGTTGTTTCTTGCTGTTTGCATGATAATATAGTCCAGGAACTTTAGTCAAAAAATGGGTGTTTCTTCGGAAAAATTAGAAGCCAAGGTTTTTCTTCACAAAAACGTTCATTAGGTCATTCTAAATGACATATCAAAAGTCCCCGACTTTCTGCTGTACGCTTCCCCTTTTTTCGGGGGGTGGAAGTGGGGGAGGAAAACGCAATTTAAAATACAATCAAATTCAGCTTATTTGCATGTTAACCTAAATATTCCGAATAAAAAACAAAATTTACCGGGAACGCTTAGCACATGTGCTCGTAAATGTTTCACAGGAAGTTCCAAAGAATATCGGGTCGGGTTTCGGAAATATGACGTCACCAAAATGGCCGGCACCAGAATTTGTAGTGTTTTGTGGGAATGGTTATAACTTCCCGCAGAATAGTGGTAAAACGGTCGTTTTTGTTTCAGATTGAAGATAAATAATTACCAAATATACGGAATGAAACGTAGTTCTGCATTGTTAATTTCTTTTGAGATACAATAACAAAAAAACTAGTTTTTGAGTACCTGGTTTTAAGTGTAAATGCAAATAACTCAGTAATCATAAAATATTTCAAAATATATCTTCAAATAAAGGTTGTAGAACATTATAAAGCCTTTCCAACGGTATCTGTACCTGCATTTTTTGTAACTAAAACCAACTAAAAGGCAGAGGTTCAACTGCACAATTATGGGACCAGTATTTAGATATGGTGTTAATCCGTAAAGAGTTTATTAGGACAGAGAGGATGGTGTGACTGGAAGGCATATCTGTCTGCAGTGAAGAGGATGATTCCGTATTTCCACGCCGCAGGACATTTTTTGTACGCTAAAAGTGCCAACTTGTTTGTACAAGACATGGTAAAGTTGGAGTACATAATGAATGGAGAAATCTATAGAAAATTTACTGCAGACGTTTTCACTGTTAAGCGATCAGACAAATTTTTTAGTGGAACTCCAACAGATATGGTAATAGAACAGTCACTCATGAAGTCTTCAAAGATACGAGGAGGCTTTGTGCATGGAAGAAGTACAAAAGAGAATGTTTTAACTAAGTTTTTTGTTGGTTTGTTAAGGGCGAGTAACATTTCTGAAGGACTAGAAAACTTTTGTTGGATTTCGTTTGCAAGTGGAGAACAGCACGTAGATGCACGAGAATCTCGAATCAAACGGGACCAAGAAGATGTTAGGAAAGTATCAGAGAGGTTCAGTTACCACAACCCTTTCCCAAATGTACAAGTGATCATGTCTATAGCAACAGGGGTTACAGGTGATGTGGAGAAGATAAATTGCTACGATGCACTGAACATTGGAGCAACCATGATGGAAAGAAAAGTTGGTGACAATTTTCATGACATAAAATATTCTCGTAGTGATAGGGTTCTTTCTCTTCAATCAGTGAACAGTCACCTTACGGTACATGATGTTACTGTGCCTGTCGATCCACTGCTGTTGTTTCAACGATTCAGCATAATCAAAAGATCAGATGATGACCTTCGAGCATGTTTAAATTTCGAATTGGATCCTTACCCAATGGCTCTTTTTGATGCAACTGGAATGAGAAAAACGAAGAAATCATCCTTATTCAACATCTTCAACCCGACCAATGTTCATCCTGATCTCGGAAACGCAAACTACTTCTTCATCGAGTGGTGTGGCGTCAAAACGATTCTTTCATGGATATTTGTGATAAATATGTGTCATATGTGGAAAAACACTTCGGTCAAAACACTGTCATCGTATTTGATGGGTATGGTAATCCTCAGAAAAATGTAAAAGGCATGGAGCAACTTCGACGGTGCTCGAAAGCAGCATCAAAAACAATTATATTTGATGGAAACATGGTTGCGACTACGAGCCAAGAAAACTTTCTCGCCAATGCAAACAACAAAAGTAGGTTGATTGCTTTGCTCGCTGATAAATTCAAGGCTGTCAATATTGATGTCAAACAAGCAGAGAATGATGCTGATGTCCTTATTGTAGAAACCGCACTCACGACATCAAAAATTAATTATAATTCTACAGTTATTGTTGATGAGGATATTCATTTGTTAGTAATCATGACAGCTCGATCTCCGCCGAATTTAGAAATTTTTTTCTTGAAGCCAGGAAAAGGAAGACAGACCAGAAGATTTACTCATCAAGGAGTTTAGAAGGTGTATTCAAAAATCACATTTTATTTCTACATGCTTTTTTAGGCTCTGATGGAACATCCGCCATTTTTCAGAAGGGGAAATCAGGTTATTTGAAATTATTACAAAAACGCCCAGATTTAAAACATGTCGTAGAAATTTTTAATAGAAGTAATGTTTCCCATCCAGAAACAACTGAAAATGGCATACACTTTTTGTAGGGGGATTATACGGTGCATCTGCAAATGACATTTCACTAAATGATTAGCGTTACCATTATTTCACAAAATCCGTGAAGAGAAATAAGTCTGTCGATTTAAAAGCCATACCACCGATTTCAGCTGCAGCACAATATTTGTTTCGGGTTTATTACCAAGCACAAACATGGCTTGGAAACCAACTAAATCCTGAGGAGTGGGGTTGGTTTACGAAAGACAATTTGTTAGTACCAATTCGATCAACGCAGCCACCTGCTCCACCATCCCTTTAAAATGATTTTCTGTTCATGATTTAAAGGATGCGGATGTCGAAAGCTGGGTCTGTTCTGTTCTCTTGCTTGTGCAAATTGTCACGGGCAATCCTGTTTGAATGTCTCTCCAACGGAAGGAATATCTGAACGTGAAATATTCATGGACACCGAAGAAATAGAGGCCGGATACTTATCGAGTTTCTTTGCTGATTGATAAATAATAATTGTAATTATAGCATGTCCCAAACCGGGTGGACATGCTATAATTACAATTATTATTTATCAATCAGCAAAGGAACTCAGTAAGTAAACCATTTCAGGTAAGTTGAATAGCTTACCTTTCTTATTCATTATTACTCTGAATTTTACATTTCTCATTCTATAAACAATAAGAATATATCTCCGAACGTTGTAAATCCTCATTTTTGTATCTGTGTCTAGGGTGTATGTGACTTACGGATTCTAATGCGATATTGAATCTTATATCCATTTTTTTTTTCATTTTTTTTAAAGTAGGCTTATATTGTCTTTACAAGAGTCGGTCTATTAAATAAAACAACATACCTTCCTTACATTTCAAAATACAAAAAAAAATGCAGGTTCAGGTACCGTTGGAAAGGTTTTATAATGCCCTACAACCATTGTTTGAAGATATATTTGGAAATATTTTATGATTACTGAGTTATTTGTATTTACACTTAAAAGCAGGTACTCAAAAACTGCTTTTTTTTGTTATTGTATCTCGAAAGAAATTAACGATACAGAACCACGTTTCATTCCGTACATTTGGTAATTATTTATCTTCAATCTGAAACAAAAACGACGGTTTTACCACTATTCTGCGGGAAGTTATAACCATTCCCATAAAACACTACAAATTCTAGTGTCGGCCATTTTGATGACGTCATATTTCCGAAACCCGACCCGATATTCTTTGGGACTTCCTGTGAAACATTTACGAGCACATGTGCTAAGCGTTCCCGGTAAATTTTGTTTTCTTATTCGGAATATTTAGGTTAACGTAAATAAGCTGAATTTGATTGTATTTTAAATTGCGTTTTCCTCCCCCACTTCCACCCCCCGATAAAAGGGGAAGCGTACAACAGAAAGTCGGTGACTTTTGATATGTCATTTAGAATGACCTAATGAACGTTTTTGTGAAGAAAAACCTTGGCTTCTAATTTTTCCGAAGAAAAATGCTAAAGTTCCTGGACTAATATTTGTGTGGTGACAAAATATTAAAAACTTATCAAATGTGATTCCCAGATCTTTCATAATGTCTGATCTTTTCTATTCCCATACCTTTTCTATTCCCATTTTTTCTATTGACCTCGTATTGGTAACATAATGTTGTGTTTTAGTTATATACGTCATAAATTTTGCTTTCTTTGTGTTATTTTGGTATAAATTACTTTGCACAATATTGATCGTATTCAAGTCTTTCTGTAGCAAATAGTTGTCATACTGTAATTAAATACTCCTTACTCGTTATCATTATTAATAACAATTTTAGTATTACTAACATAGCTGTTACCGTTGGAATTAAATACTTCATAATAGTATTGTGGCAACTACTTACTACTGAAATGTTTTATCGAATATTTAAGTCTGTAGTTTGTAGCAGGGGTGGCCACAGAAGTTAATGGCTTATAGTCCATAGTGCGTCACTGAAATTTTAGAGGATCCTTGAAAAGCAACTTAATGGAAATTAATGAGAAACTTAGATATATTGAAAATAAATTTATTTAATACAAGAACATTACGTTTAGTCAATGCCGCACCCATGGTTGTGGAAGTGATGTATTAAATTACGAACAATGTAATAGTGTAGAAACAATAGCTGAGGGTTTTGTTTTTTAGTTTCTGAGTTTTGCGTCCTTATAAAGCGTCGTGATTACGAAGAAGGGATTCGACTTATTAAGATTGCTAAATTGCCAATGACTAGAAGAAGTGGACCAAAGTGAACGAAATTGTGCACAGATATAGACGTAAAATGAGGGAATACGTGGTTCGTATATTCCTAGAAAAAACGGTTGGGTGGGGCACGGACCTCTCCAAACCTTTGATTACGGAATATCAAAAATGCTAATAACAGTATGTCAGAAGTGCCTAAAGGACATGAAGAACTGCAACGAAACTTTGTGTAGGGACAATAAACTAATACGGTTTTTTTAATTTTCTTCGGAAAAAAGTATTAGGAGCAAAATCACCCACTCAAAATTTTGAACGTTGACGACCGAAAGGCAAGAAAAAGTAGACCGAAGTGAATGAAATTGTACACAGATATTGTAGACGGAAGATTAGGGAATACGTGATTCGTATTTTCCTGAAAAAAGAAAAGAAAGAAACTGTTGGATGGACCGAAGCGTTGGGTGGCAGAAAGAGTGGTACGAAGCGAATGAAATTGTGTGTAAATATTATAAATAAAATAAGGCCTTTTGTGTTCAACAAGTGTCCCCATCCAATTTCTTCAAATTTGGCACGTCAACAGTAAGCAGAAACAGTGTAGCATATTTTATAGTATTTCAGGAGGCCCCTTTCATCTTACAATGTTTTTCAGCATTAACAAAAAACGTGACGATTTATTGTTTACTGTAGATGTGTCAAATTTGAAGCAAATCGGATTCGGACACTTAGGAAATCCGACAAGTCTTACATTATATCTACACACAATTTCATTTGCTTCGGTCCACTCCTTCCTCCGCTACTACGGTAATATTTACTTTTTTTTCGGAAGGGGCCTTATCCCCAAAACTGTTTTTCCGCACAAACTAAAAACAAGTGTTCATTTTATTTTTTTTTTTTTTTACAAAGTTTCGTTGCAGTTCTTCATATCCTTTAGGAACTTCTAACGTACACTTATTTGCACCTTTCATATTTCGCAATCAACAGTTTAGAAGGTCAGTGGCGCTCCCATTTTTTTAAAGAAAAATGCGAAACACAAATTCCCTCATTTTACGTCTACAATATCTGTTCACAGTTTCTTTCACTTCGGTCCACTTCTTCTTGCCTTTCGGGCGTCAACTTTCAAAATTTTGGGTGGGGACTTTTGGTCCCTAAGACCGTTTTTTGCATAAAATAGAAAAAAAGTCATATTCGTTTATTTTTGCATATTGTCACTATTCAAAGTTTCGTTGCAATTCTTCATGTCCTCTAGGCACTTCAGCATACTGTCTTTAGCACGTTTGATATTTTGTGAGGTTTGGAGGGGTCCGTCGTGCCCCAACGAACCGTTTTCTGCGAGAAAGATACAAAACACGTATTCTTTCATTTTATGTCTAAAAAATTTGTGCACAATTTCATTCACTTTGATCCACTTCTTCTTGCTTTTCGGGCGTCATCTTTCAAGAATTGGTGTGGGGACTTTCCTTTAAAATCGTTTTCCCACAGAAAATTAAAAAAACACGGATTCGTTTATTTTATGTGTAGTATCTACCGATTACGGGACTTCATAAAATAAAAGATTAAGACACAAAATACATCAAGATCACTTTGAACTTGCCCATTTGAACTGTTGAACGCTTTGATTGTCGTAACTGCATACGACTGCAAGCACTATATTTCAGATTGTAACTTATTGTGAGAGACCACAATAGCTGTCTAGAACTGAAATACCACTTTCAGAACTTTCTCCTCTCTACTAATGCCATCTGTTGTTCAACGGTGATATCACCATTTCAAGTGTACAGTAAACAAACGAGCGATCTCATATTGGTGGTTTAAACCATTAACTTACATGTTCAAGAACTCCGAAATTAGGACGGCATCATCAATTTCGCATTTTTCGAGTGTGAGTCTAATAATTTGAACACGTCTGTACAACCGTCGTACGTGTTTTATTTAGTTTTCAGCATTTTAAAAAGGTTACTTCAATAAAGTGAAGAATTACAGATAACATTTTAGGTACACGACACCATCAATATCATCATCATAGGTATTCTGCCATTATTGGCAGGTCACTTGCTGCAACTGAGAAGCTTCCATGCTCAATGGTCTTCCGCTAACCTCTTTCTCTTCACGTACGATTTTTCTGTTTTGATATCATCCATCAATTGTAGTCTCCTTCGCCCCTCCCTTTGTTAAAGGTATGTGACAGTTGAAGAAAAGAATAATCATCCTTTTATTAGGTTGCGCTTATGATTCTGTCCCTTGCTTTTAGTTCATTTTGTCAGAATTTTCAAGGTCTTGTCTTCTTGGATTTTGTCCTGCATTCGTAATAATCTGTTTAGTAATTATAACAAAGTCTGTAAGAAGAATAACCATATCTTCAACTTTCATCATAAATTTTAGATGTTATTCTACTTGTTATTTTCGGAAAAATTACCAATATACAGTTCTGTCATTAGCAGTGTTATTCACATCTACTTTAGTAAAAATGAATGTAGTTTTTTAACATCTGCAGGGAAATGGAAAACAGATTGATTCAGTTGCAGGAAAGCCGTCTGACATTCTAACTGAAACGAACATAAACCTAATTCGGCCTAATATAAAGTCATTTCACATCAAAATTTTATTCAATTTCCAGAAGTTGATTTCCAACATGCTAAGGTTCTCAGTAAGTAAAATGTGTCACAGTTTGCATCCTCAAGAGATGTTTGGCCACATATTAAGTAAACAATGCAAGAGAACGCATAAGGAGGACCATAAGAAAGAGCCTTAGTGTTGTACATCACAACTCCTTTTTCCCCATCACCTTATCAGGTGATTTGTATTCTATACATAATTCTATACTATATGCGATAACATACTTCTATCCTCATATTTATATTGTCAATGTACAAGCTTGGAAATAGCACCCATACAAAATATCAATATTACATATTGAAATACATGTATGTTTTTATGGAGTACCAACCAAATCAAGAGGTCAGATAAGGCCGTCTTATGCAACCTCTTGGATTATTTGTTTAATATATGGCCAAACATGTCTTGGGGATGTGAAATATGATACCTTTTATTTACTGCCAACCTTAGCATGTTGGACATGAATTACTGGAAAACTGAGAAAAATTTTGTTTTGAAATTACTTTATATTAGACCGAATTAAGTTTCTTTATCTTGTTTCAGTTACAATGTCAAACGACTTTCTTGCAACTGTCTCAATCAATTTTCCATTTCTCTGGAGGTATTTAAAAAATCACATTCATATTTACTAAAATAGATGTGAATAATACTGCTAATAACAAAACAGTATCTACTCATTTATCCGAGAAGAACAAGTAGAATAACATTTAAAATTTTAAAGAAACCGGAAGAAAAAGTTATTCTTCTTACAGAATCTCTCACAATTAAGAAGAAAAAAATTCCTAGAAGAAATGTCTCCCTGTACAGAATTACCCACCTCCAAAGATTAGGCAGAAAAGGAATTATTAAAGCTTTCGTAATCTGGAAATAAACTTTTAGTTTGCTTTTAATATATAAAAAGCCTGCTCCCCTAGAAAACTTTGCAGGCTACACTCCTGAATGACTATATAGTGGTTTCTGCAAACGTATTGTATTGCATAGTATTAGTAATTTAGCGCCATTTGTCGATTTTTTTGCTTATACATATCAACTCTATCAAAGCACACTGTGAAATATAGTAACTGTATTGCATAATAAATGTTTTTTGTTCAGCTTTAAATTTACTGCGTTCTTAATGTATACAGTTGGTATTTAATGTTCACTCGTAAAACGTCTACTGAGCTTTTGTCCTAATTAAGTAAACTTTGGTGATTTTTTTTCCTAATTTTAATAAAAAACATTCCACACAGTACATATTGCAATTTTGATTGTTTGCTTGGTCTCATAAGTCTGGTAAATTATGATTTTTAATCATTTTTATTTAATTCTTTATTTTTAAGGAATTTGTCTTGGGATTCTCGTATCTCGATTTGAAAGAAACGAATTTCTTAATCAATAATACAATTAATCCTTAGAATGAAATAAGTTATATTATGTAAATCGTGTATAAGTGCAGAACAGATAATGAGAATAATAATCTAAGTAGTACACATATTGCTGTTACCGAAGGAATTAGCTACGTTTGTAATATTATCCCTACTAGTTGCTGCATCGTCGAAATTTCAGAACTAAAGCAAGTGAATGATAAAGGCACAAGACCTAAACGGCACAAGTCCTAAACGGCATAAGATCTAAACGGCACAAGACCTAAAAATCATTTCGCGGCATAAGTCCTAAACTGCACAAGTCTTAAACGGCACAAGTCCTAAAAATCATTTCGCGGCACAAGTCCTAAACAGCAAAAGTCCTAAACGGCAGAAGTCCTAAACGGCACAAGATCTAAAATTTAGGTCTTGTGCCTATATTTTAGGACTTATGTCCTTTAGGACTTGTGCCTTTTAGGACTTATGAATGTCACAGATTCTTACGTCTGCTTGGACCTCCTTACAAGGGAAATTATTTCGCCTCCATTCTGTTACAGAGATACATGAGTTTTATATTACGATTTTATAAAAGTAGACCATCTAGGGATTACTTCCAAATAAACATTTAAGTTTCATGTAGAAAACAACCATAAAATATGAAGAAAAAGAAAATAAAAGTCTAAACTGGCATTCTACGCGATACGACATTAAAACCTGTGCAAAGTACTCCCTGAAAGGAATAGTAAGAAGATTCCCTTAAACATGCATTGATAGTCGAATGGAAAACATGGATTCGCATACCAATGTCTATTTTACGGTAGCATGAGTTCGAATCCTGTCTTATTTATTTATTACTTACTTATTTATTTATTTTGTTAATGCTGTGTATTTGAATCTTTTGTAACCAACATTACCAAGAAGTTTCCTTGCTCGTTAGATTGTCGTTACTGCAAATGTATCACATACACAATTACAAACAAATGAATGAAATTGAAAATGAAATGCTACTCCTTAATAAAAAGCGAAACTGATGAGTGTGAAGTAGTATTTAAGAAGAAGATAGTGTTTGATTTTTCTATTAATAAAATGTAGCAATTGATTTATAGCTGTAAACAAAATTTTCTTCCGATACACTCCATATGATCAACCAAATGGATTTGAGTTATTTTATGCGTTTTAGAACATTGCCTTCAATTTTTATTTCTCGAAATATTTGAAATTAAAAATAAGTTATGTTTTTAGTAGTAAAATAATTAATCTATAGCTGTAATCAAAACAGAGAACACAGCTAAAAATGTTATTATATCATTATGTTTTAGTGCAGAAATAGATTAAAAACTATTATGAAATTAATACAAATGTTGAAGATAATATGACAAACATTATGGGCTATTCTGAGATAAACAAAGCGATGGTTCATATTTAAAAACCCGTAATGAAATCGTCGCAGTTGGTGAAAGCATATAAGGGACATCACCCCTATATCCTATGTTTATTACTGCCCTGGCATTAATTTCGGTGAGTACTTTAAACCTTTGCTCCCTCTGCTACCCATTAGTGAACTAATGGAGTAGATGTCATTACATAGAAGGGTCACGAAAGGCCAAGATTTCTAGTTCTGGTTTACTGGTGCGATCTCTTTTGTTGAATTTCACTGCCATACATGCAGCATAATTTAATTTCTTGTCCGAGGAAAATAAACACTGCACCAGAGCAAATCCTAACCTAGGAACGTCTGGAAGCCATAGAGGACGTGACATCTTAGCAACAACTTTGAAGTGACATTTTATGCTCCCTACTAATCAGACTAGCGAATTTTGCAATCGAAATATTAATAACAATCCTCTTGAGCGTTCATTTTGAAGTCGCGAAGTTCCAGCATCAGCGATTTCCAATAGTCATAACAGACATTCATAGACACTGGCGGATCCACGGGGAGGGCGGAGGGGGCGACCGCCCCTCCAAAGGGTTTTTTGAACTTTCATCATTTATCATTGGGAAATACTAACATGGTCTTTTTCCCGACCGATCCAATATGTGTGCCAAGCGTAGCAGAGTCTAATCAAAATGTGTGGTACTTAATAGTACTTAATACAGACATATTTGAATTGTGAATACGTTTCTCCCTAGTTCCTTGGAGCGGTCACCATAAGCCTCATAAGCCCCAAAGAATATGATTCATTCGTTGGACGAACAGCTGTAAGAAGGAGGGTAAGACGGCTCACTCTTTGAACTAAAAACGTATATTTTAAAATTGTGTCCTAGAAAAAGGATATGGGGATGGAATTCGGGTCCTGAAACTTCAAGTACCTTTACCTTGAATAAAGAGAAATATAGAATCTTCAGCGTTCCTTACCGGAAAGCTCTCTGAAACTGAGACTTTTCAGTTGGTTGATTGATTAATATGTATTTACGTCGTTTGCCAAAAGCGATGCTTTACAGAACGAGGACTAGAGTTTAAAGTTGGATCTGAACCACTGTAGTGCGTTCGATGCTCACTCACCGGGAATCAAACCACAGAACCCCTTGCATCAAAGATCAAAGGTACGTTCGCTAGCTACTAGATCAACAAAGAGAGCCGTGACTTTTGGGGTTCAACACGGAAACATTAGGAACGGACCAGGGATTTATTATGACTTCAAATGGCATTTCATATTTTCTTGAGAAATAACACGTTTGTTATTGTAATTCATACATAAAAGACGAAATCCTGAGTGAGTAACTTCGTACAGGCCATACCACTTAAGCTAGAAACTTGAAATTAGGACAGTATATAAGATTTGTTACGTAGGGTATTACTAAGGAAGGATTTTTTTTTTAATTCGAAGAAAGGAAGGGAGAATGGGGTGGAAATTACTTTAATAAGATGGCCATCTCTTCGAATCCGTTACAACTAGAGACTTGAAATTTGGCATTTGGATGTCTCATTTAAAATAATTTGATACGCGTTTCAACTTTTTTTTATATTATAGTAAAACGGAGAAAAAGAGATGGAAATAAAAGGTGGCGGCGACTGCAAATATTATAATAAGATATCAATATCTAAGAATCTTTGAAGGTTACAAACATGAAATTTCGTACATGGACTTTCCACTTAAAATACGTATACCAGCATTCAATACGTATAGCAGCATTTTTAATATTTTACCTAGAAGGGAAGAAAAGGGGTGGGATTATTATTATTATTATTATTATTATTATTATTATTATTATTATTATTATTATTATTATTATTATTATTTTTATTATAAGATGCCATATCTCGGGAACCCTTGCGGTTAGAAACATGAAAGTTGGTCGTTTGATTTTTCATTTAAAATAATTCAACATTTATTTGAACGGTTTTTTTTTTCACTTAACGTAGAAGAGAAGGAAAAAAGGTGGGGCTGGTTCATTAAAATACCTTACGAGGTGTTTGAATTTTGTGACACAGTCTTAGCTCAATCCAATTCTATATGAAAGGCAGAAGGAAGAATGCGAAATATTGTGCCACAGCACCACGTAGGAACATCTACTACGGCCGTATGTCGACCAGATTGGGGATCTGGGTCGAGCCCCACCTAGACGAAGGCTAGTATAATATACCTAGGTAATTTTATTGTTGTTGTAAGCATAACTATAATTATACTATGTTTCGTGGAACCCACATAATTATAGAGATAGATTAATTTTGTATTAATTTTTCTAACTGCTGTCCCGCAAGTTACTGAAAATATAAATGATTAGAGCAAATTGTACACTCTTTCGTTAAAATGATATCGTCAATACAGTATTTTCTTTTGTGCAAGTACTGTGCCAGACAGTGCATCTCATATGTTGCGGTCAGTGGCGGCGGTTGGACGTTAAAAGTGGGGAGGCAAGATATGATCTGAATACAGTATTTGTATGTCAATGTTACTTTTCCTGGTTGCTTGTAACACTTTGTTAGACTAAAGGCTGTATAACTATTAGGAGACTGTTATATAGACTAAAGGCTGTATAACTGTGTAACTATCTTTTTCAGTTAAAGTACCGTATATCTTGTTTCATATTTTGTTACGTAAATTGACAAGAGCAACACAAGACTAACTCTTTGTACTCTTATACAACGAAGGTATAAGAAGAGATCTGATTCCTTGCTCATGAAATCAAAAAATCATAAAATCATGCATCTTAAAATTCTGTCTGGAAAATTGTGTGATCAGATTAGGGACCTATTTAATAACAAATATGCAAAACAAATAAATAGAAAGGATAATATTAATCAAATAATCATAGTAATGGATAATAAGGCTTGTTCTGCAAAAGTTACATTGAAACTGGAAATTAATGAACAACTTATAGTTTTAATTAGTCGCATGTTATTATATGTGTTATTACTCTTAGAAAGACAGTGAATACTACAAGCATATGCTACGACATTCAAAGAAATACTTTTGCAGCTTCCCGAAATATGTTCGTTGCCATTAGATACAGTTTTCATTTTCTTGGAATACATCAAAACTCAACAATACTTAGTCACTCCACATTCCAGTTATACAAAATAATCCTAAAACCTAGAATTATGTTGAATTTACTAAATTTAATTGTATAACAAAACTGTATATGTACACCCCTAAACTCGTATATTACACTGCAAAATTATATATTCCTTACTGAGCTCCTTCATGGCTAAGCGGTTAACGTACGTACCTTTCACGTGGGAGACCTGGGTTCAATTCCCAGAGGGAGCTCACGTGGTTCGGACTCTACGTTAATCATTAAGTTCACGTCTCATATAGCTTCGCTGCTGAACAGGATGTTAAACTGAAAAAAATCAAATCAAAATATTCCTTACTATAAGAAAGAAGAAAAGAACTGTCAATTTTTCAAGAAAAGAACTGTTTTAGGAACTGTCAATTTTTGTGCAATTAAAGAACTTGTGAAGGACTTCTTTTCTTGCGAAATGATATCTCAATTAGATCCAGAGCGGCTTACAAACATATCGAGCCCTTGTAAGATGAAATGAAAGTACGCTCGAATTGTCTCGCTCGAACAGCTTAATTTTTGGGCCATTTTTAGTGGCATTTTTAAAACGCAATTTCTGTAGCTTTCTTAACTTCACGGAAAGATAACCAATACGTACTCATGGAACGGCAAATATTTTATGGCACCATTTATATTCTATGAACCAATAATACATACAAAACTTTATATTTCCAAATGAAACTATTAATGGGTCATTTCAAAAAGTGGAGGGGCAACTGCCCCCCTTTGACCCCCCTAGTCGCCGCCCGTGGTTGCGTTGACTGTGTGTGAAGTGAATCATGACACCGTCACGTCTCCGAAAGGAAGTAGGTATTTAATTTAAATCTACAGAAAAAATACTTCCCATTACAAAAAAAAGAAAAAGATAAAAATACAATTTCGGGTCCCAAAGTGGAATCTGGGAATCTTTTTTCTCCAACCCCTTCCAGCCCCGGATTCATATGAGTCCCATTCTTGCAAATTAAATACTGGTCACCTTGAAGCTACGCTCATCTTCGACAAAGCGAACCGCCCCTCCCAAACGATCCTTTTGGATCCGCTAGTGTTCATAGATGCGTTTTTCGAGGCGATAGAGTCATGATATCGAGATTATGAAATATGTGTAACTAAAGATCCAAGCTCCATACATACAGGGTGTCTTAAAAGTCCCCTGACATAGGTAAACTATTGTTATCAGAATAACAACAATATGTAGAAGGGGAAACAGTCTCCAAATATGATGTTTTCAATGTAAAGTGAAGGATTTTTTTAAATCGGACGAGCCGTTTTTGGTGTACACTCTTTATGTACCGAATGCTAAACGAAAATGCAACGTTGCCATTTACCTCGATCCACAACATAATGGGGTATGTTTGAAATGGGGGTTGGCCATCGACAGGTTAGCGGAAAAGTCAGTAACTTCACTCACATATGTTGTGGATCCAGGTGAATGGCAACGTTGCATTTTCATTTAACATTAGGCGCATAAAAAATGTACAGCCCAAACGGCTAGTCCGATAAAAAAAAACTTCACTTTAGGTTGAAAACATTATTTTTGGGACGATTTCCCCTCTTATATTTTGTAGTAGCTCTGATAATAACAGACTTATCCTATGTTAGGGGCGCTTTTGAGACCCTGTATAACAAACTTTAAAGAAATGCCAAATTAATCTGTTTTATAATATTTATAACATTATGATAATCAAAAATAATGCCATCTTCGAGATGTTTAATATTATGTAGAGAAAATACAGTTTGTGAAATATTTTATAAATATTAAACTATAATTTACATAACATATATGGTTTTTGCAAGTAATATGTTTTAAAATTTAATTTCCGAAATTATGGCCAAACTAACTGATAATCTGAAAAAAAAAATGAAATGAAATCTTTAAGTTTAACGTCCCACAATTATGCCGGTTAGGCTAAAGGAGACGGTGATAATGAGAAATGAGTGAAATGGTGGAATGAAGAAAGTGGGAGGAAACGGGAGAACCCCGAGAAAACCCACGAGCACGGTGTTTGTCCACCACAAAGTCCACACGGCGCGAGCTGGGATCAAACCAGGGACCCCAAGCACCGGAGGTGAACACTCTACCACTGAGCCACCGCGCCCCCCTTGATAATCTGAATATCATGTACTTTTTTCTTAGGGAACCGGTCAAAACCCCCACAGCCAAAACCCCCACACTCAAGAAATGTCAAAACGCCCACACAAACGGTCATAACCCCCACACAAATTTACAAATCTCCCAAACACACGAACGGTCATAACCCCCACAGCCAAAACCCCCACACTCAAGAAATGTCAAAACACCCACACGATCGGTCATAACCCCCACACAAATGGACAAATCTCCCAAATACACGAACGGTCATAACCCCCACAGCCAAAACCCCCACACTGGTAATCGGTCATAACCTCCAACGGTCATAACTCCCACACAATTGGACAAAACACCCACACATAGCAACGGTCACAATCCCCACATAAATGGACAAAACCCCCACACAAATGGACAAAACTCCCACACAATTGGTCAAATCTCCCACACTCTGAAATGATCCTGGTTGTATGTCTTGCCCTTGTACTTTTTAATAACATTTTTTATTCCACATAAACCGATGTTGCAACTATTCTTCTTGCACTGTTTTGTAATGACAGAAACACTAAAGTCGGCGTCGTAAAGAGCCACAACAAAGACGTGCAATCACGGTATTTTCAGAGTGTGGGGGATTTGTCCGATTGTGTGGGGGTTTTGTCCATTTGTGTGGGGGTTTTGTCCATTTATGTGGAGATTGTGACCGTTGCTATGTGTGGGAGTTTTGTCCATTTGTGTGGGAGTTTTGACCGATCGTGTGGGCGTTTTGACAGTTCTTGAGTGTGGGGGTTTTGGCTGTGGGGGTTTTGACCGTTCGTGCGTTTGGGGGATTTGTCCATTTGTGTGGGGGTTATGACCGATCGTGTGGGCGTTTTGACATTTCTTGAGTGTGGGGGTTTTGGCTGTGGGGGTTTTGACCGTTCGTGCGTTTGGGGGATTTGTCCATTTGTGTGGGAGTTATGACCGATCGTGTGGGCGTTTTGACATTTCTTGAGTGTGGGGGTTTTGGCTGTGGGGGTTTTGACCTAGACCCGCCCACACAAACGGTCATAACCCCCACACAAATGGACAAATCTCCCAAACACACGAACGGTCATAACCCCCACAGCCAAAACCCCCACACTCAAGAAATGTCAAAACGCCCACACGATCGGTCATAACCCCCACACAAATGGACAAATCTCCCAAATACACGAACGGTCATAACCCCCACAGCCAAAACCCCCACACTGGTAATCGGTCATAACCTCCAACGGTCATAACTCCCACACAATTGGACTAAACACCCACACATAGCAACGGTCACAATCCCCACATAAATGGACAAAACCCCCACACAAATGGACAAAACTCCCACACAATTGGTCAAATCTCCCACACTCTGAAATGATCCTGGTTGTATGTCTTGCCCTTGTACTTTTTAATAACATTTTTTATTCCACATAATCCGATGTTGCAACTATTCTTCTTGCACTGTTTTGTAATGACAGAAACACTAAAGTCGGCGTCGTAAAGAGCCACAACAAAGACGTGCAATCACGGTATTTTCAGAGTGTGGGGGATTTGTCCGATTGTGTGGGGGTTTTGTCCATTTGTGTGGGGGTTTTGTCCATTTATGTGGAGATTGTGACCGTTGCTATGTGTGGGAGTTTTGTCCATTTGTGTGGGAGTTTTGACCGATCGTGTGGGCGTTTTGACAGTTCTTGAGTGTGGGGGTTTTGGCTGTGGGGGTTTTGACCGTTCGTGCGTTTGGGGGATTTGTCCATTTGTGTGGGGGTTATGACCGATCGTGTGGGCGTTTTGACATTTCTTGAGTGTGGGGGTTTTGGCTGTGGGGGTTTTGACCGTTCGTGCGTTTGGGGGATTTGTCCATTTGTGTGGGAGTTATGACCGATCGTGTGGGCGTTTTGACATTTCTTGAGTGTGGGGGTTTTGGCTGTGGGGGTTTTGACCTAGACCCTTTTCTTATTACTAACAAGTATAGAGAAATCGTAATAATAATCCCGAAAAAAAAAACGTGAAAATGAAGTTAGAAGTGTTTTTTTCACACGAAAAGGTTTTTATTGTTTAAAATGAAAACATAATTCTTTTTGTATTTTAACCCGATCAAGAAATATTTTGCCAGACTATTACTTTCTATCATAATTAGTAATATTTTTTAAAGCATACTGGTTTTAGAGAGATCTGTTAACATGAATTGGTAAACCCCCTATTAAATCGGTACTGAAAAATATATAGTGCAAGGTTGCAGTTAAACGATACGTTGGATAATATTATAATTGAGTATGACTACAAGAAACCTTCAGACTAATTATCTTTGTTTGGGTAAATACTGTTATCATCTTTAACGACCTTATGTCAGTACATCAAGGTGATCGCATACATGCAGTGTGTTGAGCGTTCTTAAGACTGTATACTCAGAGTTATTTACTTTCACAGAAGTGTCACGAAATGGTAAGGAAATCCATGTCTTTTTCAATCCATTTATTCACCTCTTTTTGATTTCTTGAAAAATATTATCTTTCCTAATTTGTATCACTAAAGATTTACGGGTAATATAACCAACTGCTTCGGAGATAGTATTGTGTTATTATGTACGTATATTCCATCCGTATTGGAAAATCTGTTGTGCGAGTATATTTACATAATTTAGCAGTTTCTGTCTTCGAGACTCATCTACTAGGAAAAAAATAATAGGTATCTTTCACGTTTCTTCACAACAATATAAATTAAAACTCGAAAAGAAAATAATAGGGATTGATTTAACGGCAAAAATCATTATCAAATTTATAATTCGCCCTACAGAATTGAAGAAGAGTTTAATAGTACAAACAAATGAATTAATACCGAATGAAGAAGCAATGAAGAAATGAAGTACTCATTTTCGTAACTAAATTTGGAATAACTAAAAGTGATATTTCAGCCAGTAGATTGACATTAAATTTCTAATATATTTGAAGATTCTTTTATTTCTGATAATATTTGTTAATTGACAACTACACGATCTAATAACCCTGTAAAGAGGGGGAATTGAGCATGAATATTTATCTCATAGTTAACAAATGTACTGTATGTTTAGGTGTGTAATGTATACGTATGTGTGAAGTGAAGGGTGTCAACAAAGTTCTTTCGACATACACACAAATACACACACACACACACACTGAACATGTAACTCAAAATATTGCTGACTTACAATAACATACAGTTATTACTTTTGGTCTCAGGGTATTGTGGCTTCGATCTTCGGTCGAGCTTTTGTTTGTCACTAGCTTTCGACCTACAGTTATCTGTACCATAATTCATTATTTGCTCAACAATAATTTTGGATGAATGAAAACCCAATTGTTTAACTTAGGCACTTTAATAGGTGAATAGCTCATGAATAGTTTGTTATTTCAGAAAACCAATTCGTTGTTAATTGCGAAATTGTAAATTAACTTTTAATAAACTTACAAGTTTACTGAAGATATCTTATATTGCACCTAACCCAAGTGTATAAGTTGATCCTGTAGTTTCCAACAAAATGCTTACATCAAATTCAAAACACGAAAGAAAAGAAAATGTAATTTTATTTAAATTATTAATAACTTTAAATTGTGAGTGTGTCATACGGTCTATAGTTTCTTTTCATCGCGCACTGCACCCAAAATTCAGGTAATAGAACATCATTTTAACTTCCTACTGACAACTGTCCATGGAGCATTTTCCTTTTCTCCCAGCACGGTGGTTCCACTGTTTCTCTAGATGAAAAGTCTTCGTGTCGCACCTTTATCGTTCAGTTCACTGGAATGTCCCACAGAGAGTTCCAAAACTCCAACCACTGAATATGATCACTATATCCAATTTCACACTTTAGAAAAACTGAGTAAAATATTTACCAAAACTGTATATTACAACGAACTGAGGAACGAGGGCAAACAAAATCTGAAGTTAAAAATAAATTCACTGTAATATATATACATAGGGTGTTTCAAAACAATACCGACAACGTCTGGGGCATGTTTCCTGACACCAAGATAAGACAAAATATAGACCAACCTAGGAGTAGAAATGCTTCCTTACGGCACTGTGACCAGCCGGAAATTTGTCGGAAAAACATAAAACCAGCGGTAACTCGAGAACAAACTGTCGGATGTAGGTCAGGTAAAGAGAAATGCCCATTATTTTAATCTTATAATATATAACTGAATGTGGTATAGGGAGCCCCAAAGAAACTGGAGCATTCCAGTGTATTTTGTCAAACATTGAATGAGGAAAAATAAACAACAATCAAATAACAACGAACAAAAGAGCGATCCATGGTTCGATTCCCGGTGGGGACACTGTGTCGAGAAAGTGTAACAGGTTTTTCAGGCCAGCAATCTTGAGTGAGATGTTCCTGGGTTTCCTTCATTTACACCAGGCAATTGCCGGGATAGTAGCTAACATACAGCTCCCAGGCCGCTTCCTTCCCCAATCCTTTCTTCCTTCCCTTTCATTGGAGAGTGTGCTCGACAAGGGACATCGTCCGTTATATAAATGGCAGGCTAAATGATCTTAGACACCGACAGCCCATACATCTAATTCCTAATCCTTGCTAACAACGAACAAAATTCACAATACATCACTTATGTTAAAAAAGAACACTGTTAAAATTCGAAAGAAGCAGAGATACACATGTTTGATTGATCTACTTTTCATCAGTGAAGAATAAACTCTCTGTGAAAGAGTCCCTCCCATGAATACGTTCTTATATTGTATGACATATTTATGAAAAATATTGAAATATGTATGATGCGTAGAAGTATGCAGCTGTTGTAAGAGTAATAATTAAGAATATCTTGTACTTTACAACTTACCTACTTAATTTCTTTTATTTCATTTATTTTAAATACATAATCTATCCCTGGTGTTTTCACATTCCTGAACTAATGTTTTATTATACGACATTTTTACCTTCGCTATTACCTATCTTTCGTATTATTGCTCTTGAAATTCCCCTACTTGAAGTTTCATAGTTACGTTTCCTTCGAGGTGCCCTTCTTTTTCCTTCCTCAATACGCTTTCGATGAAATGAATGGTGGAAAAGTTAAGACCAGTTATAATATTAGAGGGGGTATACAGATGACTGGATGCCCAGTGACGACTCCCCCTAGACGCTGATTTATAGTGTGGGACAAGTAATATAAAACCACATTCTTCAGTATACGCAAATGTTTTGCCCCTATACTTTTTATACCCCTCCACTTTTCCCCTCCAGGAAATTAAAACTGGCACTGTCACTTTTAAGAATCCTTCAGTGAGTTCCTGTATCAAATTCTTCCGAATTTAAAATATTTATCTATGAATGTTTTACATGTTAAGTAGTAGTTCTTGTGACTCAATGAAACAGTCTATACGAATGAGATCACTATTGCTGGATTCGTAGGTCTTGTAGAATTGATCTTAAAACGCCTGCCAAACTGCAATACTTCGTCATGTGAAATACGCTCACAGAAATAGTTCTCATTCAGACTAGACCTTGCCAATATAAATTATAGTTACGTGTACTATTTCTCGACACAGTCTCGTGTCACTATAAC
The DNA here is from genome assembly GCF_964235325.1 of Thermobia domestica. Taxonomy (NCBI): domain Eukaryota; kingdom Metazoa; phylum Arthropoda; class Insecta; order Zygentoma; family Lepismatidae; genus Thermobia; species Thermobia domestica. Next base: position 130,778,461 of record NC_137466.1, on the reverse strand, counting down.
ATGTTCTCGTCGTTTGGCTATGGTCTTCTTGCTTCGGCATGATGGAATTTTGTTTCTCCGTCTCTCTAATATTAGAAAACGTCCGAATCACTTCGTTACTAATCAAATCTACTTGATGTCTATTATACGCTATTCGTTTAACTTGTATTTTCTTACAATTAATCAAGAAATATAGTTCTTAAGCTTTTGAAAACTAAGATCTCCTTTCATCCAGCCCTATAGGAAACTCCTTTCTTTAAAAAGTATACCCAATAAAATATTAAAATTCACTCTAAATTAACCCGCACTCTGTCCACAACCAATGGACGGACGCGGCCCACTACTTAAGAGTGAATGACCTGAAAAATGTACTCACCATTTCCTACGATTCCCACATTTTGTGCCTCAGTAATTTCTCGTACATCGATTTTACACTCAGTATTTACTTGATCGATGTATCTATCAATTCTAGTTCTTCCTCCAAAGTGAGGATATGGTGTTTCAGTAATAGAGCGCTCATTTCTGATGTGAGAGGTTCTTTGTACGATCTTGGTAAACAACAATGTGTCCATGAATTTTCTCAGGGTTTTCTTGTTTCCTCGTCCATTCTCATTTCATGAATTGTTTTGCAATAATTAGTTTACATTTATCATTCGTCTCCATTACCCTAGATAGCATAACTGTGAGAGTAAAAGTCAAGGTTTTATTTCAATTCTTCCTCCGAGAGTTCGTTTCCTAGTTTATCTTCCCACGATTATCACTTTTTAGAATACATGAGACTGATATTTAATGAAAGTGAAGGATTATAAAATTATTTTTGTGATTTTCACCTAGATTGAATCTCGGACCACGGACTCCAAAGGCACATGCCCTAGGCAGTAGAGTAGCTGAAAGGGCTCTTGGGGAAGTTTATTCTGTAGTGAGACAAAGTAGATCAATCAAACATGTGTATCTCTTCTTCTTTCTAAACTATGTACTATGATTTTTGTTCGTTCAAATATAAAATCCTGAAGAGAATAGATAGACCCAAAAGAGACGGTCATGAGAAATGGCGAAAACCTCATAAGGAGGAACTGCATAACTTATACATTTCACCCAAAATCGTTAGGGTCATTAAGTATGGGAGGCCCAGGTGGGCAGGTCATGTAGACAAATTGGAAGAAAGTGGAAACGAGTTCAAAATTTTAACTTGGAAACCCAACTTAAAGTAACATTGAAGACCTAGATAGAGATAACATTGCAATATTAAGATTTTTCACTCAGAAATACTAACGCAAAGTAGAAAGTGGATTCAGGTTAGCTAGAGACGGAAGTTGGTGAACAGCTTTTGTGATTGCAGCATTGAACCTTCGGGTTCTATAAGGCATAAAGTTAGAAATATTGTATTTGATTCTTATTTATTTTCCTCATTCAACATTCATTAAAGTACACCAGCAATTATCTAGTTTCTTTGGAGGTCATTCTGGCGCCGCCTCTGCACTACGATTAATTGTGTATTATTGGAATACATAATTAAAAGCAATGAACACTTTCTTTTAGTCGATTCTTGAGTTTTGACTGTTTTTGAATTTTTCCACAAATTGTCGACTCGTCATAGCGCCGAAAGGAAGGATTTTACACCCAGATTGGTTTATACTTTTCGTCTTCTTTAAGTGTTGGGAAACACCTCACAAAGGTTATCAGTGTTGTTTTAAAACACCATATCTATCTTTTTTTGCATAAAATATTATTAAATAGATCAAGATATTTAGAATTTCAAATACAATAGTAATATAACAGCAGTACATTAGTGTTAATATTAGATGAATTTAAGAAAAGACAGACGGAAATTAGACATTCCAGAGGGAAAAGAAACGTATTCAAGTCGTGGTAGTGTTTCACGTGTGTTATGTACTGCTGAAAATATTAATGTGATTTTTTTTACATGTAATATTTTCAAGTCGATTCCAGTTTTTACAATAATTATTAATCTAATTTGACACGTGTTCTCCTTATGCCTGGTTAAAGTGTTCTATCTGAGGTAAAAAATTTCATCAAGTTTATGGGAAGAAGGGAGGGAACTCAAAATACTGACAGCATTGCCTCTTTGTATGGCTATGCTTATACGTTGTAGTAAAAATTGATAGCTTCTCGGGTCTTCTGTTTTTGCTGTCAGACTTGCTCCTAGTTCCTTCAAAAAATCAATTGCTTCTTTGCTGAAGACACCTGTTGTTTCGGTAGCAAAGGCTATAAAATGATGGTCTTCTTTAAGTTTAGAGTATTTTGAGAGTTTGCGTGAACAAGCCGCTTCCGCTGCACTCCCTGCTTTTATACTTGTGGATTGTAGATAAGATGGAGCAAATGTATCTACACATGTGACATCCCAGACTAAACTTAGACCCTTTTTCCACAGAATTAATGTTATTCCGTCTGGCCGTTTACCATCGTTCCTGAACATTCCTGGAGGTTCTAATATACTCGGAAAGTCGATGCTTGCAAGAGTTCTTTTGATTATGTTGTTTAATTAGCTATGACGTGCAAATCTTCCTCCACTTTTGTTGCAGCTCAAAGCATGAAGACCTTTCTTGTCCATCTTGTTGTTGCAGGTACAAATAAATTCATGGCAGATATTCAGGCCTAAGCGCAAATCTATGCAGATTTTGAAAAAGTTGTCATCCAAGAATGTTCCTATGTTTATAGATGGGGTTGACTGTAGCCATGCTCCTGATTCCTTCTCTCTTAAAGCTTTGATGCGTGCACTTTCAATGTTGTTTTCAGCGACTATTTCGTTTTCGATGACCTCATTTACAATAATTTGATCCGGGGTTTTTTCATCGTAAATGCCTTTCCAAATTTCCAAAGCCTCTGCCAAGTGGCTTATTCCCAATTCGTCAACTGGATACTTTATAATTTTGGAAACAAGTGGCAACGCTCCGTGGCAAGAGGAAATGAAGGCAGGAAGGCATAGGCCTGAAGCCTTTCTTATGCCTAAACCACCGACTCGGATGGGAAGGCTAGCTTGAGTCCATTGCGTTTCTTTGATATTAAAATTTATTGTTGATTGTAACGCTTTCTTCAGTATGTGATCCATTTGTAGAAGTCTGGAGGGATTGACCCATGTTGGAACTGTTCGGAGAAGGTAGGTTTGTTTAGGAATGCCAAAGCAATTTTTGAGCAAAAAGAAAGCAATGTGGGCTGGTAAACTTTTTAATCGGAAAGATATTCTTTTGAGATCATTCAGGTGTTTCTCGACATGGTATTCGATTCCTTCTTCATGTAGTGGTGAACCCAGCAATGAGATCTCATTTTTCACTATTCGTATTCCGGATAATATGTTTGAAAATTCAGATACAATTTTAGGGTCGTTTTTTTTTTTTTTTTTTTTTTTTTTTGAATTGAAGAAAAGTTCACATTTTTGTGGGTTTATTTGTAGGCCTATTTTCTCTGAATTTGTAATCAACTTCTTTATATCTTCCAACACGGTTTGTGGTGATCCTCCAAGAGTTCCGTCATTAAGGTAGAAGACATTTAGCTCTGAAGAAAGAGAAAGGGCAATTAGATGTATTGCTAGACTAAATAGCATCAGGCCAGCTGGATCGCCATGCTGAATTCCTACACATGAGGATATTTTCCTTTCTTTGTAAAATAAAGTTGATGGATTTGCATAGCTTTGCCAAAAATATGGATAATATTCAGGAATAATTTGTTTAACTTCCTTTAAAATAATGTATCTATTTATTTATCTAACTATATACATATATCTTGTAGAAAATTTATCTTGCTATGTCCATTTAATTTCTGAACTAAGGAACAAAAACATGCAAATAACGGCAACGGGACATTGTTTGCTATATTTTCTGACACCATAAGGTCAACATGTTGCTAACCTGACATAAAGTGATATTCTTCATATAGCACTACGTCAAGATTGCATATTTCAAATCTACTACGTCTTAGAGGAAAACTTAAAATGTTACATCTATTATTCGATGTTACAAACTAGGGATGTTATAGTATCACAAACATCCAAATTTTGGTGACCTCTTCAGTAGTAATAACGCAGTAGGTACAACGTGAGCAAAACAAATGACGTGTCTCTTTGTTCTGAAGATCTTTTTTTGAAAATATTTCCGTTTTCTTTATATGTTCGAAATTTAGGAAGGTTTCCCTAGCAGGAAAGGTTAATAACAAACCTGTTTTTAGTATTTGTGTTTGATATTAGCTTAAAGTAAATAAATTAGAAGCAAAAAACATTAAATTGACCGAAATTGCGAGAATTACCAACTCTGCTGAAGTGTGAAATTTTTAAGAACGCGAGGGAATTCTGAAGTTCAACACGAAGCAGCGACATTTATATCATTGAGAGAAATGTGGATTAAATCTACAAACGAAAATTTTAAAGAAATATTTCTAATAAGTCCTATAACCTGCATTATCTGCGAACTCCAAATATATGAATCTATGTAAGCATTAACGAACAGATAGAGGCAACAGTTGAAATTGCCTATCGAAAAGGACGAATTAATAGCACAATCTTAATGAAAATTGTGTATACCGTAGAACATTCTCATTTCACGTAAGAAAGTAAATAGCTCAGCTAGTTAAAGCAAAAAGTCTGTAAACCGGAGGTAGTTGGTTCGAGCCTCATAAAAGTGCAATTTTCATTTTTATTACTATGGTAATTTTACTTTTTTATGTGGGAAAGGATCAAATTCTAATATATGTGTAAAACTCATAACGATACAAAAAATGTCGTTGTCGCACTTGCATTAGTGTCCCATTTTTTTTTTTTTTTTTGCAAACAGTTTCGTAATTATTTCCCCCGCGCTCACTGCTCACTACACACTTCTATCTACTTTTTTGGCCACTTTGATAAGAGATTTCCCTATCAAATGTTTAATTTTCCCTATATTTCATTACGGAAACGTTTTACAATATATTTGTCTTAAATTGAAATTGTTTTGAACTTACCACATGAGGTAAGTAGCCCGAAGGAGAATTCAAGTAACTGATATTCTACGTACAATCAAACAATTGTAGAATGATGAAGATTCCTAATTTCAGCACATAATCTTTATTTAAAAGAGTCAGACAGAAATATCCTGTTTTCTCCTCCCCTATGACCACTCATTTTAAAACTCTACATGTAATGATTCGTGTCACAATTTCTGGGCTCCAAAGACATTCATATTTAATAATATTAATACTACTACTACTACTACTAATAATAATAATAATAATTATTATTATTATTATTATTATTATTATTATTATTATTATTATTATTATTATTATTATTATTATTATTGAATATGGCACCCTTACATAATGTAGTAACCTTAGACATCTTAGTTTAAAGTCCTTTCTTTAGTAATAATTTGAGCAACCACGTAACGAAATTTAAAATATAGGAGGGGACATGACGTTTTATTTTGCCCCTCTCTTTTGAGCACCCTCCCAACAGAAAGTGTATAATTTCTGACAAGCAGGGCAGACAAAATAAATAAGAAATATACTTGGAGCATTCTTTCCTGCTTCGTGAATGGAATATCGTGTAGCATTTCTTATTCTACCGAAGATGACCCTAGGCGGTTATGGTTAGGTAACAAAAGAAATACCTAATATATTTATAGTGCCCCTTGACTGTAATATTATCTTTTCTTTATTTGATCGAGGGCGCCCTACTGAACCAAGGCTGACAAAAGAAAAAGGAAAAGTGTCTAAAGATTTCAAAGCACTTTATATTTTGTCAGAAGCAAGACAGCGTATATACAGCATTGCTTTCGTTAACAAGTGTTTCACCCTTGAGTAGCTCATCAAATTAGGCAGAATAAACTTTACACTCCTTTGGAGTCCCCAATATATTCTACCAGAATTTAAGGAAGGACGCAAAGCCCCCTTAACCCCCGTCTTGTAACACCTAGTGATGGGTAAATTCCCGGGAAGATATTTTTCGGGAATATTCCCGGGAAGATTATCAAAATAGGAATTTTTCCTGCAATTTATGTACAATCACAAAGAAAATTCCATTCTATTACTATATTATGATTTCAAAGTTAAATTCTTTTTTTTATCACAGTATATTATTACAGTTGTCTCCAGAGGATTCTTTAAAATGTATATTATGAACGGTACTATGTTACTTTATTAATATTTTATTATATTTAGATTGTACGCATAAATGTATAGTTACTTATAATATGTTCTATTAAAGTAAATATGTGGAAAAATGGTATAATAAGTCCACATATTTTTACACTGCTAAACAGTTTAAATTTATAAGTAAGTACCAATACGTGACGTTTGGGAAAGAATGAACCAATGTTTGAAAAAGCTCTATGAGCCTGGTGTAAATTTGACTCTTGACGAACAGCTTGACCCATTCCGAGGTAGATGTCCATTTACGGAATATATGCCATCCAAATCTGATAAGTGTGGGACGAAGATATGGTGGATATCTTCCCAAACATGCTACCCTTTGTATGATATGCCTTATATTGGGAAATAAAATAACACAACAACAAAAAACTTGGGATGAAATGTGGTCTTGCATTTGGCGGAGCCTTACTTTGGTAGTAAAAGAAATATTACATGTGAAAATTATTTCACACATTTTGATCTCGCCAAGACACTGCTCCGCAATGGTCTTGCATTAGTGGGAACAGTAAGAAAACAAAATACCTTCGTACCACCTGAATTTTTACAAACAGAAGGAAGGTAGAGAAGTCGTCAATGTTTGGTTTCCAGAAAGATTTTACACTTGTGTCTTATGTCCCTAAAGGAAAAGATTCTAATTCTAATTCTTCACTCAAGCATGCACCATTCTGGAGACACTGACGTAACAGAAGCAAATAAACCAGAAATAGTCCTGTATTATAATGAAACTGAAGGAGCTGTAGACACGTTGGATCAATTGATCCATGAATATTCATGCAAAAGAAAGACCAACAGATGGTCATTTGCTTTTTTCATGAATATGCTTGACGCATGCGCTGTTGCAGCCTATGTCGTCTGAAGTACCTTATATCCTGACCGGAAGACTTCTAGGAAGGACTTTCTGACTGCAGTAGCAGAAAGTCCCATCCAACCACATATTGACAATAGAACTGCTGTACGTCTTCACAAATCAATCCAATCTGCTGTTGCTGAGTTCAAAAATAGTGATGAAGTGCACATTAGCGACATAGTTGGAAAAAGTGAGAAGAAAAGATGTTACTTGTGTGATGCTCGGAAAGGACGAATGCAAAGGCAAGATTGCACGACCTGACGACAGCATGTGTGTTCTAAACATTCGATTGTACTTAGATACTGCAAAAGGTGCAAATCAGCGAACATTTGAAATGAAGGATGTCCTCCTGTAGTTCCAGAAGATTGCGAGAACTTTCCAAACCAGCAATTATATTACTTATATTGTTTCTAAAAACTTACAGTACTTTGCGAAAAATGTTTCTTAATAACTGTATAGTTTGAAAAGTTTCGTATTAAAATTTTGGATTAAACTATCTTGATTTTTCAAGTAATTTTAATTTCTACCAAGATTTTAATCCAGATGGCAACACTGACGATTTGTAAACACCATAGGAATACATGGTTGTTATAGTTACATGTTTTATAAGAAATACTTAAAATATCATAAGAAATTATACTTTGCAACACAATGTAAGGTCTGATAATATGCTATCAACACTGGGTGTCAATTGGACTTACCTTGGCTGTTTATGTTAGGAAACTAGGTTGGCCGTTGTAGGGCTAGAGTCGTGGTTTAAACTACGTTTCCTTCAGTATATGGACCTCTTTCTAACGGTATCGCTTAAATGTCTGTATCATACATCTGAACCAGCAAAATTAAAAATTCTTCTGAAACAAACCGCCCCCTCTTAAGGGCCCGGCCTCGGTTTCACGTAGGGATTTCAAAAACATTTGAGGAATACCCAAAGGTACACACAATCAGTATGCAAGGTTTCGATTTGATATCTTGAAAACTAAGAGCGTGAAACATTTTTGAAATGTGGCTTAAGAAAGAAAAAGGCACGCCCCTCTGCTCTCACTTGGAGCCGCCAAGTTGCCCATCCGGTTCCAAAACACATCTGTGGTGTTCTTTTCTCCATCCTTCACTTTACCAATAAAACATTCCGGCTTAAATACCTATTATAGTACCTACATAAGCGCTCAAAGATGACCCTACTATATGGTATAAATATGTACCATAAATCCTAAAAGAGTTAATGAACATACAGCTTGTTGGTAATTGCCAAAGTTGTCGAGACCCAAAAACATGTTAACAGTAAGTTCGAAGCGGTAGTTATCAAAAATGAATGAACTTAGAAAGGCGGTCTAGAGAGTCATTTGGTTAGTACGTAGTTACTCGATACACATACATAGGTGGCGCTTGTACTCCAGACACTACAGTACAGGAATGCAATCATTGTGCTGCGAGTGTTGAATAGAACAAGCAGCAGTGCTCGACTAACACATGGTGCGTCATTCAAAACGCAAACAGGCCAACACGTTATTCGTGTATAGTCGTCCAGCTTGCAATAGCGTGGAACAATACAAATCTATCAGAAACCTTTTCCTAACAAACGCCAATGTTCATACATAATGATTGTAGCAATTTATCAATGCATGTGTGAAACAGGGACCGTACTACTTGCACATGTGAATTTTAGGCTCCGCGTCATGTACGAACACCTGTTATGGACAAACGTGTGTAAGAAACTGTGGACAATGAATCATGTATGGGTACGAGGTAATTTAGCTGTAAAGTTTATGTTGGTAACAATGACTGTGTAGCGTACGCTATACGTATGAAAATATCTTGTATCCATACCAGCTCCAAAGTGGTACAAGGAATGACAGAAGTGGATTTCCAACCACGTGAAATATTTGCCAGTGGTTCATTCAACAGACCACTACCCTCTTGCTGTTTGAGGCATCGGTACTGTTCACTGATGAGGTCACATTTGGAACGGATAGCATCGTCAACATCTCTAACACACACACGCAGGTAGATTTACGTTCCCCCGGTACAGTTGTCACTCAACATCAACATTTGTTTGGAATCAATGTATGGTGTACGTTGATTCCGTGTCCATGATCAACTAATTAGCTCATACATGCTATCCCAAAGACTAAATGGAGCGAAGTATTTGACCTTTCTGCAGGATACTCTACTACAAATATTGCAAAACCTTCCCCCTCGCGATTCGCAGCAAGATGTGGTATATACATTAAAACTTCCGCGCACTTTACTGTGAATATCCGCCGGTGGTTGGACAAGAACTTTCCAAGACTTCTATCCATTGCATTATACTGCTTGGTCTACGAACCTGAGTCCAATGGAATTTTATCTGTGGAGACAAATTAGAAGTGTGGTGTATGGACTACACAATGATTAAAGCGACTTGGAACAGCGTATCCATAACTCCTGTACAACTGTTCCATGACCAATGTATTTTTGAATAGGTTCGGCAACTTATTGTCCGGGATTGTCATATATGTATCGCTGTCCATAACAGGCACTATAAACATCTACTGTGATGTGTCTAACGAACTTCCGGTTGTGTCTCTCTGCACATGAAATCTACCGTTTCGAATTCACTGTTCTTAGGTTTTCGGCACTCGCTAACATTGGCATAATGTCAATATCGAGTAGGGCTATGTTCATAGACCTTTCTTGCTTATCTCGGTAACTGGAATCACCTCCCGACGTTTGTTGCATTAAGTTAAAAATGAAAGAGACGAAAAGGACAGGGATTACAATTATTATAATATTATGTCTATATCTTGGAATGTCCTAAAGTAAGGGACATAAATATTGGTAGTTAGACTTTATTTAAAATAAAAAAATAATATGTAAAATAATAAAACAGTTTAGATATTTAATGTAGACAAATGAAGCATAAAGAACAGGAACATTTCACGAATATTTCCATACAAGGTGTTAAAACTTGAGGTTCAGACGTAGTCTCTATAAGAAATGCAAATAAACTATTGTAGTTTTAAACATTAACTATCATTTGTATGTTATTTCTTTAATATATACAGAGGATATTATTCTTACCTTGGTTGAATATTAAAGCTGATGCATACGTATTAACTGAAATCCATAATAGCTAGAACATATAAAAAAAGAAATATTAAATTTACTTATATGCTTACTTATTTACACGATTTGAAATTGTGTTCTTATAGATACAGTAATTTCCTCAAGTAATATTCCAATCTGAATATTAGAGGCGACCAGTGTTGCGAAGAACGTAACGCAAGTAACGCCGTTAAGTAACGTTTCCTAGTAACGCGTTACATTTTTCCCGAAGTAACTGTAACGGTAACGCGTTACATTTTTTCAAAGTAACTGTAACGGTAACGCGTTACAAATTTTTAAGTAACGTACCTAGTTTGCGTTACTTTTATCGCGTTACATTTCGGATGAGTAACTACAATATATTTATTTTTTTCGGAAACAAATGTTTCTTTCCTGTAAGTGAATTTCTCGGAATGGAACAATGGAGCAAGAACGATGTCCGCGACAGACGATTCCTGCACTGTTCGCCTTTTCCCGTTTCGCCTTATGACCTCTAGCAATAAATTTGCATGTAAAACCTATTATCACTTTTCATCTTAATGTAAGGCTGAACGGGAAATCTCCATGTGCATTTTCCCGTTTCGCCTTACTAACTTTATGTTAGTAGGCTTGCAAATACATTCATAGATACAATTTGTTTTGTTTATTTATATAACAAAATATAGTGCCACTTGCTGTTTTTGGAAGATGAGGACAGCCTCAGGGAAATCACGTGTACTGATTGCAAGCACCTGGAAGATTTTGTCTTAGATTTTGACAGCTCCAAATCAACACATTCAGTGAGTGACCTACGAGTGCAATGGTACTAGTAGTATATTTTACTTTGATTGGTGTTGTTTTTATAAAGACGGAGAACGAAGATATTTTATCGTTCGAACATTTGAGAGAATACTTTTTCTTAAAAGCTAAAGATGATGGTGAAGAGAATTTAAAAGTAAAGTGGTGCCCCGGCGAGAAATATTTATCAACATCTAGGGTGCCATAATTAACGACATACAGTAAGGGGTTTATATGATTAAACTGTATTCTGATGTGCAGGCCTACTTTATTGATGTAGTGTTGATGGTATGTAATATTAGAGTTCTTTTAGATCAGTTTGCATACCCTAAAGTCCCGTTGATTATAGAGTTTGGAACAACTAGTTTTAGAAAGCAAGTATCGATTTTAGAGTTTTTGGCAAGTTTTGAGTCACCCCCAGGTCATGTGTTCTCATTTTGTCAGCTGTAGTGTAATCTTTCTCTATATTCTTTATTTTTAATTTTGCATAGCAACATTGTTATTATTATGTAGTTAGTTTAGCAGAATAATTATAAGCAACCATTTTTCTAACGCATAGGGATGAGCACGAGTCAAGCTAAAACTCGACTCGAATCCAAGTCGAGTTTCCAGTCGAGTCAAAAGTAATATTCTCGAGTGGAGTTCCCAGCCGATTTCCTGTTTTTCGCGTCGAGTTTCAAGTCGAGTCAAGTTTGATAAATGGCTCGCTTGTTTTAACTCTTTTTGAAATCATAGCCTGATTACACTGGAAGGCGAAAACCATAAGAAATGTAAGCTAAGCAGTAATATGGAATACTTTTAGTGTTGCTCACGAGAGACGACACTCCTGGCATCTAGTCGCATCTCGATAGCGAGACTACAACAGATTCTTTATAACAAGCTTAGCTCGGCTCGGCTTAACTGAGCCGATGGCTCAAGCCGGCTCGCTTGGGGTGAACCATCGGCTCGAGCTGGCTTGGTTGGGATGAGCCATCTGCTCGGTTCGACTCAACTGAGCGAAGGGCCCTAGACGACTCGGTTGAGTAAACTGTTGGCTCGGCTCACTTCTCGGTTTGAGTCGATACTGAATGAGCTGTAAGCCGAGCTGATGGAGTCGTTGACAATTCTAAACCCGGGCCGAGCAGTTTTGAAGATATTTGGCTAGTGCCCTATAACTTTTAACAATGTTTGGCTCGAGCTCGAATAATCTACCTAGACCCTCAATCCAAATTCAGAAGCTCGTGAACATATCCTTGACTCCTAAAATTCACGAATACCGAGGTTGGCAATCAACTACTTTCTTAGTATTCAGATATAAACCATCAATCTTTCATGTTTATACACAGTGTTGTTATAATAATAATAATAATAATAATAATAATAATAATAATAATAATAATAATAATAATAATAATTATAATTATAATTATAATTATAATTATAATTATAATAATTTGTAGTAGTAGTACAATTGATAACAATTATATTGTCTATGTAAGATACTTGAAGAGAGTACTCGAAACTATACACCAGATTTGGCTCGACTCGAGTTGGAGGAAATTTTTCAAGCTGAGTTCTCGGGTCGAACTCAAAGATGTTTGTTCCTAGTCGAATCGAATTTCAAAGAAAACTTTCTCGAACTCACTCGTGCCCATCTCTACGAGTAACGCAGTTTGGCATTTTAGTCAATGTTACATTATATTAAAATGTTCATATAGCTGTCAATTAAACATTTGTCGTTGCATTCACATAAATCGATCCAAAACGTGCAATAATAATAATAATAATAATAATAATAATAATAATAATAATAATAATAATAATAATAATAATAATAATAATAATAATAATAGCGATAGTAATAGTAGTACGGAAAGCTGAAGTAATAAGATTTTTTCACATATTCAAACTTTCAGACCTAAAAGTAACACATTAGTAACGCGTTACTTTTGAAGTAAAGTAACAGTTACTTTTTGAGGCAAATAACGCGTTAGTAACGCGTTACATTTTAAGACAAAGTAAAGTAACTTGTAACGCGTTACATTTTTACAAGTAACTTACCCAACACTGGAGGCGACCTACATTGTGTGATAAGAATGAAGAACTAAGAGTCAATTATTTTAGGTACATTGTTACGTAATAAGCAGGTCCAGAATTGGGACATTTACAAGAGGGTACGGAATCAAAAAAACGAAGTGGAGGGCAAACAATGTAAAAAAAAATGAAAAATCTCTTTGCACTGGAATGTATCTAAATGGAGAGTTCACATATATAAGCATGCTTAATTACTAAGCTTTGTAAGATTAGCAAAACCGTTGACCACTAGTTGACCAATTAATTAGTTCAATATGTAAAACATATGTTAGTTAACCCAATATATGTGTTACTGCAAATTAAATTAATTTGTAACCTCCAGATAAATATATCAATTTATACATCCAAGTCGATATTTAGTGAAGCAGAGTTTTCTTACAAAAATATTAAGTTGGGGAATTCCTCTTCATCCTTCCCAGGATTCCGCACACTGTTTCACACACAAGAGAATGAAGTCCAATTACCAAGTTGTCAGAAAAATACATTTCAGTTCTATACGGTACACATAATTACAGCAAAAGCTTAACATTGTTTTTCACACTATAAGCGTTATTTACAATACCTGGACATGAGCTTTTAAGCTTCGAAAGGGCAGCTGGAAGATATCTTAAAGATGAATAATACCCGAAATGAGAAAAAAATGAATTTGATTCCCTTGAGTACCATTAAGTAGAAAAATATTCTTTAAGATAAGAACGAATTAATTTTCACTGCACTACAAATCTCACAATTAGGAGCAGTTTAATTATCATGAAATTAAATTTGTTTCTAGGATTTAGAGCAATTGTATACCTTATTAAATACAGAACGTTGTTCGCTGTACATTCGACCATTGTCGATTCGGTGCTACCACCTGGTATGTCATGCTTGAACTATGGGTTTTCTGGCGAGAGCAGTGTTGTGTCTGACCTTGTAGGTGTGTGAGTGTTATCAAACGTGAAACGTTACGTAATGCCCATTTTCCATGCTGTTTTCGTATATATATACATTGGGAAACAATGTCTACAAAATTGGTTAACATTCGCAGTGACTACTGCAAAAGCTATTATCGCCCGTTACACACAAGTTCCCTTTGAGAAATATTCACCCACGAAAACCACCAGAAGGGCTGAAAGCAAAATGACACCTGTAGTGATAAGGGGGATCCGTCTATTGGCGTGCGAAGAAAATCTACGACGTAACGTGATATGGGCCACATATTCCATTTGCATCGTTAACTGTGAACAAATTAATTTGCAAGCCTCTCGGGGTGAAGTGTGTGCGGAAGGCCAATGTATACCACCTGCTGTCGCGCCACATTTCCGAACGTAATACGAACTGCAGAAAACTGTATGAAAAGTACCTGGTAGCTTCCATATGGGTCATAATAGATGAATCGAATGTCCACTTAACTGCTGGTTATCACATTCGGTCGATCGCATACTGTGACATTGACGGCAAGGGAACAAAAATCTTTGTTTGTCAGTGCAGGAAAAGTTTTCCTTGTGGATTTGGATATGAGGGTAAATTTCTGGTGTGCAAGGTGGACAGAAAAGTGAATGAGAATGCAAGATATTTTCAAGAATCCATTCTAACACCTATCTATCGGAGAGACATCCCAAAATTGTATAGAATGGATGCGAACCAGGTGATAGCTTATATAGACAAGACTTCTAGTCATGCCGCCATAGCATCATTACGTTTGCATCAGGAAATGGCAGAAAATTAGAACTTCCTGTCATGCCGTTTGAAGATATTCCTATAAAAGTCCAGATGCCCGTCCAATGGATTTTTGCACATTTGGACTGGTGAAACAATGGCTTTAACATTGACGGCTGTTCACCCTGGATAATCTATGGAAAGCACGCATTAAGGAGTGGGGCAGAATTTCCATGCCGGGCTTGCTATAATGGAAACTGTGATGCCGTGTGATAGTTCACAATCCTGAGGGTCCAATAAAGCATGGTTGGTGGTGGTGCTGCTGTATCTCTTAAGGTGAGTACCCGTTAAAAATGGTCGGATATAAAACGAACAACGTTCTGTAGTAGGTAAAATGTACTTTTCCGATAAATAGTGAGAACAATTTTAAATATTTAAATAACATAACTCAGAAACACACATTAAAGCGCTCAGATTCACAGAAGCTATATAGTTTTCCACCTTAAGCTCAGCTCTCATTTTAACGTTAGAATAAAATGCGAATGCCATACTGAATTTGTACAAGTATTTGTTCGAGAGATTAAATGTCCGTTTTCACGTCTGAAAGAAAGCTCACCTCAGTAACACATTATAATGATGTACTAAGGGACCGCGTCCAACTTCATAAACGTAATATACATACAGAAAACAGGTCAGGGCACTCAGATAGTCCTATGATAGTGTCATGTTGCGCAGGGTCGAACGAAAATGATATAATATAACATCAATTACAAGTGATTTTCCTTTGCGAGTTCAAACTTGGACATTTTGTTCACCAAGCATCAATTAAGTAATTTAAAATCCTAAATTCCATGAAATGCAGCCCAAACTTGTTGGTAAGCATTCAGCAATGGTGAATAGACAAGGTGTTCTCATGTTAAACGTAGCGATCTCATATTACACGTACAGATGTACAAACATCATAGCTTTTGGGAAGAATGCATTTTAATAAATGCTAACTTTTTAGAGGGAATACAAATTTTCGTTTTTTTTTTTTTTTACCTTCTCTGATTTTTAAATTCAAATATCAACTTTGTCTTACTATAGTGAAGTCTACAATTTAAAAATGCCCTTAGAACACTCGCTACTTATAAGTTCCGTATTCAGGCCAGGACGAGTTTCTTTAATGGTTTACGAAATGGCAGTCGCTACCAAGTGTAAATTATTCAACTTAATATGTTAGGAGGGATTCAATAGTGGAATATCCACCTTTCGAAGTTCGTAAAAATAATACGTCATATCCTGTGTGTTTTACGGTTTACCTAAATTCAAACTGGCAAAAAAGGAAAAAAATACTGTAAATCAAGAAATAAATACAAACTTATAAATGTTTTGGTATAGAATTGACGTTATATCTCGCTCTCCGTTCGATAAACAGTTTATTGTGAGCTTCAGATATTTTATTAGAAACTAATATAAGTTCAGTTTTAAAGATTAAAATCATAAAAGTAAAATTACTGCGCGATATTAGTTAACGGCAATAACAGCTCCTTCAACCTTCTATTAAAAATTTAGCGGCATATGTATAGTCTAATAAATATGAAATCTTTGGAGAACAAGTTTAGTGTGATCTGAAAATAACGATACGAAACCACATAAGCAACATTCTCCTCAATGACCTTTCGAAATTTTTTCTGGTATACAATAGCTTTATCAAAATATTATCCACTTTTTCTGATTGGTTCCGTAGTACAAGAAGTAACTTGGATATTAAAATTTCCATAACAAAAGAGACTAGGTCCATGGTTCTTTTTTGGCTTTTGCTTTTGATAAAGCATCTTGTTCGTAAAAAGAACAAGTTTTTCACGACCCTATGTTGCATTTGCACCTTTAGTGAGAAAGTAAAATGAAGGACAGTATTGCTTGAAGTCCACTAATCTTTATAATGCAACACTTTACGTCTCATTATAAGAATTTCAACACATTTTTCACATCTTGTAGCTCCAACTGTCAGTTTTCGAATGTCGCTAGACCTGGCCACCTGTGACACTTCTAATATGAGATTTTGACCAATAACTTCATAATTTGTTTCAGACCATCTGATAATATATAATCTTATAATATGTAACGCTACTCACCAGACATATGAGAGAAAGTCCAGACGTCAAAATGCGCACTGTCTTATTAAAACGTTTCTCAAGATACTGAAATGTACAATAATTCAAATTTATATATTTATTACACATCACTAAATTTACATGGTATCAATAATAAATTTAATTTTCAGAAAAGAGGTTTGTCTTCACATGGAAATCTAGATTAAATAGGGCAAACTATTACTTTTCTCATTTATCAATTTCTTAGTTCAAGACAATAATAATGTGGTTTAAACTCAAGACAGTAAATAGTATTCACTAAGAATTCGCATTTTAAATTCGCAATTGTGCCGATTAATCTCATTAGTAAAACGTTTGTTGAGTTCACAACAGTGATCAAGGATATCCAATCTTCATGGTTACGGTCGATTCATAACATATCGGTATAAAATAATGCCTGGTATGGAACACGGAATGTTTTTTGTACTTAAACTAAAACAAAACAGATACAAACATTTTGCCCACTACGCTCTTGCCAGGAGGACATAAAATGACATATTTGTATTCATGTTATAACCGTCAAATTCCAATCATGAATGTTAACAACATAACTTAAGATATATAAGTTATCAAGTACACCCTTTTAAAGTTAAAGATTAAACACAATACTTACAAGCCAAGAGAAGAGCTTGCAGTTTTGAAGCTCAAACCATGGCACTTCGTAAACCTTCCTTCTTGGGAGATTTTCACTTCACCCGAGAACTAAACGACCAAGAAGAACTGACTTCAAGTACTAATATACACTTTATTCAAACGGCGTAATCAATATCCTCACTGAACTAGCGGATAGACTAACTTATTAGTGACATTATAAGTAATATATTTCGAAGTAAAAACGTAACGCGTTTGTAGATTATGAAAATACATACAGTACATGTGTTTTCCTGAATAGGGCTGTTTTTCACATCCAAACCTCAACAAGGTTAATGAGATATGCACGCCCGATAAACTAAGGAATATTTCCCAGTAATACATACTGGGGGAGAGAACTACACTAGCGAATTAAAGGTCTAGTAACAGCTCGAGTTTTAGAACCACCTGGGTGCACAAATGCTTCCTGTCGGTGTTATAGGCTGCCAAAAGCATGAAACAATTAACTTTAAGAGTCCATAGCTACAAAACTACTGGACCTACCGTAGTCAGGTCAGGACTTCACTTAGGAACTAGTATGTGCGCTATCCAAAAATACATATTTCAGAATCCTAAGATACTCACGCAACAATTTTGGCTAGGGGCATACAATATGAAATACTCACTAACTACCTTTATAAAAATTGTTGCAGAAGTACCGCAGGATTCTGAAACATGAATATTTGAATAGGGCACATACTAGTTCCTAAGTGAAGCCTTGACTCGACTACCGTTGGTCCCATAGTTTTGGAGCTATGGACCTTTAAAGTTCGTTTCTTCCTGTTTTCGGCAGCCTATAACTCCGAAAGGAGGAATTTGTGCACCTAGGTTGGTCTATACTTTTTGTCTTATCTTATTGTTAGAAATCACCTCCCAAACGTTGTCGTTGTTGTTTTGAAACACCACATATATATATATATATATATATATATATATATATATATATATATATATATATATATATATATATATATATATATATATATATATATATATATATATATATATATATATATATATATGACAAAAATACCCTGCTGACGAAGATTGTAATATTCCCCAATATAAGAATAACACATAGACCATAATAATGTCAATGGTTCATCTGACTTGTTGGCGTAAGGCAAGGAAACAAAAATTTTAACACCATTTTTTTTAGTGACATTTATTTTCTTTAGTTGATGCCATAATATTCTCCTCTACAATGAAGTGGTTTTCGAAGCCATCGTAGTTTAAGTGTTAATGCATATCTGCTTTTTGTTATTGGGAGATAAAAACTTTGTTATCCTATATTGCTTCCGACTATAAAACATATGTCACAGACAAGGTTGACACACATATGGTGTAAATCAGTTCTCAATTGCTAAAATGAGTGAGGAGAGTCTAGATATGTATATGGAGATAACTCTTTCCGAAACAAAGATAGCTATACATGTGAATCTCACATTGACAGTGTATATTTTAATTATTCCTGTTCGCATTAATTTCTAAATCTTTTTACTGGTGTGAACAGCAAGGAATTAGTTTCAAAGTAATCATACATGAGTCAACAGAATTAGTTCTTGAAATCATTCATTAACATCCTCAAAAAACCTAAATAACTTTTTTAACTATCTGTTAACGATAAACAAAAATTTACTGATGTTCGAAAAAGATACAATAACAATTTATAATAAACATAGAGTTTTCTCATACTCTCCCAGAACAAGAATTAATTAGATTGGATGTTGTGTCTAAGAGGACGATAATACGCCGTTTAGTCAAGCTGTGTTTCAATTTAACAACATAAGTAAGGAAAAAAGCATGGAAGAGCTAGCCGTACTCCTTCCGTACTCCTTCATTGCCTAATTTCATTCATTTAGCATAACCTAAGGTACTCGTAATAATAATTTAAAGATTTTGTTCTCGAGAGCCATATGTGGGGAAAGTGGGTTTTGCATACATTTCGCTGTTTCTTATGACAAATGATTTTCATCTCTAACGGACTTTTCTTGAGAAATAAAAAAGTTACCGACAAGCACTTCCGGATTTGTAGTTAACACTGTCGATTTACCTGGCTTCATTTAGTTTCTGAATTGCTTGTCAGTAGAATCATCAGGTTTCTTACTCGAAAGTGTATATTGAATACGCACTATGTAACAGTTCTTACACTGAACGTCACATTTTCTAGTATCTATTTAGCACCTCTTTATCTCAATTTTTCATTAAAACATTGTTATATGCTAATTCTGATTAGCATTAGAAACATTTTATATAACCTTTTCTTTTACTGAAAAATATTTGTTCTAAGTAATAACGTAACATAACTCACCTCATAAAATGATATAGTCTGTAAGCAGTAAAACACAGGAAGATATAGAAAATGAAGGGCAATTCCCGATATAATAATAGAAATTCCACTGTAAATAAGAAACATTCCATATAAATATATTTCTGCTGGAATACCAACAACAGCCGTACCACTAACGAATCTGCAAAAGAGGCAAAAATAATTAATTTATGTTCAATATTTCATTTCAATTGAGTATTATTGTACCGCAAATTAAATATGCAAGATGTCTTAACTTCTAAGGTCAAATTTATACATCTGTAGACGGTTTAAATAGAAGTATTGTCAGTTAGGAAAACTGAATTGGAAGTGCCTCTTTCTAGTCCTACACTGTTTAAACTAGGGATGGCCATATCCAGATCTTTTCTGATCCGGATCCGAATCCGAAATTTTGGATATTCGATATGGATCTTGGATCCGGAACCAAAATTCCGCGACAGAAAATTTGGATGTTCCGAATCAGTAAAGTTTTCGAAATCATTGATAAAATGATTTTGAATCCTATGCTTAAAATAAGACTTTAAGAAACTTCTGACATGTGATTGTGTGACGGCCTTGCGTTCTTTTCATTCTGTTGATATTTAGTTTTCGTGCGTTAATATGTCACAGTTACTCCAAACTTGATTGACTAGCACTGTCGATTTTCGTGAGAACAATTTCACTGTCAGATTGGATTCCAGTGGAAACATTCGATTGAGAGGTAGTAAATCTTTATTAAAGCGGTCGTCTTGAATAAAGTTTGTACTTTGTTTTCTGTAACATTAGTCAAATGCTGGGATGAAACCTTAGTCGTAAGCCCAGGCTTCTTCATTAGACTCAGGCTGATTCCTTTCTTAATCCTTTCTGAGTGTTTGTGGTCACCAAATGACGCCATTTCCTACTCATTATGGCTAGCCCATAGCTGATAGAACAGCCCATAAAATATAGATCAAATCAAATTAAGGAGCAACTCCCTTTTCCTTGTCTTGATGTGCTTTTTTCTCTCTTTCTTTAAAAATACGTTTCTCTGTGACCGTAAGACCCAAGTTAGTATTAAGAATTGTAGTAGAGTTCTCAATGTCAATTAATGTACTAATATAGCTGTATGTGTATACAAAATACCACATGCAGCCTCTAATATTTATAATTTGTAATCCACCACTATTAAATCTGAATAGGTTGTAACTTCTAATATATATATATATATATATATATATATATATATATATATATATATATATATATATATATATATATAATAAAATAATATACTTTATAATTTACAATTTACAAAAATATCTCCACCTCATGTTGTTCTGACTGGTATTACCGAAAGAAGTATTAGTACTATACACTATGCTTGATACTACGCACGGACAGTTCACTATTAGAAGCTTTGCTAATTAGCTGTTCACTGTACACTTTTCATATCCCTTAACAGAACATAATGACACGATACAGCTTAAAAAGACAAATAATCAGAAGTGAAGAAGTGTAGTGAAGTGAAAAATTTAATGTTGCAAGATTCGAAGCTATAGCAATATTGTTTTTCTTTGGCTATCAATTCTTCAAATTTTCTTATTCCTTAATCTAAGTTAAATAAGCAGCAAAAAATTATTTTCTTTTAAGAGGGAATTCTTGCTTACTTGAATACAGAGATCCTGAGGAATGTTTATCATTTCCATATTTGGATAGGACGTTCACATTGTCTACTTTGTATATATACAACACAATGTTTGTTTACTTCAAATAAACTCTTCTGAATACGGTAAAAATGGTCATGCAAACTTATTCCATGTATGAAATATGAATTATCACCGTTAAAGTCACCGTTACCACTGAATATGTTAGCAGTTTGATACCCTTAAACAACGCGCGCCCAAGATAATTGTTAAGGCTGTCCACTACATGAATTGAATTGAAGAATTCGCTTTTGTTCAAACTTGTTATGTGTAACACATATGGAAAATTGTTTGACATTATTTTAATACTTTGATGCTGCAGTTAATATCTTTAATAATATCGTGGCAGAGAACACTTCAGAAGATGTGTATCTGAATCCAAGTTAGCCTTCTTCTTCAGAGTGAAGTATCCATGTTTATCTTTAAATAGTAGGTTTTACTACAGTTGTAATACTTATTTTCTTTTCAAATGTTGGTTATAGAAGAAAGCTTGTCACATAAGGCGTTTTCGCTTGTTCTTTTTTAAAATTTCACCTAATATTAAAGCTATGTTTGTGGGAATATTTCCTTTTGTTAATATCTTCAACAAATTCGAATACAAAAGAAGACAAGTTAATTCGACAAACTGTGAATTGCAGTGTAAGCGACATTTTTCTCGCATGTTGCTGTACAATCAGAAACAATATAATGTAAACGTTGGGAGTATAAGATTGATATCTCCAACCAAAACTTACTATTGTTTTTAACTCTACATGCACTACTATATATCGAATCTAAGACCCATGAAACGCACTCTATACATAACAAAGAGCATAAAAAGAGCATTATCTTACGTGGCAGTGCTTGAAACTGCAATAGGGATTACGCTCATATTCCGCGACCCCATCAGGTACTCAACTGTTGTCATACGTACTTTGGTAAATCCATAGTATAATCCTATTGCTCTTGATGCTATCAAAAATAAGGCAAAAACCAAATAATCTTGCCATATGAAGTAATGCAACTCCGGATCAATTTCTACCAATTTTATACCCAAAGTCGAATGATTCTGAAAGAACAGGATTAACGCTTATAAGAACAAAGAATTAACATTTAAAAAGAAAACGACATTTAATAAATACGTTATAGATAACCTCTGAAGAAAGTTGTTTTTTTTTTTTTTTTGCATGCATGTTATTTTTAAAATTGATTTTAGTTCAGTGTCTTTCAGCAGCTAGGGTATATGAAGCCTGGAATTACAGTTTAACGTGGGATCCAAAGCACGTGAGCTACCGAAGGTAATCGAACCGGATCACCGACAAAAGCATGTACGCTAACCGTTTAGCTGCAAGGATGTTTCCTAGAAGTACATAAATTGATCACGAGAAATCTTGTCGTAGCAATAAGCAATGTTACATAATAATATGTTTGAAACACATGCAATTACAATAAAAATTTGATAACATCGACATAAATTTATCAAGTAAGTTAATAGATAATATTTGTTATTGAAATATATTAGAAAATTTTAAGAGCAAAATAGTGTTATTATCAGAAGCAATGAACGAGGTTAAGACATCAATCAACTGTATAACAACACAGCATTGCCCATTTTGTTCTACGGATGCGAAGGTAGGTTATTAGCACCAATCTAAGAAAGTTTCTGAATCTGCATCTAAACTATGTGGTACAGATTTTTCGGACAATGCTAGGATGAAATTTGATTATACTTTTTAGCATGTCACGAGTATGATTTATCTATGCACGAGTGAAACTAATAGATTTCGAATGTTTGGTCTGTCATTCTAGATTCAAAGGCTATAGATTGCAAAAAGTACCTACAACGGGACAGCAATAAGGAAGAAATAACCGATAATGATAAACAAATAAGTAGTAAGGCTATCTAGAATGCAACTGGTACTGTAATATTCAATATATATTTTGTTGTTCAAAACAAGAAGTCTCACACAGATACCGCTATATTTTGTAGAAAATTCATGCTGTAGAAAAGTTTTATCAAATCAAATCTGCATTTGTGTTAAATATTTAAAGCTATTTAGATCAAGCTAAAATTCAACGCATATGGAGTCTAGAAACGTGGTTCATATTAGTTGAATAGGTCAACAACACAGGGACCATTTTTCACTTTAGAAGACTATGACTCATACGGATGAGTTTTTGCGTAAGGTTGGTTTAGTTGTACGAAACAGCAATTTCCAGATTGGTTTCTTTTCTTAGGAACATATGCTTAAGTATTTTTTTATAAACTTTCAAATATCATATACGATGTCGATGAGAATAAATCATGCTTAATTGTCTACTGTGATTGCATTTCACGTTACATATCTTAATAATAAGGTTTTCAGTACCGAACATTTGACATTGTCTTAATTTGTTTAAATGATAGCCAAATTTAAATGACTTTTAAATTTACAATATTTAGAACAATATTTTTCTTGTTAAAATAGAATGAAAATAATTTAATTATATTTAAACAAAAAGATGGAATCAACACTTACCAAAAATAAAAAGATACATTATGATACTGCTTTTATTATTAGTGGTATGTGTGGCTAAGAAGATGTAGTCAAAGGTTTATAAAATGATTTTGTAAGTGACAACTATTCGTATTGATGGATGAAGAGCAGAGGACTTTCAGTATTAAGTATCGTTACTATACAGACAATGTGATTTTAGAAAGCCTTTAACTCCTGAACTACTCATTGACAGACATGTTGTATTTTGGTCGGATGCTTTGTTCTGTTTTCACTTGTATAATCATCTCCCGAAGTTTGTTCCCATAGTCATTAATCACCCTGCATGTTATATAAGTGTGTATATGTCTGAGAGAGTTAGAGTTATTGATTTTGTGGGTGCACCAACGGCGAGATCTATTTACACCCATACTAAGATCTGACTTCATCAAATAAACAAACCAAAGACGAAAGCCACAATACTAAAATTAGGAATAAGTTAATTAAAATATAAGAAAAACACCCACATATGTGTTAAAATTAAATTGCATGTAAAATCTGAAGCTCTTCTGAAAATATCAGAAGTCCACGAAGAAAACTAGTGTCGTCACCAGGGAGCAGGTACAGGTCTTCAAGAAGCTGTATCGTTGTCGATACCGAGCCACAGCAGGACAATTGACAAGATGATGGACAGATAAAGGGTCTCCACAAAAGAAAAGAAATTCTGGAGATACACAACGACGTAAAAGATATTCATGCTTCAAATGACTGCGTCGAATACGCAGTCGAGTTAAAAGTATTTAATCTACGACAATACCGTCGGTATCTAGACCTCCAGAGTGCTAAGCTTAGTTTAATTGCATGCAATTTGTTGTCATGTGCGAGATCATATTGCGACTATCATTGTTAGAGAAGACGAGATGTGATACAAGTGATCTGGCACCAAGCAAAAAAAGTTGACCTCAGCATTCTGGCGCCACTTTACCTTGTCTTTGTTTAGGATCATCCATCGGAACAACATCGTAGATTAAATCGATGAAGAGAAAATAAATAAAAGGGGAAAATCCAGTAAAGAGACAGATAAAAATAGTTGCATTTAATAAATAAACAATTTGGAAGCCAGTTGAAGTCCTAAAATATTGAAATTATATCTGAAAACAAACCAAAGTCTATGCAATGAAATACAGATTTGCAAGTCTGGATCGCCATGTTTGATTTCGACGACAGATTTATAGTGCCAGTAATTTAATTTTCCACTTCGAGGGATTTTCTATCTACGATTTAGTGATTTGAAAACGTCTAAAATGTCCCTTTCATCCTATCAAGTCCAGTTAGGTTGCGGTAACCTGTCAAATACAGTTTTGTGTATGTAGTTTATGTGAATTTTCTTTTTCATATGGCAATATATGTAGGTCTTTTAGTAGTCGGGAAAAGTTTTACTATGTCAGAGTAAACTCTAACAGGCACTCCTATTTTACTCCTGAATTGATCCGGCTTCTACTTAGAATGGGTTAAATCCTCTGCTCAAGAAAGGAATCTTCCTTAATAGTTTAGATATGTCCCTGTGAGGTTATAAATAATAGTCTTATACCTGAAAAGAAATGAGTTAGTTTCGATGCAAGGGCCACCTGGCTCTTACCTTCCCTCCTTTTTTAGCATCAGAGCCGGTTGAACATGTGGAGATGTTTAGAAATGTTTAGTCTAGAAATGTAGAATTTGAACTTCTGTAATAATAGGTAATATATGTGTAATTTTGGCTTATTGTGATGAAGCATGTATGTATTGATGTGTGTGAGACTGTTATTCATTTGTTTAAGGAACGTGTATTAACTATTCATCTTTTCTGGTCCAACCTAATAAGCAAATCCATTCATAATTCGAAGCTATTGTGATCTATCATTATTTCTTAATATACGTTATATCGTTAGCTTTTAACAAAGTACAAAGTACGTTTTTTCAAGTACAAAGTTTATTTTACATTATAGCTCCACCTCGCGTCAGGTAAACACTCGCCTCTTGTTAGTGTCTTGTTGTCACAGAGTTAACACAATAGTTGATCTCAAAACTACCTCTTTTTCATGATTATCTAGAAATATATGGTAGTTACCGTCCACGTGAGTAGTCAAATTAATAAAATACATTACTAGTTAACTATACTAAAAAGTATGATATGTAATTTAGTAATTAAATAATAGACCAAACTTAACTTCGCGTTTATCCTTAAATAAAAGCCAGTATACATAACGCTATTCCATTGCCAGATCATAGTTCCAAAATTTTCCTTTCTTTGCCTTTTGCAATTAATCCCATTGTTAAATTTGAGAATACAAGCACATTTATCAAAGCGGGCAGTAAATAATGTTGAATTTTACTGGTGTATATACGTTTAGGCTGTGAAGTATATATATCGGGTGGTTTGTATTGTAAGAGTTTCAGTCTAGAGTCGTGCGAGCTTCCATGTATTGGTCAGTATATGAGAATTTCTTTAGTGGCATATAGATTTTAAGGTATACAATGTGACTGCTTTGAACAGTCTTGGGTGTAATTAAAGAATAAGATGTCTTAAAATGAAACTATGTTACGAAATGCGAATAAATATAAGTGAGTAATTATAATAGATATATAGATAATATAGTGAGTGTAATTAAATCATAGGACACGTTAATATATAAGCCAAATGTCCACTTATTGAGGTAGTGATTGTATATATATGATAATGAATGTTCAAGCAGTGACCTTTACATCAGAATTTTACATGGGAAAGAGTGGTGTGTAGAAATGACCAACTATGTTTTCACTTCACTGATTATCGATTAACCGTAATCGTTTAAATTGACCCGAAGAAGTTATTATTATTTCATAATTTCTATACAATTCTCCACTCTTACATATTTTAGAAATGTAAGTAAACTTGATATATAAATACTCATATGTATTAACTGTCTACCTGGTCTGACAATGTGAGTGGTGTTTATGTAGGAAGTGGTTTGGAGTAGTTTAAAAGTAACTACGGAACTGTTTTGCTGTTTGGCAATTGGTGCAGTTTAAATGCACTAGTCCAGCCTTATATCGTGTTAGTACTGGGTTACTTTGAGATTTTTTTTCAACGTTACTTTAATGAGCTGAGTTAGTCACTGTTCATAGAGGTGACGGGATGAGTAGGAGTGAATAGTATAGTATGATTATTACACCACAGTCTCATTATCCCGTAACAGGTTGTCGATATCCTCCGTCCACATATCTTTATTTTCTCCTTATTTCTAAACAATGTAGCAATCGAAATTAATGGAGATCTCAAGTTCTCGCGAATCTTGCCGACTGGCAAAATTTGGCTTATATTAACTTGCCAGTACAAAATTACTTTATTCATTTTCTTTATTTTTGCTACCCTCGTTTTTGTATTCACTTCAGTTATTGAACTATTTCTTCATAGTTTAATCTAAAGTCTTCTCAGTTTCTGAGGGCTCGGATATTTTTGAATTAGAAATTTTTAAATTAAGGGACTGGATCTAACTTCCGATATTTCCGGAGATTTAATGGGTTGGTCGGATAGAGTGTGTAGTGGGATTTGCAGAAAGCTTTTGTCTTTTTGAAAATTCCATTCTGGGCACTGACTCGTCCTCGCACTTAGATATATATTTTAGGCTACGTATTTAGGAAGTCACCTGTTTCGGCACATTAAAATATATTTTAGCTCTGAAATCGATGGATTGTCGCATGTTTAAATTCGACTACTTTTCTTTCTAGTATTTAGTATTCTAACTTATTTCTTCCTTTGGAGCGCTTCCTTTTTCTTCTCTAGTTATCATTCTATTTCTCTCTCATTTTAAGATTTTTGAACCTCCCTCCATTTTAACTTAACAATTGTTTACCATTTGAACTTCAATATTCAACTGAGATATAGCAAGATATAATTCGTGGAGTTATTAATTAGTCAGATATCAAGGGACCGTTTTTATCGGTACTCCAGGCACTGTAGTTGTAAGTGATCGCCCAGTATACAATCCAGCTTTCCTTCCGTTTCCTTTACCATTTTCTGGTTGAAGTTTACATTTGTGATAGTCAACGTCTCCATTTTGTTTCGATACAATGCCATAGAAATGAATTTTTCGTATAAATAATGTAGTTTTTTAATTTTTAAGTTTAATTATCTGGATGACAAACTGTAAAATAAAAATTTTAGTATCGTAATTCAGTTTACGTACCTACCTTCTACCTTGAATGTTTCTTATTTCAAAATATTAAGGATGTAAGCGTTTAAAACATCGCATGGTTATCCATCGTATGATCGAATTTGTTTCATTCTATGTGATGTTGTTCGGCAACCGAAGGATTTTCTTGAGCGGGGTGACCAATTTAAAATTGTAAGAAAATGATTAAATGTATGTATATTGAATAATAGATATGTAATGAATGTAAGTGTAATATTGAAAACGAATGCTATTATGTGAAATACTTTGATTAATGTAAATAAAGGATCTTGTTACCTACCCCGAACGGTTAAGCATGTTGACATATTTTCATAACTACGACAATTGTAAAAGATAAACTTAAAACATATTGCCCTAAGTTTAAAAGTCATCCTGAGTTTTGTAATGTGATTAACTTGTGTGTATGTATTAGCATGTAATATTATCTTCTTAATTGTATGTTGCATATAAATAAGGCAGGTTATCGTAACCCGAAATTATCTTGAATCCAATGAACCTGGAACCTTCACATGTATATCTTCATTTTCCGTTGTCATATACAAACCTTCGAAACCCAAATAATGTTCTTTTTTAATGATTGTGGTCTTAGTGCGAAAGTTATTAGCAACATGTGTAATATCAATTAATTAACTTTCAATTGTTATAACTAAAACGTCTACGAATTCATGAAATTTTCGTCTTCTTCAAATTGTACGAATATGATTGCAAACTGTATGTGTGTCCAATATGATATAATATGACTATAACTCAAGAGATATTGTATTCAAGAAATAACAAATTAAGTAATGAAATGAGTGATTTAGTCAATTCAACGCAAATGACAGACATTCAGGTTTTCTTAATTTACGCAGGGATAAGAGTATATAAACATATAATTCAATAAACTGAATTTGTTTTAGTCGTAAAGAAATAAATATGATGTTATGTGTATTCACGAATATAGTCGAATTACGTGGATGGACGCCAAATAGGTGCAGTATCGACACGTGAAATAACATGTTATCCGAAACAACGAGAAAACACTCGTTTTACAATTTTTTGAAGACATTTTCTTAATATAGGAGATTGATTTGGAGTTACCCATGTTTAATCTGTAATTTAGTTTCGAGATTTTTTCTTCAACATTGAATTTAGATTAACATATTTAACATTCTATGTTAATTATGTGTATACTTATCTGCACGGAATTCAGATTTTCCTTCGTGCTAATTCTTGATAGGTGTAATAAATTTTACCAAATTTAGCTTGGGGATGATTTCTTTAAGAACAAATCTTAACATCCTTACCTGTATCAATACATTGTCCTGAATGTTTGTGTGTGTGAATGAATGATGGCTCTAGTTTTAAATGGTAACTTCTAATGTTAATATAGAATAATAACATTATTATAGGTATGCGTGTTTTACTATAACGTGTATATCCAACTCATGACCAAGGTCGTGAGGTAACTAATAGAGAATAATTCAAATCGGCATGAAAAACAAGCCGAAGCACCAAAATAAGCTGCGGACAAGGACAATTTCAAGAACTCTGATTTGTGGAAAATATGTATATCATTTGGACTTCTTTTCTTGGCTAAAGCAAACGTGTGTTCGACCTACACCACGTAAAATCAGTCATTGGATGGAAGTTGTTTAATGCTGAGAAATACCAGATAAACGATTAAATTAATACTTTCCATCAACTGGGCTAGGTCAGGGTAACTCCAAGTTGTGCAGTTATCTGAATCCAGATCAGAATAGTAAGAGGAAACATGTGTCTCATTAGGAATAGTTTAGAATTCATTCTCAAATAATAAAATGTTGATTTGTAGCACCTTCTAATATCTATTCAAACTTCCCTACTATATTTTCAGAGTTATCAAGTATTTCTTCATTTCTTCTTTCTCTTCCTCTTTTATCTTCTTCTATATTAACCATATACTATCCCACATCCCTTTTCCCCAACGTTTTACTCTGGTCTCTCTCTACCTCCAACTGAATAGATTTCTCTAGAAGACATTTCTAAACCTTATTTTACCTTATTTCTTCCTTCTTTTTAACCTTCTCCCTCTTCTACCTCTCTTTTGTCTTACTATATCTCTTTCTCAGTCAAAGCTGAAGAGAAGTCGTGACTGGGAGTTGTCACTACAGGTATGGTCAATAAATTCCCTTAGATTTTTTCTTCGGAAGTCCGATATTAAATAACTAATAATAGTACATATATAGAACAGCGAAATTAAAAATTATCTTAGTTAATTACTGAACTAACAAACCGAAGTTCAAGTTGACTACAACAAAAAGAGTCACTTCATCTTCTTTTTCCCAATCACGAATCTTTCATAATTCATCTAAAACTTCTAATTCACGAATCCTGAAAGGTCAGCTTGCAAAATGTCATGCCGCGTGGCGACGAAAGCGATCACCCGCTTCAAGATCGAAAGAAGAAGAGTGACGAGGGAGTTCTTTGAGACGTGGAGGATAATGTAGGATCAAACAACCCCTTGCAATGATAAAGAGAAGGTTCATGTGCATCAACATACAGGAAGGTACAAGACTTGTACGGAAGCTCCTATACAAGAGCGAATACCGAGATGATGAACTCTATCTAGCTGACGAAGAACAGATGGTCGAGCGGAGGAGTAAACAATGCAACCATAACCCATTTTAAAAAGGATCAGGGTACAGTAGAGACGTAAAAGTATTATGCAATCAGCTCCCCAAGAAGGATGGGAAGGGACTCGCAAAACGTTGATCGCTTGGAAGCAAGTATATTTCAGATTACACACATGTTCACATCAAGTAAGTTTACGGTCGAATTGTATGCCAATAAGTAGAACAGTATTAGCAAACGAGAGGCGTGTTCCACGAGAATAAAGGTCAGGATCTAAAACACAGGTACGTAACGGACAAAAATGTACACTTGGTTTTTTCAAGGGAAAAACGAAACCCACAATGCGTTGTCAAGGTTTATAAACAATTGAGAGTAGGTTGGAGCTGTCGAATATATGAATAAAGGTCATGGGGACGACAATTGATGGTAAAGTCATCAACATAAAAAGACCACGAAAAGGTGTTCTAATATGAAACATAATATTGTTGATGGCAATCGTAAATAACATCACACTGAGAACACAGCTATCAAGGACACCATTTCCTTAGATGAAGCGATCAGTAAGAGTGGAGCCAACATGTACCCGGAAATATGGTTAGCCTAAAATGTGTTCTAGAAACAAGGCAATAGGCTCACTCAGTCCCCAGGAGTGAACCTGTTGCAGAATCCGAAAGAACCAGGTAGTGTCATACTCTTTTCCGAGGTCAAAAAGATAGCCACAAAATGTTTACAATGACGAAAGCATCTTGAACAGCGGTTTTCAGATAGGTGAAAGAACGAAATTGACGGTATCCGTATTGAAAGTTCGAACTTAAGGAATTCCGTTCCGAACACCAAACCAACCGAAGATTCAACAGCTTTTGAAAAATTTTGGAGACCAGCTGGTAAGAACAATAGGACGATAGCTGGAGTTGCAAGTCGTACTCTTACCAGGCTTTAAAAACGGAAGGAGATGAGGTTCTCGTCGAAGTACCGGAAAATGTCCAGTAGCGCAGAGATGATTAAATAAAGGCAGTAAAGGACCTTCCCATGAAGGGATAAATGGTGTAACATAGCATAATGAATGTTATCAGGGCTGAAGCAGTATCCTTGGTAGTAGACAGCACATTGTCGAGTTTTCCAACAGTAAAAGTTGAATTATATAGTGACACATGCCTAATTTTAAAAAATAAACGTGTACGTTCAGCGTGTTGTTTATATCGATTGAAGTCCACGGAGTATTGGGTAGAGCTGGAGATCAAGGCAAAATAACTACCTAAATCATTCTATATTTGCTTTTCATGAGTGACCAACACACTTTCTACATGATGTGTTGGAATTTCCAACAAACAGCAGTCATATAACTAGATGTTGTTAATGTAGAGACATAGTATCATCAACGCTCACGTTTTGCCTGTTTAATCAAGTAGCGTGCCGAAATACGAAGATGACGAAAATGTGCTAAATTTTCGACTGTTGGTAAACGTGTTAATCAACGGAGTGCAAGATACCGAGCAAGAAGAGCATGGCAGA
Organism: Thermobia domestica; assembly: GCF_964235325.1. Classification (NCBI taxonomy): domain Eukaryota; kingdom Metazoa; phylum Arthropoda; class Insecta; order Zygentoma; family Lepismatidae; genus Thermobia; species Thermobia domestica. Next base: position 130,746,405 of record NC_137466.1, on the reverse strand, counting down.
TTTCAGTGGGTCACCAAGGGAGTGCGATAACTTGGTCCTCCGAAACAACAAACAGAAGAATGAGCAGCTGAGAGAATACTTTGCTGAAATAGTGCAGTATGCTCGTCAAAATATTAGGATCATCATTAAGGTAAAAAGGTGTGAAAAATGATCCCAGTCTGCACAACGTAACTTTCAAGTTGATGGGCAAACGTTAGAAACAGCAGGGAGGCCATAAATGATTATAGGAATATGGTCATTACCACATAGGACTTGAAGAACACTCAGTGTAAGAAAGACTCCTAACTGGAGGCTGCAGATGGAAAGGTCCAGGTGCGAAAAGGTGCCCATGACAGGTATAAAATGAGTCATTATTAAGTAAAAGCAAATTGCACATTTGAACGAATTGATGACTTCAGTGCCCCTAGCCTCGATCCTAGGAGAACCCTAAATCTATGTAAAGCATTAAAATCACCAACAAGAACGACAGAGCGTGATAACTTGCGATAAAGTTGTTCTAAATCATGCATTGTAAAGTGATCATGACAAGTAATGTAAATACTGCTAAAGGTGATAGGTTGTTGGAGAAAAAACTTGAACAGCAACAACGTGCAAAGTACTTTGAAGCTGCAAGAGCTAGGAACAAAAGGAGCTAGTAGCTAAGAAAACCAATGGCCACTTCGGCAGCAGGGCCATCAGAAATTTCATCATACCTATAGAGAGTATAATCCGGCACGACGGCCCAGTGGGTTGGAATAAAATGAGTTTCCTGAAGGCAAAAAATTGTAGGATGAATGATGTGAAGCAGCTGCGTAAAATTCTCCGAAATGGCTAGAGAAAACATTCAATTTCCGTTAAGGAAGGTAAATTATCAACAGTAGGTGTTAAGTTCGAGTAGTGCGTTGTTTCGTTCTTTTTCGTTCAAAATTGTTTCGTTCTTTTTCGTTCAATGACAGTAAAAGGTTCAAGATCATCCACCGCTATATCATTCCAGAGAGAAGTCGCTATGGCGTGAACTGCCAGGTGGACTAGAAGAAGATTTTGACTTCTTAATAGTAGAAGGACTGCCAGATTTAGATCGTTGAAATTTCTTCTTGCTTTTACGTGTGGAATCCTTGGAGGTGGACACAAGTTGAGAACTGAAGCCAGTAGGTGTTTCAAGAAGATCTCCATAAGAAATACGAACACCAATCGATTGATTTTGAGAAGCATGCTGGGTCTTAATTTTCCGATGATATGCAGTACCAGTCGATGATGATGCGCCAGCTACTAGTTCGGAAGCAGGTGTACAGTGGGCCACAGAAATTTCTGATGTACAAATTCTGCGAGATAGGCAACCCCACTAACGCCTGCTCCAAGATTAATTACGCCTGGTAGCTAGAACAGCAGCATGAAGTTGCCCCGAAACTGTTAAAAGAACAAATCGTAAAGTGTGTTTTTGTGCAGGAGTGAGGAGAAACGCTGGCTGACGAAATGGCAAAACTGAAACATTTGCTATCATACCTGCACATACTGTGCCTTCAATGAATTTATCTTTAGGTATGTTTCTTCATGAACAATTTCAGCTCGACGATCTAGTAGAAGTTGTGGTACCTTATTTCGGCTGCTATGAAATTCACTTCTTGAATCTGTAACAGTAGTGATTCGCTTTCCTATCGAATCGGTGTTCCATTAATGATACGTTCAGCTATTCTAGTGACATAAGTCACTAGAGCTTCCCAAGAAACACTCTTTCCCTTTTTTCGTGATTCTCCTTTTAGCTCTATTTCTAGCCAAATACGCACTTGTGACGACGGTGCAGGTCTCTATTTTCATCCTGCTCGTTTATTTCCCATATAATTAGAGAACTGCTCACGCTAATTCTTAGCGGTTGTCACAAAAGGAGATTAAACTAAAAGTTACACCAAGAAAAACTAGGAAATAATGGGAACTTAATCTAGGGGAAGAATAAAGGCTCGTGTTAATATTAATTGAATTAATGGTTACGTGACATCATATGTAGTATCTCAACTTCCTTGAGGATAGCAATAGGAAATGCAATTATACGACTGCTGTTCTTAATCGTGAAGATTGATTGTAGGTAGACAATAGGTGAAGTGTGATATGACATCCTTGTAAATGAAAATGGTTTTATAGTAATCTCTGTTACATATCTTGTTAGAGACTTATACAACTGTGTAACAAATTGCTCTCTCATGAACTTCACACTGTAACTTCGACCGCTTCGAGTACCCAATGACTGATCTCTCAATCTAATCCGCTAACAGAATCCAACACGCAGGAGGCTTTGAGGCCTTTTTAAGTATTCTCGAGGGGCACACCCAAATCTTGTGATAAGCAGACCATGCTTTGAGTCAGATCCCTAAATATAGAAACCTATTGTAATTTTGCTTTCTCACTTGTTCCTCCCAACAGCCGCACCCAGGATACGATGCAGGACACATATACACGTGTACAGACTTAGACGGATGTATCATAGCTTCAATGTCATGTATCATAGAATTTTTCAAACATCCGTAAATACTGATTAATGTTCCTTTCATATTGCGTTGTTGATGATTGAGTATTGGGTATCCTGTTTGGTTACCATCAATAACGTTCACTGAGTAAATTTCCTATAATAATTGAGCAGTAATAACAATATCAGTTATCATCATCGTTTTACATATTTTTCCTTTTTTCTTAGTTGCTAACTCTAAGCAACCAAGAGGGGGAAAATGTTTAATAATCCAAAATTCCAACTTCACTCAAGTAAGGGCTAAGATAACCATATTTCGAGTCCAGCGCCACACACACTGCTCCTGATTAAACAGGATGTCTGCTACATACTGTCGTATAGCAGTACGCTCCAAATATGCACTAACACTGTAAGAGTGTACAATTTTCCGCCACACATAATTCAGCAGACTGACTTAGGAATAGTGGTAATTTTGTGAAACTTTCGTAGTCCCAACGATAGACCGTGTCAAGAGGTGAATTTTTGCAGTGTCAGTCTCTTGCCGCAGTACTTTGACCTGAAAGTTCTTATGGAAGTTTTTTTTATGAAATCTGTCGCCCTTATGTCACTTTCGTTTTATGCGTAATGTAGTACATAGAATTTTCGATTTTTCACAACAGTAATTCATTTCCTTTTTGCAATTTTCATCTGTCTGACTGGCTTCTTTTTGTTTGTCATTCTTTCCAGAATAACTAAGAACACGTGGATTTCAGGACGAATATGCAACTATTATCAACTTACAGACAGACATGAACACAAAGAATATAAGAAATTATTTAATAATACGGCAATTAAAAACTGCATATTACATACTATATTAAGTGAAATTCTCCGTGTGCACATGTAATAAGAATACATGTCCTACCCAATAACTTCGAGACTTGCTTAATAACTTCACATACTTGCTGAGATGTTTGGAAATGTATTCACTGTTGAATACCAAAACAACAAGTATTTTAAAAAGGATATAATGGAACAGCACAACAGTAAAATTATTGCTTTGAATTTTTTTCTATTGTACCATGGACCAACAAACCGTAAAACCTTCCTGGGGATTTCGCGGTACTGTGAATCTGTCATAATATAACGAATGAGAAATCAATAGAATAATTTGTATAATTTGTTTTCTATAGAAAAATGAAACGGAACTTTGAAACAAAGTCATACTCATATTTCTGTGAAAATCAATTACAATACTATGAACCCTGTGAAGATGTTGGCATTATTTGACCTTATTTTTTTTCAAAGAGAACGAGTTCAGAGTTACTGTTAATTCGGCTCGATACATTTGTATGGTTGAAAAGTTCTTGAAACCAGAACTAAGAAGACGACGAATCCTCTTGAAACGTTTTTGGTTCCAGCAGGATGGGGCAACATCACACACCGCGAACACTTCAATGACAGTTCTTAGACGCATGTCTCCTGGACATATTATCTCACGTTTTGTCAATGTTCCTTGGCCTCCCACATTTCCCGACTTATCAGTGTGTGACGTTTTTCTGTGGGGGTACTTCAAGAGCTGTGTCTATAACCACAAACCACGAACTTTGGACGAGTTGAAGAATGCAATCATTCAAGAAATTGCTGCCATCCTTGCAGAGGTGTTAGTCCTTGTGATGGAAGATTTTGTGAACATACCTGAGTCCTGCATTCGAAATGATGGACATCACCTTGACGACATTATTTTTCACAAATAACTGAAATGGTAGGTAATGAGCTTTGTTAACTAAAGTGACAAATAATGAGCTTTGATTTTTTGTAAATAAACATGCTTTAATTTTCAAATTGGCTGAGTATTATTTCATTAAAACTGTCCATCTCCCGTGTGTCACCCTGTATTTTAATCAAATAAAGTGTGAAATTGGATGTGGTTGGAGTTGGAGTTTTGCAACTGTCTCTGCGACTTTCCACTGAACTGGACGATTAAGGTGTGACACGAGATTTTCCATCTAGAGAAACATTGGAACCACGTGCTGGGAGAAAAGGAAAATGCTCCACAGATAGTTGTCAGTAGGAAGATAAAATAACGTTTTATTGTCTGAATTTTGGTTGCAGTGATCGATAAGAAAAACTAGAGACCAGATGACACACCCACAATTTAAAGTTATTCATAATTTGACTAAAATTATATTTTCTTCACTTTCGAGTTATTAAAGTGATGTACGCATTTTGTTGGAAACTAAAGGATATCAACTTATACACTTGATTTAGGTGCAATATAAGATATTTTCAGTAAACTTGTAAGTTTGTTAAAAGTTAATTTACAATTTCGCAATTAAAAAAAGAATTAGCTTTCTAAAATAACACAAACTATTCACGATCATGATAACTGTTTTAGTATTTGTAAATTTAATTTTATTTTCTTTGAGCTATTCACCTACTAAAGTAATTCAGTTAAACAATTGGGTTTTCATTCATTTAAACTTCTTGCTGAACAGATCAAGAGTTATGGTACAGATAACTGTAGGTGGAAAGCTAGTAACAAACAAAAGCTCAATATTTTGAGTTGCATGCTCAATGTGTGTGTGTGTCGAAAGAACTCTGTTGACATCCTTAACTTCATACGTACGTATATATTGCACAGCTAAACATACAGTACATTTGTTAACCATGAGATAAGTATTCATCCTCAATTCTCCTATTTACAGGGTTATTAGCTCGTGAAGTTGTCAATTAACGAAGTACTATCAAAAAGAAAAGAATCTTTAAATATAGTAGAAATTAAATCTCAAGCTACGAGCTGAAATATCAGTTGCAATTATTCCACATTTAGTTACTAAAATGAATACTTTATTACATCATTACTTCATTCGGTATTACTTCTTTTTTTGTACTACTAAACTCTTCTTCGGTTCTGTATGGCACCTTATATATATGACAATGATTTTGTTCGTTAAATCAATCCCTATTATTTTGTTTTCTAGTTTTAATTTATATTGTTGTAAAGAAACGTGAAATAAATGCATTATTTGTTTCCTAGTAGATGAGTTTCGAAGACAGAAACTATCAAATTATGTCAATATACTCACACAACAGATTTTCCAACATGGAAATAAGTTCTGTTAAAATATACATACACAACACAACAGTATCTCCGAAGAATTTGCCTATACTTTCTTTAATGATACCAGTAAAGAAGGATAATAGTTTTCATGAAATCAAAAAGAGGTGAATAAACCAATGGCGGCCGGTGGATTGTGGTTTCGGATTTTGCAGTACGAACGATCGGAGACAGAAGATATAAAGTGGAATCATTGACTAGTCAGCATAACTTTAGATACAAATGCTATGTGACATGTTAAATTAAATAAAATTCTGTTTTTAAAAAATAAAAAATGCAGAACATTTAATCCGATTAATCACCTTATTTAATTAGTAAGTTCCTTCTCCTCTCTTTGATTGAAAGCAATCTGCCTAATACATGATGGTTGAACTCTAGTATTCTTACTGTCAGGTCTTATTCGATGGAATGCATAACGAATGGTGATAACTTTTCTTGGGACATTCAATTTCTTGAAAGTGACAATTCTTTTTGATGTGAAAAAAACTTTTCTTCTTTCACTGACGCCATAGGTACAGTTAATATTAATTTCAGAAGTTTTGTAGATTCACTAAATGTTTTTTCTAGATTATTGTGAACAATTCATTCTAGCAAACTCAGTCCCTGACAGTTATCCGAATTCTTCTTCAATGTAGACTGAAGAGAGTTTGTAGCAGAGATTAATGTTATAAAAATGTACATTGAATACGCTTTATTCAAAACGTATCTAGGAAAATATAAAATAAATTGTGGAAATGTATCTAGTGCATACAACATTACTGCCATAAGATGTCCTGTAAATTTAAACTTTTTTTTGAACACTCTGCTGAATTGTCTTTTGCTTGTTTTGTCTAAGCCTTAATTGTAAGTTTTTCCTCAGTTGAAAGCTGGGCAATTTTTTTGTAAGTTATTTACAGAAGTCATGGTATGCAATTCATTCAGAATTTGTAGGTTGTGTACAGAATTAAAGCACACACCATAAAATTAAATCTAATAACTAATAACCAAAACAGCTTATACAAAAGAGATACTGTATATGAACTGAGAATGTCACATATTCATACATAGGGCTATCAAATGGCAGGCTTTTCATTGGCCTGGCCGGAAAAATTGCTGTTATTTTGATTAAAGCCGGTGACGGGTACAAACTTCTCACCAGCCCCTTTATAACCGTTTTTATTTTCAAATTTATGTCTAGTTCGAAGTATAGGTATTGAAAAGTAGCTGTCATTCTGTAAACTCAAAACTGTTAGCTTTCACCATCTACCAACGATTAATATATTTTGTTCACCTGTTTAGAAAATTTTAGAGAAATGACAGGGACTGTATCAGGGAAGATTTTAAATTTACTTTCAAGGAATTTTATACATTTATTAAGAGTGGAAAAGGACATCTTAAAGCTATTTTCTGTAGTTGAAGTAGAAACTATATGTTTAAAGAGTGAATTTCATTTTCCAAATTAAAAATTGTCACGTAAAGACTATTATACTTTTGTTCATCTGTTTCGATAATTTAAAAAAAAATGGTAGTTACTGGTAAAGACAATAAATTGATCAAAGCCGATTGATCAATTTCAGTTTCTCATTTATAGCACAATGTATCTATTAAGCTTATTAGTGAATGTTCTAAGGACATACAGAATATATGTGTTAATGCAATTTTGTTCAAGATATTACATTTCCTTTCCATGGATAGGGCCGAAGAGCGATACTTCACGCTGAGACCTATGTCATAGAGAATTTTGAGAAAGTGCCTTTTTTCTTTTACAGAGTGGGCAACCCTATTCATACATCAAGAACACACACACATACATCAACACACACATGTAAGAGAAAAAAAACTACATTCCAAATCATCCGTCTTGGTTGTTACGCAATACACGATGAACACAATATACTTCCACATGAGGCGAAACAATGTTTATTAATGTCATACGTTCTGGAAAGCAATCTTGAAACCTGCCAGATGTAGGAACAGCATGTTAGCTGGGAGGAGTCCAAAGTATTTGAGGAAGGTCCAATACGTCTACGTAATAACGAACCTGTCTTATACTGTACCCGAAAAGATAAGTAATACTTAATTACTGTTACCTATATTTTTAGAAAAAATGATAGAACGATTATTTCTATAAGAAAAGAAAGAGTACATGATGAGACGTAAAATAAAATAATTAGCCTACGTCAATCATTTCTCTGTTAAACAAGTATAGTTCGTTAAGAAAGTCTACAAATGTTAGACGAGTTTCGAAATTTTTGGTAGGTCCGGACCCGGTGGATCACCTCGTAGCTACGCCTCTTATCGTTGCTAACTAGCCCAAATTCAATGTGGCGTTCCCCACCATACAGTTTTATCAAGAGTACAAAATATTTTATAAAAGAAATTATGTATATACTAAAATACTATCCACAGAGGGGGGATTGTGCATATTGACTTATTAATATTTGGTTCACAAATTACTGTAGAAGAAACCTAAATTATCCATGTAAGCTAAGAATTAACTTGTAAATGCTGATCTACTTTCATTTCATTTCTGCTCTACTATATATTTTCTTTCTTATTTTGTAATTTGCTACCACTTTTTTTAATTGTCATTGTATTGATTTGCTTCAGTATAAGTACCGTAATTTAAAAAATATGAATGCATAAAAACAAATTCCATTTGTTAATTGCTAGTGAAAGAAAATTCAGAAACCTTATTTAGCGCGAAACACCTTTTCATTCACTGGAAACTGTGCTGTGTTGAGAAGCACTGCAACGACCAGTCCCTTTAACTTCTGAGATAGGGGAAAGGAGACTTAACATTCGCTGCAATTCCAGCACTGTTCCAATCTGGTAGTTGTATGCTCGCTAAAAAACGATATAAATTAGAGACTGTGTGACGGATAATTTTTCGCTTTTTAAAACGGATTAACGAAACAGGCAGTTACAGAAGTAAAACAAATACGTTATTAAAGTATATATGGAAGTATTAGAAAGTATTCTTTTCTGTTCTTTAGTACTATGACTAATAATATTTTTTTTCTTGAAATACTTTGGTCGTTGCGCAACGCTGCAACACTAACATTAGCCGCCAGTGGAATAAATTGATTAGGAAAGTCATGATTTCTTACCATTTCGTGACACTTCTGTGAAAGTAAATAACTCTTGGTACACAGTCTTCAGAACGCTCAAAACACTGCATGTATGCTATCACCTGATGTACTGACATAAGGTCGTTAAAGACGATAGCAGTGTTTCCCGAACAAAGATAATTAGTCTGAAGGTCTTTATTTACAGTCATATTCAATTATAATATCATCCAACTTATCGTTTAATTCCAATCGTGTACTCCATACTTTTCACGAGTATCAGGTTTAATAGACAGTTTACGAATTCATGTTACCAACCTGCACAAAACTAGTATGCATTAAAAATGTTTATATATTAGAGAGTAATAGTGTGGCAAAATGTTTCTTGATCGAGATCAAATACACAAAAAACGATGATGGTTAGATGTTAAACAATAATAACTTTTTCCTGTGACAAAACCTCTACCTTCAGTTTCACCCTTTTTTGTATCACTTTCGCGCTTATTACTACGTTTTCTCAATATTTGTTATTAGTAATAAGAAAAAGGTACATTATATTCACATTATCAATTAGTTTGAAAATAATTTCCGAAATTAAATTTTAAAACGTTTGTCAAAAGTATATATATATTGTAAATTATAGTTTAATATTTATAAAATAGAGGGATTTGACAAAAGAATCTAAAATGATTGCAAAAGTGTGAAAATCATACCTAGTATGGTGTGGGGCCTCCTTTTGGTCCAAAACAGCTTGGATCCGACGTGGAATGGACGAATACAGCTCTTGAATCATGGTTGTGGAATTTTGTACTATTGTTCCTCCAAAACATGCTTCAGTTCCTTAAAGGATGCTCGTGGAGGGTAATGAGACCGAACACGCCTTTCTAACTAAAACGACAATGGCTCAATGATGTTCAGATCTGGTGATTGTGGGACCCAGGGGAGGTGTGATAGCTCCTGGTCATTCTCCTCAAACAATGATTTTACTGTTTTTTGCAGCGTGACAGGGTGCCAAATCATCTTGGTAAATGCCATCACCATCTGGGAACAATATTTGGGTCATGGATAGAACCTGGTAACCCAAAATGGCCTCATACGCCTTACTGTTCATCATGCCATGCAGGGCTATGATGGGATCTGCAGAAAACAACGATATCACTGCATATACTGTAACAGAACTACCCCCATTCCTTACAGTTGGGGCCGGCAGTCTGTATCATAGGCCTGCGACGGTGTTCTCCATACATAAACACGACTGGTTGTTGGAAACAAGGCGAAGATCGATTCATCGGACCACATTATGTGTTTCCGTTGCTCATGAGTCTACGCCTTGTGGTCTTTGCACCACTAGATACGCCTCTTCGCATTTACTGCCGTGACCAGGGGTTTGGCGATAGCGGCCCTGCCATGCATTTTTATTTTATGAAGTTCCCGTCACACTGTTTTCGATGAAACCGGGTTATGTGGGCCAAACGTGAGTAATTTTCAATGCAGTGGTCTTCTTTTTAGCTGCTACAATCCGTTTTAATGCCTCCGGTTCCTATCTAAGAGGATTATTTTTCGACAACTCTTGTGCTTTGCAGACGTCGTTTGCCTATGAATCGTGTATGCCCTCGTGACATTGGACACAGTGCCTTTCGATACCCTCACAATGTTCGCCACTGTTACCACTGAAGCTCCAACTAGACGGACACCAACAATCATGCCTCTTTGGAAGTATCTCAGGTCGCCCATTTTACCGCACCACTTTCACCCCACGACACTCACAGGTGAACTGGTTACTGCTGACGGATGAGAAAAGTCCATATGACACATTGAAAACAAAAAACGATCGCAACCGCAACATGTGTTGTACAGTGGAGGGCCAAACTTACGTTTCCTGTATGAAGTGTTTTTAGATTTTTTGTGTATCCCCTGTATTTCAGAAACTATACTTTCTCTACATAATATTAAACGTTTCGAAGATGACATTATTTTTTATTATCATAATGTTATAAATATTATAAAACAGACTAATTTAGCATTTTTTCAGGTTTGTTATGAAATTCATGAGAGAACATGAAGGGTCATAAAACCACGCTCCCCCAAAAAAAAAAAAAAAAGTTTAAAATTATATAAAACAAATATGCACATAGAGATTTAACGTAGACTAAACGAATTTCAACTACATAAGGGTTACAAAAATCCCTTAACATAGGGTAACCCTGTTATTCTGAGAGTTGATACAAAATTAAGAGGGGAAATTGTCTCAAAATATGTTGTTTTCAATCGAAAGTAAAGGATTATTTTTATATCGGACTAGCCGTTTCGGCTGTACACTCTTCATGCATCCAATGTTAAATGAAAATGCAACGTTGCCATTTAGCTGGACCCACAACATACGTGAGTGAATTTACTGTCTTTTACGCTAACGTGTCGATAGCCAACCCTATTTCAAATATGCCCCCATTCACTTTATATTGTGGATCGTATTAAATGGCAACATTGCATTTTCATTTAACATTGGGTTCATAAAGGGTGTACAGCCCAAAGGGCTCGGCAGATTTAAAAAATTCCTTCACTTCACATTCACAACATTATATTTGGAGATGGTTTGTCCTCTTACATTTTGTTGTAATTCTGATAATAATAGAGTTTACCTATGTCAGGGGACTTTTGAGACACTCTGTATGTATGGAGTTTGAATCTTTAGTTCAGATGTAACTCATACTAACTGTATATACACAAAACGTTCCTATGTTATTTTATTGATTAGCATGTCTAACATTTTTTAATCTAAATTATTATTAGTTTCGATGGCTTCGTAGTTTTTGTAGAGCAAAGGAACATTTATAGGAATACTAGGATCCTAACCTTATGTCTTACCTTTTGTATTATGTTCTAGATCTTATTACACAAGAATGATGCCGCTTCAAAATTTGTTCTGTAAGCATTTCTCCGCAAATATTAAAAATGTGTTCTGTAATCATTTAACCGCAAATAGTAAGAATCTCTCTCTCATTACAGTCGAATCGCTGATCTGAGAAACGTCATAAGTCAGCCATATGCCGAAAATGAGTTTACGTGCAGCTTTGATTCTTGAAGGGTGACTACACAGTCGGGTTGTGATATGTCAGAAGTCACGCTAATAGCTGGTGCAATATCGAGATGCAACAAGTGTCCCTCAGTTGAGAAATGACACAAATCAGTGACTTACATTATTGACTTATGACGTTTCTCAAATTAACGATTCATTTGCATTGACTACAGCAGAACAAACATATGGTCAATTTTGTGCAAGGAACTTATGCCTTGTGCTATAGGATCTACTTAGTTTTCAAAGGATGACAAATGATACATTTATATGATTTGGTACTAGTGTCTTTTTTCAGCATTTTTATTACTTGGAAACACAATTTGGTCTGCATGATTATCCGTGACTACAAACTGATCTTAATGCAATTGATTTGCTTTGATTATTATATTGTCAATGAACGAATCCCGCAATGGAGTTATAACAGACATTTCATGTTAAACAATGAAATACCTTGCAGATGATTGCTACAACTTGTAGGAAAGTATCTCAAACAAAGCAAGTACAGAGAAAAAATTCTCGGATATATATTAAAATTTCTCTTTATTATAATTTAAACGATTTCAATTGTATTACTCACCATGTTACTATTAAATCCATTCTTACCAACATTACGCTATCATTATCTCGAACCAAAAATCAGTCACCAAATATAATAACGAATCAGAATGACTCACAAGTTTGATTTTAGAAATTCAATTTAAAACTTGTTTTTCTTAATTCGTATGTTTTTGTCAGTCTTGTTGAGCAATTCTGTTAATATGATGTGCATAGAATGCTTTGATACCATGATCATAAATTAATATCGTCAGTCGTATTGCATGGTACGAAACAATACGTTAGTTGGTATCTTAAATTGTATATAGAGATTTATTTCATTTGGTGCTGGTATGTATTTCAGACGCCAAAAAGCACTGTGGATTCTTCATTAGCTTTTAGAGCATGGAATTACATTTTATTCTTCTTAATTAGTTACAAAATGAGACGAAAGATGCGTTTCCGAGTTCAAGACGAGACTAGAAATGTAATCAAGTTCGTCCCGTTCGAAATGATACTTGAACGGGACGGGAAATACCATTAAAAATTTCTGTAAAAATTATGTTAATTTTATAATTAAAAATTGCTATACAATCGAGATATAACACGAAAATGCTACTTTCGTTTCGAAGTTCATTGAACATTCTAGAAACATAAGAAAAATAGGTAGTTATTTATTTATTTTTTTTATTTTTTATTTATTTTTTTTTCTTTTTTGTATAAAAACACAAAGTTTCTTTCTCTTACTTAGTATAATTGGATATACTACTTAATGTGCCATTTTCTGACTGATATAAATAGTTGTTCCTTCACTTCTGTGTTATCTATGTGTACTACGAGTATATATATCAGAGTTCAGTAGAAGTAGAATGATATATCGTCACTTGCATACTAACGAAATGTTTCAGTATTTGCATTATGGTTAAAACAAGGCCCCTTGATGCGTCCTGGATGCCAGATCGCCATGGTAAAAAGAAATACGAACCTGACACCTTCATAATTTATGCCCAAAGCATGTAGATCAAAGTATCAAATTATATTTTTAATTATTATGACGCTTGAAAAGTTTTATAACATTTGATTATAATTACGTATACTTGAATTGTAACTAAAAGTTTCAATATACTTATAGAATTCGATTAAATGTTTAGGGGAAAGACTAAAGAAAGTAATTTGAATAATAGCATTACAAAATTGATATAAATATGGTTACGTAACTTGAAGCACATAACAGATTCGTATTACTATGTAGTGTTGTATCTAAGGGAGAAAAGAAAGTGGAAAATCGCGAAAAATATGTAACAAAAATAATTTGATCACAATTCTCTCCTTTTGATATTTGAAAATGTGGTAACACCACATGATGTCATGGTCATATATGACTTCATTCGAGCATTGATAGAAGAATTATGTGCCATAAAAGACTTAGCTCTCCCTGTGTTTGAATATGTTCGAATAATTTATTACTTTTATAGCAGAAAACCAGAAGTGTAGAGCAGATTCAAAGCATTGATTTTTCTGTTCTCCACAATTTGTTTTTTTTTTTTTTTTTTTCAATAAAAACCATGGTTTTTGCCAACCCTAAATTTTAAAAGGTTTAATTAATAACTGTATAATAGATTAACTTAATTTCAGGGTAAAGAGCGAGAAAATGTATTTCGGCGATTCTCACGTTTTATTCGTAAAGTAAAAAGTAAAAGTTCGCGAAGAAAGATGAAAACAGTCACGAACGAGTGTGGAAAAGATAAGTGTAATTAAGATCTAGTAGCTGAAAAACATTTTTAATTAATATTTAGATAAGCATATTGTTATATCCTAAGTTACGACCCGCTTGGGAGAGTAATACCTCCGGAAGAAACGCGCTCTACCCTGGCCAGCTTTTCACGCGCTACCCTAGCCAGCATTTTTAAATTGGTCACGAAATTCATATTATGGGGATGAAGGTGGAACAAGCACAACAGACGGCTTCTAACCCGTACCTCCTCCTCCTCCTCCTCCTCCTCCTACTACTACTACTACTACTACCACTCTTCCTCCTCCTCCTCTTTCTACTACAAAACTATGCAAATCCTACTCATCTGTACAAAAGTATTCAAATCCTTTTTTGATTATTATTTTAATCTTATTTTGATAGAAAAAGTGTTTTATAAATATGCTTGGGCCGCGTTTGAACCCACGCCAAAAACGATTTTCATTAGTAGCATGTTGTACTAGCACGCTCGGCCACGACGGCGTTTATTTGGGCTTCATGTAAGCTACGTACCAAGAAATGGATAACGTCAACCATTCAGAGCCGTGCATTTAATTCCTACTATCGGCTGAATTACTTCCCCAAGCGAGTCTTCCTTACGTATTGTCAAAAAGTAGCAAAATATGTTATAATTCGAAATTTAAGAAATATATTTGAGGAATTGTTTAGAAATTAATTCGAATAAGAGAGGAATGAAACTGGTGAAAACTGCAAATTGAAATAACATTAAAATATAGGCCTAAGTACACGAAAAGTTGATAATGAAGGCTGCACACATATAGGAATATAACGTTAAGCAGCTATAGTGAAAAGAACAACAAAAACCGGAAATTACTTATGGTCACCGGCAAGAGACTGTAAGAAATGGGGGGTCGTCACATGGAAAGCCTAGAATGTTAAGAATGTCTGCTCTAGAACAACATATTATTTATTTTGGCAATTAGTCTATGATTTCAAGTTCGTAGTTTTTTATGTTATTGGGTATAACATATCTGTTGTACTCAGGAAATTGTTATATTATGTACTTTTGATGCGGTAAGAGAAAACAGGCAACTCTAACTGATAAGAATGCTTTCCGATGTAGACCATGCAACAGATTAAAATGTCTGTTTGGCTAAGTAATTATTTGACGCAGGATTAAAACGTGATTTAAAAAAAGAAAACGTGTAAACAAACAATTACGTTCCATAAGTATGTTATCTATCCTTGAAAAGGAAAGAAAGTCAAGGAAAACAGTTATAAAATAATAAACACGCCATGAATATTGATAGTCTTAAATGTAGGTATATCTTCTTTGATTTCAACTTGTTGAAAAGAACTTAATGTCGAGAATACATAAATGTTAGTTTCGTGAGGATATGGTAAGGAATATCAGGTAAAGTATTTTTATTTCTATAAACAAAGAGTTGCAGAGATAACCATGTTCTTGCTCTAATTAGATAAGGTTGGATGTCGTACATTCACTCCAAAATAACCTTTTGCTGTTGTACGATTACGTGGAGAAAGTATAAATCCTATAAATTATAAATTCCGTAATTTCATCCATTATGTACTTTTGTCAAGATGTAGTAGAATTAACATGGTCAATTCTTCATCTCTTTCCTACTTTTCTAAAGTTACGTATCAAAATAATTTGATTGTGAAAGCTAGTACAGTTGTTTTAAAAGATTATCAAAAAAGGAGTGAAATTATCCTGATTGGATTTAAATATGAAAAAAACTGTGACATGTTAGCTTTAACAGGATTAGCATGATCGGGATGGAATATGCAATATGTGAATTTCTAAAAATGTCAAAGTTCCTTTTATGTACACCTAGGTATTTTACAGATGGAAAATGGGATGACATACATACTTGAGCACTTTTATAGAATATCAGCGATATTTTCCTTCCAATTTTACGAAATGGAAATACATCTTATCAATTTAATAATTATATTAAACCAATTACGTTCAAATTTTTAGCTAGAAGAAAGATGAAAGTTATAAAATTTGACTGTTTTACGAACGAAATGTCTTTCGTACATTACGAATGAAAGTAAAGCCGAGAACAACCATCAATTTCATAGCATACTATATATCATACACTTTCATAGCATACTATATATCATACATTTTCATAGCATACTATATATCATATACTTAGATACACCGAATAATATATTTATATTCAATATTGTTTCGCGGAAAGAAATTTCACCTACTAATGTTCTATGATAACTTCATTCATCACTTCAGGCCTGAATTCACTGTTGATATTTTGGCTGGTAGTTGTGCAGGAAGTTCAAACTGATAAAGGAAAACCAATCGCTTTGGATGCCATTTATTCACATGATCCTGTCAACATACATCATACTGTACCCTGCTTGAGTACACCACCCGCTTATTGGAATATGCACTTTGTTTCTGACGACAAATTAATAGCGTAGGTCCATCCACTGATTCCTTTATAGATGGTGGTTTTAAGCCAAATATAAATTTGGAAATTCAAATATACATTCCATATTCACGGTCAAATTTTCTTCTACTCCTATGTCTACAGAAAGAAACAGCCCAGAAATATTGACAGAACTAGAGAGAATTTAAATTCTGCATTAGAACTAGGGATGCATTCGAGTCGAGTCGAGTCGAGATTTAAGCCTGTCTCGACTCGTCTCGAGAAAATGTTGTCTCGACTCGTGTCTCGACTCGAAAATATGGTTCTGTCTCGACTCGTGTCTCGACTCGACAGTCTCTGTCTCGACTCGACTCGAATTCGAGTCGAGACGTCTCGAAATTCGAGTCGAGACAAAATGTACGAGTTAAAATATACGCACACATCTTCCAGACCATCATGACTACCTACCTAATTGTCAGTATGTCGACTTTTGGCATGGATAAAAACGGCGACATGTCTTGGCATACACGCAATGATCCTTGATAGGTCGCTGGAGAGAGCTGGCACCACATGTGCTCACTCAGGTCAAATAATTCCCGTAAATTCCGGGAAGGGAGGCGATGTGCTCTGACGTCACGTTCAATCACATCCCACAAGGGACATCACTCAAATGTCCGGCTCCAATTTCAATGAAACTTTTTTTGCTGATAGAAGGCATGTATGCATCATTACTTGTGATGACAAATTTTTGCCATGGTGCATGTTTTCTATTTTTTTTAATAACTTTTAAGAGTTGTGATGTGGTTATTAGAGATTACTACAGAAGTCCCTTACTACCCTTTGTAAACGGAGCGTTAATGAAGAAAAGTGAAGAAAAACCATGAGGATACATATAAGTCCTGGGGGGAAGTCGTATGGTAGATATGACCTTGATGGCAGCCATCTTGAAATCCACCATTTTGAATTAAGGTCAAGTTTACAAAATGGGAATAGGGTAATATGATACATAATTTCGGGCTAGAATTTAATTAGAAAAATAATGGTGAGGTTAGTTTTAAGATACACCCATTTGGGGGAAAGTTACAGGCATATTAATTGTTTTTACTTACTGTGTGCGTAAGTCCTTTCTTTCTTTCGTCTCAAGACCTGTAAATCGATCGCAACGGCAGAGCCCGGTTTTGCACTAGTGTTTAGAAATCTTTAAACTCACTTGAGGCAATATTTGTGGATTATTGTATTGTATTTTGCCTTTAATTAAATTTGAACCCACTTCATGATCTTATGTAAAGTATCACTAAAAGAGAAATTCTGTTTTTATGGAGAACGTAAGCATGGCAATTATAAAAGGTGAGTAAGGTGCGTATGTATTTATAAGAAAGTCTTTTGTGGTTCCGCCAACCTATTCTTTAGTTGTTTTTTTCAAAATACTCATATCTCATAAATAAAAGAGCTATTAGAAAATCTCTTACCACTATTCTTTAATACTTATAAAATTTTATTTATTGTAAAAGCACTGGCGAGATATTTCTTAACGCCCATTAAAATTATGGTGGAGCTCCTTCGTGGCTAACGGTTAGCATACTTGCCTTTGGCGTGGGAAACCTGGACTTGATTCCCGGTGGGAGTTCATGTGGTTCGGATTCCACGTTAATCAGTAGGTCCACGTCTCACATAGCCTCGCTGCTGAACGGGACGTTAAACTCAGAATCAATTCAACTCAAAATTATGGTTTTGACTTTATTATGATGTCATTAGTTTAAACGCCCAACTGCCCAGTAATTTTAAACATTGACTACATTATAAAATTGTAATTTGTGACGACTAAAATATCAGAAATTAAAGATTATTCTTTGGGTTTTGGAACATTTTGAAAAACGTGAAAAACTGGTACTGCACCGATACAACACACCTTTTGGATTTGTCATAACATGTCTTACATAGCTTTGGTTCAATTCTCAACACGGACTGCAACTACCCGTTAAATTGTGCATCCGAAAGGCACTCTTTGTTAAACCTCGCTTATCACCGCTCATCTTAATAATATATATAAATTCAGCGCGAAGCAAATGTTGCATTTCTCTCTTTCATCCTAACACAAAACAAAACTAACCACAGCTGTGACACGAAGGAGCTATTTCGAAAAGAAACAAGCTGTGCTTCATAGAGATGTGTACCAAATGATAGAAGTATAAAGTATTGTTTTCTTTCCTGTTTATTGATATCAGTTGGTGTTCTTATTGAGTTTACTCATTAGTTTAGAAAGAGTATATATGGAATTTGGACATATGTTGTACGTATTCTCCTGAGAAATTGATGAGACCAGAAAAGTTATAAGGACAGATGGAATAGGTTTAAGCGCATCTACGTGACTTTATCAAATATTTATTCTCCGTAATGGTACCACGCGGAAAACTTGGTATAGGCATACTTTTATCTTTGCCTCCCTCTGTTAGCTGTTTCGTATCATATATATCGGATGGTTTTGATATTTCTTCTGATCATTAAAACAACAATGGTACCTGTGTGCGGTGCAGAAATGCAAAAGCACAAGGTAACTTCCTATTTGTTTTGAAAACAACAAACCCATTTCACGTGTGCGATAGAAATTGAGCACAGCGAGATCGGGTGTTTACTCACGGTCAGTTCGCAGCAGGAGTCCTTGGTAAAAGATTTGGCTATCTCGAAAACACTCGCAAAACATTACAAATACAAAACACTGCGCTTCAAAGAAAGTTTAGACACAGATGTTTCAATTTTCTTTTAGCATCTTTCTTCAGCAAAAGAGTCGGTTCATTGTATTCGAAAAAGGGAAGGGAGAAAGGGTGAATTTATATTTTATGTGGGGGGTAACGTTGTAAGTAGTATAAACAATACATACCGCTTCCGACTCTGTACTGAAGCACTTCCTTTAGCGGTATATCACTAGATCTATCCTGACCCTCATCCCACCTTAAGTTGTAAAGTAGAAAGGGACAGAAGTATTCAACATGACTGCGCACTTGAGTTTCAGTTCACAATACGAAAACCAGTGAGCAAGTAAACAGTCCTTTGTAGGATCGTGTTTTACTTCTTGAATTTATTTTTGAACATTTCTGTGAATTCAACAACAGAACGCAGTAGAAATACGGACTAGTTTTTACTCCAACCATTACTTTCGCTCCAACCCAGGGATGCCACATTTATGATTTCGTACTAGATTTAGTGATTTTACTATTGAACTAGTGATCTAGTACGTACTTTGGGTAAATAGGCACATTCTAGTGATTTTTTTGCATTTTTTTCTGATGCAGATAAATGAGAAGGAAGTGGTTCTTAAAATAAAAGGAAGAAGTATATTGCAGTTCAAAACAAATGTAGAAACCTTAAATTATTTTTTCTTTTCCCTCTGACTGAATGAAACCCCTGCTGTGTAATGACCTTAGGTAAACAACGGCTATCTTTGGTCCGCTACCTCCTTTTGTTAGCCGACATGAGATGGGTTACTTTTTTTTCTAAAAGAAAGTGAAGAAATAATTATCCAGTACATTTACGTTTTGTCAGGCACACAGGCGCAGTCTGTACTTGTTTCCTAACAAATTTTAGCAACATAACATAAATGAAACATATGTACCAGAAAATAGAGGCAGTACAAACGGAAATTTTCATCTGTGACACATTTGATGAGAAATATAGTTAGATGTCACGTGCAAGCACTCTAAACATGTCCTATCCTGTAATTCTATTCGTATGTTTATGTAGGTGAGACTGAGAAATCAAGAAACAATAATAACTGGTTTTCTTCCAGGGGAAAAATCTAAATGTGAAGGGGTGTTACACTGGGACTTTAATTGCGTCCTTTGTACAAGATTAACAAGTAATAGCATTTTTTAAATTTATTTTAGTTCTTGGGAGAGGAAGATGGAAGAGAACCCTCGTAAGGACCTCTGCAAGGAAACATGAATACTATCCGCCACTGTTTGTTACATTACACAAAATAGTTTTATATATATATTGAGTTTTAGTCAGGGTTTTCATTCTGCAGGAGAGGGAGGGATAGTAATACCTGACGAACATTTTCTATTCTCAGAGTGTTGCAATTATAGCATTTCCTCCATTATAACTTGGCCAAGCTAGTTGCATTATATGTAAGGATTAAGTTAGCCTAAAAAGCTTAAATTTCTATGGCTGTTTTACTCTGTACCCATGTTTCTCATTTTCGGTCTACGGGACTCTGTGTCCGGAAATTTTCGATGGCTTCCAAGTCGGAAAATAAGTGTATCAAAGGCATATATATTATATCTATGGTTATATGAGGCATGGATCTACAGTTTAAAGTGGGATACCGGTAACAACTTCATGAGCTTCCACTGTAAATCGAACCAGAGTCTCCCGCGATCAAGGCGTATGTGTTAACCATACAGCCACGAGGAAATTCACATAAGCACATATATATTGTTGAGTTGATTTTGACTTTACCGTCTCTTTCAGCAGCGAGGATATATGAAATGTAGGCCTACTGATTAACGTGGAATCCGAACTACATGAGCTCGCGCCGGGAATTGAACCCGAGTCTTCCACGGCAAAGACGCGTACACTAGCCGCGGAGTTCACACACACACACACACAGAATCAGAGTCCTCACACATCAAGGGTGAGAGCTGTGCCACTAAGTCACAGCGGCCACGGGGCTAGGTCGAGTCCACTTTACGTTCATAGTTTCTTAGTACATAAATGTTACGATTATGAAATAGATTTTCCTTAATGAGCTGCATAAAAACAAAAGCTTTTGAAATGCATTAAACAATTAGCTCGATTTGAGTTTGAACTTAAAGTTATATCAGAGTGTAAATACGGATACGCACCAAAGCTCGAAAAACTTAATACACTATTTCTCCTATATAGTCAGCATGTATCAAGCAATCGTTCAGCTTTCATTTGAGAGGATGGAAATCGAAAGCCCCTGAACAACTATGTTACTAATGTGCGGAATGTATTTATCTTACAGTGAACTGCTTTGATGCCAAGTGGCCTAACTCCGAAATTGAAATTTTCCAGGAGTGAAAGCTGAAGTTCAATATCTCATGAACAATTCATATTTCTTTTATGTTGGGAACCAAAACCATAACTACTCTATGTAGTTCATTGTTTTATAACTTAGTGTTTACAAAAATCCTTTTAAAAAATACCTATTCATAGAAGTGAATGGTACTTATCTGTACTAGTTCTTGGCATCCAAGCAGTCCATTTATTGTAATACTAGCTTAATATACCCATTCTTCGCATGGGGGCTGTATTTGGAAGTCAACACCTGTGGAAGTATCACCATTCATTTCAGTGACCGCGAAACTATGGATTTGACACTAATGTCGATCAATTTGGATTACTTTTACTACATGTCTCGCTAAACGCCCCCCTGAGAACCCCTGGTTCCAATTTTGACAAAAACGCTTCGCCTTAGACTGGGACCTGGACCAAGGTATCCGTGACCAAAATTTGGTAACTCTCGGTCAACTTGTCTGGTCCCCAGGTCGGTCCCAGTAAACGTCCCCCCTGGTTCGAAATTTGAAAAAACGCTTCGTCTTGATTTGGGGCCTGGACTAAGGTACCCGTGACCAAATTTTGGGAACTCTCGGTCCACTCGTCTGGTCCCCAGGTCGCACAATGACAGACAGACAAACACACAAACAAACTCTTTATTTTATTTATATTAGATAAGATATACTATGTAAAATAGTCTCGTATCATAATATGGGATTTACAACAAATATTACATTATATATTATCCGTAGCTCGTGATATGCTGCAACATATTAAAGCCTCAGAATAGTTGGGCAAGCGAATAATCCAGAAGTTACGTAACCCTATTGCGTTCATGGGAACGAAAACACAATAATTATAACTATGCTAAATTACTATAGACTACCAACTGCTCATTCAGAGAATTTATGAAGTTCACTTTATCGCAATAGTTTTATACAAACTAGATTTAGACTACGGATAATAGTTTTATACAAACTAGATAATCAATTAAAAACTGCGAGTTGTTTCTATAAAGTTCATATTTCCGTCACAAAGGCAGTAAAATACGATCAGAAGCAACCTAATTTAATATCTAAGTAATACATTATATTTTAACGAAGTAAATGAGCTAAAACTAGGTGTACAAATATAATAAATATCAGTATTTTTTTGAATTATTCCTGCTACATTAATTACTACATGGTGTTCATAACTGCTGTACACAAATATATAAATGTAAATGAGGAACATGAGCTCGACATACTCTCTATGCTCTTATATTTTAATGTATGGTATACCCTATGTTAGAAAATAAGAGAAATAACAAAATATTTTGTCGTTGTCTAAGACGTCTTAGCCGTATCGTTTACACCTAAGCGCTATACAATTTACAATACTCATTAACTAAACAAGTGTTAGTTAAGCTATCTGTAACTAAAATTTTATTTTAAAATTTAGAATTTTCCTTTGAGTGAAATTTTACAAATTTTATCTATTGATCCATTCTTTGATAGTACCTGTTTGGTTACAAAATATTTCCCTGTGATTTTATATATAAATATCATGAACTGGCTTTATTGTGCTAATTACCAACCGTCGGGTGCACCCATAGAATATAAATAGACACTGTTCTTATTTAGAACAGAGAGAACTAAATAAGAACATAGAGAATGTTCTTATTTAGTAGATTTAAAATTTTAATTTAGCTGATTGGCTGTGATAAGAAGACCATTTTGCTGTCAATCTGCTTTTAATCTGGTATTTAATTTCTATATTTTTGGTATTCTTTAAGTGTTAAAATTAGTTTACTTCCTGTTCCTATCTTTTACTGAGTACAACGTCCCTATTATCTTGAGCAGCGTCATACTTTACACCATAAACTTTGTCCCTTTTATGTTTGTTTCCCGACTAACCTGTTCCCATGCTCTTTCTTATGTAAAAACGTTTTTCATATATTTTCATTTGCCGGTTGAGCAAATTATAGCTGGAGGAAAACATATGGAACAAGATACACAAACTCATTTTCCTTATCTAGAACAAGGAGGAACTGTCACAAGAGTTGAAAGAATCAATCGTTCTTACAATTCACAAGAAAGGTGAGAAAACTAATTTGTTCATCAACATTCTATAAAATCCTCTATTATCAAGATTGATCGCATACTTGGATTAATTATTGGAATTACCAGTGCTGATTTAGGCAAAATCGATCAACAATCGACTAGATATTTACCATTCCAGAAATACTCGAAAGGAAATGGAAAGATAAAACTCCGGTAGATTAATTATTTATTGATTTTAGAAATGCCTACAATCCAGTTAGGAGGGATACCTTGTACAACATTCATACAGAATTTCAAACATCGAAATGCCAATTAGATTAATTAAGAGGTGTTTAAATGAATTAAGTCAGAGTAAAAAATTAGATTTCACTTTGAGAATGGCTTGAAAGAAGGAGATGTGTTGTCGCTATTATTATTCGACGTAGTTCTGGAGTACGCTATGAGGAAAATCAAATACAGGAACCAGGTCCTACAGCTGAATGGTATTCACCAAGTTATGTTATACGCTAATGATGTAAAACTTCTAGGAAATTATAGGAAAACAACAGAAAGAAACACAGAGGTTTAATTAAACACTTATAAGATTATGAATTTAGAAGTATATGCAGAGAAAACTAAATACATGGAAGTTTGCCGTGGTGTTAATACTTCAAATCATAGATGCGTTAAGTTATGAGATAATACTTAGACAGAGCTTTCAAATATCTAGCATCAATATTAATAGAACAAAACCTTATTTACTAAGAAGTTAATTATCGACTTAAAGCCGGAAATTCGTGTTAATATGTTGTTCAAAGTCTTCTGTATATGCCTTGTATTTTCTTGCGGTGAACTTCCCTTATTTCCATTAAATCTATTGGAGCGTAGCTAATGTATAGTGCCGATTTCAGTTAATTAAGCTTTAGATTGTGAGAGTTCTAAACCACGAACACGTAGAGTTCATAAAAATTAATATTCATTTTAACTTTATTTATTCAAGACATGACAACCTTATCTTAATCTAAGATAAATAGGAATAAAGAGTTTGTTTGTCTATGTCTCTATCTATCTGTCTGTGTGTGGCTGGGGACCAGATGAGAAGACCGAAGGTTACCAAATTTGGGTCACGGGTACCTTGGTCTATATCCCATGCCAAGATGAAGAGTTTTTTCTTCGAATTTCAAACCAGGAGGTGTCTCAGGAGAGCCGTTTACCAGGACGTATAAAAGTAGTAGAAAATGACCGATATTAATGTCGAACAGTAATCGTTTATGAGTAATATATTATCAGTTCGTATGCATCATATCTTGACTAATGGAATTAGGTACTAATCGTTAATCTTAGGAAGTCATAATCATTCAGCTCAACGGTGTCTTTACCACAAATTCAACCGAATTGTCAGTTTACTCTATCTCAAATTCGCACACGAGACTTCCTATCATGTTTCACTAACCTACTTTTCTCCTTCCATATAATTGCTGATTTAAAAGTAGTGTTAGCACTATAGCTTAAGAGATCAAGCAAGAACAAGCGCAATCTGCTTCCAAATTATTTGTATTTTTCTTATACAGTACATAAAATAATAACAGAAACTTTCCCAGCAGAATAGAAATCTACCATCTGTGTCAGATTGACAACAAACAGCGTATTTTTTAATGCTGTAAAAGTTAATTTCTCTTGATTTTCTCGAAACCTACACATGTAAATTTGTCTTGAAACATTCCATTTTGTTAATTTCGATGTTCAATCGATACATTTCCGTCACAATTAAACTTAAATTAAAGTTTAAGAATGATCATAATTTTGGGCTATGTAATTAACCATACTGTATACTCTATGTCGTCTTGCTAATATCATAATGAAATGT
The DNA here is from genome assembly GCF_964235325.1 of Thermobia domestica. Taxonomy (NCBI): domain Eukaryota; kingdom Metazoa; phylum Arthropoda; class Insecta; order Zygentoma; family Lepismatidae; genus Thermobia; species Thermobia domestica. The sequence goes on along the minus strand of NC_137466.1, from coordinate 130,721,182 downwards.
TTGATAAGTATAATTTTCATTTTCAATTACATCTTTAAAAAATAGCGTGAATATCATATAGCATAAATTTTTCGGCACACAAAACATACTTTTGTTTTTATCTATTTTCTCGAAAACGAAGCATGAGGATTTACACTCTCACACGCAATTTTCTCAACTAAATTTTTATCAATTCTTGTAGTTTTCTTCTTTGACTTTTTTTTTCGTTTTAGTTAAACACTCATAATATTGTCTAATATCCTCTACTTGTTTCTTGAATATGATGCTTTCTTTGCTTTGAAATGTACACTTCAGGTCACAAAATCCTAGGCTGCTTTCCAGACTAAGTATAAAACGTTAAACCTAGCTTCTTACGTCTGCTTGGACCTCCTCACAAGGGAAATCTATTCTGCCTCCACTCTATTACAGAGCTACATGCGTTTTCTATAATAGAAGTAGACCATCTGGTCATTGCTTCTAAGTATAGATTCAAGTTGTATGTAGAAAACAATCATAAGTTAGCCAATATTAGTCGAAAGGAGAACATGGATTCGCATACCAATGTCTATTTTAACACGGGTTCGATTCCTGTCTCTTATTTATTTATTTATTTTGTTAATGCTATATATTTCAAGCTTTTGTAACCAAAATTACCAAGAAGTTTCACTCCTTAGTCGTTAGATTGTCGTAACTACAAATATACCACATACACGATTACAAACAAATGAATGAAATTGAAAAAGAATTTAACATCTACAGAATGCTACTCCTTAGTAAAAACCGGAAATGGTGAGTGTGAAGTAGTCAAGGGTGCCCATCAGGGGAAACAAGGTGGGGAGCTCGACATCCCCCCAAGATGAAATTGTGCTTCAGAACATCGAAAATTCAATAGTATTTTTACATTAGTTGCAGGAAAATTTGAAACTATTTTTGAAACTCGTTTATACTGCCCCCCTTGGAAATCAAAACATGGGCGCCCTTAGAAGTAGTATTTAAGAAGAAGATAGTTCTTGAATTTTCTATTAATAAAATGTAGCAATTGATTTATAGCGTAAACGAAATTTTCTTACATTACACTTCATATGATCGACCAGATGGATTAGAGCTATTTTATGTGTTTTAGAACATTATCTTCAAATTTTATTTCTGGAAATATTTTAAATTAAAAATAAGTTCTTTTTTAGGAATAAAATACTAATCTCTAGCTGTAATCAAAACAGAGAACACAGCTGAAAATGTTATTGTATCATTATGTTTAAATACAGAAATAGATTAAAAACTATTATCAAATTAATACATTTATGCTACAAATGTTGAAGATAATATGACAAACATTATGGGCATTTCAGAGATAAACAAAGCGATACTTCTTATTTAAAAACCCGTAATGAAATCGTTGCAGTTGTTGAAAGGATAAAAGGGGCATCACCCCTATGTCCGGTGTATATTACTTCCCTGGCATTGATTTCGGTGAGTACTTAAAACATTTGCTCCCTGTGCTACCCATTATCGAGCTAATGAAGTAGATGTTAGGATACCGTGCCGGATTTACGCATAAGCTAAACAAGCTGTAGCTTAGGGCCCCACTCTCTCCAGGGGCCCCAAAAAATTCAACGAAAAAACTGGATCTATATTTCCAAAATATAGGATAAAAAAGAAGTAAAATAAAATCTATATATGGCAACAGTATATCATGTACAGGTTTTTATGATGCAAGTAATGGGGCCCCTTCTGCTAGTCTGGTTCGTAAAATATTACTAATGTCTTTATTTCTGTACATAGGGGGAGTAAGTTCATCTGGACACATAAAGGCCCCCATTACCTTCAATAGCTTAGGGCTCCAGAAAACCTAAATCCGACTCTGTCAGGATATAAAAAGCTCACGAAAGGCCAAGATCTTCCTTCTTGTTCTGGTTTACTGCTGCCATCTCTTTTGTTGAACTTCACTGCATTACATGCAGCATAGTTTAATTTCCTGTCCGAAGAAAGTAACACTGCACGAGAGCAAATCCTAACCTGGGAGCATCTGTAACCCATAGAGGACAGGACATCTTAGCAACAATTTTGAAGTGTCATCTTATGCTCCCTACTAAGCAGACTTCACTACTAGCGAATTTTGACACTTTCTAAAAATTAATAACAATCCTCTTGAGCGTTCATTTTCCAGTCGGGAAGTTCTAGCGTAAGAGATTTTCCAGTGGTAATAACAGACATTCATAGAAGCGTTTTTGGAGACGATAGAGATATGATATCGAGATTGTGAAAAAAATGTACGTATAAAAGTTCAATTTTGACGCAAGTTGTTTTGTGAAATATAAAAGAATGTCTTGGACAATGTGACAGCTTATAGCTTTTTCACGAGATGAAAGATTCACAAAGTGTCGTAAATCAGGTTAGGGGTTGGTTTCGATAATTCTGTTGTGATGACTTACAATTGGAGTGTACGAAGAATCACTAACGACGTTTGGTTGTTGGAGATTACGAATCAGAAGCAAATCAGCGCAAAGCGACACGAGACGTTACGGGGACATTAAGCTTTAATTATTCGCCTGTAGCATGGCACTAGGTAGATACGAGAAAAGGTGAAAAGTTGGACAAATTGTGGAGAACAGAAGGATCAATACTTTAAATCTGCTCTACACTTCTGGTTTTCTGCTATAAAAGTAATAAATTTTTCGAACATATTCACACAAGGGAGAGCTAAGTCTTTTATAGCACATAATTCTTCCCCCAATGCTCGGATGAAGCCATATATGACCATGACATCATGTGGGTTTACCACATTTTCAAATATCAAAAGGAGAGAATTGTGATCAAATTATTTTTGTTACTTATTTTTCGCGATCTTCCGCTTTCTTTTCTCTCTTAAATACAACACTACATAGTATTACGTTTCTGTTATGGGCTTCAAGTTACGTAAACATATTTGTATCAATTTTGCAATGCTATTATTCAAATTACTTTCTTTAGTCTTTCCCCTAAACATTTAATCAAATTCTGTAAGTATATTGGAACTTTTAGTTACAATTCAAGTATACGCAATTATAATCAAATGTTATAAAACTTTTCAAGCGTCATAATAATTAAAAATATAATTTGATACTTTGATCTACATGCTTTGGGCATAAATTATGAAGGTGTCGGGTTCGTATTTCTTTTTACCATGGCGGTCTGGCATCCAGGATGCATCAAGGGGCCTTGTTATAACCATAATACAAATACTGAAACATTTCGTTAGTATGCAAGTGACGATATATCATTCTACTTCTACTGAATTCTGATATATATATACTCTTGGTACACATAGATAACACAGAAGTGAAGGAACAACTATTTATATCAAGCAGAAAATGGCACATTAAGTAGTATATCCAATTATACTAAGTAAGAGAAAGAAACTTTGTGTTTGTATACAAAAAAAATAAATAAATAAATACCTATTTTTCTTATGTTTCTAGAATGTTCAATGAACTTCGAAACGAAAGTAGCATTTTCGTGTTATATCTCGATTGTATAGCAATTTTTAATTATAAAATTAACATAATTTTTACAGAAATTTTTAATGGTATTTCCCGTCCCGTTCAAGTATCATTTCGAACGGGACGAACTTGATTACATTTCTAGTCTCGTCTTGAACTCGGAAACGCATCTTTCGTCTCATTTTGTAACTAATTAAGAAGAATAAAATGTAATTCCATGCTCTAAAAGCTAATGAAGAATCCACAGTGCTTTTTGGCGTCTGAAATACATACCAGCACCAAATGAAATAAATCTCTATATACAATTTAAGATACCAACTAACGTATTGTTTCGTACCATGCAATACGACTGACGATATTAATTTATGATCATGGTATCAAAGCATTCTATGCACATCATATTAACAGAATTGCTCAACAAGACTGACAAAAACATACGAATTAAGAAAAACAAGTTTTAAATTGAATTTCTAAAATCAAACTCGTGAGTCATTCTGATTCGTTATTATATTTGGTGACTGATTTTTGGTTCGAGATAACGATAGCGTAATGTTGGTAAGAATGGATTTAATGGTAACATGGTGAGTAATACAATTGAAATCGTTTAAATTATAATAAAGAGAAATTTTAATATATATCCGAGAATTTTTTCTCTGTACTTGCTTTGTTTGAGATACTTTCCTACAAGTTGTAGCAATCATCTGCAAGGTATTTCTTTGTTTAACATGAAATGTCTGTTATAACTCCATTGCGGGATTCGTTCATTGACAATATAATAATCAAAGCAAATCAATTGCATTAAGATCAGTTTGTAGTCACGGATAATCATGCAGACCAAATTGTGTTTCCAAGTAATAAAAATGCTGAAAAAAGACACTAGTACCAAATCATATAAATGTATCATTTGTCATCCTTTGAAAACTAAGTAGATCCTATAGCACAAGGCATAAGTTCCTTGCACAAAATTGACCATATGTTTGTTCTGCTGTAGTCAATGCAAATGAATCGTTAATTTGAGAAACGTCGTAAGTCAATAATGTAAGTCACTGATTTGTGTCATTTCTCAACTGAGGGACACTTGTTGCATCTCGATATTGCACCAGCTATTAGCGTGACTTCTGACATATCACAACCCGACTGTGTAGTCACCCTTCAAGAATCAAAGCTGCACGTAAACTCATTTTCGGCATATGGCTGACTTATGACGTTTCTCAGATCAGCGATTCGACTGTAATGAGAGAGAGATTCTTACTATTTGCGGTTAAATGATTACAGAACACATTTTTAATATTTGCGGACAAATGCTTACAGAACAAATTTTGAAGCGGCATCATTCTTGTGTAATAAGATCTAGAACATAATACAAAAGTTAAGACATAAGGTTAGGATCCTAGTATTCCTATAAATGTTCCTTTGCTCTACAAAAACTACGAAGCCATCGAAACTAATAATAATTTAGATTAAAAAATATTAGACATGGTAGTGAATAAAATAACATAGAAACGTTTTGTATATATACAGTTAGTATGAGTTACATCTGAACTAAAGATTCAAACTCCATACATACAGAGTGTCTCAAAAGTCCCCTGACATAGGTAAACTCTATTATTATCAGAACTACAACAAAATGTAAGAGGGCAAACCATCTCCAAATATAATGTTGTGAATGTGAAGTGAAGGATTTTTTTAAATCTGCCGAGCCCTTTGGGCTGTACACCCTTTATGAACGAAATGTTAAATGAAAATGCAATGTTGCCATTTAATACGATCCACAACATAAAGTGAATGGGGGCATATTTGAAATAGGGTTGGCTATCGACACGTTAGCGTAAAAGACAGTAAATTCACTCACGTATGTTGTGGGTCCAGCTAAATGGCAACGTTGCATTTTCATTTAACATTGGATGCATGAAGAGTGTACAGCCGAAACGGCTAGTCCGATATAAAAATAATCCTTTACTTTCGATTGAAAACAACATATTTTGAGACAATTTCCCCTCTTAATTTTGTATCAGCTCTCAGAATAACAGGGTTACCCTATGTTAAGGGATTTTTGAAACCCTTATGTAGTTGAAATTCGTTTAGTCTACGTTAAATCTCTATGTGCATATTTGTTTTATATAATTTTAAACTTTTTTTTTTTGGGAGCGTGGTTTTATGACCCTTCATGTTCTCTCATGAATTTCATAACAAACCTGAAAAAATGCTAAATTAGTCTGTTTTATAATATTTATAACATTATGATAATAAAAAATAATGTCATCTTCGAAATGTATATTATTATGTAGAGAATATATAGTTTCTAAAATACAGGGAATACACAAAAAAAATCTAAAAACACTTCATACAGGAAACGTAAGTTTGGCCCTCCACTGTACAACACATGTTGCGGTTGCGATCGTTTTTTGTTTTCTATGTGTCATGTGGACTTTCCTCTTCAGTCAGCAGTAACCAGTTCACCTGTGAGTGTCGTAGTGTGAAAGTGGTGCGGTAAAATGGGCGACCTGACAGACTTCCAAAGAGGCATATTTGTTGGTGCCCGTCTAGTTGGAGCTTCAGTGGCAACAGTATCGAATGTTGTGAGGGTATCGAAAGGCACTGTGCCAATGTCACGAGGGCATACACGATTCAAGAACAAAAGACATCTTTAAAGCACAACAGTGGTGGAAAGATAATCCACTTAGATTGGGTCCACAAGCATTAAAACGGATTGTAGCAGCGAAAAAGAAGACCACTGCAATGAAAATTACATCTGAACTCAATTCCGGCCTACATGGTTGGGTTTCATCGAAAACAGTGCGACGGGAACTTTATAAACTAAAAATTCATGGCAGGGCCGCTATCGCTAATAGGACTGTTCCAATAATCGAGTAATCGATAACAATTCGATAAAATTTCAAAACCGTTTCATCGATAAAGAATTTTAATTTTATCCTATTATCGAACTTTCGAGACTGGAAATAATCGAGACTCCCGAAATGTTAGAGTCTCCCGATGTGTTCGGGACTCTCGAGGTGTTTGATGCACTCGAAATGTAAGAAACATTAGACAACTTCGAGACACTCGAACTATTCGAGAATCTCGAATTGTTTGAAAGCAGCAAATACCGAAATATATCTATATGATCGCATTTGACGAGTCGCTTGAATATTTTGAAAACTTCGGGATTATCGGAGTGTTCGAGGTTATCACAGTTGTATATAATATGTATTACATATATGCAGAGTGTTCATATTGCAAAATTTCGTCTCATATAGATTTCGTGGGTAGAGCATTTAATAAAAAGAGCGTCCGGAATTGACTTCCACTATTAGTTTTATTATAAAAGCTTCCACTATTCAATGTTCTTTGCCAGTTGAGTTAAGTAATTTAGCTGCGTTTATTTAGTTATCTTGTTCTTTTCTTTCACAAAATACTGTACAAATAAATCTCTCTAATATCAAAGGTTAGTTATCTTTGACCGTAAGGTCGCACACAGGATCTCTAACAGAGCCCCGAAGCAGGCTAAGAGGAGTGGAATTTAGGTGCCGAAAACTCCGAAGCAAGCAGTGGGTAGGTTAGATGGCCCACAGAGCCCCGAAGCAGGGTAAGCGGCTGAGGTTAGGATTCCCAGTCAGAGCCCCGAAGCAGGCTAAGCCAGAAGAAAGGATGGGCGTAGTCCCGAAGCAGACTAGAGGCCCTGGTGTTAAGTTACTCCTAAGGTCCCGAAGCAGACTAGAGGAGGGTCACCAGAAAATTGGTACTGAATTGCCTTTGTCCTTCCAATTATAGAGTTCTTTGGGTGGCGGTGGCGCTACTGCTCCGATGTCGTCTTCTGCTCCGTGGGAGGGGCCAGAAGCAGTCGTCTGCATGTGACTGTAGATCCATTTGGTGGGGGCTCCTCTTGCCAAACTACGTGGTGGTGTTTGTAAACACCGATGCGTGGAATTGCTTGTTTACAACATCACATAGGATATTATACCCCCTGGCTTATTTAAAAAATAAGCCGAAGGGTTATTTTTCTTTATATGAGGGTTGGGAACACTGAGGTATCACACAAAAAATCACTAAAAACATTCATAACATTTGCAACACTGAAAAAATCACTTTTTGGAGCAGTAATAAGGTAGCGAAAGAAAGCACTAAACAGTCAGTCCCTAATCACAGGTAGGATCGGTGCATTTTAATTTCACTTCATTTCCCTCGAGGTAGGGCTGTTTTAAGCTTTGGCTTAATACACATATATTAATTCACTTATAGTGAGTGGCGTTGGAGTCTGTAATGTCGGTTGCTCCTTACAAGTAAACCTTACGTTTGGGTGAATCGAGTTGCTGACTGAGACACATATGAGAAAGTAGTACTAAATGTGGTTAGTATTTCAGTGAAGTTGTAGGTGTGAAGCTCCAGAGGTTTAGGAGATACAGCTACTAGAACATCACATGGAAGTACAGAATAGTCTGCATACAGTTGGAGGTAAAAGTTCTCTAAGACTTCTTGTAACGACAAAAGGTGAATAACAAATATATGAGTATATATTAGGACTAGGGGGAAGTCATATAGTAAGGGTATACCTGACGGCGGCCATCTTGAAATCCGTCATTTTGAATTAAGGTCAAGTTTTTAAAATAGGAATAGGGTCATGTGATACATGATTTAAGGCGCAAATTTAATCAGAAGAACAATGGCTACGTTAATTTTGAGTTACGCACAATTGGTAAAAAGTTGCAGGGAAATTAAATATTGTTGCAGCATATGTATTATTCCTTTACCCCACCTTGTAAATTTTGTTTTAATGATAATAATTAAGTAAAAAAACAGGTGGATAAATATTAGGTCTATGGTAAGAGTTGCCTTGATGGCGGCCATGTTAAAATCCGCCATTTTGAATCAGACAAAAGTTTTAAACAAAACGCATAACAGTGATACCTTATTAATAGCAAATTTTACCATAACTCCAACGGTATAACCATTTTTGCTTTATCATTAACCAGCACAAAATTAAATGGATCGCTCCTTACAACTACTGCTTTGACGAATTGTTAACGACAGGTGTGTCAAGTGTAACTCGATTGCCTTTGTCAGGTGTGCACACTGTGAGCAGAGCATTTGTAAAAGTCATGCACTCTTGTCTGAACTACATATTGATTGTACTAATTGAGGACTTTTCTGGAAGAAAGACCCAAGTTCAATTATGAATCAATTTCTCTTTGGTCATTTTTCCTTAAATTAGAAAGTTGTTTATGCGATAACAAATGCTGGTTCATGATAAAGCAAAAATGGTTATACCGTTGGAGTTATGGTAAAATTTGCTATTAATAAGGTGTCAATGTTATGCGTTTTGTTTAAAACTTTTGTCTGCTACAAAATGGCGGATTTTAACAAGGCAACTCTTACCATAGACCTAATATTTATCGACCTGCTTTTTATTTAATTATTATCATTAAAACAAAATTTACAAGGAGGGATAAAGGACTAACACATATGCTGCAACAATATTTAATTTCCCTGTAACTTTTTACCAATTGTGCGTAACTCAAAATTAACGTGACCATTGTTCTTCTGATCCAATTTGCGCCTTAAATCATGTATCACATGACCCTATTCCTATTTTAAAAACTTAACCTTAATTCAAAATGGCGGATTTCAAGATGGTCGCCGTCAGGTATACCCTTACTATATGACTTCCCCCTAGTCCTAATATATACCCATATATTTGTTATTCACCTTTTGTCGTTACAAGAAGTCTTAGAGAGCTTTTACCTCCAACTGTATGAAGACTATTCTGTACTTCCATGTGATGTTCTGGTAGCTATATCTTCAACACCCCGGGAGCTTCGCATCTACAACTTTACTGAAATACTGACCACATTTAGTACTACTTTCTCATGTGTATCTCAGTCAGCAACTCGATTCACCCAAACGTAAGGTTTACTTGTTAGTCATATTATTGGTATTAAATGTGTCCATCGGAATTGGACAAGGTATTTCTAACCGAGGCGTTTTGGATATTTTTGGTATCGAGCGAAGACGGTTAGATAATATGTATAAAATAATAACATTTACAAATACTAAAAAAAGTTGCTAGTAATAGAGAGATATAAAGATAATTTATATTGGAAAGTTCGTGATGCGTACGGCGTGATTTCTTGGTCAGCCAGTATAAGGTGTAAAAGTTACTAAAATATTAGTACTAAAGATAGGTATTTCAATAAAATAATCCAATTTTAAATGCCGAGTACGATGATAATGATGGTCCAGAATTCCTGGTCATCCTGTATGATGTATGTGTGGTCTTGACTTTTAGAACATCCTGTATAATATTCAAGTTGCATAATATCGGTGACAATATGTAGAAAAGAAGAAAAATATCTATGAAAATGTAGAATTATAAGTTAAGTGTCTTTGTAAAGATCAATTGCCTTTTAAATACAAAAATACAGATCTCAGCATTCTTTCATTCAGCTGCAGAATAATGAATCAGCTTTTTATAAAACAAAGAGGAATGAATGTTTGGATCGTTATGAAACGTGTTTTTAACTGTCTGAAGTTTTGTCTTCGTATTTCATTCTTCCTAGTGGTGAGTGCTTTATTTCTTTAAAGTAAGGAGTGAGAATGCTATTCAATGTTCTTTGCCAGTTGAGTTAAATAATTTAGATGCGTTTATTTAGTTATCTTGTTCTTTTCTTTTCGAGCTGCCAATTGAAAGAAGAGAAATATACAAAAGATTAGATATTCCAGATCATATAGTATATCTTGCTCTCTGCCCTGGCTATTATATACATATTTTTAGATGCCTTCGCTCGTGTAGAAAATAAAAGGAACTTATTTATTCTTGTTCTGTCTTCTCTATCTTCATAAAATGGTTTAATTCGGTCTACTGAAATCCCCTGTATTGTTTGACGATATGAGTCTGGAAATTTGACCTTATAAAGATTATGGTTAACTCTTTCGATAATTTCTAGAGGTCCTACGTATTTAGATGAAAATGATTCTGGTATCCCAATTTAACAATTGCGAAAAAATACAAGTACTTTCTGGTTCTTATTAAAATTACTTTGTTGATTTCTGCAGTCAAAATATCTTTTCTGTTTGTTATAACTTGCGATTAAATTATCCTGGACGATCCCACGTATCTTATTCAAATGTTCTTTGTTGACGCATAACGTCGGAGTTGATGCTCGGAGTTGAATATCAGAGATGGCCTTAGGTTCGTAACCGTGCATAAGAAAAAAGCTTGAATATTTAGTTCCGGCTTGTACGAATGTATTAATTGCGAATGTTATGTATGGAATTAGTTTTGGCCAATGATTTTGATTTTCCTGTACAAAAAATGTAAGAGCGTTCTGTATGATTCTGTGGAATGTTTCCACTACACCCAGATTATTTTGTTCATACGCTGGAAAAAATTTAAATTCAAAATTGTAGAATTTTCCTAAGTTCTGCAGCCTCTTAGCGTTATGTACAGAGGGGGACACTTCTAAATGGTACACCTTAGCCGTAAATCTCCATATGACTCTACCATTTAGAAGTGTCCCCCGCTGTACAAGGGTGTCTGTCCAAATACAGGTATGAAAAAGCTCCGTATTTAAGAATGTCATATATAAGAAATTGTTCAATTTCATCTGTTGTGATGTTGTCTACAACTCTGGTGACACAGTATCGCGTGGACATTTCAATAGCAACTAGCTTGTGTTTGAATTTTCCATCTCCGACCGGCACTCCCCCAATTGAATCGTACTGCCAGGCACTGGCAATTTGTTTAGATGGGTGATGCAGCAATTGGCCCGCTGGTTTAACTGGTAACTTTTTGAGTCTTTGGCAAAGATTGCATGTCTTTATTCTATTGTCTATGTAAGCTTTCGTATTAGGAAAATAGTATTTCCTAAGCTCCGACTGGTATGCCTTGGTATAACCTAAGTGCGGTTACCTTGGGTTGTTATGGATAGCCTCGAACCAATTGCCTAGTAAAGATTTCGGTACGCAAAGTAAATACAGCAGTCCTAATAGAGGGTGTTTCTGAGTCCTATATAAGAATCAATTTTTAAGAGAAAAGTATTTCGCCGCACAGAGTGTAGATAACTTGTTAGGTTCTTTATTTTCCAATACAGTAATGATGCCCGAAAATGAAGGGTCCTTCCTATGTTCATTTGCTAAATTAGGTAACATAATGGGCTGGTCAATTTGAAAAGTGTGCTCTAAAGAATGTGAAGCAAAAACTGTAGCGTCTCCTGTGTCGGAGAAGTTATCAACTTCTTGTTTCTCATCCTGTTATATATCTTGCTTGTCTTCTAAGCTTCTAAAAATGTCTGCGGGATGCTGCTGACTTTTAATGAGTTGAATTTCAAAATTGCAATCTGCTAGGAATATCTTATAAGACTAAATTTTCCGACTTTGTCCAGTTGGGTAGTGAGTGAAGGCAAATATTTAGCATCTATAAATAATTTAAATCTTCTATTCAGTAAGAAATATCGAAACTTTCGAAGAACATATATCAGTGCATATAGTTCTTTTTGCCATGTTGAGACCTTTCTCTCACTTTTGGTAAAACGTCGACTACAATAACAAACAACACGTTGCTTGTTGGTTTTGTTATCATAACAAGCCAGTATGCTGGCTGCGGAGGTTGACGATGCTTCTGAATATGCTCGGATTTCCAATGATGGATCATAATGAAACAAAGATGGAGCTTGTATAATATCCGTTTTAAGTTTTCCAAATAGCTCATCATGCTGTGTTGTCCATTTAAATTTTGAATTTTTGTCTAAAAGAATTTGAAAGGGTTCCACATTTTCCGTGAAGTCTTTAATATGTGCCCTCAATTAACAGCATAGTCCCAAGAAACTCTTCACGGTCCGTTTAGAGACTGGTTTCTTAAAATTTCGTATTTTGTTGGCAATTTTATGTGATATTTTGATCTCCTTTCCATTAACTGTGAATCCTAAAACTTCTAATTCGGAGTATAATAGATGGGCCTTGTTCGGGTTTGCTCTAAAATCGTGTTTTCTTAATCTTTTAAAGAGCAATTCCAAGTCTGACAGTTGTTGTTTCCAATTTCTGCTCCGTATAACGAAGTCCTCCACAAAGGCTGTTACGCGCGGTGATAGACCCTCAAAAAGCATGCGTACACAATTAAAGATGTCTTGGACGAGCATTTTCAGGAATATTACACGTCATTGTACTCATTACCCGGCATTAATACAGTTCCTCCTCCTTTCCTTACCATATCCCTTGTATCTATCCGAACAATACTAAACTTCTTTACTTGCACTCTTTCGGACATACAGACAACCCTCTCCCAAGTTAAACGAAGTACATCTCCGGGTAAAGATGGGATCGGGTACCACTTTTACTCAAGCTTTTTTACACTGGTGGGTCCAATACTCTGTGAATTATTTAATTTTCTGTTTCAAGGTGGACCAGTCTATCAACATGCCGGTGTTATCATTCCACTACCCAAAGGGGACACTCCGACTTGCGTGCCGGACTATCGCCCGATTACACTTCTGAAAACAGATTACAAACTTTTTATTAAGCTTTTAGCCACTCGTATTTAGCAAGTTATTCTTCCATACATCTGCCCCACTCAAACGCTATTACACCCCTCCCACAAAATGCTCACCCTGCTAGCGACCATTCGCGAGTTCCTTGCTTATGCCCGATTTCAATCTCTTCCTGTAGTAGTTCTTGCATGCGATTCTCGAAAAGCTTTCACACCCTAAACCACTCTTATTTTTCTGAAGTCTTATAAGAGTATCACATCCCTCCTCAGATACTTACCGCGTTTCCCACCAGCTTTATCACAATGCTACTTCTCAGTTTCAACTTAATGGCCATCTCCAACCTTTTGGATTCATAAAGGTGTCAGAGAACGTTGCGCTCCATCGGAAATATTATTTTGAATTGTACTAGATCATCTAATTCATCATTTCCAGCAAACGCTGCATCGGCTCTTCAGAGTTTCATCAATTAACTGCCATTTCGTATATGGATGATTTAACGCTTTTCTCTGCTACCACTGATCAACTTGTCTCAGTGTTACGAAGAGTCGAAAGCCTTTCCCGAGCGAATGGTTTAAAACTTAACCTAAACAAAACAACTCCTTTGAATGTCAATAACTTCCAGACCTGGCTTTCCAGGGACATATTAACCTCTCTGACTTGCACGACAGAATCAATCATTTTACGTGTCCGATTTCAAGTCTCATCTCGTACATCGTACGACCATATTTGGCAGCCATTACTCGAGGTGCTGGGTATAAACTTAGCAATGTGTCGCTTACGTACTTTTACTTTAGTTCAATGCATTCAATATCTGAATATTTACATTAGTTCCAAACTCTGGTTTCTAGTGCGTCTTTTCTCACTCCCCGACAAATATATGCGCCATATTGATTAATTATTTGGTTGGTTCATACGCAAAAGGTACATGTTTCGTGTGAAACGAGACGTTTTATATCTTCCGTCTGCAAGTGGCTGTTTTAATCTAATGAGTGTGCGTCACAAATGTCGAGCTCTTTACATGATCACTGCGCTCCATCAACTAGAACATGCCTAATCCCACACTGCGCAATGGTTAAAATGCTGGGTAGATCACCTTTGGCCAGTCAAAAATCTTGTCTACGTTCGCTTTCTTAAATCGTGTCCAACCTACATCTTAAAGTTCATCCTGGCCAATGGTTTCGAGTGAAAATTCTTCCACGTCTTGAACTCCTACATATCTCTATATCACATTGTTGCAATCTGAATTGACAAATGTAACCCCACTATGTCAAGACAGAGAATCGCACCACAGTTGGCCTGCTATTTGGCATACCATTCAAGCGTCGTATCTTACATCCTCAATGAGAGAAGCCTGGTATCGTTTAGTAAATAACTTGACTGCGACGAAAGCCAGACTGTTACTGAATGGTAGGAGGACGTCCGACATATGTGACTCTTGACCGCAGGTAGAAACTTTAGAACACCGATATAAACGGTGCATGGCTACGCGCCCTAAGTGACAAACTCTGGGTTCCTTTCTTGAGCTGATTTGTCGCTGTTCAGGGAGATATTTCACCTTTCATCTCCTTTAATTTCCGAAATTTCAGTTGTTCCCGCCTACCAAATAACGAACACTTACCTGGCTTATCTGCTCTACTATTTTATTTATAGATAATTAGAGACCCTTCTGTGATCTCATCTATATTTGGCATACTTGAACAGATTTCGGAAAAAACAGTTTATTCATTTGGACGAACGAAGATTGTTTGCTCAATTTCTCCAGGTGACTCTCGATGTTTACTCTTAAACTGTAATATTATTCGTATTGTAAAGTTTCTTTGTATATATATTTAGGTGTTTATGTGAGTCTTTAGATTTAAGCCTATACATATAAATATGTCTCTCATGCAACCGTAGCACAGAATGTATTCTATATTGCTCTAAGTAAATACAAAAACGTAGTAGAGCGTTCACCTCTCGTGTTTGGGGTCCCTGGTTCAATGCCAGATCACTCCAAGTGAACTTTGTGGTTGACAAACACCTTGTCTGGCTTTTGTCGGGATTCTCCTATTTTCTTTATTCCACTATTTCATTCATTTCTCTATTTCATTCATTCATAATAGTTCCTGTGTAATTACCTGAAACGATTACGGTAAGTGCCATAGTTCTGGAGCTTTAAAACTTATTTTCCATTCTTTCCGGCAGATAGCAATGAGTGGTGGCGTTTTTCGACCTATGTTTATCAGAACTATTTTAGTTTATATCATGTATGTAAAACCCCATAACCTCAGGGACTTTGGGAATTTTATATATATATATATATATATATATATATATATATATATATATATATATATATATATATATATATATATATATATATATATATATATATATATATATATATATGAGCACAATGCACTGATAAATAAACAAGTTTTAATCTGTTCCTACTTCACTTGTGTATTTATTTCAACGTAAACTTGAGTATGTTGAACTGAAAGCTAGAAATAATCATTACCAATTACATTAAATTCAAAATTTCAAACAAATGCAAATCATGCCTAATTCCTCTCGTGACGGAATGATCAATTTCCAGAATGCAGGCAAGTAATGTATTCACGTTTGCAGTCGAAGCTTTTAATGAAATGTGTCAATTGTTACTGAGTATTAAACTATTCCAGAAAATATGAAAATTCTTTGAAACTTTTTCTTCTTATTTTAATATATATATATATATATATATATATATATATATATATATATATATAATATATCAATGTTAGTTCATGTTTGTCAATAATTAAGATATTTTAATTCACACAACTGGACGGATAAAAGACCAGAGTAGCAGACTAGACGGATAAGACTTCTGTTAAATAACCTCGGACAAACTATATTATAAATGTAAACCAATATGAATCTTCTTCTTTTACCCCCAGCCGTAACCATGTATTAGAACAAAATGACCATCCCTGTTGGGGCAAAAGCTTTCGGTAGTGATGCAAATCGCTCAGAGAGTTCCCTTGCCTTTTTTGATGGTCATGTCAGAGAATACTCCAAGAAATTGTTCCCATTCACGGATTTGATGTAGGTTACTCCAAGGTAGGGACCCATATACGCTCAGTAAGCCCATTCGCGGCTTGAAGTCACAAACACACATCTCTCCCAGAAACCCTGCTACTCATGAGTTATTTCTCGGCCTGTAGTAGGGAGACTCCTGTTTTCCATGAAGCCATTCACTAGTCCCTACCTAGCCCATTCTTGTGTTTCGTTCTGCCTTAAAGGGCTAATTCCGAACTCCACTGCCAAGGGATATTTCGGTTAGAAGGTTAAGGCTACCCTTTGGGTTATAGTCACGAATTTCGGCCGGCCTTCTAAAACAGGAAGAGCCCTCTAAACAGGACTCGTCTCAATATTTAAAATGCGTATGACGTTGATAAAACATAAATGTTTTTGTTTATCTGGGACAAACATACGCTCGCTAGAGAGTTGATGCTTGCTTGAAGAAAGTTTTTTCGTAGAACTACAAGCAACTGCATACGTAGTTCAAACAACAAATGAAACAACCACGAGCAAATCACGTAAAATGTCCCCAGATATAAGATGGTAGACATTTGTTATTGGTACGATCGATATATATAGTTATTTTTTCTAACGATACGCAACGGTAAGGCGTACCGGTACCTATTTAATGAGAACTGGATATTTCCTTTTCTGGCTTAAAAAAGAGTTGACAAGAAACTTCAAAAATACCAAATACAGTAAATATATAGGTTTATAGAAACTCAGAGTCTTTATTTTTTCCATTCTTTTCTTTCTACAGAAAGAGCTGTGAACCTTTGTTCCTTCTTGAATCCAGTTAATAGTATTCAGGGTCTAGAATTATATGGGCTCTTCTGTCTTTCGCTCGCTGGTGTATCCTCGCGTTTCCCTTTGTTCATTCCTTTTTCGCATGGTAATATAAACCATAAGGCTCTGAAACGAACAGATTTTTTCTAAAAAAACCTGACTCCTCACAACAAAATAATATCAGCAAATTTGTCTGTCGCTTAAGTTAAATGGCCATTAGAGGTGAAAAGTTGGGGCTTGAATTCCTGAGATGAACAAAGCAATAAGGCAAAAGTGGACGGTGAGAAAAAGTCAGTCTGTCTCTCTCTCTCTCTCTCTCTCTCTCACACACACACACACACACACACACACACACACACACACACACACACACACACAATAGAAATATAAATTCAAGATGCAGAAAAACTTGAAAATTTCCATTCAATTATCTATACAAGGCGGCTACGAGTCTTTTGTTTTCGCCACGGGTGCAGTCCGAGCTACCCTTTCCTCCTACCAATTTTACAACTTAGAATTGAGCTTCTTACGGGAAATGTAGCCTACCGAAGGACAAACACAGATGTTATCGAAAATATTGTGCTATTGTTAATTTTATCTGCTAAAGAAAAAAAAAGTAATTTTATTTTTGTTACCTGGGTACACATTGAGAAAAGCAATTTAGTAAACAAGTTTTGTACCCAAAACCTTAGTTTTTTTTCGGACTGAGAAGCAACTTAATTCGTCGCGCTCTTGAGTTTGTGCTGATTTACAGATGGAAAAGATAAAAATAACGACCATGGCGACTCAAGAGATCGCGTAAATCTGATCATTTTGCAAGCGGCTTCTGTTTCAGGGACACTGAAACGTCGTGCGATGGATTTTTAGCAATTAAGTAATCTTTAAATCAGTTGGTCATGTGATTTGTTGTGTGATATGGCAGACGAGAAAGCTGTAAATATTTTCGAAATGAACATTTTAATTGAATGTTAAGCTTATAAATGTATAGTGTGTAGAAGAACGTCGCGTAGTTACCTTTTGATATGACAAAAATTTAGTGTTTTTTTAAATTGCCAATGTCCATGTGAGTGCACTTAGGGAGGCTTCTCACTTAGTCACCGGGTGACGTGACTCAGTTGCGTCACTGCTTCTGAACCAGGCAACCACCAGCAGACACCGAGGTTTCTTGTTCTTTTCTGTCTTTTCCCCCTTTTATTGTCCAAATTATGGTGTTGCTAGGACACATAGAAATATATTTAACACACAGAAACAGACATATAGCCATTCTTACTTCGAGATTTCAGTGTCCAATCGAATCAAGTTGAATTAGTTATTTTTTAAAGGAGCCGTAAAAGTTTAAAGGAGCTCCTGATAGAGAATATGACAATTTTCAATTATCGAGGCTGTAATTTTTATTTTAGCTAGATATGATTTATTTATTGTTATTATTATTTGAGGAATAAGGCCATATAGTTCCGACTTCCGGAATATCGTTTTCTTCTTTTTAGATATTTAGCACTGAATCCTTCGAATTCAGTGGGTTCCCTGAATTCCGAAGGTGCTAACATGAAGAGAGATATTTTAGGTTCCCCGGATCACAATTTACCTGAACCAACTTGAATGAGGCTCCTGAGGATTCGTAGGATGGTTCTCTTTTTGCCAAGAGGATTGCCTTAGAGGAGGATTTGCATGAGAGCAATCCTGTCATTAGTGCTATATATACATAGAAATATTATATTGTTTCCATACATTTTTTTTAGGTATTACAACTCCAAAGTCAAAATAAACTTTGTAATCAATTTCTCAATTTATATTCTTTTGCTAGACGCACGTAATACTCTTCTACTTACTTTTGTTTATATATTTTCATTACTTAGAGTTCAACTTCATTTAAACACCTTCCCTACTAGGTTATAAAGAACGTATATCTACAAATCATAGTACCTGCTACCGGAAATCGAACCCGACTACTCCTGCTAGGGCAGCAAAGTTCTAAGCACTTATCCACAAAGAATCTCATCAATATATATTTTGGTTTTGTCAATAACATATTTCCTTCCTTTACTTCTTTCCTTAATGATTTAATAATAATAATAATAATAATAATAATAATAATAATAATAATAATAATAATAAATAATGCCTGTAAAGACAATAAAGGGGAGCATTAATATTTTTGAAACTAATATGGAAACCAAAAATGGTAGTAGATTTATACCACATGTGGTTTTAGTAAAGAGATTAAGGTCGAGATAGAATATTATTCTTGAGACACAATTGATTAGAGGAAACCGCTTCTCCCTAGCTATTACCATTTTTAACTTATAGTGATCAACATTTAAACCGAAAGTAGTTGATTTATGCCACTCCTGGTTTGAATAGATGGTTAAGAGGAAATACTACACATTCTTGGAATGCTAAATCGATTACAAAAACGCTTCTCGCTATCTATTACCGTTTTATTCTATGGCGAGGAACACTGAAACCGGAAATGGTTGATTTCTGCTACTACCTCTTTGAATGAAGTGTTAAGAGAGGAGATGCAAACTATACTTAGAACACTTAGTCTATTCCAAGGAAGTCGCTTCTTGCTCGCTTGTCATTTTTCCTCTATGTAGATCGATATTGAAACTAGAAGTTGTACTGAATTTCTACCACTTCCGGTTTTAATACAGTATTAAGGATGGACATGGAAGTTATTCTTGGAACGCTTAATCGATTGGAGAAAACAACTTCTCGCTATCTATTACGAGTTTCGCTCTATAATGACAACGTTAAAACCGGAAATGGTTGATTTCTACCATGTCCGGTTGATCAATCGCCTCCATATACAAACTGCGACGAGATACCATAATCGCTCCACATATCTATTGCAAAAACAGAACATAAAAATTTTCATTTGTTCAAGAGTTATAGTGGGAGTAACGGACAGACATACTAACAGTACAATATTATAAGTATATTATAAGTCCCGCTACGTATTGATAATAATAATAATAATAATAATAATAATAATAATAATAATAATAATAATAATAATAATAATAATAATAATAATAATAATAATAATAACGTAGATCCGGAAATTATTCCTTTAGCATAAGGGGTGCTGAAATTATCATGATAAACATAAATGACTAATACCGAAAGAACAAAACATATTAGACGATTAGGCAGAGTTGGATTTGCCACTTGGCTGAAGTCTAGGGGCGCACTTTGAACGAAAATTTAATAAGCGAGACGAAGAAAAGTACAAAAGTTGAATAATAACAATAGTTGAAGCCAAATTAAACAGCCTTCAAATAATAAATGATTTAGCAAGTCTATTGGCTTCAAACATTGGTCGTCGAAGCTAAATGGAATTTTAACGTTGTACTCGCAGTAGACAGTAAAGAAGAGACGGGTGAGTATAGTGTACGTCACTTCCCCCGTATCTCTCTTGCGCATGTGCTCCTCAACACCTTGCCACCATATCAATCTATATAAATTTAAACAATCCGATTATTTTATTTATTTTAATGAAATTCTTATTGTTGAAGTATTCAAAATATTACGGACGAAAATTCAAAACGAATTTCTTTCATTATTACACCAACACATACTGCAAAACTCAAAACTCATCTTGCTCTGTAACTTGATTTAAAACAACAAAAACAGATCGTGAATTTGTAGTAATTCAAGTCTTTCTTCACATCATATGAAAATTACAAATTCATTAAAATTTATACAAAAACGAAATAAAGGTATACATAAAATAAGTGTTTACATTTTATTATTTTCTATTCTGTTAAAAATTTCCCCCGTTGGGGAGGGGTAAAAAACCCGTGACTGCTGCAAGTTATGTTAAGGTCAAATGTGAATGTTTCGTCTGATCATTTTTTAAAACATACATTGGAATCAAGATACACTGGCAAGCTTCTGCGGTGAAGGTCACTGCAGTGTTCCCGTTCGAAAGCTACAATTTAAAGCAATGCTTTTTCTCGAGTGGCGGTAAGTGAAAGTTGCTCGACATAGTTGTGCGAGAGCGGTCGTTGACGGCAACCGTTTTAGTGATGGCAACTGCAGTTGCCTCGTACGAAGGCAACAATTTAAAACAATGCTTTACAAGCAGTTGTGTCACTGAGTTGCATCTCTCAGTGACTACGTATGAATAAGCAGTTATCCTTTGAATCATGTTTTAAATTTTTATGCTGTCTTTTCGTAATTAACATTGCTATCTGGAATAGGCTATAAAATGTAGATATTTCAACAGGGACGTACGCGGGATGGAATTTGAGAGTCCTGACCCTCCGAAACCCCGATTTTTCTGCAAATTTAGTCTAATTCTAGGGGCAACTTTACAACTTTTAATATAATTTATCCACAAATTGAATTTGAAGCCCCGAAATTCCTTTAACCCTTCCGAAATAAATTCCTGTGATCGTGCTTTTATTTCAATTATCTTTTATGAAAATGCTGTTCTACACAAAAGTGTAAGGTTTCACGTCTGAACAATAGGAGCTAATTGTGCTTATATTGTGCTCATTATTATTATTATTATTATTATTATTATTATTATTATTATTATTATTATTATTATTATTATTATTATTAATACGCTGAAAGGTATGCAACTAACTTTTTAACTATTGTAAACTTGAGGTCCAGCGTACCGGCACCTTTATTATTAGAAAAAAAAACGCTAGATAGGTAGATAGATAGATAGATAGATAGATAGATAGATAGATAGATAGATAGATAGATAGATAGATAGATAGATAGATAGATAGATAGATATCAAAAAGAGCATGTAAGGCTGCGGTGGTTCAGTGGTTAAAAGGTAATTTGCACCATATGGGGTGTCCGATTCACTCCTAGGTTAGTCAAGTTTACTTTTTGGTAGACAATCACCATATGCGTAAGTTTCTTAGGGGTTCTCCCCTGTCCTCTCACTCTCTTCATTCCTCCATTTTGTTCATTATCTCATTACCCTCTCTCTCTCTCTTAGCCTTCGTGGATAATCGTAGGACGTTAAAATTAAAGACGATCAATCATTTTACTTTCTGAAGGGGAAGTAATTAATGTTCAATAACATATTTTACAAGTTTGTTTCATGACGTAAATGGATAAGATAATGCAGGAAAATCGTTATTTACATTTGAGTTTTCAAAGTTGAGTGGATACATACATATATAACTTTAACAGAATGCTGGTAGGCAAACTATTTACTTATCATAAATACAGAAGCACTCTGTGCTTTATTTTTGCTTCTGAACCGCTTACAGAAACACCAAAACATGGTAAGTTTAATGTATACGGTCAATTTAAGAGTAATAATTCATATTCTGGGAGAGCACAGCACATAATGAATATCGTATAAGGTTCTTATTTTGTGTGGTAAATGATTATATTTAAGCTAGAGCATTAGAATTTCCAATATTTACTAAATATTGTAAGATGCTTTGCTTTTTAAATTAAGATATAATAACTCCAGTTTAAGGAGCTAGAAATTGCAATTGCAAATTACGTGCCGAATACGTGTTACAGAAATAATTTGTCTTTTCTATATTTAACCGTGTGCTCAAACTCCAAAAAATGCAATCCCAGTCTTATATAGTTGTTATCAGTCACGATAATAGCGTTAATTTCTTGGAAAGAGGAAACAAACGAACAGATAGAGCATTATTGTGGGGGTACAGATTTTTTATATCGAAAACAAGATTTTCGTATAAATTAACCTGCATTACAATATATGTCTGAATGAAGTGTGTTGTCTTCCTATTTGAAAAATCCCATAATAACAAGCAGTTTGTGCTTTCTCTAATTGCTTTATGACTCACCTGAGGTAATTCTTCAAGGAAATTCTGGCGTTCCCGAACATGCCAGATCTACAAAGTTGGAAGTCAGAATTAACATGAAATTTGCCTCAATATTCTCTGAAATCGAATGCTGTTGAGAGTTATACAATAGGTTTATAACTATTCTATCAGGCCTTGTTTCCATTTTGTACTAATAGACAATAACACACTGAGCAAGGCTATGTGATAATATGTAAAAAGAAAAAAACAGGATCACGTAACAGTTTCAACACAATAACTGTGTCTTCATCAGACTTCCACTCTGAAAAAATACATGTTTCAGAATCCTAAGGTACTCACGTAACAATTTTTGTGCAGGCGGTTTGGTTACGGGCATATAATCTGAAGTACTCACTAACTACCTCTATGAAAATTGTTGCGGAAATATTGCAGGATTCTGAGGCATGTATTTTTGGATAGAGCACATATTCGTTCCTTAGTAAAGTCTGGATATTCTTTCCTCTGTTGAAGGGCAATAAATAAATAAATGTCAGTGTCGTTGAGAGCCAGTGCCGATAAAACACTGTATACGAAACAGTATAAACAATTATGCGGTACTAGATGATACCACCATTCCCGTTTCCTCCCACTTTCTCATCCCTACACTTGCATTAATCATCGTTTTCCTTAGCCTCAAGAGCATCATCGTGGGACGTAAAACTCAAAGATTTCATTTCTCTTTGAAGAACATTCTGGATAAAAATAAACTTGCAGCAGAATTATTTATTGATTTGAAGAAAACATTTGATACACTCAAGCAGAACATATTGCTACAAAAGCTAGATAATATACGACTCAGAGGTATATTTCGCTCTTGGTTAAAGAACTATCTATCTTAAAGGTCACTAAATGTGTTAGCAAATGGAAAAGATAACATTGATGTAAAAGTATAGTGTGCACGAAGGGTTTGTCTTTGAACCACTATTTTTTAATCTTCATGAATGATGTATAACTACTAAAAGTAAGTAGTAAATAACTATATTTCCTGATGACAGTGCTACACTTTATAAAACAGACTTATAGAAGAATTTATACCATACATTGGGAAGACATGTCTACACTATATCATTGCTTATGTATAAACTCTATTCCTTTAAATTTAGAAAAGTCAGATTTTCACAAGCCGTTGTCAAAGTTAAGTTTGCCAAACAGAATTGGAATTAAGAAGTTAGAAATTAGAAGAGTCGAGTGTACACATATTTAGAATAATAATATATCAATACCTGACTTAGGAATTGCATATTAAAAGTTTAGAAAGAATGTATCTCCTATAGTAGGTATTATGCATCGCTTAAGAACAGTTCTTACAGCAAATGTAAATAGAATGGTGTACATTGCGTACATACTTGTGTATTATTTGGAATACAGTAGTAAAGATAAAATGCATTCACTTTTAGTATTATGAAAGAAAGCTATAAGAGCTAAGTATGGTTATCCTATGTACTATACAGGTAAGTGCTTGTTTATACAATCAAATATACTGCCATTTGATTTACTACCTAATAAAAATTTCTTCTTATATGTATGTGTATAATATGCTTACGTTTCATATACATAGTAATATAAGTCTAATAAAGAGGAAGGATGGCAATTATTATAGTGCGAAAGGAAAGAATAAAATTGAAATAGGCTATGTTAATTCAACAACTTATTGTATTCATATTTTTAAGTATAATATCACTGTAACTTACAATAGACTGACCAAAAATGACAGATATAAAATCAATTACACTATTTAAAAATGAAATTAAAAATACTTTTGGAATAAACATACTGAACAAAGTATAGCTTAAGTTATAAAAATGAAAAACTAAGGTATAGAGATGTTTATACAACATATTATAAGCCAAAAATACTTAGTACCTTAATGTGAACTAATACCCGTTGGGACTACCAATTTTCTCATTCTTCAATTTCCAATCTTCAATACTTGTCAATATGACAAATTCCCTCTCATAAGTAAAATAAAAAATGTGGACTATATCTACAAGACTAGACTATACAAGACTACAAGGTGGATGCAATGCAGTGCAATGCAGTGCATGCGTATTCTGGCGCATGACATGATCTTGGTCGCAGACGTGGCTAACGAGAGGCAGATAAACTTTTAACAAGCGCTTGTTCGCTGGTATATCACACGCAAACTTCTCTTGTGTTTGTAGTGATCTTGGAAGTGAAAATTTTAGAACAAACAGTAATTATATAAACGTAATGCAATCAACGATTAACCTAAGTGAATTCAAAGAAAGATTTTTACAATAGCAAAAGAAACAGCAATATCAGTTCATATTAAACAACTTTGAAGCTTGAACAAGCCAATATCGATCACTACATTTTCTGCTTTTTTTTTCTCTTCTTTTTTAACATCTGAAATAACACGCTTGAGTATGTATAGGCCTGAACAGTCTATAACACAGTGTGTCGGTAATGCATTTCATTATTATATATTTACGTATGCTTAAGTATATTTTCGTAACACAATGATAGGTTTCGATTTATTATTATTATTATTATTATTATTATTATTATTATTATTATTATTATTATTATTATTATTATTATTATTATTTTGCTTGAAAGAGAATTTTTTACTGATGAGCCCGCATAAATTTTGAGAATATCTCAGGGGCGAATTCATGGTTGTCGTAAACAGAGATTCACGAATGTGTATTTTCGTAATGCTTGGAAACTTTTTTTTTTTTTAAAAAGGTTGCTCCCACGTAAATTTCATCAGAATCTCAGGAGAGGTTAAAAACTTTATTAAGCAGGGACGCACGTATTTAATACTTTAAACATCGTTTTTATTTTTGATTTATAAAAAAATCATCTTATTTGATCTCGCTGATGGTTTATTTATAGAATTTTTATTTGAACAAAAGGTTTGGTGAAATTTACAGTTTTCTGAATATTAGTGTCAAAATTTACGCCACAACAAATTGTATTGTTAAACATTTGTACGAAATAGAACGTTACATATACTATCATGTTATAAAATATATAGAAATAAACATTTATATACAAAGCACCTCAAACAAAGAAATTGCAACAACATGACTGCATCAAGCAAGAAACAAAGTACTAGGCGTAGGTTAAAACGATGTACGGGTATTACAGCTAGACTAGAAAACATGTAAACCATAAAATTGCATAATTTTCTTCGTTTTCTTGATAAGTTTTGTCTTTTCTATTCCATGGATTAAAGAAGACAAACCATAAATGCAAGTGAATGATTATATGGAATTTGGTGAAATGAGAATGCGGGAGTACCCCGAAAAACTCCCGGACACGATGTTGTCCACCACAAACTCATTTGACCGGGAAGTGAACCAGTAGTCCTTGCACCAAAGGTGAGCATTCTGCCACTAAGCCACCGTGCTTCTTTGATTCAAGAATCTACCATATTTCTGTATGTACTGCAGTCATTCTTAATTTTGCAATTCTAGAGGGACCATCTATATATATATAAATAATTATCGAAAGTTATGATTAAAATTAACAAAAATTTCAAAATCTGAGTGCAAAAATGTCCCGACAATGTCGCCCTGACATGGTAGGTGGATACTTGATGTAATACATTATTATATACAGATGGTGATCAGAAAAATGGAAACACCTGTAGTTGGCAACACGTCAGATTTGTGGGTTGGCAGTGGCGTCGTGGCGCCTGCAGCGCCGGACCGCTGGTGGTGGTGTGTTAGGTCGGTCCCCATATTACGTCAGGCGCAGTGGAACAGCAATGTCCAGTGGCTGCAGCAGACGGAGGTAGTGTACAATGGGAGACCTCTCAGATTTTCAAAGAGGGCAAATTGTTGGTGCGCGGTTATGTGGAGTGAGTGTGACGGCAGTGGCTACTGTGTTAGGTGTGTCGCGTGGGACAGCATCGAAGGTGATGACGGCCTACACAACACACGGGAAAACTACATCGGGGAAGCGGAACAGTGGGCGGAAAAAAATCATGAGTGACAGGTCACGACGCGTATTAAAGCGCAATGTCACACAGAACCGTCGTGCCACTGCGGAACAAGTGACGGAGGAACTCAACCAGCACATCCCCCACCCTGTTTCGACAATCACAGTCCGCCGCAAATTACATGACATGAACTTACGGGGTCGTGTTGCACGGGCCAAACCGCTCATCAGGGACCATAACGCTCTCGCAAGCCAAAAATGGTGCCGCGACCATGCAACTTGGACCGTTGAGAACTGGAAACTTGTGGTATGGTCGGATGAGTCATCCTTCACCCTATTCCCAACCACAGGCCGTGTTTATGTGTGGAGAATGCCCAAAGAAGCTTCCCACACAGCAAGGAATATTTCCTCAATCAAAAGAAAATATTTTCCTTGGTTTCCAAAAGATTTTTCCTTCTCTGTACATTTCCATGCTGGTTTCCCCAATGTATTCCAAATATTTCCCGAAAATATTTTCCCAAAAATGTTTGTAAAACATTTCAGAAATTACCTGGAGTACATTTTGAGAATGCTTGCCGGAAAGTAAATCCAGGAAAATATTCACAAAATATATTAGAAATATTGTTTTGGATCTAATTTAATATATTTTCACTGTTGAGAAGGGAAATATTTTTGAAATGATACTAAAAATGTTTTCCATATGTCATACGGAAAACAATGAAACGAAATATACTCCACATATTTAAAAAATGTTTTCTAATACGTTATTTGCAATATTTTCTATTTTTACGAGAAAACGTATTAAATATATATTATAAAAACATTTAGAATATTTAAAAAAATATTTCGTAATATAAGAAATATTTTTCAGAAATGTTTTTAAAAGGTTTACTTAATTTTTACAAAAGTATTTTGGTAATCTTCTTCTATAACTTAAATTAAATATTTTCGTATGATATTTTAGTATTATTTCCAGAATATTTTATCAAATTTTGAATATAAAACTTTAAAGCAGATAAAAGAAAACATTAAAAATGAATAGAAAAATGTTTTCCATTCTGTTTTGGAAAATATTTTGTGTCTTTAGTGAACAACATTTTCTGATATAGGTCTATTATAGAAACATTTTTACATTGTTTTCAGAATATACTCTTCCGTTATTAGAGAAAACATATTCCTTGTTAGATCTGAGAAGTATCCCAAATATTTGCTGGAAATATTTTTTAAAATGTGTTTGGAGAACATTTAATGAAGTACAGGAAGCAGTGGCGTTAAATAAGCTTTCCGGGCTTAAGTCCCACCAAAATTTGTTTTACTATATTAAAGTAAATAAAATATCCTGCACAATTTTCACATGTCCAGGAATAAAGTTAGCAAAAATTCCCTCCACGAAACAAAATCGTAAATACGCCACTGACAGGATGCGCATTTTTAGAACGTTAGTAGAAAATAATGTAAGGAAAATTTTCACAAATTGTAATAGAAATATTGTGTTGAATGTAATGTAATATGTTTTCAATGTTGAGAGCAGGGGTAAAAGTGGATTTGAAAAGGTGGAGGGACGGTAGGTAGCGGATGACGTCACGCCATTGCCCCTGACTATCTTTGACCATTGTATTTTTTTTAGGAACTGGGGAGACGCCGTACATATTTTTGCCAGGTGGGGGCGGCATCCCCCCGCACTTTTTACCTCTAGTTGAAAGAGAAAATGTTTTCGAAGTAACACTAAAAATGTTTTACATAGGGCCTACATGATAAAGAAAACAGAATAGGCCTATGAACAGAATAAAATGTTTTCCAACATGTCATATGCAATCTTTTCTATTCTTACAAGAAAACATATGAAATATAATTTTTAAAATATTTCGAATATTTTAAAAATAAATTCGTTCGTAATATGAGAAATATTTTTCAGAAATATTTTTAAAACGCCTATTAATTTTGTATGGAAATGTTTTTGTTACCTTGTCCTGTAACTTAAATGAAATATTTTCATGCAATATTTTAGAATTATTTCCAGAATATTTTATCGAATGTTGAATCAATTCTCTCACAAGAGTATCGTAGTAGCATTATTACCAATCATTATACTAATTATAGCAGCATCAAATAAATATATTTGTTAAAAATTTGAAATTTATAATATCTTGGTGACATCGCACAGGCATTTATTTCAGATCGCAAAATAGCATCGCTACATCAACCGTCATTTGTTTCTCAAAAGTACCAGCATTCCTTGCGCAATATGTTGAATTTGAATGTTGATCTGTTCCTGTGAAGTTCTGACAGAATCCCGGCAATTCTAAAGATCAAAGATTCATGTGAAACACTAATTCGAATGTTACCATTTTACAGTTATATTTATTATATAAATAGGAAGAAGGCATCTGGATCTGAACGGTCGTGCCTATGAAGAAGGTGTCCAATTGGTGGCCGAAATGAAATGAAATGAAGCTTACAACAAAAGTCGGTAAGTAGAACGATTACATAAAATAATTTAGCTTTATTGTCTGTAAAATTTAGCTTTATTGTCTGTAATAAATTTATGTGGGAGGCTAGATTTCCATTGTTTATGATTATACATAAAATACCGTGCAGGTTTCTTTTGACTCACCATTCGAAATAATTGCTGAAAAATGAATTATTTTAATAACTTACTTTTTATTGTCTCCTAAGTGATTTTCGATAGGCGATTTGAAATACGTCACATGGCATAGATGAGATTCTAAGGGAGCGTCAGAAGTAATTGTCGAAAAATTACAGTTATTATTTTATGATTTGCGTATATATATAAGGGGCCGGATGTATCACGTAAAAACTACAGTGCAAAAAATACAAATCAGCCTACGTGGCCACTAAAAAGCACCAATAGGCAGGGCTCTAGAACACAGGTCTCCCTTCCCGTTTATATGTAATATAGACAGAAATCAACGTGCCCTGCGGGGCTCTAACCCGCTTTCACTTGCTAACGCTCGCTCGGCAATACTATGTGAATTAAATACTTTACTTTGGTACAGAGAAAGAAATCTGTTAACCTATATGGGGACCTGTGTTCTAGAAACTTCCCGCAACAGTACTATCTGAATCAGAACAGGGCGAAGGTGGAGGACAACAGGAGCGAGTAGATGCTTTCCAAAGGGAAAAGATGTGGGCAAGTCATTACTTTAGGCAAGGCAGTGGCAATAAACCATTCATCTGAACCTGTTCCTGCAGTTAGTTACAGTTCTCAAGAAGGAAAGACAGAAGATAACGTACCCTACGGGGCTCTAATCCGCCTTCAATCGCTAACGCTCGCTCGGCGATTTGTATTTTATAATATTACTACCTTGCCCAAAGTAAAGAGTTACCAGGCGTATATTACCATTTTAATGACAGGTTATAATAATTCTGCGTGTAGATTTACTTCTGGCGTGCCACTCGAAATCTCTGTTTCTTTCAGAAGTAATGTTCCGGGGGCATTGCTAATACTATTCTAGTTATTATTGTAAACGTATTGTTTTGGATGCTCCGGGAGGCACTGCCCTCCCAAAAACAGGTCTGGAAGAAACACTGCTCGAAATGCTTACTGAGATATAATTCTTTCGCCACTTTCTTTCTTGTTGTGTATTCAATGATTTTCGCCAAGCGAAGTATAAATTTTTCACTAGGCATAGATAAAATTCAAGGAGACCGTCAGAATTAATTGTCGAAAAGTTACAATTCTTTTACGATTTGCGTATTTATACTGAGTCCTGATGTGTGGATAGGAAATACAGTACAAAAAATAGAAATCAATCTGTGTTAGGGGGCTACTAAAAAGCACGAATACCATCTAACCGAGTCATGGAGGGTGAAGGCGGGGGCCCAAGGGGGTGCGAAGGGAGCAGGCACGTACTCTTCTATTTTGATCAAGGGATAATGGCGCGTATATTACCATTTTAATGACGTATTCACGATTTTTTTTAGGGGACAGACGCTTGGCTAACTTTGTTCCTGGGGATGAAAAAATTCTGAAAGATAATTTATTTACTTTAATATAGTAAGTACAATTTCAATGGGCTTAAACCCGGAAGTTCCCCTTAAATACACCACTGGGTTATAATAATTGTGGGGTTCATTCGAGCAGACGTTTACATCGAGAGCAAAATTTATAGGTAAAATGTGAAGTATTTTTCGTGAAGGAATAAGAGTGTGAATGTAAGTTATTTCTGTCATTGCACAGCTTATTGAAATGGATTTTGAATGCAAATAGGGTAAGAGTAAGCGACGGGAATTTCCGGTTCATACGTCAGTTGTGAACATCTGCGATGGCCGTAATGTGATTTTTTTTTTTTAAAGAATTGTGTAGTAAAGAGAGGAGGATTATAAAGTTTATGCAGAGTCATGGTATGGTGAAGCGCGTAAAATCAACTGCGCAAAGTGTGGAAAAGATGTATTCACGAAGAAAAATTCAGAACAGAGGCAATAGCCCTGCATACACTATTTTCAGTCGTAAAGGTGAGAAAGAAAGGGGGTGTAACACACGTGTATTAGCTGTGAAAGGTGTTTTTTTTTTAAAGGATCGAAATTAAGTGTTTTTGAAGATAAGAATAATTACAAATATTGTGAATGACCATCCTCTTTTATGCGTTACCCCCCACCCCCCTATCGCTGATGTTCCTGCGCTGTCGCTCGGGCCCCCCTGCTGTGCTTCTGCCCTGACTCGGTTAAATAGCGTTCTTGTTTTTTTACTGGCCACCTAGCACAAGTTGTTTCGCCTTTTCTTCTAGAGCTCCTCATTTAGTGCATAGGGAGGCGCGGTTGCTTAGTGCTAGAGCGTTCACCTCCGGTTCTTGGGGTCCCTGGTTCGATGCCAGCTCGCGCCGTGTCGACTTTGTGGTGAACAAACGTCGTGCTCGTGGGTTTTCTCGCGGTTCTCCCGTTTCCCCCCACTTTCTTCATTTCACTCATTTCTCATTATCACCGTCTTCTTTAGCCTAAGCGGCATAAGCGTGGGACGTGAAACTTAAAGGATTTTTCATTTAGTGCATGTTCTGCAAAAAGAAACTGGAAGATGCAAGAAATGCGTCAAAATTTGGTACAACAGCCTGCTAGAGTATTGCCTAATTCTGTGTGCAGGTTTACTATTGGCGTGCCGCTCGAAATATTTGTTGAAAAATTATAATTCTTTCGCTAATTTTGTTATTGTCTCTTAAGTGATTTGCGGCAGGCGAATGTAAATATTTCACCTAGCATATATAAAATTCAAGGGGGCCATCAGACTAGATTTGCCGAAAAATTACAATTATTCTTGTATTGTATTGTATTGTATTCAGGGTTTGCCCAAGTGGGTCCAGCCCGGAAAAAAACACCGGGTTTTTTCGGGTTGGACCCACCTGGGTTTTTGAGATTTTCGTTAGTATATTATTGGTGCAATTAACGTGATCACATTGGAAGTGATTCTTATCAGATTTTGGACTTTCCTTGGGCAAATTAGGTGCTTTCACGTTAAGGTATACAACATCCAAAGTGAGGCCTTTATAAAGTTCTTAATGCACTGAATGCATTTTAAAAAGCCGTACCTTAGATTGAGATAATTATAGAACAAATTAATTTATGGAATGTGCTTATATCCTATTTCAAGTAAAATATTCAATTTTATATTTTAGAAAATACTTTCCGTGAATAGTGTGCTCGCTTACTTAGCGACGCCGAAGGACATTATCCCTCATACATCTGATGGGTTTAGTGCTATAGGTGCTGGTACTACTAGTAAATATGTAGTGTCTTAATAAAACTATTAGTATTATTTTTTATTATCTTTGATGGTAACACTGGATTCTTCAGTAGAGTTTGGTTTTCCAACAACAGTTTAGTTTAGTTATTTGTTGCTACTTTTCAACTAGCTTTCTGTAGAATCAACAGCAGCAATAGCGTAAAAATTCGTGTCAAATTTAAGAATCTTAGAGATCGGAGTTTCGAAGGGTGCGTAACGCTTACTATTTCAAGTCCTGAATTCAAACTTTGTACTAGTGGAAGTTTCGATGTACAGTAAAGAAAGCTTGCATTTTCGGAAAATAATAATAAACCTTCGTCGCGAAATAAGTGCTCGGGAATTTTCAGCAATTAAACGCACAAAGCATTGGAACTGAATACTTGAACAATAAAACTATTTGAAAAAAATGAAATGAAATCTTTCAGTTTTACGTCCCACGGTTATGCCTGTTAGGCTAAAGGAGACCGTGATTATGAGAAATGAATGAAATGGTGGAATGAACCAAGTGAGAGGAAACGGAAGAACCCGAGAAAACTCACGAGCACGGTGTTTATCCACCAAGAAGTCGACACGGCGCGAGCTGGAATCGAACCAGGGACCCCAAGCACCGGAGGTGAACGCTCTATCACTGAGCCACCGCGTCCCTAATAAAACTGTTTATTTTACGCTGTAAGATATTTAGTTTCATTTAAGACATATTGAAACATTTACTTTATGAAATTGAATTATACAGGGTGTTCAAAACAACATCGACAACGTTTTTGAGATGATTCCTGACAGCAAAATAAGACAAAAAGTATAGACCAACCTGGGTGCACAATTGCTTCCTTTCGGACTTGTAGGCTGCCGAAAATATGAAAAGATAAACTTTAAAAGTCTATAGCGCCAAAACTGTGGTACCTACCGTAGTCGTGTCGAGACTTCACTTAAAAACTGAGATGTGCACTCTCCAAAAATACGCGTTTCAGAATCCTGCGGTACTCACGCAACAATTTTTATAGAGCTAGTCTTGCTACTGGCATATAATTTGGAGTACTGGCCAACTACCTCTTGTTCATGTTTTCGGCAGCTTGTAACTCCGAAAGGAAGCATTTGTTCACCTAGGTTGATCTATACTTTTTGTCTTACGTTGGTGTCAGGTATCACCTCCCAAACCGATGTCGGTGTTGTTTTAAAACACCCTACATATATGTTAATTGTTTTAAATTAATTTTCTGGGAGAACGGTCTTGCAACAAGTGCTCGGGAAATTCCCGTAATTCAACGCACAAGGTATCGGAAGTGAACTTCAACAATAGAACCATTTATTTTACGCTAGAAAATATTTAATTTTATTTAAGACATTTTGAAACTTTTATTTTATAAAACATGAGTTACAGACTGATTTGTTTAAATTAAATTAATATATTTGTTCTCAATTAATAAATTTGGCGAATGTCAGTGAGGGTATTAGGCTGATTCGTTCTATATTTGTTCGTTCGTCTGCCTGTACCACGCGTACAACAGGGTACCACTTTCCGTCTTTTAAGTTTAAATTTTCAGGGTACAAGTACGAGACAAACTAAATTTCTCATGTTCAGATTTTGGCGGCATACCAACCTAAAATTTCAAAATAGCGGGTATCCACGCCGCAATTTTCAGTTTTGCAAGTTGAAATTTTCAGAGTAGAAGCACAAGACACTCTAAATTAACTGTATATATTTTGGCGGCGATCCAACGTAAAATTTCAAAATGACAGTCATTTTTCAAAACAGCAGTGAAATTGTTGCAAGTTGTGACAATCATAATCTTGAAATATAAATCACATTTTAACACTTTTACCCTAAAGGCATTGGAATATTTAAAAAAAAAAAAACTCAAACCCGAAGAAAAAACAATTAATCCCGAAAAACCCCATATGGGTCCAGGTGTGTTGGGCTTTTTCAAAAAGGTCCGGGTTTTTCAAACACTGATTGTATTGTATTTATTTTCACACGTTTTCATACGAATTGTTCACAACATGAACGTATGAGTTGGACACGTCACAAGAACATTGAATGTGTACATATTTATACATTTAAATCTACATCCGATAGTAAAATAGCGTCAATTTAAGTAAGAGAGGTACAATTTTTCATTATTCTAATTTGCATACAACGATATGAAACAATATAACAGTTAATAAAGCATTACATTATACATATGCAAAAATATATATACACTTTAAACCGTATCGGACCGGAGTTTTTGAAAATTCCGTATATTAGAGTGAAAGAGGCTCAATTGTTGGTCTGACAGTGAAGCGAGTACGTTTAGAACTAGTTGAAACGTTTAGAAAGTACTTAGTTCATCTCTGCTGCATGGGGTCCTTGGTTCGATCCCAGCTAGCGCCAAGCGGTCTTTGTGGTAGACAAACCGTGTGCGTGTGTTTTCTCGGGGCTGTCCCGTTTCCTCCCACTTACTTTATTCCACTATTTCATTCATTTCTCATCATCAGCGTCTCACCCTGGATGCATAAACGTGGGACATTAAACTAAATGTTTCATTTCATCTTAATTTCCATGTACAATACCTGCTTCTTGAGTTATACATAATATTTTCAATCTGTGCTAAACTAGTGTATTAATATAGGTTGCTGACGTTATAGTACCTACAATTCTCCGCAGAATTTGATATTTATTAATTCTGATAGAACAACTTCGTGTAGGCTTTGCTTTGGAAGTAGTTTGGAAATACGTGACTTGTTAAACAATGCATGCTAGAAAGTATCTCTCATCCATGTTCGCGAATAGTTTGTTTTCTGCATTACTACTCCCTGAATACAGCGTGGGTGTAAAGTCAGTTCTTATTTGTAACAATGAATATTTCTAAAACTAAACAACTTATCACAGTTTTATTTTCATCGAATACATTATTAGAGTGCACCATTTGGTTATTAAGTTACATTGCAACGTATGCACCCGCATTTTCCACAACTTCTAAAATGTTAACTGGCCAGCTAAGCTGATGCCAGTTTCTAGGATAATCTAGATTAAAAATAGGTATTGACTTTACAACCACCGTGTATATTCTAAAACTGTTAAATTATTCCTCGTCTTCCTGTAGATTTCATAATATTTTTTATAGAAACGTTGCTTTCATCAATTTCTAATTTACAACGGCAGGGTTGGCTGGTTTAAACAGCTGGTTTTTTTTGTTTTTTTTTTCAAAAAACGCAACAGGTTTAAACCAAAAAAAGAAAAAAAGAACGAAAAATGCTTTAAATCGTGTGAACTTCATGGTGACGTTTCCACATATCACATCATCTGCATTATGTTTATCTACTTTTCATCTTTTAATCAAGGGGTCCCGTGTTCAATTCTCGGTCGAACCACAACCCATCTTTCAAGTGTAAACCAAGTAGCGATTAGGTGTCCCTTTAAGCGAAAGTCTTCTTCGTGATAACTTTTGTATTTCATAAGGATGTTAAGGCTAAACATACGAAACGAAACCAAATTGTATATTTCTACTTGCCTGAATGCCTGTTGTTTTATAAAGAAGCCAAGGTTGCTTAAATATATTGATAGAAATTGGCAAAATGTATCAACTGCCTACGTAGCTTCCAACATCAGCTTGGATTCGACTTTGTTTTAATTTTGTTGAATGTTATCTACATAATAAATTTGTCATTTAATATGATACGTTGAACTTAAAATTTTACATACAAATACATTTAAACTAATAATAGGATTTTCCCAATGGCTAAGGCGGGAGTTTCTTGATTTATATGTAATTCTGTATAATGTTTTTACTTCTGTAACTACTTATCTTTTTGTCCTTCCGAAATGACTCTTGACAATTATATTAACAAGTAGGTCGTATATTAACGTATTTTTATCAGGAGTCCTTCGTGAGTGAGTCGACAATCTCACTTGTGACCAATTAGTCCCGGTTTCGTGTCGAAATGGACAATTTCTCTTGGATGTAACCCGAGAAGCGATTTGGATTCCCTTTCAGCATAACCTTGTTGTTGCATAATAACACCAAGACGAAACAAATTAATTTCTGTCCATATCTAATATAAATACATAGAGTAAATTATTTAAACAAAAAAAAACTTTTTTTTCAATAAAAACCATGGTTTTTGCCAAACCTGTACAACTGCTTGAAAATTAGTATGTAATTTTTCTTTTATTGGAAAAATAAAACGTCAGTGCAAATATTAATTTTTGAGGATGCGCCAATTGCAACTGACTCGGTGAGACTGTCGTCTAAAATCAATGTAATTTGTTTAAGGGCATCAGTTGTATGCTCTAAATTTCCATTACTATTACTTGAGTGCTTAATGTGTATTTCATTACAGGTCTAAGAAATGAAAAACTGGGAGGCCACAGCTTAGAAGCCATCACAAGAAACATCATGAAAAAGACAAGTGCAATAGCTGAGCAATTTAATTGGCACGTTGCAAAAGGAAAGAGCTTTCCTCGTTAACCACTAACACAATAATAGGTAAGAAACTCTCCCTACTGTTCTTTAATCTCATTTTCAGAGTGGAAAACAAAATATAGAAGTTGTCATTTGAAGAGGGATACACTATGTTTAAAATATTGTATAAAAAAAAACATTACTACAAAGCCTTTTTATTTTCTTCGCTTTAAATACTTACTATTGTGCCATGAATACTTCTCAGAACCATCTTCCTGTGAACTTTATTTCCCAAAAGCATATACTGCAACCGCTGTTATAACATTTAAAAGGCTTTGGAAATCCTTATTTTAGCAAAATGTGCAACTTTCCTGTCCTCAAGTGACACGTTACATTTAAGTGTCCGTGGAAGAGAGAGCTGAATATGTATAAAATATATTTCATCTTTTTACTGAATTGTTCTGTCATGTTGGTAGTTTTCTTGAGCATTTCATGATTAATTCCTACATTATCAAAATTATTCATTTGTATAAGGCAAAGTAATATGTATGGCCTGCTCCGTGGCAAAGAAATCGAGCAAGGTAGCGGTCATCAAAGCCTTAGTAACCATCTCGGCATTCATCTTGTGCGACTGAGGGAAAAAGAATGATCAGGCCCAGATTTGAGATCGGAGCCTTCGGAATGAGACGCTAGTTCTTCATCAACTCAAATGCTGCCACATGTTTTCAAATTATTATTATTTTTAATATTAGGTTTAATATTTATAAAATGCTATACTTTTTAAAAATAAAAGTGCGACAACTTCAACATGTTAAAACGACCGTAATTAAGCTACAGTCTGAGGTATGTCACCTTCAGCTTTAGCTGTTGTCTTCCTTGCTCTTTACACTTTCTTCAGGATGTTACTTTTGTAACACATTATTGTCTTCACAACCTGCTGTAGGTCCTACACAAACATTTTAAATATTTTTGTAAGTTTAAGATGTAATAATTGATCTCTAATCATTCCCTGCTGTTATTATGTTATTAAACACTGCCTATTATTTTTATTTTCAGAAACTGCAACACGAGAGAAACGTAACTAACGATGAGATCGCGTAGATTATTGGGATTTGGCTTCAACATGCCATACAGAGACGAACAAGAAAATCAATTAAGAATTCAGCTGCAGTTCCACAGAACTTGGAGTGACAATTCCCAGCGTCGAAATTAGAGTTAGTTGTGGTAATGAAAAGTGAGATTATACAGAAGCAAATGAGTATTTCTTGTTATTCAGCAATGTGATATTTCTTGAAAGTAGGGATGCGCTCGAGTCGAGACATGTCTCGAATCTCGACTCGACTCGACTCGAATTCGAGTCGAGATTCAAGTCGAGACACACTTTGTAAAATTCGAGACGAGTCGAGACAAACGTATTTCTCGACTCGAATTTTCGAGTCGAGTCGAGACGGCTCTTAAAAATCTCGACTCGACTCGAATGTCTCGAAAATCTTTCTATAATTATTAATATTAATTTGAAGAAAGTATTCACTCAGAAACAGCCTTGAAACCAATTCCAGCTTTTATTCCTTCAGAAAGGTACAGAACGCATAAAATTAATAGTTAATCTTTAAAGATCAAGATTTAATTTTCAGCTCAATTCAGTTAATTAGAACTAATAGTTAATGTCGTTGTATTTCGTTGTACTGCAAATATAATGATAATAATAATAATAATAATTGATTATCTAGTTTGTATAAAACTATTTAAATATTATCCGTAGTCTAAATCTAGTTTGTATAAAAATATTGCGATAAAGTGAACTTCATAAATTCTCTGAATGAGCAGTTGGTAGTCTATAGTAATTTAGCATAGTTATAATTATTGTGTTTTCGTCCCCATGAACGCAATAGGGTTATGTAACTTCTGGATTATTCGCTTGCCCAACTATTCTGAGGCTTTAATATGTTGCAGCATATCACGAGCTACGGATAATATATAATGTAACATTTGTTGTACATCACATATTATGATACGAGACTATTTTACATAGTATATCTTATCTAATATAAATAAAATAAAGAGTTTGTTTGTGTGTTTGTCTGTCTATCTGTGTGCGACCTGGGGACCAGACGAGTGGACCGAGAGTTCCCAAAATTTGGTCACGGGTACCTTAGTCCAGGCCCCAGATCAAGACGAAGCGTTTTTTTTTTAAATTTCGAACCAGGGGGTCTCGGGGGGGACGTCTACTGGGACTGACCTGGGGACCAGACAAGTTGACCGAGAGTTACCAAATTTTGGTCACGGATACCTTGGTCCAGGTCCCAGTCTAAGGCGAAGCGTTTTTGTCAAAATTGGAACCAGGGGGTCTCAGGGTGGCGTTTAGCGAGACATGTAGTAAAAGCAGGGGTGCCCACAGAGGAGGGCTGTGACGCAAACTGCGTCATTGAAACATTTGGGAGGGGGTAAAAATCTATATAAATATGTTTGAGAGGGTGTAAAAATTAATCGAAAAGAAGAATCTTTTCATGGAAGAACACCTACGGATAGACAATTGGGGGGGTGCGTCATTGACATAAGGGGGGTGGGCACCACTGGGGGAGGGGGCATATTTTTTATTGAAAATGGCACAATCGAAATTCAATTATGTTACGATAATGCTATTAAAAGCAAAAAAATAATAATAATAATAATAATAATAATTAATTTGTCTACAAAGCAAGTTACCTTGTGTTTTGTTACAACCAACTCCGGTCTCCTGTACGATTTCTTTCTAAGGGAGAGGGTTGCCCCCAAGCACTGGGAAGGATGGGTATACTTGTAATTGCAACTATTTATATCGGACAACGGCTCCTGACACTTCAGCCACGAACTTGGTGAACGGTTTATTTATTTATTTATTTATTTATTT
This sequence comes from Thermobia domestica, assembly GCF_964235325.1. Taxonomy (NCBI): domain Eukaryota; kingdom Metazoa; phylum Arthropoda; class Insecta; order Zygentoma; family Lepismatidae; genus Thermobia; species Thermobia domestica. The sequence continues at coordinate 130,681,683 of NC_137466.1, read as the reverse complement.
ATTTTATTGACAAACTTCCAGATATATGTCAAAGTCTGCTCATAGGAAGTTAACCATGGATGGCGGGAAAGAACTTGGAAGGAAATCTGCCAAGAGGCATAAATACGTCTTACGTTGTCTTATAGATACTGCGATTCCCTGACATTTTAACCTTATGGGGCCCATACAGTATGAGTTAACTGAGGAAACAATGATCGTGACGAACTAAAAGAAAAACTGTGCGAACTGAAGGAATTCGTTGCTCTGTGTAGGAATGCGGTGGCTCTGTGGTAGAGCGTTCACCTCTGGTGCTTGGGTCCCGGGTTCGATCCCAGCCCCCGCCTAGTGAACTCTGTAGTGGACAAACACCGTGTGCGTGGGTTTCCTCGGGGTTCTCCCGTTTCGTCACACTTTCTTCATTCCACCATTTCACTCATTTCTCATCATCACTGTCTCCTTTAGCCTAACCGGCATAAGCGTGGGACCTAAAATTCAAAAATTCCATTTCATTTCATTTTACAGTTGTCAGTTCAGGTCCTGTCATCATGGCAGGTAGTAAAAGTGAGGCATTGTTGGCTTTTATTGAAGCCTACCGTGCTAATCCCGAACTTTGGGACATGCAACATGTGAATTATGCAAATAGGTATAAAAGAGGGGAGGTGTATGATGTGTTACTTACAAAATTAAAAGAATTGGAACTTCAGGCGACACGTGATACTATTACTATAAAAATAAATAAAATAAACAATTTACGGTCAGCATTTAGGAGGGAACTGCAGAAAGTGAACGAATTCAAGAAATCGAGGACTGGAGGTGAGGAAATTACAACGACTTATCAAGAATAGTCGTTAACCTGGTTCGGCTAAGTAAGATATACAAATTTCGAGTGGTAGTATTTCTTTGCATGTAAAAATTAGCTTCAATAATTATATACGATTATTCTCACCTTTACTATTAGAATCATAAAGTCGGTGAACGGGGTTAAAAATGGTTTATTAGTTGATATACTTTATAATATCTTTTCCTTAAAACTGTCAAGCACACAAACTTGCTGACTAGGTATCCATAAACATGTACATAGCAACAACTATCCCATAATAATATTTTACATATCTTAAAAACATTCTTCTTTTGTTAATATGAAATTAACATTCTATCAAGTATAGGGCACATGTATGAGCACTTTCTGCCCAAGGTACAGGTAATTATTACTCAATCCAAAGTATTTTGTTATAAAATATACATTGCAAAGCTTTGGTATTTCAAGGAACTCATAATAGTGTCTACTTGCTGCGAAGAGGTACACAAGACAGCAATGCTTGTAGAAGTGCACTCCACAGAACATCTGATGAAATTGAAGGAACTGAAGGAGTGAACTCGGTTAACTGATGGTACTCTACACACTATCAGTTTAGTCCATCGTACGATCGTTTGAGTCAGTTTCTAGCTCAATTGTGCTGATCAGTTAAAACTGATTGCGTATGGATCCCTTTAGGACTGTTTTGTGGTGCACAAACACCGTGTGCGTGGGTTTTCTCGGGGTTCTCCCGTTTCCTCCCACTTTCTTCATTCCACCATTTCATTCATTTCTCATTATCACCGTCTCCTTTAGCCTAACCGGCATAACCGTGGGACGTAAAACTCAAAGATTTCATTTCCTTTAGGACTGTGAGAGAGGAGTCACCTTACGTCTTTTTAGACTAGCTGGCACCTTTAATTAAACTATTTTGTTTATTACGCAGGGATGCCCACAAAGGGGGGTTATGACGCAAACTGCGTCATTGAAATATTTGGGGGGATTAAAAATCTATATAAATATGTTTGAGGGGGTGTAAAAATTAATCGAAAAGATTTTTTTCATGGAAGAACACCTAAGGATAGACAATGGGGGGGGTGCGTCATGGACATAAGGGGGAGTGGGCACCACTGAGTAAAAGTAATCCAAATTGATCGACATTAGTGTCAAATCCATAGTTTTCACGGTCGCTGAGATCATTGGTGACACTTCCATCAGCGATGACTTGCAAATTCAGCTACTACTGTATGCGGGCCGGGTGTCAGCGGGTGAGGGATATTTATTGTTAGATATTGTAAATTTACGGTATCTATTTTAGTGAACGGGAAATTTTGCATCTAATAGGATAATTTCATGGTTTCTAACAGGAATTCGCAGTTACGAAATTTGCATCACTTTCTTTTGAAAGGATGCCTAGAAAAAATACTACTAGAAAATAACCGAAAACACAAAATGGATTTGATAGCCAAATTCACGTCATCTTGGTGCGTCATCATTTTTCTTTAAATATTTGTATTTAGTATTAGATTAGAGTTTAGTGTCCCTTTCAGCATCAAGGCTATATGAGACGTGAACTTACAAATTAACGTGGGTTCAGAACCACAGGAGTTCCCATCGGAAATCGAACCTAGGTCTCCCGCACCAAAGACGCGTACGCCAATCATATGGACAAGGGTGTTCGATAATTAGTAATGTGTACATAAAGTTGTGAAATTGCGCTTGTATAATGGAATGCAATTCCTTCTACTGACATAAACCTTCACAATACTTAGCTGGACAAAGTATCTTTAAAAAGAAAATGTCACTCTTTATGTTTCAGTTCCTGGTTCGACTGAAGGATGGAACAAATTGCAATGAGCGTTTTTGGATCCTACTTTGTGTAGTTGATTCATCATAAACTTGGTATTTGATACGGATATGAACTATTACACTTATTTGGTGTTTATTTCTAAATAATAAGTCCTAATACAACTTCATAAAGTTGTAATTCTTCTTTAGTTTGTATCACTTTACACAATGACAAATCCAAAAGGTGTGTTGTATCGGTGCAGTACCAGTTTTTCACGTTTTTCAAAATGTTCCAAAACCAAAGAATAATCTTTAATTTCTGATATTTTAGTCGTCACAAATTACAATTTTATAATGTAGTCAATGTTTATAATTACTGGGCAGTTGGGCGTTTAAACTAATGACATCATAATAAAGTCAAAACCATAATTTTGAGTTGAATTGATTCTGAGTTTAACGTCCCGTTCATCAGCGAGGCTATGTGAGACGTGGACCTACTGATTAACGTGGAATCCGAACCACATGAACTCCCACCGGGAATCAAGCCCAGGTTTCCCACGCCAAAGGCAAGTATGCTAACCGTTAGCCACGAAGGAGCTCCACCATAATTTTAGTGGGCGATAAGAAATATCTCGCCAGTGCTTTTACAATAAATAAAATTTTATAAGTATTAAAGAATAGTGGTAAGAGATTTTATAATAGCTCTTTTATTTATGAGATATGAGTATTTTGAAAAAAAAAAAAACAACTAAAGAATAGGTTGACGGAACCACAAAAGACTCGTAAAATAAACTTTCTTATAAATACATACGCACCTTACTCACCTTTTATAATTGCTATGCTTACGTTCTCCATAAAAACAGAAATTCTCTTTTAGTGATAGTTTACACAAGATCATGAAGTGGGTTCAAATTTAATTAAAGGCAAAATACAATACAATAATCCTCAAATATTGCCTCAAGTGAGTTTAAAGATTTCTAAACACTAGTGCGAAACCGGGCTCTGCCGTTGCGATCGATTTACAGGTTTTGAGACGAAAGTAAGAAGGGACTTACGCACACAGTAAGTAAAAACAATTAATATGCCTGTAACTTTCCCCCAAATGGGTGTATCTTAAAACTAACCTCACCATTATTTTTCTAATTAAATTCTAGCCCGAAATTATGTATCATATTACCCTATTCCCATTTTGAAAACTTGACCTTAATTCAAAATGGCGGTTTTCAAGATTGCTGCCATCAAGGTCATATCTACCATACGACTTCCCCCCAGGACTTATATGTATCCACATGGTTTTTCTTCACTTTTCTTCATTAACGCTCCGTTTACAAAGGGTAGTAAGGGACTTCTGTAGTAATCTCTAATAACCACATCACAACTCTTAAAAGTTATTTTTTAAAAAAATAGAAAACATGCACCATGGCAAAAATTTGTCATCACAAGTAATGATGCATACATGCCTTCTATCAGCAAAAAAAGTTTCATTGAAATTGGAGCCGGACATTTGAGTGATGTCCCTTGTGGGATGTGATTGAACGTCACGTCAGAACACATCGCCCCCCTTCCCGGAATTTACGGGAATTAGGTGAGCTGTGTGAGCACATGTGGTGCCAGCTCTCTCGAGCGACCTATCAAGGATCATTGCGTGTATGCCAAGACGTGTCGCCGTTTTTATCCATGCCAAAAGTCGACATACTGACAATTAGGTAGGTAGTCATGATGGTCTGGCTGATGTGTGAGTATATTTTAACTCGTACATTTTGTCTCGACTCGAATTTCGAAACGTCTCGACTCGAATTCGAGTCGAGTCGAGACAGAGACTGTCGAGTCGAGACACGAGTCGAGACAGAAACATATTTTCGAGTCGAGACACGAGTCGAGACAACATTTTCTCGAGACGAGTCGAGACAGGCTTAAATCTCGACTCGACTCGACTCGAATGCATCCCTACTTGAAAGTAGCAAAAAAGTGACATTTCGTGAAAAGATCTATTCCCCATGCGCCGTAGATTTGTGGAACATATTTTTTGCAACATCCATAAATATTGTTGTTGTTAATTTTTATTGAATTAGCGTGTCAGTGACATAATTTCCTGGAACAAGTTTTTACAAGTTAAAATGTGAATTTCTGATATTTGAGAAGATTGTTCTTAATGTATAGAAACAAATAATACGAGCAGCATGAAGATTCTGCTGAAGAGAATTTAAATAAATAAAACCGGAATAGTGTACATTTATATTTTTATTTAACTACTAACCGATATAAACTGATATATATGCATATTTATTATAGTGGACACTGTAAATTATAACTACATAATATTAGCTTGCTCTCATATTTTTTTTTCTCCTCAAAATCTTATTTATGCACAGAATGTTTCTGGGTGTTCCACTGCTACTACTGGTATGTGGCCACGCCGTGTATGTATGTTGGGGTGTCTTAGTCATATTGCGAGGTTCAGACTGCAAATTAGTCTTCACAATCATCGCGTGCCAGTTTTCAAAGCGGCTATATTGAATTTATTATTTTTAAGATAGGAAAAGGTTTGCCAACAATTGTTTCTTGAATTGGATGTCTAAACCTCTTTTTTTTTTTTTTTAATGGATCCAATACAGCCGCTTTCAAAACTGGCAGGCGACGATTATGAACACACTGATATCCAGTTTGAATCTCGTAAGTCACATAAGACACCCCAACATATATGCACGACGTGGCCATATACCAGTAGCACCAGTGGAACACCCAGAAACCATTTGTATAAATAAGATTTTGAAGAAAAAATAATGCTTAAAATTATGAGAACAAGCTAACATTATTGTAGTTACAATTTACACTCTTTATTATTATTATTATTAATAATATTTTTTTATTTATTTATTTATTTTGTCTGAGTCTGTGGGCCGCAACGGTTTTTCGTCATGAAGACAGAGTGAGGCAAAGGCGTCTAAGCAGGTAAAATTGGACAGAAGAATATTATGTTTTCTTCCAGCTGCTATGTCACAGTATGGCCGCCTTGTTTTCGACCCAAAAGGCTGGAGCCCATAGGCCAACTCGGTTACTATTGCAGATATGAAAACAAGGTTAGATATGTAAGGACACTTTTAAATTCCAGCAACACTTTTGTTTTTGTACTAGTGTACCGCTCAATAAAGAAAATGCGTTACCATACATCATGTTGGGCTACACGAATGAAATAATGTGTGGTTTAAAATAAGCTACACCGAGAAGAATTGAAAGGAGACACAGTGAAGAATAAACATGCAAATGCAATATCTACGCCAGTGGCGTAGCAACCACGGTGTTGGGGGGGGGAGGAAGAGCAGATACGAAGGACGCGAAATTGGGTCTTGCACTATATTTTTTCTGTGTCTTTCCGTTCCCTTTGGTCCAAATAATTTCAAACCACACTTTCTTTCATTCAGTGTTATCCAACAGTGGCAGCTTTGTACTTCTCGTTACTATTGGGCAGTATACTAATATAAATACAAAACTTTGCTGCATTTTAAAAATTTCCTTCTATATCTTACCTTGTTTCCGTATCTGCAATGGTAACCGGGTTGGCCTATGGGCTTCGCATTCTATCATGTACAGAAAATATTCTGTAAATATTTTGTCATGTACAGAAAATATTTTGTCATGCACAGAAACTATTCTCTAAATATTTTCTGAGATGTACAAAAAATATTCACTAAATATATTTTGGCATATGTAGGAAAATATTGTCTGTGTTACTGGTAAATAATTTTAAAATATTCCATGAGAAACATTTTAAAAACCATTCCGTTAACATTGTATAAAACGTTTCAAATACATTTTCAGTAATGTTTGGAAATCGTACAGGAAACATTTTTTGGAAATCTTCTCTAACGGCGTATAAAATATTTCTACAACGTTTTTGAGTATATTCAGAGAATGTTTTCAGTATTATGTGGAAAATGTTTTCAAAAACATATGGAATATATTTCCTTAAGGGAAGTAGGATACATTTTCTGAAGGAAAATGATGGCACGTTTTAGAAACGTTTTGAAAATATTTCATTGCTGTGTGGGTTATGATCTGCAGTGTCTCCGCCCAACTGTGAAACATGGCGGCGGCTCGGTGATGCTGTGGGCCACCATATCATGGTTTTCATTGGGTCCTGTGGTCACACTTAGCGGACGAATCACTGCCAACGATTATGTCGCAATTTTAGGAGACCACTTGCATCCTATGGTCCGGATGTTGTTCCCGGGCAATGACGCCATCTTCCAGCATGATAATGCACCCATTCACACAGCTGGCGTTGTTGCAGCGTGGTTTGAGGAACATCGGGATGAAGTTCAACACCTGCCCTGGCCCGCCCAATCCCCAGATCTCAACATAAATGAACATCTGTGGTCCGTCTTGGAAACACGACTCCGGCGACGATTTCCACCTCCATCCTCTCTCACAGAACTGGCCGATGCCCTGCACGAGGAATGGTGTAAAATTCCACTTGCTACCATTCACGACCTCTATGCTTCCATCCCACGTCGCATCAAGGCTGTTCTGAAGGCGAAAGGTGGCCCGACACTATATTAATCTAGTAAGTTGCAATTTCGTTCAGGTGTTTCCATTTTTCTGATCACCTTCTGTATCTTTGTAACTGTTAATCGTTATTACAAACCTTCCATTCGTTAGTTAATTTGAAGTGCAACGTTCCGTTTCAGCACCGAGGCTACATGGAATGCAGACCTCCAGAATGAAAAGGGATCTGAACTACTTTAACGCGTTCAATGCTGTCCATATGCTTAACTCGAGGGAGGTAATGCCCCCTAGAACATCGTGCCTCCCCTCTCAAGTTACATGCCTGCCTCTGTGGGAAAAATTTTGTCTCAATATCTTATGTAGACGGAAATGGTTATAGAAATGATCACCTCTGTCGCTCCTCCTCCCACATGATTTCGAATTCGGGTCTTACCTCGAAGTTCGTCTTTTTAAATCGTATATTGGATTGTAGTACGCAGAATCAACAGAAGCTATTGTAGCCCTATGTACTACTATTACATACTATTAATACTAAAAAGAAACTACATAATGAAATCTTGTTTAGAGAATTACATTTAAGATTGCATTTATTTATTATTTTTATGTAAACCATATTTTAGGTTTATTTTGTCCTGTTTCCTGCAAGCTAAAATCCATTTCTGGAGACATTCCCCCTCTTCTTGAGGATATCTAAAGTATTTTATATTAGTTCCTTTAGTTTTTCTATAGTAATTACTACAGCTGTACACTATACAGTTAGACATTCTCGACATTTAACAGAACAAAGTAACAAAGAATTTCCACTTGTGACTTCTATCCGCGACTTTTCTCGTTGTCCCTTGCAACCCAAATAAGGTCACAGCCACGACAGCGCTCCAAGCGACATGCGCATGCAACCACCTTGTAGTCTTTCCATCATTGACTATATGGAGGATGCCGATTTCTCTTTAAATAATTATCATCAAATAAAATGTGGGAAATCTGGAGGATAGCGACTTTCTATTAAATAATTATCGTCTGTCTTCGATTGTATCTCATTGTAACCTACTAATGTACTTATTTAAATGTTGTTATACGAGTATTACAGCAGTGTGGATTTGCACTATCTGTTGCTTGTATGTTATGGAATCGAAAGTCCATAGTAATAATGTATGATATATTCCTGTCTTTAATTAAGTTCTTTCTTTTCCTACAAAAAAGACTTGGTGTTGAAATAAGTAACAAGAAAATCGTTGAAATAAGTTGCAAACATTAATTTACAAATTGAGTTGCTTTGACATTTTTGCAGTGAGTCGCATTTAAGATTAATTTTATTTAAATTATATTTAAGGTGACAACAATTTATATTTAAGACTCTTCCACTTGGTTCTTCTTGAATTCGTGAGAATACTCGAACAAATAATTGTTTCTAATATTAGGATCTACATGTTGTCTGGCTGCACTATCTAGAGTAACTCAACTATGTTAAATTGGGTTCGTCGGAGACTGAGTGATCCAGGCAATTTTTGGATGAAATTGTGAGTTTGTCATGATTCAGTACTTTTGGCAGCATGACAAGGGCCGCCGTCTTCCAGTATTGTTGTTTGTTTTCGGAAACGAACTAGCGAAAAATATGTGTGGTAGACCCCTCTGCTAAATGTCAATCTAGCAGTGTTGAATCTGCAAACACATTCCAAGATCTCGATACACCCTTTGCTTCAAATTGCTCCCCACACCATTAGTAAAATCCCTCATTGTTTGACCGTTGGTTGTTAGCACTGCAGGTGGACTTTTTAAAATGTTGCCTCCAGATACATATGCGTCCGCTGGATAAAAATTAGAAAAATATTTACTCATCAGGGAAACTTGCCTGGTACCAAAGCGTAACTTCATGCTGCATCATATTTGTTGTTCCTTGTTTCAGTTCGCAATATTGGCTCCGGTAAGCAAGGTTTATGTGTTGCAGTTCTTTCCATATAGTTTAGTTCAACAGTTGTAGACTGGTTCATTTTCTGGTGTTCTGCTATCTCTGCAATCTTGAGCTCAAGATTTAGTTCCGCACACATTTTGGTAGCTTGCAACTATCTTTATGTTGTGTCGGATTGGCCAGAACATGGACTCACAATGTCCTCTCAAACTCAGCAACAATGCGATTGATGGTGGGCAATAGAATCTCAAAGTCCCGGTTACTTTGCTTTTGGATTGCACTAAGGTCACATTGTCACTGTCCGACTACTTTCCAAATCACTCAACCCTTTAGCTTCTTTGAGACGGAGCATCATTGTTTATCTTGTGGAATCTTTACATTGTCTACATCTAAAATACGAACCGATTTATGACTATTAACGACCTGCATATCATTACTTTTCATTATATTGCCTATTTACTTAAGATATGTTTATGATACATATGGGTCTATGCATGTTTGTCTTTATCTACTTTTAAAAAATATTGGTCGATTTTAGTCAAATGTTTGCCAATGGCTTCAGTCGATATGTGGGTAATACTTTCTTATAGAATACTTATCATCATAGTTGGGAAACGAAGATATGTTTTAAAATAGAATATGTCTATTTCTTCTAACGAAAGCATGGTGCAAGGTGCTTTTATCGCTATAGGCATAGTGGACAAGACCAGTATTGCAAAAGACGTTGTGGACAAGTTTCCTATATCGCAGTATGCATAGTGGATGGACTTTGTATACAATACCATGTAGTGCCAGAGTTTTCTGTATCGTCAGATGCACAATGGAAGTGAAACTGATGAATTCATGATGGAAGCGAAGCCAGTATCCGGTATCGTTGAAAAAGAAGTTGAGTTTCTTGAGTTGAGAAGAAACATCAAAGTAACGTCACCTAGCACTAAACTTTGCTCAGGAATTCATGTCTGTGAGTGTCTTTTGTCTAGTTCTAACGGTTTTTCAGATTTTTAAACTTTTCCCATTAGTTTAGAAAGCTGAACTCCTTAAGATTGATCTGATATCGAGTGGATGAAGTGTGAGAGTCGATGCATGTGATTTCAACCATCACGATCCTGAGAGAAATCTCACTTCACCCAACACCGTCGCTTCTCTTCTATAGAAATTCAGAGCTATTGAACAAGGTTCCAGACAGGTAAATCTAAAATGATTAGACATGGAGTAATAACAGAGCATTATTGGTGTTTACAAAAGGACTGTTGTCAGTCAGGTGCTGCAATAATTCCCACTTGTACGGGTACTTGTTTGCTTTTAAGATACTCCTGATGGGTGTACGACTTATGCTACTTTCCATCGACAAACGACGTGTTCACTTTAAGAGCTTTTGTAAAAGAATGCCAAATCTGTTGGTGAATTTCAAAATGGCCATTGGAAACGCGGTAAGGTAAGTGATATTTTACTCCAAAAGTAGGTATACAGTCCGGTACTAATCAACTCATTGCTCTTTCTATATCATTCCTTATTTTATCAATCAGGTAGACTTAGTTCCTTTATAAGTTGTTCTTAATATGTTTTTACTTATATCTTAAACTCGAAACAGCCACATCATATAAACCTATAAGCTATATATATATGTAACATGGTTATTTTCTTCTTTTATCACAGATTCAACAAAATACTACAAGACAGCCACTCTCGATCGAGGAATTGACTGAAGTGCTTAGAAGGTTTGGTTGGGTAGATTATGTGATAGTTGCTCTTCTGCTGTTGGTGTCTGGATCCATCGGAATTTACTATGGATTCATTGCAAGGCGGCAAACAGAAAGTGATTATCTGATTGGTGGAAAACAAATGAAGGCATTACCTATTGCACTCTCTATTATTGCCACGTAAGATTTTTTCTCTAATTTCTTTACAGATGGGACATTCCATGTGAAATTAACCAATGAAATTACAAAATCTTACTTGACCATCTTAGATTTTTGTAAAAATTGGTGAACAGAACTTATTATGAAAAGGAACGATATATATCCCTTCCTTTCAGAATATTTGTATCAAATGTGTTATGAAACACAGTGACACTGTTCACAAAAACTTCACACACTTTCAACACAAACAAATAGTCAATAAATTCTTTTTCCTATTTCAATTATGCACTTGGACATGTATGTGACAGCAAACCTGAAATGGGATGAAAATAACTTGTATCAATGTAGCCAATATAAATTTAAAAACATCCGTACTGACTAACAAGAATAATGACCTGCATTGAGTACTGTCCAGAAACGTAATATCTCTCTAAATAACTCACAAGGTGAATAATTGTATAAATTTAAGTGAACACATCAAAAAACAAAATAAAATTGAATATAAATTCCTTTGATGCTGCAGGCAAATAGCTACAGGTAAGTGGTTATCCATCTGTACCCAGATATTCACATGGTCAATATCGTGCAGTGTTTGGTTTATGTTGAATTTTGAATCGGATTCCATAGAGTGCCCAAAATGCAACTTTGTGGTGCTTTAGTACACGTATGAGACTACAATCTGTACAATTTTGAACAAATCCGCAGGGACATTTCTATGCGGGATTCAAAATTCAAATTTGAATTTGAATTTTTGAAGTGTTATTTTTTATTTTACAGGTTTTCTCAATATAATACAATCTGTAGAGCAGTTTTTAAGCTTTCCAATGGTGTTTGTTTCATGTCTCTAGTGCACACATTAACCATTTTATGACAATTTTTCAATAATCACTGTGACTGAAAAAATGCTCTTTTTGAAATCACCCTGTATGGGGACACTTTCAGGAGGAGAGAAGTTATACTTGGAATTTTTCATCACCCACTGTAATAAAGCTGTGCACCAATTTTTACAAAAATCTGAGGTGGTCAAATCTGATGACTTGGTGATTTGACATGGAATGTCTCAGAAGTGACTGTTTTATATATGATAACAATGTAGAATATAAAAGTATTTAAGCATATCGAAAATAAACTCGCTAATGACGACATACATGGTGCTGCCAGACTTCTCATTTGTGAGGATTCTTTTGCTCCATCAGATCCTACTATTTTAAGATCCTTAAAAAAAAAAAACATCCTCCGCACTCGTATACATTTACTGCACCCAATTTAGCAGATCATATTACAGTTAATAAAGTTTTGTCCAGCGAGTTTCTAAAAGCGTTCAAATCCTTCTCTTCTGGTTCAGCTGGAGGAATAGACAGCATGCACCCTTCAGTCCTCAAGCACTTAGTTCTTTTCAATATTCATGACTCTAAAGATTGCCTTACCAAGGTCACTTACGAGTTTTCCTCTATGATTTTGTCAGGAGATATACCCGTAGAAATAAGGCCAATTTTCTTTCGAGTTTCTCTTATTGCATTGAAAAAGAAATGTGGAGGGATTAGACCAATTGCCATAGGAAGCACATGAAGAAGATTTTCTTCTAAAATAATATGGGAGAATTAAAAGTCAGTTACTTCAACGCCTTTCTCCACACCAACTAGGAGTAGGCGTTCAACATGGGGCTGAAGTTCCAGCACATGCTGCACGTATGTACGTATTACTCCCACCCACATAAAAAGCCTAAAGCCTTCCTAAAGATTGATTTCAAAAATGCTTTTAAGGAAATAGACCAGAATGCAATGCTCACTGACGTTAACGACAATTTTCCATCCATCTATCCTTACGTAATCCAGAGTTATGCTCAAGTCAATCCCAAAGAGGAGTTCAGCAAGGAGACCCTTTAGGTCCTGCATTATTTGCCTTAACGCTACAACCAATCGTCAACATAATAAATACAGATCTAAATATATGGTACTTGGACGATGGTACTATAGCTGAAGACCCTATTACCAGAATAAATACATTAAATGATATCGATACAAAGGCATCTTTAATAGGCCTCCAACTAAATTACTCCAAATGTGAGATTAGCTTCCTGGAAATACCTCAAAAACAGACAAATATATTTTTCATCATGTTTAATTAAGCGGCTCCAGGCATTCAATTAATGAACGCTTAGAACGCTTTTCTTTCGGGTTCTGCCCTTTCTTCTGAAGCAAGGAAACTTTATTAATTGAGAAGACTGCCAAGCTGAAGAATTATTTCCAACGATTGTCATTAATGTCGGCACACTCAGCTTTCTATTTATTAAGAACTTCTTTTACCATGCCAAGGTTGCTATATTTTCTACGATGTGCACCATCTTGGAGAGAAGATCTACTTGAACGTTACGACAACTCCATCAAATCTGGATTGAAATCCATCATTAATTATTTTATTCCTCATAATCGATTGCTATAGGCTTCTCTTCCAATCAGGTTTGGAGATTACGCATCCGACGAGCCTTAGATATGGACCAGAATTTGAATCGTCGACACGTCTACTTTTGCTTGTAAATTTGAAACTTTACCACTGAGTAAATAGAACTCTTTCGTGGTAATTAATATTTGTAATTCTGTTACGTATAGAGCTTGTTTGTCTAATTTTAGATACTTACATTTTCGATACCTATTCGCATGACATAGAAGAGGTCTTCATCAACTCTGCAATCATATGACAGCCCAAAATTTCCCTATAATTTAAAGTTTCGTGTAGGAAGCCAAATCAGTTATACCCATAAATTTCGAAGTCGGACTAATATTTTTTAAATTCTTTTATACGTAAGTTTTCGCGTGTATTTTAACTTACTAAAGCATACCAAGCATGTATTCAAAAACGTATGGTTTTGTTTTAGTTCCAAAATCGTGTAGCTTCTCAAGGATTTAGTTTTGGCTGCTACCGATTGTTATCCTCACCAATTGTCAATAATAAGTAATGTTTTGTCTTACTAAAATCGAGCATAAAGCGAATTTGAGAAGAAAAACATGTATGCATTGTTCTTTTAAAGCTTATAGCAATGAAAGCAGAAGAAACTGCAAGAGAAACTATCATCTTCTTTTATTAAATCCTGTATATACGTTTACCAAGAAGTACTTCAGAGACTTCATACACTTCAACATGAGTTTTCCTGCTAGACACACCGTAATTTGTGTAATCTTGCTTTAAAGTTTGGACTGGATAATTCGACCTTCCTATATTGAATGTCTATGTATTTATTAGTTACATGGAAGGTGCGTTTAGTGTATTAAGTTTATTAAGTGTTTTATCATGTGGCTACGTCTATTTATCATTATCACGTATCCTAACAAACAGTCAATATTCGTACATTTATTGGATAATAATATACTATCTAGTCTAATTGAGTTAGGAAAAGAACGTTCAATTCCATAATTCCTTTTTTTCGAGAACTTTTAGAGACTTCTATTTAGCCAAAAAGTTACCCGAAATTTCTCAGTCAAAAAAACCAAACCTTTTAAAAAATATTTTGTAATGATTTTTCTGCTAGAAGATGGCAGCACTATGCCTTGTTATGTAATGCAATATGAGCGTGACGAGTCAACTAGTTTGTTTATAGCTGCTGGTATTGTTAGTCGCCCTGAAGTATATCTTCCGAGTTTTACAATTAACATAAATATTTAGTAAAGAGTTTGTCTAAAATCTTGAATGCGGAATCGTTAAAAATATTGGAAAATATCTACCCAAAACTCAAGTATACGAGTGTTATAAAGCCTTCAAAGAAGGCTGAGAAATGTGTAAAGTCTCGTTCCGGTTGTACTTCAACATCGACTGAGGACATCAACAAAGTAAAAGTAACTGTATAGGAAAATCGTAATACGAACTTGAGTAATTATAAACATTCAACTCCATTGAAGTGTTAAATATGTTCAAAAATGAATTTTGAATGGTGCAGCCGTTCTCTTTGTGAAAACTTCATACTCCCTTCTCCCCTTAAGATACACATTTTATTAATAGTGAAAAAATGCAGTTTATTACCAAGTGCCAACTATTTCAAATATTTTTTATATAAAAGGTGCAATCATTTCCTTGTTGTTGTTATTTATGAATAAAAAAATGGGAAATTGAAATATTGTATCAACTCACTTTCTTAGAAGCGGAATTTTTAAGATCGTTGGCTTGGTGTAAAATTATTTTTAATGATTAGTTTTTACTATGAATTTCGTCTAACTGACTTGAGAAGCTCCTGATAATCTCTATTTTTGGGCAAAAATGTTGAACCTTTTGCTCACCTAGTTGAAGAACATAGAACAAAGCGACATAATATAAATTTAGTTCGTGGTAGATAGTAACTATGTTACAAAATTCACTTCAAATTTTTCAACGATGTGTAGTTGTACACTGGACAAACATAAAATATACATTCATTTTTATATACCAAGTCAATGGCTCGGATTTATGCAATAGATTCAGTTCGGATTATTAAGAACCTACAATCTCTTTTCCAGAGTTACGTAGAAGGATGTCAAATGTACAAGGGTGCAAAACTACGGGGATTTGTATTCAGGACAAATAAATATTCAGGTTTATAATAAGGAAACAAAAAATAAAGAATTAAATTGATTTTGACTTTTACGGCTATAACGGATACAATAAAAGGTATGTAATTATAAGAGAAACTTGGGTTCTCTTGTGACGGCAGAGTTATGGAAGAGACTTTTTTTATCTAACGAGTAGCTCATGATAAATACCTGAAATCAGAGAACCCACCATTACACGTTATGGAAATATCAAGTTTTGACTTATTTCAAAGAAAGTGTATTGTAAATCTGTTGTAAGTTGAAATACTGGTCGAAGATTCAAGAACATGTTTTTGTTTTAAAATCTTAGGGAAGTCGTTTCTAAAGTTTCTTTTATCTCGTAATCTTGGAACACATTTATCCAAAGAAGCATACTAAACTATGAGAAAGAAAGAGAAAAGTTAAATTATATTTCTAGTTCTACAGAGGTTGTTCAGCCTACGTTTGGCCGATTTCGTTCCTTCCCCCTCCCGGGCAGACTCACCCGACCTGGCTCGTGGCGCCCTGTAGTGTAGTGCAGTGGCTTCCTGGGAACGGAGTTGTTTTTCCGGACGACAATAACGCAGAAAACAGGACAATTGTTGTGAGGGTTGTGTTAAATTTGTTTCCAAGTGTGTGGGTTTCCGCTCTGTGGCCGCCCAAACTAAGCCGGTTTTGGGAAGGCTATGTTGCGGCTCTTTATGACGCCCACTTTAGTGTTTCTGTCATTAGAAAACAGTGCAATAAGAATGGTTGCAACATCAGTTTAAGTGGAATAAAAATGTTACTAAAAGGGACAAGAGTTCCACCATTTGGATCACCAACTAAGTTGCCTTAGAAGCGGGAATGCACCAAGGCCACCTCCACCATGCAGAGAAAACTTCGCAAAATGGCAATGCAAGAAAATCCGCCATCACAAAGGTGTATGGCTAATCGTCTTGGTGTGTCTTTGGGGACTGTGAGCCGAACGTTACACCCTCAACTCAAGCTGGGAAAAGTCATGAAAGCTCGCGGCCATCTTCCCACGGATGCCCACCAAAAGGAAGGAAAGTGTAACCCCCGGAAGCTGTACGAACGACATCTGGCAAAACAAAGGCTGATGTACGTCGTAACTCTCGACGAAGCATGGATTTACCTTTCCGACTGCGGCAAACCGAGAGCCATCATGTACCGAGAGAAAGACGCCAAGAACTTCAGAAGGTGGGTCCGTGTCTGTAAAGAATCCTTCCCAGAAGGGTTCATGGTCGTTACTGACAACTGTTACCGAGCTAAACTGAAAATTCATAGGGTAGCGACGAACTGCAAAATAAATTCGCAGTATTTTCAGGAGCAGATCATGCGGCCGATCAACGAATATGAGATTCCAACAATGTAAGGAAATGACGCCAATCTGGTGCGCATTCACATGGACAAGGCCTCATCATATACCTCACGATCGTCCCTCGCATTCTACAGGCAGATGGGGGAGGCAAGTGGTATACAAGTGATACCTTTCAATGAGGTACTTGTTAAATCTCCAGATGCAAATTCTATGGACTGTTGTGGATTTGCATTGCTGAAGCGGGCTTTGGGGAAACGGCGTGTGACAACTGTGGAAAGACTTTGGACAGGGAATGGGACAAAATTCCTCTCCCAGTTCTTCAGAGAAGCCTATTACAGTGGAACTTACGCTGTCGGACTATCGTTAGGAATCAATGGAAACACATCGAGCACTTACGGACCTGGCACCATGGATTCTTCTAAATTTTTAGGTAAATCGAAATTGGCCAAATGTAGACTGAACAACCTCTGTATTTGCTCCTCTTCTGAACGTTTCTAAAGTTTAGATTTTAATACCCTCTCCCCCCTTATCTGTGTAGTTAAGGGAGTTTGGTGTTTTCTACGTTTTCATTGTCTTAGTTGTTAACGATTCAAATATGTCACATGCTAGTTCTTTCTTACATTATCTATGAAGACTGGTGTTCTGAGAAATAATATGGTTTCTTAAAATGATTTAAGTCATAATTCTTATATTAGCAATATTAAGAAGCATAGTGACTTTTACGACACGGTCAGCAAATCCTACGACAAAAAATTGTAGCAATCACACCCAATGAAAACTATTCATCTGTATTAATAATCTTCTTCAGGTAATTTTCGTAATCAACAGCATCAAATCGTGCTATGTAAAAATGATGTACAGATGTCTATAATTAAACTCAGGATATGATACTGAAATGAATGTCTTATTTTAATTTCAGTTTTGTATCTGCTGTTGGTTTAATTGGTATTCCAGCCGAAACTTACACATATGGCATGCTCGTTTACCTGGACGTTATACCTCAGGTCATTTCTACTCCTATCCTGTGCTGCGTTTATCTCCCTGTCTTTCACGGCTTACAATTAAGATCGTCGTACGAGGTAAGTCTGTAGTAAATTGGTAGGGAAATGTACGTAAGTTTCCTCACAAACCAGTCAGAGATGATAAGAAAACGTGTCGAGAACAAATGTAATAACGAATGTTTATTATTTACCTTATAAAAATATATGTTACTCATTAACTTGTAAGCCGCTACGTAACGCATGGAATGTGAATATATTTATACTGTAGTCTATTACAAAAAAGTGTACAAAAGAACTTTGAGGGGCGGGGTGGCTCAGTGGTAGAGCGTTCACCTCCGGTGCTTGAAGTCCATGGTTCGATCCCAGCTAGAACCGTGTGGACTTTGTGGCGGACCAACAACGTGCTCGTGGGTTTTCTCGGGGTCCTCCCGTTTCCTCCCAGTTTCTTCATTCCACCATTTCATTCATTTTTCATTATCACCGTCTTTTTTAGTCTCACCGGCATAATCGTGGGATGTAAAACTTAGAGATTTCATTTCATTTCATTTCAAAAGAACTTTGAAGTACATAATTTAATGAAACGTGTGTGTATGAAATAATTCGTGAAATAATCATACGATAAGAAACGGGAGAATATCAAGAATTACCAACGACATGATGAAAAGTACCAGAAGTTCGCGCGACGGGACAACGATTCAGAGTTGTCTCGTACCAGTGGTGAGCAGTCTAAATCAAAGTGGTGATATACTCGTATAATATACGCAGCAACAAATTCAGATGAAATTCGGGACTTGGACTTTGCATTTGAGTTATTTTCCGCAGCTTTTCATATTTGATCTACACGGGAAGAGAGACCGCAATGGCTCAGTGATTGAACGTTCATATCTGATGCCTGAGTTCCTGGTTCGATCATACCTCTTGCGAAGTGGACTTTGGTGATACATATACCACGTGAGTGGGTTTTCTCAGGATTCTACTATTTCCACTCACTTTCTCCACCCCACTATTTCATTCATTTTCATCCTTGTCCCATTTAGCATACACGGCATAACCATACTACATAAAACTAAAATATGTTTTTACAAAGCAATAAAGAGAATAGGGTAAAAATTATGTTTGTTATACTTAACACGCCATATCTGAAAATCTCTTCAGAGTAGAAACATGAAAATCGAGACTTAAATTTCTTTAAAACAATTAGATATGAATTTAAGCGTTTTGCCATATTCAATCTAGAAGAAAAGCAAAAGAAGGATGGGGAAAAGGGGAGAGGATTACAATTATTATAAAGAACTTCAATAGCTCGGAAACGTTGATGGTTACATACATGAGATTTGGTATTGAAACTTCTTATTAAACACAGTACGAAGAGTGTTTTAGCGATTATTTATATTTGCTAAGAATGAAAGGGAGGATTGGGGAGGAAAAAACACAGGGCTGAAAATTTCCCTCCTAAGAGGCGAAGAGGGCAATTTTTACAATATTGATACTTCACTCACGAAGCAGCGGATGTAGGAAAGCTGAAGATGTAAAACTTAATTTACAAGCTCTTTAATAAAAAGAAATAATGAAAATGTGTTTTACTTATATACAGAATTCTGCTCCTAAGGTGGTAAAGTAGGATCATTCCTGTAATATTTAAATTTCTCTTTATTGACGAAGTGTCAAATGTGGTGATTCTCTTAAGTTACGATGTGAAAATTGGTATATAAATTTTGAAGTAAAAATAATAGAAAATAGATATCAGGTTTTTAATACAGGTATATCATAAAATTTCGTTTCTAAAAGGGGGAAAGGAAATCTTTGGAATCTTTATACTAAGGAAGATAAAAGAAATTCAAATGTTTTGTCCAGAATAGAGCACCACACGAATCCCTGAAGTTATGGAGATGGAATTCAGCATGTAAACCCTTCATTACAAAATAAGGAGGCACGATTTTAAAAAAATAGTCCATTTTAAGAGACAGATGAAGACGTTTTCTATTTTTCTCTAAGTCGAAAGTGACATTTACAGATATTAGTAATTGCATTGCAGGAAGACGGCTAAAAATTTAGAAAGATAAGAATAATAGTAATTGGAACAAAAATGTGGACATCATATATAGACATAGCAGAGCAGGTCTATCAAACAATACAGTGTATTAAAATGCAAAATGAGAGCAAAGGTAGAAATGATGAAAGGGAGAAGAAAAGTACATTTTACCGATTTTAAAATGTAGCGTTAAAAATAAGATTCATAAAAAATTTTATATGAAGTATTTTATTTTATGACGAGCAAACATAAGTAATTTTAAAGGAACAAAAAATTCTAAGTTTTTTTTTCTAATGAGAGTGTATATAGGAATTTAGAAACTTAAAGAGTTGAAAAAAAGAACGGAAAAGTGATGAAATTAATAGCTGAGATAGAAAATATTAGATATAATTTTAAAAAACCGGACGATAATGATTTGAGATTTACCTGAAAAAGAACTATGTGTTCAGAGGAAAAATAAAGAATAAATAAGGAAGGTTTAAAAAAAAGGCTACAATTGATGAAATATGTTACAAGAAAAATATTACCTTAAGATGAAGAAAGTAAGTGTGAACTGTGGAACATGGAAGCTTTTCAGTCCGCGTCAAATGAACTGGTTCTTATGGCAAGATACGTATAATAATGATGATATTTCATATTACAAAAAGAAAGTCTTCTGAGTTCTTCGTCGGTAGTAATTTATGAACAAAAAAAGAGTATATTTCTATTTGGAATAATGACCAGTTTAAGAGACACTATACACACAAAGCGAAATACGAAACTGTAGAGAAAACAAACTAAAGAAACACTTTATTTCGTAACGTGTGTCGTATTGTGTGAACTGATCACTCTCTTCCTTGTATATACATAACACTGTTCAACAACGAAAATGTAAATTTAACAAAATCAGCTAATTCTTATTGATTTTGTGGTGCTGATCACGAATTTGAAAGTTATTTTCGAATATTAGCTCTACTTTTCGTTTTACAGGCATGTCTAATAATAACGCTTTAAAAATAAATATATTCGCTTCGTTTGGGGTAAAATGTTACACTGATCCGGCAACACTGGAGAAACTATATGAACGCTTGGTTTCATTGTGTTCCTTATCTCAGTAGTGTTCTGCTATTGTTAGAAAACACAGGTTTAGTGCAGTTATCAGCGGTTTGGGTGTGACGTTTGTGTAGTGCAGGACATAAAAATTCAACTACAAGTGCGCAAAAATACTGGTATTTCGAATGTATATTTTTAAATATTTGTCGGAACTATTTCAAGTGATATTTTGAGGATTTCAATAAACAAAAATGCCGCGAAATTGTGTAAACAGTGCGGATAGCTTCTGCTACGTGTGTGGGGAAGTGACATTTTCCTCACAAAAGCAGACTATAACACCACTAATAAGAAAAGCCTATCAATATTACTTTGGTTGTAAAATTGGAGACCAAGATAAATCTTGGGCACCCCACATTGTGTGTAACACTTGTGAAAGCAACCTAAGAAATTGGATTAATGGGAAGGGGCGCTCAATGCCTTTTGCAGTGACCATGATTTGGAGGGAGCCAAGCGACCACATCAGAGACTGTTATTTTTGTATGGTTTCTTCCGTCAAGAAGGGAATTTCCACGAAGAAGAAGCGGGCCTTGATCTATCTTAACATTCCTTCTGCAATGCGCCTTGTTCCACATGGAGAAGGACTACCTGTTCCTGACCCACCTAAAGAATACGATCTTTTTTCTGATGATGATCAAGAAGTTGAAGCTCCTGAATCAAGTACTTCGAAGGGCCCTACGTTTGTTGTAGAAGAACCTCCATGTGAACAACATAGACTTACTCAAGAGGAACTAAGTGATCTAATCAGAGACTTGGACCTCTCGAAAAGCAAAGCCGAAATTTTAGCGTCACGCTTAAAGCAATGGAATTTATTGCAGGAAAAAGTAAATATTTCAGTGTATCGGAATAGGGAGAAGATGTTCACTTCATTTTTTACTATGGAAGACACACTTGTGGCATGTACAGGTGTAAATGGTCTCATGAGGACACTTAAAATTAATTACGAACCTACGGAGTGGAGGCTCTTTATAGATTCGTCCAAGGTGAGTTTAAAGGCAGTGCTTTACATATTGGAAATGGACTTCCTTCAATTCCTGTAGGTTACGCAGTTCATATGAAGGAATCTTATGAAAACTTGAAACGTTTACTTCAAGCCATTAAATATTACGATTTTCAGTGGCTCATTTGTAATGACCTTAAAGTAATAGCACTGTTGCTAGGTATGCAGTTAGGGTATACAAAGTATTGTTGCTTTATATGTGAATGGGACAGTAGAGATCGTGAATCTCATTACCGCAAAAGTGATTGGAGTACCAGAGAAACTCTTCAGCCGGGAGTGAAAAATGTGCAGCATGAACCACTGGTGGATCGTAACCGAATTTTGCTTCCCCCTCTACATATTAAATTAGGTCTTATGAAAAGTTTTGTTAAGAGCATGAACCAACAGGATGAGCCTATAAGTACCTAAGAGGACAATTCCCTCGATTAAGTGATGCCAAAGTTAAAGAGGGTGTTTTCATAGGGCCACAGATTAGGCAACTATTCAAAGATCACAAGTTCGACGAAATTCTCCAAGGTGAGGAGAAAGCTGCGTGGGAAAGCTTGAAGAGTGTTTGTTCACAGTTCTTGGGAAGACACCGAACAACAAATTACAAACAACTGGAAGCAAAGTTGTTATTGTGCTACGAAAATCTTGGTTGCAATATGTCTCTGAAACTCCACTTTCTTCATTCACATCTAGACTTCTTTCCCGAAGATTGTGGAGCAGTAAGTGACGAACATGGTGAGCGTTTCCATCAAGATATTGCAGCCATGGAGAAGAGATATGAGGGAAAGTGGAGTTCTAACATATTGGCCGACTACTGTTGGACTATTGCAAGGAATGCTCCAAATGTAACCTACAAAAGGCAAGCCAAGCGAAGACGCTCAAAATAAAATAAACATAATCCTGTACAAGGGATCACTTGAAACTTTTGTTTACATTGCAGTGTAGTTTTTGCACAAAAAGGTATTTGTACATATTTTTCATGTTTTGATGTTAATACTGATTTTTATTACGGAATTGTTAATGTTTAACTTGACCACGGTTACTTTATTTCCTGTATCGCTGTGAAACTGGTATTTGCGCAATTTTGAAAAAGGAAGTACAAGGGTATAGAAAGCTATAGATTAGGGTACTTCTTAACTCCCCAGCTTATCACATCACAGTGAAATAGATAAAAAAAAAAGTGAAATGTAGGTTTTTACAAGGATTTTGCTTAAATGTTCTATAAATATTAATACATTTGTATATATACAGCTACTGTTGTACAAGGGTGTTTTTTTTTCAAAACCTGAGCTAAGAAAATTCTTCTATTATCATTTCCTTTCATACTATGCTTAAATGAATGTAAAAATCGCAATTTCAAAGAATTTACATACTTTTGATCAAAATTGACATTTGTGGCTCCAGTCAATGAACAAGAGTTACCGAATCAATTTGTCTACAATTCCGATCACTCAAATCCGTATACTATTTTTGCACAGCAATATATTAATTGCGTCACGCAAAGAACTGAAATTCACCAAGTGTTTGTTTCCTAGATATATTTACTTTTAACAATACATATATTTCTATATTTATCATGTTGGGTATATACCATTCAAAGTAGCCCTTGCTTGAAATTCTCTATAAAATAAAGTTGTTTGAAATATGCTATTGATGAGGGAAAGATCGGTTTCCGAAATTGATATGTCATAACAAATATATTATACAAGTTTTCTTACAAGGATTATTAGAATATGGTTTTAATAAAATGCTCTTATTGCATTAGATGTGCATCTCAGCTTCGAACAAAAGTAAATTTTCTGTTTAACAAATATCCAATGAATATTAATAAGTAATGGACATATTAAAACGCACTCTCACTACTCCAGACTGAAAATAACTATTTTATTGTACAATTGATAATGATATTTTTACTGTAGTGAACACTTAGATCCATAGAATTGTCAATTGAGTAAGGTGTGACAGTAAAGTAAAAAATGCTATGGGCGTAGCAAAATTGTGAAAACTATAAGTTGAACTATAACAAAGAGTATTGAGAACTACAGTACGTTGCAACACTGCGCATATGTAATTAGTAAAGAGGTGGCAATAGCGTTGAAGCAATGACGTGAATTATTGCTGATGTATTATTTTAAGGTATAAATTATAACCAGTAATTTTTATACAAATATTTTTCTTTACAGTACCTGGAAAAACGATTCAACAAGACAGTTCGAATATTTGGATCAGGTCTGTTTTTGGTATTTCTGGTAAGTAATGTTTTCAGTCATATTTTGCAGTACACAAATGGCCTCGTGAATTCCAAACTCTCGTCCGGGTAGACAAGAGTGAGCTTGATTGGGGACATTGTGTGTGAGAACTACAAGTGCTGTCACCGTTGCCAATCAACTGAGTATAAAGCTGGCAGCCACGCACGTTTCAGTTGTATATGGCAGAATAAAGAGATTACCATGAAACGTGCGTTATTTTTCAGAGCAGGACCGTCGCGTGGATTGTAAGCGCCCGGGGCAAGAATTCCCAGGCGCTCCCTCACCCAGTGTGTTATGAAAAAGAATAGAGTTTATTTTCTACGTCTAGATTTAAATATAGTATGCAAGATCATAATCTAAAATAAAAGAAGTTAGTATTATGTCAATGTTTTAATGTGAATGGCTTTTGTAGTAAAACATAAAAGTTTATGAAAACGTGGTTTTAACCTATTGAAATCGAGTGCTATTTTTGTTTAATTTGAAATTGATATATCTACATCAATATATTAATAGCATAGAATATACAAATAATGATACACATATTAAAGCCTAATGTGTAAGTGATAAGAAAAACTTTGAAGTTTTCTGACTTACTAAAATCAGCATTAACTTTCTAAAATGTCAATGGGACAGGCATTCTTACATAAATATAAAAAATAGAAAATTATTTTTTTTTTAAAAAAAAAAGATGTTTATTGGGCACGACAACGATTTGTCTTGTTGACATTGTAATAGTTGACAGGGACGCAGCCAGAATTTCGATTCGGGGACACCGGGAAAGGGTGTTTGGGAATACCCCCTTTCCCGAGTACATGAGGGCTGGCAGTACTCTTCGAATTTTTTTTGTAAAACTTAAGCCTTAAAATTGCATTCTAACGACTTTTCAAAAACTGTTTTCACTTTAAATCAATATAGAATAGCCTAAATTTGAGTTTATTAAGATTCCTTTTTCCATTTTAGTGGGGAGGACCCTTGAGTACCCTCCATGGCTACGTCCCTGATAGTTAATAAACACAGTTGTATGAGGTTAGTACAGAATTGAAGGACTGAAAAGATATTTATTCTCTTATTGATTGGAAAGTATGTGCAAAGTTGTATTTGTGATGCTAATCTAGGGTGACCAAATCGTCAACTAGAAAAAACGGGACACCTTATATTTCTGGATAGGTTGCTCCCCTAAATATATTTTTTAGCCTCTCTCTCTCTCTCTCTCTCTCTCTCTCTGTCTGCCTCTCTTTGTATCTCTTACCAAAAACGGTGAAATTTACACTTTTTAGTTTTAAAACCTATTGAAAAGGTTGTAGAATTAATTAGATAATAATTAACTATCAACAGCTAACAAAAAATGAAATATCTGAAAACATTACTAAAAATATATGAGCGCTCTAATCTGTCACTGACAGGGTTTATAATTACTCTCAGCATCGGATTCCATCTCATTTTATTTGCATTTTCTTAATTTTAAACATTATTTCACTTACAACTAGTTTTCGTTTTACTTTCACCGGTCTGTACCTTTGTTCCCCTTTCGTAGGGTGTTACATCTTAGTCAAATCATGGAAACACTGTACTGTGCTGAAGACAGCGCCTCAATCTTCAAATAGAGAGTAAAAACAGGTTATTATTTGTTCTTCATAAGACTTTCAGCCGCTTGCACTGTCGTCTGCGAATTTGGGAGGCCTAGGAGGAAAAACAGTGCAGCCACCACATCCAATATCTCAAATGTCGTAATGATGTTGCTTAGTAATTATATATATTCCAATATAATCACATAGCTTAGAAAATAATATAAACTAGGAAATTTTAGAGATTCGAAAGGTTTTTTGCACCCAATGTACGTAAATGCGAGACCTTTTGGCGTCTCGTGAGAATTTTTCGAGACACCGGGAAAGGTAGTGAAAAAACGGGACAATCCCATTTTTACGGGACTGTTGGTCACCCTATGCTAACCTCTTATTATCAAGTGTTGTCAAAATAAGCAGAAATTGTAGTATTGCAGTTATTCTGGTATTACTTGAACATTTCTTGGACGGAATAGGAATAAAAAAATGTTATTGAATTCTACTGAAGTTTCTTCAGTTTGCACCAAACTATAATACGGATAAGAAGTAAGTAATAGCAGATCCTAATCAGTTTTCCAAGTTAAAATATCTTCTCAGAGAGCGCTGGAGAGAGTCCCGTTGAATAGACTAATCCTAGATGATGTTTTACGTCATCGATAATTTTACTTAGCCGTGGTCTGATCATTATTAAAATATCTCAATTAACATTATTATTTTTAAAAAAATACCAACATAATATAAATTCCTTGAATTTTGTTGATTTGTCGTCTAGTGCCTCTTCTGGTCGCGGCGTCCGGGGCGATTGCTCTGGTCGTCCCGCCCACGCGAGGGTCCTGTTCCAGAGTTTGAAGTCTATCTTTGCATAAACGAGAGACCATGCAAGTAACATATAAAATTCAACATTCGAAGTCATTGATTAAGCAAAGTGAATAATAATAATAGTAGACCTATAAACAATTTGTCTCTGCAGTTTGTAGTTCCGTAGCGGGCACTTCCATTCTTAGCGGGCAGGGATTAAAAACACTAAAAATTTTGAAGAACGTGAAGTGATGTGTTACATTTTATGGTAATATTGATAAGTTTATAAATTTTTAATTAAAATGAGTCAATCAAAGTAATTAACAATCGGTTCAGTGAAGTTATTCCATTCTTAGCGGGCAGGGATTAAAAACATTAAAAATTTTGAAAAACGTGAAGTGATGTGTTACATTTTATGGTAATATTGATAAGTTTATAAATTTTCAATTAAAATGGGTCAATCAAAGTAATTAACAATCGGTTCAGTGAAGTTATTACAACTGACTAAATTGTATAATTACAATTAGTAAAAGTATTAAAACTACTAACTACTATTATATAAGATTAACGAGTGTTATTTGCGTAGGCCAAAGATAAAATAAGCTTTTGCTAGGATTGATGTTAAAAATTATTTGTGAAAAGACCATGTCACAAGCCTCAGCATTATAATTGTAAGTGTTTTAAGAATAATGATATGCATTGCTAATATCATTTGGGAGCATATAGGGACGGTGATTCAGTGTAAATTTCTTCAGTGAAGTTTTCTCAGGATACTCCCTTCTATCCTACATTTTCATTCCATCAATTCGTCCATCATCATTCACTTGCCTTAATCATCATCTTCCTTTGCATAAGGCCAGAATCGTGAAATGTTAAACTGAAGGATTTCATTTCATTTTCATTTGGCAGTCCTATAAGATGAATACGCTTTTCAAAATTCAGTAAATAAGATTACATATATCTCGGTAATAATTAATGCTAGAATATTCAATAGTGCATTGTAACATTTGGATTCTTAATTCTAGATTGTAAAGAAAACATAGATAGTAGAAGGAGTAGCTGTACCATTTTCCCTATGCATGCATCGAGATTGCACAATGCACATACAAAATACGACATTTGCCCACTACTGTACAGGTCCATTATATATATAAAGATAATTTATTAGGGTTGTATGTTACATATACATGTATAGGAATACATTTTAGTGAAAACTTTGAATTTGAATTTCAGTTGCTGTCGACTGCTGTTGCTGTCTACGTGGCAGCTTTCACATTTAACCAAGGTAATTTTGATTACATTATTGGAAATAAAAGATACATTATTGGCTTATAAAAGATAAACTTACAATTTAGCTTCGGGTGGGCTTCGAACAAACGAGGCCCCAACAGAAATCTAACTCGAGTCTCCTTTCCACAATTCGCTTACACTAACAATATAACAACAAGGGAACTTTCTCTTTGTTAACTGTTTCTCTCTCTCTTTCTCTTTCTATCTCTCTCTCTGTCTGCATGTATACATAGTAGTGGGTTTTCTAATGGTAACCCGTGTGCAATTTAATGGTGAGTATTCTGGATGGTATCATTTTGTTCCCTATAAGGTAGGGAATGAGAAAAGTAATGGTGGACATGTCAGACCCGCGACTTGGGGGGGCGAGTGGGGAAATATGATGAGTGGGGGTTTATCGGTCACTTAACCCATTATAACTTCGCTCCTAATCATTCGATTTTAATTTTCTTTTTTTAAAAAAGGAAGATTTAAGTACGTTCTACACATTATGTGATTAGCACCTTTTACGTAAATGTAGCAGTTTTGGTTAAAATTTCAACATTTTTCCTAACAAAAAATATTTCACTTGACTAAAATAATCATTTTTGTATTATTTATTTATGCCAAATAGCTAAATTTATAAAAGGAGCATGAAATACGAATATTTTTTTATTTTCAAACTCGTTGTTACATAACACATAAGGAAAAAACAGTATACAAAATCTAATATTTCACTCAAGAGAAGAAATTAATATTTTTTAATTATCATTACATCTATTCATACAAATTATTACATTATGTGATCCTTATTAAATCTATAGAGGTTCGTGAGTATTTTAGAAATATGTTTTAATTACTTTTTAAAAAGTACTCCAGTCATGTGTTTTCTTATTATATTCATTTACTGAAAAGTAAAGCATACTCTGCTTCTGGTATGAATCCACACGTTAGTCATCGGGACACCTCCAGAATCAGAAGTTGTCCTTCTTACTTCAATTTTCATAGCATTAATTTTTCTTAATATTTTAATGCACACTATACTACACCATGGCACCACATTCAGAACGCATTAAGAAGAAAACAAGAAATAGTTAAAAGGGAGACAAAGGATACATACAAACATTTCCTGATTTTCATTCCTTCACGTCACAGGGATTTTACGCTGTTCAACCGATCGACAGCAGATCGGAAGACGGACAGGCTGGTTCACGAAAGAATAGAATAAGAAATCACATAACAAAGACTTACCCTTAATCCTTTGATCAATTCCAGTTATGACAGTGCTCAGTTCCTACTTCACGAGAGTATTATCCTTCGCATTATCGTAGTAACAGAATCCATATCTGTATAGTCCGCTTCGAGGTACCCATCTCATAACCATGGTTCTAGTTCATCACTGGGAGAAACTCATTAGGTCCACAAGGAATATCACACAGTATTGCTTTGAATTGTCATTTCCCATTAACAGTCAAACTCCAGTCAGTCACATGCACTCTTCGCAAGTTTACATGAAACAAAACTCTAAACATATTTTCTACTGATGCTGATGTCCTAGCACGGGCGACTAATTTCTACCCTCTACTTCCACAGGATACCTGAACTGTTGTCTCGGGAGCTAAAACGTGCGAGATTTCTGTTCATATATTATATCAAGTGTTAGACCACAAACGAGCTGAAGCTTTAATTGGATTGCATTCTCTTTTAGGGACTGATACCGCAGAACCAATTTATGGTAAAACGAAAAGAAGTTTCTTTAATACATTTATGGACGCTGATGATATATTACTTGACCCTTTATCATCACTGGAAACAGATATTTTAATGAAGAAATGTTCCAAGTTCTGGTAGAATTTATACGCTTTGTATACTTAAGAATCCCGAAGATAATATCCCTGAAAGAATCGTGATGGTGGTTTTTCACTAAAAAGCAAGTCGATGGATCATGCCTCCAACACAAAATAATCTGCGTTCGGAAATAAAAAGAGCAATTTTTTTCAAGCAGTAATATGGAGTAAAGCACATATTTCGAAACCTCAACTACCTACAGTGACTGACTGGAGTTTGACTGTTAATAAGAAAGGGCAATTCGAGCCACTAATGTATGATATTTCTTGTGAACCTAATGAGTTTCTTCCAGCGATGAACTTGAACCATGGTTATGAGATGGGTACCTCGAAGCGGACAGATATGGATTCTGTTACTACCATAATGCGAAGGATAATATTCTCGTGAAGAAAGATGGAACTGAGCACTGTCATAACTGGAACTGATCAAAGGATTAAGGGAAAGTCTTTGTTATGTGACTTCTTATTCTATTCTTTCGTGAACCAGCCTGTCCGTCTTCCGATCTGCTGTTGATCGGTTGAACAACGTAAAATCCCTGTGACGTGAAGGAATGAAAATCAGGAAATTTTTGTATGCATCCTTTGTCCCCCTTTTAACTATTTCTTGTTTTCTTCTTAATACGTTCTGAATGTGGTGTCATGGTGAAGTGTAGTGTATATTAAAATATTAAGAAGAATTAATGTTATGAAAATTGAAGTAAGAAGGACAAGTTTGGATTGTGGAGGTGTCCCGATGACTAACGTGTGTATTCACACCAGAAGCAGAGTATGCTTTACTTTTCAGTAAATGAATATAATAAGAAAACACATGACTGGAGGACTTATTAAAAGGTAATTAAAGCATATTTCTAAAATACTTATGAACATCCACAGAATTAATATTAATATGGATTACATAATATAATAAATTGTAGGAATAGGTGTAATGACAGTTAAAAAATATTAATTGCTTCTCTTCAGTGAAATATTAGATTTTGTATACTGTTTTTTCCTTATGTTTTATGTAACAACGATTTTGAAAATAAAATTTTATTCGTATTTCATGCTCCTTTTATAAATTTAGCTATTTCTATACAGAAATAATACAAAATGATAATTTAGACAAGTAAAATATTTTTTCCTGAGAAAAATGTTGAAATTTTAACCAAAACTCCTACCTTTACGTAAAAGGTGCTAATAGCATAGTGTGTGGAACGTACTTAAATCTTCATTAAAAAAACAAAAGATAATTAAAATCGAATGATTAGGAGCGAAGTTATAATGGGTTAAGTGAGCGATAAACCCCCACTCATCAGATTTCGCCACTCCTCGCAAGTCGCGGGTCTGACATGCCCACCATCACTTTTCTCATTCCTACCTTAAAGGAACAAAATGATACCATTCACAATACACTACCATTAAATTGCACACGGGATGAAAAAGTGACCATTAGAAAACTGACTATAGAGAAAAATATCAAAATTAATACAAATGAGCATTTTATGAAAGTTATTTCCAATTTTTCATGAAATAATTGTAGATTTTTTGTTGAAATCTTGTACGACTAATAAGTATTGGTTACCATTATACTCACTTACACTTCGTTTTTTATACCTAAAAACACTTGTTATTTGAACTACTTTAACGTATTAAATGTCATATGATTATGAATACTATTATTTAATATGAATATATCACGATGAGAAGTTGCTAACTTTTATTTTCTTTAGTTGCAGGTTTAAATATTCATTTAGTAACTTCGATAGCTACTAGCATCTGCATGTTTTATACTTGTGTGGTAAGTATTTCTATAATTAAATATATTATATGGTGTCTTGTTTCTCCTGAAATTATCGGAAGCTTGACACTATCAACTCTTAATATCCTCTTTTTTTTCATAATTTCACTTTTTTGAAAAAATCTTGATTTCCTAGGATGGGTTTGAACTAGTGTTGTAAATAGAAAAAAAACCGTTCGTATTTTTTCAGAAATGTACGTTTTTTTTAGAAAAAAAACATCGCCTCTCGTTTTTTTTCTAAATTTCGTTTTTTTTCAAATAGTCATTTGTAATGCATCTTACGTCTATTTAAGTATTAAATATTTGTATGTAGGTATAATCACCGTAAAATGCAACATAAATTAAATGCTAGATACTGATACGCTACAAATATTTTACAATTTACATGAATACCATATCTATTAACAATTCGGGTTTCAGCAGTTTTCATCAATATCAACTAAGAAATAAAAGTAGAAATGAAATTTTGTTTTGTCGTGAAAGCAGGCCTTTAATAAGTACGAAAATAATGTCACGAATAGCAGTGGTGCCCACCCCCCTCAGGTCCATGACGCATCCCCCTGAATTGTCTATCCGTAGGTGTTCTTCCATGAAAAAAAAATCTTTTCGATTAATTTTTACACCCCCTCAAACATATTTATATAGATTTAGCCCCCCCAAATATTTCAATGACGCAGTTTGCGTCATAGTCTCCCCTTGTGGGCACCCCTGCGAACAGTATAAAATTCAAATAACTTGTCTAAAGATAAAAACTAATACTAATTTGCCTAATAGTATTTTTCTAAATGTCATATATAAATAATTTGTCGACAAGATATATATGATATGCAGAGCCGGCTCTACCATATATGCAACACGTGCATTTGCGTGGAGCGGCAAGTTTGGATGGTCCGGCAAAATCTGTCATAAGTATATTATTTAAATTAAATATTTCTTGTTGGAAACAGACTTCATGATGATGGTAGTTACATTTACTAAGCTGACCTTCTATTTGAATACTACATTCATAAATTATGTTTAGGTTGCATTAGTTTAAGGCCACATGGACAATGCTAAAGCAAACGGTCGAATAAATCCGAGCACAAATTGCTTGATTGTTGCCAAATGCAAGAATTCAATTCTCGAATAGTAGTGAATATCTGTTCCATTTAGTAAGTTATCACAGTTTTGATATGACAACTAGTCGTGTTTTTGTCAGAAACAAGTTCCTTATCATTGAAGATGGAAACAAGTTCTTTAAAAATGTTAACAGATATAAAAGAGAAATCAAGAAATAAAGATAAAAGAGCTAGTTGCACTGAAATTGCAAACTGATACATTGAGATTGAAGCTCGATAGTGAATTCTATAAAAAGGATTACCATCTTTCTTCTGCAGGTGTGTTTGCTTTATCTTTCACTAACATAATAGATTAATATTTAAAAAAAAAAAAAAAAAAAAAAACAGACACAAGGGGATTGCATTTTTAGTAAGTATTTAAGCCTTTCTGAGTGCAACTGCACTTACCCTCCCCTTCTTGCTGGAGTAGCATAATTAAAATCATGACTTTTAAGATTTGTTCTTTCTATAGAAGGGGGAGGCGGCAAATTATGCCATTGCACGGGGCGACAAATTGCCTAGGGCCAGCCCTGATGATATGTATATACAAGACATGAATATAGGATGACACAATTTGAAGTAATGCAGGGTGTTTCAAAATTAATGTTAGGGTTTTGAAACTTTGTAGTATCTATTAGAATTAACTTACAATTATAAATATTATATCAAATGAAAGAGCAACTCAAACAGTTTTGTACTCACGCATGTACGTGCATTGTTTCTTCTGCCTGCCGTTAGAAAGAGCAAGCAGCAAAGATGTAGACTAGAGAGCAGAAAGTTTTTTTTTTTTTTTGTGCTTTAATAAAGACTGAATCTGTACAGTGCAACGGTCTGTGTGAAGAATATTAAGGAGACGCTTGCAACTACGTCCTTTTCGTTTGCAATTGCTACAGGTCTAAAGCCTACAGACTACGGTTTATGTGCCAATTTCGCAAGTGAAATATTGCTGCATAACAATGAAGATTTTCTGGATCGTGTCGTCTTTAGTGATAAATCGATATTTCACCTAAGAGCTAATGTGAACACTCATAATGTTTGTATCTGGCTGTCAGCAAATCCTCAGGAAATGGTACACTTGAAACGAGACTCCCCTAAATTGAATGTGTTTTGTGCCATATGGCGGAAAGTTTATGGGCCTTTCTCGCCTATCGACTAGATGTGTGCCGTGTGACAAATGAATCTCACATTGAACAATTGTAGCAAAGACTGTTTGAGGTGCCCTTTTACTTGACGCATTGCTTATAATTGTACGTAAAATGTAATAAGTACTGTACTACGAAGACTTAAAACCCCAAAATTCATTTTGAAACACCCTGCATTTCTCACCAACAGTGTTGGAACTAAGATGTAAAAAGGAGAGAAAATTTTCCTTATAAAGTTATTGTTTACAACAACGATATTATTATTAGTCGAGACTATAACTACAACAAAAACACGAATTAGTAGTCAAAAAATGTAATCAAATGTATACTCGGTGGCCCAGGTGGCCAAAGTGGCACATACGGGTGTGTCATTTGTTTAATCCACTCCTGTGTGGACACTAATTAAGATATCGGGATATTATTCTTTCAAAATATGGTTAAACTATAGTTTATCATATTAATTTTTTTCTTCTGGTGTCGAATTTCCTTCTCAAATTTCACCCCAGTCAAAAATTCGAGAATTTTCTGATTTCGTATTTCCTTCACTTCTTTTTTCCTTGTAGCTTCCTTCGTAGTAGAAAGACCTCCTTAAGACTTGCTAGGTAGATACCTCGAATGGATACCTAACTGTTGACATCAATTAGACGGGCCTGCGCGCAGTGATGCTAATTAGGGAAATTAAATTTTCCTAAAATTTGGGCAAAAAATTAGAAATTTTTGTTTATAAATCCGTACCTATACGTCCCAGTGCAAGTCAACTTACGCCAATCGAACATTTGTCCTTACGTAACAAACGCAAGTACAGATCGTTACAATGGGGTAATTAGGGAACGCACGAAAAATTCGTATTTAGGTTCTAACCCTTGATTTTCTAGTTTTTCCCTACTTCTCTGTTTACCGTAATATATTTTTGGTAATTAGAAGTTTTGTTTTTTAAATATCGTCATAATACTTGTAGGATATATTAGTGGTGTAGCAATGTTTAATTTAAGATAGTTTACGTCTGTCTGGTAGCAGTGTTACCAGCTACAGAAAATTTTAATTCCAGATTTTAGGAGCAAATTCTGGGAAAAAATCCCTTTTTATTTCTATTATTTCCTTCTTGTTGGCTACATTCGAACAAATGTACCAATGTCTA
This sequence comes from Thermobia domestica, assembly GCF_964235325.1. Lineage (NCBI taxonomy): Eukaryota > Metazoa > Arthropoda > Insecta > Zygentoma > Lepismatidae > Thermobia > Thermobia domestica. The sequence continues at coordinate 130,647,007 of NC_137466.1, read as the reverse complement.
ACAGCCTCATCCTTAGCCTACACAGCGTACCATAAAAAGTTTCACTAGAATAATTAGGGAAAGTACAGTTGAGGTTTATAATAAACGATGTTCTGTAAATGGTAAGAAAATGGTGAATTTCTGAGGTAGAATGAGATTTTTGTTTTTAATTTCTTGCTTACTTTCTTATATATCGCCATGATACTTGTAGGATATATTCTTGGAGTACTAAGGTTTATTTTCAGATAGTTTTCGTCTGTCTGATGGCAGTATTTCCAGCCAAAACAATTAATTCCCGCTTTCACGTAAAAAATTCGGAAAATTTCCCTTTTCCCCTCTGTTATTACCCTCTTACTGGCTACATTGAAACAAACGTACCACTACCTGAAAGCTTCCTCTTTGCCCTACAGAACGCACCATAAAAAGTTTCAATAGGACAATTAGGGAAGCTGTAGCCCCGGCATATTTGATTTTTGCTTGTGAGGCGTAAAAAGTGTCAAAATTTCATGTGTATGACAGAATTTTTTCTTTCCCTCTTTGGATGGAAGCAAGCGACTTCAGGATTTTACTGTACCTTGTCAACACACCAAAGATTCTTTTAGGTGATTTGAACCCATATAGCAGGAGTGGTACTAGATACAAAAAAAATTAAAATTCGGTTAGGGATATTTTTGTAAATTTTCACCCCTACATTTCCCTCAATAATTTCCCACCCATTGGCAACACTGTAATGCAACTTACACCAAAAAATAGTCACATCCATTTTCTAAAAAACAAGGCCTTAACAATACCAATCGAATGAATGGTTTTTGAGCAATAAGTCACTAACTGGAAATGTAGGAAAACGCCAAAAATGACCTCGGGCCGAAAGGAGTAATCACATAATTTTTGCTAGTATATAGGTACAAAGAAACAAAAGATTTGTAAGTTACGAGGGCTTCGACTCAAGTTCTGTTGATTATTTCAATAATCTGCAACGTAAATCAATAAATAATAGTTGCCAGAAAAAAAACAGACATTTGAAAAAAAACATGAAAAAGAACGATGTTTTTTATTGAAAAAAAACTTCACAGAAAAAAAACCGTTTTTTTACAACACTAGTTTGAACCACCTGTTTCCGATTCTATTATTTCGTATTTTCCACACATCTTACTACTGGTTATTTTTTCATTGCATAGAACTTTTGGAAACTCCGCTATAAGAGAGCAATGCATGTGTATTATGCTCCGTTCAACTTATGTTGTGTGAATTGATAAAGTGAGTTCCCGCTATATACAGGATGCCTAGGGCTTAGTAAGTAACAGTGATTGTATATTGTTTTACTAGTAATATTCAAGGAATAATAATAACACTTCAAGTTTGATAATAGAACATTCGGTGCAAGTAAGAAAATAAAAAGCGAACGACTTTTTCGGTGTACTCTACTCTATTTTATCCTTCGGTACGGTGCAAAGTAAGAAACACCTCATATCTATTAAATATGAGTTCATGAGGAGAATGTATGAAATTCATATTTACACAAAATGTATCACCTAAAATAGAATTGAGTGACTGTCTTAATTTCTGGCATATAAAATGTACTCAGCTTAAAGATAGGAATGGTAAGTTTATGTAATCGGAAAATAAAACAAAGCTATGTAAAAGTTGTGTTAAAAAGAAACGTTCTAGCCTTTATAATACAATCTCTTTCAACACCGTATCTATCATTATTTGAAGTTTACGAATCTTCACGAAAGTTACACAATGAACTCACAGAAATAAAAAAAGAGTAAACCGTCTGAGTGGACATGATTTAGGGAAATCATTTGACGTTGTCCGTGAAAAGCTAGAAGAGAGTGCTAATTTAATTTTAAAAAAGCTATCTGAAGCAATCCAAAAATGCGTTCAAAAAATAGATGAATTAAAGGAACAATATTTACAACTAAAAAAACAATCAAAGGACACAAGTGAAACTCGAAGAATTAGATCAATATGCAAGAAGAAATACAGTGGAAACAAACGAGTACATAAACAACCTAATGATGTTCGTGAAACCATAAACATCATTGCTAGGGCCTTGAAAATGGAAATTTCGAATGAAATTATATCACTGGTTTAAAAAATCAGAGCACAAGGATCATTATTGTAAGGTTTTTGAGGAGCACGAATAAAGACAAGGTCATGAGGAAAAGAAAGGCAAAAATAAATCTAAATGCAAGACATTTGGGTTTTTGAATTAGTGAAGTGGTGTGTATAAATCATAGTCTTACTGATTTCCGCAAAAGTGTGTTTTACCAAGGAAAGAAATTAAAGTCTGATGATAATTTCGCATATTTGTGGATGAATCAATTAATTTAGAGATATTGAACGCAATTGAAGGTATTAAGAAATTGTATCGAAATGTATAGAACAAACGAAATCAGAATTTATTATCAGAATGTAAGGAGATTAAGGAAGAAAAGATATGATTTTAGTTAATACTCCTTGAATGAGCATGATATTATAATGGTAACAGAAAGTTGGTTAAATTATAATGCTTGTCATGGCAAATTATTGAATAATATCTATACAGTATATAGATGACATAGAAGTGTTCAAAAGAGAGGAAGGTGTTAAAATTGCGATAAAAATCAAGCATAGCACTTGCATATAAATGCTAGTGACAGACTAGAAACTCTTTGGATTCGGATGAATTTTCAACGAAAATTATTAATGTGTATTTCACCCCAGGACCTAAGTAAAGAAACGTATTAGTTTTTGTAACTCATTCGAAAATAATATAGCATTTCCTAATAGTCGTATTATTATACAAGGTTCTTTCAAATATCTTTAATTGCGGGTGCTAAATGTTTTCTACTCTTGATAATTTTATGAGTTTATATAATTTAGGATCGATTATTGACATTAGAAGCAAAAGCAAATCAACACTGAATCTAGTTTTAACGAATAAAAGACAGATAATTTCACTAACCGAAGACAATTCACCAATAGTTAAACCAGATGAAGATCATCCTCAATTAACATCGAGGTAAACCTATATAACAATAAGGATTACGGTACACGAAAAATAGTTCAGGGTATAGGTATAGTTTTCAAAAAGAAAATTTTTCAAAATGTATGAAATATTTTCCGAAACTAATTGATCATTTTTGGAGAGAATTAAACATGTAAGTGCAGATGTACAGGTGTTGAATAAAGCGGTAAAACAAAATTTTAACGTAATGCTGATAGTCTTGTAATTTCGACTGATCAACCTAGCATTCTTATGGTAGCTTTGTCTTTGAACAAGGTTAAGATCGAGATGACCGAATGGCCATCCGATAGGCAAGAAATATTTTCTTCTGAACTTCCATGTTCTGATGTTAATATTTTAGAGATTTCTCCTCCAATAGTAAATTCAGCCGTCCCTTGTGTGTCAGATGTGCATATGGTTCCTGAATCCAATCTCTCAGAAGCTGAAATGCAGAACTATAGAACAGCTGAAGACTATCAGCAGTTTATTCCTGACAAAATCAAAATTTTCCAGGAGCAGAATTGATGCAGTCAGTCTCGAAACGTGGCACGCGGAGAACAACGTGAAGGCATGCCAGAATACTAAGGCAGAAATATAGTTCCCAATCAGAGCAAAGGAATTTTCGCGGCGGAAAATTAAAGCTAATAAAAATGGTAAAAACTGGATTAAACCGGATTTTGGCAGTATATGGGTATTTCAGAGGGACGAAGGGGGCCTGAATTATTCTACCAAATATTAGATTGCTGGACAAATTCAGAAAATTCTGCCCAATTACTGATCTATGATTTATATTGCAATAAAAACGTACACTTTCAATAATCATCCATTTCAGGTGCCCCCATACAGAAATTTATGATGAAATAATACATAAATAAAGAAATTATTCCCCGAAATATAATTTTTCCTAGATTATTCTGAAGCTCCTGCGTTAATTTTTGGTTTAACTAAGAAACAAATGGGTTTAGTACATAAACCGAAAATAATGTATTAAAATTTATAATACACAGTACGTTCAAAAAGCATTGTCCCCCCCTTCCAAAATTTAAACTACCTTAACTGCAGTGAGACATTGCAAAGAATATCTAAGAGTAATGGAAAATAATATTGTAGAGGATGTAGAAGCATTCTGGAAGTTTATTAAAAACGAAAAAGAAAGGTCATACTTTCTAAATCAACCAATGACATTAAATAATAAGAATTCAGTTGATATTAAAAATATAGCTAATGATTTTGAGAAGCAAATTAGATCGGTGTATTCTGAGAATAAAGCATATTACAACATATGCAAACCTACTAAAATGCACGTAACTAATTCTTTAGTGTTATATTCCATACAGAAAATGAATATATAGCAGCAATAAAAAATTAAAACTCAAAAGGGCGACTGGATTTGATAATATACCACCATATGTACTTAAGACTTGCTCTGAAGTATTGATGTATTCTTTGTATGCAGGTTACGTACAATCTAATCGTGAAGACACAATAATTTTGCAGTACCTGAGTACAAAATTACAAGAGTTTGTTTAACATATAAGTCGAGAGAAGAAACTGAGGTAGGAATTATAGATCAGAAAGCATAATATATATGCATCTGCGAAAATGTTAGAATTATTAATATATATTATTAATTTAATTATATGAAATATTTTGTTTGAGAAAAGCAACATGGTTTCTACTCGGGTAGATCAATATTGACTAATCTGATAAATGTTACCCAGTATATATATATATATATATATATATATATATATATATATATATATATATATATATATATATATATATATATAGGGGATAGGCAAAAATCTAAAAACACTTCATACAGGACACGTAAGTTTGGCCCTCCACTGTACAGCATGTTTTGCTGTTGCCGATCGCTTTTGTTTTCAATGTGTCATGTGGACCTTCCTCTTCCGTCAGCAGTAACCAGTTCACCTGTGAGTGTCGTGGTGTGATAGTGGTGCGGTAAAATGGTCGACCTGACAGACTTCCAAAGAGGCTTGATCGTTGGTGTCCGTCTGGTTGGAGCTTCAGTGGATACAGTGGCGAACATTGTGGGGATATCGAAAGGCACTGTGTCCAATGTCACGAGGGCATACACAATTCATAAGCAAATGACGTCTGCAAAGCACAACAGCGGTCGAAAGACAATCCTGTTAGGTAGGGACCAGAGCGCATTAAAACGGATTGTAGCAGCTAAAAAGAAGACCACTGCAATAAAAAATACGTCTGAACTCAATTCCGGCCTACAGAACCCGGTTTCATCGAAAACAGTGCGACGGGAACTTCATAAAATGAAAATTCATGACAGAGCCGCTATCGCCAAACCCCTGGTCACAGCAGTAAATACGAAGAGGCGTATCCAGAGGTGCAAGGACCACAATGCATGGACTCATGAACAGTGGAAACACGTAATGTGGTCCAATGAATCAATGTTCATCTCGTTTTCAACAACCGGTCGTATTTACGTATGGACAACACCGTCGCAGACCTATGATACAGACTGTCTGCTCCCAACTGTAAAGCATGGGGGTGGTTCTGTTACAATATGAGCAGTGACATCATGGTTTTCTGCATGTCCCATCATAGCCCTGCATGGAATGATGAATGCTAATGCGTACGAGGTCATTTTGGGAGACCAGGTTCGACCCATGGCCCAAATATTGTTCCCTGATGGTGATGGCATCTACCAAGGTTATTTGGCACCCTGTCACGCTGCAAAAACGGTGAAATCATGGTTTGAGGAGCATGACCAGGAGCTATCACACCTCCCCCGGAGTCCCACAATCACCAGATCTGAAGATCATTGAGCCATTGTGGTCTGAGTGAGAAAGGCGTGTTCGGTCTCATTACCCTCCACCAGCATCCCTTAAGAAATTGGATCATGTTTTGGAAGAACAATAGTGCAAAATTTCTCACAGCATGATCCAGGAGCTGTATACGTCCATTCCACCGCTGTTTGGATCCAAGCTGTTTGGAACGCAAAAGGAGGCTCCACACCATACTAGGTATGATTTTCACACTTTTGCAAACGTTTTAGATCTCTTTTTGTCCAACCGTTGTGTATATATAATCCATTTCATAGAAAAATACAAATGGATATTATATATATATATAGATTTTGCTAAAGCGTTCGATAAAATTAAGGATGACATCTTACTACAAAACCTTTCAATCTTTGTTACGTCTAGTTAAATATAATCTGGTGACCTTCTATATTAGCACTAGAAAACAGTATATAATATACAATAATGTAGAAGCTTATAAATATGATGACAAACACGGGTGTTTTAATGGTCCAATTTGGTACCATTGTTTTTCTCGCTGTTTGTAGACGACCTTCCCGCTAAAATTAAAAGTTCAAAATGTCTGCTATATGCTGATAATATCAAAATATATAAAGAAATTAATAGTTGCTAAGATACATTGCTGCTGTGAGATAACATAACTGCTATATACAATCGGGGTGTCGATAATGGCCTTCCATTGAATTTAAGAGTGTTATACTTAAGGTATGTAAGTAAACAGACAATTGAAGATGTATGTATAGAATTAATAGTAACACCGTAGTAAGAATACATTCAATGAGAGCCCTGGGAGTTACAATGAATTTTAATTAGTCGTTTCATGATCATATACAAAATATTAGAAAAGATGCGTATGGAAGATTAGGATTTGTAATTAGAAATTCAAAATATATCCGTGACTTATATACCATTATTATGATCTATGATACTACAGTAAGATCAAAATTAGAATATTGCTCTCTTATATGCAATCCATATCAGAAATACCTCCAGGACTGCTCGAACATGTTTGAAAGAAATTTTTAAGATTTTATATTTCATAAAGTACAATGTGTCTGCCCATGAAAATAAAATACCTAATGTTGCTCTGTTAACGAAGTTTGGCATTATATCGATAAGTGACAAGAGATAATATTATGAACAATTATTCCTTTATAAAGTTTTAAATGGAATAATATAAAACGATCTCTTTTCAAATGGGATTGGTTCTTAAGTAGAAGAATATAAGTAGAGAATATTATTTTATTGGAAGATAGACGGAACAGTTAGAGAAATTAGCCACTTCTAAAACTGTGTTCGAAGTAAAATGGAATAATGAAGACAAGAAAAGAGGTAGATTTAGTTTTTATTGAAAATATTATGAATTAAAAGAAGAAATTAGAAAAGGTTTATAAAATATAAAATATTCTATAATTGATTTCATAAAATGTTTAATGTGTAAATGAGATACGGCTATTGTTAATGCTAAATGAATTTTTATATTTAACTTAACGTTATTGTCCTTATTATTTATGGTAAAATTAAAACTGAGCTACTGAGGAGTTGTATTTCTATAAATGATATGGAAACTTTAGTTTCTTAAATTTTATATTATTTTTCTTTATCAGTTTCTTTTATTTTTACGTAATATGAAAATGTACCTGATGTAAGTCTCCTGTAATTACAATTTGTACTCTGTTGAGGGTAAATAAATGAAGATTCACTTGTTAGTGCATGTACAAGAACCGTGAGTGAAATGCGCAATTTCCGTTTTCAATGGCTATTGTCAATGATTTAATCTATGTACATATAAACTCATAATTAGATACAACTGTTCGAAACTGTAGGTTATGTCTATTACAAATTTATGACAGAAAAAGAATGTTAAAAATCATGAAATTAATGGTAAAATATTAAATTCAGGTGATAATGTGAGTACGGGGTTTGAAAGAGTTATAAAATAGCATGTATTGCATCAGGACGTACAACATAAAGAAAATATAATGTAAGTAATTGTGCACTTTAGAGTACCTAAAGTGGTCTCTTAAAAGAAGAGGAACTTGCAAAGAAAGAGCGAAGTTTCTTAATTTAGTGTGTAAGACATATTATCTATTGTGGTAATATCTTGAATGTAGACTATCCAAAATGCTATCTCTCAAATCATCTAACGTATGAGTTCAGCAATATATAAATCAAACAACAATTACTCACTTCTGATTATTCTTGATAATTAATCATTATTTCTGTCTTACTGTTCTACATAATACATCTAAAATATTAGTTTCTAATATTTGATGTCCTGACAGCACCTAATCATAAAATTCATGAATCTTCTATGTCTATTCATAACAGTCCACGACTATTCGTAGCAACGACATCTTACATCGGTATATGTATAAATGAGTGGTAACATTTTTCAAAAATTTCGAAAATTTAACCAGAAATAATTAAGAGAAAACATGTACTTTAGATAGTAAACTTAGAAATACAATATTTTATTTAAAATAATGTTTCAATCGAATATTTTTCTTTTGTAACACTTTCATTTTTTTAAAAAAAATTGACATCTTGAAAGACATCTTTAGTAATTTTTAGAAGTCAGTAACTAACTATCGTTAATCTTACATATAGTTCTTACCTGCTCTATATGGGAACTTTATCATTGAATTAAACGTCTCCAGAACCTAACACTGCGAATCCTACGCGGGACTCTATTTTAATTCCTCTGTTTTTAAATATATAGATTCTTATGGTTTTAACTAGCTGAAATGAAGGTTAATTTTATCAATATTATTATTATCAGAAACAGGGAGGGTTCAAAGCTGTTGTATGGACCGATGTATTTCAGTGCATTTTAATGTATGGCGTGCTTCTGTATCTAGTGACAAAGGCTACTGCTGATGTTGGTGGAATTCAAGTTGTTTGGCAGAGAAATTATGACAGTGGTCGTCTTGATGTGTTTAAGTAAGTTAACATGTTTTTATTTTAACAACTTTAACAAACGTGTAAATCGTTGAAAAGTTCTTGAATTTTAATATTGTCTTAAAATAATGATTTTTTGTCTTCTAATATTTCATTAATATTTGAGTGGCTTAGTTGCCAAAGAGATTAACGACATTCTTTTGGTTGAGACGTATATTTTTATTTCCTGAAATGAGTTACTTCATTGTACCATTATTCCACCTGTTAATGAGATGAATATGGGTGGCCACTGAAACATAGTTGATAAACTCTATTTCGTAACTAATTCCATCGATCATTGCAAAGAAATACATTTATTCTTGTTTCAGTTAGTAATTACTGGTATAAATTCTTTACAACAGAAATTTTGAAACCATGTTCACAATTTGATATTGATTATAATCAAGTCTATATAATTTAAATCACTTTTGAAACATGAATGGTGGCGAGATGGACGTATCTTCAGAAAACACCAAGAACGAAAACTGCAGTTATCCGTTAACAGTTATGTGGAGCAACTTTGTCAGGTTGTTCAAGTGAAACAAACTCAAACCATGAATGATTTACGAAAGAGATGCTCCACAACCTGACCTAGAGAACTGTTGCAGATAAAGGTTTGAGAACTGTTGCAGATAAAGGTTTCGATAGGTCAGTGTCAGGTTGTCATAGGAACAAGAGATTTCAGTTTCCGAAGATATAATTATTATATTTCTTCGTTGGTTACTAGAAGAAGAATTTCAGTTCTAGCAAGTAAACGCAAGTGTTAAAAGATAGACCAGAAGAGTGGAGACTGTGTAAAAACTGACAGCTGAAGACTATACAAACAGAAGCGAAAAATGCATCCAGAATAAACTACTTAGAGTTTAGCTACAAATTGTAATGCAGCGCCAGAATATCTAGTGAACAAATACAAGTTCTATTTTAATCTTATTATATCCTACGGAATGAATGTAAGTAGAATTTATATTTACGATGTTATATATAAAGTGCTAAGATAAAAAGATTTCGATCCAAAGATTACACGAAACCAAGGAATACATAGATTCTTCTACTTCTAGACGATAGATGAAAATAGTGTAAAATTGTACAAACAATATTTCAGTCAACTTTCCAAGTTTGCGATGTAAGAATATAGAGGGTGTATTTCAAAGAACTATTGTATTGCAATAGATGGGCGGGATCGCATTACACTTGGCCACAAACTTCATACTTGATATATAAAACTATTTCCTGCCTCTATCCATTATATTAGATATCGCAATTCTAAAAGGAAACATTTTAATCTCATTTTAAACATAAATAAATTATATCCACAGCAGTGCAAATCTGAAAAAACTTACTAGTAAAGAAAAATTATTGTCATGTATCTATAACTTAAATTACATTTTAAACACCCAGCTAAATACCAGGGAGTATTTCTACGAAGCTACACACGAAAATATTTCATTAGATACGTAGGTTTGAGAGGAAAATATATTATTATTAAGCATTCTGACTTTTGGCATGTCCTAGATTAATGAGATACTTTAAAAAATACTTTTAGGTTTGGGCGTGGAAATGCTTCTTCCACGTTTCTTGATCTTCACCTTCCACTTTTAATTCCCAATAATTTCTTCTATTCTTCAAATCATCGATCAGTTTTGTTCTTCTCCTCCCTATTTTTCGCTTTTCTTCAATTTTTTTCTTCGATGACAGTATGATGAAGACAATATCTTGGCAAAATGTGTTAAATTCATTTGGCCTTCCTACGAAATATGCTAGCTAAAAGTGTCCGCTTCTCTCCTATCCGTTTTAAAATGTCTTCGTTTGTTACTTTCTTTGTCCATTTTATTTTCTCCATTTTCCTCCAACACCACATTTCGAAGCTCGCTAAATATTTCTTTTCTAACTTCCGTGATGTCCAAGTATCAGGACCATCCAGACCAGTACTCCATATATAGCACTTAATCAACTTATTTAGTCCAATATTACGCCTGCTAGTTAGGAGTGATATTTCCTTATTGAATGCTTCTTTGGCTATGGCAGCAATTCTTGACCTGATCTCTTTGATACAGTAAGCGTCTTTCGTCAAAATATTTCCCAAATACTTGAAATTATGGACCTTTTCAAATTGTCCTTGTTCTACTCTGGCTCGAAAGGGCACTCATAACTTTCGATTTTTCAATATTGAATTCCACTCCATTTAATTTTCCAGTGTTAAGTATTTTGTCAATCATTTCCTGTAGTATTTCTTCGGTTCTAGCTATAATAGCAGTATCATCAGCATAACTGATCTTGTTGATGATCTCCGCTTTAATCTTGAAATCTCCAATTCCCGTTAAGGCTTCCTTCATTAAATATTCACTGTAAATGTTGAATAATTGGGACAACATACTATGACTCCTCTTTCAATCTCCATACTAGTGGTTTCTCCTTCATTCAAGCACAACTTCACTCGTCCTACGTACAAGTTCCGAATGAGTTGTCGGTCTCTCCAGTTGATCCTGATTTCTTTAAGTATTTTTAAAAGTTTGGTCCAATTGATCGGTCAAAGATATGACTAAACTGGTGATGCCATAGCTTTTCTTGCCATTCGATGAAACACAAACGCAACTCTTCCTTTAGGTCGAGAATTCGTTCTGATATAATTCTCATCAAACCAATTGTATCCCTGGTGCCTTTTTCTTTCCAGAATCCTAATTGATCTCCCTCCAACATCTCTCCCATCTTACTTTTCAACCTCTTGTTCAGTATGCGCGTAATAATCTTCATGTGTGAGAAATTAAGTTTATGGTTCTGTGATCGCTGCACTTCTTTGCTTGTTTTTTCTTGGATAATGCAATCATTGTAACATCAAGAAAATATTTTGGCCATTCGCCACTCAGGTAGTACTTGTTAATAAGTGAAGTCAATAACTTCATTGCATTGTATTATAATCCATTGAGTAAATATGCTGGCATGTCGTCGTCTCCAATGGCCTTCCCCCTTCGCAAGTCTTTGATGGCTTGTACTACTTCACTTTTCAATATACTAGGTCCTTTTTATTCGTCATCCACCTCTTCCTCTGCTTCGATCGCAATATATTTAGGGCGGTTCTTCTCATCCTAAGATCTATGTATTCTTCCAAATTCTAAGAATTCCTTGATGGTCACTGACTACATGACCTTGTTGATTTATTATGCCAAACGTCGTATACTTGCGTTAGCTCTTTTTGCTAATGCTTGTTCTTTCTGATATATCAAATCATATCTGCCACCCCCCTTAAAATTCCATAATTTCTTCACTTATCTGTTCTAGACACTTCCTTTTGCTTTGTCCATCTCTCTTCTTAATTGATTATTCAGCTTTCTGTATTCTTTGATATCTCTTGTTTTCGCCCTCGTGCGTTCTTCCATCTTCTTAAGCATCGCTTCAGTTATCCATGGTTTTCTCGGTGCTCTTTCCATACTGCCAATGTCATTGTGGAGTGTGTCAAGTAGAATCCGTTTAACATTTTCTCAACTATTATATACGTTGCCTACCACATTGCCCATTAATCAGAATTGTTTTTTAATCTCTTCTTTCACATCACTGTCCATATGTCTTAGTGTTCTATGTTCCATCTTCGATTTCTCTTCCCATTTTTTGACTGAATCTAACCAGTTTAAACTTCCGCGTTGATTTATTATGCCAAACGTCGTATACTTGCGTTAGCTTTTTTTGCTAATGCTTGTTCTTTCTGATATATCAAATCATATCTGCCACCCCCCTTAAAATTCCATAATTTCTTCACTTATCTGTTCTAGACACTTCCTTTTGCTTTGTCCATCTCTCTTCTTAATTGATTATTCAGCTTTCTGTATTCTTTGATGTCTCTTGTTTTCGCCCTCGTGCGTTCTTCCATCTTCTTAAGCATCGCTTCAGTTATCCATGGTTTTCTCGGTGCTCTTTCCATACTGCCAATGTCATTGTGGAGTGTGTCAAGTAGAATCCGTTTAACATTTTCTCAACTATTATATACGTTGCCTACCACATTGCCCATTAATCAGAATTGTTTTTTAATCTCTTCTTTCACATCACTGTCCATATGTCTTAGTGTTCTATGTTCCATCTTCGATTTCTCTTCCCATTTTTTGACTGAATCTAACCAGTTTAAACTTCCGCCACTAATAGATTGTGATTTGTATCAATGTTCGCTTCCAGGCGTGTCTTCATATCTTGTACACTATTCGTGAAATGTAACTTGACAAGAATGTAATCGATTTGGTGGTGTCTCTTATCTCCTGGACTTTACACATGAACAGCTTGATTTTCTTTTCTTAAACCACGTGTTCGTCACCACCATATTATGTTGCCTACAGAAGTCGGTAAGCATTTGGCTCCATGCGTTTCTTCTATCTAGTTCAAATGATCCCACCACCTTATTCGCAGCTCCTTCTTCTACTACGCTGTTGAAGTATCCCATTACTGTGGCGTTGGCCTTACCTCATCTCTGTTGATGCAATACGTCACTAATCTCATCATACACTACTTCCACTTCGTTGTTATCATGGTCGGTTGTTGGAATATACAATTGAATTATCACAATATCCACTGTTTTTGCACTTAGATTTACAAACATCAAGTGGTCATTGCAGCATTCCACTATGCTTACGAATCTTGCTGCTTCGTTCTTCATTGCTATCGCGACACCATTCTCGGCCTTAACGCCACCCGAATAAAATATTGTGTAATTTCCCGAGACGATTTCACCTTTTCCTTACCATCTCACTTCACTCAATCCTACTATGTTTATTTTACAGTTATTCATTTCCACTTTTAACTTTTCAAGTTTACCCCCACGTCGTAAAATTCGTACATTCTAGGTTCCTATGCTGAAATGGAAGTTATTAATATTAATATTATTATTTTCTCCTCTGATATTTTTTTCCGGAGTACTCCCCACCCGGAGATGTGAACAGGTGAACTTTTATCTCAGGAAGAATCATCATTGCCCTTCGTCCCTCCTGGGGAAAAGATAATGTGATAGTATTCTCATTTCCTTTCCACATCTCCATGTCGTTGACCACCTTGTGGTTCATTCGCCTTTTAGGGCAATTTCTCCTCCTAAGGACAAGAAGGTGTCCTGACCTAAACACGCTCATCTGTTCTCCTCCAAGGAAGCCGTTGACACCTGATATAGGATGACTTCTTATCTCGAAGTCAGTCGGTTCTCACCTACGTTAGCCGCCTAAAACGTTGCTCGCTTTCTAACGCAAGGAGGTGTAGGTTGGGATTTTTCCGTTGTTTAGGATGAGACCCTAAGGCATTCTTCAAACCTTTCCAGTACTTTTAGAAAGCATGGAAATATTATGTAATTAGAATTGATAAAAGGGCGAAGTGCAGGACAACATTTGCAGACAAAGAAATAGCGAATGATATCCGATGATATTGACTTTTTACTTGATTTTTAGACAGTATGGACATTTTGAAAGTTGATTATGTCTGTTACTTACTACAATCGGAATGTATATGTATAATTTTAAATGCCATAACTACAACAATGACAAGGCAATGATGCATGTGTGGCCTCAGACAGAGGCTTATTAGGCATCACAGTAAGTAGCTTCATTGTCTGAAAAGTATATCATTACGAATGCAAACGCGCACAAGTATATTATCACTTACTCTGAAGTCTACACTGATCAGAACTGCTTGGACGCTCCTTGAGTTAGTTCAGAACCCCTAAAATTTCTTGTTATTACACGTAGTTATCTGCTAGATGATTATAATGTTTGTGTTGTTGAAACTAGAATCATATTCAAAATATTTTATCACAAAAGTTGGTTCAACGTTATTCATGTATCAAAATGCAACACTCATACCACAATCCAGCCCGGACTGTGTCCCTACTCCTGAGTAGGGGAGGTTTACTCTGGACCTCAGAAACAGTGACAGAGTCCAAAACAAGAATGAAAAAGGAGTATTACAGGTGTGTCCGTGAACACAATTATTTTATATTTATGAGTGAGAAAGGCATAAAATACAAAATGAAAATTTAATTTCTAAAGGAATATTTACAATATTTATCAATTAAAAACTTATGAACACATTTTTTTAAAATAAGTTTCCTTCTTTCTTTCTTGTTCAGTGGTTCAGAGATTTATCAAACGAATATAAACACTCCTTTAGAATACAAACAACTCTAGGAATAATGGGAAATAGGGCAAAAAAAATATTTATTTAACTAACAGTAAGCATTCTGTTCAAGCACACGTGCTGTTAATCACTCAAACCTCATTCTTCCGCAACTGGTAATAATATGATAAAGGAAGAAAGTTGAAACTCGATTAAGCAACAAGTATCTAAAATCTCACACACTCATTCATTCTCCCTTTTGATCATAATATTTTAATTTTAACCTTCACTTTTTTCTACAAAAAAAAATACACACAAATACACCCAGCTAACAATGGGTGAGAATTGTGCTACTTTGAACACACACACATACAACTACCTATTGCTATTGTATTTGTTTGATTCTGGAAAACTAAGAAAAATTTAAGTAGGCTATTTATATTGATCAATCAGTCTGAGAGAGAATGTCCCTGGAGTTTCAATGTTTTATCGAAAAATTTCCTTTTCCCCTTTTTGTTAAATGTACTAACGAAATTTCCCTAGATTATGGAAATTTCCCTTAAACTACGAACACTGGGTATAACCTGCAAATGAAGTTCACTCCACGCCCCATGTTCTTGATGCCACTAAGTAGAGTTGCCAGCTTTATACAAATTTACAAAATAAAAATTAACATCTTACCCTTTTTGTTTTCTTCCTTATTTTCTCTTTCCAGTTATTGTTTTTGTAACTGAATGTTACACAAAGCAAAGAACCCATTTACTGTAATCGAGATGAAACATTACGACTTTAATGAATTCAACTTCTTGAATATTCTATTACCAAAGCGAAAGAAAACCATTTATTGCATTCCCATAAATTACATGATATGCAATAGATTCGACTTGAGAGACAACAAACTTACGTACGATACAAGATCAATTTTCTTAAAGATTATCCTTTCCTTATGATTGATCTACACAGGTACACAACAGGTCGTTTCATACAGTTGGTCAATATTCATCAAGATGTACTGTATACTCATGTGTGTTCAGTCACCAAAGCGAAGCGAACAGATCTCATTTCTCTGCTGAAATACATTTCTCCTGTCATTCGTGCATATTACCGGTAACTAAAGACTACACTCTAAGCAGTAATGAACAAACATTCCCATGATACCATAAATTTATTTTGAGGATTAGTCCTCAAAATAACCTACTTAGCTTTCTTAAAACTTTAATTGATAAAATGATTAACCCAACACAAAATATAATTTGTCATATTGTTAACTTAATAAATGATTTTGTATGTTTCTAATTTGTACCAATTCATGTACGACATAATTTTAAATATTATGTTATTGTTGGGATATCTATAATTTGAAATTCTCAATAAAAGCAAACTTTCTCTAAGCAGTTAACTTCAATCCTCATTTTCCAGGTTACCTACATTTAGGTGGTAATCTCTTCAGTCACTTAGGCACTCATTTCATAATTCTGTGTTTATGATTTTTATTTGTAATCATTTATGTTGTTTTTACTAGCATTTAATGTCTTAAAAATGAGAAAGAATAAATAAGTTAATTGTAATTGTTTAAGGTTTATTTATATTTAACTGTTAAGGTGGATAACCACCCGGAAGTCAGTACATATTTTAGCTCATTTCCTTAACTACTGTCCAATGAAACATTACATGTTATAAATATTGTACTACAAGATAGAATTATGTTCAGCTACAACACAAGACACTGATTCATTTGGTTATGTCTTCTGATATCGAAAAAAGGTAACAAATAAAATAAAATATTTGATTCGTTTCATAATAAGCACACAAGATGGCACTTACTGTTAGATCTTACTAGAAGTATTGTATTTATGAAATGTTTATATGTGCGTGTAAAGTATTTTAAAGTAACGATCTTATTACGAAATAGATACATTGTTTCACTGTTCCCATCCCCACCCCTGTTATCTTTCACATTATGTATTAATTTACATTTAAGGAAATAGATTTTGAGAAGAAACTTGCGCAGAACGCCATAATGCGTTCTTGCCAAATTTGTACGTTTACTGTGGCAGTCACAATAAGAAAATTCCTTGATTCTAGTGTTGCAGTTCGAGAAGCGGAACTTAGCTGTGAATTCCGGTAATGGTCGAAAATTAATTTCTCCAGTAACTATCCAAGCAGAATTCCATGATTACTTCCTTCATTATCTGGCATCAGTAAACATTCGACACTATCTGGCAACGCTATACTGTTCAAGCAGCATTTAGCTAGCACTGAGAACACCTAGTGATCCACCTTAATAATGACCTTTTAAATTTTGTAAGAAGATTAATTCCCTTTCAATCTACAAGAAATAGAAAGAAAATTTCTTATCCATTGTTTCTAATTATTATCGATTCATAGCTCTAAGCTCAATATAGGGACTATTTTTGTCAACATTCAATAAGGGTGACTACTAAAAAATAAACAAATGAGAGTTATTTGTATTTACAAATGAGAGTTATTTGTGTCTCGAATACAGTAACGGCTATATGTGTGAACGTAAAGGTGTATACTAGGGAGAAGTCTTGAATTTTAGAAGTCGCCACATAGGTACCATGCAATAGGCCATAAAATGGTAGGCAATACTCTCAGCTTTATCTTTTTTCAAACAGCTATGACTACAATGTTTTGAATCCAGTTCTCCGGCCCTATGTCCACATCTTACTAAATCTCATCTTTCAGCCACCACACAACGCATGTTCCCATGCCTATATGGTAATCTAAACTGATCTAATTGGGCACATATATGCCCTGGTCTGTTAGGATACGAACTTACACTCCGTTGCAAAGGTGTGGGAAATTGATAATCGGTCCCTAGTCTTAAGACTGCAACTATCAGTAACATTGTACACCAAGCTGAAAAAAAAGAACATTTAGCATCTCTAAGAGCAGATGCCTCCCCGAATAACTTTCTCCAGTATGTTTCTCAGTACCCTGGTATTATATTGGGATGCCCCATGGCCATCATGATGAGGATCACTACCAGCTATCACTGCTATTTCTTGCATACTAACTTACGGGAAATATATCCGCTACGGCATTAATGTACACTATTTCAACTATTTAAATAGTCAAAAATTACCCGTATCTTTGCTTTCGTCATACCATGCTCATGAGGACCTTGGCTTATCTTGATAGCTCGTACATCCACTCAGAAATTGTCTGTTACAAACGTTCACCATTTCTTGTGTATATAATGAAATCTCTTAAAAATTACAACCAGTGAGTTTAAAACTTTGTTTTCAGCTTTGATCCGAACCCACTTGTTCGCCAAACAGTGTGGACTACACTCTTTGGAGATACGGTTTTCCACTTACATAGAAGAGCTACAAATCAGCACATGCTTCAACGGTATATTGCACTACCTACACTGAGGGACGCCCGGATGTAAGTTGAATTTTCTATATCCTTATACTTTTTGCGAACTTCGTCATGTGGAATAAAATTAAGTTAAAATACGGAAAGTAGAATTCTCGTAGATACTTTTGTCGCCAAGTATTTTGAGGAGAAATACACAAATTGTTGAAATATGTTAAGTATTATTTTGTAAATTGTATATTTAGTATTTGTTTTGATAATTTTATTGCAACTGTTGATACACAATTATTACAATATATTATTATAATATATAAAGGTGTGGATTACTCTAGTTACATGAGGAAATCGGTTCTCCCATGTTTTGTAATTCGTGCATGCAGTATTCCTTTTCAAAAAAATAGTTCCAAATAATTTCATTTAGAAAGATAGCGAATTTATAGCGGAAAGTAATTGCTTTTTAATATTAGAAAAGGGCATCACTGCATGAGCGTAGCGTGCATTTCTACTTAACGACGTCAATATTTTTCCAAGGGAATGTGTTGATTATATATTCAATGTCTCTCATTGCTATTCCTAAAGCTTGAAAAATAAATTGCATTATAGCTCCGTTTATCATAGTATCTCGGGTAGCATTCTGTAGCATCTAAACTTGAATTAAATTTCTGTCTAGACATGCACTACTGACAGAAAATCGCATATTGAACATTCATACTTATATATATATATATATATATATATATATATATATATAGAGAGAGAGAGAGAGAGAGAGAGAGAGAGAGAGAGAGAGAGAGATATAGATATAGATATAGATATCTGGCTAATTACAATTTATTATTATGTATCCAAGTAATCTGGTAAATAAATTATAATAGTATTTTATTCTACTCTTACATTAACACAATCTTTAATACATATAACGAAGTTACTTATATTGCCGCAGTTCGTATATTTTTATCCTGGAATACTTATTATTCGTACTACTATAAATTATTCACAACAGAAATAAGTACTCCTTAAATGTGGTAAACTTAATATCCAATATATTATAACTATATGACATTTACATAACAAAAAACTTACATCTTTCTAATTCGACGTTCTGATTTGTTATATCTTAATTATGCAGATAAACAAGTACATAGATACCGTACCATTTCCTGGTAATCGGAATCAATATAGATTCGTTGTCACAACGACAAGCAAATTACCTAAGTAAACATAAAAACTTGAAATAATCAATAAACAAATCAATATTAATCAGTATATTTTAAACTAACTTTCTTTCTCTTCTGATTAATGCAATATTTAGAAGCACTTTTGCTCTAAACATTATAATATATAATCGCACATAAACGTGATCATTACATACATTATAAGATTATTTGTAATGTATTTTTCGCTATGTTGCGTAAATTTTCGATATCGAAAACAGTTTTTACAGTTTTAAAATTGCCAGTTAACCACTACCGGTTATCAGTCCTTCTGAAATACTATATTATAATATTTTATTTAAACTACAAAGAAGTGCCACTTGAGTATAAGTGTTGCAATACATATTTACGTATTCAAATTCAACATACAAGAATAAATAAAATATGTAACAAACTCCCGCATTTGTATCTAAACTTAGAAGTTTGATCAGTACTACGAACCTTAAATATGATACTGATTTAATGAGTTACCCATACTTACACCTTGAGTGTAGCTAACAAGCTATATTTTTACAATTGCGTAAATACGGACGAAATATATAAGTTCTACTTATTATGTTATTTTAGTAGCAGTTAACTTATCAACACTGGTTATGTTCTCTAACACTGAAATATTAATCAAGTATATTTTATAATATATTTTGCAGAAGTTAATGGATTTCTACTACAGGATTAGTAATTATTTTCACTCTAATTTGCTATACTGGCATGGTGTTGTATGCAACTTATTATGACTGTGATCCTGTTATTACAAAGGTAATACTACCGAAATAATTTGTTACTAAATAGTATGACTTTCAAACAATGTTAGCTTATTACCTGAAAAAATTATGAGTTTTAATGCCATTTTTCAATAACGAATAAGAGTAGATTATATAATTACGCATGAATTAACTTTAACGTTTAACGCTTAACTGTGTCAAATTTTAAGTTCCTAACTGAGTCAATGTTTTCTTGGTTATGAAGTTTTGTTTTGTTTTTTTTTTTTTTTTTTTTAACATTGACCTGAAATCATGAATTTCAAATTAGAGAGGCAAAATGCTATGATAAAATTTGTCTTCACGTAGTGAATAGGCTGTCGGTGATCATCGCCAATTAAAGAATGTTTGTGGAACGATGATCTTGCTGACAGTATTGAAAGGAAACGGATCGTGAATGCTACGGCAATATTCGAATTTCCAATTTGCGTAACTGCCCTGGTTATCCAGGACAGAAGACTAACAGCTGAGGATTTATATTTCTCACAACATTCTCTCATGCTACTATGGGAAGAACAGACTTCTTAAAGATGTTGAAGGTCACTTTTCAACAAGTACCTCGGCAGTTCGAGGACGAAAAGGCCTGTTAGACAGGTATTATCAGTGATCTCGTCACAAGGAACTATGCTATCAATTCACCATTGTTGGAATATATCAACGCAATAGGTGAAATGTTTATTCTCTTCTTAAATCTCGAGACAAAAGGGCAACCTTAACATTGGAACCACTCTACTACACTTCCACCCATAAAAATTTGCCAAGTTCCTTCCAATAAGAAATTCTTTTTATGACTTTTTCTGGGCCAAAAATATAGTAATTTTGACTGATCCTGTGCCAGAAGGAGAAACAATTACTGAACAGTACAATGTTCAAATACTTAACAAGCAATTGCTTTCTGAAGTACAACAACGTGTGCCAAACCTCGAACAACCACATTTTATTTTCCATTGGGAGAATGCACCAATTCATCGGTCCCAAATAGTCATTGATATTTTTTTTTACACGATAACGTTGAAGTGGTCCACTATACACCCTACTCCATTAATCTAGCTCCCAGTGTTTTCTAGCTCTTTTCAAAACTAAAGAATTCACTGCAAGTCAAAAAGTTTCAGTCGAGAAGTGCTATTTTCCTCTTCGGGTGTACTATGTTCTTGATCGCAAGTGAGTGAACGTTCCTTCCCAAAATATTTTCCAAATGCCTTTCATAATGGATTCAAAGATTGTAATGATATCTAGAAGTGACCAGTGGAAAGTTACAGCAAGAAATAACTCAAAATTTGAAAATTACAGGAGTTATGAGGAAACGACAAGTCATTTTGATATGCATTATAGTACTGTATTATCTCAGTACAAGAACTGCGTAATTTTTTGCGTTTACTCTTCCAGACTCCACAATGCCTAAATGTAGGCACCGTTACAAAGCGACTATATAAGAGATAGCCATAAATATTCTTTCACCATCCACTTAAGGATAGTATATATTTCACAAAATCTCTTCCTTAACGGGATGATCTACCTTTTCTCGGCACAAAAAAATTTTATATTGGACCTTGTGGGGAGAACATGGCTACCGAATTTCCTCATTTTCTAAGGAACTAGGTATCTCTAATGGGAAAGAAAAGTTTTGCAGCATTCTACAGAAGTTTATTAACTGGTTGAAATACTTAAATTGTATATTTATCTACTAGTTTAGCAGAAATAAATTATTAAAAAATAAATAAATTAGTTTCTTTTTATACAAATTATAATATGTCTAACTTTGGAACCAATTATGGTAGAAAGATTAACTTTTTTTGTTTTATTCCTTGAGAAGAAACGACTCTAAAGCCTACCGCTCACTGGCAACATTTTGTCGGGCAACTATCTTGTTGCTCTGGCTAAATGCATTGAGTCTTATGGGAGTCCGCTCACTGAGGCGATGGCGACAGAAAAGTTGCCGAGGTACCGCCAAGTAGAAAGGTAAAAAATAAATGTTTTCTACAAGTTCGTTCCGTGTGTAGCGCGTGAAAAGAAGTGTTCGCAAAGGAAACTAACACATTCTTTGATTAGTGACTAGTATGTCTTTAATTAGTGATAAAGACTATGAAAAATTAATTGGGGAAATAGAGAAACGCCCAGCGCTAAAAAAATATATATATATATAAAGAAATTGTTGAAGAAAGTGTGTTTTGCTGTTGTAAGAAACCAGAATGAGCTTTCCAGCAAAGAAAAAACAACACAGGTAGGTACACTCATGTCCAAAATCATTGTCGCATGTCTATAAATATGTTTTTTGTAGGAATATAATTTGATAACGAATTCGCTCGGTATTTCTTATAATGTTAGTATGTGTATAATCAGCAAAGACATGTATGTGGAAAATTTCATGTCAAAAGAGTAAGAACAATAAAATGAAAATAGAGCTTTCTTGTCCATTTAGCAACATTTTGTTTTACTCATTCTAATTTTCGTATATATAATTCTTTTCCTATGAAATTTACCACAAATATACATTTCCCGATTATACACATAGTAGGCCTATCAGTATTAAAAGTATCCTGCAAAATCACTATCAAATTATATTCTTACAAGAATACAGTTATAGATATACGGCAATCATTTTGGACATGAGTGTACATTAATTGATAATGACATATCGCTGGCATACTACACACTACTACTTTCATTAATTTCCCACAAGTATAAAAATAGAGATAAAATTATCATTATCAATTTTCTTTCCATTTCAAATATAAAAAAGAAAAACTGTACGGTATAAAAGTAGCCGATTTTAAAACGTGAAGAATACGCAGGAAGAACGAAGAAAGCCAATTTTTATTTTATGGCTATACATAGAACATCTGAGAGTACAGTTACGGTACAGTGTTGAAGGATTGCCGCTTTTGTTAGTTTCGTTCTGTTAGTTATTTCCAGTCGTTTTATATTTTCGTTATTCTTGTTATCTTTTGATTCGAATAATTGTTCCCGTTCGTATTAGCTTACATAATGCTGTTATTTTTTGTCACTCGTTGACGCTCAGGGACGTCATTTAGGGGGGGGCAGGAGGGGGCAATTGCCACCCAAGAGTTTGAGAATATATATATATATATATATATATATATATATATATATATATATATATATATATATATATATATATATATATATATATATATATATATATATACTCTAATCTATTGTCTATTAATATACTAGTACAAAACGTGAAAGTATTATATCGGTAGTGCTCTTGCCCCCCTCAAACGAAGTTTGAAATGACGCCCCTGTTGACGCTACCTTCCAAAATTTGATAGCATTGGTGTAATTAGGGTAATTTGCTGGAGAGCCATGGCCCCTTACTTCTAGACTAAACATTGCAAGAACATTTTAGAAGATCTTGTTATAATAATGTTATGTCGTCTGAGTCCATCCTCCGTCCTCATTGTTAATCTTTTCAAATTATTTAGTTCCGCATTGTTAGTTCCACTCATGACTTTTTTGAACTTATACACCTTTAACACGCCCGAAAACTTGTGCACTAATTCCGAGTGTGAATTGATTTAAAAAAAAAAAAAAACCCTCATGCAAATGGTAAAGGTGCCCACGATAGGGTACATGTCTAATAGACCTTTCGTACTAATTTGAGAACGCTCAATCCACCCAATTTTGAGATTTTTTTCTCGAGACTCCAGAGAGGGACATGTTAAGAAAATAGTTCTATTGGATTGAGCGTCTTGAAATTAGTAGAAAAGGAGGACTTTGAAATTTATCCAAGCAGGTCTTATTTCATTTATTTATATTTATTTAACCATTGGAATGGGCTATAGTTTTTTTTAAATGACCGAAACCAGCGATTATATGAACTGTTCCGGTTGCCAATTATGTAAATTGTGATATCAAATGCTCGGCAACTTTTCTGTTGCCGTCGCCAGTGAGCGAGGGTATGGCAACAAAACTGTTTTGTCTCCGTGAAGTTGCTGACTGCAGGCGACAGAAACGAGATAGTTGCGCAACTGTTTTGTCGCCAGTGAGCGGTAGGCCTAAAGTTGCTGACTGCAGGCGACAGCGACGAGATAGTTGCGCAACTGTTTTGTCGCCAGTGAGCGGTAGGCCTAATAGTTTTAATCACAACCATATCTGATACGCCAATTAAAAAATAGTATTTTAATATAAGTATTAAAGTCCACCTGTCAAGAAGTTTGACGAGGGTAAGGCATCCGCGCCCACCCTTTTCTTCTGTTTTCGTCCCGAGAGATATGAACGGAAGGGACTTCACAAATCTGTTTCAGCTATGTACAAAAACCGTTTTCAAAGCAGGTGACAATGCGAATGTAAACATCCTGTCCTCACGTTCAATAGCCCAAGTTCGGCCACTTTCTCTCTCTCTCTCTCTTCCGAGGAGGTGTTTCTACCCTGTAAGAAAATTATAGATATGTAGAGAAAATGGTGATCAATTATTTCTGATAGCCAGATGATAGACAAGCATTCTAAAATGCCTTCGAATTCCAAAAATGTATCGACCATAACTTTATCATCTGGTTATTTTCAGGAGGCAAAAGGTATATTATTATTATTATTATTATTATTATTATTATTATTATTATTATTATTATTATTATTATTATTATTATTATTTGGAGTTAGAGTGCAAAGCCACGAAGATACAAATGGCTCCATTGGCTAAACATACACATAGCTGCCCCCATTCAGAACATCCCTTTGTGCGTTAGAAAACATGCTATAACAATGCGCCTCTCGCAAAAATCTAATTCAACTCTTATTGACCTCAGTAGCGCTTAGTAATAGCGTAAATGCTATAAATCAGGCATTTGCAAGTAGGAACAGGGATTGGCCGAATCACAGAAACCTTACTGTCGTCACGGGCTGTAAAAGGTAATATATGACGCATATATATATATATATATGTGTGTGTGTGTGTGTGTGTGTGTGTGTATGTATGTATGTGTGTGTCGTGGATGAAAAGTTACGCTCATCCCTTATAATCAAGGAGTCCCTTGTTTGATTCCCGATGGAAACACAAGTGGTTCGGATCCTACGTTAAGCTGTAGGTCCCACCCATAGGACGTCATCATTCTGAAAGTATGTTCTTTTCTGCGTATCCTGCTTCTTGTTTCAACTCTTTAGGATAAATCGAAACTAACTGACAGTGCATAGTCTTAGCAGGGTAAGCGAGGAAAACGAAAAAGTCAAAGAAAACAGGGCTTTGCTCCCTTGTCCCCATATAACAATGCACAGTATGGACACCGTTCCAAATGGGTCTTATAGGAGCTATCATGGCAACATTTTTGTATAAGACAATTGGTGTGTGTCGTCTGCATGGTTGTCTGGGGACAAAAAAGGGCAAACATGTTTTTCAATAAATAAATAAAGAAAGAAAGAAAGAAAGAAAACGTGCATTTTTCAATTCCCATATCCTCGTCCTAAGAAGGCGCTTAGCGTAACGAGCCTAAACTTTAAATGCTTTGAAAGTTTGTACTTTTTTGCGTATCCTGCTTCTTGTATCAACTCCCTAGGACAGTGATGATTTCAGGGATGATTCTGGGGGGGAATTCTCGCAAGAGCTACGAAATTCACCCTCGGGTACTTGAGATCTTCGCAGAAATTTCTGTGGAGCACGCAATTTTTAGTCGCTTTCCCCCTCTGTGCGTAGTGCCTCCGGAGGAAATAATCTGAAGTTAACACTGCTATAGGATAATTAGAGATTGGCTTACAGTGCTTAGTCTTAGCGAAGTAAGCACGAGAAACCAGAAATATCACAAAAAACAGGGCTTTTGCTCCGCTGTTCTCCCGTGAAAATGCACGGTTAACACACAATACAGATTGGATCTAACAGGGCTATTTAGAGAACGTCTTATAGAGCATTTGGTGTGCAGTGTTGTCTGCGGACAAGTAGGCAAAACGTGTTTTTCATTAAAAAATGGAGTATTTTAAATTTCCCTCGCCCTCTCAGGAGACGCTTCTTCAATGAGACCGTATCCTGCCTCTTTCTCCCATTCTCTAGCCTCTAGGCCAATTAGGACTGACAGGCATTTGAATAAGTCCATTCTTGGTTGCCTAGTAATTAGCCATCATATTGGCTGCCATATTGGATTTAGACAAATGTTCTCTCATGTTACCATGTAAAATATGTCTTGTCGTGATGAAAGCTACCAGAAAAAGTAGGTTTCGTTTAGTCCTGAGGAAGTACGCTACATCCTAGAGTAATGCGTGCATATACGCATTTGTAACTTTGTACAGTTAATTGTTAGACAATAGTGTGCCAGGTTGTAAAGTTTCTAAGGATCTTGCATCGTTTGGCTTAATCCTCGTTTCGCCTAACCAATTATCTGACATTTTTATGACAGATAAAAGATAAGCTTTATGTCCGCCATTTTAGGCGAAATAAGGATACTCGTTTGGCCTAATCCTCGTTATGCCTAAAATGGCACTATAAAAAATCGTGGAGATAAAACTAAAGGGAAATTTTTCGAAAAAAAATATTCCCTACTATGTGAAGAACTGAGAAATACAGATGCAAAACCAGTTAATTCCCTCTTGCATATTCAGTTTCATAAACTGTTAAATCCCAAACCTGCAAATAACCTAATGAGAAAAGCAGAATCAAACCCGGTTAATTCCATATTTCAAACAATTTGAGGTTTCGTACTGTATAGGATTAGTTTAGTAATCTTAATATTTATTGCAACTCTTCGTAAATCATTCGAAATTTTATTTGGCAGAATTTGAAGTGTGTGCTTTCATTATTTTTTAAAAAAAATTTTTGGACTGAAAATTGAAAAAAAAAAGAAAATGAAATCTTCAGTTTTACGTCCCACGATATGCCGGTTAGGCTAAAGGAGACGGTGATGATGAGAAATGAATGAAATGGTGGAATAAATAAAGTGGAAGGAAACGGAAGAACCCCGAGAAAACCCACGAGCAGCACGGTGTTTGTCCACCACCAAGTCCACATGGCGCGAACTGGGATCGGACCAGGGACACCAAGCACCAGAGGTGAACGCTCTACTACTGAGCCACCGCGCACCCTGGACTGAAAATGGAGACTCTATACGTCTTAACCTAACGTTCGTGAATCTTTTCTGTGCTTATTTGCTTTTCTTTAATAATTACAAGACAAATGCACGCAAAATCGAAAGAAAACGATACTCTAAGCAGCGATGATCATAATTTTGTTATCAGACAACACCAAAATTGTCTAGAAAACGTACAAGACACATGAAAAAGTGGAAACGAAATGTAGCCAAAAAGCAAGGTGAGTGGACTATCTATGGTTAAAAGTCGTTTGTTTTGTATTTGAGGGTAACTCTTTACTTTGAACAGAACATTGTTGAATTAGGTTCTTCTCTAAACGGTCTCTTCAGCTTCAGCAGAACCTCTTTCTTAAAATGTCTCGTGTCAATTATCATTCAAAATTATAACACGCTTCTGGTAAAACATGTTAAAAAAAATTTGCCACTTATTTACCATTTCTGATTCTCTTTCTGCCACTGTTTTGCTCAAACAACATTTGCACATTTTGTTTTGTTATATTTCAAATTCATATATTGGGATAATTGGCAAATTAATATTCGCCCTATGTTAGTCCATAAAAGGTTACAAACTCTTCCAAAATATAGACATTCAGTTTAGAAATGTATACGGATAGGTATAATTAACTCTGCTTGTAGTTACGAAGGGTTTGACGATTGAAAGCAGCTCAAAGCTCATGTTTTAGAAAGAGTAAACCGAGAAAATGGTGATGCATCAGAGGACGACGACGATATGGATTTCCATTTAGTAGATGATGATGTAGAGGAGGTTACATAATTTAATTTTTTGCACATTTGGATCCACTGTTTTCAATTTAGAACAAAATTAATGTAGCATTTATGTATCCATATTCTTTTGTGCCAATCTTGTGCAATGTATAGTTGATAATACACCTCCCCCCCCCCCAATATTTTAGTAGGCATAATACTGATTTCTAACTCTGACTCCCTTTGTTTTTAATAGGTTTTGCATCTTGAGCCTCAACAAAAATGGCCGCTCGTCCAGATGCAAAAGCTGTTATTTCCATTTACATACGCAAAATTTGTTAAATCCAAACTATTTTCTTTAATAACGCAATTCACAGGCTAGTGTGATTATACAGCTTTCGACAGGCCAGCATTCACATTATTCTTAATTTTTAATGTTCTCTAGTTTCTAATGTAATTTTACAATTATGACGTGTTTAAACAGTTTTTCTCGATTTGTCACAAATTTTAAAATGTGAATTTAACGGGTTTTGCTATTCACTTACTCATATATATTCGTGTATATCCATGGTCTTAGTAAATACATAAAGGAGTTTTGGTAATCCTAACCCCTCGAAAATAGTTAATATAATATTAATCTATATATTTTGCATTTCTTAATTCTTTATATACTAGGGAATTTTCTTTTATATAATTTCCCTTGAGTTGAATTCCCACGATTTTTTCTTATTGTCCGCCATTTTAGGCGTAACGAGCATTAGGCCAAACGAGGATCCTTTTTCGCCTAAAATGGCGGACACAAATCTTATCATTTATCTGTCATAAAAGTGTCAGATAATTGGTTAGGCGAAACGAGGATTAGGCCAAACGTGGCGACACGGTTTCCAAGTGGCAATAAACAATGCCATATTTAAATTCATCGGCCTCAGAAACCTATACTTTGACACTAAAATTATCTTTCTAAGTACCTTGGTTCACGATCTCTCTCTTATATATATATATATATATATATATATATATATATATATATAGAGAGAGAGAGAGAGAGAGAGAGAGAGAGAGAGAGAGAGAGAGAGATTTACGTAGGGCGGCGGCCATATTGGAAAATGACGGCTACCAGGAAAACACCTCAAATTTGAAATATATTCCCAAGACATTATAAAAAAAACTTAGGGGACTTTTTTACGGACACCTATATATGAGGGCTTTACATTGTTGGAATCCTGTGGAGGCACCCTTCTGCCCCCCTTCCCTTCGCCACTACTGTATGCTATAATATTTGTCCGGAAGGGGAAAAAATTCCCAAAATAATAGCGTTTTCTGATATATACTGTTCTTCCCGCGCACTCTAGAATGCATCTTGATGAACTTCCGGAGGTAACGGGGAAAAGAGGATACTTCACAAAGCATCGTCCAGTCTCTTAGTATGGAACCATTGAGGGAGACAAACTCTATAAAGCTAACAGTATTTGGCAGCCGACAGGTAATCTCAGGAACTGGTCGAGAACCTGTTTCATTCAGACATCACCCCCTTCCCCCTCCATTTCACCAACCCCCGCCCTTTCCGCGGCCAAGCTTAGAGTGGGGCGTGACTTACCCACGTCAAACTTTGACAGGTAGATTTTAATACTTATATTAAAATACTATCTTTTAATTGGCGTATCAGATATGGTTGTGATTAAAACTATTAGAGTCGTTTCTTCTCAAGGAATAAAACCAAAAAAAAAAAAAAAAAGTTGATCTTTCTACCATAATTGGTTCCAAAGTTAGACATATAATTTGTATAAAAAGAAACTAATTTATTTATTTTTTAATATTTATTTCTGCTAAACTAGTAGACAAATATACAATTTAAGTATTTCAACCAGTTAATAAACTTCTGTAGAATGCTGCAAATTTTTTTCTTTCTCATTAGAGATACCTAGCTCCTTAGAAAATGAGGAAATTCGGTAGCCATTAGGTCCAATATAAAATTTTTGTGTCGAGAAAAGGTAGATCATCCCGTTAACATTTCGTCTTTGATTCAATTTCTACTTTATATTTATATTCCTGTGGTGTATATTGGTATTGTCCTCTCTTCTGTGCCTAGGTCTTCCTAATGTTTTCTTTCGATTCACTTTGGTGTTAAAATTTTGAAAGTGATCCTAACATTCCGGTTACATGACCCATTTCCTTTCATTCTGTTTCCATGACCTCTCTACCCGTAAGCGATATAAATTATGCATTCTAACATTATAAAGTTTGCGCCATTTTCTATTCTCCCCCCTAATGGTCCGAACATTAGTCTCAGGATCTTATTTTCAAATACTTTCAATCTACCTTCTTCTGCAGAGTAAACGACCACGTTTCGCAACAATACGGCGTATGTATTTCCCAGAGTTTCCCTAATTCTTCGACAGAATCTGTGAGGACAAAATAATTTGGACTAAATAACAAAAAGAAATCCCTGCTTTCAGTCGACATTTAATTTCTTCTTGGATATAGTTTTCGCTTTTTTTAATGTTCATCCTAGATGATTGTAAGTGTCCACTTTATCGAAAGTTTTACACGATGTTTTAACATATCCATAATTTGGAGTGTTAATTTCATGGCAAATTTCCATATCATTAAGTATATTTGTTAATCTTTCTTTAAGATCATGTCTTTTTTAAGTTTGGAACGAGATAGATGGCTTCTCTATGCTGGTATCTTAAACTTAAACTTAACATTATATTTTTATTTATACTCGGGGCAATTCGGGTTATACTGCTATTTTCGTTCATATTCTGTCATCTAATAAATGGTCAAATTAGAATTAGTTTATATTGTGCTCGTGTACATACTTAGTCATGTATTATGTTTGTTTGTAGAATTGTTGTAATTATTGTCCTCACCGAGGGTTAACTGTTCTCACCATGTCGAAGTTTTACTCAAGCCGTGTGTTGTTTTCCGACATTTTGTTATTTTTATATGAAAACGTAAATTATGTGTATATATAATTCTTCAAAATATTCGTACACTTCTGTCTTTAATATCAAGGAAGTACTGAAAGAAATTCAAGGGTACGTCCCACCTCAACTAATGATTTAACAAATATGATCACGTAATGCAGAAATAGCACCAGAATTACTATAACATTGATGCGTACAATCGAATTAATATCACGACGTTGCATTTAGTATAACCAATTTAAGTTATTACAAAACTCAGTTATACTCCTCTCGAAATCTTCTGAAGATAGCACTGGATCTTCACCGTCCGAAAAGAATCAGGTACCGCCCTTGTTCGGTATCAGGTAGTTGAAAGCTAGTTAATATATCACAGAAACTATGTTAGCAAGAAAGGACAGACGAAGTAATTATAAAATGAAAACTACTGTTCTCTTACGCTGTAGCTAAAAACTGGCTCTTTGATGCCCAAATCCTTTCCAATTTAGCTCTTACATTTAGGCATTAAATAAATAAATATTTGAAGGTTTAAAATCAGTTAAATATTTCATTTCTTTTAAACAATCATTAAAATGCTACCTAAATAATTAATATTTATGTGCTGCTCAAACAAAAATATATTAATTCGATGCACTTCAAATACTTCGATGCACTTCAAATACTTGCATAGACAGATTTAGGATAAGCATGAAATTGTAATACCCTGCGTTAAGGGTTGCTAATGTAAAAATAAATAAAACTGAAAACAAACGTGTTTTTTTTTGCACAGTTTTTCCACCATTTTATTGCCCTGAAGGTGAGGGCCCCTTCAAACAATCCTTTGCCGAAGTTGACAATTTTCCTTTCTTTTGCGTCCCTTCTGCTTCTGTTGTTCTTCGGCTGCTTCGAGTGGGTCAATTTCGGAGTAGAAATACCAAATATATCTCCGTAACAGTGCTTCCACTTCAACGACTCTTGCACAACAAAGTTACACTCAGCTCGAGGTAGAGAGCGCTACCTGTAGAGAGCGCTACTGTATGCGGCCAGTGAAGCAAGCACTGATAGATACGTTCAGAAGACGCGAGGTTTTTTGAGCCCGAAAAAAACACGTTTGTTTTCAGTTTTATTTATTTTTGACAATGTTGCCATCACTTTCAGGCCCCGAAGAAAATATATGTTGTATCTAAGGGTATAACAAATTTTTAACCAAAAAATCAGCGACGTGTCCCCCCCCCCCAAATTTTTCCTAAATTTTTTAAAATTTTCAACACGCAAAAATAAAGAAAATACTCATCGATGAATTTAAAAAAAAATTGCATATTTACATCTAAATAGTATCTACAATCTGTGAAACTTTCAACATTTTTCGATCACCTCCACCAAAATTTAAAAATATTCAATTTTTAGCATGTATGATACGATAATTCGGTAAGAGGAGGGGATGGGGGGTCAAAATTTTTTTTGAGGTAGTTTTAGGTCAAGGGTAACCTTTTGGGTCAATAGCGACCCAATTTGGATCAAGGGTCGATTTCACTATCTTACTAGGAAAGACCCTTTATCTGATAACGTATACTTGTATTTTAAGCTATAGAATGAGCATGAAATTGTAATATCCTATACTCTATCTAAACATTATTGAACTTCGCAAAAAGTCTTCTTAACCTCTTTCGTATCAGTGATATCCATGTGGATATCCCAAAACATTCCGTTGCAACATACTAGTGCATCTATGCCAGGGGCGTCGGAACCGGGGGGCAATGGGACAGCTGCCTCCCTGAAATTTTCATGGACTTCAAGATACTCGTTTTGCCCCTCCACTTTCAGACTGTAAATCATCACACAAGAGTAATTATATGAACTTTTTTTTATGGTAATGTGAAACAGTTCCCTATTCGAGATTCATCCTTCTCCTTGAGATACGAGACCGAGTGCTTTTTCTGACCATATGCTAGAGAGAAAAATTTAGGAAAAATAATTTAATATTTACTTTATTTCCATTGGTATACATTCTCAAAACACTGTAAATTCTTTAAGAATTGTTTAAGTATTCGTAGATCTGCAATATGAAACGAGTCGTTGAGTGAGATTTCAAATTTCAAAAAAGATAATAGTTTAAATGCGTAACAGGACATTTAAATATATTTTCTATAAATTTAAATCATTTTCACAAACAATATGCAGAGTGCAGTAGGTTTTATAATGAGGAAATACGTATCCCTTGTGAGCACTAACGAATGACAGTATTTAGGACGTTCTTGCTTGAAGAGGGGACAGGACGGGGACACGTTCACAAACGTCAGCAAGGACACTTGCGACAAAGATGTATGCGGAGGTGAGTCCTAGGGGTCCGGACCTCCTACGAAATCCCGAATTGTCTGTATATTTAATTAATATAATCTATCCTCGTGTTAGATTTTGACCCTCGAAAAGATTTGGACCCCTTCCGAAATTAATTCCTGCGTACGTGCCTAACTTCCAAACAGAATTTACAGCGAAATGCTTGATTTCGTGAAAGGGGGCGGACGGAGTTCACATGTTCTTCCGTGAATACATTTACTGTCAACATTATGTCAATATCTAATATTGGTAATGATGTTTCCTGAATAATTATTATACATTTTTATATTAAAAGTGCAAGCATGAGGTGAAACTTAGGCCTATGATATACGACTTTTGGACAAAGAAAAAGTAAAATTAAAATACAGAACTGGATGTAAATATTTTCAGAAAAATGAGTAACCTACATACATTCTTATAGAAAGTATCAACAGTCTATTGTAGCGTTTATGCAAAGGACTGTATTTAAGCAGTAATTGTTATCTCTATGATCTACTTATGTATGAGTAGAGATGCAAAAAAGCCGGCTTTTTTGAATCGATGGGTTTTTTTTTACATAAAAAGCCGGCTTTTTGGGAAAAAAACGAGAATTTTGGAAATTTTGGCTTTTTTCATTTTCATGATTTTTCTATCTAAATTGCTTTCTTATAGTATATTCTATAGTTAGATAAGAATTCCATGACCTAAATGCGGTATTTCGCTCTGAAATTCACCATCAAGATAGATGGAGCACATGTTTTACGAATTAAAGCTAACATGAAGAATATAGTATTTGAGGACAATTTTAGAGGCTATTTAATTTTATTTTAACTTTTGAGTTATCGACATCTTTTTTCTTCTCTAGATCATTTTAGTTTGTCATCCGTGTTTCATTTCTAAGAGCTTAGTACTCTAGCTTCTACCGCAAAAGTTAAACTTGCCCGTTTTTCTATTTATCCGTCAAAGTGTACGTTTTTCAATATATCCCTCAAACCGTACTTGCACACTTCTATTATACTGTAGCTGTGAAGTGATTTAGCAATAATTTTCCGGACACAACCTTGAATACCAATTTATACAAATAATCAGTAGCGGATTTAGAAAAGTACTTTAGGAGGGTTTTTTCTGATTGTTTCGTTTTCTAAAAAGTCATAATTTTATTTGGGATGCTTGAAGTTTATGAGAACAGGCATAACTAATATTTCGTTTCGTTTATATGTTTAGCAATAATCTTCCAGATACAACCTTAAAGATCATTTTATACTGAGAATCAGTGGCGGATTTAGAAAAGTATTTTGGGAAGGGTTTCTTACTAATGTTTAGTTTTTCTAAACATTCGTAATTTTTATTTGACGGGAGCTTAAAGTTTATGAGTAAAGGCATAACTCATAGATATTTCATTTGTTGCAGACATTCTGTAACTTTGGGGAACAGGCTTCAGTCCGAAAACCGCCCCCTAACCTTCGGAAAACCGTCACTGCTGGTAATTAGTAATAATAACGATTTAAAAACAATAAGAAAGAAAGTCTGCCAACACAGTACATGCACTAATTCTACATTCACAGATGGAATGAAGAAAAGCTTTATCAGAATGGTCGAATGCTGGTTGAATCCCGGACTTCCCAATAGAAGCGCAAAAGCTAATCATTCAGTCATGTTTGTTGTGCAGTTGTATTTAGCTTAACTTAAATATATTCCGTAGTCTTTTTTTGGGGGGGGGTCCGTAATGATATGTTGAATCTCTCTTTTTAAAAATTCAGAAAACTTGAGGATTGGGTAAACTGTGATGGTGGTTCTATAAAACTTAACTGTAGAATTTCAAGAATATACAGAACCAAAAGCTCTAGATGTGCACCCTTTAAGTGTATCAAATCTGAGTATTTCTCTTATGTTTTATTTTAATTTTATTTTGTTTCAAAAAGAGGGTATGGAATATTTTGAAGTAAAAATACTACATACAATTTTGCTAGTTATTGGTGTATTTTTTAAAAAGAAGTGTTTACTTTTAGGGTTGGCTGGTTTACACAAACTTTTTTTTAAATAACTAACTGGTTTAAACAAAAAAAAAATAAAAAAGAACGAAAAATGCGAATCGTGTGAACTTCATGGTGACGTTTCCAGACATCAAACCACCTGCAATAGTTTTATTTCCCTTTCACCTTTTAATCAAGGTGTCCCATGTTCAATTCTCAGTCGAACCACAACCCTTCTTTCATGCGTAAACCAAGTAGCGGTTCGGATGTCAGTTTAAGCGAAAGTCTTTTCCTTGATAACCTCGGTATTTCGTAAGGATGTTAAGCCTAAACATACGAAACGAAACCAAATTGTAGCTATATTTCTGCATGCGTAAATGCATGTTGTTTTATAAAGAAGCCAAGATTGCTTAAATATATTGATAGAAATTGGCAAAATTTATCGATTGCCGACGTAGCTTTGGCATTTTCAAAGACAACCATGGTTCTTACCAACTCTACTTACTTTTGTATATAGGAGGTTAAAAAATTCTTATTATATACATTGGTTAATCCTTTGGAATTCATAATGTAAATATGTTGAAGAAAAATTGTTTGAAATATTTTTTCGAAATTCATAGTTTATTTTCGAGGTTTTATATTATTATTAGCATCAACCACTAATTAAATGACTTGTTGTGTTATAGAGAAGCGAAACAAAGTCTGCTTTATCAATTTAAAGCAGAATTTTCAAAAAAGCCCAAAATTTACCAAGCAAAAAAGCGAAGCAGAAAAAAACGACTTTTTTTTCAAAAAAGCCGGTTTCTTTCCGAGCCCTTGCATCTCTATGTATGAGTGGTATGTAAAAATATCATAATTAATATTTTTCATTATCATTGGGTAATGCTAATGGAATAATTGCAATAATCATACCAGAGTTCGAGAGTAATTTTTTAAGTAAAAAAATACAGCATTCTTGAACAAAAAAAAAAACAAGACGGTGGGAATCAGAAAATGCTATTGCATAAATATATACAGTACAGATATTTTTAAAAGAATATCGCAACATTTAGAAATTACATACCGTAGTATATTTATTCGTAGTTGAGTTAGTGCACTAACCGCGTTGGTGTAATAATACTGTTTGTTTTGGTGTTTGTCCGGGGTTCGATCCCCAAGGCCGGCTATCGTGACTCAGATTATTTCAGGATTTCCCTCAGGCGAATGCTGGGATGGCACATTCTATATGGGCAGTGACTTCCTCTTTTCATTACTTCTTCCTTTCCTTCCTTTTTTCCTTTCCCAGGTTGTATACTCGTCGGGGGACACCATCCCTCAGTCGCGTGAAGGGCCAATATAGCCAAACTTACTGAAGGGCCCATAAAAATTCAAATCTTACCCCATCCAGAAATTTGATGGTCTAATTACTACTTGGTGAACCTTAGCAACAATTTTTCAGCGCACAATTAATATTCACCGGGTTGAAATTTTGGTTCAAGTGATATTTGTATTTGGGTTGCTTTACCAGCACATCAGAAAGCAAAGTGAACACATTAAATTCTCGGAAGGAGCACTCAATTTGCGCATTAACGATCGCCTAAACCCACTAACTACCCAAATCACATAACGTTCACTTAGTCCTTGTAGGAGGGTGCTGAAACCTGTAAATCAGTCTGGCATTGAAATAAAAGAGTTAACTTTGCGTTACTAAATCGTTTGCTATTTATGTTGGGATGAAAGGAAATTTATATGTTACACATGTGTTCCTTACCTTATTTCTAACTTTATTCCTTATTTTATGTCTAACCGAAAAAGAACCCTTCTTGACACATGGTTAACATCACCAACTTAAACAGTTTCGAATAATACAAGTCTTCCTGGTGTTTATGAAAAAAACTTAACCAACAACCAGTACCAGCGTTGGTACAGAAAGTTTATAACAACAAAATGCATCTCAGAATTCTCTGCAACGTGCCTCACTTGAAGTACAGGATTCCACAAGCACTTCCAAGCAGCAAATTGAGCAAAGCGTCAGGGAAATTATGACAAATTTCCCCAACACTCCCACACAGCACTTGCCAAAGAACCTGATGAAAGATCCTGTGTAACCGATCACGGGAAAACGTTTGAAATTCCTGTTTTAGAAAATAAAACTCAGGCGAATAAGGATTTCAATTTTTCATGAACTGCACGCCGCGCGAAATGGTTTCATACATTATCTGATTACGTTGTGATACAGTCAAAAATTATGTTTTATTTTCATTGTATAAGGCATATAATTGACAGGTAAAATACAGTTGCAAGACGCTGAATTGACTTTTCTGGCCATAGGGTTCAAGAACTGGAAAGAGGCCACAGACAGATTCAGAGCACATTAGAAAAGCGAACTTTATTGTCCGAATAATGTTCGTGTGGGTATTTCCAACACAGTTACACACAGTTAAAAATATGTATATAAAATGGTAGAAACTGTAGTTACAAATAGCCATTTTTTGTAAGTAGTACAATTTTTACTATTTTATATGGTCTCAACTGTGATCTAAATGGTTGATAATTTCTGCACCAAACCAAAATCCAGCACAAAACTGGCACTGGATTAATTGATCTTTTAATGTAAATCAAGATGCTTCTCGTAGATAGAAACCCTCACAAAACTGTTTACATCTGCATTATATTATTATTATTATTATTATTATTATTATTATTATTATTATTATTATTATTATTATTATTATTATTATTATTATTATTATTGTTGTTATCCAACCAAATCCAATTGTCGTTACATTACGAATATATATTCGTATTATCTTACCCATGTTAATTCCCCAGTCTATTTTCAAGACAGTAGTTCAAAATCAGTTTGTCCCTCCCCCCAGCTTAAAAATACTTCGGACGCCACTGATTTATGGAGATGTCATGAAAATGTATCCTTTATTAGGTTCACATTAATCCTGGAAATGATGATTTTTAGTGGATGCAAGACATGAGTTAGTTCTACTATTTCTCCCTAGGTGACAGCACATTACTGCCAGAAAAGCAAAAAGAAAAAAAAAGTTTACTCTCCGTAGATGGCAGGCGAAAGGGAGCATCCAATTAGTGCACACTTGTGTTTGTTTTGACGGTAAAGAATTAGCAAAGATCAGGGAAAAAGAAAAAAACAAATTTTGTCTTTGATCTCCGGTCAATGTTGCCAACTTGAAATAGCATAAAATCCCTTCAGAACATCAAAATTTCCGTTTCTCAGTCCAAATGGTCCACAATGCAAATATTTTTTATCAGTAATATGGATGTTCTCCTCGTGAGTGCCCAATAACCATGCCCTATATAACGCCCTAGATTGTCTCTTAACAGTAAATGAAGACCTGGTATTTCAGCATGCACATAGGAAAAGAACGCAAGGGGTTCAACATAAATGCACAACAAAAAGAAAAAAGAAAATTAAATAAAAAGGAAGTAATTACCTTTATTCTTTATTATAATTGTGTTTCGAGATTATTTCCTTAAATATGTTAACCGAAATAAAGAATCTTTAGACATAATTCTATCGATACGATTTTTATCTAGAAACTATGTGCAAAAGTATAAATACATACTTATTTATACATGTTATTTATACAGACATTGTTAGGAAGCAATAGCAGGTTGTTGCAAGGTGTATATTATGTAGAGATCAATTCCTAAAATTGAAATATGAGTTCTGAAAACTCATCAAGTTTGTTATTACTGAACTATTAATATAAGAAATTATAAACTTAAATAAACAACATACGAAAACTCTATTACCCATTATGTTTTGTAGTTCGCTAAGGCAAGAGATCAGATGGTACCACTTTTAGCGATGGAAACTCTAGGAAAAATTCCAGGCCTTCCTGGACTGTTTATAGCTGGAATATTTAGTGCGACGTTAAGGTAATAAATTCAGTAATTTCTGTTAAATATCTTCTCATTCTAGTTTTGGATCTAATGTATAACTTCTAAAATTAAAATATATGTCAAGATTCAAACTCTAACCAAATCAGATCAAAATATTATTTTAGTAACTGGTGTTAGAGTTTTGATATTCTAGCACTATTTACATTGGACATTTTCTGATCAAAACCATGATATATTACCGAAGCTCTAACACAAGCTGTTTATTAATATATAGATATATTAGCTTTGCTTACACTTTGGATCTTGATTTTTCTTATTATTTCCTTGAATATATATGTATATAGTAAACAAAATAATGGATAGGGGAAGTCAGTTGAATATGAGCATAGTTAATGAAAATACTAATAATGTCTGCTTGTTCACCTTCTCCGCACGTATAGACTGTGACAACACCCACCGCACACAGGACTGGGTGATACACTGGAAATCGACGAAATGTATTCAAGCTGATTATGAACTTGAAGATTGTAGAAGTTATATCATTCATGTTATTATAAATTATGTTATTACGGAATGTCTACTTTAGATAGCATCTGCAAAAGCTCCTCACGTCCATTTCTCTCATTATTTTCAAAAAAAAATATGTGTGCCCATATTAAACTAAATTCAAAAGCTCATATTTCACCGACTGTTAATGATATTTTAACGTGTTGTGGTTGACAACCCTGTTTTACCGAAAAGAAGTGAACAAAAGACTGGCGTTATGTTCCTAGGCAGAACTGACTATAAATCCAGTCACAAATTATATACAACGCACAGATACCAAGTTTTAGCTTATTATCCATTACCCTGATTTAATTATAGCTCTAAAAAGCTACACTTTTTTATTCTCCGTACCTGTAAACTTGTCTATTATTTCACAACAACTGCAACGAACGAAATTCGGCTACCCACTGCAAATTCATGAAACTCCAAACAATGCTATGAACTTCGTTGTTTTTCTCTTGCGCAAGCAGTGGCGTATTTACGATTTTGTTTCGGGAGGGGCTTTGCTAACTTTCGGAGGGGCTTTGCCTGAAAATGTGAAAATTCTGCAAGATATTTCATATACTTTACTATAGTAAGTAAAATTTCGGGGGGGGCTTAAGCCCGGAAGCCCCCCCTAAATACGCCACTGTGCGCAAGGTATATGTGTGCTGTGTGAGTTGAAGCTTCCTGCTGTTCATATTTTCGGACTGCTCATGTTAAACTGACTTCCCCTACACCTATATGCTGCAGCACGTTATTTGTCTGATTTTGTTCCATTGCACATTCTTGCACTTTAACTGTCTCTGTTCGCTCTATATTTGGTGATGGTGAATAGTACGGGAGCCGTTGTAGTAGAAATTCATACGTACAGTAGAGGCGTTAGTGATACAGTGTAAGAGATCTCTCCTATTTTCAATTGTGGGTTCCTAGTTAGAGTAAGTGTATACAAGACTGGCATTGTTAGACGTACTGAAAGATGCAGTGTCTAAGGCGGTGGTTTACAAAATTCGAGGATACATATAACCAGGGATGAATAGTAAACGAAAACCAAGTCTAGACCGTCTAACATTGAAGAGGTTTGTCACAAATAAAATTATAGAAGATAGCAAAATCATTTCAGAAGAAATAAATCAATATATGAAATTACCTTTTTCCAAAATTCATAGTTCAACAAGGGCTCCATAATCTTAATATCCGTGGTCAGCTTGCAATTTCGAATCCTCTGATCATCGCCAACAGCACAGTTGCTCAGTTCCTGAAAACATATATCATTTCTCTCAGATGTTTATGATGGAACGGTATGATCGAAAGAACCTTGTTACTTCTTCTTTCGAACTATATGGCTGATCTATTCATCGTTAATGTCCTAATATAATCCAGCTTGCCTACTTCCTATAGTCATACGTGAAGTTGGCTCTGTGCTCGTTTTGGTCCTCAATTTCATTGCATTCCTTTGTTCCA
This sequence comes from Thermobia domestica, assembly GCF_964235325.1. Classification (NCBI taxonomy): domain Eukaryota; kingdom Metazoa; phylum Arthropoda; class Insecta; order Zygentoma; family Lepismatidae; genus Thermobia; species Thermobia domestica. The sequence goes on along the minus strand of NC_137466.1, from coordinate 130,606,119 downwards.
ATTATTATTCTTAACGGATGATTTACTAATCGTGATTATGTGAGGATATTAGATTACCAGGCCCATATTATGGTAAAAATTGTCTCCTTCTTAGTTTAATGTTTAACACCTGAACCTTTGGTGCATATGGTATCCAGTTTAACATCTGGTGGAGGTCATTGAAATGTGAACGCATTATAGTGTTCCCATCCTCCGGAAAATCAAGTTCGACATCCGCCCATCATGGACCTGAAAAGCATCTCTAAACTTCAACAAACAAAAACCAGAACCATAATTTATGACATAGATAAAACAGGTTCTTAAAATCGAATCTATCGGGATAGAACTACCAATTCCCGACTCGAGAGAATATCATAGTGAATCCGGAATTTTAAATGTTAGCAATTTTAAAATCTCAATACTTCTGCCCAGAACATTGAAAATCCAAAATCGTGAATATTGGAACTTCATCCCTGAAAGTTTGTAGTCCAGGAATTCCAGTCTTAAAACTTCAGCTAGAAATTTGGGAATACTGTAATTCCAGAATATTGGAATATCGGACGTGGGGGCGAATTTTGGAATTCTGTAATATCAGAATCTCATCTCTTGTATCTTTTTGTACTTTTTAGCATCCACTTCCCCCTCCTTGGTCAAGTTCTTCTGGTCTTATTTAGGGAAGGCCAACTGCCTCTTTTAAACTTTCCAATACTTCTGTTATTTCTTTCTATTCAAATCTTTTTGTGTGGTTTAATCTTAACAGAATGGGGCGAGGGTTCGTTCTGTTTTTGGCATAAAGCCCTATCGTTTTAAATTAAACATTATACATTATTTTTCTCATTTTCCTTTCTTTTTCTTTATATAGTTATTTCTTTTACACTACAAAAGATCCCCAAAACTTTCAATCCTATTATTGGCCCAAAATAAGCTTGAAAAAGTATCATAAAAATTTTAAATTGATAATTGAAAATTTACATGTATAATTTGTTTCATTTTCTAGCCCTTCTTTTGTTTGTTGATTTTTCAACTTCTCTCTCCCTGTATCTCTTTTCGTTTGTAAATATAGTTTGCACTTGCATTTTCTCTTGTATGTACTTTTCACTATTTCTGCATTGTATGTTTATTTGTATTTATATTTATTTGTACGTCGACTTCTTTGAAATTCAGAGAGGCCTCCCGTTTTTCACCACTACCATTTGCCCCTTCAACAACAAAGGTAAACCAACAAACTGATATAACGGCCGAGTACAACACTAGCATTCTCAGGGTACCAACTACACATCTTATGTACTGTAAACTATAAATTGATTGTATCATTTTGCGGAAATATACTAGACGAAACGCATGTTTCTGGCAGTGAACCAATGTTTGAGGTGTATTTGAGCTATTTTCTTCCCATATTTTCAGTATTTCAATCAAAGTCAAATAATGAAATCCAAAGTGACCCAAGGGCTATGTTAAAGAAAGAACTCATTCCAAATAGTTCAGCCATTTACTCGCAGCCAGGATTTTATCAATCCAAAAGCAGAAATAACAACATTATAGTAGTTTCCCCCATACCCATCCTATACATTTTTGAGAAAACTGGGATAAATGTCCGGTACCTTATAACAAAAAGTCTCTGTGTTGAGTTTTATCTTCAAAATTTAAGGGCCTCGTGACATATTATATTTGGCGCGCTTTTCGAATTCCAACTACGTTAGAATACGCATTTTGTTCACAAAAAGATAGTTAATGATAATATCCAGATTCGAAGTCATAATTATGTACAAGAACTCCTTGTAAATGCTGAAGCCTTCTTATGAGCATGTTGAAAAACACAACGTCCAGGATGAGCTTCCTCGTGACTAAGTGGTTAGCATACGCGCCTTTGGCGTGAGGGATCAGGGTTCGTTTTCATTCGGGAGTTCATGTGGTTCGAATTCCACGTTAAGCTGTAACTCCTTGTCTCGTATAGCCTCTCTGCTGAAAAGGACGCTAAATAATATCGATTCAACGCTAAACAAAAATCAATGTCCAAGTACGATGTACAAGTAAATATGATATAACAGTTAGTTATTATTATCCTCCTGAATACTCAAATATATATATTAAGCAGTATTGTTTACTTGCAGTTCTATGTCATCGGCGCTAAATGCAGTTGCTGCAATGACATTGGAGGATTTTTGGAAAAGCTTATTAAGAAGGAATCCGTCAGAGAAACAGGCTGCCTTACTTATGAAAACAACGATAGTCCTTTTCGCAATTATCTGCATAGGACTCGTTTATTTAATAGAAAAATTACAAGGAATTTTGCAGGTGAGTAACCAGCTTCGTTAGGTGCAACGTACAATATTTAGCATTATAATACGTTCCTTTAATTGGCGTTTGTTTTATATTCCGTAGGTCTGCATGAGTTTGGAAAGTATAAGTGGAGGAGCCATATTAGGAGTTTTCACACTCGGACTTCTTTGTCCATGGGCCAACACGAAAGTAAGATTCTTATGATTAATAATCTTAAATGTAAGAAAACAATAAGAAAAGCGACTCTTTTGGATTATTTCCTATCAATTTTGATAATTAAGTAGGAAATTTTAAGATCTTCCTTAAGCTTCTTACTATAATTTTGTATTTTAGAAATAAGACAAGGACTGTAGAGTTCCTAATAGAGGTACGATCAGCACACGTTGCCCTACTACCCCTAGTGTTGTATGGCTAACGCACGATTGTACACCATACTGTATATGTTAGAGTGAAGTTTATTTGTAAGAAGAAAATCCTAATTTCTATTGTTGTACTAACGGTTTATTGTTGTACTGGGAGATTTAAAAATGAAGACGATATGTCTTTCCACAAGTAAGTTTCATATATATTTAGATACTAGCAGCGTTCACCCCGCTTCGCTGCGGTCACCCCGGAACGCAATAAACTTTGTTACTTAGATAATTTTTACTTTTTCGCTTTCAAGTGATATGATAAAAACCATAGAAGATTGCAGTAAATGTTAACATTATATCGCCTCTCATTTATGTTAACCCGCCCCGCTTCGCTGCGGTCACCCCGGAACGCAATAAACTTTGTTACTTAGATAATTTTTACTTTTTCGCTTTCAAGTGTGCAGTAAATGTTAACATTATAGCGCCTGTCATTTATGTTAACCCGCCGAGTACCACGGTCATGCGGGTTGTATATAAATACGTTTATTTTTACCTATGATGAACTAATAACAAAGGATTTGTACGTATGGACACCTGAATGGTCAATTATCTCAAGACACTGGTAATTGAAAATTAAAGTGATATGATAAAAACCATCTAGGGTCCAAATCCTAACAACCCCCCAAAAATGAAAGAAATTGGTTCAGCCGTATTAGCGTGATGAGCGGACAAAGGATTTTGTACGTTCTCTTTTATATATATAGATAGGAAAACTTTTATATGTGAAATATTTTAATCCGTAGAATAAAGGTTATTGTTACTATATATCTACAGATTCATAAACTGCATGAATCCGGTTAGATTCTCTGAAATGTTGAATTTTCAATTCTCTTAACCACATACAAGAATTTTTAAAGTTCTTTAGAAAATTAAAAAACAATTGGTAATAATTAATCTACAAAAGATTGGTGATTTATAGTCAGATTAAATTGCCATATCGCATCTCGAGTAGGAAAGACCATAAGCTCAAGGTATAGCTGACAGGGGATTGACTCACTGATGTGCACCATTTTAATCGTTCCTGCCATTTTCTATTTTACTCCAGTTAATCTATAGACATATTTGTTAAACAAGTATCGTTGTTTACAATTGGTTAGCATATTTGATAAATGATTTATATATTCGCACAATAACACGAAGTGCATGAAACGAAGGTATGATGCTTCAATGGGCAGTAGTTTAAGTTTTCCTGGATATAAATCATATTCGATGTTACACCAATAATAAATTAATATATATATAAAAGCAAGAGGAAAGACAAGAAAAAATATAATATACCGGTAGAAGGAGTTGATTTTGAGTTTAACGTCCCTTTCAGCAGCGAGGCTATATGAGATGTGAACCTACTGATTAACGTGGAATCCGAACCACATGAGCTCCGACCTTGTATCGAATCCGGGTCTCCTACGCCAAAGGTGCGTACGCTAACCGCTTAGCCACGAATGAGCTCAATATACCGGTAGCAGCAAAGTATGTTTATCCATAAATCAAATGAAAGTTTCGCTGAATAAAATAATATGTACTAAAAAATACGCATCAAAAAGTGTCTTTTTCAATTATTTTCTTACAAAAGCAGAAATAAGAATATAATAATAGTTTCCTCTTAAATATCTTAGACTTTTTAAAGAAAACTGTCACAAATGTAGCGTAATTTATTTAAAAAAATGTTTCTGTGCCAAGTTTCATTTCCTAAACATAAGGGGCTCGTGACAAATTATATTTTGGCATGCTTTTTAAACTCCTCCCTTCCGTTAGGATACAAGTTTTGTGTTCGTATTAACTATTGGTTGATTAAATTTCACTTTTTATCTTACAAACCGTAGCTGCAGGAGACAAGCAGAAAGTAGAATCCGAACTAGTATTTGAGTGTGTACCCGATGAATCACTCCGCCAGGAATCGAATTAATCATAATCACACAGTCTCCTATAATCTCCTTCGCCCTCTCCCTCTCTTTCCTGCCACCATACCGTATAGCACACCCCTCATTATGCAGTTCCCTTTTAGCCAATGTCCCAACCAGTTTCTCTTCGTCATCTTAATAATATCTAAAATTATTCTTTTCTCCCACACCATTTCTAACATCCTCTCATTCGTTTTCGTTTGTATACATACCAAGATGATGGAATGCATATGTGCCACTACAATAGGCAAGAAGGCCGCAATCGTATTGGCACTGACGTACAGGAACAAACACTCACTCTCTACTTTTGATCTTAGTAGCTATTTTCTCCAATGGATGTGCTCTCACTGGTAATCGGATTGTAATCTGGGCAAAGAAAATATGCTGCACTTAGCAAATCATATTTTGATCAATTGGCTGGCGTAGCCGTGTACTAGCCGCTGAAATAGAGTTCGACTAACTCGCTTCCATATCTGAAACTTTCGTATCACACATTTCTATTTAGTGTGTGATTTTGTCGTTTGTATTCAGGAGACTGCCTCGTCCTGTTGATAATTCGACACATTCATGTAGAATATTCCCAACACTCAGACCTGAGAGAACGTTTGGATCTTCCAAAAAACCTTAGTTGAGTGTTGGAAGTTTATGCGGTGTTTAGTGACCTATTCTCACTTGTATTTGTGAGATAGGATAATTTTAGTTGAATATACCATGTGTATCTTCTGGGGCTAAGAGAAACGATTATGAATATAATGAATGATATAAAAGAAACAATATAATGGGAAGAAATGGGAAAATCCCGCGATTAAGCCAAGCGCATGCTGTTTCACACTAAAAGATCTATTTAGCGACAGTTGGAAACGAGGAAGTCTGAGTTGTTTTTTTTCTTTTGAGACGTTTGGTGTTAATATTTTTGCTAATTTTCTAGTTATATATTTTATAGTTTGTTTATTATTCTTTTCATCTTTCCGTAATACCTTTCTCAATTTTTAAAAGTTATTCGTGCTGTTCAGATATTTTATATTTAGACCTTCTGGATGCCAAGTGTCCACTCCAAAATGGATATTTTTAGGAGAGAACTTTGAAGTTCATTCATATATTTTAATGCTTGTAACTAAAAACATAATTATGGAGCTTCTGCTCTAATGTTGACAGTGAATAACACTCTCTTAATGCGATTACATTGTATATTGAACTTCGAAGTTTTGAATTTTTGAATTGAAATTCAATTTGGAATTCAATTTTGGAATTTCCTGAAAATTTTTCAATTTTTAAATTACGCCACGTGGAATCCCAGCAGTTCATTTGTGAAATCTTATACTTAAAACATTTTCTTCTAGGTTTTATTTTGGATTTATAATGTAAAATACTGTAGGTGCCAACCAGTGGCATTGTTGGTAATATCCGCACTAAACCGTAATCAGTCAGCCAGAGTAAACATAATAACTTTTATTATATAAGAAAACTTTTCGAATACTTTCGTACCTAATGCTAGTTATATTTCTGATATTTTATACAAATCTTTTTTCATTTCTTTTTCAGGGAGCTATAGTAGGAACTGCTACTAGTATTGCGTTTATGTCGTGGATGGTAATAGGTGCCCAGGTAGCTATTGCCGCAAAGAAACTTGTTTTCCCAACAATGCCTTTTTCTGTTGAAGGATGTGAATATACGTTTGTGAAAGAAAATACAACTAGTTTTACAATGAGTTATTCAGAAACGAGGTAAGTGATAAACTCTAAACTGAGAGCGATAAAGTGAATAAAGTATTATTATTAAAAATGAAACTAAAGTAACATCGTCTGTACAATAGTTAAATGAATTCTGCGTCCAATTTGTATGTAATAGAGTAAAGAGATAACCTCATTCACAAAAGGGTGACTATCTAACATTATAGCTTAAAAAGATATGATCAACGTGTCGGCAATTGATGCAGCTTACTATACATGGTCTTGTAGAAAATTATAGTTCTTTAACTCCTTTCTTCAGATGTTCTAAAACTAATTTGCGTAACTGATGCCACACATAAAACTTGGGTGTTACTCTCTCAATTTCTAGACACCTAATTTTAACACTAGCCGGTTTTAAGTAACTTATCAAAATGAAAAATTGAAACATCGATAACAAGTTTTGGTGCAGTTTTAGAATATTACATTATTACCTGTGGGTTGTAACATTTACTGGGGTTTCATGTTTATAAATAAAATAAATGCTTATTTACCGGGTGTTACGATAAAAGACATGAAAATATGCAAAACAAAAAGGGGGTCTGGTGAACATAGTGGCACAGTTTTACCATGAGAGTTTTTCAGAAAGCGTCGATGTGCCTGCTATAATGCAGAATATCTCCCGATTGTGGAAAGGTTTAACTGTCGACTTAAACGATTACAAAGGAAATTGCACCTTAAAAATGCAATAAAGTACAAATTAGAGCGGGATGGTCGCTTCGTCATGGATATGTCAAAAGACAACTTGATAATCCTAACAAAAAGAGGTCACCAGATACAAATATTGAGCAAAAGGGCAACACAAAGCGTGATAAGGACTGCAAATAACACCAATGTACTAAAAACGCCCCTACACGCTCACCAAAAGGGATTCCCTTGGACAGCTTAGAATCACCAGGAGATAAAAGGAGGGATCGGACGTGGTCCATCTCCGAAATGTTACAAAATGATACCATCTATGAACAACCAGCACATCTTTGAGATGCAATGCCACACTGGCATGCCGCGAGGAACGTTTAGCCTGTACTGCCAACGAAATAAACATAACGCATTGCTCTTGATTCGGGTACAATATCAGATACGTATAAATGGAATTATGAGCAATGCAACCTTGGCAATCCAGGGACAAGAGCAGGTTGAGGCATGGGACATGACGATAATCCCTTAAAACGCTACTAAAGTACAGATATGGTTGGTGAGACACGCGAAGACAGAACAACAAAAACTACAGTTACACAGCGAATAATGAAAATTAGCATACTGACCTGAAGGTATCACAGAAAATGTTCGAATCGTCTTGTTTGTGACATTATACATGTAGTGATACATCTCAGTACTGATTGACGTACACATTCATAGATTCCAGCATGTCTCCGAATACTTTCAAACGTATCAAACACGTGCTGGCGTAAGTGCTGCTGATCTTGTCCAAGTTCTGCATACACCAGTATCTTAAAATGACCCCACACATAGTAATCAAGAGGATTCAACTCCTGCGATCCTAAGCCAGGAGCAAAAACCACCTCTGCTATCCATATGCCAAGTTACGTTTAATCCAATGTCAACTAACAGGCCTGCTAAAGTTCATGGCAACTCCATAATCCATTACCCACTAACGCATCGTATATACAGTAGCGCCCCCATTTGAAAAACTAGTAGTCTCGTGAAGAAAGTTTAGGTAGCTCGTATCAGTTACGTGTTGCGATAACACTGATGGTTCAAGAACTAGCGTACTAGCTGAGACATTAATACGAAATCGGTAATGAAGTTGGTATTGAATATGTGCATGGGATTTTCTTCTTTCATGGTTAACTACCGAGAAATGTGTAACCGTGTACGATAATATGTCAACGTATCGTCACTATCCAATGCGAAGTATTATAGTTTCTAGTAAATCATGTTCCTAAAGTTTAGGCCGTGTACATCAGTATAATGCCCAGACCATGGTAAACTTTAACATCCTACAAAAAAAATATCTAAGATGATTTCAACTTAGAAAGTCTCCTCTAAAAATCATATTTACCGAATTTAGTTCCTAAATTTTCGAAAATTATTTGGTGCATGCAGCACCTAACTCCCAATTGTTCCAATAGAACACCTAGCACTTCATCTAAGACTTTAAAAACAAGAAAAATATTTTGTAAAATCTCAACTTTAAAATTTGGTTTCATTGGATCAAGTATATGTAGAATACTTAACTCTTCAAATACAAGACATACGAAGTTATACATTCATATAAGACATCATCTAATTCGTTTAAAGTCAACTCCCAAATTTAAATTTCCCAAAGATGCTTCCTAAATTTTGTAAGAGTAATCTTGATAGAGGGTTGGATGCAGAAGGGACGCCTTGAAAATGATTGTCCTTTTCACAAAATAACATCAATGATGTTTCCAATCAAGGAAATTTATCTACAAAATCATATCTGCCGAAGTTTGTTCCTAACTTTTCACAGAAGAAGCATGGACAAGATTAAACCTAATTTTCAATTAAAATTAGTATCTACACAATCACAGCAAGAAAGGCACAATGAACCTAGTTATTGTTAATTTATAATAAAAATGTACAATGAACCATACTTTTCCACCTATTATAGGCCATAATCTATTTTGGTCGGGATAATTTGAATTTCCGTGAAGTCGTTTAAGACGATTTCCAAGTCAGATTCACCGACCTTACTTTAGAAAGGTATCTTTACTTATTGATGATACCTTTTTGTTAAACCTAAATATAGTGGCACCTTTAATCAGTTGATAATTTTCTTCAAATATATCCAAGGACCAAACATTCAATATACTGTAAGCTATAATACAACTACAATTAAAAATGAAATCCCTACCAAAATGTGTATGAAAGTTTAAGGGAATAATATGAGCCACCTAATTATATTAAAACATGTAAACATAGTTATACATTTCAAGGATCTAATATTGAATGTATTATAAGCTATAATATAATTTGAATTCAATGAATAAATCATTAAGTGTTGCTAAGATATATTATTTTTAAAATTTTAGGATGTCACCATATGTATCCCTAGTACTGTCTAGCACAGATATGTCTCTAAATCTACCATAAGCTATAATAAGATTTCTAATTTTAAAAAAATAGATCGCAAAGTATTATTTTGGCAAATATTTACTCATTGAAGAGGCAAGATTACAAAGGTATGTTCCTTAGACCTATATAGCATTTACAAAACTTTACTTTTCAGCAGGGAGCGCGGTGGCTCAGTGGTAGAGCGCTCACCTCCGATGCATGGGATCCCTGGTTCGATCCCAGCTAGCGCCGTGTGGACTTTGTGGTGGACAAACACCGTGCTCGTGGGTTTTCTCGGGGTTCTCCCGTTACCTCCCACTTTCTTCATTCCATCATTTCATTAATTTCTCATAATCACCGTCTCCTTTAGCCTAACCGGCATAACCATGGGACGTAAAACTCAAAGATTTCATTTCATTTTTACTTTTCAGCAATATCCAAATTTAGGAGGAAGGCTAACACTTTCCAACCAAATTATAGAGGGACGCACCCCTTATATCTTTATAATTTCCAAGAGAATAAACCAAGCGAATTTATCAATCAATATGATCATATTGTGTAGTAAGGTCTCTTCATAGAGAATAAATTAGAATAAAAATTCCCATATGAAAATTTGTTGCTTACTTATATTTTTGGCAATTTTTATTTATCGAAGAAAACAATATAGAACACCTAGCTTTACAGAAATATGTAATGGAGTCCTGAGTCCTATAAAACATTTGTCATTTTTCACAATTGCAAAAGTTGAGGGGTGCATCAATACACACCTGCTGAAATTTGGAAGGTGTGTAGCAATATACCGTCTATTAATGAAAATACATATACCAATCCATAACTTCACGTTTCATAATACAGCACAATCTCAGGGGATAAACTAATGAAAACCTCTCAAATTTGATTTTTCGGAATTTTTCATTCATTCGATAGAACGAGATATACAACCCAAATGTTAGTAATGTTACTTCCAGTGATCTTATACAAAGCTACCAAATATTCATTTTCGGTAATTTCAAAAATGCAAATTTTATACATCCCTTGCAAAATGTAATGAGTAGACAAATGTACTCATGCTAGACTCAAATGGGGGACAATGCTTGTCCCTCAAAAAATATTTTGACAATTAGATATCCCAACCTCACACCAAGAAACCCTTAAAAGTTTGCTGACTATTGCCCGAACAACATGGACTATTACTAGCTATTTAAATGGAAAATTCGATATAGATCATTGTGTTCTGACCTAAGTAACAGTTATGTTTGTTTCTGGTTCTCACATTTCTTTCAGTGAATCTGTATTCGGACTCTACAGAGTGTCGTTCAGATACTACACGCTGATTGGAGCATCTATTGTAATAATTGTAGGATTAATTGTCAGCTTCTGCACTAAGCCTCGGAATCCTGAAGATTTAGATCCGCAGTTATTATCGCCATTTATTAGAAAATTCTTCATTAACAAATCTAAACGCAGTACCGATGGAACTGGACTTCTTGGTAAGGTACGATAAAGAAGAAAATAAAATCATAGTAAGAGATTTGATACGTATACTTCTATTGATGTGAGTTTTAATCTTTAAATGATATTAGCGTTTCCAGTTCAATTTTATTCATGAATCCGGTAGATTTGGTATAATGTTTATAATATAAATTTCTGTTAATCTCCCTTAAAATATTTATTTTACATTTATGTTTTTAGTACTAATTAAAACCCATTAATGTTTAGGTATACCAACTCCATATGAAATATAACGGGTACTATAGTATTAATAATCTAAGTTTCTGAATTTAAAATTGTCACTTCATATGATTTTGAAAAAAAAAATACATTATTTACACTGGTGGAAGCAGAAATAAACAGACCGATAAGCTCACTTACGCATCGTCCTATTAACGAAATTCGCAATACAAAATGTAATTTCAGAGACCATGATGATCTTAGTTTAAAGGTCCCATAAAACCTATAACCCTAAAGCATAGGCAAATTGTAGTTCCTGTATAAGACATGACACTAGTAGTATGAAGGTTTTCGAATTATCCTAAGAGTGTACCGGTAGTCGTTTGTGCCAACCAACTGTGTCTACAATGGTATGATAACACCACTGAACACCTATTTTGCAATTAACTTCGAGTACGATAGTACTATAGCGGCGATAGGTTACTTGCTTACTTCGCTGATTTGAAAAACGGATTAGTCTAACATATCAGCGGTCCATCGATGGTGTATGCAATGCAGCTCTAAAAAAAAATGTGCACCCAATGCTTCCGCAACGCACTATCGAGCGCCTGAATAGAAGTCTTTCGAGGTCCCCTACCATAGACCAACATTTTTATCAGTGCATTTAAAGTTAGTGGGGCATAAATTGACAATGCAGTGTAATCATAGCTCTCGTGTGAGCTCAAGAACACTATTGTAGGCAGGTGTGATCCGTTTCTCTCTCATGATTATCCTTTTGTTATGTATTCGCCACCGAGAACGTTTTTAGGGCTGATATGAGAGACTACAGTAGCTAGCCGAATCCCGGGTAGTGATATTCATAGATAAGAGCAATTTCTGTCTCTAACACTTCGACGTACGTGGGTTTGTCCGTATAAGCAGGAAAGCGAGAAAATCCAGAATGTGGCCGCATTTGCTTTAATGGTTTTTTCGTTTACTGGTATGAGAATAATGTGGTTTATAATCCGATCATCTTTATCCTAAATTAGGGAAGTATGACAAGTAAATCGTATAATCAAGGGGTCGTTAGTTTTGTAATTGAATACTCTATACAATACCTCAGTTCCTCCGTCCTCATACCCCAGGGCAACTCAGCATACTCTACTAGCCATACGTCCTCAAATTTGGCATCTTTAGCCTCTGGACCACAGCCATATTAAGAATGTGTTTGTTATTGTGTTTTAGCGTCTGATCATCATCTGGTCTCGCTCAACTGATATATTCCATCTATATAAAATCGACAGCAATTATAAAATACACATGCAGATATGCATTCATTCACATATACATTCAGTATTAGTGTAAGCGGGTATTGTAGTATATGTGTCAAGATGAGCAATGTTACTGTGTATAGCGTGTTCGTACCGTGTCGTGAATATCAAACTGGCATCAATATCTGCTTCCACCACATTCTTCTTGCATAACACTTTTATCAAAAACATTTAAGCTTCTACTTTGTTCTTCCATGCATTTTACCGGTGTATTTAAAGTCAGTTAATAAATTGTTAACAAAAATTGATGTTTTAAATGCCCTCTTTAGTAACAAAGATTTTTACTGTAAATATACATATTATTGTAACTTCCAGGTTGACGCAGTGCAATAAGAAATCACTTCAAATATGGCTAACAACAATAAAGATCCATAATATTAATCCTGAATATTTAGAAATTCGTTCTTTTAGTGTTTATTGAATAATAGACATTTACATTTCCAAATATTTTTCTTATTTCCAGAATATTCAGATGATGCCAAAAAAATGAGATGTAATCGTGGATATTTAATTACAGTGCAATTCCACACAAGAAGAAAGTTAATCTACAAAATCAGACGCTTCCAAACAACGTCGATTGAGAACATGTTCTTTATAACAGCCTGCGCTTGAACCATGATAAAGTAATTGTAAATATTGGATAAGAATTGCTTCATTTTGGAGCTATTATCGAAAGTTATACTTCTTGGATAGAAGCAGTCCGCATAAAATGAATGTGAATGACATGGTAACTGGATCTATTGAAGTATTGTCTACAATTAACCTTGGCTGTTTAATTTAAATACATAATCATTTTATGATGGTAATACATCTCTTTAGCATTTCTGAATTTATCATTATTTGCAGTTCCATATAGCTTTTTTGGCTAATGCACATTAAACATTTACATACTGTTTTGGTGTTTTGCAAATCATTATTGTGAACATGCTCCTACAAATGTTCCTAAAGTGTTACAGAATTCGGCCCAGAGTTGCTCAACATATTTCCACGCCCAGTTTTGTTTTTTCTCTCTCCTCTCTTTCTCTCTCTCTCTCACTCTCTCTCTCTCTTCAAAGTTTGAACTTCTGACATTGATCATTTAAAAGCATTACTTGTACGTAGTTCCCACTGAAAGAAATTACAATCATTCAAATGATGTGCCCGACGTTATATAACTTCGAAACCAAGCCACGAAGTTCCACGCATTAAGTACTGTAATGAGGGTTTCCTCACTCTGAGATACAAATTGTTTGTGAATCATATCCATGTCAGTGTATATCGATACTCTTCACACTAATAAATATGGGCAGTTTTCAGTGTTGGCTCTGAATCTAATATTTATTTTTCTCAAAATGGAAAAACCTGCAAAAGACATATGAATGTCAATTTAGTTACGAGTTTTCAAAGAACTAGGCATAAAAACGATCAAAGATATTTTGCTGTTCCCTTTCGACACATTTTAAGTACATAGTGTTGTAACAAAGGTTAAAATTCATATTACATAGTAATTATATTTCATTCAACATTAGTTTGATATTAATATAATTATTAATTCATCCTGAAACTTAGTTTAGAATAAAATGATCGTTTAAGCTCTGCTAAAAGGGGGTAGTATTGCTTTATTGCACAATTTTGCTGTGAAGACTACTTTTCTAGTGTTCTTATTATATACTTATCTCCTTGTTCAGAAGTTACAACTCATTCGAACGATTAGGTTGTAGTATTTCGTTTACCATAAAGGAATTTGTCTCTGTGTACACAAATAATGGCTTTATAGTTCTAAAATCTAAACATTAATCTCCCAATTGGTCATCTGATCTCTGATATGGGTGTATTATTAACGATTATTTCATTCAATGGTTTGAAAAACATTCAATGCAAGCCTTTTCAGATTTTTTTTGTAAAAGTTTTAACCATCATTCGCTAGGGTGGGTTTTGTAGTGTCTTGTCAGAAGGAGTAACTAACAGAAGAGTAACTATTATTATTTACATATCTTAAGTTACCCAAGATTGAGTGTCCCAAGACATCAATAACTTGTCCCCTTCGATGTGAGAAATGCCAAACTCATAGCTCTCACTTTACACACCAATGTCCTAACCAGAGCCCAGCAAACGCAGGCCCGAAGACGGCTCCGCCAGGCCCGGATGGATCTAAATTCTGTGCCCGGCTCGAGCCGGACAGAAAACGGGCCGAGGTCTAAACGGGCCGGGCACAAACGTCCCAGGCATAACCGGCCTGAGAACAACCAAGTCTGATATGGCAAGTCAATCCTTCAATATGCAATGGAAAATGAGATATGTGTCGTCATAATATTGCAATGTCTATTTGTCCTTCACGAATGGGAAAATCGTGTGAAAGATTACTCAAGGTTTACTTTCTATATCACTATTCTGTCTGTCTATTTGTTATCTGTACTTGCTCTATCCAGCCATGTTTATTATATAATACAGCTCATGGACATAAAAGTCTTATAATACACTCGTTAGTGCGTTACAGTAACAGAGAAGATAGGTAAAACTGCTACATCGTATGTAGTACTAATATTACAACTACTACTGCTAATATTACTGTTACAATTACAATTACGAAAACTAGTGCCAATTCCACTATTTCTGCCACTGCCACTACTATTACTACTACCACGACTACTACTACTTGTTACTATACTAATACGACAGCGAATACCACTACTGCTATTACTAGTAATACGAAAACAAAACAATGAAAATGAAATCTTTGAGTTTTACGTCCCACAGTTATGCCGGCTAAGCTAAAGGAGACGGTGATGATGAGAAATAAATGAAATGGTGGAATGAGTAAAGTAGGAAGAAACGGGAGAACGCCGACAACCCACACACACGGTGTTTGTCCACCACAAAGTTCACTTGACGCGAGCTGGGATCGAACCAGGGACACTATGCGCCAGAGGTGAACACTCAACCACTAAGCCACCGTTCCAGGAATACCTAATCGACCCTGGCGTCTTTTTGATTTATTTGATCATTATATTTTGCTATATTTGTAGTATCATACTGAAACGATTTTTTAGGTTCTCTGGGGTAAAATAGGCGACTGCCATTAGTACCCCGAACAATCCAAGAGTCACGAACCTGAGAAATCTCAGATCGGCATCGGAGATGTTTCAAAGGGAGAACAGAGTATAACAGAACAAATGCAAACTACTATTAATGATTATTTATTAAAATTAAAATAAAAATAAGCAAAATATTGAAAGAAAACCTACAACAATAGCTGAGAATGGACAAGATGACTTAAATAAAACGAAACTTTCAAAAAGGATATAGCTCATTCTTTATAATTCAAAAGATCCTCTAAAGCAATATGATTAGCAATATGTGTATGCCAACTGGCACCTGTTCTAGTATTTGTATCTTGAAATTTTGTAAGTTATGGCTCCGAGAAAATTTTAAAAAGTTACTTGAGCCATGACAGAATTAATGTTGTCTAGGGGAAAATAAGTTACGATTATAGCAACTTAGTCAATAACAAAGTCAAAAACATATTTACCTCCTATAAGGTGACGTCCCACGAGGATCAAGCTCGGCTGCTGGTAGTTGGAGAGTGGCTCTCGAATTTTGTAAATTTTTCTTATATATTTTTCGGATTGGGTGTTGGCCGGAACATACAGTCACACAATGTTAACTGACGTAAATGGTAAGAAAGAGGGGATCGAATAGTATGATTAGGCGGAGTTTATGGTGATTCCTTTAACATGTTTATTCGTGATTGGTTATGAACTTGAGTATCAGAACATAGGTAGGATGGCATAGCGACATAGAGATAGGAAGAATATCCGTTTCCCGGATTTCATTATTTTCCCTATTTTTCTTAATTTGATTATCCACTAGCGGTGATGACAAAATTCCTGTGGTTAGTACAACCATAGTTTCCGTACAATACGTTTTCCGTAGGAAACCATAACTTTTAAAATTTAACTCAGTGGTTTATGCATTTCCAGGATAATATTTGCCATCCTATTATTCTTGGAGCATTGAGAAACTGGAATGTCATTTTTCAACTAAAATAATAATGAAATTTAAGTCCAAAACCAACCAAGAGAAAACAAGTCTCTGTTATAAGAAAAAAATTATTCAGTTAACTTAATTTACCTATAAATTATCCCAATCAAAAATTATCCCTTGCAATACTATAAACAATACAGGAACATGTAACACCATTTGGTATTTGCCTTGCTAATTGAACATTACTGCAAATTCTACTGATCTTATGAACACAGTTTCGGCCTCCGTGGTCTAATGGTAGCGCACCAAATTTACTTAGTAGGTCAAGTACTTGACTTTATGATACGTTCTTTAGGTGACTACTTCTCAGGCCATATGGATGATGATGGGATGAATTGGTGGAATGAAAAAGGGACGAAACGGGACCATCCCGAAGACTTCCACGCACACGGTGATTGTCCATCACAAAGCTCACATAGCACGAGCAGAGATTGATCCGACGACCTCTAGCACCAGATGTGAGTGCTTTACCTATTGAGCCACCGTTGTCCCTCGTAGATCATGCATCGGTTCACATTCGACGCAGACCGGCCATAATAACTAGCGTTTCTCCGTCTTTTCTGTACTTCGAAGGTAAATTCTGTACCACCAGACATGTCAACTCTGACGTGAAGTCGTAGCAGTTGTAGTAGTATTAGCAGTAGTCGTAGTAGTAGTAGAAGTAGTAATAGTAGTAATATTACAGTACTTTGCAGTCTTGAATAAAGAGTCAGTTTCCCAAACACATTACGATTAACATAGGCTGACAACATTACTTTCCGATCCGTCTTTCAGTGTTCGGAAATACATGTGCCCGGTTCGGCCATATAGCATTTGTGTCCGACCCGGAATGTGCCCGGCCTGGTTCGGCCCGCTTAGGGCTCGATCCAGTATGATATTGCTTGAAACAGGCAGGGCCGGGTCGGGTAATTCGCCGTTCCAAACGGGCGTGCCTGGCCCGTGCAGGGTTCTGGAGTCTTAACCCATCAAAATGGGGTAATTGTAGTAGACCTCAAGGTCGAAGGTCATGTAAAAATCAGTAACAACAACCAAATTATCTGTGTGTAACGCAAATCATCCAAAACACACTTCTCGGGTAATGGAAAGCCAAGTGCACAACCAGGCCTCTCAGAACTAACAATGTCAATATAAGTCTTTGAAAAGTCAATCCCCCACACACCCTCTTGTTCAATCTCCTTCTATCGAAGATTGCACTCGTTACATTCCAATTGTACTCCAAAATGTTTTCCATTCCAACGCACACATTCATCGTGTTCCCCATTCAACAGCAAAATTTCTGTTCAGTCTTAATATTACTGCTACATTCTCAGGCTCCCTTTCTCATTTCCATATGGAACCTCTTGAAACAGCAGTCTAAAACCAACATAGAAGTATTCACTATGACTTTTACATTACTTTTTATTAATCCTTACATTAACACAAAAGACTTCTCGAACCTCTCCTGCTGGAAGAAAAAGTCGATATTACAACTTTCAATGAATTTCCTTTAAAACCATCCACTTCTGCGTGACCCTCTAGTTATTACCTTCTAGCTTTTATTACCACGATTCATACACACACCTGCACACACAATTGATTGGCTTCTCTACGAAACGCCTTTACCGAATACACAATCTTCCAGTTTTTTTTTTTTTTTTTTTTTTTTTTAGCAAATTTTCCTGAATATTTCTCGTTCTCTATATATTGTACTTCTATTATAATTAATGTCACTACCATATATACACAATCTGGACATCCTACACCATTCTCTATTGTACCATAAAAGTGATTAAATACGTATTTCAGCATCTACGAAAATTCTGTTCTAATGAGGATAAAAGTGCTTATTTCTATAATATTAACATTTTCCCATTACTTATTTAGAAAGTGTTAATCTAAAGTTAATTTAATTAAGGGGAGATGCAAAATCCGCTATATTGTAAAGTTTTGTCCCATATAGATATAGGTAGAGCATTAATAAAAAGTGTCCGTAATCGATCTCCCACAACCAGTTTTAATTATAAAACTTCTCCACTATAAAAGTATTTTCACAAAATACTATACAAATAATTTCTCTAATATACAGGTTTAGTATAGGTTGTCTTTGACCGTAAGGTCGCAGACAGGATCTCTACAGTGCCCCGTAACAGGCTAAGCATAGGGAAATGCTTAGGAGCCAATGTTCCGTAGCAAGCAGAGGCGGGTTAAGTGGCCAACAGAGCCCCATAGCAGGCTAAGCGGCTGACGTTAGGATTCCCAGTCAGAGCCCCGTAGCAGGCTAAGCCAGGAGATAGGATAGGCGTAGTCCCATAGCAGACTAGAGGCCTGGGGTTAGGTTACTCCGAAAGTCCTATAGCAGACTAGAGGAGGGTTACTAGAAAACTGGTATTGAATTGCCCTTGTCCATCCAATTTATGGGTTCCTTTGGTGGCGGTGGCGCTGCTGCTCCGATGTTGTCTTCTGCTTCGTGGGAGGGGCTAGAAGCCGTCGTCTGCAAGTGATTGTAGATCCAGCTGGTGTGAAGTCTTCTGGCCGAACCACGTGGTGGTGTTTGTAAACACTGACATGTGGAATTGTTTGTTTACAACATAACATGGAATATTACAATATATACTCTTAATTAAAAGAAAGTGCAACATATGTTTGAGCTTTTTCGAAAATTCCGAATGTGCTGGAAGGAGAAGGGGGCAATATGTATAATTATGTGGGAAAGTGAAAGTGATTCACTGAAAATTCAAGCCACATTGACATATGAGTTTGCGTAAAATGTATACAGGAAAATTCATTTGTTATGAAAGCAATGAATAGGAGGGGAATTTTCTTGAAATACGTATGCATAAAATAAGTATAAAAGTAAAGGGATTCAAACATATTTTCAAAAATAAGGTATCACATAATTTCCTGAAGTTAGAGAGACGAAACTCAGTATATAAACTTCTCGTTGAAAATAAGCGGCCACGTGCTCCAACGTTCTTAATATTCCCGTTTCAGAAGAAAGAGGGCATTTTCTGCTGTTTTTATTTTCTTTCACATTGGAAATGATGTTTTTTGTTGTTTGTGTTTCTATCACGTGAAAATGGTTAAAAACTGAAGTTACTGTTAGAACATACCTAATATCAACCTCGAGCTAGGTTTCAATCACAACTTTGAATAAAGTTGTGTCCCAAAGTTGCATGGGTTTCAAACTTAATGTACAAAATAGAGAATCTCATGAGTCCCACAAGTTAGAAAGGTGAAAATGTGTATATAAACTTCTCATTACAAATATCCGCACATGTAATCAAGCAATTTCCATAATTCCGGTTTAAAGGGAAGAATGTGCAATTTCAATACTTTTGTTTTTAATAAGCGTTGTCTGTTTGATTGTGATTGCATGGCAGAAAACAATTTATCCGTTTTAAGTAAATCTTGGAACAAAGTTAGCCCCTGCCTCAAGCTTTTGTCACGTCACATTGATTATTGGGCATATCCTAATGAGGTACACTGAGAAAAATCCGTTCTCCGGACAGCGGTATATTGTACAAATATACGGTATCCTCTTGCTTACTATAGAAATCAGTACGGAGCATACGTTATCCATATGCTACATAGGCACTGCCCGTAGGTGTTACATCATGCCGTTGCAGGATGTCTGACATCTAACAGTTTTCCGTATATCACATGCATATAGTTATGTTACCTTCGTCAGCTATATGTTATATACGTCCATTTGTATGTGAGATCGTGATCGCCTACATTGTTTCATACAGAAAGTACGTATAGATGGAACGCTTATACAGAAAGTATTATAAAACATGCGTTTTCAGTTATACGTCTGCTGTACGTTAAGTCCAAAAACTACAGGAATTACGCATGTAACCTATCTTTTTAAGTACGCCACCTACAATTTTTTCTCAGTGTAAGGAGTACAAAATGTATGCAAAAAATTAGAATACCTTGTAGGTTTTTGTAATTACACTTTTATTGAAATGCGTAT
Source organism: Thermobia domestica (assembly GCF_964235325.1). Lineage (NCBI taxonomy): Eukaryota > Metazoa > Arthropoda > Insecta > Zygentoma > Lepismatidae > Thermobia > Thermobia domestica. The sequence continues at coordinate 130,585,821 of NC_137466.1, read as the reverse complement.
CATGAAGGGAAAAAAAAGAGTTCAAATATTTTCCATAGACCTATTTATCCCGTGCGAAAAACGGGCAATTCACCTAATCATTTTATAAAGTTTTGGAGATACCTATGTGTCTGCTGTATAATATTTTGACTTCAAGTATGTACTTTTGTTCATAAAGAGGATATTTTAAAGAACGAATATGCGTGCATATGTACACATTATGATTTAGAACATATAGAACTAATTATATCGCATAGTTTAGAGCCTTTAAAACTTATTTCTCAGTTACATTTTCAAGTTCTAAACATCATATAATTCAGTTTCAAATACATTTTTAAATATATTTCGTTAAGAAAACTTTAATATTACAATAGTATCTTCTATTAAACAATCTTTTTCATACGTTTAGAATTGAAGTTATGTTTTAGTCACACTTAAATTGCATACACTGAATACTGCAAGTATACTGCAAGTATAATTTTAAAACTGAGAATGTCCTTGTACTCTGTGTATCCAATATCACACAGTGTTCCGTATAACTACACAAATTATCTCATAACATACAATTATATTATAAAATTATGACCATCCGTTTCTTTATCATCAAAATGACAGACAACTGTTTAACTTCGAATTTCTTTCTTTTAAGAAAAGCAGAAAATTTAATGATTCTGTTTTATGATAAATGTTAACTTCAAGGTTCTCTTTGAGATAACAGCAAAATTCATAATTACGGCTTCAAAAAAAAAAAAAAAAAAAAAACTAGTTTCCCTTGCTTTAATTATACTGAAGCATATTTTTATAAACTACATGAATATTAGCTCTACTTACGAACAAACTTATGCAAAGAAAAGTAACTCAAGCTAATGATCATTGTAAAATTATAGACTTTAGAAATACTATATAATTAAAGAAAAAGGAAAATTGTAAAAGAGATGGGCTACGTAACAAAATATTTATCAATTGCAAGGTGAAATATTAATTAATTTCTTAAATTATTCTCTTATTATAGGAGACTTTCTGAAAATTGCAAATGTTATTATAATTTATGAGGATGGGGATAAACTAAATCCAAGATTATTATCGATACCAGAAACCTCGAACCAACGTGCAATTCAGTTCAGGTTCCGCACCTACCATTACACGGTACACTCACCTTACGAAGAGAGATCTATTATTAGCTCTACGGAAGTGCAGTTTACATCAAAGGCCAGTGATTTAAAACTTTTTACAAAATTTGATGACTTATAGCTCGTGGCCGTCCATTTCGATATCTTAAAGAAGAACTTAACCAAGCTATGGACCTATTAAACGCCACAACCAAGAAAAGATTAAACTCTCGAGGTATACTTTAACCAACATAGCTCCCTCTCGGATCGAAACTATTTCCCATTCCATCTGAACATACAAGGACTTTGTATTGCTTCCTTTGGTACAGTTTTCCCCAAGACTTTTGAATATATATATATATATATTCTGTGGCTTGAATCTGAAAGAGCCTATGTCACTTTTTTTTTTTTTTTTTTTTTTTTTTTTTTGCGAAAATGAGAGTTTCAGCAATTTTAATGTCTCTAAATGGGCATTTTCTTCTGTAAGAAGAGAAATGTCAACATGGAATAGTTTTAGAATAACTTTCCAAATAATGTCATAGGCCCTTGCTGAGGATAAGGTATTTCTGTGGTTAAAAAAGGCCAAAGTATAGATTGGTCTTTCTTCAGTCTACTAGAAATAATGTGTATTAGGGCCAAAGTGGACATTGGCCTTTTTTAATTTAGTGTTTTGGAACTCTGAGGAGGCCAATATTTAAACTTCTGTTTCTTCTTTGTTTGACTTGAAGGGCGGCTTTTTTGTTTGACACCTAAACGAAAATAAAGTAATAATATTGTGATTTTGTGTCTGTGAGTGTAATTCCGTCAACAATCTGGTTCTCACGTGACCAATCATAGTTAAAACTGTATATTTTGTTAACACTGCATCTAGAATTCTCATTTTGCAAGAAGCCTGTGGAGAAGTAGCTATTCACCTTATAACGTCTGAAAATGAATTTAAGAAACAAGAAAATTTTTGAAAATTATACTCAAAAATGCCACAAAGGTAAGTTTTCTCATAATATTTTTGTTTTAGAAATATAATTTAGAATGTCTAATCCAGCAGTTTCATTAACAAAAATCCAACTTGCTATTTGAAATATTCTTGGGTTCAGTTTCGTAATGCAGCCATGCAAAAGTTTCAAAGCTTTTCTTTACCTTGAGAACAAAAATCACGAAATTTATTATTATTATTATTATTATTATTATTATTATTATTATTATTATTATTATTATTATTATTATTTATACACCTGAGAACATGGTGAATTTATTAATGCCTGACATAGAGGTTCGCATTTCGACATAGCTGTCCAGGTTTCCATTAAAAAGTAATTTTGATAACTTTTTCTGTCCCCCAAGGCAGGGCCGGCCTTAAGTCGATTGGACCGATTGCTCCCCATCGGGCCCCGCGCCTAAGGGGGCCGCGCGCTAGTTGCCGTCTATTCTATTGTCCAGTCTAATCTACTCTCCAGTGCCGTTTCAACAACATATTAGGCCTCAGAAAATACAAGCGTGTTGTGGTTGCTATGACGAAATATTGCTCCTAATATATGTAATTAATACATGCCATTCTACTCGCGGGGCCCCCGGCAAAGTGGCTATAGTACCGTTAAGATGCCTCTGTTACTCTTGGTTGTCAAGTACACACAACAACATATTGCTATACAGGTACATCCATGAACTCCATAAAGGAGGGTATGGCCTCTTCCAAAAAAGTAAATGAATAGTTTGTGTTAACTTTCCGGGCATGAGCAAATATTTTCTAAATTTAATGTTGCAGTAGTTTATTTATTTATTTATTTACGTTTACAACTTAATTACGTTTGTAAAAATAGATATTATGACCTGGGAGTATGCTGCACACCTCAACACTCCTAACACTCCTACAATGGATGGAACATAGTAAAAAAAAGACACACACACACGGAACATTAACATTAAATTCAATGCAAAATGAGTGAAAAATAATTCCTCCATGTATCTCAAAACCAAAAGAGGGAGATGACTGAAATTCAGCTCAAATATAGAAGAGCCTATGTAGATTCTTCGTTTAAAAAAATGTCCTAAAATGGGGAACATAAGAGAAAAACGAACGAAACATTAATATCAATAAAAAATCAAGGAAAAATACATAATTCCTCCACTTATCTCAAAAACCAAAATATGGAGAAAGCTGACATTCAGCTCAAATGTCGAAGAGACTGTGCAGATTTTATATTTCAAAAGCAAATTGTCCTAAAATGGGTGGAACATATTCAAAAATCACGAAATATAAGCGCGAAAGTCAATGAAAAATTAAGGAACAAAAATGAATTCGTAAACATATCTGAAAAACTATAATAAGAAGATGGATAATTGAAAGCTTATTGTAAAGACATAATGAAGCGCTTAAAAACAATGTATAGAACGTAAGGTGCATATGGATGAAACATTGTCAAAAATCAAGGTATTTGAGTAAAATTAGTAATAAAATAAAGTATATGCATCTTCTTTAAATTACCCAGAACGCCCCATGCGGAGTTTACGTGCTTGAAATATCTCACATCTGGATTTGGAATCTCCAGTATCGATTTAGCACTCAACGTGTCTTTTGACCTGATGCTTGTCACAATCTGATCCTTATGGCAAACCGGATAGGTCCTTTCCTTACACACACCCCTGGGCGTAAAAATATTGTTTTCTTTGAGTTTGTGTAAAAATATATACCATTATTCTGTGTGCACACCCCCTTTTATTTTGAACACCCCACTAAGAAAAGTTCCTGGCATTCTTACTGATTATGTCATATGATACTACCGTGAACATCGAGATGGTATCAAATAATTCAGCCTCAGTGTGACTTCTTTGCATATTGTTTCTCTTATTTATAGATATAATAAAAGTGCAAAACTAGAGGACAAACTTTGCCCTTTCCTCCGAAAAATCCCATGGATGTATTTTTAAGAAAAATTAAGTCATAAAAATCGGATTATACTAGTGAGTACTGAATAGATGGCTACTTATCAAGGTTTTCTTCTAACTCGAATAATCCACTGGAAAATATGTCATCCATCTTCCATTAGTTCCTTAAGGTTTGTGATCGTGTCTTCACCATTTCATTTTGTCTGCAGTCGATAATAACTTCAAGCTGATTATACCTTTTGTAAGTAGCTGCATACGATGTTCTCACTAGCATACATTAGGTTTTCTTGTCTTGAATTATCTTCAAAAAGATACAGCTATTAAGAAATCATTGAATCAACGAATTCAAATCAATGTGCATTTCATTATGGCTTGCAAATATAAACTTATGGAAATATAGTTTTCACCATTGTATTTCTTGTAAAATTCTAGCCCAATTTGATATATGGCATGACCCCACTTCCTATTTGAAAAAAAGTCGAGTGAGATACGAGACGGCCGACTTCAAGATGGCAGCAATAATTATCATATCCTTAAATAGATGTCTACTTCCTCCCGGCCTCTTTCCTAGATGTTTTTTCATCCCTTTACCTGTTTTACAAACAAAATGAAATTTTCAAACTTGAAACACATTATTATGGCTTATTCTGATCAATCAGGTTCTTGGTCACTAAGGCCGTTTTTATGTCTGGAGGCACTTTAAATTTTGCTTATACTCATTTCCTGATATTTCACATTTCTCTGCCAAGTTTGGTCAAAAAGTAGATTTCGACATCGATAGTCTTACTTGTAAGAGTAAAAATCTATGAAATACCAGTACAGAACCCTCTTCAGAAATTGCGAAGCAAAAGGGTGAAATATTTATTTTAAAATTCACTCAATGTCTGCATTTCCTTAAGGAAATGGCTGAAGACCTGAATTTAAGTTTCTACGCGGTTCAGTCAATTTTAACTAATGATTTGAACATGCGTCGAGTGTCCACGAAATTCATTCCGAACGTGTTATCACACGAGCGGAAACAACACAGATTTGAAATGTCTCAAGAACTGTTTCATCGAGCCGAAATGAACTCAGATTTATTGAATAGGGTAATAACAGGTGATGAATCATGGGTTTATGGGTATGACCCAGAAACAAAGGGCCAATCTTCTCAGTGGAAGAACCCAGATTCACCAAAACTACAGAAAGCGCGACAAATTCGGTCGAATGTGAAGACAATGTTTGTGTTTTCTTCGATTCTAAGGACATCGTGCATCATGGATTTGCCTCTAGGAGGCAGACAGTCAACCAAGAATGCTAAAAAAGTGTCCTTCAGCGTCTGCGCCAAAATGAGCGGCGGAAAAAGCCTGTCCTTTGGGAAGAAAATAATTGGATTTTCCACCACGACAATGCACCAGCGCATTGTGCGTTCTCGATCCAGAAATTTTTGGCCGAATTCAAAATTTCTGTGCGTCTGCAACCCTTGTATTCCCCAGATTTGGCCCAGGCCCACTTCTACCTCTTTCCTAAATTAAAATTGTCATTGAAAGGAAAGAGATTTGACTCAATTGAGGACATTCAAACAAATACGGAGAGAGTGCTTAACACCATCACGGAAAATAATTTTCAGGCATGCTTCCACAAATGGAAACACCATCGGAATCGGTGTGTTCATTCAGCAGGGGACTACTTTGAAGGAGATCCATCACAGTAGGCTGTAAGTACTGCCATTTTAAAATTACAAGCCCAGTCTGAAAACTTTCCAATCACACCTTGTTATATATATATATATATATATATATATATATATATATATATATATATAATGTTCCCAATCGGGGTCCGCATTACCTAAGGCCAGCCCTGCCCCAAGGCACACATTGACATGAAACCTTGCTTCCTCACTCATTCATAATACTAGGTATATATACTCGTTGCGACCTTTCAATCAATTGAAAAAGTTGTCATTTTAATCTCTATGGAAATCTGGATCCAAGGTTTTCGTAAATGACAACGTACATATTAGTAGAATAAACAATTTACATTCTTTCAAGCGGAACTAGAAAACAAAAACAAAAACAAACCACTTGGTGTAACAGCCCATTTGTGAGCCTAAGCCTGCTCCAGCGCCATCTTCTAGCAAACGGCTGAACTACGTCCAGCTTAGCGGCGAGAACGTGATCAGCCCAGCTACGACGCCCTGTCCCTAAGAACCGCATCAGAAGCTTTCTAAACTTATGGGCCGTCACGTCTTGTATTCACGTGACTACCCAGATGCCTCACGACTAATGATAGGTAAATTCCCGGGAAGATATTTTTCGGGAATATTTCCTGGGAATATTCCCGGGAAGATTCCAAGATCAATATTCCGAAGATTGCCATGGGAATTTATCCGGGAATTTATGTTCAATCAGAAAGAAAATTGCATTCCATTACTATATTATGATTTCAAAATTGAATTAATTTTTATATCACTGCATATTATTACTGTAGTCCACAGAGGATTCTTTAAAATGTATATTCTGAACGGTACTGTATTACTTTATTAACACTTTATTATATTTAGAAAGTACACATAAATGTATATTTATTTACAATATGTTCTATCAATTAAATATGTGTGAAAAAATTATATAGTAACAGTTTAAATTTATATGTAAGTGGATTTGCTCAACTTGACTCTATTACTGATATTATAAACACATTAAATTTATAAATGTTATAAACAAATTAGATTGGGTAAATGCTAGAAGATACATGTCTCACCAATTTATCAACATTTGCGCATACATATTTACCAGGGAAGCAAGAAAGTTCGTGCGCTTTTGAACCACTCCCGCTTCCATTTGGCTGCTGTGGCGACATCTGTCCCCGTAGCATGAAAGTTTTGACTGTTTGGGAAAGCTTATTCATTGACGCATCTGCCACGGTGAATATAACAACGCATTTGTCAGTGTAGTGTGTAAAAATCGCTCGTGATCATGTCAGTGTCAAAGGAAGTTTTTAGAGCTTGTTTGCTTTACGAGTTTAAATTGGGGACAAATGGTGCAGAAGAAGCTAGAAAAATATGTGTTGCGCTCGGAGAGGGTGTAATAAGTAAATGTACAGCACAAAAATGGTTCCAGACCTTTTCAACTGGTGACGAGACCTTTCAAGATAAGCCTCGCTCTGGGAGGCCTAAATCAGTGGATATGGACCACCTGAAGGCCTCTATTGAAGATTATTCCAGTCAAACATGCGAGGAACTTGCTCACCGATTCGAAGTAAGCAGGAAAATTATTCGGGTAAGTCTGCATCAGTTGGGGAAGACCTGAAAACTGGGTCAGTGGGTCTCTCACGAGCTGACCGCTATGAGCCAAGTTCTAAGACTGAATATCAGTTCATTTTTGTTGACGAGACACAAAATCTGTCCAATTTTGGACCGTATAATAACTTGTGACGAGAAGTGGGTCATGTATGACAATAAAAAACGGTCATACCATTGGCTATCACCGAATGATCCGAAGCCTTTGACTGCAAAACCGAACATCCATCAACACAAGGTTTTGCTCTGTGTTTGGTGGACTACAAACGGTATCGTGCACTACGAATTCTTGGAACGTGGTAAGACAATTACCAAAGATGTGTACTCATTACAACTGAGAACGGTAGCCACCAAATTGACCCAGAAACAGCCAGCACTAGTAAACAAAAGAGGTGTGCTTTATAACCAGGACAACGCGCGCCCTCACACCGCAAAACAGGCGCTGGAAGTAATTTCAGAACTTGGTTGGGAGCTTGTATCTCATCCTCCCTACTCCCCAGATGTCGCTCCTTCGGATTGCCATTTATTCTTGGCCATAGACAACTTTATGCGTGGCAGGCAGTTCAAGACTGAACAAGACGTCAAAAATGCAGTTGCTGAGTTTTCCGAATCTCGGGAACAAATATTCTACAAAACTGGCATTTACAAGCTTGTTGAGCGCTGAGAGAAGGTTGTAGAAGCAAATGGAGGCTATTTTGCCGAATAAACAAACCGTTAAAACCCTGTAATTGACAGTTTTCTTCCATAGTATAAAAGCGCACGAACTTTCTTGCTTCCCTGGTATGTTCACAAAATTTGCAAGATACTTACTTATCTTTATATTTTAGCACGTAACATTGTCATACACGACTTTTCATTCTACCTATTTCTCGAAATTCCATACGTTAATTCACATGTAAAAGAAGTCCGAGTACTTCTTCTGAAATTCGAGTCAGAGAGAGGAGACAGACCGACGTCTATTACTAATGGTGGTTCAGGGTTTATTAATAGTACTTCATCTCTATTTCTACATATTTCTAAATTACTTTACAAAATGGTTCCTTTTCATCATTTGTAAATTAGTACTTTGCTAATTTTGGCTGTTCTTTAGCATTGGGGGCAGCTTTTGCACCTACTTTTTTGCGATATTCTATTCCGATGCGTTTGTTTTATGGTTTCATGCGTTAAATTACGTTACCAACATTAAATTCAGACAGCGTTGCAGAGCGAGCGTTAGCGAATGAAGTCGTGTTAGAGCCCCGCATGGCACGTTGTTTTCTATCTTCGTTACCTATAATTCACTTTCTTTTCTCACATAAATCACTTCCACTTACTTTTCCGTTTTGTATAAATTCCCTACTGCCCTAAAAAAAAAAAAAAAAATGTGTTCGATACTTTCTTGACTACTTGAACATCACTATCAACTCATTTCTTCCATACATCATCCTATTTTTTGCTAGTTTTGGCCCCCCAATTCTAAACAATTATCTTACTTTTTAGTGCAAATGGAAATGGAACTTAAAAAATCATATTATTAGGTATATAATGTACTGTCAAATAATTTTTAATTTTTTAAGCTGAAATTCTTTAAAACCTAGAAGTAAATCATAATATATTAAAATAAAGTAATTAGTCATATGGTTCTTATAATTTGGAAGATAAAGTAAAGAAATTGAAGTAAATTCCTTCCCGGGAATTTATAGACCAGGGAAAAACCCGGGAATATTCCCATTTTTTAAATTCCTTCCCACCGGGAATATTCCTACTGTCCATCACTACTCACGACGCTGGGTGAACGTCGAAAATTTGGAAGCACCGACCAGTAATCGAACCTGGGACCACGCGGACATAAGTCCAACGTTCTAGCCACAAGATTACGGTGTCCCCTTTCCAAGCGTAACTCTGATATCAAAATGAATCATGGCCAGAAAAATAGAACTCTAATCCTTGGTATTGGATTTAGTTCAATAAAATTAAGACATATGATTTGCATCGTATTCAACCAAGTCAGAGACGAGATGCCCTAAAAACTTGCCATGGAACTTGTCGAGCTAGAGAGATCGACAGAAATTTTATGATTGCAATCCTTATTAAGGAAAAAAGTCTAATTGTTGAAAAAGAGAATGAAAATTACATTTTAGGATAACCCGTCGATGAACGCTGGAAAATAATCTTAAGACAAAATATTCATGTAGTGGATAGTTGGTTGGTTGTGCTGTCCGGCCACCGATTAGCCAAGTACATCTGGTGACGAACTACTCAACTATTATGGTGAGTTTAGTTTCACTGATGGTTACATATGATATAATCGATAGGCATGGTATTAGATGCGCAAACCAGCTAGATTCCTGGCAGCCACTTGTATCAATGGCAATCAGGAGTGTCCCCATCCTATACGATAACCTCTTCTACTCACAACGACAGAGGAACCTGTCTTGCCATGATGGATACCATAATAAGCACGGCAGAGTTGTCGTTGTCGGCTAACGTATTCCAAGTCGAGGTTTCGTAAGACATCGAACTTTACCGTCCAGGGGCTGCAGACGCTGGAGCTAGCAATAATTGTGGGGGCAAAACAAGTGTAACCGGCGTGTTAGATTGAGAGCGTAGGTAAAATTTTTTATGTAGACCCTACGTTAATATTTGTGGTGAGTAACCTTAAGATAGTGAAACTTCAATGGAACTGATCCGGAACACAAGTTGTCCATGCTGAGGATATATTCAGCTTACTCAAGAGCAATGATTAGAGACCAAGAAATACAATAAGTTTCAATTATTGCAATGAAGAGGATTGTTAACTACAATAACTATAACTACGATTGGTCACGAGACTTCAGACATCTCGAGCGTAAAAGGCAGTATTTTCCTTGTTTCTGAATTAACTAACACGGTTTGCTTAACCTAAAATTGTGGAGACTAAAAATTTATGAGTGATACTGTCACTTAAATGTTATATCCATTGCCCCATAGGGCGCAGACAATTCATTATACGAAACACGCAAGCTTGGCTTCTAGCTTTCGAGGCTGGTTTCCGCTTTAGTTTCCGTAGTGCTCTTCATAAGCGTAAAGTAATCAACGAATATTGATGAACACAAGCTGCAGAAGTTTACGTGGTTGGCTAAGTAAAACTCCACAACTTCGTGGATACTCAATTTATAACTAACGTCTGCGCATTTGTACATCTGAAACCTATCCTTATACTCGGTAGATTCATAATTTTCTTAAGTGCCGAAACTACTTCAGGAATAACAACTAACCATCTCATTAAAGGCGAAAAACGCGAGAAAATTGTAATTTTGAAGCTCTCTACTTTGAAAAATATGAGATATATCAAAGGCAGTTAACGAAATATTAGAGGAACTAGCACACTGTCTATCTAAATAATCATGTTTCAGAGTTAAGACGTATTGGCGTAATGGATTTTATAGAGGGAGCTGGGGTATAGATTACGTTCTTCCAACTCTCTCTCTCTCTCTCTAAAATCATGTGCGCCGATACAATCCAGCTCTGACACATAAGTATTTAAATAGACAGTGTATTTGTTCCTCCAATAGTTCTTTAATCGCATTTGATATCTCTCATAATTTTCGAGCTAGGCACCCTCAAAGTTACAATTTTCTCGATTTCAGCATCACGTAACTTTGAAACAACGCGTTTTTGCTTTACGTTCATATGGACTTTTTTGTTGTTTAGGTGTGAGGATTTCACCAGTGGATTTTGACTACATAGTAAATGAACACCCTATATGTATCTATCTATCTATATCTATATCTATCTCTCTCTCTCTCTCTCTCTGTAGTACAAACACAAAATACATAAATACCTTAAGAAAAATATTGTCCATCGCTATCCACCACTTTCGCCCATCTGTCAGGCAATGTACGGATTCCGTGGCGAAAGAAGTCCTCATCCTTGGAAGCGATCCAGTCACAGACACATGTTTCGATATCTTCTGAAGAAGTAAACCGCTGTCCAATCAAATCGTTGTTCATGCAATCGAACAAGTAGTAGTCCGAAGGAGCAACGTCTGGTGAATACGGCGGGTGGGGTAAAACTTCCCATCCGACATTTTCAAAATAGGTTTTGACCGGTTTTGCGACATGTGGGCGAGCGTTATCATGTTGAACAATAAGTTTATCATGTCTGTTCTCCCATTCTGGTCGTGTTCTGGCCAGAGCTTGCTTCAAACGCATTAATTGTCGTCGATAACGTTCTCCATTCATAGTTTCACCCGGTTGCAGCAGCTCATAGTACACCACACCTTTCATATCCCACCATATGCACAGCATAACCTTTGCACAGTGAATATCTCGTTTTGGTTGTGATGGACCTGGTTCACCTGGTTTCACCCAGGCCTTTTTTCGTTTAGGGTTCTCGTAATGGATCCACTTCTCATCACCCGTAATAATTCGATGCAGAAACCCCTTTCTGCTCTGTCGTTGAAGCAGCAATTCGCAAATGGTTTTTCGTCTTTCAACGTCTCTGTCTTTCAATTCATGTGGAACCCAATGTGACATCTTTTGAATCATTCCCATGGCTTTCAAGCGTTTGGAGACTGTTGTTTGATCAACGCCTAATGCTGCTGCAAGTTGTTCCTGCGTTTGACACGAATCCTGCTCGAGCAATGCTGTCAATTCTTCGTCTTGAAATTTTTTTGGCTGTCCAGCTCGCTCTTGGTCTGCCAAGCCGAAATCACCACTTCTAAACCGTGCAAACCACTTCTGACACGTTCGCTCAGCTAGAGCATGATCACCATACACTTCCACCAAAATACGATGACTTTCAGTCGCACTTTTCTGCATGTTAAAGTAATGCAGCAGGACACCCCGCAAAAACACTTTATCAGGCACAAATTGCGCCATGTTCACTTAACTACAAACTGGTGTTGTTGACGCTTTAATCCACTGCCCTATACTACGAACGATACGCAATGACAGGGGTTTGCAACACATGTGTGGATACACGGAACTGTGGGACGCTCCGTTCGTTGCGCCATCTCTTGTCCACCCGCACGAATTAATTCCTAGACCAATATATATATATATATATATATATATATATATATATATATATATATATATATATATATATATATATATATATATATATATATATATATATGAATGGATGTTCCAGTATAACTCTGAACCGGTTGAATCAATTTTCCAGACTTGATACACAACATAAGATTTATAATATGGAAACCAATACTGTGGGAATAAAACACCTCCAGTAACCTAAGTGGGCCAAAGGGATGAAAACTAAAATTAATCACAAGTAACTGACACTGGTTTCAAACCATTAGCTCTCAGGATTGCTGTGATTAAGAGTGACACTCCAAATGTCGAATTGTGGGTGTAAGACACACTTAGCACTGGAGGACATGAAACAATAAGTGAATACGACCGACATTACTATTGATTTCAAAGTTTTGGGGGTCGCTAAGCTGATTGGTTCCAAACCCGATGTCGTTTAAGCCCAACTTCAAGCTAAAAAGGACATGTCAGTTGGCCCAAAAATTGACAGTGGACAAGATCAATGCCCTTGCTCGTCATTATTTACACAGCTCTTTAGTTTAGGATATTGTTTGTTCGTATATATATGTGCTCGTTCGTGTGTGTGTGTGTGGAAGAGAGAGAGTATGTATGTGTGTGTGAGAGAGAGAGTGTGTGAGTGTGTGTATGTATGCATGCATGTATCATCCAATATAACTCTGGAACGCCCGGATCAATTTAAACCAACTTGGAACAATACGACTTATAATCTACAAAACATACTGCAGAGGTAAGACATATCTAGTACTCCTAGACAGCTAAGAAGTGGGTGACAAGTATCCTATCCATAGTTTCAATTAAGTTATGTGTTAATAATATTTTAGCTAATTCGGTGATCAGGTTAACATGTATGATTAATATGTAAAAAGTCTCTTACATGATGACTATGAAGAACGAAATATATTTCAAACTGGAGTATCATTTGGGGAGTTAACTACAAATCTCCCTCTTAAATTATGATATCATTTAACGTTTGATACTGATGGTTTATAAGCGAGAATGATCACATTCTACGTAATTTACAACAATATTGCATTCCAAGTCGGGAATAATGCCATGTACCTGCGTAGCTAAATTAGAATTGCGCAAAATACCGTTTCAAGCTCATTCAATGCTTTTGAGAGTGAAAACCGTATGTTTTCTACTGATGTTATGTTCACTGCTTGTACTGCTGTCTACCGAAGATTCTTCTCATTTGGTAAAATGGAGTCATGAATAATTAATACATATCAAAATGTCGATGGACGTCAAAGTGAGAACGAAGATCTAAATAATCAACAAAGACTTTTCGATTATGTAAAATATCTCAACTATGAACACACAATATCAATTTGCGCTTCATGTTGACTGAAATGCCCTTCTCCTGTTCAATACATCAATGTCGTTATATCACCAACTTTCTTTTGTCGCTTTCTGTGCTACTATCACAATTGGTGTGAAAAATGTCTTGTAATGCCGCGTTCTGACCTGGTTATAACGTTGCTGAATATTTTCTGTGTTCTAGTTAAACGCTTCCTCCAGTGTCTCTAGTGTTTGGCTATAATCGCCCTGAGTTATAATCGCCCTTCGGGGTACACTCAAAAAATTTGGTATGAAAAGCAATAAAGTAGTCCACTATATGAAACCCCAAGGGTGTGGTTTGATTATGCCAACTTGTATTCTTTGCTCTGATGATGCACATTTTGTGTTCGTAATTGTACTGATTTGAACAAAATCGTAGACTCTCACAATGGGAACTCTGATGACACACTTAATTACAATAAAGTCATGATTCATACATCGTTGGAAACTCTATAGAACGCAGATCTCAACGAGGTAACATTTGTACAATTCCCTCCATATTCTTAGTAAAAGGCGCCCTGAAAATAAATGTAATTTACGACAAAAAAGTGAGACTCAAAAACTTGTAAAACTTTGGCCTCCTCCCCCATGCAAGCAACAAATACGCATATAGGGGTATTAGCATGTAGTGAACTACTTCATTGCTTCCTAAACCAATTTTTATGAGTGCACCCCAAGGGGGAAGGAATGCCATCTCCAAAATCCTGATGTTAAAAAAAAAAAAGAGCTTCGCACACCCGTCCGTTGAAGTAGTGTCAGATACATGAAATACATATCGGCGGGATGCTTCATCCTTCATAATCACATTGATACCAAAATTATCTTCCTACTTTAATTAGAGGGTAAGTTATAGAAGTGTAAATTGAATCTCATCAAGGGGCGACCAGAATGTATTCTACAGCATGAAACGGCTCAATGGCACCCCTACCTTTATTTTTTGAACATTTCTGTACGTTTTTCCAAACAAACAATTTTTCTTCAAAACAATCAATAACAAACGAAAAACAAACGATTGGCATCAGTTTGGAGTCGAAATTTGAAAGTGGGGGCTAGGGTGAGGTTGAAACCCCAAACTTTATTTTGTGAATATGTCGGTATGTTTTTCGAAACAAACGATGTTTTCTTCAAAACAATCAATAACAAACGAAAAACAAACGATTGGCTTCGGTTTCGAATCGAAATTGGAAAGTGGGGGACCAGTGTGAAGTTTCCCCCCATGTTTTTTTGAATATGACTGTACGTTTTTCGAAACAAACGATTTTTTCTTCAAAACAACCAATAACAAGCGAGAAACTAACGATTGGCTTCAGTCCTGAGTCGACATTTCATACTAGAGAGCCCAGCGGGAAAGTGCCAAGCCCCAAATTTTATATAGTGAAAATCTCCGAAACTTTTGCGAAACAAACAATTTTTCTTCAAAACAATCAATAACAAACGAAAAACAAACGATTGGCTTCGGTTTCGAATCGAAATTTGAAAGTGGAGGGGCTAGTGTGAAGTTGGCCCCCCAACTTTATTTTTTGAATATTTCTGTACGTTTTTCTAAACAAACGATTTTTTCTTCAAAACAATCCATAACAAACGAAAAACAAACGATTGGAATCTGTTTGGAGTCGAAATTTGAAAGTGGGGGGGTTGTGTGAGGTTGACCCTCCAAACTTTATTTTGTGAATATGTCGGTATGTTTTTCTAAACAAACGATTTTTTCTTCAAAACAATCAATAAAAAACGAAAAACAAACGATTGGCTTCGATTTCGAATCGAAATTTGAAAGTGGGGGGCTAGTATGAAGTTGCCCCCAACTTTATTTTGTGAATATGTCGGTATGTTTTTCGAAACAAACGATCAATTCTTCAAAACAATCAAAAACAAACGAAAAACAAACGATTGGCATTAGTTTGGAATCGAAATTTGAAAGTGGGGGGGCTAGTGTGAGGATGACCCACAAACATTATTTTGTGAATATGTCGGTATGTTTTTCGAAACAAATTATCATTTCTTCAAAACAATCAATAACAAACGAAAAACAAACGATTGGCTTCGGTTTCGAATCGAAATTGGAAAGTGGGGGGCTACTGTGAAGTTGCCCCCCATGTTTTTTTTAATATGACTGTACATTTTTCGAAACAAACGATTTTTTTCTTAAAAACAACCAATAACAAACCAGAAACTAACGATTGGTTTCAGTTCTGAGTCGACATTTCATACTAGAGAGCCCAGCAGGAAATTGCCAAGCCCCAAATTTTATTTAGTGAAAACTCCGTAACTTTTTCGAAACAAACGATTTTTTCTTCAAAACAATCAATAACAAACGAGAAACAAACGATTGGCATTAGTTTGGAATCGAAATTTGAAAGTGGGGGGGCAGCGTTAAGTTGGCCTCCCAACTTTATTTTGTGAATATGTCCGTACGTTTTTCGAAACAAACGATTTTTTCTTCAAAACAATCAATAACAAACGAAAAACAAACGATTGGCTTCTGTTTCGAATCGAAATTTGAAAGTAAAGGGGCTAGTGTGAAGTTGGCCCCCCCAACTTTACTTTTTGAATATTTCTGTACGTTTTTCGAAACAAACTATTTTTTCTTCAAAACAATCAATAACAAACGAAAAACAATCGATTGGCTTCAGTTTCGAATCGAAATGTGGGGGGGGGGGGGCAACTTCACATACGTGAGACTCACTACCATTCTCAATTCGTTAAATCATTGTTGTACTCTGCGATTACATTGATATGCAAGGTATTGTGTTTTTCAAGTGAAGAGGTGTATTGCAATCGATTTTTTTCTGCAGATTACGAAAATAACCTTCAAAATTGTGTATCACGTCAAGTTTTTTTCAGAAATCACGAAAATGTCAATTAAAAAAAAAAGTATTTTTTAACCTATAAACGCTTGCCATGGAATTCATATCTTACGTTGTCATCCCTGGGCCACTCCTAATCGTTGCAGAGACATGAACCACCGCTTGTTGGAAAGCTAATAGAACAAGTAATGAAACGAGCTATGTTTGGTGCATCTGAGCTCCCATTCGTAGAAGAAGAAGAAATTCGAAATATTTGTAAACAAAAATGTCATTGTTTGACTTTCCGGCCACGCTGGCAACACTGTTAGTTATTCTACGTTTCTAAAACAACTAATACAAGTTACTCACATAGTCATATCAACCATATAGAAAAATGAAAGCCGTAGCTACAATAGGAAGCGAGGGAAAAAATCGAAGTGCAACCATCGTTTATAAATTTTTTTGTTCGTAAACAGTCACGTTGTTACCCCTGGCGCCTCCTAATTGTCACAGAGACATGATCGACACCTTGTTGGAAAGGTAATAGAGTATTCCTGAGCTCCCATTTGTAGAAGAAGAAGAAATTCGAAATATTTGCAAAAAAAAAATGAATTTCCGGGCCACTGACAACACTGTTAGTAATCCCACGCTGATCAAAAAAATTAATACAAGTTATTTACATAGTAATACCAACCATATAGAAAATGAAAGACGTAGCTACATAGGAAGGTAGAAACAAAACGAAGTGCAATCACCTGTATAAAATTTATAATTTGGTTTGTATACATTCCCATTGACAACTCTTGCGTCTCCCCGACTCCTAATTGTCACAGAGATATGAACGGCATCTTGGTTGGAAAGCTCATGAAACAGGGAATGCAACGAGGTATTAGTCATAGAAGAACGATAAGAAGAAAGAGAGAAAAGAAGATAATTATAAATACATAGTTTAAAACATACCACCTAACATTCGTCATCGGGCTTCCCTTGAAACTACCTCTTTTTGGATTTTCGTTGGTGTTCTTCCGTACAGTCTCTTTTTAACATCCACCAATAGTCGACCATCATATGAACAGTCCACCTTCCTTGGTATCTCTTTTCCATCACTTTAATGTCCTGATGGAAACGCTCACCATGTTCTTCCGTAAAATCACCAAGATTGTCAGGAAAGTAATTGCGATGAGCATGAAGAAAGTGAACTTTGACGCTCATGTTGCAGCCAGGAAGTTTAAAAGATTAAAATTTCTCGTCGATTAAAACACTGTAATTTGCAGCCTTCTTATTCCACAAAAAGTTTTGTACCACATTTCTGAATGCAGCCCATGCTTGTAATTCTATCTCACTCATACTTTTCTCAAATGTTTTGTCTGCCATCAATTTTCGGATTTGTGGGCTTGTAAAAATTCCAGTTTTGATTTTTCTGACGTGATAGATGGAAATTTACTGGCAAGGTACTGAAAGCATCTACTATCTCTACTTAAAGAAATCATGAATTGTTTCATTAAACCTAGTTTTATATGTAACGGTGGCAACAGCATTTTAGAGGGATCAACCAATGGAAGTGAAACAATGTTCCTTTTTCCAGGTATGAAAGTACTTCTGAATGACCACTGCTTTCGAACCCAATGTTCAGTTCTTGCTCTGGAATCCCACTCACACAAAAAGGAAGAATATTTTGTGTAGCCTGCTTGTTGGCCTAGCAATATTCCAATGACTTTGAAATCCTCACACACGCAACACTCATAACGCTTCTACTGCACCTTTTCCAGCAGAAATTGAAGGCTTTCGTATGTCTCTTTCATAGTCGCTGAATGTGCTATTGGAATGGACGGATGGAAGTTAGTATTGTATAATAAAACACCTTTTAAGCTGGATTTGCTGGAATCTATGAACAGCCTCAATTCTCCTAAATTGCAATTGATGTAGTAGAATTTCATGACTGCCGGAATGTGTCAACAATATACCAAACCATTTTCCTCTGGAAAAAGCGGAACTAATTCTGCCTCTCGGTGTCTGTACCAGGAGAATTTCATATTCGTACCCAATAAATTGTTTTCATGAAGTCGCGATCTTAATTCTGCTGCGTCTTTAGGTAAATTAAGGTCACGAACCTAATCATTAAGTTGATACTGGGTAAGTACTTTTGATTTTTTTTTTACCAGCGTAGGATTACTAACAATGTTGCCAGCGTGGCCGGAAATTCAAAAAAATTAACATATTTTCCAATTTTTTCGACTTTCTTCTTCCTTTTCTTCTACGAACAGAAGCCAGGGTTACCAAACATATTTCATTGTATTCCCTCTTCCATTACCTTTCAAACAAGGGGTCGATCATGTCTCTGTGACAATTATTAGGCGCCAGGGGTAATAACCTGGATGTTTACGAACCAAAAAAAAATTATAAACGGTGGTTGCACTTTGATTTTTTCCTCGCTTCCTATTGAAGCTACGACTTTCATTTCTCTATATGGTTGGTATGACTGTGCAAGAAATTCGTATTATTTTTTTAGAAACGTAGAATAACCAACAGTGTTGCCAGCGTGGCCGGAAATTCAAAAATTGACATTCTTTACAAATATTTCGAATTTCTTCTTCTTCTTTTACGAATGGAAGCTCAGATGCACTAAACATAGCTCGTTGCATTGCTTGTTCTATTAGCTTTTCAACAAGAGTTGGTTCATGTCTCTGCAACAATTAGAAGAGGCGCCAGGGATGACAACGTCAAGATATGAATTCCCTGGCAGGCGTCTACATGTTAAAAAAAATCGTTTTCTTTTTTTTTCAATTTTGACATTTTCGTGATTTCGTTCTGAGAAAACGACGTGATACGCAACTTTGAAGGTTATTTTCGTAATCTGTAGGAAAAAAATCGATTCGGATACACCATTTTATTTCAAAACAACAGAAAAAAGTTGAAATATGCTGATCAGTGTTATTTATTGCATCTCTATCAAATACGTGGCATAAATTTCTTCCCGCTTCATTAATGCTGATTAGAGCAAACAAAACCGTTTAATGGCGACCACAGGCAGTAGGTTACAAAAACAAGCAGCCACTGACACATTCCTTTCCTCATTCTTACCCATTTTGAAACGAAAGATTTAGACAACCAATGAGTGAAATGCCGCCATGTACAACTTAAACAGCTGGTAATAACTATCGAAATTTATAACAATATAATGGATCTAAAAATGGTATTTTATAGAATGTGGTGCTTTTCATTAGTATACATATATACAAGACACATATCAGAAAATATTAACTTGCTTTACCACGTCATTATTGTTCGTCAATAACCATCCCTTGAAATCACCAAGTTGAAAGGAAGATTGCATCGAGATAATGTACTTTATATTAGGTTATGCTAATGAAATGTTTTCCGGAGATATATCATTTTCAGAAGCCAAAAAATTTGAAACAACCTTGTTAACCAAAACAGTCGGCACCTACAATCACACACTTTCACCTTCGTTCAGCCAACTACAGTATACCGTGTCGAAATTAGTCTTTCCCCTGCGATGCGAAGAGGTCCTCAATCGCATGCTGTATCAATCGAAAGCCTCCCCCTCCCAAAAAAGTGATTAAGATGTTAGAATAGCAGCAGGAGAGACACATGGCAGTTAAGCTGGGTGGGGATATTGGTTACTATGGTAGATACTGTGTAAACAAATGATGGAGGATTGCAATCAGATCAAGATGGATCGTGGAATCTCGTATGTTCTCTCATGTAGTGAAATTCCTTTTTCTTATTTTGCCCATATAATTATATCAGGATTAGTTGCACCACGATTACAATCAGATACTCACATATGGAATGTAGAACTAGAGAATATACATATCTATTAAGTAAATAGTATATTGATGTTTATTTTAGTACAGAAACTTAAGCCTAAATCAGAACTTAGGAACGTACTCTTATGAATGTGGAGGTATTCTGATAAGAAAAATAAATAGGAGTAAGTTGTGGCACAGATGCAGATTATATGTTCCCTCTCCCAACTAAGATTGGTTTAGGCTTACTCTAACTTTTAGGGGAATTAAGTGTCAACACTACCATACAGAAACAACACCTCCTTAGTGTAAAGGGATGCTTTTGGAAACTATCCTGGATGTTAATCAAAATTCTGACCATTCATTGTTATAGCAGATCAATTTTTCACCTGATGTCACAATTCGATGGATTAAACTTTCCTGGTTTTTCCTTGCAGTCACAGAACTGCACATCTCCAAGAACCTTGTTTGTCAGTTTCAACTCATATGGCATACATGAGTCACCTTTTCATCTTACCGCTTGCATGGAGCAATCAAACGACAACGCTATGGTGTATGTCAAATTTGTCTGCAACTGCACAAACACTTTTTCGAGGACCGACTTTCACTTCGTTTCTGAAAAGCTTATCTGAACATGATGTTGGTCGGTGCCGAGTTGCATATTTTCTAGTGCTATGTTGCTGGACTCGAAATGGGACAAACCAAAAGCGTTTTGCATTAATTCACTATTAGTAGCCCAAATGCTTTGTTAATGTAGTTTTTTGCTGTTTGTTGTGTAACGTGTCCCATTTTGAATCCCTAAAGAAAAATTATCACCATTTTGTATTCTTGGTGCACTTTCACATGACAACGATCAACAATGCACAATCTTCTGATTCTTTGGGCACTCAAACCTATTTGCGTTACGTTTGCAGAATCTATGATGCACACCTTCAGAGCTTGTGACACGTGACCTAAGTCCATCACTGTGACGTGAGTTTTCAATCATAAATGCAAACACACATTTCAGCAACTTGTGTTTAATTGTAGCGCAAAATCATCTGTCCTCCTTTGAAAAAAGGTGTCGAGTTAATTTATACGAAAATTGTCGTTCAGGGGATTTTGGAATTAGATTTCTGGGCTTTTGCCATCTATTGCCATGTTATCCTTTCACGTATGAGGGATGATGTCCCTCGTCGATTATATTATCCGAGGGAAAGGAAGGAAGAAAGGATTGGTGAAGGAAAGAAACGGCCTGAGCCTATCGTTTAGGTACCATCCCGTCATTGTGAGTAAGGGAAAACCAGAAAAACCTCACTCAGAATGCTGGCCTGAAAAAGCTTTTACACTTTTCGTCCGAGTGTTCCCACCGGGGATAGAACTCTCGACCACTCGCACCAAAGACTTGAATGTTAGCGGCTACACTACGTGGAGCCACGCGAAAATAGTTATGATTGTGGAGTTATGGTATAAGTAATATCCCAACTCAAACTCTCTTTCCATTCAAATTATGATATAGAAAACTTAGTGCATGTTCCTCGTTATTCCTGGGATCAGCTTTGGATCAAGTTTTTATTTTTGACTACCAATGAGTAACCACATTCAAATGTCCGTATCTTTTAAGTTATGTAGTATAGTTTTAATGTATATGTCTGTCTTTTCAAGGTAGACACTCTCTCCTGTAGACCAAATTCATCAAAATATTTCATCTAAGAGATTTTAAAAGAATTGTAAATATTTATTTATTAGTTTTAACAATAATATTTCAACTGTTATAAAAGTACAATGTTATCAAGCAAACCTAAAAATAATTACACAGTTTGTAAAATTGCTGAATTGCTAAAGTTTATTCAAATAAAGCACACTACAATAATTTTATGATTACAAGAGACAAAAAGAAAATAATGACAATACTTGTTTTGGAAACTTATGAGATAATATTCTTGATTTTATATTTTTTTTATTTTTTTATTTTATTTTTTATTTTATTTTTATTTTTATTTATTTATTTATTTTTATTTATTTTTTTGATGTTACTAATTTGCAGCCACTACAGATTTCATCATATTGCAGATCTTAAAAAAAACATTCGTAGGAATAACGCTCAGCACGAAAAACAGTCTTACTACAATACATCAGCATTCTATTTTAATTGCGACAGAAAAATCATACAATTACAAACATCCCATCAATATAAGTTTTATATATAGTTTGCACACATACAAAACCAACTTTTTTCCTTGAACGTCAGAATTTTCATGTGATATTATTCAAGAGAAGTTGTAATTGTAATTGTACTATATAAAGTGAATCATTTATCTACTCATAAACAATATTGAAAAGATTCAAAACATGAGATTTTTTTTCTGCTAATAGATCTATACCATGTGAAGCCGCTCCAATTCGTTTTAGGCTCAGTATTCTTCCATAGCAATGCCTTCCATAACATTTCCTGTACCATCCACTTTAATACATCCGCTGGGAGACAAACAATGATAGCCAAATGGACAACAATGCTGCAAATCACTGCAGCAAGTAGCCTATAAGCAGAGAAGTTTAGATTATGAGAAAGATTTTAAGAATCAAAGTACTTCATTTCATATATCAACTAAGTGAGACATTTTGTTTTGGTTTGTAACATTGTTATTAACAATGGCACATTTAGTCTTTTATTACCAAGAAAGGTAATTCAGTTACAAAAATGTTCGTTATTCTGGAAATTTTTGATAAAAATATTTTAGGAGAAAAGGGGCTCTTCTTCTTTATGTTATGTTTATTATTGCACTAATTACTTTTAGTTGCGATAAAGAAATACGCTATGAAATAACTCAATTATATATGTTGGTATATTCTGAACTACTTGAAAATAAATACAGAATATTATTGGTGTATTACTGATTATATATAGCGAAGGAAAAAAAGGGCTGTAACATACTGTATGTATCTTGTGAAAATAACCAAAGTCAGCATCAAATCTTAAAGAAGAAAAATATATAGTTACCAATGAGTATCTCAGATATGAATATTTCCGTCAATTCTTCCAGCAACATTTGTTTCAGGTGGGTTCAAAAGACATCAGTTACATGTTTAATTTACAATAGCTGTTTTGTATTGACTTATGAACATTATAATGGAACAGAAAATTTGAATTTTTATTTAAATTCTCGAAAGAAGGGACTTTAAAAGAGAAAATGGATAAAAGAGAAGAAAGATAAAAAAATATTTATATGAAAATAAAGTGAAACACATAGCCTATGCTCTCCTCACCTAGCAGACTTATTGTTTGGAATCGAAAACTTGAGGTTGTTTACCTTGCTCTTCGGTTGTGAATGCAAGTGACAAGACTATTTAACTCATCCATAGGGAGTTAGGACATGTTAGGATAGTTAAAGTTAGGTTAGATTAGGCTACGTGAAAAAATTAAATTTCAATTAAGACTGCCCACTTGAGCTTCGTACACCACCTGAACTTTATATTTGTCACCAATTACCAGAAAACAGGACACATTTTCACAGAAAGTTACATTTATTAATGGAAAACCAAATTAACCAGCTTGGTAGATACTGTTAAGTTTAAACATAGGATGAAGGTTAATGTGTTTCGAATTATAGCTAATATTTAATTTCAACATAATTTATTCAACACAATATATTTGTAATTCGCTGTGAAGCCAATACTCCTATCTCTCCTCAGTTTCCCTCTCAGTTAATTTTGAATGATGTATCACGCGATATGTCATTCCTCTAATTAAACCTCCTGTTTTCCTCATCACACCACTCTTAAAGTGTCAGCAATGTAAATAAAAGCGCAGACAAATAAATTATAATATTACTTACGATTCAAATTTTGAAAATGTTAAAAGAAAACATTTTGCTTGGAATTTAACGTTCCCTTTCAATTATATTCACCTCATATTACCTTGCACTTTTCATATCTATAGATCCCATGGTTGTTTTGTTTAAAACAAAATGTTTAAAACAAATGATTAAAACTTGTTTTAGACAATTCATTTTGTTTAAAACACATTTTGTATACGTTTTAAACATTTTGTTTTAAACACGTGTATTTTTAAGATTTGTATTAAACATATGTTTATTTCTTTATTTATTTTTGTAAAAAGGAATCTGCAAAAGAAAGAAAATTGTCAAAGAGTGCTCCCTACTCAGAAAACTTTTTTCTTCCCATGTGAATTTTGATTTCTCGTGGCTACAGCAGGTTAATATGGTTATCTACAATTTATTTTGTATCTTTTTCCCCTTATTTTTAACGTATATTGTATGGTTTAAATGCTTCTCAGTTAACTTTCGAGCAAGTGTCGTAGTCGAAGGTTGGACTACTTGTAGAACTGATATTAAAAAATAAATAAAATAATTATCATGGAAAAAATTTTTATGTTGTATCCAGAAAACAAACAAAAGGTTATTTGATAAATTGCGGTTCTGAAATTAAAATATCGTAGGCATTCGTTGATATAGTACATGTTGGTTCTCAGTCTCCATACAACTTCGAATTGTTTAACATAAGTTTTACAATAAGAGAAAAAACGTCGTTTGGAGCAAATTTATTAAAGTAACTCAAACTCCATCAGATAAGAAAACGACTATACGAGTTCATTTCAAAACGTATAAGAAAGAAATGGTTGGTTTAGTTCAAAGAATGAAGAATCATTTTGAAAAATGCAATGCTGTGAAGAAACTGGAAACCCAAATAAATGTTAAAAGTGTTGAACCGAAAATTGCTTCTGATGTGATTGAGATGCAATTGGAAACTTAGGATAAGAATTAATTTTGTATCAACAATATCTTTTTCATTATATTGTGAAAATTTTATTTCGTCCCTCTTTCCCATCTCAGTTCTAAATTTTCTTAAAAACTTTACACCTTGGCATAACTTGTATGAAGGGACCAGGCGAGAAAGAACAAGGTATAGCAGTCGCCCGCGTAACTAACCATTAAAGCGTGATACTTATTGTAACATCAGTGCCGAACGTCAATGTCTGGCACAATTTGATCTCAATTTGTTCGTCTGTCTGTATGTATGCACCTCGCTACAGGGTGCAATTTTCAACTTTGTGGTGGACAAACACCGTGCTCGTGGGTTTTCTCGGGGTTCTCCCGTTTCCTCCCACTTTCTTCATTCCACCATTTCACTCATCTCTCATTATCACCGTCTCCTTTAGCCTAATCGGCATAACCGTGGGACGTAAAAAAAAAAGAAAAAGGTGCAATTTTCGGTCTTTTAACATTAAATTTTGAGGGTAGAGGTACGAGACGTCGGAATTTGCTGTATAGATTTTGACTGCGATCAGACGTGAAATTTCAAAATTAGAGGTTCGGATACCACTTTAAAGCAGCAGAATAGTGCTTAGTTGTCATTATTTCATTTTAATAGAAATATTTAGCCTAAAGAGAGTAAAGGAAGTTAATTTTTGGTTAAGAATAGAGTACATTACGAATCCCTGAAGGTAGGTTAACATAACATATATATTAACATATAATAATCCCTGAAACTAGACATATAATTCTCTATTAAAAGTAGTTAAACAGATGTTGAAACGTATTCCATAGTTCAGTTTCTGAAGGAGAAAGGGGAGCATTTATCACAATATTTACGTTTCCAGTTTTGTAATTTTAAACCGACTTGTTCTCTTGTGATTGTAAAATTCTTAGTTTAATCATAAGCAACACAAGAGATTAGCAATTCTTACTCAAATAGCCAATCGTAAGCCCGGAAAGGCAACATAAAGTAAATTGTTTAGACTGTTAAATTTAATACTTACCGATTGAAGTGGACAACAAGAGAATCTGCCTCCTCCGATTGGACAACACGTATTGTAATTAGGACAAGTAGACCGACCACCTGGACACACCACACTGTTTGGTTTTTTCACATATTCCCTTTCATTGTTTGCCTACAAGTAAAATATATTAACACTTGTGTACTACCGAGATATTGCTACAAAGAAATTACCATGAGGTCTTCCAGAATCCCATCTAAATTATGTTCTTTACGCATAACCATCAAACAGACAACTAAATATTTTTAGTGGCATCTTTAGCATACATTGGAAATAGAATGCAAGAAAAAATTTAATTGTAATCTCACTTGTTTAAAAGATATATCATGATAAACACATCTGGGGTCCCAAAAGACCCC
This sequence comes from Thermobia domestica, assembly GCF_964235325.1. NCBI lineage: Eukaryota > Metazoa > Arthropoda > Insecta > Zygentoma > Lepismatidae > Thermobia > Thermobia domestica. The sequence continues at coordinate 130,559,505 of NC_137466.1, read as the reverse complement.
ACGGTTAAAAATAATGGTTAAAAATAAGTATTACGAATAAAACAAGCATTTTTGAGTACATTCTTTACTTCATGGTCAGGTTGGGAAGCTTCGTGTGATTCCAGTTATAGCTGAGATAGTACAAAGGTAACCAAGAAAATTCCGTCGCTTTTTATGGAGGTCTGTGTTCAATTGGCCCTCAGACCGTGAGTTGAATGCGAATGGAGATAAGGCGAAGGTCAGTTGTTAGTGTACCCAACATACTACTTGGTTGTGGAAGTTCAGTTACAGTGCGAACTTGCGTAAGGACAGAATGAACATGAGACATCCACAGAGTGTCATAAGAGCGTGTATGCTGTAGGAGTTCAAATTAGGGTCAAACGCCGCTGCAGCCGGGCGGAAGACATGCCACGCCTTTTGTGAGGATGTTCTGGCTACACAGACAGTGCAGCGGTGGTTTAGCAAGTTTAAGGACGGTGACGAAACATTCGAAGACGAAAGATGTACCGGAAGAACAACACATGTACAAAATAAAGTTCTTCAGGTAGCAACTGAGGCCACCAATTTGCAGACATGTGAGGAACTGGGACCATAATTCAGTTTGAGTTGAGAAACTATTCGACAGCACCTTCATCAACTCGGGAAGCACCACAATTGGGTCGATGAGTCTCTCAGATTTGACTCCGGGCCAGAAAGCAACGCAAGCAGACACCTGTGTTTCTTTGCAGTCTCCTCTAAGGAAGGAATCATTTTGCACAGGATGTTGATATGTGATGAGAGTGGGTCCTGTACAAAGCTCCACGGTGCCATTATCATTGGTTAGCATTCAATGAACCTGTTTTAAACCAGCCGAAACCAGCACTGCACCACAAGAAAGCCCTCCTGTGTGTTTGGTGGACTGCTCGCGGCATCGTTCTTCGGGAAGTACTACCAGCTGGTCGGAGCATCAATGTAACTGTGTACTGTCAACAGTTGAGCCGTGTTCAAGAAAAACTCAAAACTCTGTCCAGCACTTCTGAATCGCAAAGGGGTCCTCCTGTTACAGAACAACTCTAAGATCACGTGGCTAGGATGACCCAGCACACCATTCTACGCCTTGGATGGGAAACACTATTGCATCCGCAATACTCCCCGGACATTGCACCGTTCGATTATCACTTGTTCCATTCCTTGGACAATCACCTTAGAGGACCCCAGTTCAAAGCCCTAATAGAGGTGCAAAATGCACTTGATATCTATCTTCTTCGCTTGACGGCCCACCAAGTAGTGGAATTCATGGCCTTCCCGAATGTTGACAAAAGGTCGTCGATGCAGATGGGGACAATTTTTGATCTCCCAAGCACGTCTTAGGTTACATTTCGATGTTCGAAGATGGTGAGTGAAAAAGTGCCAAAGTTTCTTGGTGACCTTCTTAGTTTTAAAATTCCATTATTTGATAATTTTGTTGTAATATTTTCGTAACGGTAGAATATCCCTTACAATTACTGAGCAACAAACGCAACATAATGACTATGTAATAAAAAGATAATTTCTTAAACTTAGTTACCTGGGTTTCTAGTTAAAACTTAATTTAAACTTCCAACCAACTGCCTATTACCAGTTTCCATATTATGCATCTGTCATGTGCAATTGTCGTTTTGTTAAGTTGAAGTGATACCAACTCAGAAAGTCGATTTATCATCGCCTGGGAAATGAAAGAACTTTCTGTACATGTGTTGATTTGTCGTATTTGAAATTGTTTTGTGTGTAAGCTGGTACGAAGGGTGTTGAGAATTTTCAGTGCGTGTCAATGGCAGAGTGTCCTCGTTCGATGGATCTAGCTGTGTTATTTCTTCTGTGCTTTTCTTGAATAGAAACTGGCTGTGAAAGGGGCCAGATATTTTCCTCTTGTTGTCATGCCAGTTGCTGTTCTTTGTGCAAGGATAACCTTAAGCTTGTTATTGTATATGTGTGTGTTTGGTTACATATGTTAACGTTTTGTGTTGTTCAGAGTTGAATGTATGCCCGAAATAAGTGGATGAGTATTGGTAGTGTACGTGCAGTTATATATACGATTAATATATTTGCATAACCATTGGCTAATATCCATGTTTGTGTGCCAGCACTGCCTTTTTGTCAACGCTGGATTTCTTATCTCCTGATTATATCAATTGATGTGGGTAACCGAGAAAGTGAAATCACTCAGCGTAAAATTATAATGAATACAAAATTCTTTTTATACATACTGGTAAGTAATTGGTCGTCCTACTCTATTGTCATAGTGCCCGTCTGGCTGCCTGAGATAAATAAGCTACAATCTTCCCTCGGATAGAATGCCGAGATATGACGAGACGAAAATTAATTGTCTATGTACTAACAAACTTACAAAATACTTCCAATCAGAGATTAGCTTCTGTTTCCTCGACAGAAAGAGACCAAAGTACTTACAAGTACTTCTATGTTTTTTTTATTTATTATTGCTATTTCCAATTTTTCTTCTACGTAAATATCCTGGAAATTACATATATCGCCTGAGAACTGTCCAAGTACTTTACGTATGTATTAAGTAAATGTCATACATTGATCAGATACTAATAAATTTACTAAAAGCTTATAAGGAAAATGGAAAAGATTAAATCTAAGTACCTTCATTTACAACCAAAATATAACAATGAAAATATGGGTTAATGGCATGCTATCGATTCTTCCAAAAATATGTACGGATGCGTTTCCTAGGTAGTTTATTTCTCATCAGCAAAATTTGGATTATACAACTAAATACATTAGCTAATTTAATTCACTATCATAAAAATTTGCATCATTATTGCATTGTTGCTTATATTGCCGAACTTTCATCGTCACAAATTTCTGATAGATGGTAAGCAATAACCAATGATGCAACAAGATCTGCAATATTTAGAATATGATGCAATTGATGAATCACTGTGAAATGCACTCCAGTAGAGAAGTATATGTGTATTTTCTCGGGGTTTCCTGTTTTCTCCAACTTTCATCACTGACTCCCTTATCCCGGTTCATAATCGTTATGTGCTAAACTCAAAAAGAATATCAATCAACTGACATAAAGCGGGTGATGATAAAAAGTTATGTTGGCGTTACAGTACTAATTAGAGTAAGTGTACCGAGGATCTTTGAAACGTGAGATCAGAAGCAAATGGGAATCGAACAAGAAACGCCATCGACTTGTGTTGCGAGCTACTCGGGTTGGACTTCGTGTGGAATCGAGTGTGGTTCGGATCCAAATTAAGCTGTAGGTTTTAGTCTCATATAGCCTCGGTGCTAAAAGGAACTTTAAGACTCAATTCAAAAAGCTATTTAGCCAATGGGAGTTCACTAAAGCACAGACCCAAGTTCAACATTTTGAAGTGCTTAGAATATACAACTTGTCTATCTGATAACCAAAAGAATCAATGGAGACTAGAACTGTCGATAACCGCACCTAAGAGGTTTGACTACGCATAATTCAGGTAGGTAGTCTTCCTACAGTAGTGGCTCAAATTCAAAGAAACGCCATCAGAAAACAACCAGCGATTGACCGTGATCTAAACACCTCAACATGCCTAAGTCTCATATGTTTACCAATGAGATTGGGGTTGAGCTACTCGTAGATTAGTCAGCGTAAGCAGTAGATGAAGTTGAAAATAAAATATTTCTTCAGCGTTATGTAATCAATCTTTACAGAAGAAATCTTATTACTGATGAAAAGATTTCTATCATTGAAATCATTCAACTGACAAAACAGCAGGATCTACTTTGCAAGCTCATTAAAAACTAGCAAAATTGCAAAAGAGCATGATTGTGCTTCTATCAGGGATTAATAGGGAGTATACTATTAAGAAAGAAGTACACTAAACTTCATTTGTGTGAAACATGTAGTTAAAATTTCTGCTTAGGTCTTTCAGGAAAGATTTTGGAATTTACAGTCAAAAAAATATCTGGCATATCATTCAAACAGCAAAAGTGGATCCTCCAACAATTTTCTGCACCAGCCCACTAGGCTAAGTTTACACATAAGTGACTTCACTTGAATTGGTCACACTTCGTATTTTCAACAAGTCTGTCTTCCAGAGCACTGAACTTCTGGACCATACGTTGTGTTCTGTACTTGTAACCATGGCTTGCAGCAAGTTAAACAGTAATGGGCGTCCTACACAGTTTTTGCTGCTGATAGTAGCACAATTTCCCGCGACAATCACATGAAATAAGATCATGAGCAGCGTTGACCTAACACCTACGTTACGACCAATGGTTAATGTCTTAAAAATTTATTTGTGTATTACGTGAGTAATTTTATTTTAGTCGCCAATAATAATTAATTCATTAATAAACATGTAAAATTAGTTATGGTATTACTAGGTACACTGAATAATTTAGACAAGATACTATATTGAGTGATTTCAACTAGGTAGGTAGACTCCTCTAGCCCCAATAAGGTATGTTTCTACCCTTGTGACCGAGAGCGTGGTAGATTATCATCAAGTGCTGGATGCGTTGACCACGGAAGCAGCACAGCTAAGGTCTGCTAAGAACAGTATTGGAACTCCAATACGTAAAATATTATAAGTAAAGTTAAAAATTAAAAAAAAAACTAATAAAAAATTTAATTCTTAACTTTCACCATGTTAGCAATTGGTTCACACACTGTATAATGTCAGTATTAAACTGTAACTGAAACTATACAGACATCACAATTGTTCAACAATTTATCAAAGATGTTAAATCATTAATAAACATACCTCACATTGTATTCGCCAATCAGGGGCTGGGGACGAAATTTCGCATTCATACGTCTCGCGTGCAACACTTGTCATTATTAAAATTAAAAAAACTAGTATTTATGCATTCTAGTCTAAAGGAGAAATACTATTTAAATATGTTAGTAGATTAAGGAAAATAGACTTGTTAAACGTTATTTATTTTCAGTTAAGCGTTATTTATTTTCACTTAACATCCGGAACCCATGAGGACTATCCGCTGACTCTTACATCATTTCCTGATACTTATGAGCTGCTCTCTCCGATAAGAGCAAACGATGCACTGTACTTGCAATTTAACTAAAGGAAAACAGTTAATATCTTGACACGCATATTGCGGTTACGTTGCGACATAATTCTATTGCCTACAATACTAATAACAGAATATATTAAACCTACCTCGAGACAGAAACCTTCCTTAGTGCAAGTGCTACCACTTGGACAGCAATGTTGTTTGTCTTCGCAGCAGACAGCATTAGAATGGGGACAGCAGCCATAAGAGTTCTCAGATGTCAGGCAACAAGTGTGTTGATGGGGGCACTGACTCATATCAGGACACTGCTTCTTACCAAGAGCTGCGAGTATAAACAAAATGCAATTTCACGTTCAATTGTTCGTCTAAAAATAAATTCTCACAAACTACTTATATAAAAATATTCAAAAAGTTATACAATTTCGTGTGTATCATCACTCAGTTCCTCAAGAAAGTATGAAGGGGCAAATCTGCAAAACGTACACGTGTTCAATTACGTTCAGATCCAGGGATTGGCGTATCCAGTCATCAACAAGTCTATGTTACATATTTTCGACTTCATTGGCGTCGTGCTAAAGCGATATGATACCTTATCTGCGGTTTCGCCAGTGCAACCTGACACCGCATGTCCATGTCATATAGACGTAATGGGATTTAATTTTGTAACCATTGGCAATGGAAGGTGCTGCTTAAGCTGCTCTGTCAGTTGCTACACAGTTGTACGATGATTTGAAGTGACAATCCACGTTAATGATCGGTGGGACCTGTCACTCAGGGATATCTTCTGACCACTGTTTCTCTGTGCCGATGTATTTTTTTCGTGAACTTTGTAGGCATCATCAGCTTGGATACTGTCACTCGCGACACATCTAACACACTTGCAACTTTCGTCATGCTCGCATCGCATCGCATCACCAACAATTTGCTCTCTTTGGAAATAAATTAAATCACTCATTTTTATACTATCATCATTTTTCCAGTTCACTGCACATTTCCGTTTTATTGCTCCTTACGTAATACAGAATTTTTCTAACATGTTACCACGAACAGCCTAGCATTGTATTTGTCACCTGAAAGTTGCCAACCGGGATATCTCATGTGTTCCAAATACAAGTATTCACATTAAGATTATAAGTATATTAAAATGTTTGACGTGTGTCACTTTCGATGGTAAAAGGATTAAAACTCCAACTTCTAGTTAGTCATACTAGATTTACCATCATTCAGTCAACAATTGGATTTCATGACAAAAAGAAGCCTGAACTCTTGGATGTAGAAAAGTCCTCTACCACACTTTGCACACCCAGTCTACAGGAAAGTTCTCCGTCAACAAGTACCCGAGACGCCAGAAGAGGTAATCCTCAGAAATGAAATGAAATCTTTGAGATTAACGTCCCACGTTTATGCCGGTTAGGCTAAAGGAGACGGTGATGATGAGAAATGAATGAAATGCTGGAATGAAGAAAGTGGAGGAAATGGGAGAACCCCGAGAAAACCCATGAGCACGGTGTTTGTCCACCACAAAGTTCACACAGCGTGAGCTGGGGTCGAACCAGGGACCCCAAACACTGGAGGGAACGCTCTACCACTGAGCCATCGCGCCCTCGAAGTAATAGTCACTGGGATAGATTTCAGTAGAATACAGTTGGTGAGGAAGGATTTCATACTGCAAATACAAGAGAGTCTATAGCACCCTCGACCATCATATGGGCATGCATTGTCGTGCATCACTACTACAACGTGACTGTTGATCATTGTTGAATATTTGTGGCCAAGTTTGTAGCGCATGTTATGGAGTTCGGCACTGTGATGATCCGCAGTGATAATTTCGTCTTGACAAAGGAAGACGTAATGGATCCCCACGATAGATTGCCACACCAGCAACAACACCTTCAGTGGGTAGACGGGTGGTTTATAATCACTCGTGGATTTTGGTTACTAAACAATGACTGTTTTGATTTTTCAATTACCGTAGCAAGTCCAGTTCTCTTCAGAAGTGACAATCTGGTTCAGGAAACTTTTCTTGTTATTTCGTGCAGTCAGAAAACTCCACACTCTCAACGACTATTCTAGTTATTCTGTATCAACATATGTCGTACCCTGAATTTTAACTTTTCCACTATATTGTTTGTGAACAGACGTCAAAAGTATGTGTTCTTTTATGAACAGTTTTCCGAAAGTTTGCTTCTACGATGTTCCTAAGGAGCGCATCAGGACATGTTGGTAACCGTTATCCACGGGACTCATGGAATTCCCAAACCAACGGCGTATGGTACATTCATTCACCACTCCTCACCCAAATGTACATTTGATGTGTTTCGTGTAGATGTCCAATTTCATCGTTGGTTTGAATTTGGCGTCCGTTTTAAGCACTGAAATTATATGGGACTGGACCTACAGTTTAACATGAAATCCAAAACAAATGTAATGCATTCAAAGCGGTTGCTAGATGCCCAAAATGTCCCTGCTTGAACTGTAAAACATTCACTCGCAATTGTGTGTTCTTTATGGTGAATTTTCATCCGACTTTGTTCAACAACACACTGCCTCCTGATCAACTGGGCACTCCAGCTATTGTTCAGAACACGTACAAAGTTTGTGACGTCATACCTATGTCTTTGGTCCACACAGTGGTTGTGTTATAAAGGGTAATTTCCAATCAGACGAAAAATCAGGTATAAATAGTGACAAACATTGAAATAAACATCTACCCATCCTTAAAAATTATCATAAATATTATTAAAAATGAATAAATACTACATAACACTTAAGTTAACACCATGACTATACAACAGAATGAACGTACAAATCATATCAGCAATAGTTGTCAACTTCAAACTATGCGATGTTCAAAGCACAAAGGAATCAAATCCAATTACCGAAATATAACAAAGTTACAGTACGGTGTACTGAAGTATATGAAAAAGGTAACACTATTTTTTACATTATAAGAGTTACAGAATATATTAACAATATCTGAACACGAATCTTCTCATCTCTGATAGGAGCTCCAGGCAGAGATCTTAAAGGTAATATGTCCAAAATAACCAAAAATTGGCGCTGAACGTGATATAAAGAAAAGATGAAACTGTAACTGTACGAACGAAATTAATAACAGATTAGGTTACAGCTGATTAGTTGAAAATTTGAAATATCATAAAAGCAGCGTAAAGTCCTTGAAAATGTCGAATATCACAAAAGAAGTGTAAACTTGTCCGATTTACAAAGGTTTGTAGACATTGCTGCTGCTGTCAAAATCTCTTATGGAAGTTACTAAACTATTACCGTCATTGTCATTTCAGTGCTAACTCAATTATGAATTTTCTCTTTATTATTATTATTATTATTATTATTATTATTATTATTATTATTATTATTATTATTATTATTTAATCGTTTGTAAAAAAAAACAAGAGAAGTTTTCACATCCATTTATACGAAAATGTTTAAGTGAAGAGTAACAAGAAGAACAAATACTTACTAATATTAGTAAAAGTAACTGGCGTAGCTTGTATTTTCGGCTTCATCTCTATAGAATATCCACTTCGGTGAGTGCATCTGCCTCTATCGATGTCACACGTCATTCCTACAATTATGATAGGGTCACCTTTAATCGTATATATTAGCATATCTTTAAGTCTACACAAGAGTACCTCAGAAACATAATCGTTCCTTACCTATGTTATGTCTCACGAATATACTTCAAGGCTAAGTGAGACGGTGATGACGGTAATGAACGAAATGGTGGGTTGCAGAAAATGGGAGGAAACGTGACAACCCCGAGAAAACACCGCACATGGTGTTTGTCTACCAGAAAACCCATTTGGCGAGAGCTAAGATAAAACCAGAAACTCAATGCACCAAAGATAAATGACTGAGCCAAAGCAGTCCCCATTTTAATAAATTATTTAAGCTCTTAGGTGTTCCTCAGAAATTTTTTCTCAATAATTAAACGTATATTTTACTAATCACGTTCAGTAGTCTTACGTTCATTGGACTGAAACTTCCATTGTAAACTGAATTGGTGTATGCAGATATAATATAACCTACTTTCCAAACTATCTCTGACGTACCACTTGTGTAGTTATGTCACACATTTGTATTAAACTTTCAATGTAAGCTTATGAAAGGCTTTCGTACGCTACGACAAAAGTTATAGAACTATTAAAGAGATATTTTCAATACATCACTAAATAATTGTACAATATCACAGTGTGCAACGGAGAAATATTAGAAATATGCCAATCTATAGATCACACTGAGCTGATCAAGAATATATGAGTGTAAATGATCATACGTAATTTTCGAGAAAATTGGCAAAAAAAAAATTTTGTTTTTTGTAAAACTATTAATTCAAACTGTACGGTAACTATACCACATAATAAGATGAAACTTATACTTAAGTATATGCAAATCAAGCTTTTCCATTATTACACTAACAACAGGACAGTGTACAGAGTATGTTTAATTACATGTAGACCAAAATTATAATTAACTTTAAAACTACGTGTATAATTGTTTAACTATAAAATTGTCCAAACATACGACAAATTTGAATCTATATATGCCATTAAGATCAAGCAAATAGCATCATGGAAGATAAATTCTTAAGCATAGTTTCGAGAAAGTCAGGAAAACTGAATTTTTAATGGCATTAGAAAGTATGTTATTCGTTGCCAACATGATAGCTTACACTCTACTGGAATATATTATTTACTTACAACGATATATGTACAACGAGCACAACAAATGATATTGTATAATTTTTGCTATTGGCAACGATGAGAAAAAAAAGAAGAAGAAGAGGAAGAAGAAAAGGAGATAGATGAACAATGACGCCATTATGTACTAATATACTTTCAATTGGTGATGAAAAATACATATAATTTTAAATATATTGATTTAAAATACCATTCTTTGCCTAAGGTATGCTATTTCATATAGTGATTTGTTATAGAATTTAAATATATTAATAATACATAAGCGAACTGGAGTGATAGTTATATCTTAAATGGTGGTCTCGTCCCAGGAATTTTTGGATATAATCTGAAGTTTAGTAAGGTTAGCCAAAATTTTAGACTATATGATATTAAGAAATAAACGAGTTATTAATACCAGTCAAAAGATGGAAACCGTTCAACAAATTGTAGGAGAACAGTCGCATGAATTATCAAACACGAACTTTCAAAATTTTATACTTCAAATGAAACAGTTAATGGAAAGTAAAATGGAAGCTCAGTCAGTAAAATTAGAACAGCTGACGAATAATTTAGAACAGCAAATGATGAGGAAATTCGAACTGGGTAATAGTATACATGAGGACCCCCTGTCTTCCGTGCGCGAGGATACTTCATATTATATATTTATACGTTACCAAATTAAATCACTGCGTTGTCTTCATTATATGTGCTTAACATTCTATTTTTACTTTCTAGAATAAATTTTGTTGATTTCGATTCGAAAAATGTTAAATATTTTTAAATTTATATCATGATGCAGACCAAAATCCTTGTTGCATATAATGTAATGCGCTATAGCATATAAAGTACAAGGGCAAATAGGTACGTTCTTTTTTATTTTCGTATCAGTGGATAAGTAAATGAAAGTGGGTTTGTTACCCCCTTTCTAAGTTCGTAGATACTCAATGAATAATCCCTAAAAGTATGAGCGTCCAGCTTCTTCTGGAACTCAGACGGTCTTACGTATACTATATCCTCGAACTGTTTGAAAATTCACAAACAGCAAAGTTGGAACAGTTGGAAACATCGCATAAAGATCAATTAGAACAGTTTGAGAAATCCCAGGCTCTCAAACTTGAACAATTATCCCAAAGTTTGAAAGATAAATTTGATAGAATTGATGCTCGAATTGACGGTAATACAGCACAAATACATGAATTGCAGAGGGAAGTTTTGGAACTCAAAAATAATAGGAGTGCTAATAAAGAAGATAGCATAAATTTCTTAATCCCAGAAATTGATACGGAAATACAACGTCCAATAATGCATCAAGCAGTACACAGTAGTGAAGTAAATCCTGACATACCACGGTATAGATATGGAGATTGTAATCAATTGGAAAGTCACAGTGATGATACCAGTTCCAATTCTGTAAGTGAGAAGAGTGAAGAAAGAACACATCGGAATTCTGTAAAAGTAAACAGTAGGAAGTTAAAATCTGCTAAACCTAATCATGTAAAATGTCTAAAAGTACCGGTAAAATTTAGTGAGATCAAGTCATTAACTAAATTTAGTGGTCGAGTTGACGACATACCGGCGAGTACTTTTATTGACAAATTTGAATCAGAATGCGAGTTAGTAGGAATCGGTAAGTCTAACTTTCTTAAAATCCTACCTCATGTCTTATTACCCCCTTGCTCTATATGGTTTAATGCAGTTAAGTCAGGCATACGTAATTATAATGATTTTAAGAAAATGTTATTAGCCAATTTCGAGAATGATTTCATACTGGCTAACAGGGATGCCCACATTAGAAGTAAAAAGTATGACCCACGTGTAGATAAGAGTATTGTGGACTTTGTCATTAGCACATATAATGAGTTGAAATTATTGAATCCATATCAACCTGACTCAAGAATAATCGCATCTATTAGAGTTTTGTTGCCTTATAGACTGCAACAAGTTTTGATGACGTCGCAATGTATAGATTTTAATAACCTATTGTTAGTAGTCCAAAACTTTGAAAATCAAAGAGTTACACAATGTTATACAAATAATAATGCACGTAATAATCCTTTACCTATACATAACATAAGTGTTCAACAAAGTAACTGTGGAGGAAATAGAAATTCTAGACTTAATAGTAACGTAAATCAAACTAATAGAAATTCCAGATTTACAGGTAACGTAGACGAACCTAATAAAAGTTCTAGATTTACCGATATTACAAATGAAGTAAATTACAGAAACAATAGGTGTATTTTACCTAACACAACGAATGTAAACAAATTTGGTCATAATTATAACCGTGCAAATGGCAGAAATTTCTATAATCGTAGACAGATAAGAAATGAACCGAATCTTTGTAACAGTTCCACAAGAGAATGTGCGATTCAGTGTGACTTAGTAGAGGTGATGAACAATTCTACTTTAAACTAACGCCAGCTGGTGGTGGATGGGGTGAAACCACGCCAGCAACTCAAATACCAAACCCTAAAATTCTGAGTTCTTCGTTTGATAACAATACTTTAAAATCTTGTATTAAATCTTCTGCAGATAAAGAATATGATACTAGTGATAATATCAATTCCTCTGATTAATTTTATTATATGTAATTTTCGTTATTATTGTAATTATGTTCTTCATTGTCATTTTCATTTCATTTCTATTATTGTTATGATTGTATTGTAATGTTTATTTTGTTTTATGACATGAATGGCGTCTTAAATGTTTGTATTAGATACGCCCGAACAAAAGAACTCTGTTGCATTATACTTTATTTATAATGGCTTCAATAATAACTGTAATTAGATGTTAAGAGAAGAATTTGATTAGGGACCTGATAAAATAACTAAGTTGTGAAATTTCGAATTAGCCCTTTCTTCGACATTAAAATGAAATATAATATAATTATTATAAAATGAAGTATAAAATAATATTTATGGTGATAAAATATAAAGTTGTGTAAATGTTATAATAATGAATTGGATTTTTGCTATATACGAGGGCAATTCAAAAAGTAATATAACTCCATTTATAACATAGTTGTGATTACGGTCCAGAATTCTTCCTTAAATTATAAATAATTTAAGTAGTCCTATAATTCGGGAGCCATTATATACAACGATATATGTACAACGAGCACAACAAATGATATTGTATAATTTTTGCTATTGGCAACGATGAGAAAAAAAAGAAGAAGAAGAGGAAGAAGAAAAGGAGATAGATGAACAATGACGCCATTATGTACTAATATACTTTCAATTGGTGATGAAAAATACATATAATTTTAAATATATTGATTTAAAATACCATTCTTTGCCTAAGGTATGCTATTTCATATAGTGATTTGTTATAGAATTTAAATATATTAATAATACATAAGCGAACTGGAGTGATAGTTATATACTTATAAATTTATTTATTTAGCGTACATGAAAAGTAAACACTATCATGTAGCAGACTTCAACTACTGTTGTTTGATTTCTTCTAACAGTCACACATGAGCTTATAAGAGTAATACGCATAGTCCTAACAGTAATACACATATTCGTAACAGTGACATGTATGCTAAAAATAATATACACAATCTTAACAGTAACATACATAGTCCTACGCATATACTACTTGTAATAAATATCGATTATCTTACAAATAAGATGAAATAATAAGTATATATATATATATATATATATATATATCACAAACTCTCTAAAATTGCAGACCACACTGTCTACGACTGAATAGGCATTTTTTCAGTTGGATGGTATGTTTGCACATCGACACTCATATTCATTCTTCTTGCCTTTACAGATAGGAGTTAAACAACTCTTAATTCAAACGACTTTCCAGCTGTCTCAGAAGCTAGATCTTCAAAGGAATTTTATTTCTCCCTAAAAATCGAAGCGTGTCCAAATCATTCGATTACAAGGAGAAAATACATGAAAACATTTTTAAACAAAAACTGACTGTAGAATGTAATTTAACATAAATGTCCATTTTCCGAAAATAGTGTTCAGTAGAAAATATTTTTAATAATAATTAAGTCTTTTAAAATCTTTCAATTTTACCATAGTTAATATTCCATATATTCTTTATCACAAAGCTTCCAGCAAAGCATGTTGTCAGCGTTCACTTGAGGTCAAGTAATGTTTACTGGGGTGTCATTCCGTATGGTCTGTTATGTTATTCGCGTCTAATTGTGAAATAGGTCATCGAAAAGAACAACTTGTCTGTATTAAATTTCGTTCTAAACTCGGAGAAACGGCTACAGAAACGTACAAAATGTAGCAAGTACCATTCGATTATGTGTATCTGAATGGTGCAACAATCTTTCAGTAGATTGTACGTTTTCTAGTTTCAAGTATATCTAAAGAGCATAATTCTAGTCCTAGTCGCCTAGCTGAGAGTCAGAATGAGGAGAAAATTACTCAGAAATGAAATGAAATCTTTGAGTTTTACGTCCCACGGTTATGCCGGTTAGGCTAAAGGAGACGGTGATGATGAGTAATGAATGAAATAGTATAATGAAGGAAGTGGGAGGAAACGGGAGAACCCCGAGAAAACCAACGCATCGGTGTTCGTCCACCACAAAGTTCACTTGGCGGGGGCTGGGATTGAACCCGGGACCCCAAGCACCAGAGGTGAACGCTCTACCACTGAGCCACCGCGGCCCCCTGAAAATTACTCAGATGAGAATATGCAGAAGATCCGGTCATTGACTGATTGTCTGTGAAATTGTAAGAAAACTAAACATTCTACAGACTGACGTTACCGTTGTACATAACAACATGCCGTTGCACATAATATCCCTTCTTGTCGGGTAGAGCTCCGTGTATATTTCTTTCTGTTCCATACAGTGAAATCCTCTTTAAAACAGAAACGATTTGATACCATACATAACACTCAATATAAGAAGTCGAGAAAATTTCAGCGCATTCTACAACAGGCATTCCAGGGCTGCTTCTAGCGATGGTGACAACATTGGAAATGGTGTGTAGATTCAACAGGAAAATATTTTAAAAGGGTCAGGTCATATTTTCAGTTTTCTAGTAATTTCTCTTTATCCTTCTTTATTATTATTATTATTATTATTATTATTATTATTATTATTATTATTATTATCATTATTATTATTATTATTATTATTATTATTATTATTATTATTATTATTATTATTATTATTATTATTATTATTATTATTATTATTATTATTATTTGAGAAGAGAGACGGTCAAAGACAAAGAAAAGTACATGGAACAGATATGTGAAGAAATAATTGAACTTCAACGGCGCGGCAGATATGATCTGATGTACCAGAAAGCACAAGAATTAGGAGGGAAAGCAAACAAACGTATACGAACGTTCGGCACCGAAGATCAACAAGGTAATGTAACCACTGACCATGAAAGAATCCTTAGAATTTGGGAAGAATACATAAAAGATCTGTATGATCAGAAAAACCGCCGCAAAGTTATTGCGATAGAAGCAGAGGGAGAGGTGGATGATAATGGAAAAGGGCAAAGGATATTGAAAAGTGAAGTAGTACAAGCGAAGACATGCAAAGGAGAAAGGCCACTGGAGAAGACGACATACCAGTAGATTTGCTCAAGGGATTAGGAGACAACGCAATGAAAGTAACCTGAGTCGAGACTGGCCAAAGGATTTTCTTGATGTTACAATGATAGCATTGCCAAAGAAAAAGCAAGCAAAGAAGTGCAGCGAACACAGAACTATTAACCTGACTTCCCGCACTGGAAAGATCATTGAACGCATACTGAACAGGCGGCTGGAAAGCAAGATAGATGAGAGGTTAAAATTAGGATTCAGATCAATTTGGATTCCGGAAAGGAAAAGGCACCAGATATGCTATTGGATTGATTAGTATTATATCAGAAATAACTCTTGATGTAAAGGAAGAGTTGTGTTTGTGCTTCATAGACTGGCAAAAAGCTTTCGACCGAGTCAATTTAACGAAACTTCTGAAAATACTTAAAGAAATCGGAGTCAACTGGAGAGATCGACGACTCAATCAAAACCTGTACACAGGACAACGAGTGAAGCTGCGCTTGAATGAAGGAGAAACCAATAATATGGTGATTGGAAGAGGAGTCAGACAAGGATGTAGTTTGTTTGGGAATTGGAGATTTCAAAATTGGAGGGCAGATCATTAACAAGATCAGGTATGCAGTTGATACGGTTATAATAGCTAAAACCGAAGGAGGATTGCAGGAGATGATTGACAAAATAGTTGACACTGAGAAACTGTATGGAATGGAAATTAACATCGCAAAGTCGAAAGTCATGGGGAGAATATCCCGTGGAAACACGCCGTTACGGATCAGAGTAGAACAAGGAGAACTTGAAGAGGTCGATAACTTCAAGTATCTGGGAAGTATTTTGACAAGAGATGGTTACTGCACCAAAGAGATCAGTTCAAGAATTGCCATAGCTAAAGAAGAATTCAACAAGAAAAGATCACGCTTAACTAGCAGGCTCAATATTGGACTTAAGAAGAAGTTGGTCAAGTGCTATATATGGAGCATTGGACTGTATGGTTCAGAGACTTGAACATTACGGAAGTTAGAGAAGAAATATTTAGAGAGCTTCGAAATGTGGTGTTGGGGGAAGATAGAGAAGATAAAATGGACAGAGAGAACAACAAACGAAGGTGTTTTAAAACGGATAGGACAAAAGAGGACACTTCTAGCCACCATCCTTCATAGAAAGGCCTATTGGATTGGACAAATCTTGCGAAGAAATTGTCTTCTTTGCACCGTCATAGAAGGGAAGATGGAAGGAAAGCGAGGAATAAGAAGAAGAACACAGCTGATCGATGATTTGAAAGATACGAAAATATATTGGGAGTTAAAAGAGGAAGCTAAAGATCGAGAAAAGTGGAAGAAACATCTCCAGGCCCAAATCTAAAATTGAAAAAAAAAATCCTCATTGGTCCCAGGACCTGCCCAAAAGGCAGAATTATTATTATTATTATTATTATTATTATTATTATTATTATTATTATTATTATTATTATTATTATTATTATTATTATTATTATTATTATTATTGAACATCATGAAACTAAACATTTCACCATCAATCAATATGACAAATGGTTGATTTCTCTTCTTACCATCATTATGCTTATCTCAGAACAAAATATTGATATTGCCTAGGAAAACTACACTTACTAAATGTGTTTCAGTTCTCCTATGTTTTGATAATTTTCAGAGAAAATTGTTTCCATTCTTTTCGTATTACGTATCCCATTACGAAATATTTGGTAAAAACGTTGGATGCATTCAAAACTTTAGGTCGTTTTGGGCACCATGAGAATATAATAAAGCTTTGTTTTAAGAAGCAGAGTAGTTAAGTACATATATTAGATCATGGCTTCCATTTTAAGCATAGGTTAATCTTTATTACCATAAGTTTTATAAATATTATAATAGTATTGTTGAACAGAATCACATTTCGTTTATTGTAATATTAAGAATCTTTCTATTTTTAAAAGCCTTTGCCCGTATTTCCATTTTGTAGCCTGACTTCCTTACTACATAAGCGTATAGGAGTAATCTGCAATATCAAATAGACAATAAATTACATTTATTATTACTCAAAGTACAACGACTATGAAAAAAAATATTACCTGTTGGACAGCAATGTGTATTATCCTCACAACATGAAGCTTCTTCATAGGGGCAGCATCCTTGCTCTCCAGTTGGAAGAACACAACATGACATTTTTGATGGACAGAGGAACTGGCCACCAGGACATACTGTAGTACCTACAGCAGTCTCAATTAAAAAGAATAAAATAGTAGCATAAGATCTGTAAATAGAAGATAATCATAAAATAGTTATATAAGTGACTGTTTGATTTGAAATAAATCTAAAATTGAGGTTTATTACAATTAGCAAGAGCACCACTGAGTAGCATATCGTATTTACGATTACTGTCACGAACCAAGCTATTATTTCACTCATTCATTAATCGCAGATGATTTCATGAGAGATAAATATGCGAAAAAAGGATAATTGATCTGTATTATAAAATTGAAAGTGGCTATGTTTCTGACTCTTAATCTCTTGAACCACTCAACCAATCTCGATAACATTTTTTATGCAGATGCGGTTCTGGTCTGGGAGTGTCTTTAGCTATCCACTTTGACGGAACAACTTAGGGGAGGGGGAGATAGAAAAGAGTAAATAAAACGTAATAACTTTTGAACTACCAAACAGAGCTCGATCAAATTTTCAACATGGATGAGGTTTAGGATTGGTATGAACTTTATCATTTCACTTTGATGAAACAACGTAGGGTACGGAGAGGAGGAATATAGCCTATATATATATATATATATATATATATATATATATATATATATATATATATATATATATATATATATATATATATATATATATATAAGTGACTATATTCGAGAGTTAAAACTCTTGAATCACCTGATCGATCTCAATCAAATTCTCAACATAAATGAAGTTCAGGACTGGAAAGTTTTTTTAATAATTTTACCTTAACATAGAAACTAGGAAAGGGGAATGGAGGGGACAGATATATATGAAAATAAATGAAACTTAATAACTCTTGAACTACACAACCGATGACGATCAAATTTTCAACATAGATGAGGTTTGGACCTGGAACAATTTTGTCATTTTACTTTCACTCTTTGACGTAGAGGAGGGGGAATATATATATATATATATATATATATATATATATATATATATATATATATATATATATATATATATATATATATATATATATATATATATATATATATGTAAAAGAAATAAAAGTTACTACCTTTGTGACTTCATCACTCGTGAACCACCAGACCGATCTCATTCAAATTTTCCACATAAATGAGGCTCTCACTTGGGGTGGTTTTTACCATATCATTTTGAAGGTGTAACTTAGGGGAGGGGAGGAGGAGATATATAAAAATAAATAAAACCTAATAACTCTTGAAGCGATCTCGATCAAACTTTCCACATAGATGAGGTTTGGTACTGGGATAGTTTTAATCATATTACTTTGACGGTACAACTTAGGGCGGCGAGGTGAGGGGGAGATATCTAAAAATAAATAAAATTTAACTCTTGAACCACTCGACCGATCTCGATTAAATTATCAGCCTAGATGAGATTCGAGCCTGTAATAATTAGGTTATTTTACTTTGACGGTGCAACTTAGGGAATGAGGGATATATAAAGTTCAGACCAGATATGGTTTCGTCATATCACTTTGACGGTGCAACTTACAGGAGATTAAATCCAAACTCAGCACCGCAATTTGAGGAAAGGGAAAAAGGAAATACATAAAACTGATCAAAAATAACCCATATTAGTGTCGAATCCATTGTTTTTCGCGGTCGTTCAGATGAACGGTGACACTTCCGATGCCGTGCCCCGCAGTATGGAGGAAGGAGGGAGGGATATATATATATATATAAATGATCCAAAAAAAGTCAACATTAGTGTCTAATCCATATTTCGGTGTCGCTGAGATGAACAGTGACACTTCCGATCCCGTTTTAGATCAAATTCAGCCCCGCAACTTGCGGGAAGGGGACATGTATAAAAGTGATCGAAACTAACCAATACTGCTGTTGAATTCATAGTTTTCGGGGCGCTGAGATGAACAATGACACTTCTGTTTCCGTTTAATCCAAATTCAGCCCCGCAACTTGGGGGAGGGAGAAAGGGAAATACATAAAACTGATCAAAAATAACCCGTATTAGTGTCGAACCCATAGTTTTCGGGGTCATTGAGATTGAACGTTGATATTTTCGATGCCGTTTAAATCGATGCCACTAGAAACGAAAACAGCATATTTCACGGGTACCAAACACATGAGATGCGTCGTTGTGTATTTAAATTTTCATTTTAACTCAACGAAGCGGGTAATCGATGCTAGTTAAATATAAGTAAGATATTTTTCACGTTTACGAGAATGGAAAGAAATCACCTCTCTTGGCTAATAGGATTGTTACTTATTGGTCATAAATTTAATCCTGTCAGATTTGCGACTTATTCTCTACCCAATGATATTTTTTTTAAATTGCAATATATGTATCATGGAACCCACTGCTGCACCCTCTTTCAAAGACATTGAAACATATTGTTTCAATTTATAATTATTTATAATCAAGGACGTTACCCACAGAAACAGTTCTCCTCCAGAGAAGCAAGAGTTATCACTTAACACATGGAAAATTATATATGATACACAGATTTACCAATATTTTTTCATTTTCTTCTATATATTGCTGGCAGCAAAAAATAGGGTTGGAATGGAAAGATAGAAGACTCATAAGGAACTTATACATGAACCAATAAGTAAGTGTTAGGATAGGGGAAGAACTGACGGAAGAAAGTGCAATTGGAAGGAGAGTTCGACAAGGATGCTGCCTCTCGCCAACACTATTATATGTCGATCTAGAAGAGATAGTGCAAAAGAGCCTACATGATGATGATGGCATTTCGGTAGGAAGTAGAATGATTAGATGCATGAGATTTGCAGATGATATGGCGCTTGTTGCAGAATCTGAAAAGAAAATCAATAAAATGTTAGAATAAATGAGAAAGGGCTTTAAAGAACATGGGATGAAAATAAATGTTAGAAAGACAAAAGCCATGGTGATTGGAACGAAGGGGTCTGTGTCAAATATAAAAGTAGGAGGGGAGAAAATAGAACAAGTGAATAGTTTTCGATAGAATTAGTTGGGTCAGGCGGAAAACGAATGAGAGAGTGTTAGAAATGGGTGAGAAAAGAACACTTTTAGATATTATTAGGAAGAGGAAGAGAAACTGGTGGGCAATTGCCTAAGAAGAAATTGTATCATGA
This sequence comes from Thermobia domestica, assembly GCF_964235325.1. Lineage (NCBI taxonomy): Eukaryota > Metazoa > Arthropoda > Insecta > Zygentoma > Lepismatidae > Thermobia > Thermobia domestica. Next base: position 130,538,961 of record NC_137466.1, on the reverse strand, counting down.
GGGACGTCCTAGAAGGTATGGTGGCGGGAAAGAGAGGGAGGGGACGTAGGAGACTACAATTGATGGATGATATTAAAAAGGAAAGATCATACTAAAAGACGAAGAGGTTAGCGGAGGACCGTGGAGCATGCAAGTGCCAATAAAGGCAGAATACCTATAATGATGATGATCTATATATTCCAGCTACTCTCCAAAGAGACATTTTTAACAGGTTACATTGTTCTACATTCGGACAGCTCACCAAAACTTACTAATATTAACCTCAAGGAAGTTTTACTCCTCTGGTTTAATGGTTCAGTTTTGTCCTTCTTGCTTACTAAACCAGAGTAACAAGAACAAGCAAAAATTGACAATAGACTATCAAATAAACAAGATCCTTTTCTATGCTCGTGTTACCCTACGAGGGTCCTTGTCCATCACATAAATCGGCACACAAATACATCTTCATTGCATACCACATAACCACGAGGTACTTACCGCAATTATAATTCCAACAGGATATACCGCCGCTAAATCATTGGTCGACGTTATATACACAAATATACTTATTCTATAGTAATTTTCTGAAATGCTAACATGTAAGATCATATTAACTGCACGATTGAATTCAGTTACCACCTACGTCAAACTGACCTTTTATCGAATGATTTTGATCAAAATTCGTATCCTAAGGGGAAGCATGGGTCAAATTTATGAAAAAAAATGTTTCTCCCAAGTTCCTCTATAAATGATTTCCTGAGTAAAAATAAGCGAACACGTGTCCCAGCGCTGTTGAAAATTCCGCTTAAATAGGAAGAAGGAAACATTTTCTATATTTGTTTCTCCACATTGAAAGGAACGTTGCCTGTTTGTTGTGAGACATCACGGGTAAACGACTCAACAATTTAACATCGATTTTGAAATACAGCTAGTAAATACGTAGAGCAAGGATATTATGTTACCTTGATTAAAGGTTGTATCTTAATACGATTTACACCAAAAAATAAAGTATCAAAATTTACACCGAAAATAAAGTATCTTCATGGCTTTCCATCACATGCTTCTATTGAAATGCGCCTCCTAAAGGAGAAAGGGATTTTTAATACTTTCTACAAGCCTTTTCTTCCAGGTAAAAAATGGGCATTTCAGCCAGTACGCAATAAATACATTCTCTTCAATGCAGAGGGTATAATACTAAACCTGTTATGTTTCTTGCGATGATTAATTTTGTGGGCCTACTTCAAAACACCATGGACTATGACAGCCAGTTCATTATCCAGATCTCCAAATGTTCATTACCCAGATCTCTAGGCACAAGGATCTTGGAATATCAAACTCAATTCTCCGGAATCACACCTGTACCAAAAATCCCTTTCTTAGAGGTTACTACAAAGCACTTTGCCCTTAACAGACTCCTCTTTACAGTGAAATGTCATGAAAAGTTCATTTACAGAAATGAATGGTGCAGTGAACTTTCACAATTACCTATATAATATTACCATTGAAGTATCCAGTTGTGGCTACAATGACGTAAAATGTACCGAATTCCAATTAGAACATTTAGTTGACAGCGAGATGCTTACAGCATCAGGCTCAACCATATAGAGTTTTAATGAAATACAGAGCAAACTGCTGCTTGCCAGCCACTATCGGTACCCGAAAGTTCTAGTTCAAATTCTAGTACGTCAAACGGAACACACTTGCTCACCAGCAAGCTTTGAATACAGCTAAAATCAATAGACTTTAACCCGACAGTGCCTACAGCATACAGATATCAGTCCTCGGGCACGCGAATCTCAAAATTCTTTAAAGATGATCTAACTAACGATGTTGTGCCAGAAATCTTGATTTCAACGTCGATGATTAGTGCGTCCATTTTTAACGTTATTCATATATTGAACTTTGATACGACTAACTTAGTTCTTCAGTACTTTAAGAAACTATCAACGATTAAATGTTCCTTGGATGTTTTTGTGTACCGAGATCTGTTGAACTTACCTTATATAATGTTCCTCATGCAAAGAGAAAGCTATCCTCGGACATTGTCTTTTCTTGCAGTGTGATGCATTTGAGCTGAGGGATAATGAACTTGTAATATAAGACAAGTGTAGACGGCCTTTGCTTATAATATGCTACGAGCATAATATGCATATTAAGATAAATATAATTATAATGGTAAACAAATTTCTGCATACGGGATCGTACCGCCTTCAATCACATTAATTGGGTAGTTTTACCATCTCGTCCTAACTAACTGCGTTACCGAATTCTTACACTTTACACGTCTGTTCTACTACAAGATATGATTTTCATTATAATCGTGTTTCAATTTGTCCCTTTCGATAGGTAACTTCCTCTGTTTGCTTTATTTATATGAAGTCTGCAGATATAAGAAATGTTAGAAATATTTGATTAAATGTTTTGTTTGCGGATATGGTTCCACATTGTTCTAACTGTCAGTGAGGTAGATGTTTCAGTTCTACGTTTAACTACAGATTCCCACCCGATCTAGAAAAATACCCTTTTTAATAGAGTTGGCAATTTTCGTAATTTCGGCCAAATGAAGGATTTTTGCTTCTAATTTCTTTATTTTAAAATAATATTGAACACAAGCATTAAAAATCTGTTTGTCTTTAACCCTTTCTACTGCGGAAACCTTCCAAAATTTCGAATATATAAAAAAACTGAGATTTTTGAAAAAAGAACGTCAGATTAAAGAAATGCGTCGATTATTTTGTTCATATCTGTACCAGCAAAAAATCAGTCTCTCCCTTTCGAATCAGCGATATAGACATGCCTATATTTACACGAAAATTATAATTAACGGTTCACAGGTGGTTATCGAAATAATAAATAGAAACCCTGAAAAATTTGCAATTCACCATGTGGAAACGGGGTCTGACCACCTTCCTCCTGAAACTATGTCTGATGAGACGTGGAATAGATTCGTAGAGATCTTGAATGGTAGCAAATGAAATATTACACCATTCTGCGTGCAGTGCATCACTTCAGCTCTATCACAGATGATAGATGCTAAAATCTCCCTCGGATTCATGTCTCCGATACGGTTCATACATGTTCAATTACGTTTAGATCCTTGGCGGTATTTGTCATTGAGGGTTTTCTCCCAACCACTGTTTCTCTTTGCTGATGTGGTTTTGTCATCGTTTTCGTTGGACGTCATCACCTTGGGCACTATCCTTCGCCACACAAGCCCTACACACTTGCAATTTTCGTCACGCTTGCACCACATAATCGAGTTCCAATAATTTGCTCTCTTTAGAAATTAGAGAGATCATTCGTTTTACACTATTGTCATTTTCTCTGCTCAATGCATACTGCCATTCTACAGCCTCTCTCGTCGTATGGAGTTTGTCATAACACTCCAACACAAACAGCCCATTGTTACGGTCGCTGCCTAATAGTTGCCAACCCAAACATCTGACTTCTCCAATTCAGTGCGTTTCCATTAAATGAATAAAATCTGTATATTTTTGTGTTTTTGTCTTAATTCTTAAGTAAACCATTATATATACTGAATATTGCACATTCATTAGGCCTACTACTATATAACAAGGGGAACATAGTTGTGAACCAAACTCAGAAGCTCCCGGCGTGCAAGACTGTGGAACATGATCTGTATTGCCCTTAATTTTCCCTCTGGTTTGGTCAGTAATTACCAAAATATAAAGTAGCACGTAAAAGCCGAGCTCATCCTACCCATGACCGAGCGCTGCCACCAAATATGACGATCTTTATTCCTTAGAAAATGGATTACTTGCCCACCAAATTTAATTCCAGCCAGTACTTTCAAGAAATAAAGCACCGCATACACTCTGAGCCTTCCCTATCCGACCTCGGTCACCAAATATAGTGATATTTATTCTGTAAGCAATGAGTATTAGTACACCTACTTTCGTTTGTGATTGTCTAACTACTGATCATATACACTGATAACCAGTTAAATTAGAAACAGCAGGACAGTTGCAGAAACCGGCCACAGAGGCTCCAACAGTGCATATGAATGAAACACATTGTGCGTGTACTGCTGCCGCGTGCTTTTTCTCTCAGTAACCGTGTCACTGCAATGTGTGATGGGCAAGACGAAGGATCCTAATGCATTGCACTGTGGTCAAATCGTAGGGGCCAGATTACTGGGTGGCTCGATTTCGAAAGTGGCTGCGCCACGAATACCTGGTTTCCAGTAAAACTGCACTTACAACGGGAAAACTGCCACGGCCAGGAGCGTGTCGGCGATAGGGGTAGGCGCCTACTGGCCCGCATCGTAACAGCCGATAGACGGGCCGCAGTGCGTCAAATCGCGGAGAAATTCAATGCAGGACAACAACGCCGTTTTAGAAGCCACATAATTCACTACCACTTACTCGCTATGGGGTACAGAAGAAATGGGCCAACGTGAGTACCTCTTGTAACCGCACAACACAGGAAACAACGTCTAACATGAGCAAAGGAACATCCACACTGGATAGTGGAAATGTGGAAAAGGTTACCTGGATAGATGAGTCACGTTTCGCTTTTGTACATGCCGATGGATGGATAGGGGCGTGTCGCCAATTGCACGAAGTATTGGATCCAAAGTGCCAGCAGAGAACTGTTCAGACCGGTAGTGATGGCATTCTCATCTGAGGCATGTTAACGTGGACTGAAATGTGTTGCCTAACATATGAAATCTCATAAGTGAACGCTATCGCGATCTCCTGGATGACAATATCCTGTCATTGGTAGGCTGAAACATCCGAATAGTGAACTTATCTTTCAGTAGGACAATGCGCCGGCCCACCGCTCTAGGATGGCAGACTGGTTTGATAAGCACTCCTCTGATCTGGCAGCATTTTCCTGGCCATCATGATTACCGGACCTCAATACCATCAAACACACTTGGAACGCCATGGAACGAAACCTTCGGGCTGTGGACCCTCTTCTGACCAACCTGCGGGGCCTGTGGGAGACTTTGCAACATATATAGATTGAGGTGTCACAACAACACTTCAGGCGCCTCGTGGAGTCCATGCCACAGCGAGTAGCCGCCGTTATCAAAGCGAAAGGTAGTGCTACACTGTACTAGGTAGGTGTCTCTAATTCAACTGGTAATCAGTGTATAAAATACCATATACAAGCCGAGCCGAGCTGAGCCTGTTCGTGGTCGAGCTCGTCCACTAAATATATCGATCTTTATTCTTAGGCAGCGGGCTACCTGGTCACCAAAGTTGCTTTGATCCGATCAGTAGTTACACGGGAAACTCACTCTAATTCAGTTAATTCAGCTTCCTTTCTCACGATAATCGATTATTACTAAAAATCAAATTTTGCTGTGAGTTTTACGAAAACTGTGCTCAACTTTTACTAAACAGCGAGTGAGGTTCTTAAATGTTGTATAGATCGGTAGAAACAATTAAATTGGATATTTTTACGTCTTTGATTGACGGACCCTTAAAAATCACGTAGCTACACAAGATGCCGATCATCGTTTAACGTTACGTTTCGCGGATGCGACGGACGCCGATAACCATTCCATTCTTCTTTGACTATTATTTTTTTACCAATATCATTTTTACATGATATCAAAAGCTGATGGTATAGCGGTGGACATTCTTTTGGCGTCCTTTCATAATTACATCATATATAAGTATATTCTTCTAAAACAATGTAGAAGTAATACAATAAAAGAGCAAATCGAAATTATCACCTGGATAGAGGTCGGTGTTTAACGTCAGCAGCGAATGTGTTTTTAACATATGGCTATGAAGATTCATAAGGATAAATATTGGAAGGAAGAAGAAGAAAGGAGCAATCCAATTACCCGCAGGGTTACAAGATCATCTGGGTTATAATACAATTCGAATGATCTGTAAGAATGAGTGGCATGGGAAAGGAACTAGAGTTTCTAAGGTCTAGCTCGCGATGACTTCGACTCGTTCAAGGTAGCTAGATTCATTTCATAGTCACTTGGACTTTGACTGTAAGCCGATAAATCGATCACCGAGTGAAAGATTGAAAAACCGTGCTGAATTGGCATTAGCCGAATATACCTACAGACGGTGTATATATGTGTTTGTTTTGATACATTGGACACACTAATAAAATGATTCTCATTCTTGGTGATAGTGGTCCTGAATTCAATTCTTGGTGAGGATACTCGGTTGAGATGATGTAAAAACTTTATTCAGGCCAGTTATTCTCAGTGAGTTTTTCCTGGATTTTCCACATACATACCAGGCAAATGACGGGATGGTACTTAACATAATACTTCCAGGCTACTTTCTTCCTTTTCCATTCTTTTCTTCCTGCCCAATTCCAATTTCCCTCGCAGTGTGCTCGCTAAGGGACGTCATCCCTCAAACGTAATGGGGCAACATGGCCATAGCTGCCGAAAGCATAGAAATCTAATTGCTAATCCTAACTAATAAAATTATCTTTCCACTAACAAGGGTACTTTTTCTGGTATCACACGAAATGTGGGACGATACTGTGGTCAATCGATTTGTGTTAGTGAACAAGAAAATTCAAAAGCAGGAAATACCCTCGATATCAACTGTTCCGTACTTATGGGGGAAGTAGGAGCACTGACAACACAACACGTTGCGGATATTGAGACGAAATATGGGGTGAGCTCCATGAAAATGTGACATTATATTCGAGAATACTCTGACAAGTGAGGGCAGAGGCGTAGCACATAACGACAGTGGAGGGGGCGGGTAAGAGTAAATAAAAATGGTCATATAATACATGGTCAAGTAATCAATCACAAACTATAGACAACCTGCAGACGATGCCGTGAAGCAGAAATGGAATAAAGAGAGCTATGGAGGGGACCCCCTTCCCTCGTAACGTCTGATGTGTATAGATTGTTGTATACATGTAGCCATTCATTTTCATATGTTTATGATTATGATGATGATGATGACATAAAAGTAAAAAACAATATATGCCCCTGTGTGAATGCACTGCGAAGTCCAATACACCACTATATATTGAAAAACCAGATCAGGAAGATGGAGGCTGTTTCTTCCTTGCCTTTCTACTTTCCACCCTTGTACTTGACCATGCCCATGATATTATGCCATTCCTCTCAAGTCCGGCTCGTATGTGTTCATATGTTCTATGAAACTTTTCCCCTACGCTATGCTCCACACTACTCGCCCTCCTCTGTCGTTACGTGCTACGCCTCTGCCCTCACTTCTCAGAGTATTGATGAATGTAATGTCACATTGTAGAATATGCTTAACTGCGCGTCTATGCATATTTTCATCGAACTCGCGCCATATTTTGTCTCATTATCCAGAACGTGTTGTGTTGGTGATGCCGCTACTTTTCCCCCTCATAAGTCCGGAAAGGTTACGATCGAAGATTTTTCCCGCCTATAGATTTTCGTGCTCACTAACACAAATCGATGACCATTGTCTCGTTCCACATCGTGTGACACCAGAAAAAGTTCCCTTGTAAGAACGTATGTCTCAGTGTTGTGCGACACAAGCACTGAATTAATAACACGTTGAACCCGTGAGTCCTTAGCATACTGGGTGCATCAGAATACAGGATCAACTAGACATGAGTATTGATTTGACTAGGATTGTATTTATCTCCTGTGAGTTGTAATACTTAATGAATATTTGACTAACAAGTAAAGGGTCCAAATGGATGAATCGAGTTGCAGTTTGGATTATCACGAAATTTGATATCCAACTTGTAAATTATTACATTATTATTATTATCAAACTTTACTGTTAGTTTTCTTGGCTTGTAGATACGTTTAACTTAGATGTGTTTTCATGATAATCCAGATTTTCAACATACGAGTATCAGTCTCCTAGATTTTCATAAATGACTATAAAGATGATCCTAAATCTTCCAAATAAGTGTAGATAACGATCATTAAGGTTCATAATTGGCTTTCTGAAATCATATTGGCCCTAATTGATATATCACCTGACTACCTTTCCATTTTAAAAACTATTACAGATTTCAAAATGGCAGATTTCCAGATGGCGGCAGAGGTTAGTGATCTACTCTGCCCATTCTTCTTTTGCCAATATGTGAAACTACCACCGTTTGCGTTGACCATCTTTCACTATTTTCACGATTCGCAGTTTATTTGATGTATTTAATAACAAGCATAGCCCTTCTCTCACCAACTTTGACCCTCTCCCCCTCCATTTCTTATGGCGCTCAGCCGCTATAACTTTGGACATACACATATTTTCACTTCCTCTATCAAGCGCACTAAGTCTCATCCCGGAACTCGATTCATCCATTGGGGCCCTTTACTTGTAAGTTACTAAACAGACATAACACAATTTTGCACACAGTTGTGAGATTTCATCCATGAATAGCACTAAAGATTTCTCCTCACTCAATTTTCCTCAAATAAAAGTTTTTATGCTACATAAAATGTAGTTTTATTTTTCATTATTGAGTTCTTACACCCCAGTTTCGTTCTCTCATTAGGACACTACCACAACTGACTGTGCTTCTAGAAACAGATAAAGGGTGTTTTGTGATGTGCCATATAATGCATGAAGTGTAATTGTAAAAGAAATGCAATATAATATTTACAGTTTGACAGCCGTATTCAGTAATACAGAAGATTTTCCCCGGGAGACATTTTGAATAAACAAGGCTGAAAGTAATACTAGATAAATAGTGGTAACCCAGGTCTAGCTCCGATTGAAGAAATGTCCCGAAGGAGAATTTCGTTGCTTCAAGGAGATTTAACCCCGGGCCACTTCCTAAAATCATCACTGGTCGTTTTACTACCAGAATTACATTAATCTGTTGTATTTCTGGCAAACCATTAGAATAATCAAATTTTAAAAATCAGACTATTTTATACGTTACCCTGGATTCATGACTTGACGTATGCCTCTGCTTGCTTAGAATTTTTACCCACAAAACATACAATACATCCACTATCCCTCCTGATGAGAACGCGTGAATACTGACAGTTGAATGGATAGAATATATATTTCATTAACAAATTCTTAACTATATTAGCAGAGAGTTGATAAGCAACCACCAATCAAACTGTATTACGTCAATGCGATGGGCGTGTGTTTATTTTCACTATCTTCATAAGGATAGATTTCCTGTTCTTCTCATGGGAAAGATAAATATATGTACACTTATGTCCAAAATGATTGTAGCATATCTATAACTGTCTTCTTTTAAGAATATAATTTGATAATAATTTTGCAGGGTACTTTTAATACTGATACTATCTGTATAATTGGGAAATGTATATTTGTGGTAAATTTCATAAGAAAAGAATTACAAATACGAAAATTAGAATGAGTAAAACAAAATGTTGCTAAATGAACAAGAAAGTTTCATTTTTTGTTTTATTGTTCTTATTTACTGATACTTTGACAAGAAATTTGCTACACACATGTCTTTCCCGATGATACACATGCTAACATTACAAGTAATACCGGGCGAATTCGTTATCAAATTATATTCCTACAAAACATATTTAGAGACATGCGACAATAATTTTGGGCATGAGTGTACAAACTTCGGATACGTGAACCGAGTTCATTGACCGAATTTTACATTCTCGCATTCTGCATGTTATAAATATAAGCTACAATCGGAATTTAAAATATTATAAAGTTAAATAGAACTGACAATTCCCCTTTAGGAGAGGCATTCTCGAAAACGCTAATACGTACTCGCTTATTTTTAATGAGGTGTTTCTATGTTGAGCTTCATATCTCTAATTTCAGAAATCGTGAGATCTTGGCAAAACAATTTGAATTCCCTTTTACCTTATCTGGAGTACGGATTTGTAAAAATAGTTTCGTATCCCTTACTTCCGTAACAAACGGAATATTCTCCTCAAATTACTTTCCAAGCTATAGTAATTGAAGACTTTGGGGCAAAAACTCGTCAACTCCAAAAAGTGAAACTGTAGAGGAGATAGCTTCACAACGGTTTTTCTTCATCCGATTTTTTTCAAACTTGTCACATATATACTAGACCGAAAATAAATCGGCACTTATTTTTTGGTTTCTTTCGGAAAATAGGTTATAGGGGACAAACGGCCCCTTTTCAAAAAAGGCTCCCCTTGGTTAAAAGGACCACATAAAAGAAACGAAACTCTGCAGATACAGAGATGACCTCAAAGTAGAAAATACGGGTTTTGTCGTTTTTTTTCTTTTTTTTTAGAAAAGGGTTGCAGAAGCAATAGCCCTGTTCGAAATGACAAAGGACTCCGCCCAATTTATGGAAACTGGAGTTCGATTAATTCCTTGAAACCGTGATATGTTGTAGGTATTGTGTTCTTAAGAAAAAGTCTCAATGGACACAACCACAAACCGTTTGGCCACTACAGGGTCACTTTTTTGAAAACAGCGGAAAACACCGACATTCTGGATTTCGGTAAAAATGACTATAATCGTGATATGTTGTAGATATTGTGATCCTGAGAAAAAGTGTTAATGAGCATAACTACCACTTATTGACCCTTTGGCCACTACAAGGCCACTTTTTTAAAACCAACCGAAAATAGTGACAATCTGAATTTGGTTAAAATAACGGAAACCGTGATATGTTCTAGATATTGTCATCCTGAGAAAAAGACTCACTGGACACAAACACAAATCACTAATCATTTGGTCACTATAGGGCTACTTTATTGAAAACAGTTCAGTATAACGATGTTCTGGATTTCGATAAGATTGAGTGAAACTAAGTTATGTTGAAGATCTTCTCATCATGAGAAAAAGTCTTAATGGACACAACCATCGAATTATGACCGTTTGGCCACTACAGGTCCAGATATTTTAAACAGCCGGGCATAACAATATTTTTCTTTATTTTGGTGTAAATGAATGAAACTATGATATGTTGTAGGAGTCGTGATCCTAAGAATAATTGTCTAGACCTTTCCATGGTTTTCCTTTATCCTGCAAGATGAGCATCTGAATGTTGTCTATGCTTAAATGATGATGACCGCTACTCTCCCCATCCCTTTTTCCGGGTTGTAGGATCGGACTTTTCAAGATTTCATTCAATTCTACCAAACTTCCACAGTATTCTTACGTTCTGCTGTTTTAAAAGATGTGGCCCCGTAGTTGGCAGATGGTTACTGATTGGTGGTTGTGTCCATTGAGACTTTTTCTCAGGATCACAATATCTACAAAATATCACGGTTTCAGTCACTTTTACCGAAATCCAGAATGTCGTTATCTTCAGCTGTTTTCAAAAAAGTGGCCCTGTAGTGGACAAATGGTCAGTGATTTGTGGTTGTGTCCATTGAGACTTTTTTTTCAGGAACACCAAATCTACAATATATCACCGTTCTAGCAATTCCACCGAGCTCCAATTTTAACAAAAATTGACCGCGGTGATTTTAGCAGACATTTGTCCCCAGACGAAACGAAAATTCACAGGGTTGCCAGTATACACTTTAAATGTATACTATCAAAATCAAACACGCTATTGCAAAGTCAATAACACCCCACGTTTCTAAGTTAATATACACACATACTATCTAACTTATTTTTTATGTATATACGTATGGCCAAAACAGATAAATTTTTCAGAAAATAACAGCAAAATATTGGCTCATAAAAAGCTAAAAATCGTTGGATGCTAAGTTCAAAACTAATGAAATAATAATTATATATTCATCTACAGGGTCCCCACTTTCAGTTTATCAGCATATAAAAGTGGCTATGTATAACTCATTAAAGTATGTACGAGGAACAGAAACAATTTTTTCCGAAAATGTTGAACAAAATAATCCCTCATATAAAGCTAAAGAACGTTCAGTGCCAAGTTCAAAACTAATAAAATAATAATTTTATATTCATCTACAGGGTCCCTACATTCAGTTTATCAGCATATAAAAGTAGGCTATGTACGAGGAAAGAAACTAATTTTTCGAAAAAGGTGAGTAAAGTTATTCCCTCATATAAAGCTAAAAAACGAACAGTGCCAAGTTCAAAAGCAATAAAATAATAATTTTATATTTATCTATGGGGACTCCACTTTCAGTTTATGAGCATATAAACGTGGGCTATGTATATCTCACTACCATATGTACGAGAAATGGAGACTAATTTTTCGGAGAAAGATTAGCAAAATATTCCCTCACATAAAGCTAAAAAACGAACAATGCCAAGTTCAAAAGTAATAAAATAATAATGTTATATTCATCTACAGAGTGCCCACTTTTAGTTTATCAGCATATAAAAGTGGGTATTGTATCTCTCATTAAATATGTACGAGGAAATGAGACTAATTTTTCCGAAAAAGATGAGCGAAATAATCCCTCATATAAAGCTAAAAAATGTTCAGTGCTATGTTCAAAATTAATAAAACAATCATTATATACTCATGTAGTTTATCCACTTTCAGTTTATAATCATATAGAAGTGGGCCATGTGCTATCTAATTACCATATGTACTTGGAAAGCTACTATTTTTAAGGAAAATGACCAGCAAAATATTCCCCCTAAAAAGCCATATAAGTATAAATGTCAAGTAAAAATCTAACAAAATAAGAATTTTAAATTCATCTGGAGGCTCCTTACTTTCAGTTAATATTCATATAAATGTGGGCGATGTAATATCTAATCAGCAAAACGGCTTGGAAAAATACTATATTTTCCGGAAAATATGAGCAAAATACACCCCTAAAAAGGTATATAACTACCAAGTTAAAATCTAATAAAATAAGAATTTTATATTCATCTGGAGGGTCCCTACTTTCAGTTAATATATATATAGGTGTGGGTCATGTGATGTCTAATTACCATAGGTACTTGGAAACATACTATTTTTCCGAAAAAAATAGCAAAATACTCCCTCCATAAAAGGGAAAATAACTCTAAGTGCCAAGTTAAAATCTAAGAAAATAAAAATTTTATATTCATCTAAATGGTTTCCCATTTTAATTAGTATTTATATAATAGTGGGCTATGTACTATGTAATTAGAATATGTTCAGTGTGTATAGACCAGAACTTCTAGATCTGCTTGTCAATGTAATTTCAATATTAAATGATACGTATATATTTTAAATCATACAGCAGTAAGCAAATTACTACAGTATGTTCAATACATCTACATCTTTATTAGGATCATGCAATTGAACTTTAATGTTAGTCAGTCCGTCCGTCCGATACTCCGCACGATAACTCTTGAACGAAAGCAAATTTTAAAATATGTTTTTGCTCTCGATCGCTGGAGTAATTATCTCTATGGGGTTCGTTAATAGAGCTGATCCACCCAGCAGAAGTGGTAGAAAATAACAATTTCCAGTTTTAACGTTTATCACTATAGAGCCAAAACTTTAATAGGTTTCGAGAAGCTGTTCTCAGCAATCGATTAAACGTTCCAGAATACATTTCTTTTCCATCCTTAACACAACTGAAATTTGAAACGGCAGAAATTGACTACAACTTCCGGTTGTAGTTTAATATATATATAGCACAAACTACTAGAAATAGCGAGGATCTGTTTCCTTTTTCTTGCAATTGATTCAACGTTCTAAGAATAAGTACGATCTTAACTGTTAACCCTGTTTCAAAACCAGAAATGGCAGAAATCAACCACTTCTGGTTTTTACTCTGATTGCTATAAAGCAGGGGTTTTTCAAACTGTGAGGCGTGCCTCCCTGGGGAGGCGCCGAAGATTATCAGGGGAGGCGCAAGGACTTTTAAGAAAAGATCCTACAAACAGTGGCGACGATTGGACGTTAAAAGTGGGGGGCAAGACTTGACGGAAGGTTGTATAACTAATAGGATACTATCTTTTTGGTTAAAATACCGTATATCGTATTTCTTATTTTATTAAGTAAATTGCCAAGAGCAACGCAAGTATATACTAGCCCTTTGTACTCTTAAACAACAAAGGTGTAAGAAGAGATTTGATTCCATGCTCACGAACTTCTTAAAATTCAAAGCGGCTGATTAATATATTGAATCCTTGTAAGAAGTGAAAGTATGCTGGAATTCTTGTGTTCCAATAGGTTAATTTTGGGGTTATTTTCCGTGGCAATTAAAACGCAATTTCTGCAGCTTTCTTAACTCTACGGGAGGATAACCATCACGTACTCATGCAACGGCGAATGTTATATGGCACTATTTTTTCCTATGAACCAGTAATACATACAAAAAGCTTACATTTCCAAATGAAACTATATACATTAATTGGTTACAAAAACGTGAGGGGGCAACTGATAGCGAGATAGCGAGAAACGCTTTTTTTTAAATCAAATTAACGTTCTAAAAGTCTTTTCTCTTAGTCCTCTATTCAAACCGGAAGTGGCAGAAATCAACCCGTTTCAGTTTTAACGTTGATCGCAATGCAGTAAAAACGGTAGAGGTTTTCTGTAATCAGTTAAGCGTCTCCAGAAGATATTTCACCTCCATATAGAAATCTAGTACCACTTCCAGGTTTCATTGTCAATTGAGAAAATATTATGTGATCCTCTTTGCCAGAGTGTGCCTCTGTGAGACTTTGCCAGATTGTATTTCTTTCTGAATATCAGTACACCACAAGAACAAAAGGAATGAACAGTCTTACAATAGCAACATATATACGCAATTTGCAGAAATTGGTATTATAGTGCACTGAATTATTCAGTTTGAAAACTACATCACATAGGGAATGATCATATACTATGGCGGATTTAGGACGGCGCCCGGGGAGCTGCTCTTCAGTCTTTTGCAATGAAAATAAACTAATATTTTCAATTGTCTTCAAATATTTAGTATAATTAATATTTATTTTGCAAGGAGTTTAATGTTATCGATTCTTGAACATGAAATGAAGTGTACCATGATAAGCTTTTTCTATAAACATGGGGTGGGAGAAAAGTCACAGTGTATGTTAGAAACTGCATTTTGTCGAGTTATAAACGATTATTTAATTTTTTAGAACAAGTTTCAAATACTTATTTTATTGTTATTTGGTTATGTAACACATCATTAAAACCTTTTAGAAGTCTTCACTATCAACAACGTTGTAACAAAGGGAAGACCACATCATCTAAAAATTTAATTTATTGCTTATAGGCAATGCGGTGTTATTCAGAAATTATACCATCGGTAGCTTATACCGAAAAAGATAGAACGCTAATCGTTGTCCGACTTACTTCTTACTTAGTCCAACATAAAAATAAAAAGTAGGAATCATTGTTGCTAGGAGGCTGCTGTGGCTCAGTGATAGATTGTTTACTTCTGGTGCATGGGGTCCTTAGTTTGATTCCAGTTCGCGCCAACTGAACTTTGTGGTAGACCAACACCGTGTGCGTGCGTTTTCTCGAGATTCTCCAGTTTCCTACCATTTCATTCATTTCTCACCATCACCGTCTTCTTTAGCCTAGCCGGGGTAATCGCGGGACGTAAAACTTACAGATTTCATTTTATTTCTTTGTTGCTGTTTTTTAATCATCTTATGCTGATATTTATAAAAAATCAGTAGCGATAAGGTGTCACGGGAGATTTTGAATACACGGAGGATGAAAGTAGCAAAAATACTGATAACCCAAGGAGAACACGATCAGACATATATTTATGAGGAAATATCCCTCCTGAGCAACCCTCTGAAATCAATACTGATTTGATTAACATTTATTTTACTGAAAGGTGAAAGGGGGAGTTTGCACCCAAACCATCGTCATATCTGATTGCGGCAATGTGTGAACTAGAGGCCACTGAGAGAGAGAAAACATGACAGAATATAAGACATTGGGCTGAAAAAAATTTGCTACCGCACATGATTAATATGGTTGAGGTGTTGGACCGTATACTATATTGTAAGAAGAGCAAATTACCATATTTGTACTCCCATGCGCAATAAAAATTGCGCGTATACTGTAACTCACGATTTTTCGCATTTATTCCATTTTACTTACGTTTATGGATAAAATTCAGTTATTAGTGTGTAGAGATAATAGAAAGCAATCCATCTAAGCAGATATTTCTAAAAAATATAATAAAATCATAAAAATATAAGCGAAAAACAAAATTATGCTCGATTTTGTGTATACTGGCAATCATGATTTCCAGCGATTTTTTCAGTAGCAGAGCACGATTGCAAAGGGAATTCAGTAGGGAAGTCGAGGAGTTGGATCAAGGAACTGGATAGTGGAGTAAAATGTTGCATTTATTGGTTAAAACCTAGTGTGTAGATTGTCTTCCAAATATAAATCAGCTTCTGTAACCAAGATGTCGTACGAAAATATAGAAACAAAGAGGAAATGTCCTGTCTTGAGGTTGGAAGTGACATGCGCTATGGATATTAGCATTTATTTGTTAAGATAAAGAGACCAAGCAAAAAGTAGTTTTCGTTGTTCGGTGGGTACCGTGGTGGATTAGTAGTTCTTACACTATTTTGACACTAGTTCGAATCCCATCTCATCTCATCCTTTTTTTACAAATTATAATTTTCATGTTAATAAGAACCGAAGCAATATAATAAGGACATAACTTATTGATATTTTGCTGTAATGACGTATTTATCCAGTATTAGAGTACTATTGGTAGTAGATATTGTTTTCAGTTATTGCTGTTATACAGCTTCTCTTATCCTCTTTCCTTGGGAAAAGAAAAATTTTGTCTTCAACAAAGTGTGAAGGATATATCCGGACAGAAAAAGACATCCTAGTACCAAACGTGATTTATCGTGATGAAATGGACTAGTTTACCATTATTAAAAAAAAGAACCTAAGTAAATTATTGAAGTTGGCTTCTCTTTAGCTTTTAGCTAAAAAAAATACTTTTTTCTTTATAAGACTATACTTTATAAGGCAAGGTGTGTGATCATACCCACAAATTTAGCTAGGGAGTGAAAGATAATTGTTTATACAAACATTTTACAGATTTAGGTGCGTTAAACACCAATACACCATGCTCTCGCTTATCTGGCTTTCCTTTGTTATACATACCGTATGATCCGACATATCATTGCAGATAGCACCAATCGGCAAGAAGAACTGCAAGTTGTGGTCTTAATCTATTTTTCATGCTGTGAGGTCTATCGCCTAGCGCGCCCGTCTACACCTTGATTTATATGTCTTTCATTCAGTACAGACACGTATCCAGGTTTTCTATTCGGAGGGGGCCTAACACGAATCCTCGTAAGCACGTAATTCTAATGTTTTAAAAAAATCAATAATATTAATAATAATAATAATAATAATAATAATAATAATAATAATAATAATAATAATAATAATAATAATAATAATAATAATAATGCAACAGTTCTGTATTTCTCATAAACTTTTCCCTACTTTTCATTTATAAACCGGTTTACTTTGGAAACTGCATTATAGCACAAACAAAATGAAACATATTTTCGAGAGAAATGAGGCTAAAAAAACTGTCTGCTACGTATATCACATAACAAAAATAGCAAGAAGACATTGAGTGTATCGTTCTAATATATTAAAGTTAAAAACAGAACGCAAACGAAATGTTAATCCTATTTAAAACTGTTCTTTAATTCCACCTGGTATAGTGGCATTATGGTATACTCTTAGAATTATAAGAAGACAACAGCATATTGCCCAAAGTTTGGACACTGACTCCAAGTTAACTGATATAAAAGTACCTCAAAAGGGGAAAAGCAAGTTTATTTAAAAGTGCTTGAGTTTCGGAGGGGGACAGCCCACAGGCCCTCACGCTGGATACGTCCCTGATTCCGTGCAGTGCATTTATTTGTTACAAAACATGATTATTAGATGCGTAATATGTAAAATTATATCATAAGTTTTACTTTTAATACCTCTTTTCTTAACACATTCATATAATCCGGCGTTCTACCTGCCTGTTTATGTCGGATAAGCGAAACTCTACTGTATATCCAAAGCTAGCATACCCATGAACTAGAATTGTATCGTCCTAGAACAGACAATAATGTGAAATGCTTATATTAAAAAGCTGGAATAAAAAAAACATAAGTACTGTTTTGGTAGCATGAGAACAAATTAAAAGCAATTCAGTATATTTCCTAGGTATCAGATTATCATCTTATTGTGTCTTATTGTATCATATTATTTTTTAAACATAGCTTTACAAGTCATACCATTCGCAATATTTCTAAAGAAATCGAAAGAAAAACTCCTATGTACTTCTTGTGGCAAAGTGGCTTAAGTGCATGGTCCGAAACCGATTCCCACGTTAAGGTATAGATAGAGTTCCCATATTTCAAAAATGCAATTCCGGGATGCTACTAAATTACGAGAATCTTTGAAATGCTTAAAGTTGGAAGAAGTGTTGAATACTAATTTACTTTCCTCCATTAGATAGAGTTGTTGAAGTATTACTTTATCAGATTTTTATTGATTCCACTAGACCTTCTTCCAAGGGCGCCGATTTCTCTGTAATTTTGGGGGGCACTCAAATGCAGAAGATATATATATATATATATATATATATATATATATATATATATATATATATATATATATATATGAGGATTTTAAGACAAATTGCACTCAAATTATGCCAAATATTGTATATTCATAAATACAAAGGAGGCCCACATGAGCTTTGGGGGGCCCGCCCCCCAGGAATGGCCCCTTGCCTTCTTCCTAGTTACGCAAATGTAAGCAGATGATTTACTCCCTCCCCCTGGTAAGCAAAATTGTTTTTTTTTTCCTCAACATCTGTTGTATTTCGTGAAATAACAGCAGCAGTTTCCTGATTACTTAACCGTCTAAATGAATGTTTTCACTTAGAGCCATCACGTCGAGTCGCGTTGCCTAGGACTAAAATAAATTAAGGGTCAATAACGAAGATGAGACTTCCATATCAAACATGAAGAGACATGTGGATCGGAGATCTTTCTTTGTTCGAACTTTGATTTTTTCAAATCCATGATGGGAAATTATGAGTATAATTTTCGAAAGTAATAGTATACGATCGTAAAAATATCTTACAAGACGATGGTTTATTGCCAAATACTTTGACTCAAAGAATAAATTACAAGTAATAAACTTGTTACTTTTCCTGAAGAGTCTAAGTCTTGAATAAGACGGAGGGTGTCGAGCGCAGTGCTTCGAACGATTGCCTCACCTGTTCTACCTTCCCGTGGGGCACCCTTAATTCGACTTGATCCTAAACGTATTATTCACAAGTCGAAGTCGGAAGATGTTCCCCATTTTTGCAAAACACTCTTGGTCGATTACAATCTGCCTCACTTGTGAGGGGAAAACCCCATGCCGTAAGCGTCGGTGGACCACCGTTACGCAACTAGCGACATGTCCCCAAAAATGGGCGGTCCCCCAGCGACGATCGGCGGAGGTCCCACTTCCGTTTTGAAAATTATACCACCAGCGGCAGAGAAGCGACGGAACGCCAACGAACCACAAAATTATTCCCCTACACTAAAATACGTTAAATTGCCTATATGCGTAATTTGTTTTCATTAAGGTCAGTCTAAAAACATTTTTAAAAAAGTAAAAAAGAGTGCCGTGAGCTGGGCACGAACCACCAACCTTAGGGTAACTAGTTGAGTGTACTTCCGAATTCGCCACGGAGGCGATTATGAGGACACAAGTTTTAGAGTGATAAATCGTGGACATCTTTTTAATATTTCTAATCAGAGTGCTCCTGATTAGAAGTATTTGACGATAACTGTTTGGAATCAGATCAAATGCACTCGCCATGTAATTTTATAACAAAATGGCAAGCGTCTATTTACTTTTTTCATGGTTTTCCCATATTCACTTGCTAGTAATCGGCGACAGTTGCCATCTAAATTCATACAATTATACGCACACATCTCAAGATTTTGCACTTCATGATGTAAAGGCAGGAGTTACTCTTGATCCCCGGAGCTCAAGTATTGGCCTTATAATAAAAATTCGTCAGGAAAAAATAATTTATAATAATAACTGCATGCACGTGAATGGCGATAGTTTGTGTTGGTCCCTTTGCGATTCTCCGTGGCAAATCAAAGGAGCGCGGATCAATATGAAGTACTCGCTGTTACGCGGTGGTAACTTCAATATCCCCCGATTCTAGATATCTGCTTCAACTCGACGAATCCCTGCCACTAGTGGCACACTAGCGGCAATCCTTCGACGCGTTGCTATATCGACGATCGCCATTTACCGGCAAGTGGGCCACTAGGTGTTGGCGACGTTTACGGCATGGGGAAGCTAATCAACAAACAAATCAATAAATAAATCTAAAGCCTTATAAAAAAAAGTTTTCCCAAAATTTACATCTAGCGAAATCATTTGTTGGTATTCCAGAACTGTAAATTCACCTTTATTCATAATTTACTTCTATGGTAGTTTTGACATGAGAATGATATGTCTGAAATTGTAACACAGGTCAATAATACTTTTTTTTTTTTTTTTTTTTGCTTGAGTCAGATTTAGCAGTTTTACTTAACAGTCAGTCAATTTCGATCTGTGATTTCAGAGGTTTAGAGATTTATTTAATTTTTTTTATTTTTATAGCAGTTTGCAACTAACACCATCAACGTATCTCTTTCGATATTTCCATAGGTAATGGCTTGGTCACTCCCAGTATATTTCAAACAATAAACTACGGTGTCTTACTCCATTAATCCGAACTACATTTAATTTTCAACAACTCTGTGCATTTTCCCTTAAATCTGCAAACTTTCTACTAGGTCAAAACTGAGCAGTTTCTATTTTCTTCCTTTCTTGCTAAAACAAAAGTGTTCTTTAGACAATCTAGAAATGATGACTCTATACTACACTATGTTGCATAGGGCATTTTATGTAGCATATCATTTGACAGTTGGACACTTTCTTCGTATATTGAAAGCAACAGAGATTAAGTCCTTCTACATTTACATGAGAAGTAAACAAATTCTTTTTAATTCGTGGAATTGTGCCAATGCACTTGGTCCAGAGAGTTTTTAATTGAAGATTATTATTATTATTATTATTATTATTATTATTATTATTATTATTTTATTATTTTATTATTATTATTATTATTTTATTATTATTTTATTATTGACTTAAGTTTTCCTGAATATTAAGCAATATTTCACAAAAAGCTGATGTTTTTTTAAAAAATGTGTTCGATATCAAGTTTTCAAAAAATAATCACTCTCTCCCATAAATAATTAAGAGGGGCCGCATTGGCTCAGTTATAGTGTTCATCTCTGGTGCATGGGATCCTTGGTTCGATCCCAGCTCGCACTGAGTGAATTTTGTGATGGACAAACACGATGTGCATGGGTTTTCTCTGGGTTCTCCCGTTTTCTCCCACTTTCTTCATTCCACCATTTCATTCACTTCTCATCATCACCGTCTCCTTTAGCCAAGCCGGTATAACCGTGGGTCGTAAAACTTAAACATTTGATTTCAAATAATTCCAACCCAAACAGTTGCAGGAAGTATGTCATTTCGAATAAAACAAACTACTCTATAAAATTCTGAGTATTATTATTTTTATAAAAAAAAACAATTCTAGCGGACCTTATTGCTAAATCGAAGGGTAAGAAGACTAAATTCACTCTCTTATTATTATAGATTCATTTCAATTGAAGCAGTTAAAATAATTGGGAAAAATTAGAAAGCCATACCCTATATTCCAGTGTGCCACAACCGGAGAACACGGCACGCTGGCGTGCTCAGCAAAATGAACAGTGTGACGCAAACTTTTACCTATTATTTACAAAAATATTTGTCGAGTTTATTTTATTTATTATTATCAACGATTCTTCCACGGAACAGCTGTCTGTATACAGTTAAACAAACAAGTATCACATTGAGGGAATGCGTGTAATTATTTAATTTAATAGTAATAGAAAGGTATATTTTCTTGTATTTTCTACCGGGAATAACTGCATCCGGTCTAGAAAGCTGGAACTAACAACAAAGGAACCTGATGTGCCAACCACACACCACTCTATAGTCGTGAGTGCCACAAGTCGTTTTCTACGTCTTGGCACCCTAAGGGTTGTTGCCTTCAAAGAGAGAGAGAGAGAGAAATAACTCAAGTCCATTCTACTTCCATGCTTAAATAAATAAATTATGTAAATAAATGTTTCGTTTTCTGTTTATTATTATTATAATTATTATTATTATTATTATTGTTATTATTATTATTATTATTATTATTATTATTATTATTATTATTATTATTATTATTATTATTATTATTATTATTAATTTCTTAGGAAGTTGGCTGCCATATGTTTGCACACGGTTCTCCCGTGCAGCGCCTCGTGTATGATTTTCCATACACAAACTATATATTTCAAGTTTGTTGTGTTCGTGTTATAGGTGTGTTTGTAATTAGATGTATATGGCGTAGAAGTCAAAGTTTAATGTCCACGCTACGTATATGCAAAACCATAGACAAAGAAATTTATGAACAAAGACATTTATGGCGCTAAAACAAAGGGCAAAAATAAAGAATTACTGGCGGATTGTTGCTCATAGTGTGCAGGTGGTAACGGTTAACAGTGTTAAATTTAAACCAATAGAGTTCGTGAAATGCACTGCAAACCTGTCTGCAAGATCCCCGTAATGTTCAACAGATATTGTGTATTAATGCTCATTTCAGTGCAAATCTACATAGTACTACGCACTTCAATACTCAACGAAGGTGAAGACTATTCATGAGTTACAGTATTAAACTCTCTCACCCACTGTATTCTCCTAACATCTCCCAGCGATTACATTTTTTGGTATCTCAATCACTTCCTAGTATGATAGCTTTACCTAGAAACCACTGATTAACCTGGTATTGGATGTATCACTTTCTTACCTTTGGAGTTGGCAGTCATCATTTGGACATTTCACACGCAAAAATCTAATATTATAAACGCTTCTTCTATAACTTCGTAATATTGTATTATTTCTTTGTATTATTCATTAGCTTGGTTATGCTTGTTTAAACACTTTTTTCTCTTTGCACCTCCTTATTACCTATACCTTAACGTTGGATAAAAATACACTAGCTCTCACCGGGAATCAAATCCAGAACCAATGCACTTGAACCATTTGGCCACAACGAGGCACATTTAAAAACGAGTTTCGATTTTGTTAGGAAAATTGTGATTTAAAAATATATTTAAGAATGGGTACGAATGAAACGAACTGATTTGCTACAGCTATTACTGAGACATTTATTTGGGAATTATGAATAAAAAATGTGTTTTGGAAAACTTTATTTGAAGCAACTTACGTCCAAAAGTAAAGTACCCATTGATCATATTTCTATTAGAAATAACTTATGTCATATATTAGAATTATGAAGGAAATAATTGTATGTGAACTATGAGCAAAAGCGTCTGAGTACTTTCTGAGAAAATCATCAAAAAAGTCATCCCCAAGAATAAAACATCCCTTGTATATCTTTTCAGGACAAACGAGTTATGCTGTTTATGAAATACGAACAAAATGCCTGAGTCGTTCTCGACAAAATCATAGGCTAAAACTTACTCCTGAAAGTAATATACCACTTCTAGCTTTTTAGGATGATGGAATTATACCATATCGTTAGGTTATTTATGTAACATTTATTTATGAAATATGAACAAAATTACATCAGGCGTTAATGAGAAAATCATTGGAAAAGAGTAAACTAAGAGTAAACTACCCTTTCTGAATGTTTACAGGACGGACGAGTTCTGTCATATTGTTAGGTTATTAATGCTACATTTATTTATGAAATATGCTCGAGAAAATTGTTCGAAAAAATGCATCCCATACGTAAATTACACCTTATGTATTTTTTCAGAGCAATGATTCATACTACGGTGAAGGGTTATTAATAAAATATATATTTGTAAAAAAAAAAATAAGCAAAATCTTTACAGCTGTTTTTGAGACAATTTAATTATTTTAAATTTTCATCCTTCAGTAAACTACCCTTATTTTTAGGTGTCGGAGGATATAGAATTCGAAACGATAAAGTTTTATAAAAACTTCATATCTAGAATTCGGTCCAGATACGTCGAACAATATAGCCTCCATTTGAATGCATGTAAAAGCGTGACGAACCGACAGACGAACAGATGGACAGATATCAAAATCACTTTTTCGATATGTGGGGGCGTGGAACTTGAATTCATTGAAATCTCGAATTCTATTTTTAACACTATCACTACAATTTCTTCTTTCGTCGCTCGAACGTGAAAACGAATAGGAATACAAGGACACGTAAGGCGATAATTTGTAATCCCCAAAATTTAATGATTTACGTTTAATGTGTTGCCATGCTAGAAAAAAGCTTATGCCTGTTTGTTATATCATTTTAATATCAGTTTTTTACGCTACTATATAATGTAGAAATATGGCATGATTATCGTTCATATTCATGCTATCTTTTGGAAATATTCGTGTTCCGCATACATAGATCAGTATAATTTACTTACGTTCAACGAAAGCATTCTTGCACTTGTGGATATGAAAAAAAAAGAGAGAAAGTCAATATTCTAAAAAGCAAAAAGCACAAGCACACACACACATAAACGATAAATTGAGCTCAGGTCGATGTAACAAAGGGTAAGAGTGGAAAGACTGTCAAGGTCACGTATGTCCTTTTTCCTGTTCCTGACACACAAATCCGAAGTGAGTTGTCTGCTGTTCAAGAACGGGCACGGGAGGTGTTAACACACAAGACCATAAACTGAAAGCAATCGCTGTTTCCAATAGGAGGCCTACACGTATTTTAATACTGAATAAATACGTCGATTAAAGGATACTATCAATAAGTTATTTCCTTATTATATTGTTTCGTTTCTTATTAACATCAAAATTATACACTTCTTATAATGTTTTGTAATATATATTTTGCATATTTATAATATATGTTTTGTAATATACGAGGGATGGGATTCGATCTCGTGTCAAAATAATAAAATAACTGCTAGTCCGCCACTCTATCCACCTAACCACGGAGACTACGTCTTGTTCGCTCTCTTTTCTTAACAAATAGTGCTCATAATCATGGTGTGTATCGTTTTGAATCTTAAGGTAAGAGTTTTTTTCTGTTTAATCCTATATTTTCGTACGACATCTTAGTTACAGAAGCTAATTAATATGTGGTAAATCATCTAGACACTAGGTTTAAACCAATAAATTCAATATTTTACTCCACTTTCCAGTTTCTTCTTTCGCCTATCGCCCCTCGTTTACTGCCTATTGTCAATTTCCCTTCGCAATCGTGCTCTGCAACTAAAAATCCCTCGATAACATGATTGCCAGTATACACAAAACCGAGCGTAATTTTGTTTTTTGCTTATATTTTTATTATTTTATTATATCTTTTTTGGAAATATCTCCTTAGATGGATGGCTTTCTATCATCTCCACATACTAATAACTGAATTTTACTCATAAACATAGGGAAAATGGAATAAATGCGAAAAATCGTGTTACAGTATACGCGTAATTTTTTTGCGCATGTGGGTACGTTTAATACCATATGTCTGGCAACACTGATACAATAAGTGGTCAGCAAATAACAAGAGTTAGAATTGAGGAAGAAATTGAACTTCCTATGTATGTGTGTGTGTGTCTATGGAAAAAGCAGTTCCTTTCTGCTGGCTATCCTTTCTCGTCACAAATACAATTTTGCAATAGCTTATCAGATGATAAAAGTCTGATTAGTTTGGCTGCAAGAAGGAATCATTGGCTGCAAGAAACTTTCATAATATCCGTACTTTCGATAATACCCGAAACTTCGATAATACTCGAATCTTTCAATAATACTCGAAATTTCGTTAATACTCGAACTTTCGATAATACTCGAAATTTCGATAAGACCCGAAACTTCGATAATTCTTGAAATTTCGATAATACTCGAAACTTCGATAATACTCGATCCTTTTGATAATACCCGAAATTTCGATAATACTCGAACCTTTCGATAATACCCGAAATTTCGATAATACCCGAAACTTCGATAATACTCGTACCTTTCGATAATACCCGAGATTTCTATAATACCCAAAACTTCGATAATACTCGAAATTTCGATAATACCCGAAACTTCGATAATAGTCGAAACTTCGATAATACCCTAAACTTCGATAATTTCAAATACTCGAACGGTTTCGAGTAACCGATGAAAACTCGATAAATTTTCACTCCCGAAGTTTGATAGGTCCTCAGCCTTATCGAACACCCTTACCCGGAGACTACTCCTCACTCTCCTCCTTCCTTGAAACTTGTGTTTCTCCTGATATTTTGCTGCTTCGTAGAATAAGTGGGTGGCGACTCCGCTGCCCATGCAAGGAAGTGTTAAACGTGCTTCATCACAGAATTGTAGCCAAAAAAAAGAAAATCAGATGTAGTTATGGAACGTAGAACTGTGACATGTCGCGGTTGTATTGCATAGTATATGGATCTCTAATAACATCAACATACATCGACGTACAATATGCATACGAAAACAGTAACATATTTTCCTTGTGAAATTTTAGTATAAGAACATCTCAACCTCGATTAACGTATTTTAGATAAAAGAAAAATACATGTGATTTTATCTTAAAATCGAAGTACAGGTGTAAAGAGAGATGAAGTTAAAACTTGCTATTTATTTATGTTATTAGATGAAGTGACCAAAGTCAAACCCCCATTTTTTATCTCTAAAATCATGATTGCTTATTATTTTCAATGGCTTTTTTGCAGATATGTCTGCAAACTGTATGTGCGGTCTAATGTGGATTACAGCTAATCAGATTTTGTTAGGAGCAATTTTCTGGAAATGCTACGAACATGCGATGTGGAGAAAGTGTTGCCAAAGTCGGCCCCCTCTTATGATTAAGCTTAAATTTATAGAAAATTACAGTTTATGCATTGAAATATAGAGATATGGTATTGAGGGATACAAAAGAGTAATGTACTAAAACACGTTAATTCAATACAATGGTATTTATTATGAAGAGTTTGGTTTAACAACCGACAAGCACAAAGATCTCTATATTTTATGTTTTCAAGATTGATCCTCTTGTGGTTTTAACATTCTAAAGGTTTGAAAATAACGTTTCCTTTGTTACTTAACGACAAAAGTCACAAATATAGATCTTCCGGTTGTTGCCAGTACACTCTTTATGTGCCAACAAACTACACACTGTACTTGGATCTACAATTCGTTTCTGCATCCCATGGAAAATTTCTCACCACAAAATAAACAGTCAGTATCGTCTTCAGTTGAATCACCTCTTGGAATATCAAGATCGGAATGTCCACTATGCAATGACGCAATATCTTCATTGCCTGAAGTCATATCTTGTTCATCATCATTTTCGTTCTTGTTTCCTTTCTGATGTTTCCTTTCTTTTCTTTATCCTTTACGTTTAGCTTGTTCACGTTTATTCCACATTGACCTCTCCAAGGACTGCATTAGCTCCTGTTTGTATGGCGAAGATGTTATCACTGCAGATGAAGTTACCTCCTACCTCTTGTCGAAGTTATCTTCTTAATTCGGGGCACTGGCGTGATGTACACCTTGTCTCAAAAAGGTTGAGCGCATTCTTTACTGGTGTTTTGAGGCAAAAATTTTCTAAGTCCAGCTTCGGGTATCTTCGGGAAAAAGTAAGCCAGGTTCGAACCTCCAAGCCAGCCTTTGCAATCGGGAAAAAGTTTGCAGATGTGTTTTTCTTCTTTTAAATATAATAAGACTTGTTACCAAGTGTTAAAAAAAAGCAACATTGATTGAAATACTTAATGATACAATATTTCGAAACCTTTTTTTTCAATCTCAGCACATGCTTGTTTGTCATTTAGCTCTCCATACGTAATGGAACATTTAAATACGTTAACGAATCTTTCCATATGCAAAAGAATGCTCAAAGTTAAGAAATAGAACATAATTATTGCCTGAGTACTAAAATAAAAGTCAAAGTAGAACAGAAACGGCGTTTGTAATGGATATGAATGTCATAATTATCTTGAGATCCGTTATACATCGCTAGAAGGTTGTGTTAGCTCATTGGTAAGCTGTCGGGTTTCAAATCATAAGGTTGAGGGTTCGAATCCCGTCTAGGCTAATCCTTTTTTTAAAATTATATTTTCCGCAATGCATGAAAAATTATATAAAATAATTACATTAGAATACATAAGTTGTGTATATATAACATAATCATTGCAGAACATAGTAATTATTATGTTTAAAATATAACATCTGAGATAATTTTCACAGTAGGTCGGTATTATATATGAGGATGTAAATACAAGTTAAGAAACTCGTTCAATAGCAATAAATAAATCATGTAGTGTATTTATTTGCAGCTATTTGTCATATAGAGGGTAATTCTCAACATTCATAATACAGAATGTCATTTATGTTTTTGAAAAGTTATTGGATGCATAAACAGAAGGTATAAACAGAGAATCCAAAGTCGGAACGCTCGCAAAAAAATTCATGAACCCCAAAGGTCACGTGAGCAGACTGGAATTGTCCTTATGAAGCATGCCACAGCAGAAAGTCTTTACATAGATTTTCAATTCAATTCCTGATATATGCTTTTGCAATGTGGAGGTGGTTATGCCTTGAGTCGCCCTCTCTCGCTCGCTCGCTCGCTCACTCTCTATTTATACAGAATATAAAAGTGGATTTATGTGTGTATTTCAACATAATTCTGATATATCTAGAGCAATTTTAACTATATTTCTTACAGTCTGGAAAAAGAGTACTGTCGGGATACATATCAAAAATGCTAGAAACGGGTCGATATTAGTATCGAATCTATAGTTTCGTGGTCGCTTAGGTGAATAGTTCTACTTTCAATTCAAGTCCAATTAAGCTTCCATTAGCACCCAGGGTGGTTACGTAGCGACATAAAGATATCGAAATCATTCGATATTAGAATCGAATCGTAAGTTTTCAGCGCCGCTAACAGTGCAGCATTTCCCATTAGTCCACATTAGTCCACATTTCACATTAGTCCCATTGCCTAGAGGGCAACATATTTGCAGAGTGCAAAGTTTAAAACTTGAATAATATTTTAATTTTTCCGTATGAAAAAGTTATAAATCAAGAGCAAATATACTATTTCACGAACAATCCTCTTTTACTATTTTAATATGTTTAATAATAGCATAAGAAATCTAATAGTAATTCAGAACATGTTTCACAGTTGTTATTTTTTGTTACATAGTTGTAGCTGTAGCATGTAGTGAGTGGAATTTAACTGTAATAAATTCACTAATTAACCATATTCGAATTAAGTTTTATTTTTAAGTTCGGGATGAAGGGGTGGAGAAATATGTAGTTATTGGGGGCACCGAGCTTTTCTACATTTTACTTTCAAGATCTCCATTTTTCTTTTGTCATTTGTTTCTAATAAAAAAAAGTTCAGTCACTTTTGGATTGTCATAGGATAGTAGGAGTTGGATTTTGGGATGCAGCCTGTGAGATTCTAGAGGAGCTAACTGCTTGAAAAAATATTTTTGAATCATCTGTAACATATGAAATAAGGATATGTATCATAAAAAATTGAAAGTAACTATGTCTGCGTAATCATCACGGTCAAATTGCAAAGTCAAATGAATTGACGTTTGGTATATAATCAGGCTCCATTCCCAACTGGGAAGTTACCATACGCGTGTCACTTTCATTATAATACATATCCTTAGGGGGAGTAGAAGTCCGAATTTTTGCGAAAAATTTAGTATCTTACAAGCCGTTCAACTGAGAGCTGAAATTCAACATATAACTCTTTATTAAAAATAAAGAAAATATGTCCTGGCATTTTTTAAAATTATCTTTTATGAGCGGGGGGACGGGGGTGCATTTTCTATATATTGGAAATTGGTAGTGGGTTGATTTGTAAAAATAATCGAAAACGATTGATATTAGTTGAGAAACAAATTGAGTAATGCAAACTAAAGTTCTTTTTGAATTTTATACCCACTGCTTTCTATTTATAATTGCTGAAGCTGGTGCCATAAAGTTAGAGAAAAATGGCCATAAAATTTGTATTCTAAACTTAATTACATTGGCATTTTCAATTAGTACGGCATGCTTAATTATATAGAAAATTAGTTTCTCTCTCTCTCTTTTTTTTTTTTTTTTTTTTTTTTTTTTTTTTTACGTTGGTCTACTTTTCCTTGATTTGAAACTTTCAAATTTCACCCTATTTTCTACTGAAATGTGTCTGTAAGGCAACAAAGAAATATATATATATGATAAATTTAAATTCATTTTAATTTGGAAGATGAGAAACACTTTGCCATTATATATCGTAAAGGTCAGACCCACCAGTATTGTAACAGAGAGGTGCTTGAGCCATTGACGGTAGAAATTCAAACTCCGATAAGTGATAATTTCACAGTCTTGTTTTATTACAAGTGTAACCTCTTTAGTCAATGGAGAAGAGGACGTGGGCCATCGGTCAGAGTTGATGTCGATGGGTTTTGGTGGTTCGGAGTTGGTCGCAATGGTTCAGAGTGGTTCATAGTTGGTGGTGGGTCAGAGTGGATCACGATGGTTGATGGGTCAGAGTGGGCCAATGGGGCATTTGGGTGGTGGGTGATAGTGGGTCATGGTGGGTCGTGGATCAAATTTTCATTGACCCACACCATCTCTGGTTAAAATTGTACTAAAGATAAGAGGGACCGAAGATGTATGTCGGCTATTATGCTCAAATTTTGCTCATGGATAGTACTCCACCAGGAAGCAATAAATCTGAAACGGTTCACGGTATCACCTTCTAGAACTCGAGATGTAGGGGTTTGTCTGATTGGCTAAATTAAGACGTCAATGATTTATCCTTCAACAACCAAGCTTTTTATGATCGTTTCCGTGGGGAAGTCAGGAGAACACGTGCCTAGTAATCGTAATATTGATAGTTTGCGTCCACCCCGGGTATTTGTTTTGTGTTTTTTTGATTCAGCTAAATATAAACAAAACACACATATAGGCATTTTGACATATTTCGGGAGAGTAATTTTGTGGTTCGTTGGCGTTTCATCGCGTCTCTGCTGCTGGTGGTAAAGTTTTCAAAATGGAACTTGGGCCACCACGGATCGTCGCTGCGGGGCCACCAATTTCTGGCGAGAGGTCAATAGTTGACCATCTGTAGTCCACCGACGCTTACAGCTTAGAGTAATGAACGATGTCTTTGCCTTGTAGAGTTCATGACTACCGACGTCGGCAGTCAACTAGCTTTTAGTATTCCTTTACTAACCATCTATTGTTCATGTTTGTACACGGTGTTGTCATAATAATAATAATAATAATAATAATAATAATAATAATAATAATAATAATTATTATTATTATTATTATTATTATTATTATTATTATTATTATTATTATTATTATTATTATTATTATTATTATTATTATTATTATTTGTAGTAATAGTAGTATAATTGATGATAGAATAATTATTGTCTATGTATTGTCTAGGTAGGACTACACACAGGATTTGGCTCGTTTTGGTTCGACTTGACTCTAATCCGAGTCGAGTTGGAAGATATTTTTCGCGCCGAGTCCAAGAGTAGACCTCAAAGATGTCTGTTTCGAGTCGAGTCGAGTTTCAAAGGAAAGTCGTTCGTGCCCATCCCTACTAATGAGAGCTTAATCGGAGTTAAGCGAAATTGAAAGTCTCACTATTTATCTAAGCGACCCCGAAAACTATGAATCTAATATCGATCATTTTCTAGCAATCTTTTATATGTATCCCCCTCCCATTCACCATAGGTAACCCGACAGCAATCTTTTTGAAACTATAAGAAATGTGGTTAAAATTACTCTAGACCAGTGGTTCTCAATCTAATTCCTATCACGATCCCCTTTTATCACACGCTCTTGCCAGCGACCCTTTTATAATTTGTTTTACCTATTTCTATAATGGTAGAATCCATTTTTTTGTTTATAGTGAACAGTGCCATGGAAAATCAGTGCCCGGGGCGAGAGTATAGTACGATGTCACCGTATATATGAGTGACGTCGACAGACTAGCTACGAAGCGCCACCATGGTTGGCACGAAGCTCAATAACATTTTCAAAATAAACCCTACCTTTCCTTAATTTTGAGCACATTTTATTACGTTTTTCCTTCTATTTTACACATGTGCACATGTACTTTCCTAACATGAGTAACACACTTCCTCCAAAATGTGTGGCCCCTTTTTTCGGCGCCCGGCACTGACAGTGGATACAGTAACTGTAATATCTATATTCCCAATGTCGAAGGTGCTGGTTCAAGATGGATGTTAAACTCCTTCATTGAAGAGGCCATTAACGTATCCGATCTAAGCCCACAACTTCTTGACCAAATAATAGAATGATCATGCGACAAGTCTTTGCAACTGTAACGAGGACTTGGACTTTTTTGTAACGAAGACTTGGACAAGTTCTGCCTGATGAGGAGAGAAGAATATCCTGGTCTGGGGATTGCTGCTTTAAAAGTAATAATTCCATTTGCTATATCGCACTTGTGTGAAAGTGTGTTTTTTTATGGTAAACATTAAAACAAAGATAAGAAATCGCTTATCAGTTGAAAATGGTTTGATAATGTTCGTCATGAAGATTGAACCGGACATTGCTGCACTAGTGAAATTACACCATGCTTAGGTATCTCATTAGGTTTTAATTTTAATTGTATTTCAATGTGCAGGTTTTGTTGCATGTGTATTTTTCTAGTATTTCTATATACAGTTCTCATTAGTTTTATATCATACCTCTTTGATTTAAATTCATTTTTAAACAACTCTACTAACTAACTAACTCTATGGCCTATGGAACCCGGAGGTTCAATGCCGCGTTCACAAAAGCTCTGCACTGACTTCTATCCTTAGCCAATTGGATCCAGTTTCTACTTTGTATTCTTATCTCAGCGAGATCCATCTTAATATTGTCCTCCCATCTGCGCCTAGGTCTTCCTAATGGTCGTTTTCCGATTGGTCTTCCAGTCAAGATTTTGAAAGCGTTTCTACTTTCTTCCATTCTAGCTACATGACCTGCCCACCTAAGCCTTCTAGACTTGACAATGTTGGGTAAACCGTATAAATTATGTAGTTCCTCGTTATGAAGTTTCCGCCATTCCCCATTCCCGTTCCTCTTGGGTCCGAATATTCGTCTAAGGATCTTGTTCTCAAATACTTTCAGTCTATGTTCTTCCCTCAGAGTAAGCGACCATGTTTCGCAACCATACAGAACAACAGGCATGATTATCGTTTTGTATATTTTAAGCTTCAAATTTCTCGACAGAATTCGCGACGACAAGAGACTTTGAACCGAATAGTAACACGAATTCTACACCCTTTGAAAATGTTCAGTAGACTTATTTTTTATTGTTCTTTACAGTGTGTATAAAAAATAAAAGTATGCTTATCAGAACAAAATTAAAAATAATATTTAAAAATAATATTTAAAAATAATTTCTGGTATTAGATTCTAACTACATTTATCTCTTCCGCCTATCTTCGCGATTCCCTAGGGGCCGCGACTCCCAGGTTGAGATACCCTGCTCTAGGCATACATGAGTTATGTTGGAACATACATACATACACTTTTATGTGTATAAATGCAGATAAGAGAGATATGAGAGAGAGCGATTAAGGAATTGCCGCTTTACTTTTGCGATTCGCGAATTTCTTGCGTGACAGTTTGGGGCTAGCTAGTTTTTTGTCTTGGACCACGATCCGATTTTCGATATGCTCTACCTAAATGCTGTAATGCGAATATTGAGAAGTTATCTGCGATGAAAGTAGCTGCAAATAAATACATTACATAACTTATTTATTGCTATTACACGATTTTTTAAATTTGTATTCAATATTCACACATAACACACCGACGTTCTGTCAATACCTCAGATGTTATATTTTAAAGATAAGAATTACTTATGTCGTGAAATGATATGAATATATATATTCAACTGATATATACAACTGATGATATGAATATATATATTCAACTGATATATACAACTGATGAATTGTAATGTAACTATTTTACATAATTTTCATGCATTGAGGAAAGTAGAATATCATAAAAGAATTTCACCTGAACGGGTATCGAACTCACGATTTTAGCGCTCGGTGGTGTACCACTGAGCTAACAGGACCGCTTTTCGGAAGCTGCTTCTGAAATATAACTGAGCTCATACGTAAATGCTCTTTTCCGTATGGAAATCACAATGACGAAACGAGAGTGTGAATACATAGTCTCGAAATATTGTATCATTAAGTATTTCAATGTTACTTTTTTCTACACTTAATACCATTTCAACATGTTTTATTATATTTAACAGAAGGAAAAACATATCTGTACATCGTTTCCCGATTACTAAGGTTGGCTTTGGAGGTTCAAAACAGCTATCATCATATTGCTCAATCTGTTTGGTATATGGTATATGTTTTTATACGTGTAAAGTCAGTATAACAATTCATTCTTTAAACAGCTTTTCGTATGTATTAATATTTCTTTATAAAAACTGTTTTTAATATTATTATTACGGCGCACCATTTTCAGATTTCTTTCGCGAGTCGTTGACCAAGTCGTTCCCCACCAGCGTTGCCAGACTCACAGCTCGGAATTATTCCAAAACCTGATCGAACTTATGCTAGATTCGGTCAAATTATGCTAGATCCTCATAATTACTAATTCAGGAGTTTGAAAAAACGAAGTTGAGATACGATAACGTAACTTAAAATACACAGAGAGCAAGAATGCATGGATAGAACTCAATACTTCACGCACCAAAATTTTAACTCAACTAAATTTATTTATTTATTTATTTATTTATTTATTTCCTCCAACAGAGAGATCTCTCCAATTATAGGAGGTGTACACAATTGATTACATTATTATATAATAATAATAATAATAATTAATGCAGTCGTTGCCAGATTCAATGGCGTATATGTCGTATAAATGAATGCAAAGTTTTTGTTTACATATTTTGAAAGAAAATTACTTCGCAGCATAAGCGGAGTTGGGAATCGTCTGCTGGGGGGGGGGCAGATTTTTGGTCGGTCTCGGAGCTGTCATTTCAGGAATAAATATGATCATGAAGTCAGAAATAAAGATGAAGTTGTCAAAAAGTTGGGGGGAGAATGGCCCCCATAGCTCCGCCCACGCGTCGGAGTTAAAGGATTAGAAAACCCTGGGTGGAGCCACAAAAAAGCCCAAAGACGTTTCGAACTTACTTCGAAAAATAAGACTGCCTGTATGGTTTACCGACTGTATGAATCAATGGAAGAGGATACATTTCTGCCGTTCTTTTTCTTCCCACGACCAACTTCTTTCTCATCTCCAGGTTTTACGGCTTTTCGATAAACTTGCTGAAATTGTGCTAGATTTGGGCAGGATGCTAAAAGCAAAATGCTAGATGCTAGAGACATGCAAATTATGCTAGATCTAGCATCATTATGCTAGATCTGGCAACGCTATTCCCCACAATAGGCGTGTCGTGCAAGTAACCAATCACACGTCAGGTACTAGCTTTTACCTATTGCTTCCTTCTCACAGCTCAGAACATTGGTAACTATGGATAGACGTACAGCAGTAATTACTTTATGGAGTTGGAAGGTTATTCTGCAACTGCAGCTAGCAAGCGAGTAGGTGTCCCGGCCTCTACAGGAAGGCGATGGATTCGGAAATATGGTGCTACAGGTCAGACTGATAATTTACGATCTCCTGGTCGTCCGCATGTGTCAACCGAAGCCCAAGATGCGAGATTAGTAAACGAAGCCCGGTTAGACCCACTAAGGACGTCTAGACAGCTAAGGGAAGTTTCTCTCTTTCCTGGTAGTAAGCATACAGCTCTGCGAAGGCTTCTTCATGCTGGGTTACGTGGCCGTGTTGCTGCCGTGTAGGAAAAACTCTCAGGCGACCACAAAATTTACCGTCTCGCGTTTGCACAGGCGAATGTGGGTCTCAATTGGGAAAACGTAGTTTTCTCAGATGAGTCCATATTCACAACATCAAAGGAGGGACGCCGTTTTGTGTATCGTCCGAGAGGCACCCGATATGACCATGGATATGTGGCTGCTTGCAATCGCAGTGGCCATGTATCTATTTTATGTTGGGGTTGGATTTCTAGTCGCGGAGCAGGACAGCTTCATAGAATTGAAGGACATCTGGACAATGCTCAGTACTTAGACATTATCAGTAATATCATGGTGCTATCTGTACGAGTATTTCAGCCTGATGGTGTAATTCAGTTCCAGCAATACCAGTCGCCAATACATACTTTCCGTGTGATTCAGGAATGGTTCGCAGGGCACCCTGAGATTGATTTAATCGACTGGCCGCTCGTGGAGCAGACCTCAATCTCATGCAAAATATGTGGGCAGAAGTGAAGCGTACTCTAAGGGAAAGTTGGCCTGAGGCAGATCCACCAAGAACTCAGGATGACCTGTGGCATCTTGTTTCCGAAGCATGGCTGGAGGTAGGGGAAGGAGATAGATTTGTCACCCATGTAATAGATTCCATGCCCAGAAGAATGGAGCGTGTAATAAATTCAGAAGGGTCTTGGACACAATATTAATGTCCCCGCCTTAACTCCCGAAAACAGCCCTTTTCAGGGCTACTTAAACGCTTCTGAAAATATTTCTAGAAGTAAACCACTCCTTGTATCCGATTTCTGTGCAATCCTACCAACAAAAGAATGATAATTAGCTGTAGGCTTTGAACTCAAGACCTCTTTATTGGCAAGTCCGTACTCTACCAGTGAGCTAACATGAACACGCAAACCCAATCTGAAGAAACACGATTTTCAATTTCTGGTATTCGATGACAATGGGTGATATCAATAAAAATAAGTAACTACTCCTGAGAAGTCCTGCTCGAGAATCGGAGTAACTACAGCTGGAGTAATCTCCTCCCTCAATTTCGTATCAATAAAACAAGCCACTACTCAGGTCTAGTCTGCTCCAGATTTATGAACGTTTACTCGCGCTTCCTCTGCACGTAGCACTGAGTCGTATCAATAAAAGAAGTGATTACTCATTTCTCCCATTCATCGCGCAGTCATTTCGTTGTTTTTAATCTATGGCGTAGTATCTTAAAAGCCATGGAAGGGGCAAGTAGCAACGATAGCTTCAATCAAAGTGCATTTGTGGATATTGTAAAAGAGTTTCCAGTGGTACTTTCAAAGTCACAGCTACCAGAAAGTAAACGAAGGAAAGCCGAAGCTTTGAATGTAATTACAGTGAAATGCACCGAAATATCAAATACATCTACGACTGAGACACAAACTCAAAAGAGAATCTTTAATATTCGAGCGAGAATAAAAGAAAAATAAAAAAGAAGAAAACAATTAAAAAAAAACGGGAAAGAAGAAAGTAATACTAAAACCATGGGAATGAACCTATTTGAGCTGATGGATGTTGATTGGAATCCAGCAATATCAAGATTAACACGACAAGCGCATATCACGTGTTATCCAAGGTCTTTGTAGATTGTTTGGCTTTAAGAACAAAATCAGACACTTGGCTCCTTTGTTTTCTTTTTTAAAAAGTCCAGCCACCCACGTCATAAATCACGTCCATCTGATTGCGTTTTCCACACCATACGTGTCCCCTTTCGCCTTGACATAAACTAAATACATTCTCATGTATACACCCTTATACACCCTTTCTATCAACGTTGAGTTGAGTTGATTATTAGTTTAACGTCCTTTTCAGTAGCGTGCCTATATGAGACAGAACCCACTGATTAACGTGGAATCCAAACCACATGAGCTCCTGCCGGGAATCGAACGCGGGTCTCCTATGCCAAAGGCATGTACGCTAACCGCTTAGCCACGAAATAGCTCTTCCTATTAACGTATTACTCTTCAAAATACTAAAGTTTCTTTAATGCCACTTGTGTATAGTCAAGTGCTCCGATAGCACCCGGAAATGTATATTGTTCTTGCCACTCTGCCTTTCCTGTTTGTATATTACGCACACTTCCGGAAACAATCCATTTTCAGGTAGTCATAGACAGTACTTTGAGCCATACCAGAATCCCCTGACATTCCGACCTGGAATCCCGGATCACTCACGTAACGCAAGAAAACCCAGGGCACCGATTTCTCTGTAAATTTGGGGGGGGAGGGCATTCAGATGCAGAAGGTATATATATCAGGATTTTAAGACAAATTGCACTCTAATTATGTCAAATATTGTATATTCATAAATACAATAGGGAGCCCACATGAGTTTTGGGGAGCCCGGGCCCCCTCAGGATCGGCGCCCTTGAAGAAAACCCGCATCTTTTCATCATTATGTAGTCCATCACCCCGCAACACACACACACACACACACATAAACAAAGCGAAAGAGAGAGAGAGAGAGAGAGAGAGAGAGATGAATATACAAAAGCATATTCAACGTATTCGAATGAGACTCTAAGTAACGACATTCCGTTCTAAAGAGAATTTGTGTTTCTTCCCGTGACGTTAAGGGGATCGGGAAAAGTTATGTGTCTTGAAGCAGGATACGACTTTGGATACTCTGTTTATACACTTTCTATATCCGTAGGAATATATTGTATTTCACGAATGTAAATGACATGCTGTAATGAGAATATTGATATCATTCATGAGAATATTTGTCATACATCTGTATGACAAATAGATGCAAATAAATACACTACATAACTTATTTATTGCTATTAAATGATTTTCCTAACTTGTATTTACATCCTCATATATAATACCGACCTACTGTGAAAATTATCTCAGATGTTATATTTTAAACATAATAATTACTATGTTCTGCAATGATTATGTTATATATACACAACTTATGTATTCTAATGTAATTATTTTATATAATTTTTCATGCATTGCGGAAAATATAATTTTAAAAAAAGGATTAGCCTAGACGGGATTCGAACCCTCAACCTTATGATTTGAAACCCGACAGCTTACCAATGAGCTAACACAACCTTCTAGCGATGTATAACGGATCTCAAGATAATTATGACATTCATATCCATTACAAACGCTGTTTCTGTTCTACTTTGACTTTTATTTTAGTACTCAGGCGATAATTATGTTCTATTTCTTAACTTTGAGCATTCTTTTACATATGGAAAGATTCGTTAACGTATTTAAATGTTCCATTACGTATGGAGAGCTAAATGACAAACAAGCATGTGCTGAGATTGAAAAAAAAGGTTTCGAAATATTGTATCATTAAGTATTTCAATCAATGTTGCTTTTTTAAACACTTGGTAACAAGTCTTATTATATTTAAAAGAAGAAAAACACATCTGCAAACTTTTTCCCGATTGCAAAGGCTGGCTTGGAGGTTCGAACCTGGCTTACTTTTTCCCGAAGATACCCGAAGCTGGACTTAGAAAATTTTTGCCTCAAAACACCAATAAAGAATGCGCTCAACCTTTTTGAGACAAGGTGTACATTGTACCCACTTCATAACATACAGGGGCAGTCGAAGGGCCAGGCTGACCGATCGTGGGTAGCGTTGGAGAAGTGGAGATTACAGTCTGGTGAAGAGTGGTCATTGTTGGAGGAGAAACCTTTTCCACATCAGACACAGTAGATATGGTATTTGTGTCTTCCCTATACTGGGCTTCTTCTGAGGCAGGAATGAACTCTGAGTACTGGAAAAAGTTCCTCTTCACGGAGTAAAGACCGGTGCACAAAAACCCATTCATTGCAATCTCTGCTGTTTGGTACTTGATGTACGCTTTACCGAAGAGCTCCATAACATCAAAAGCTGTTATAGGTCTCTAGTTTTCTGGTGGTTTCTGGTTAAAAGCCGAACATGCACTTCTTCACTATAATAAGTTTTGAGCGGAGGCATGAAGGTACGACAGAGGGGCTGCATTTTGTGGGTTGAATGAGGTGGTAGCGATATGATTGTAATGTGGTTATCTCTATCAAGGTCAATGACTTCGACATTCCGAGTGTGGCTGGAATGCTCATCTAGTATGTTCGGTGAATGAAACTCTTGAACCATTCAGTGAATATATGAGATTGAACCCAACCATACGTATGCACAGTAACAATCGTTCCAGGAGGCTTCCCTCTTTCTAGAGCAGCACTCATATTCCTACGCGGAGGGACAAAACTGCCGGCTGCACTCTGAGTGATGGGTAAATTCCCGGGAAGATATTTTTCGGGAATATTCCCTGGGAATATTCCCGGGAAGATTCCCAAAATGGAAATTTATCCGGGAATTTATGTTCAATCAGAAAGAAAATTGCAATCTATTACTATATTATGATTTCAAAGTTAAATTAATTTTTATATCACAGCATATTATTACAGTTGTCCACTTCTGTAACTTAAAATGTATATTCTGAACGGTACTATGTTACTTTATTAACACTTTATTATATTTAGAGAGTACGCATAAATGTATATTTATTTATAATATGTTCTATCAATTAAATATGTGTGAAAAAATACATAGTAAATTATATAGTAACAGTTTAAATTTATATGTAAGTGGATTTGCTCAACTTGACTCTATTACTGATATTATGAACACATTAAATTTATAAATGTTATAAAGCAATTAGATTGGGTAAATGCTAGAAAATACAAGTTTCACCAATTTATCAACATTTGCCCATACATATTTACGTTCACAAAATTTGCAAGAAACTTACTTATCTTTATATTTTAGCACGTAACATTGCCATACACGACCTTTCATTCGACCTATTTCTCGAAATTCCATACGTTAATTCACATGTAAAAGAAGTCCGAGTACCTCTTCAGAAATTCGAGTCAGAGAGAGGAGACAGACTGACGTCTATTACTAATGGTGGTTCAGGGTTTATTAATAGTACTTCATCTCTATTTCTACATAATTCTAAATTACTTTACAAAATGGTTCCTTTTCATCATTTGTAAATTAGTACTTTGCTAGTTTTGGCTGTTCTTTAGCATTGGGGGCCAGGTTTTGCACCTACTTTTTTGCGATAATCTATTCCGATGCGATTGTTTTATGGTTTCATACGTTAAATTACGTTACCAACATTAAATTCAGACCGCATTGCAGAGCGAGCGTTAACGAATGAAGGCGGGTTAGAGCCCCGCATGGCACGTTGTTTTCTATATTCGTTACCAACAATTCACTTTCTTTTCTCACATAAATCACTTCAACTTACCTTTCCGTTTTGTATAAATCCTCTACTGCCCAAAAAAAAACAAAAAAAAAACGATATTTTCTTGACTACTTGAGCATCACTATCAACTCATTTCTTCCACAAATCATCCTACTTTTTGCTCATTTTGGCCCCCCAATACTAAACAATTACATTACTTTTTAGTGCAAATGGAAATGGAACTTAAAAAATCATATTATTAGTTATATAAAGTACCGTAAAATAATTTTAAATTTTTTAACCTCCAAACTCTTTAAAACCTGGAAATAAATCATAATATATTAAAAAAATTAATTAGTCATATGGTTCTTATAATTTGGAAGATAAAGTAAAGAAATGGAAATAAATTCCTTCCCGGGAATTTATAGGCCAGGGAAAAAACCCGGAAATATTCCCATTTTTAAATTCCTTCCCACCGGGAATATTCCCACTGCCCATCACTATGCACTCATTGGCACTATGACGGTAATCAAGGAACATCTCTCCGCTGAGGTGATGGCTCCAATCTGACGTTTGCATTTCAATCCAACGACGTGAGCAACTTTGCTCTGCACAATTGACAAATCGGTTTCGTCGACGTTCCAAATGCGACCAGCTGTGTAGTGTTTTTTTCTATAGCTCTTGTGTGTAGTTGTCAAAAAACTTACAAATGTTCTCTTTTGTAAGGCCAATGGCCCTAACATATGATGTTCCAACTGGTTTTTGCACTGCTAACTATGCCTTGTGTCGCCTCAAAAAAAGTTTTAGTCATTCCTGACCGGCACCTTGATCTTTAAATGGATGAACCAGGTTATTCCTAATTGCTAAATTCAATGCCATTCTTTGCAGGTCGGCCTGTGTCAAACCAAAGAAAACGTTCTCCCTCACAAGACAATACTCACCCACTTTTGTTCAAGGTCGGAACCAAGTACTGTAGGCCTTCCCATTTTTGTTTGAGCTGCTTTCTTTGGGCGTCCATAGTTTTCGTTTGAAAGTCTCATCAACGTTATTTTTGATACTTTGAATATCTTGGTTGTTTTTTTCAACCAATTGTTTTCTTTCTAACTGCCTTAACTGCATTCTCCGTTTGTTCGGAATCCCATCCTCTTCCACGAGGAGGGTCGTTTGTATGGGACATCTGAAACAATATATATTGTGGCTTTCTTAAGCAATCGGAACTCTATTTGACTTACAAACAAAGCATTGTAAGATTTCAGGCGATCCGACTTTGGCCAGTACATGGGGGTCCTACTTAGGACACTTTGTTCCTTATCATGTTTTCCTATAATCCTAAAATTAAGCAAATAAACAAACAAATCTTTACCATATTTTCGAAGTACAGCATTTACCAACGAAGAAAACAAAAACAATATTGTGACTTACTCCTTAGTAAGTGACGAACTTCGCACTTTTCTGCACAGCTACAAAAACTTTCACTCAGTTTATAAATAATAATGATGCAACTACCCCGCTTCTCGTGATGATTCGGTGTTGCCATTTCCATAGCCCAATAGTTTCTCAGTGTTCTACACGTTCAACCTTGAATCATTAGGCGGCAGCACTTACCAGCCGAAATAGCACGGGGGTCCGATTTATGGACCGGGGTCCGGGTTTGATCACTTTCATCTACTTATTTAGATATCATTACAAATGTACCCCAAGCTTCCGATCTTCTGGCTAGTTTCCAACAGCTACATAGAAGGAAGCTATCTAAATTCATTCAAAAATTTGGAAACCGTATTATCCAGTCCTGTTTCACTTATCATCACAGAAGTGGGGTAACACATAATCCACGCAAGGGGTACTTCTAGAACTATGTGAATTTTTCCCCGTGTTATTGCGAAGAAAGTGCCGTGTCGAATAGACTACATTTTGCTGCAGGTTTTTGTCCCTCATCTGTGCATAAGCTCTCTGCCTACGCGGAAGGAAGGGTCGTCGTCAGGAAATACAAACATTTATTTGAAACACCGAAGCTAAAAACATGTTTCAAAGCTAAAACAGAAAAAAAAAGCATTTTAAAGTAAGCTTTGTAAGTCCATTAATTTAGATGAAAAAAGATCTGCGAAAGTTTTTTCCTATTGGAGAAAAACGGCCTCACTCCCTTAAGATCAGTAGTATCAGTACTCCAGAAAAGAAAATTGAAGCACGTGACAGTTTCTGAAGATTTGCACGTTCTATTTTAAGTTCAAAAAAGGAAAGAGACTAGATTTTGGGTGGATCTTACTAGGAGTATAAACAGAATTTGTTGTTGTTATTGTTAGGAAGGTCTAAATTTTGAAAAATTCCAATACTACAAGACACTACAGCTATGTAGGCCAATATTGAACCGATGCTATTCTACACAGGAAACATATAGTTATTAAGTAATATCCCCTATACTCTCAGAATAAATATAGAACTAGATTACTATCAGGGTTTTAAAAAGTTTTTTTTAAAAAGAACAAAACATGTGTTTAAAAAAAGAAAAAAGATGTTTAAAATGTTTCAAACATATTTTAAAACACACACTGAAAAAAAACATGTTTTAAACATTTTGAACAGTTTAAAATATGATTTTAAACATATATTTCAAAATCGTAACTTATTTGTTAAGATTTCTTGCCCTTTACTATCAACCAGTGATGTTATTCTAATTTTTAACACCCGGTTCTGTATATATACATACATATCAGTGGCGGCTAATGTTAGTGTTGCAGCGTTGCGCAACGACCAAAATATTTCCAGAAAAAATATTATTATCAATAGTAATAAAGAACAGAAAAAATACTTTTTAATACTTGCATATATACACTTTAAATAACATATTTTTTTACTTCTGTAACTGTCCGTTCCGTTAATCCATTTTAAAAAGCGAAAAATAATCCGTCACAGAGTCTCTAATTTACATTGTGTTGCAGCGAGCATGCAACGACCAGATTCCTTCAGCGCGGGAATTGGAGCAAATGTTAAGTCTCCTTTCCCCTATCTCAGAAGTTAAAGGGACTGGTCGTTGCAGTGCTTCTGCAACACAGCACGATTTCCAGTGAACGAAAATGTTTTTCACGCTAAATAAGATTTCTGAATTTTCTTTCACTAGCAATTAACAAATGGAATTTGTTTTTATGCATTCATATTTTTAAATTACGGGACCATACTGAAGCAAATCAATTAATGACAATTAAAGAAAGTGATAGCAAAATTACAAAATAAGAAAGAAAATATCTAGAAGAGAAGAAAACAAATGAAAGTAGACCCACATTTACAAGTTAATTCTTAGCTTATATTGATAATGAAGGCTTCTTCTACAGTAATTTGTGAATCAAATATTAATAAGTCAGTATGTAGAATCGCTCCCCCCCCCCCCTCTCTGTGGATAGTATTTTGGTATAAACATATTTCTTTTATAAAATAAGTATATTTTATACTCTTGATAATTTCCACATAAAACTGTATGATGGGGAACGCCACATTGAATTTGGGACTAATTAGCAATGCTCAGGGGCGTAGCCACGAGGGGGTCCACCGGGTCCGGACCTCCGAAAAATTTCGAAACTTTACTAACATTTGTAGACTTTCTTAATAAACTATACTTTTCTAACACAGAAACGATTGATGTAGGTTAAATATTTTATTTTACGCCTCATCATGTACTC
This sequence comes from Thermobia domestica, assembly GCF_964235325.1. Classification (NCBI taxonomy): domain Eukaryota; kingdom Metazoa; phylum Arthropoda; class Insecta; order Zygentoma; family Lepismatidae; genus Thermobia; species Thermobia domestica. The sequence continues at coordinate 130,494,367 of NC_137466.1, read as the reverse complement.
TTCTTTTCTTATAAAAATAATCGTTCTATCATTTTTTCTAAAAATATAGGTGACAGTAAGTAAGAATTACTTATCGTCTTTTCGGGTGCAGTATAAGACAGGTTCCATATTATGTAGACGTATTGCACCTCTCTCAAATACTTTGGACCCCTCCCAGTTAACATTTCTGGGTGTAGAACTGCTGTTTGTTTTGATGTTCTTTGATTTTTTTTGGCTTCTGTTACATGCTGATCCTTCATCTGGCGGGTTTCGAGGTTTCCTTTCCAGAACTTATCACATTGGTAGGCATTGTTTCGCCTCATGTGGAAGTATATTGTGTTCATCGTGCATTGCGTAACAAGCAAGACGGATGATTTGGAATGTAGTTTTTTTTCTTTTACGCACATGTGTGTGTGTGTGTGTTGATGTATGAATATGTGACATTCGGAATTCATATACCAGTACCTATTTTGTATCAGCTGTTTTGGTTTTTAATTATTAGGTTTAATTTTATTGTGTGTGCTTTAATCCTGTAAATAACCTACAAATTCTGAATGAATTGTATACCATGACTTCTGTAAATAGGCCTAACTTACAAAAAACATTGACCAGCTTTCAACTGAGGAAAAATTTGCAATTAAGGCTTAGACAAAACAAGCAAAGGGCAATTCAGGAGAGTGTTCGAAAAAAATCCAGTTTAAATTTACAGGATATCTTACGCAGTAGTGTTGTTTGCACCAGATACATTTCCTCAATTTATTTTAAATTTTCCTGGATAAACTGTGAATAAAGTGTGTTCAATGTACATTTTTTATATAACACTAATCTCTGCTACGAACTCTTTTCAATGAACGCTGAAGAGGAATTCGGATCACTGTCAAGGACTGAGTTTGCTAGAATGAATCGTTCGCAATAATCTAGAAAGAATATTTAATAAATCTACAAAGCTTTGAAATTAATATTAACAGTACTTATGGCGTCAGCAAAAGACAAAAAGTTATTTTCCACATGAGAAAGAATTGACACTTTCAAGGAATTGAATATCCCAAGAAAGGTTATCACCATTGGTTATACTTTCCATCGAAAACGACCTGACAATAAGAATACCAGAGTTCAACCAGCATGTATTAGACAGATTTGCTCCAATCAAAGAGAGGAGAATGAACTTACTAATTAATTAAGGTGATTAATCGGATAAAATGTTCTGCATTTTTTATTTTTTAAAAACAGAATTTTATTTAATTTAACATGTCACATAGCATTTGCATCTAAAGTTATGCTGATTAGTCAATGAGTCAACTTTATATCTTCTGTCTCTTATCGCTCGTACTGCAACACCCGAAGCCACAATCCACCGGCCGCCACTGATACATATCATTTACATATATATATATATATATATATATATATATATATATATATATATAGAGAGAGAGAGAGAGAGAGAGAGAGAGAGAGAGAGAGAGAGAGAGAGTAGATGGATAGATATATAGATAAATAGATATAACTCTCTTAGGAAACAAACCTCAAACCATACGCGTACAAGGTAGACAAAAGCAATTTTTTTACTGGATAACACAAGTGACAAGAAGTGATGTACACAGCATTCTAATACAAGATGGTGTGACGAAATTAGGTACTCCTGCAAGAATTACTCCTAAAAGCGACAGGAACTGTTATCTCTCCCATGAGCGACCGATTCATTACAATGAGATTGAGATTGTGGAAAACGATAAGATTTCCTCTTGTAAAATATGCTTGCCTCTAGCGTTATTAGCGTCCGAACAACCTTTCTATGAAAAATACGTGTCAGTGATACTGATCGCCAAATATATTAACCCTCAACTGTGAGTGCAAATAAAACTTATCTTAATTTTGAGTTAGATTTGACATAAAACATATCAAATAACTTAGCGAGACAATATAGTTATTTCCATGAATAGTGCATTCCTATGTAATTTAATATTAAAATTCCATTGTAATATCCCCTTTCCTCGAAAGCTCTACTTTTTGTGCTTAATTTAATTCAAATCTAATTACTCCCTAAGCGATAGATTATATTTCATTTTGGAAAAGTTAAACGTGTAAGAGTTTGGCAAACTATCTACTTTTTAGACTTCCTAAGACTCTATGAATAAAATGCGAAAAACATTTCAATAATAAAATACAGCAATGAGATCCCTTACATCTGATTAGCTATTCAAAACCAACGCCATTCTTAATATGAACGAATCGGTGACTCATATGCCAGTTAACAGATCGGATCGGTCACTTATAGGACAGTTTACAGTTCCTATCGCTCATAAAACAGTCGCATCTAGGACGACACCTACTACAAATATCTAGGAAATAAATTACCCAACATAGATGGTTGACCAAAAGGATTGGAAAGACCTTAATATAGCAATGGATCAGCAAGTGTTGATAATATGTATGAGTTTCAAATATACATAAATCACCCTCATCACTACACTCATGTGATCCCAGTTTTCATTCTTGATATCTGAGCATTTGAGATTAAGAAATAAACCGCTTATACTTTGTTCTACGGAATCATTTGTTTAACTCTTTAGCTGTGAGAATTTTTAAAAACAAAGATAGTTAAACTAAAATTTACTGTTCCTGGGTATAACTGGGTAAAATTTACTATTATGTCTGGTCATAACAAAAGGTTCTGCGAACTCAAAATATTTAATAACCGGTTCTAGCGAACCGGTCGGAACCGGCTGAATAGCACCACTGCTGGCAATTGACTTTTTCATTTTTTTTATGCCGGTTAAGACTACAGTGTGTTGGATACAGAATATTTCAGTATAGATTAGTAATTCTCAACTTACTTCATATCACGACCCCTTTTTATTACACTCTCTTGCCAGTAACTCTCATAAGTACTTACTTGGTTTAATAAGCTTTTTAGGTAGATTTTAAAATTTATTTACTATGGAGATTTCACATAGTCTATCGATATACATAGTGAAATAAAAATCCTCAGCACCCTTGTGTGTTGAGAACGGGTCGAAGCATTATTAAACTTGAAAATGGTTTGATACATCAGATGGTGCGATGGCAAGTATCATTGCGGCCATCTTTGATTACAATTCGAAATTTCAAATGCAAAGGGAATCATTTTACATGCTAGAATTTTACCCTTGTGCGGTTATTCAGCCCTAAGATAAGTCATTTTGGGGTTACTGTTCCTGAACGTTTCCTAGTTATGCCCTTAGGGGCTAAACTCACGTTTCGTGGGGGCGGAGAGATTTCAGTTGCAAAATTTGATTTATTATTTCAGAACATTGATGCTAATAAAATTATTTTCAAATAATAAATTTTCGAAAAGTAATATTTGAAGCACACCTCACGTTAACTTCAGAATATCTTCTGCAAGCCTATGTAATTGGTTGATTTTTTCAAGTCAATAATTTACTGAAGAAAAGTAATATTTGGGGCGTTCAGAGCACAATGGATCCAAGTCCATTTTCAATAAGCTTCAGTTTTACTCAGCAAATGAATTCTATTTCAAAACGTAATATCTTCGCAATCAAGAGTCCGAAATAAATTAAAATAAATCCACGTGAAAGGGCGTGGGATAGTTTCATATGACTCCCACTAGGCAGGGGCGTCAGTGGGGCAAGAGGGCAGCCTGCCATGAATCTCAGATTTTGGGGACAGTAAGGCAGTTTTAGAAACCTTTTGATATGCAAAGTCCAACAGAACAGGCTTGGGGTCCTTACATCGAATAAATACGGATGAAATATAGATGATCAAAACTGGAAAGTAGCTTAGGCGCAATTTCCAAAATTTTAAGTAGGCCCGAAACTCGATAGTGGTAAAACCTTTGGAATCCTTGGCCAAAAGATATAAAGGGAGCAGTTTAGGCCTACAGTTCCTTACGGTCAATAGATATGGTGATCAAAGTCCGTATTTCTTCGGTATAAGGACTTCATTTTTTTCTGTAGACTTTGCTCACGAAATCTGCATTACGCTCCCAAGATCTGAAATTCAGGGTAGGGGGCGGATGACCTCTAAACGGACGCCCCTCTCCAGCGGCAATCATATAAAACTCCAGATTGCACTTGTCACGTACTTTTTCTTTCTTTCATTTCGGATTCTTTGTTTCTCTAAAGTTTGTATGTATGCAAACTGGGAACCAACATATACTGTGTCAACGAATGCCTGCGATATTTCAGAAGCACAATTTAGCAAAGAATCCTTTGTTTTCTGAATACAGCACAAAAACTTGTTTCCATGATAATTCTTTTATTTATTTTTAATATCAGTTCTATAAGTAGTCTAACCTTCGACTACGACACTTTGTCGCAAGTTAACTGATAAGCATTGAAACAATACAAGAAACGTTAAAAACAAGAGGGGAAAAGAGGCAAAATAAATTGTAAATCACCACATTGACGTGCTGTAGCCACAAGAAATCAAAACATTTACATGGGAAGAAATTAGTCTTTTTAATAAGGACAAGCACTTTTTGAACATTCAAAAATAAAATCTTATAAAAATAAACATATGTTTAAAACAAGTCTTAAAAATACACTGTTTAAAACAAAATGTTTAAAATGTATATAAAATTGGTTTTAAACCAAATCAATTGTTTAAAACAAGTTTTAATCATTTGTTTTAAACATTTTGTTTTAAAAACAACCCTGCTTGTTCCCTCTAACATATTCATAGCTCCTCCAAACCTCTGTGGCTGGTTGCGGGCCTGATCCAAACCTTCTGGTGTAAGTATTGTGTATTATAGTTGTCATAGAAGAAAATTGTTACTTTGTTGGAATTGAAGAAGAAAATTGAGGAAGCAATTCAGGTTAACTTTTTTATTATAGCAGTCAAGGTGGAACGAAACGAGCCCTGCGGGACTTCTAACCCGTTCCTACTACTACTACTTCTGCTGCTGCTGTTGGTGCTGCTACTACTACTACTACTACTACTTATACAGTGGAATCGGATAGCAAACCTGCACACGTAACGTAATTAAATCACTTTCTTGAGTATTATTTTTTTTATAAAAATAAAAAAAAACTTTCCTTGGCCTGGGTTTGAACCCACGCCAAAAGAAATAATAATTACTAGCGCATTGCGCTATTACACTCGTCCACGAAGACGGCCAGTAACAGTCAATTAATTTCTGCTGTATATATATATGCTACGTGGCGAAAAACTGATAACTCCAACTAACTAGAACCGAGTATTTAGCTCCTAGGAGTAGGGTCGAGCGTGATTTAAAAATATGCTTCTGAACACTGGTCAATTTGTCTATGTTTTACTTTCAAGGCCTCCGTTTCTGTTTTTCATTTGTTTCTGTTTACTTACCTGAGATGAGTATCTCTAAGTGGAGAAAGAACTTGAGACACTTTTGGATATTGATATTTGAAATTGTAATAATAGCAATAGGATGTACACTACTACTTGGCTTTCGAGACACACAGGCTGTGAATTTTAGAGGAGCTAACTACTAGAAACAATACATTTTTGAATCACTGTAATATATAAATTACTATATAAAAAATGAATGTAACTATGTGTGCCTAATGATTATGGCCAAATTGCAGTCAAATCAAATGAATTTTGGTATATAGTTAGACCTTAATCTAAACTTGGATGTTACCATATTGTTTTCATTATCATAATATCCTAAGGGATAGTGGGGATCCGAACTTTTGCGAAAAAAATGAGTATCTTACAAGCCATTCAACTTACGGAGCTGAAATTCAGTATATTAACTCTTTTTGAAAATGAAAGAACGTCTCCTAGCATGTCTAAACTTATCCTTTACGCACAGGGGCGGCACTTTCTATATATGGTAAATTGATAGTGGGTTAGTTTGTAAAAATAATCGAAAACGACCGATATTACTCGTAGTTGAGAAACAAACAATACAGTGTTTCGCATCATATATCCATATATTCTTACCAACAGGGGCAGCTCCGGGACGCATTTCTTGGAGGCAGTGGGTTGTAATACTGCTGCTTAGAGCTACTTTTAAGAGCTCCGAACTCTGGGTTTAATTTATATATAACATAATAATTTTTCCTCTTCTGGGGTGCGATCGCCCCCTGGATCCGCCCCTGCTTACCATGCGCTTTCTACTATAATAATTGCTGAAGCTTGTTTATTATATGGAGCGCTTAGAGCACAAGGCAATCAACCCATAAAGTTGTGAGAAAAATAGACATAAAATTTGTAATGTAAGTTTCTGTACGTTGGTCTACTTACCTTGATTTGGGATTAAAAATTTCATTCGTTTTTCCACTGAACAGTATCGATAATTGAACAAGGAAATAATTAGACCATAATAATATAATTGAAATTCACCGTAATTTTACCCATGACAAACACTTTACCATTTTATATCGTAAAAATCAGATCCATCGTTATTGTAATAAAGCGGTGCTTGAGCGATTGAACGTAGAAATTCAAACTCCGATTACTTAAAATTTCACAACCTGGTTGTATTATAAGTGTAAACTCCTTAGTCGAAAGAGAAGAGGCCGTGGATCATGTGTCAGAGTTGATGACGATGTGTTTTGGTGGGTTAGTGGTTCATGGTGGATGGTGAGTAGGTGTGGGTCATAGTGGGTGATGGGTCATGGTGCGTCATGGGTCAGAGTGGGTTACGGTGGGTGGTGAGTCAGTGGGACGTGGATCACGGTGGGTGCTGGGTCAGTGGGTCGTGGGTCACAGCGGGTGCTGGGTTAGTGGGTCGTGGGACGTTTTCATTGACCCAGGCCATCTCTGGGTTAACTGGTTTGGGTTCGGTTTAAACCTGAAACAGAATATTCCGTTTATTTCAGAAAACAAAGCGTAATTTTGTTCAGTTTTGTTTGAAAACAGGCACTATATTGCCACTTTTGAGAATATCCGTATATATTTTGGAAAAGTTCCAAACGATATGTAGCCCGTAATGGTTTCGTTTTAGGTTAAGGTATTATGAGTCTGCAGTTTCAGTTTTGAATGGAATGATGATTCCCCATGATTTTCTCTCTATATTTAGTTTTTATGAAAACATTTTAATGAAATATAGAAAATACAATTGTTTTTCGGCTCGGATTGATTTGGGTTAACAGCTTGAAAATGTAATATTTACTTCTAATGTCCCAGATTTTGCCTGTTAGATTGAGGAAGACTATGATTAAAGCAAGTAATTATGAAGGACGGATTGGTGGAATGATAAAATGTGAGTGTCCTGAGAAAACCCAAGAGCACTATGTTGTCCGTCTCAAGCTTACTTGCCTTGGAAACGAACCAGGCACCCCACCCATCAGATGGTTCCGTAGGCGGAGCCTCAGTTTCGATTCCCGTTGGGAGAGTCTTTGAAGTATTAAATGTCCTTGATGTATGTGTTCCTGTCTCTGTCGTTCAAGGTTACTGGAAATAACTGTAAAACGAGAATAACCGAATATAATAGAGATAAGCTACGGAGATACTTTCGGTATTTTTTTAAAATTTAAACTAGAATTCTCTATATAGTATTTTATATAGTATTTTATCATGACGGAAATCAGTGTTTCATCATTGATAAAATATTGGAATCGTAAACGTTTGTAATTTGTGACATACACGAATGTTTTTTGACTCTTGCTGAAAAGAGAAGTCTTAGGGTGGTGGCTTGAGCATTCGTTTGTGAGCTAGGGGTCCGCAGTTCTATTCCCTCCGAGGAAATTCAGAAAATGCTTATAATTTACAATGTTGAATTTCTTATGTACAATAACTAGACTTCGAAATTTTAGGCTCGAAATTGTTACGTTTTAGGCGCCTAAAATAGGTCCTCAAAATACGAAAATATGCGCTAACAATTTAAAAAATAGGTTCTAAAATCTCAACTGTAAATTTCCCGAACATCTTTATTTGTGTCTTTCATATTGACAATACATATACATATCACAATAGTGATATTTTGTTCATAGTTCACGGAACAGTAAATAACCAAAAGTCTTTCCAAGTGTTTCTACAGTCAGTCTGTGTCTTTTGTCTGTTAAAATAATTTTCACTGCAGAGAATGATCTCTCAACTGAAACAGATGATATAGGTGCATATTTGAATTTGTTTCCATTTAATAAAAGTACTTCTTCCGGAAGCATCTCATTCTTCCCCGTCAAGACCCTTACCGTGCGATCCAACACATCAAATTCTCGGTTTTTCTCAATCATAGTTTCCCATTTACACTTCACTTTTTCTCCAACTTTTCCCATAGCACTTTGAAGTGTTCTTCCTATACCACTGTCACCTGCTCAAGAAGTGTTCTTTCCTCATCTTCCAATTTGACAATTTTTACAGGCAAAAATAAAATATGCCTTTCTGAACCCAAGATCTCTCTTTACTATTGCGTCCTTTACAAGCGCAGACAAAGCTGTGAAACACGCACTACTACCCTTACCATGAAGTTCAACAACAGACGCAATAGCATCCAAGTTTTCAGAGTAGTACAGAGCTGTCTCAATCCATGTTCCCCAGCTTGTTAAAACAGGTTGTGGAGGAAGGATGTCGGAAAGTTTTTCCCTGAAAAAGGTAATTCTGAATGCAGCTTTACAGATCGTTTTCTTTATGTTTGAAATGAGGTTATTACTTGTGAAACCATCAGAAGTGAGTTCTCTGAAATCTTGTGAAAAGCATGTGCCGTACAGGTAACATGAATTAAGTTGGGGAAGAAGGGTTTAAGATTTTCAGAGGTAGCAATCGTGTAGGAGGCACAGTCGGTATAGAGAAGGAGAACTTTGGAATCATCTACACCACAGAGATATAAAAATACAAATTTTTGTTTGCAACGTAAGCAAATGACAGGACATTTCCTTTCTGGATTTCGTTAGAATTTTCTTATTTTAGGTAATTATAGGCTTTTAAAGGACAAAAACGCAAAAATAAGAACTAACACTCTTTTAGGACATTTTATTTCACTAAAACATTCTTTCAATAGGCTTAAATTTACATAATTCGTAAAGATCCAAGGTTTTATTGCCGTACTCTGTAAGGGAAAAAATACACATTTGCCCTAAAATCCAATTTCTCTCGTTCTTACAAGTTAAAGTTGAAACGACTTCCTTCACAGGGGAAGAACTACCAACATGAGTCACAGTCTACAATCTCAATTTCTACTGTCTGAAAACTTGGATGTTTCGCAAACAATTCATGAATATAAAAGCGTCATCCTTAAGGCCTAGTATAAGTCATAATTGAAACGTCATTGTATAATTGTTTCTAAGTTCTTCCACTCTTACTAGAAATTATAATAATATTTTCGTTCGTCATTTTCAACACGTTCCATATTTTCGTTCAACCAAAATTGGTAAATAGGAACTATTCTTTTTTATATTTCTATGTATATTTTGTTAAAATATCAATATAACGCAAACATAATCCAATGTCTTTTACCCAAAGAAAGGGCGTTACTATGTATCGTGATGAAGACAAATCCTACTTAGTTTCTGTTAAGGCATCCGACGGTTCGGTTTTCATAATATCCAGTAGTTGACATCTTTTCCCGCTCTTTTCCTTCCAAAGTATCTCTTATAAGACAATTCATTCTTATAGAGGGTCCAATTTTTTTCATTTTTTTTAACTTCAATATGCTTATTTGCATTGGAATAGGACGTAATATTGAAGTATCAAACATTCAATAATAATAATAATAATAATAATAATAATAATAATAATAATAATAATAATAATAATAATAATAATAATAATATAGAAGACAAATTCCGTACGAGGACATTTCTCTTTAGTTTTAGAAGAACACTACTAACATGTACTAACACACTAACTTTTACCGAACGCTAGAGGCGATTTTACAGATTTTAATAGGTCTATAATCTGTAAAATCGCCCCTACCGTTAGGCAAAAGTTACAGAATAGTCGGGATTGAAGAGAAGTGTCAGGACCATCAGGACCCTCTGCATACGTCCCTACACCTAGCTAAATGTTAAACGGAAACTTTCCATGCAAATTTCATGTAGAAAGTAGGAATACTGAACTCACAAGAGCCATAAGTAAATTTGTTTCTAAGTAATGGTTATGCCGGCTAAGCTACAGTAGACATCAATGATGACAATGAAAGAAATATTGGAATAAAGACAGAGGAAGGAAGTGGGACCCGGAGAAAACCTACATACACGGTGTTTGTTCATCACAATGCCCACTAGGCGGGAGCTGGGTGAAACAGGGTGAACCATTAAATTAACAACACTTCAGTAATAATAATAATAATAATAATAATAATAATAATAATAATAATAATAATAATAATAATAATAATAATAATAATAATAATAATAATGGTATAAAAAGTTTTAAAGTTGTCCTGAAATTTGGCAAAACTTACTTAAACGTAGGGATTGCGGAGAAGGGGTTCCGTACCTTCAAGACACACCTCTGCAACTACCAAAATTTAAACGAAAGCTTTTCACTAAAGTTTCATGTAGAAAGTATTCTACTGTATGTTGTAAGGAAAATAACTGTAATAAAAATAACTGAATATCATTGAACAGTAAAGTATATAATAAACTAACTTGTAGAATATGCAGATGTAATTATAAAAGCTTTGCTACAAAAATACATACACAGACCACAATTCAGTGAGCTCTGAAATACAAAGTTAACAAAATAACGTACAAGATTCAGTCTACAGAGCAATTGTTACTTAAAGAGTGGCACACACTATTTCGAGAATCGAGATAAGGTGAGAAATATTTACGATACTTTGCGCCTCGTCTCGATTCTCATCTCCAAATTGAGACGATAATTGGAGTTAGCTTAGTCTCGTCTCGAAAGTAAAATGTTAAGTCTCATCCCGATTTTGTTTGGTTAGTTTTAGAATCGAGATGAGAAATTCCTCTTCTCATGGGCAACCTTAAACAAACCCGAAATATTTTTTTGCCTAATATCACGTTTCTGCTTGTAATGGTATGATCTAACCGATAAGTTCCTAATTTTAATCTTCTACGATATTATTATTATTATTATTATTATTATTATTCCTGAATATTTGATAGTTCAAGTATTGAAACATCCGAGTATTCAAATATCTGAATATAATAAAACGTGTGTCATCGCCGATCAATCGCCATCAAAATTCCTAAAGTAAAAGAATATTGGATTCGATCTAAGTACCTTCAGATTACTGGCCAAGCGCCTTGACCACTGAACCACGATCACTACGCTGTAAATGATTCGTCTTTTTTCTGGTTACATTAGGTTTCTTTGCCTCCGCTTGCAAAGTTGTAGGTTATTTTTCTTCGTTTCAAACAGTATTTCGTATTTCTTTTATGATGATATAAGTTAAAATCTTCGGCAAAGTTCATGTTAATAACATGAGTTGTTCTTAAACCTTTGGTTCAGAAGTTTGTTTCTTCTCCACACGAAACTACAGATTTGACAGATTTAATTCTCATATTCTGCATTGTTTCAAAGCAGTCGCCATTACTTGGTCAAAGACTTATGTCCGCCACGATACATTTAAAAATTGTTCCATTTTCTTTCCTTCATGCAACACCTTTTTCAAACAATTTTTGCAAATATTTAAACACTTTTTTCAACTTTATATGAATATCACGTGACATTAACAAGGAGTTCATTATTTCCTCTCAAATAAAGCGGTTAGTATGTATTCTGTTTACTGTATGTAAACATCCTTTCCTTCTATAAACAGTCTTTCTGCCATCTAACAGGGAAAACGAGTAACCAATAGAAACATTGTAACTTCTTTGTTCCCACCATAGATCTACACATGTATTTTAATCTTTGAGCTTCTCAGATATATCTTGAATAATTCAAATATTTGAAGAGGATTTGAAGTATTAATTATACATATAAAAATATGTTTTTTTTTAAATCTTGATTATTTTTATTTATACATATTATCTTGTCCAAACACAAAAAGTGAAGGAAATTCAATTAACTCATTGGCGGAAGATAAGTTTTTGTTGAATTATGTATGATGGACACACACACAGTATAATCATCGTTGTTTTTCTTCCATTTTAATTCTACCTGACTTGATTATTTGTTAATTCAAGTAGCACTATAATTCCCTCACGAATAGGTGATCAACCTGTGGCAGCTCCTGCGGGAAGTCACATCAACAATGGCAGCGAAAAAAGCTTTGTTCTGCTGCCCTGAAAAATAAATCCCGCTTTCGGGGCCTCTAGTGATTTTCCACTTCAAAGGTATTCTTTAAATTCTTATGTGAGCTATAAATATAGAAATATAGAATAAATATAGGAAAAAGAAACAACGAATTTAACATTGCATAATCATATGTATATCCAGTATGTGTAGTGATGAACGCAAAAGTCTTGGTCTTGCAGTTTGTGCAAGAGTCTTGCATGCAGGACCAAGACAAAGACAAAGACCAGAAATCCCGATGCAAGACCAAGACTTTTGTGAAAGATCTCGCACAAGTACCCAGTACTATTATAATTTTTTATAGAATGAAAAGGAAAAGGAAAAATCATTACACCTTCACTTGAATTTCTTGGCTTCAGTAAAAATGCCGCTGGAGTGAATATGTTCCCACTAGTTTATGCAATCCTTGTGAGTCGATTTGCCCCTGTATCATAAAGCTACAGTATGTTGTTTTCTGAATCGGTTGTTCGCCTTTTCTGTAGTTATTATTTGTTTCCAAGCCACACAGGTGTCATCTTGCGCCATGTGAACTTTTTCGGTGGACAAACGCCGTGTGTTTGGGTTTTCTCGGGATTTTCCCGTTTCCTACTACTTTCTTCATTCCACTATTTCATTCATCTCTCATAATTACGTCTCCCTTAACCTAGGTGCATTATCGTGGAACGTCACTAGATAATTTCATTCATTTCAAAACATGTTAGTGGTGTTCTTCCAAAACTAAAGAGAAATGTAGTAGTAGTAGAAATGTAGAATATCGGTAATTCCGTACATTGATATGACCTTGGCTCCGAGACTCAAGCATCTGTTGGAAATGTTTAATGTGTGCTCATAAAATTAATGTCGAAATAACATTTTCATGACATTGACAAATACTTAGTGCATGTGACCGCAAGTTTGATTTCATGGGCGGATGCTTATACGTTGAATAATTGTTTATCAATATAACTTTTAGCTTCCTTAGGTACACAGCATATCAAGATTGAGCGATATAACATTATACAATAATAAATAATCCATATTCACAAGTGTTAGAGTAATTGTGTACAGTTATTTCAAATAACTTGCAGTTTTACGCCGTTATTTGTATTTCTAATATAGATCAAAAGTATTTAAATAAATTGAGTTTACACAAAAGACATATCTAGGTAGACGGTGAAGTTGTTTTCAGTTTTCACTCAAACTATTCTATAATATTAAGAGGTTTGATTATAATAATTATTATTTTAATTTTTCTCTTTTTTTGGCAAATATTGCTAAACATATCATCATCATCATAACTACTCTGCCATTATTGGCAGGTCACTTGCTGCAACTGAGAAGCTTCGATGCACGGTGGTCCTCAGCTAGTGTCTTGTCTTGACGTAGCAATTTTCCTGTTTTAATAATTTCCTTCAACTAGTCTCCTTCGCCCCCCCTCTATTTCCTTCCACCATACCCTCTGACATGTCCCTCATATACAGTTCCTTCACAGCCAATGTCCCAACCAGTTCCTCTTCATCCTCTTAGTTACATCTAAAATTCTTTTCTTCCCTACTGCTACTATTTCTAATACCTAATTCGTTTTCCGTTCAACCCAGTTAATTCTCTCCTTTCTTTCTGCATGCCCACGTTTCGAAAGCCTCCATTATTTTTCATCGCTTTTGTGTAATGTCCATGTTTCTGCCCCATAGAGTACATATTGGAATCAGTAAAACAAAATCTCAATATTTAATTGAAAGTTTGTTCAATACAAAGATGAGCTAATCGTGATTGGAAAAAAACTAGCGCCTTTAGAGTGTAAAAATAATTTTGCAATTCAGTAAGCTGTTCCCTTGATTTTCTTCCATGCATTCCAGGGATAGCCTCCCCAGTTTCGGAACCAGTGGACTCTTGGATTTGTTTAAAAAAATATATAAAAGTATTACTAAACGTTGTGATTTATCTTATAAGTAGTGAAGCGTAGGTACCCATTGAAAAAAATGGTCATTGCCTAGGTTGTACACTATCGTCATACTTACACGCAGGTAAACTAATTTACATTTAGAAACATACATTGTATTTCCGTTACTACTAGCGCATTGTAGAATTTATTATTCCTTATATCCAAAGTAAGATTTACCTATGAAAAGCATAAGATTTCTTAAAAGCAAGACTTGCAAGACTCTTGGAAGCAAGGCCAAGACCAAGACTGGGTGTGTAAGACCAAGACCAAGACCACCCACAAGTGGGGTCTTGGTCTTGCATTTCCTCATCACTAAGTATGTGTCCTAAACAACTATTTAACTTAATTTTAAATACTTCACCCACCATAAAGGATTCAAATTATTTGAAGAAGTGTAAAATATAGGGTGTCCGGAGTGTCACGCAACCCGAAATTTTGATCATTTGAAATTATGAGCAGTAAGTTGGATGTATTTATATATATATATATATATATATATATATATATATATATATATATATATATATAATTTCCCCTATAAAGGACAAAAAACATCGGTGGGAGTTATAACTGTTGTAATAGGATTTTCATATGTCGAAATTCCTTAAGGTTAGAAACATCAAAATTGACATTTAGCCTTTTAATTTACGAGTTTAAATGTTTATTAATGCTTTCCTTAAAAAGAAAGGAAAAAAAGCGGGAAGGAAAAAAAGTTAGGTTGTTGCATTTGTTATAATAAGATGGCCACATCTCAAAATCCCTTGAGATTAGACAATTATTAGAGAAGTGAAACTTGGTATTCAAAACACTGACGCTTTATTTAAATAAATGAGCATATGCCACAGTGTTTCCAGAAATTGTGCCACAGTGTTTCCGAAAATCCCTCTTTTTAACAAGAAAAAAGGAACAAATTCTACTTATTTTCTTCAATGTATTACAAGTGACTTCTAAGTTGTCAGTTTCATCATCACGGGAGAAACGGATGAACTATTTCAAATGAATAGATTTAACACTTGGGTCACATAGGATTTTATCATCTCACTTTAATTGAAATACGCACCGTAACGAGGAAAAGGGTTTAAATTTTCCGCAAAGAATAATACCATAAACGCATTCTCGTCATGCGAAGAAAGAAAGCAGACTGAAATGTAAGATGCTAGATCCTAAGGGCGTAATTAATTTGTTTCGGCAACAAAGAATTTCGAGGTGGTTTCTTTTGCATCATTTTGAGAGTGTTTTGTGCCATTTTGGGCGCGTATTTCCGCGTTTTGTGCGTCACTGGAAGTGGGTCAAAATGGGACTACAAATATGGCGGAAGAAGTTAATGCTGTTCCGCCACCAACGAATTTTGAGGTCGTTTCCATCACATCGTTTTGTACGTGTTTTGTGCCGTTTTGTGCGCCTATTTTCACATTTTGTGCGTCATCGGAAGTGAGTGAAAATGGACCTCCAAGTTGGGACGAAAATGACTCACTGCCCTCCACCAACGAATTTCGAGGTGGTTTCATTTGCATAGTTTTGTGCGTGTTTCGTGTCGTTTTATGCACCTATTTCCTTGTTTTGTGCGTCAAAAGTGGGACAAGTCATTTTCGTCCCACCCTGGATGCTCATTTTGACCCACTTACATTGTCGCACAAAACGAGGAAATAGGCACACAAAACGACACAAAACTAGCACTAAACGATGCGAAAGAAACGACCTCGAAATTTGATAGTGGCAGAAAAGTGGGTTTTACTCCCACCTAGGAGGCCAATTTTGACTCACTTCCAGTGACGCACAAACGTGGAAATAGACGCACAAAACGGTACAAGTAGGCACCAAACAATGCGAAACAAACAGACTCGCAATTCAATAGTGGTGGAACAGTGGGTCATTTTCGTTCCACTTGGATGTTTATTTTGACTTACTTACGTTGACGCACAGAACGAGTATATAGGCGCACAAAACTACACAAAACTGGCACTAAACGACGCGAAAGAAACGACCCCGAAATTCTATAATGGTGGGAAAGTGGGTCATTCTCGTCCTAGCTTGGAGGCCCATTTTGACCTACTTTCAGTGACACACAAAACGTCGAAATAGTCCTACAAAATGATACAAAAAGTTATTAAACGATGTGAAATTAACAACCTCGAAGTTCTATAGTGGCGGAACTGTAGGTCATTTTTGTCACATCTTTGAAACCCATTTTGACCCACTTCCGGTGACGCATAGAACGTGAGAATACGCGCACAAAACAGCACAAAACCGGCATTAAATGATGCGAATGACGAAACAGTGTGTCATTTTCGTCTCACTTTGGAAACCCATTTTGACCCACTTCTGGTGACGCACAAAACGTAGAAATAGGCCCACAAAACGTCACAAAAAACGCGCAAAACGGTGTGAAAGAAACGACCTCGAAATTCGTTGGTAGCGGAACAGTATTAATTTGTTCCGCCATATTTGCAGGCCCATTTTGACCCACTTCCTGTGACGCAAGAAACGTGGAAATAGGCGCATAAAACAGCAGAAAACATGCACAAAGCGATGAAAAAATAGCACCTCGAATTTGGTTGGTAGCGGAACAGTGGGTCATTTTCGTCCAGTCTCCAAGGCCCATTTTGACCCACTTCCAATGACGCGTAAAACGTGGAAATAGGCACACAAAACGGTACAATACACGCACGAAACGATGTGATGGAAACGACCTCAAAATTCGTTGGTGGCGGAACAGCATTAACTTGCTCCGACATATTTGTAGGCCCATTTTGACCCACTTCCGGTGACGCACAAAACGTTGGAATAGCACCACAAAACTACCTTGAAATTCGTTGGTGACGGAACAAGTTAATGACGCCGGTCGTAGGCAGAGCAATCGCTGGGTTCTGCGGGCAAAGTTCCCAGCTAGCGGAAGGATATTTTATAGTACAAATACCGTGTGCGTCTTTACTTCGTTATCCCGAATACTATTCCCGTTGAGAAAGATAGATAAACTTTGGATGCATTACAGCGGTTCGGATTTTACCTTAAAAGAATAGGTCCATACCTCATGTAGCCCCTCACATAGGCTCAGTGCTGAAGAGAGACATTAAAGTTCAACAAATGAATAATGAAATGAGCAAATCCATTTAAAAATGGATAACACCAACGGCAATAGGAAAAAGAATGGAAGGAAGTTTTCCAGGGCTTATATTTGAAAAATATCATCCTGGTCTTTACCTGGTTTAACGAGAAAAGTTTCAGTCAAGATGGCCACAAGACTCTCAACCCAGGGTATCTCGATTGCGAATCATGAACGCTTACTAATAGACTACTACGGCCAATTAAAGTTATGTCGAGCATAACTGATAATACATACAATAACTGAATTCAATTCAAAAATGTTTCTAGTTTTTATTATTATTATTATTATTATTATTTTCTCTAATTTTCGCAGAAAATATGAATGTTTCAAACTTCAGATGAATTTCCGGTTAATTCACCTTTATATCAACAGACATCTAAACTGTATAATTAATATACGCAGAATATGCGGAGTATGCGATTGATAAAGTGTACAATCACGTGAGACGTAAAACATATACGTTTATCGGCATTCTGAAATGTTTTCAGAAATTACCTAGGTACTCCCATGCGCAAAAAATATTGCGCGTATACTGTAACTCACAATTTTTCGCAATTATTTCATTTTCCATATGTTTACGAGTAAAATTTAGTTATTAGTAAGTGGAGATAATAGAAAGCAATCCATCTAAGGAGATATTTCCAAAAAATATAATAAAATAATAAAAATATAAGTAAAAAACAAAATTATGTTCGGTTTTGTGTATACTGGCAATAATGTTTTCGAGGGAATTTTTGGAGTAGCACAGCACGATTGCAGAGGGAATAACAAGATTAGTAGGAGAAGAATTGAATGAAGGAACTGGAAATTGGAGTGAAATATTGCATTTATTGGCTTAAATCTAGGGTGTAAATTGTCTGCCAAATATAAATTAGCTTCTGTAAGCAAGATGTTATAATGAAATATATAAACAAAGAGAAAAACTGTTGTCTTAAGTTTGGAAGTGACATGCTCTATAGCCATGAGCATTTATTTCTTAAGAAAAAGAGAAGCAACAAAAGAAAATCTGTGTGGTCAAGTGGGTAGAGTGACGGACTAGTAATTCTTATACTGTTTTGACACCAGATCGAATCCCATCCGGTCCTGTTCAATTTTTTTTCTTTACAAAACATTGTAGAAAGTGTATAATTTTTATGTTAATAAAACTGAAACAATACAATTAGGAAATAACTTTTTGTTTTTCTGATGACGTATTTATTCAGAATTAGCTTACTATTTATTACTAATAGCGATTGTTTTTAGTTTATGGTATGGTATGCTTAACCGTTCCCTCTCCGTTTTTACACAGCTTCAACTCACTGCGAGTGTCTGTGAGTCAGGAACTGGAAAAAACAAAACAAGAGCAACCTGCAGCTTTACACACAGCGTGAGGAACACAGTCACAGCGATAGCTCGTTGTCATGAAGAAAAAAAAACTGTTCTAGTGTTTATGTGTGTGTGTTTCTTTGACTCTCTCTCTCTCTCTCCTTTTGTTTCATATCCACAAGTGCAGCAAATGCAAGTCTGTGTGAAACAAAAATCAAGAGTGCTTTCTTTAAACAAAACTAAATTTTACAGCTCTCTTTGTGAGGAACGCGAAAGCTTCCAAAAGATGCCATGAATATTAACTATGATCGTACCGAACTATACAGTAGCGTGAAAAACTGATAATAAAATGATGTAACATGCATAAGCTTTTTTTCCTAGAGTAACCACACATTAAACATAACAAATTAAATTTTTGGGATTACAAATTATCACATTACGTGTCGGTGTAGGCCTATTCGTTTTCACATTCGAGCGACGAAAGAAGAAAGTGTGGTGACAGTTATAAAAACCGAATACCAGATTTCAATAAATTCAAGTTACATGGCTCCTACATATCGAAAAAATTATTTTTCGATGTCTGTCCATCTATTCGTCTCTCGGTTCGTCACGCTTTTACACGCACTCAAATAGAGGCCATACTGTTCAACGTATCTGCACCGAATTCTAGACATAACGTTTTAATAACATAATATCTTTCGAATTTTATGTCCTTCGACACCTAAAAGCAATGGTAATTTACTGAAGGATTAAAATTTAAAATAATTCAATTTTCTCAAATAAAAAAAAGCTGTGACGATTTTATTTACTTTTGATAAATATCTATTTTATTAACAAATCTCCACCACATATGAATAATTTTTCTGAAAAAATATATATGGTGTAATTTACTGTATGGTATGCGTTCTTTTTGCACAATTTTCTCAACCACATTTCATAAATAAAGTATCATTAATTACCTAACAATATGACAACTCGTTCGAAGGAGTAGCTTAATCTTAGGGTGAGCTTTCCCCAGATGGTTTTCCCATTAACGCCTCAGGCAATTTTGTTCATATTTCGTAAAGAAATATTTCATTAATAAACTAAAATAGAGCATAAATAGTTTATTCGGATAACATACAGAAGAAGTGGTTTTCTCAAGGGTTGATTTTTTTTTGGACAATTGTCTCAGTAAAAACTGAGACAAATTTGTTCTAATTTCAGTAAAAATATTTTCTGTAATAATCTTACAATATGGTATAACTCGCTTGTTCCGAAAAGAAAAATCCAAAAGAAATAGTTTACTTTGACAGTGAAATTTTTCCCGACGATTTGCTTAAAAATTACTCGATATACTGTCAAAATTACAGATAGAAGAGTTTACCTTTGGGGGTAAGCTTTTCCCGATGACCTTCCTAAAAACAACTCAGGATATGTTTGTTGTTCATATTTTATAAATACGTGTTACATAAATAACCTAGCTATATGGTATAATTCCCTCATCCGGAAAATCTAGAAATGGTATATTACTTTTTGACAGTAAGTTTTACCCTGCGATGTTCTCAAGAACGACTCAGGCGATTGTGTTCGTATTTCATAAATAAATGTTTTATGAAAACACTAACAATATAGCATAGCTCGTTTGTACTGAAAAGATCCACAAGGGATAATTTATTCTTGGGGGTGACTTTTTGCATAATTTTCTCAGAAATTACTCAGACGCTTTTGCTTATAGTTCACATACAATTATATCCTCTATAATTCTAATATATGGATCAAGTTATTTCTAACGGAAATATGACCAATGGGTACTTTACTTTTGGGCCTGAAGTTTCTTCTAGCAAAGTTTTCCAAAACATTATTTTATTCGCAATTTCCCAAATAAAAATTTCAATAACAGTTGCAGCCTAACATAAGTCAGTGTAAAAAATTCGAGCGAGAAAGTACAGTGCGTTTACTCCGTACCCTTTCTTAAATATATTTTTAAATGTTACACCTAATCACAATTTTCCGAACAAAATCGAAACTTCTTTTTAAATGTGCCTTGTTGTGGTCAAATGGTTCAAGTGCATTGGTTCTGGATTAGATTTCCAGTGAGAGCTAGTGTATCTTCATCCAAGAGATGCGACACGTCGGTGCAAAGAAGAAAGTGTTTAAATAAGCCTAACCAAGCTAATCAACAAAAGAAATAATACAATGTTACGAAATTATCGTAGAAACGTTGTTAATATTACGTAGGTTCGACTGGAATGTCCAAACAATTGTCAATTCCAAAGGTCTTTGTTTTCGTCCGGCGGGAGCTCATGTGGTTCGGATTTCACGTTAATCAGTAGGTCCACGTCTCATATAGCCTCGCTGCTGAAAGGGACGATAAATTCAAAATCACATCACACATCTTTGTTTTCGCCTTTGTTTTAGCTCATAAATGTCTCTGTTCATAAGCTCCTTAGTGGTTAGCGTACGCGCCTTTGGCGTGGAAGACCCGGCTTCGATTCCCGGCGAGAGCTCACGTGGTTCGGAGTCCACGTTAATCAGTATGCCGACGTCTCATATAGCTTCGTTGCTGAACGAGACGTGTAGCATTCCAGCTACATGGTATTAGAGATTTGTATTGACTGAAATTTTTTTTAAAAAAATGTAAATCTTGATTAAATGCAAAATTTGTATTAATAATATCTAGTCAAATATTATTGATATTTAAGGTAATTATATTCAATTATGAAGTATCTGCGTTATATATGGGCCTATAGTAACGTTTATCTAACGTTTATGTGGTATCAGAGGTTTGATAGAAAATGTTTCTTTTTTAAAAAATGAGAGAAAAAAAAGATGTAACGAGCGATAATAACGTGAGAGAGAATTTCCAATCCTGTATGGCGAGTCTTGCTTTCGAAGCAGCTGCCTCCTGAGGCTGATTTGCTGTTTTGCCTCCGTTGGTGGAGTTGGGCTTGCGTGTGCTTGTTCACCGTGTGTTGTCTCATAGCTTGCATGGCGCGTGTCATAGTTGAATGCAGAGTTAAAAGTGGAGAAAAAAAGTGGCCAAAGGTGAAGTGAGTGTATTGAAAATGCTTTCAGTGAACATAATTGAGTGTTTTGTTAGCAATTGTGGTCTCAGAGAATTTTGTTCCTTTGTGGAAAGTATTTTTCTAGAAATTTAACGGAGTTAAACCGGCATCGAGGAGACTGTGCTTGAGTGGGCCTTGGTGGTCAGACAAAAGTGCCCATTAAAGTGACTCCAATCTGCTCCATTTTGTCATTATATTGTTTGGATTTCAATGATTTGTAATGTTTAAAGCTATCTTTTCCGCCTTTTCCTCAAAATAAAAAAAAAATTCAATTATACTCACTTCGTCTCGGGCCCAATTTGGCAGAAAGTCAGTACTAGACCATAGGACATAAGCTGTTCCAACCAGAGGGAAGTAATATTATCTGCAAAGGTAAAATATTACTGGAGCTAAATTGCGTTTCGCTTAATCCTGGTAAGTTCGCAGTTAATTAGTAGTTTGTACATATGGGTTTAGTTGGTTACGTAGTGTCATTAATGAGCTGGAAATGGGTTAAAATAACTTGCATTCAATCACTGACATGTATTCGGGTAATTTCCAGAGTATAAGCGTATTATTTTTAGAGTTTTTGCGGGAAAGTGAAAAATCCCCCCCCCCCAGAATTTTCGACTCACCTCACTAGTAATGCTTAAATGGTATTTTGAATGGAAATTCTTGGTATGATTGTCCAGTATTCAATGAATTACCTTTTCTGATGTTAATTTCTTTAATCATAGCTTAGCGTTTAATGCAAACTCTCTCTCACGTCATTATTAGACTCGGAATCAGTTGTTTTGGGTATAATGAAACTGGTTTTCAGAAATGCTGTTTGCAATGTTTTGAATAGACAGAATTGAAGAGGCAATTAAGAGGATTGAAATTATAAATACATATATGTGAATTTGAGAAATTGAATTGGTCAGATTGATTGAACTGGATTCGAAATTTTGGTTCTAAATCGTACTAAGCTGGAATTGATTTCCTTAATTTGCGGTTATATTAGTATAGTCTGTGGTAAGAACCTCGTTTTGCTCAATAAGAAATTGTATTTTAAAAAAATGTCCCGCGGACAACATTAAGAGGTAGAGTACCGAAAAATGCAGAGCTATTGAGAAAAAATCAGAAAAGAACAAATATATTTTAGAATATATTTTCTTGCATTTTCATGCATTTGAAAACATTTAAATGGTTTGAATTTCTTTAATTAGTAATATTGATCAATTAAGATATTTTTGCTCAAGAAAAATAATTTTCCTTTGAATAAGTGCGAAATATTAAATATTCTTTTTCCTAGAGTCTTTGCTAGTATTACGAATTGTTCTTAGCTTAAAAATATTGAGAGAAATCTATAAATTCAAGGTTCAATCTGACAGTACTAGATATTTTTAATATAAAGAAAATTTGCGTAATTGCTCTGGAATTTAATTTCATTGTTTGAATTTTTTCTGGATATTTTAATCGTGTTGGTGAATATCTGTTCTTCAAACGCTTGAGCAAATATTCACCTATACTTATTGAAATAAAATTTGTTACTTGAAAACTGAATTTTGGTTGGTTATTTTTGTTATTATTGTTGTTTATCCTTGTCCCAGAGTGAATACTGGATAATCACAGTCTAGTCACAGGTTAATCAGGTGAACTTGAGCCGCGCGAATCCACCTACCGTAGTCCCTTCTTCGGTGGAGTTCGGGGTTGGTTTAGAATTTTCTTCTTTTTTTTTTGTTGAATCAACCTCTGACTCCTGGGGAATGGGGCGTTACAATGACAAAACAGCAAATCCAATTTAATTTTTATTTTGTTATTTTTCTGATCACGTTAAATTTAGAAAATTTTCACTTATTAATTATATACTGTGGTTTTATAAATATTTGTAACCTCCACCTCTGGTTAAATAATTGATGATTGTGTTTTGTAGTATTATTATTGGAAATTTGAACAGTATTAATCATTATTTATATTTTAAAAGGTTTCTAGAATTAAATTTTGAAATTTCGATTGGATTAGTAGTTCTTGTATGGGTTGTTTCCATTTGGTCACTGGTAGCTTGTAGATTTTAGTAGTAATTTGGTTGTATGTTAATTATAAGCGAAATCATTTTGTTTATTTTGGTATTGATATTATCTTATCAGCATTGTATCTCAAGGATGGATAATCGAAATTATGAAAGAGAATACGTTTGTATTGATATGCCTATTGATATCTCAGGATTTGTAACCATGGATAGGACTGGCCAGGTAGATTTAGATCAGCATTCGAGCCTTGGTTATACTAATATGTCTTTTACACCTCCGACTCAAGGAAGCTTTTATATTCGTCATAGGCCTTCGCTAGTTCAGAATAATGAGGGAATGCCTGGAACAAATGATTCGACTTTTGGATTTAGTAGGCAAGCGAATCCCAGTTTAAGTAATGATGGACGGGATTGTCGGCAGGTGACTTTTTCGGAAAGTTTGAATGGACCACCTTTAGGAAATCATATAGGGTGTCCAGAAAGTAATATCGAGGCTTGGAATCCTGAACTTAGTAATAGGTATTTGAATTTGGGTCAATACTATCAAAGAGTTTCAAGGATCAGGAATTCAACCCCTAGGGTAGTTAATACTAGGAATGAGCAACAACCTTATATCAACTATGCTAATTTGAATTACCCAGAATGTTATAATCGTGATTCAGGAAGTGCATCAGTAAATTTTGTTTCTCAGGTAGAGAATAAGCTCATGATTAAACATACTTTTAGTAAAACCTCTGAATATTTAGAGAATAAATTTAGAAATTTTAAGAAATTAGATGGAAATGATAGTATTCAGATGTTTGAGGTTATGGTTAGCATCGAAGAAATTTTATTAGATACTAGTTATTCTTTGGGAATGATACTGACAGCTTTGATTTCGCGATGTGAAGGTACAGTCTTGAAAATAATTTTGTCTGCCTTACATGATAAAATTGGTTGGGAAGAGTTACGATATTCTCTGTTGACAAAGTTTGTGACACCAGTATGTATTCATACGTTAATATCCGAACGTGTTTATAGGAGGCAGAAATTGAGTGAATTGATTAATAATTATGTTCGATCAGTCATGGTTGTTATGAATGTGTTAGGAATGAGGGCACCTGAGATTGAATTAGTTAATATAATCCTGAGCGGAATGAATCCGAATCAGAGACATAGAATGTTAAATGCGTATATTCCTGTTGATAGAAGAGAACTTTTGGAAATAGCTGATCAGTTCGTCCTGATTAATAAAAATCAAATTGATTATAATAAACAATCGGGATATATCAAAAATAAATCAAATGTTGTTCTTTCTAGTAGTAATGCTAGAACTAATCGATTGTATGGTAATGAGAGAGATAATTTTAAGGAACATCCTAATAAAAATAATTCGAAATCGAATCAAATGGGTATCGGGTCTCGAAATTCGATATCTTCAGAGTCTCATTCGAATAAGCCGAATTATTTCACAGGGGAGAAACCCAGGCCCAGGGGAAATATTCCGTCAGAACTAAGTGGCACTATAGCATCCTTTGTTGTTGGGAAAGTTAATAGTCAATTGACTGATATTTGCGTAGACGGCGGATCAAGTTTCAATTTGGTGACTGAAGATCTTGTGCGTCGTTGTGGGGCTGAACATTTTGTGAAGGAAGCGGATGAAAGAACGGTGAGTGCTCCGTCTGGGTTGACTTTTTCAACTAATAGGGAAGTGTTACTTAACATCAACCTGTCCGGACATTTCGAGCGAGTTAATTTTCGTGTAGTGAAACAACTTCCATGTGACTGCTTGTTGGGCACTCCTTTCCTGCGTGAATCCAAATCAGTGGTCGATTATGTGAACAATCGAATAATGTTGAATAATGGAAAGGAGGTAATTCGCTTGAACTATCGTCGTATGATAAACGATAAAAGGAAGTGGTTGCGATCAGTTGATCAAGGTGACCAGCCCGAAACTCGGAACGATGGTGCTTCGAACTTAGTCTTGTTTTCTGGGCAAAACTCCGGTATGGCTTCGATATTTATTAAGGAGGATGTAAATTATTTGGGAATTGCTAGCAAGGGAATACAGTGTGAATTGGAATGTGAACAACTAGAAACTGAGTTATTAAAAATTGATCATCCTTCAGCCTCTCAATTGTTGAATTTGCGGACAGTGGTTGAGTGTGAACTTGGAAGAAGGGGTGTTCAGGGTCCTGACTTGTTGCCTCGGTCAGTGGATAATGGATTTAAGGATATTGGTTTCGGAGATATTTCGTCGCATCGAGAACTACCTTGGACTTTGATGGAAAATTTAAACAGAAATAGGGATCATCGTAGTTCTGGAAAGATTCCTGTTGATTTGGCATTTATCACAGATAAAATTGAAACTAAAAATTTTGTTTTGAGTTCGGATGAAATGGCGGTTCCTGAAAGTCAGGTGGAATGTCCTGTTGGAGGAAATAGTAGTTCTTTGGTGGCAACGACTAATTTGCAGGATGAAGTACCGGTGGAAGAGTGTCGAGCGGATTCTGGTTTTCCTGGTGTTCCCAAAAGACAACGTAGAAGAAAGCGAAAGAAGAAACAGAGTGATTCCAGAGTTGAATCTTTGTCACATGAAGATAATAGCAAACCAGCTGTTGAAATTCCTGTTAAAGATGGATCCAAGAAGACTGTTGGAAACTCTTCAGATGCTAAAATGCATGTATCGTCATCAAAAGGGGAAGTGGATAGAAAACTTCAGATTACCGATTCAGAAGCATCTGATGTGGATATGGAACAGTCAGAGAACTTCAAAAAATTAATAAGCCAGAATAGGAAATATTTGCCTCCGGATAACTCATGTTTTGATAAAAATTTGAAATCGGCAATACAGGTGAAAAACCTTGATAACGCACAGGTGGAAAAACCGGTGATTCCTAATGAGTCCAGGAGATGTCGGGATTCGGAGACCTTAGCTTTTATTGATTCGTTAAAGGAGAAATACTCCGATGTAATATCGGATCGAATTGGTTGTATTAAGGATTTCGTAGGTAGGCTATATTTAAGTGAAAATAAGCCATTTGAGCAAACACCATTTCCCATCCCACGAAATAAAGAAAAAGAATTTGATCAGCAAATTCAAACTTTGATCCAGCAAGGCATATTGGTGGAAGTTGACCACAGCAATTATGCCAGTAGTTGTTTTTTAGTAAAAAACAAGAATAATACGTTTAGAATTGTGGGGAATTAGGTAAGGGCCAACGAATTGATTGTGAATGATGGTTATCCGTCTCCACATTTAGAATCTTGTTTAGCAGGCCTTGCCGATAAAGCAATTCACAGTAAACTGGACCTCCGTAAAGCTTATAACCAAATATATTTGGATGAAAAATCACGTGAAATAACAACCATCGTTACCCCCAAAGGGTGTTACCAGTATACTCGAGTTCCGGTCGGAATAAAGACTGGTAGTAATATTCTGGCTAGGGCAATGAATAAAGTATTGGGAGATCTTGAGTCAGAAGGAGTAAGAGTTTTTTTGATGACGTCCTAATTTCTTCAAGGTCACTTGAAGAACATAGGAGGGTCTTGGAAAAGGTTTTTGAAAGATTTAGAAAATATAATATAACGATATCTCCTGATAAATGCTTGTTGTTTTATAACAAAATTAATTACCTTGGATATGTTATAAGTGGTGATCAAATGGAGATAGATCCTGCAAGGGTTTCTGCTATTCGTAATATTCCACCTCCGAGAAATAGAAGAGGGCTGATGAAAATCCTAGGACTTTTTAGTTATTATTCGAAGTTCGCTCCTGAAATGCAAGAGATTATGGGACCCTTGAGTTCTCTTAAATCTGTTAATAACAAATTTGTTTGGACAACCGAACATCAGTGTGTCTTGGAGAAATTGAAAAATACACTTATTGAAAACGTAGTTTTAAAGATACCAGACTTGAATAAGCGTTTTGTAGTTAACATTGATGGGTCTGGGAAGAGCATCGCGGGATGCATTTCCCAAGAAAACAGCAACGGGGAAATCCAACCGATCGCGTTTTACAGTAAGAAACTCTCACAAGCCGATAAACACAGATCTATTTACGAGATCGAGTTTATAAGCTTGGTAAAAACCATATCCAGGTTCAGGCATTATTTAGTCAAGGAATTTGATATTCTTACTGACAATAAAGCCTTGACATGGATCTTAAATAATTCAAAGCGTCTCATGAAATATGGACCGTTTGTTGAAACATTATGTCAATTTGATTTTAAGATCAAGCACATTAGATCAGGGGAAAATTTGGTTGCAGACATACTTACACGGGTCTATGATCCTTACGAATTTAACATCATGGATAGTCCAGTTGGTTTGGCTACATTTTCCAACAATATGAAGCTTGCCAACCTATGGCGGTTACCTTTGGTGAAGGAGCCTATAGAAGTTCTTCAGATGGAAGATCCAGAGTTAAATGAAATAATTGACAAGTTGGAGAAAGGTGAAGCTTGTCCAGGATATGTTTTGAATAAGAAGATCCTATTGAAACGGACAAATTCAGCCATAAATCCTTTTAAGATTGTTATTCCTAGAGATTTGAGAAGACTCTTGATTGAATATCATCATGACGATCAGTTGGTTGGTGGACATTCGGGATCTTACAAAACATTGAAGAAGCTGATGAAAAGATATACTTGGAATAATATGGTGCGAGATGTGAATGAATACGTGAGATCGTGCCAGAATTGTCAATTATCGAAGGAGGATAACAGGAAGAAAATGGGTCATCTGATATCGGAATTCAGCAAGCGTGTTAATTCACATTGGATGTTCGATATCATTGGGGCCTTGCCAACTTCAAAAGGATATAAATTTATATTAATTGGAGTCGATAACGCTAGTCGTTTCGTCATTCTTGAGAAATTGAGGACAATTAGTTCTAGGATCATAGCCAATAAGTTACAAGACGTTTTCACCAGATTTGGTTTCCCAGAGGCAATTTCTACCGATAACGGATCAGTCTTCGTATCGGAATACTTTAGTAACTTTTTGTTTGGGCTCGGGATTAAGCACATCCGATTAAGTCCGTATCACCCAGAAGGGAATCCGGCTGAGAGATTCATAAAAACCCTAAAATCGTCGCTTCGTTGTTATTTTTCGAGTAAACAACATATTTGGTCATCCTTTGTCCCGGATCTGCAATATACTCTCAACATCAGTGAACATGCTGGTTTGAAGATGTGTCCCATCGAGATTTTTTATGGACGTCCTAATTATACACCTCTTGAGATACGATGGAACATCGCAGAATCAGATTATGGTGGTAAATCTTCAGTTGACTTGTGGACTGCAGCCATAAGTAACATGGAGAAAAGCTGGGAGAGAAGACGGAAGCTAATGATGCAACGAAGACGAGAAGTTACTTTCAATGTTGGTGACAAGGTATTGATAAAGACCCATATTAAGTCATCTCTGAGAGATAAAATCACCAAATCCCTGAGTCTGAAGTGGAATGGTCCTTTCGTAATTAGAAGATTTTTAACCCCAAATACGTTGCTGGTTTCTAACGAAGAGGATACTCAAGATTCATATCGCAAGTCTCACGTTTCTGAGGTTAAGTTGTTCCGGGAGCGTAGAAATTAAAATTTCTCTCTGTAAAATTCAGTAATCCAATCGAAACATCAAAATTAAAAATAAGTACTATATTAGAGAATTTATAAATTAATATTTCTAATTAAATTTGTGTTGGTTCTAAAAATTGAATTAAATTATTGAAAATTCTATATTTATTAATATTCGTTGATTTTAACGATTGCTATGGCCATGGTAATCCAAATTCTCTTTTATTTGTTAAACCTAGGTAATTAAATGCAAATATTATTGTAAAAATATTTATAAAGTTAAAACTGAATACTTTAGATTTCAGATCTTATTTACTGTTATCTATATTATTGTTATAAATTTGTATTGTTTAATTAATTGTGATTCTTTGTATTTTTTAGGAAAAAAATCCTTGCGCTGGATTTTTTTTTGTTGGACGGTGGAGGATGTAGCATTCCAGCTACATGGTAATAGAGATTTGTATTGACTGAAATTTTTTTAAAAAAAATGTAAATCTTGATTAAATGCAAAATTTGTATTAATAATATCTAGTCAAATATTATTGATATTTAAGGTAATTATATTCAATTATGAAGTATCTGCGTTATATATGGGCCTATAGTAACGTTTATCTAACGTTTATGTGGTATCAGAGGTTTGATAGAAAATGTTTCTTTTTTAAAAAATGAGAGAAAAAAAGATGTAACGAGCGATAATAACGTGAGAGAGAATTTCCAATCCTGTATGGCGAGTCTTGCTTTCGAAGCAGCTGCCTCCTGAGGCTGATTTGCTGTTTTGCCTCCGTTGGTGGAGTTGGGCTTGCGTGTGCTTGTTCACCGTGTGTTGTCTCATAGCTTGCATGGCGCGTGTTATAGTTGAATGCAGAGTTAAAAGTGGAGAAAAAAGTGGCCAAAGGTGAAGTGAGTGTATTGAAAATGCTTTCAGTGAACATAATTGAGTGTTTTGTTAGCAATTGTGGTCTCAGAAAATTTTGTTCCTTTGTGGAAAGTATTTTTCTTGAAATTTAACGGAGTTAAACCGGCATCGAGGAGAGTGTGCTTGAGTGGGCCTTGGTGGTCAGACAAAAGTGCCCATTAAAGTGACTCCAATCTGCTCCATTTTGTCATTATATTGTTTGGATTTCAATGATTTGTAATGTTTAAAGCTATCTTTTCCGCCTTTTCCTCAAAATAAAAAAAAATTCAATTATACTCACTTCGTCTCGGGCCCAATTTGGCAGAAAGTCAGTACTAGACCATAGGACATAAGCTGTTCCAACCAGAGGGAAGTAATATTATCTGCAAAGGTAAAATATTATTGGAGCTAAATTGCGTTTCGCTTAATCCTGGTAGGTTCGCAGTTAATTAGTAGTTTGTACATATGGGTTTAGTTGGTTACGTAGTGTCATTAATGAGCTGGAAATGGGTTAAAATAACTTGCATTCAATCACTGACATGTATTCGGGTAATTTCCAGAGTATAAGCGTATTATTTTTAGAGTTTTTGCGGGAAAGTGAAAAATCCCCCCCCCCCCAGAATTTTCGACTCACCTCACTAGTAATGCTTAAATGGTATTTTGAATGGAAATTCTTGGTATGATTGTCCAGTATTCAATGAATTACCTTTTCTGATGTTAATTTCTTTAATCATAGCTTAGCGTTTAATGCAAACTCTCTCTCACGTCATTATTAGACTCGGAATCAGTTGTTTTGGGTATAATGAAACTGGTTTTCAGAAATGCTGTTTGCAATGTTTTGAATAGACAGAATTGAAGAGGCAATTAAGAGGGTTGAAATTATAAATACATATGTGAATTTGAGAAATTGAATTGGTCAGATTGATTGAACTGGATTCGAAATTTTGGTTCTAAATCGTACTAAGCTGGAATTGATTTCCTTAATTTGCGGTTATATTAGTATAGTCTGTGGTAAGAACCTCGTTTTGCTCAATAAGAAATTGTATTTTAAAAAAATGTCCCGCGGACAACATTAAGAGGTAGAGTACCGAAAAATGCAGAGCTATTGAGAAAAAATCAGAAAAGAACAAATATATTTTAGAATATATTTTCTTGCATTTTCATGCATTTGAAAACATTTAAATGGTTTGAATTTCTTTAATTAGTAATATTGATCAATTAAGATATTTTTGCTCAAGAAAAATAATTTTCCTTTGAATAAGTGCGAAATATTAAATATTCTTTTTCCTAGAGTCTTTGCTAGTATTACGAATTGTTCTTAGCTTAAAAATATTGAGAGAAATCTATAAATTCAAGGTTCAATCTGACAGTACTAGATATTTTTAATATAAAGAAAATTTGCGTAATTGCTCTGGAATTTAATTTCATTGTTTGAATTTTTTCTGGATATTTTAATCGTGTTGGTGAATATCTGTTCTTCAAACGCTTGAGCAAATATTCACCTATACTTATTGAAATAAAATTTGTTACTTGAAAACTGAATTTTGGTTGGTTATTTTTGTTATTATTGTTGTTTATCCTTGTCCCAGAGTGAATACTGGATAATCACAGTCTAGTCACAGGTTAATCAGGTGAACTTGAGCCGCGCGAATCCACCTACCGTAGTCCCTTCGGTGGAGTTCGGGGTTGGTTTAGAATTTTCTTCTTTTTTTTTTTTTTTTTTTTTGTTGAGTCAACCTCTGACTCCTGGGGAATGGGGCGTTACAGACGTTAAACTCAAACTCAATGTCTTTGTTCATAAATGTCTTTGTCTATGGTTTTGCATATACGTGGCATGGACATTAAATTTTGATTTCTACGCCATATGTATCTAATTACATACACACCTATAGAACGAACACAACAAACTTGGAATATCTACATTGTTTGCGTATGGAAAATAATCACGCTCTACTGTACAGGACATCCGTGTGTATGGAATTTCATACACATGGCAATCAACGTATTAAGAAATGTATAATAATAAGAATTATTAATAATAATAATAATAATAATAATAATAATAATAATAATAATAATAATAATAATAATAAACAGAAAACGATACGATCACTTACATAATTGATAAATATAAGTTAACATTTAATAAGCATATAACTGCAATGGAATTAAGTTGTTTGCTGCTGATGCAAAGACTTAAATCTAGCGATACCGCGAGCGTAAGTATTAAACAGAGGGATTTTAAAGAGCCCCCTGAGCTGGGGGCCCTGGGCTCCATTGGCTCCGCCCTTAATCCGCTAATGCCTATAGATTATAAATTAAAGGGGACGGGCCGGGTCCGTTCTAAAAATTCCGGCCCGTGACGAACCTCTAGCTCCTGTGTATATGCTATCTGAAAATACAGTAGAGTTTCGCTTATCCGACATAAAACAGGCAGGCAGAACGCCGGATAATATGGATGTGTTAAGGAAAGACCTATAAAAAGACAAACTATGATATAATTTTACACATTACGCATCTAATTATCATCTTTGCAAGAAACAAATATAATGCATTGACTCAGTGACGTATCCAGCGTGAGGTCCTGGAAGCTGTCCCTTACCAAACCTCAAGCATTTTTTTAATAAACCTAATTTTTCCCTTTTGAGGTTTTTTTTTATGTCAGATTACTTTGAGTCAGTGTCCAAACTGTGGACAATGCGTTGTTGTTATAATTCTAACAAGTAACACTTCCCAAGTGTAACACTCCGATTTTGATAAAATTTGGCAGGTAGATACTATACATAAAATAAACAAATAAGTGCTTTTTTTTTTTTTGCTGAAAACGGTTTTAGGGGGCAAAAGCCCTCACCCAAAATTTGAAAGTTGACGCTCGAAAGGCAAAAACAAGAGGACCAAAGTGAACGAAATTGTGAACAGATATTGCGGACATAAAATTAGGGAATACGTGTTTTGTATTTTCCTGGAAAAAACGGTTAGGTGGGGCACAGATCCCTCCAAACCTTTGATCATGAAATATCAAAAGTGCTAATAACAGTATGTCAGAAGTGCCTAAATTTACATGAAGAATTGGAACAAAACTTTGTGTTAGGACAATAAGCAAAAAATAAACAAATTCGGCTTTTTTATTTCCTGCGAAAAAAACTGTTTTAGAGGACAAAAGGTCCCCCCCATGAATTTTGAAATTTGACGCAAGAAAGGCAAGAAAAAATGTACCGAACTGAATGAAATTGTTCACAAATGTTGTAGAGGTAAGATGAGGAAATACGTGCTTCGTATTTTCCTGAAAAGAGAAAAAAACCTTTTGAGTGGACCGAGGCGTTGAGTGTCGGAAGGATTGGACCGAAGCGAATGAAATTGTCTGTAAATCTTGGATATGAAAAATAAAGCCTCTCGTGTTTCACAAGTGTCTCTATCAGATTTCTTCAAATTTGGCAGATCAACAACAAGCACAAACAGTATAGCGTATTTTGTAGTATTTCACGAGGCAACTTTAACCCTTACAATGTTTTTCCGCATAAACAAAAACATGTGCCGATTAATTTCCTGTTTGCTGTTGATGTGCCAAAATTGATAGGGACATCTTTAAAACACGAAAGTCCTTATTTTACATACAGTCTATACAATATCTACACACAATTTCATTTGCTTCGGTCCACTCCTTCCTGCACTTTTACGGTAATATTAACTTTTTTTTTTTTTTTTTTGGAGGGGCTCTAGGCCCCAACACTGTTTTTTCATACAAATTAAAATGCATTTCATTTATTGTTTTGCAAATTGTCCCTATACGAAGTTTCGTTGCAATTCTCCATACTCTTTAGGAACTTCTGACGTATACATACTTATTTGCACTTTTGATATTTCCTAATCAACAGCTTAGAAGGTCCGTGTCCCATCAATCGCTTTTTTCCAGGAAAATACGAAACACAATTACCTCAATTTACGTCTAGAATATCTGTGCACGATTTCAAAATTTTGGGTGGGGAATTCTGCTCCCTAAAACCAATTTTTCGCAGAAAATAAACCCGTATTTTTTTATTTTTTTATTTTTATTTTTGCGTATTGTCCCTACACAATGTGTCGTTCCAATTCTTCATGTCCTTTAAGCACTTCTGACATACTGTTATTAGCACTTTTGATATTTCACGAACATAGTTTTGGAGGGGTCTGTGTCCCACCGAAACGTTTTTCTTTTTTTCAGGAAAATACGGAACCCATATTCCCTCATTTTTCGTCTACAATATCTGTGCACAATTTCATTCATTTCGGTTCACTTCTTCTTGCCTTTCGGGTGTCAACTTTCATCATTTTGGATGGGGGATTTTGTACCCTAAAACAGGCATTCGTTTAGTTTTTGCGTATTGTCCATACACAAAGTGTCATCGGAATTCTTCGTCCTTTACACACATCATTCATATTGTTACTAGCACTTTTGATATTTCATGATCAAAGGTTTGGAGGGGTCTGCGTCCCATTTAACCGTTTTTTCCAGGAAAATACAAAACACGTATTCCTTCATTTTACGTCTGCCATATCTGTGCACAATTTCGTACACTTTGGTCCACTTGTTTTTGTCTTTCGGGCGTCAACTTTCAAAATTTTGGATGAGTGCTTTTGCCCCCGTAAAACAGTTTTACCGCAGAAAATAAAAAACATGTATTCGTTTATTTTATGTGTAGTATCTGCCTGTCAAATTTTATCCAAATCGGAGTGTTACACTTGGGAAGTGTTACTTGTAAGAATATACAGTAATGCCATTGATACCAGGTGGAATTAAAGAACACTTTTAAATGGGATTACAATTTCGTTTCCGGTCTGTTTATAACATTACTGTATTAGAACGATACACTCATTGCCATTTGCTATTTTTGTTATGTGATATACGTAGCAGACAGTTTTCCTTACATGTCTCTAGAAAATATTTTTTGATTTCATGTGAGTTAGAATTAAGGTTGACCGGTTCATAAATGACAAGTAAGAAACGTTTAAGAGAAATACAGAACTGTTGCATTATTATTATTATTATTATTATTATTATTATTATTATTATTATTATTATTATTATTATTATTATTATTATTATTGATATTTTTGAAACATTAGAATTACGTGCTTACGAGGATTCGTGTTGGGCCCCCTCCGAAAAGAAAAGCTGGATATGTGCCTGCACTGAATGATAGACGTATGAGTCAAGGTATAGACGAGCGTGCTAGGCGATCGAGTCCGGAGCATCAAAAACAGACTAAGACCACAACTTGCAGTTCTTCTTGCCGATTGATGCTGCTTTTTACCTGGTATGATATGTCGGATAATAATGTGAAATAAACGAAGGTCAAGACCATGGCGTATTGGTGTTTCATGCACCTAAACCTGTAAAATATTTGTGCCGAAAACATCTTTCAATCACTAGCTAAATTTGAGGGTATGATCGCTCATCTTGTCTTATAAACTATAGCCTTATAAAGAATATATATAGCATAATGAAAACCTCAAAACCAAATTCAATGATTTTCTATAGTTTTCTTTTTTAATAACGGGAAACTTGTTTATTTCATCACGATAAATCACGTTTGATACTAAAATGTCTGTTTCTGACTATATATATTTTTCATACTTTATTGGAGACAATTTTTTTTCAAGAAAAGAGGATGATAAAGGAAGCTATACAACACCATAAACTGAGAGCAATCGGTATTACTAATAGTACACTAATTCTAAATAAATACGTCATCAGAGGAAACAAAAAGTTATTTCCTAATTGTATTGTTTCAGTTTTATTAACATAAAAATTATACACTTTCTACAATGTTTTGTAAAGAAAAAAAATTGAACAGGACCGGATGGGATTCGATCTGGTGTCAAAACAGTATAAGAATTACTAGTCCGTCACTCTACCCACTTGATCACACACAGATTTTCTTTTGTTGCTTCTCTTTTTCTTAAGAAATAAATGCTCATGGCTATAGAGCATGTCACTTCCAAACTTAAGACAACAGTTTTTCTCTTTGTTTATATATTTCATTATAACATCTTGCTTACAGAAGCTAATTTATATTTGGCAGACAATTTACACCCTAGATTTAAGCCAATAAATGCAATATTTCACTCCAATTTCCAGTTCCTTCATTCAATTCTTCTCCTACTAATCTTGTTATTCCCTCTGCAATCGTGTTGTGCTACTCCAAAAATTCCCTCGAAAACATTATTGCCAGTATACACAAAACCGAACATAATTTTGTTTTTTACTTATATTTTTATTATTTTATTATATTTTTTGGAAATATCTCCTTAGATGGATTGCTTTCTATTATCTCCACTTACTAATAACTAAATTTTACTCGTAAACATATGGAAAATGAAATAATTGCGAAAAATTGTGAGTTACAGTATACGCGCAATATTTTTTGCGCATGGGAGTACATAGATAGCGATTTGACCATAGGACTATTGTTGCTTTCTTGTTAGAAGAAGAAGATATAACCACAATGATGATGAAAATAAGAAGTCTATGTGGATACGGGCATCTTTATTGACAACAAAAACTGAAGGAAAGTTATACATGTCATGAAACAAGTGGTTGTTGTTCTATGTGTGTGTCTTTTTAAGTTTAACGTCCCTTTTTAGCACTAAGTCAATGTGAGACACGAATCTACAATTTAAGTTCCAATCCGAACCACCGTAATGCTGATGGACGACAACCAAGTGCTGCCTTAAAAGCAAAAGTAACAGTGACGAGAATTGATGTGATGACCCAAAACTCAACTAAAATCCGTCTGACTCACCTCAACCTTCATGGTCTAAAAATGCCAGAGATATTCTTTCCTTTTAAAAAAGTACTAGATCATTCTTAAGGGTAAGCTAGACCGTTTTAGTGAAGTGATGTGTGGTCAGCACATTCCTAGCATAGGTATTTCTTCCGCTTTCAATACGGAAATTTGAAGCCTTTTTATTTAAGTACTGTGTCTCTCTCCAGCTGTCTCACAATGCAACCGGAAGCCTCGCATTTCAGAGATAGGCGTACTAATCATGATAAAATAAGTTATTTAGCGCAATATTCATATATATATATATATATATATATATATATATATATATATATATATATATATATATATATATATATATACAGACTGTCCCATAATTCGTGTGTAAATTTTAATTTCATAGTACTCAGTACTCGTAAAAGCTAG
Source organism: Thermobia domestica (assembly GCF_964235325.1). NCBI lineage: Eukaryota > Metazoa > Arthropoda > Insecta > Zygentoma > Lepismatidae > Thermobia > Thermobia domestica. Next base: position 130,457,250 of record NC_137466.1, on the reverse strand, counting down.
AACTGTGAAATTTGCAGGCAATTTAGAGGAAGGTCAGAAGATTTGTTTGATAACAAAACAAGATAACAGGTATTATTGCGTGCGAAGTTACAGGGTCAAAGGTCAAAATGCGATTTTTTTCCCTATGGGGTTTCAATGTTAAATAGTAGTCTCGCATGCCATTTTTTTTGAATATCCATCTCTGGTAGCAAAAAATGGTATATCGACATAATTTCTGATCCGAAACAATGTGATAACGAAAAATGTGGGCAATCATGACCCGGTGACCTCTAGCAGGTCATCTGTGACCCATGAGGAAAAAGCTCCCTTTTCAACAGCTTATTGTACACAATTAATTCAGTTGAAGGTAATGTTAAAAAGCACATTATAAAGGATCTACCGAACATCCTGTTTAGCAAAGTGAAGAGGTCAGCAATATCATCAGAGGTCAAAGGTCACGTAGTTAAAATGTCATATTTGATGTGTTCACAAGTAAGAAACTGTGGCAATAGAAATAATGAATCGTGGTGCCTTAGAACACATGCATAAAGATCCTTCCAATTAGTGTGTATGGGTATAGGAGAAAGGTAAACAATGTCATAAGAGGTCAAAGTCACGTAGTTAAAATTTCATGTTTGATGTGTTAACAAGTACGAAACTGCGATGTTGGAAATAAAGATTTGAGCTGCCACATGAGGACACATGCAAAAAGATTCTTCCAATTATTGTGTGTGAGGTCAACAATATCATAAAAGGTCAAAGGTCACGCAGTTAGAATTTCATGTTTGATATGTTAGCAAGTATTAAACTGGGACGTTTGAAAAGTGATTTGAGCAACCATAGAACAGATGCATAAAGATCCTTCGAATTGGTGTGTATTGGCAGAGAAAAAAGGTCAACAATGTCATAAAAGCTCAAGGGTCACGCAGTTAAAATGCCATATTTGATATGTTAGCAAGTATGAAACTATGATGTTGGATATAAGGATTTAAGTTGCCACAGGATACATGCAGAAAGGTCCTTTCAATTGATGTGTGAGGTCAACAATATCATAAAAGGCCAAAGGTCACACAGTTATAATTTCATGTTTAGTGTGTTAACAAGTATGAAGCTGTGAGGTTGGAAATAATGATTTGAGCTGCTATTAAACACATGCAGAAAAGTTCTTCCAAGGAATATATATGGCCATAGGAAAAAGGTGGAAAATGTCATTAAAGGTCAAAGGTCACGCACTTAAAATGTCATGTTTGATGTGTTAGCAAGTATGAAACTGTGACGTTTTAAATAAGGATTTGAGCTTCCACAAAACACATGGAGAAAGTACCTTCCAAGGTGCACATCACCATAATGAAAATGTCAATATTGCCATAAGGTGAAGAATCCTAATTTTGTAATTCAGGTATTGCAGGCAATGGTATGTATCTGTTTCTGTGATGTTTAAAACAATGAATAGAACATAGTATGAGTTCCACCTTTTGTTAATTACTTAGCTTTGCAAAACAGCATTCGAATTTTTTTCCTTATTGAAACATATTAATAGCCATTGTCTTACCTGTACAAAAAACACTGACGTCCACTGACACCGACAACGACTGTAGATCTTTTAAGTAGTTTGCAATTTATTTCACGTGAACACTGTGATGTGCTAAACATAAATTCACTGTGTGTATAAGGGTCTTTGTGAATATTTTTCAAGAGTGTCGAGTTATCTGTTCAACGGCACGCTGTATCGATTGTCGAAGTTCTTCAAGTGTTGTTGAAGGACTTTTTTAAACTTGTTGCTTAAGAAATCCCCACAGAAAGAAGTCACATGGGGTTAGATAAGGACTTCTAGCTGGCCACTCAACATCAGAACCCGTACTTATTAAACGGTTTCCAAACCTTCCTCTTAAAATTTGTAGTGTTGCCCTAGTACGATGTGCTGGAGCACCATCCTGTTGAAACACCATTCCTTGTGTGGATCAAGTTTTAAGTGATCAAGTTCAGGGAATAGAAATTATCACAACATATTTATTTATGTAAGTTGATTAACGTTTCCTTCGAAGAAAACCGGCCCTATTACACCAGTTGCTGTTAGTCCCATCCACACCATAATACCCCTTTGATCTGCACAGCGTTCAATTCTTTCCGCCGGTGGACTGGGTCCCCAGAACCGTGCATGTGACGAAGATACCGTTCTATTAAAAAAAAAAACTTAGCTTCATCTGACATTATAATTTGAAATAAAAACATGGGATTTTCGTTTAATTTGTCTATCATCCAGTTACAAAATAAAATTCTGGCACCGAAATCATCATCTTGTAATTTATGCACAATCTTCAACCTGTACGCCTTAACCTCAAGCACACGCAATATCCTACTCAGCGAACTTCTTTTAATGTTGAGTGCAACACTGCGGCGACGGATTGATTTTCTTGGTGAACTAAGCACAGAACGAACCACTTTGCGTTTAGTGTTCTCGGTAGAGATCCTTACAGGTGGTCCTGCCTTTCGTTGTCGCTGAGAAAGATGTTCCTTGCTAAAACAATTATTCCGAAACTGTTTGTAGAGACGAAGAATTTGGATATTGCTTATTTTCACACCCCACTGTGCAAACGTCTTTCTCCGCGTTTTTGTAACTGACTTCCTATTAAGAATGTAACACTCAAGTAAATCGGCACGTTGTTCCTTTGTTAGAGTATCCATTGTGACTTAGAGAATTACACACACACACATACACACTTCCAAACACATAGGCCTATGAGTACAGGGAAAATAAGAAATACAGCAGTTTTGTTTTTCTTACACACTCACAAGACACACAAGATTCACTAACTCATTTAATTTTAAGCTCAACTCCGCACTCTACTGCCACACTGCCTCTGTCCAACCAGATTATCATTCGAGTAACACCAAACCACCCTTGTGAACGAAACAGACTGATTGTTTGACGTGAGCCCAAAACATAAACAGATTATGTTTATGCTTCACGCACGAAAGGGTATAAATAAGTGATAAGAGTGAGTTTCTCCCTACATATGGGGAAGCAATTTATTTCCAGTGGAGTTATTTTTATTTTCTTCTGGGTAAGCATCAAGGAAATGTTAAGGTTGCCATATTTATTTTTCATGAGAATAGCGGACATCTTTGTTCTCCCCTCAAACTTCTCAACACAATGCATTGTTTGGAAACAGTTTATTTTGAATGCGTTATCCTATCTGATATGGATACAAAGAAATAACGAACGATCTGCAGTACAGTCTGTTTTCAGAATTTTTTTTAGAACTCCTGAGTGATTTGCATTTACACGTGATATTTTCATTGGAATATGCTACCCAAATAATATATATATATAAGCTCTCGGAATATATATATTAGAATCTATTAGACGTAAGAAAATCGTGCATCCACTATGCCTTAGCATGTCCTGCACACAATAATGCGTATTCTATAATAACTTTCTAAAATTAAGTATTCTTGTTATATAAAAAGAAAAGATTTCCGAGAGCTTATTTCAAACATTATACGAATTGAATTTAACATTTCGCATAGTTTCATACCAGCAATATACGAAAAACCCTTCGTGATCTTTGACCCCTTATGAACATCCAAATTTCCACTTTTGGTTGAAACGGAACTTTCAATAATTATTTAATGCATGTTTTCAGTGGCATCTGTGCTTGGATTAATGTTGTACTATAAGATATTGAAACCGGAACGATTCCCACAAAGGTCACAGGTGAACTACTAAAGGTCACAAGGTCACACTTTCCCATTTTTCAAATAAACATTCTTAGTTTTAAATACCATACCAACTAAATTAGTTTTCAAACATTGCCGTCTCATACTCGAAAATATACGAACTATGAACTTCTTATTTCGTGACCTTTGACCTTTTGTGATATTGTTGACCTTTAATTATACCTGTATTCTATGGCCACCTTTCTGCATGTATTCTATGGCAAGTAGTTTTGTGATATTGTTGACCTTTAATTATACCTGTATTCTATGGCCACCTTTCTGCATGTATTCTATGGCAAGTAGTTTTGTGATATTGTTGACCTTTAATTATACCTGTATTCTATGGCCACCTTTCTGCATGTATTCTATGGCAAGTAGTTTTGTGATATTGTTGACCTTTAATTATGCCTGTATTCTATGGCCACCTTTCTGCATGTATTCTATGGAAGGTCAAATCATTTTCAAACGTCACACTTTCATATTTGCTAACACATCAACTGATGTTTTAACTTCGTGACCTTTGACCTTTTACGACATTGTTGACCTTTTTTCCTATGCCCATACACACCAGCTGGAAAGATCTTTATGCATATTTTCTATGGCAGCTCAAATCCGTATTTCCATCAAAGTTTCATACCCGCTAATACATCAAACATGAATTTTTAACTGCGTGACCTTTGACCTTTAAGGATATTGTTGACCTTTTTCTGTGCCCATACACACCAATTGGAAGGACCTTTCTGCATGTATTCTATGGCAGGTCAATCATTTCGCAAACGTCGCCGTTTCATACTTTCTAACACATCAAACATGATATTTTAACTGCGTGACCTTTGATCTCTTATGACATTGTTGACCTTTTTCTTATCCCCATACTCACCAACTGGAAGGACGTATCGGCATGTGTTCTATGGTAGCTCAAATCATTTTTCAAACGTCGCAGTTTCATACTTGCTAACACGTAAAACATGAAATTCTACTACGTGACCTTGACATTTTATGACATTTTTTACCTTCCTCCTATGGCCATACACCATCCTTTGGAAGGACCTTTATGCATGTGTTCTATGGCACCTCAAATCATTATTTCCAATGTCACAGTTTCTTACTTGTGAACACATCAAATATGGCATTTTAGCTACGTGAGCTTTGACCTCTGATGATTTTGTTGACCTCTTCGCTTTGCTAAACAGGATGTTCGGTAGATCTTTTATACATGTGCATTTTAATATTATCTTCAACTGAATTAATTGTGTACAATAAGCTGTTGAAAAAGGAGCTTTTTCCTCATGAGTCACAGATGACCTGCTAGAGGTCACCGGGTCATGATTGCCCACATTTTTCGTTATCACATTGTTTCGGATCAGAATTTATGTCGATATACCAATTTTTGCTACCAGAGATGGATATTCAAAAAAATGGCATGCGAGACTACTATTTAACATTGAAATCCCGTAAGGAAATATCGTATTTTGACCTTTGACCCTGTAACTTCGCACGCAATAATACCTGTTATCTTGTTTTGTTATCAAACAAATCTTCTGACCTTCCTCTAAATTGCCTGCAAATTTCACAGTTCTAGCTTTTACGAGTGCTGAGTACTGTGAAATTAAAGTTTACACACGAATTATAGGACAGTATATATATATAAACTTAATGAGTAAACAATAATTATAACTATTTTCTTTTAAATCTAACAATCAATTACTCATCTTCGTTTGCAGAATTGGAAGACTGAATTTTTTAACACATCAAAGTAAATAAATCTCCCTTCTCAATGACTCCTTTAAAGCGTGTATAAATGGTTATGGTTTAATGGAGGCGTAAACAGCAAGACTATTTGTCTGTCAATGATTATTTTAATATCATTGATTCTTTTTGATAAGAGTTATTTCTTATGCATGTAGATACATGTATATTCTGATATAAAAGTACAGAACAGTAACAGTTTCTTTATAAATTAGCCTTGTTAAAGAAAGAGGAAAATAATATTTAATATTTTATTTATTCCGTAAAAGTCCATTATCAATCTTACCATAATCGAGTATATATAATAATCCACCTTTACCTTATTGTGTTCGAAAATAGTCAGATTCAGAAACATTGATTTCATTCCTTCTTAGCACGTACTCGCCCACTTTGCAAATAGATAGTTTTCTTCAACACAATTATAAACGTGACTTTTGGTCACTGTTGGCAACCGACAACATTGCAGATGCAATTATTCAAAATATATCGAAGTGTATTTTGCTGGCGTTAAAATGTTGCTGTTTGACGGCTTCAGTGAATAGCCCCTAACTCTTGAATTAAGTAAATTCTTATGTTCGCCGGTTGAGCGCTACTGAAGTTAAACTAGTGCTGACATCTAGTATTGCGGACTACAACTATTTGCGTAATTTGCGTAACAGGATTTTATGATAGTACTCATCAGGAGTGCTTCCCAATTGTTTTTTTTTTTTTTTTTTTTTTTTTTAATATTTCGAAAACACACACAGAGTGGCTCAGTGGTGCCCTCCCCGCTGGTCTAGTGGTTAGCACGTGCGTCTTTGGTGTACGGGAGATTGAAGATTGAAGAAAAGTCAAGTAAACGAGTGAAGCAAGTAAAATTAGTAATAAGTAGTTCAAGTAAGTTATTGAGACACGTTCGGTGAGTCAGTTAACTTTAAAAAGAAGTAGTAGAGCACTTAACTAAATTAATAGAGCGTGCGGTCTCTGGTTCGATCCGCGGCCAAGTAAGATTGTGATGGACAACATCGTGTCCGCCTTCTCGTGGTACTCTCGTTTCCTCCCACATTCTCATTCCCCAATTCTTCTATCAGTATTCACTTGTCTAAATCATTCATCTCGCTTAGTCTAACGGACATAAGTGTGGAACGTTAAACTGAAATATTTAACTTTCCATATAAAACTATGTGAGGAGAAACACCACAATAGGATTTGGTACTAGTTAGCAATGTTGTTTGTTTTGACGTTCTTTGACTTTTGGTTCATTTTAACTGTAGAGCCTTAGCTAGAGATTTCGGTGCCCCCTACACTCAATTCACCAAGCTTTTCCTTCTGCCATTTTGGAGCTTTTGTTATGCTATGCTGAATTTTTACCACGCTGCTTGGACAAACCATTGCAACAGGCAAAAAAGCAACCATTATGTATTATTTTACAATTAAGAGCTGGTTTTAAAGAGGCTTACTTTGGGCTTTTTCTAAACTTGACAAAGCTATCTATGATTGCGATTCAGATCTTCTTAGAAAACGGTTATGAAAATTTACAACGATTTACAATGTTTCAAACTATCGATAAGAAATAAAATTGCAATACGTTAGAAACTATGGGGTTTTAAAATGTTCGAAATGGGTAACAACATTAATTTCCAGTAATAATTGTAAACTTTTGAGATTTTATGTTATATGTGACACAAATAGCATTTTAATTTCGATTCTTTTACAGAAAAAAAAATATTTCGTGGAAACTAACGGAAATTCAGAGGGAACCTTCTTTGCAAATTTCTCAATATTGATCAATGGAGCAGAACAATATCTTTAATGTTTATATTTAAAATCTAAAATATTGTTTGACTACTACATATCTTTGAAATTTCAGTAATTACTTAACTTCTTAATGAATGTAAGTTGTAAATTTAAGGTTACTTTTTATTAATTAACATATTAAAAATACACTTACACATATACGTACACACACACACACACACACACACATAGATAGATAGATAGATAGATAGATAGATAGATAGATAGATAGATACATACATACATACATACATACATACATACATACATACATACATACATACATACATACATACATACATACATACATACATACATACATACATAAAATGTGTGTTTATATGTTTTGTATGTATATAAATAGTTAAAAATATCACACAACTAGACATGCGCGCCGACTACGTGGGTGCTCCGGGGCTCCAGCACCCACACAAATAATCTTGTGCACCCACAAGATTTTTAGTTTGATAAAATACAAAATAAAATAAATATTTCTCATTTGCCACTATAAAAATAATAAGCAATTAAAACATTGAGGTGGAACTTAAAATTTCTAACCTCTAAAACATAATTGTTTGTTTCAAATGTGTTTCTGCGAAGGCAACCAAGCGACACACTCCCCCTTCCTTCCTGTCTCTGGCATGGTCAAAGACGTCCCCACAATAAAAAAAAAAAAAAAAATGGAACTATATTGTGAACAAAATCGCATATTTTCGGCTTGCGTCACAGCACAGCCCTTTATGACAGTGTTCATAAAAGATTTTAACTACTAAAAGGAAATCAATCTAAAAATATTGAAACTCCCTTGAAAGCATATAACACGTCCTGCCATTGATATGCACCCACATAAATTTTGGAAAGTCGGCACCGCCGCAACTAGATACGATTACACACAAAAATATCCTGGCGAATAACTGTAGTTAATGGAGAAATGATCCCAAAATTCCTTCAGATTGGAAGCATTTCATTTCAAGAAGAAAAAAATCACTGGTAGTGGTCAGTCTTTCAATCAGACGAAATTCATTGGATTAAGTTCTGATTCCTTAAACCCCTATTCTACAACTGCTTCAAATTCGAAAATGTTATTATTCCCTTGTTTATCTTCATTTTAAATATTCACTTGCAAACAGCATCTTGAGTGTGTCTCTAAATTCCTCTCATTTTCATATTTTCATACTCACCGTGGTGATTAATCCGATTGGGTAGAAAAGCATGATTAACTTAAGCAAACTCATCAATATGGAAACGTCGAACACGTATTTTAGACTTCAACCGTTTCTGATTTTGAAAACGTCCCTGTGTCATTACTCGGAAACTTATGTATTACATAATCATGAAGTACATATGCATATAATAACTTTTTTTTAAAGTAATAAGTAAAATTTGTTGTGACTCTTATTGAAACGTTCAGGTTGTGAAACTATATGAGACGTGGACCTACAACTTAACGAGGGATCCCAACCACATGAGCTCCCGCTGGGAATCGATCTCGGGTCTCCCATGCCAAAGGCGCGTACGGTAAGCGCTTAGACACGAGGTAGTTCATATTCGAAATATTGAAGACATGGTGTAATGTCACATAGGAAATTAAACAAATGAATGCCCGACCTCGAATAGTGAACATCACTATTCAACTTTAAAATTTTGCAAAGCTGCTATTTCGGCTGCTTCTAGGTCGACGGGTGTGTTCGGGTCACCTTGTTTGTTTCTGTCCGGAGAAAAATTAAAATAATAATTATTATTATCAATCCTCTTAATATTTTAGAATAATTTGAATGAAAACTGAAAATGACTCAACTGTCTACGTCTTCTTTGTAAATTCAATTTATGTAAATATTTTTTATCTGTTTAAATGTGACAAATACATCTTAGTTCATAACAGATTAAATAAACAATTGAATGATCTGTAGATAAAGTTGCTACCACTCCCAAATTTACCGGTATTAGCCATGACTTCCAACAATGTATATTTATCCAAACTGGATTCAAAACATTCTTCATGAACATAGTCAAAGTGGTTGTCAGCCTCCTCGGATATGTCTCCTTCCGTCTTATTGCGTATTATAGAAGAAAAATCTCGTCCAGTTCTTTACCAGGCGGTAATGTGCCTAAGATCGATGACACATTCCCGCGCTGGATGGCGATGCTGATACGTTGGAAAAGGAATGCAGTAGCTCGGGGGTCACCAGTTTTGATTGCTATTCGATGACCAACTTCATTAATTAAATTAGATCCTTCGTGACCCCAAGACCCACTGGTTTCTATTGCTACTGTTACAAACCAATATTTGTCCAATAGGTTTGAGTATTTTAGTCTTTTGTCTGATTCTCTGTGAGCGGCGACGAGACCTGCCTGAATTGAAGAATGGGGTAAGTTGGAAGGAGCAAACGTATCGGAACATGTGAAATCCCAGACTAGTGCTTTTCCATTTTTCCACGGTACCAAGGTCATGCCATCAGGCCTTTTACCATCAGAGCGGCAACAACCATTTGGTTCTTTTATTGAAGGAACTCCCGCTGAAATGAGGGCTCTACAAATAATGTCGTTTACAATATGATGTCGAGATTGTCTTCCCGCACTTTTTTTACATGAAAGGCCATGTAATCCTTTATTATCAACATATGCGTTGCAAGCAGGACAAAAGTGAGGCTCACAAATATTAGCACCTAAGCGCAGAGCTGTAGCAATACGAAAGCTCTCATTAGAAAGGTGTAGGCCGAGTGTGTGAGAAGGTAGGGCTTGAAGCCATGCTCCGTTTTTGGAAGAAGAGACAGCTAACAGCCTGGCTTTGTCATCTGGGTTATTAGTTGATGATAGGAGTGAAGATAAACGAAGCTTGACTATAGGTTTTTTATCTGTATTAGAAATACAAAATAACAGCATCAAACTCCAAATTATTTGAAATAACTGTACAAAATCACTCTCACTTGTGAATTGGATTATTTATTGTTGTATAATGTTATTTCGCACAATCATCGATATGCAGTATACCTAAGGAGGCTAAAAGTTACATTATAAACAAGTATTCAGCGTATAACCACCAGAGTTGGAAAATACATTTTTTGAAAAGGAACAAAACATGTGTTTAAAACATGAAAAAGGTGTTCAAAATGTTTTAAACATGTTTTATAACACACACGAAAAAAAACATGTTTTAAACATTTTGAACTGTTTAAAACATGATTTAAAACATATTTCAAAATCGTCATAATAACGTATTTATTTAGAGTATTTTTTGCTCTTGCAACCGATATTTTCATTTATTTTATTCTCGTTAAGACTACCTGTGTTGAGTACAAAATATTTCAGTATAGATTAGTAATTCTCAACTTCTTTCATATCACGACCCTCTTTTATTACACCCTCTTGTCAGTGACTCTCGTAAGTACTTTCTTGGTTGTAATAAGCTTTTTAAGTAGATTTTAAAATCTACCTACTATAGAGATTTCACACAATCTATCAATATACATGGCAAAACAAAAGTCCTCACCATCTTTGTGTGTTGAGAACGGGTTGAGGGGGAATGATGAAACTTGGAAGTGGTCTGAAACATCAGATGATGCTATCAAGCATCAAGGGGGACATCTTTGCTTACTATTCGAAATTTCAAATGGAAAGGGAGACATGATGTTTTAAGGCTACAATTTTACCAGAAATACGGTTGTGCACTTATTTTAGCCATAAAGCAGGTCATTTCGGAGTTATCCCTTCTGAAAATTTTCTACTAATGCCTTTAAGAGCTAAGCTCGCGTTTCCTTGGAGACGGGTGAGATTTTTGTAGCAAAATTTGGTAAAGGTAATATTTGGGGCGTTCAGAGTACAATGGATCCAAATCCATTTTCAATAAAGTTCAGTTTTGCTCAGCAAATGAATTCTATTACAAAACGTAATATCTTCGCAGTCAAGAGTCCTAAACAAATGTAAATAATTCCATGCGAAAGGACGTGGGATAGTTTCATATGACAGCCGCTAGTCAGGGGCATCAGTGGGACAGGAGGGTAATCTCACCCATTCCCACCCTGAATTTCTGATTTTGGGGTTAAAATCTAGCAGATCAAGCGTAAGATCTTTCCACCGAATAAACACGAAGAACATACAGATGATTAAAACTGGAAAGTTGCTTTAGGCCCAATTTCCAGAATTTTAAGCAGGCCCGAAACTCGAAAGTAGAGTCACCTGTGGAATCCTTGGACCAAAAAATGAACAAGAGAGCAATATAGGCCTATAGTGCCTTACGGCCAATGGAAATAGATTATAACTTATCAAAATCCGTATTTATTCGTGTAAGGACTTCAAATTTTTTATTGGGTTTTGCTAAGCACAAGGTTTCTAAATATGCATTACTGCCCCCAAAATCTGAAATTCAGGTTAGGGGGCGGGTGATCCCTAAAGGAACGCCCCTCTCTAGCGGCAATCATATAAAATTCTAGATTGAATCTTGCCATGTAGTTTTTCTTTCTTTCATCTCGGATTCGAGGTTGTGGAAATATGACGTTTTCCGTCTAGGGATGCGTACGAGTCGAGTCGGGTCGAGATTTAAGCCTGTCTCGACTCGTCTCGAGAAAATGTCTCGACTCATAAATATGTTACGAGCAGTGGCGTATTTGCGATTTTGTTTCGGGGAGGGCTTTGCTAACTTTCGGGAGGGGGCTTTGCCTGAAAATGAAAATTTTGCAAGAGGTTTCATATACTTTACTAGAGTAAGTAAGATTTCGGGCGCTTAAGCCCGGAAGTCCCCCTAAATACCCCACTGGTTACCAGTTAAAATTTACGTACACATCAGTCAGAACATTATGACTACCTACCTACTTGTCAGTATGTCCACCTTTGGCACGGATAACAACGGTGATACGTCTTGGCATGTACGCACACACAGGTCACCTAATTCCCGTAAATTCCGGCGAGGGGGGCGATACGCTCTCACGTCACGTTCAATCACATCTCAGATATGTTTGATCAAATTTAGATCCGGCGAGTTGAGGGGCAGCACATCACTTAGAACTCGCCCCTGTTTTTTCGAACCACTCCATCACACTTCTGGCCTTGTAACATGGTGCATTACCTTTTCGAAAAATGCTACTACCGTTGGGAAACATAGTCGTCATGAAGAGGTGTACGTAATCTTCCCTTGAAAGATTAACTATTAAGTTTATGCGTTCTGTACCTTTTTAAAGTAACAAATGCTGGAATTGGTTTCAAGGCTATTTCAGAGTGAATACTTTCTTCAAAATAATATTAAAAATTATAGAAAGATATTCGTGACATTCGAGTCGAGTCGAAATTTTTACGAGCAGTCTCGACTCGACTAGTCTCGAATTTTACACAGTGTGTCTCAATTCGAATTAGAGACATGTCTCGACTCGTGCGCATCCTTATTTCCGTTGGTGTACTCTTTTGGACAAACCCTGCATGTAATCATGCATAATTGACTATGGCATTCGGAGCTTGAGTTGTCAATCATTCCCATGCTGCAGCGTACACAATACAATTTTAATATCTTAAATTTATGAGCAAGGGAGGGGAAAATTAGTCCTTCTCTCCAGGTCTGCAACTAGAGAGGGACCAGGGGGCCTGGCCCCCCTAAATTTTTCATGGCCCCTCCAGACCTCAATACAAAATGCTATTATTAATACTAAAATCACAATTTAGATATTTGTAAGGGAATTGTTAATAACTTTCCCCCCTCCCATATCTTATTCAGGGCCCCTCCAAACTTCTGTGTTTCTGGTTGCGGGTCTGCTTCTCTCCATTCCATTAATGCCCTTGTTTAGCGGTTATCCTGTGAAACTCTAATCCACATTCTTTCACGTGGTTTGTGTTTCATTTTTTGTCGTACCCTTGGCTACGAAGATAATACGTTTGCTAAGCAAAAGTGAAGCTTTCTGAAAATGGACTGGGATCCCTTGTACTCTAAACGCCCCATATCTAAAAATATTTTATAAAAACTGAATTGGAGCCAAATTTATCCTGCAACCCAAGTTTTTTCGAAACGCATAAAATTGATTCGTTTAGTTTGATTGACTACAGTCTTACATCTGTAGAAAGGTTATATGAGACAGAACTTTTTGTTTAAAGTGGTATCCGAACCACTAATTTTGAAATTTCACGTCGAATCGGAGTCAAAATCTATACAGCAAATTCCTACGTCTCGTGCCTTTACACTCAAAATTTAATGATAAAAGGCCGAATATTGCGCCCTGTAGCGTGATGCATACATACAGATAGACGAACAAATGCAGATCAAATTGTCCCAGACATTGACGTTCGGCACTGATGTTACAATAAGCTAGTGCTGTCGAAATCGGTTTTTGGAAAAACCGAAAACCGGTTTTTGAAAAAAGTGAAATTTCATAAAACCGAAATGTCGGTTTTGAAAACCGCATTTGCGGTTTCGGTTTTGAAAACCACATTTGCGGTTTCGGTTTTTGAAAACCGCACTTGCGGTTTCGGTTTTCAAAACCGCTTTTGCGGTTTCGGTTTTGAAAAACGAATTTGCGGTTTCGGTTTTAAAAACCGCACTTGCGGTTTCGGTTTTGAAAACCGATTTTCTCAAAAACCGAAAACTGCAGAAGTCACAAAAATTCGACAGCACTAATATCAAGTAACGACGAGGAAACAGCAAAGAATCTTTCCCATCTTCGGCTCACAGTTGCCAGATGGAGGGAAATTTGCAGAGGTGAAAGAAGATATTTTTTCTTAAAATGTATTAACGTGTAGGGAAATTCTTGTTTAGTATTCTTTTACAATTGGCAGAATAAAAAAATAAGTTGCAGTTTCTCACAAAGAGGCACGGCTATCGTTATTGGGAAGTAAAAAGATACAGAATAAAACATGATCGGTGTTCCCTTCACGTATGAACTATTGCAGGTATCTGGGACTTGCGATAAGAAACCAGTCAGCACATGCAAAACCACAACATTCACATTTATCGGAGTGGCAACAAATCAACGATAAAATTGTGTATTGCGATCTAAATTTTTTCTTTTCTTTTTTTTTAAGAAAGGGAGTGGTGTTTTTTGTTAACAAAAGAAAGAGTGGCAGTACTATTTAGAAACAAGGTGAAAGAGTAATGATAATAATATAAAAGATCTCAGTCTAAGTGGATGAGATTTCAAATTGGATTTCATGAGTTGCAGGTGTAGTGATCTTAAATAGGGATATACCTTATTTCTATTTAGCTTAGTGTTGTCATATTACACGATTTTTGCGGGTACCACTCGATTGTCAGGTTCTATATTCGCTTTTGGGATTGGAGAAAAATCTAAGACGACTTAGTGAATAAAGTGTTGGTATATTCAACGTAAACTGCTACACCTTTGACAATCTTAATCGCGATTGAGTTAAATTTGGACTCGCGCTCAGGCTCAGGCTGTGAGCTATCTGAGCAGTGCGCGGGTGTAGGGCCATTTGCTAATAAGAGATCTGCTCTAATGCACAATAGTTTTCTTTGTGTAGTTCATGTGTTTTTAATGTAATGTATTGGAGGTTCTATACGAATGAATATTCTTTTGTAGATGTTGTGACAAACATACTTGAATTATTCATGCCTTCATAAGCTACAAGAATGCCGAACGACAATTTCAAGTGTAACTTTAACGACACTTATAGAAGCGAATTTACGTTATGTTAGTCAGGGCAGAACTCAGTTTGAAGCAAAATCTACACTCTGGAAAACTCAGTTTCGTTTGAAAAGTAGGCTGCAGGGAAGCAAAGTGGACCCCACCTGATTTTTATATACTTTCTAAACTAGATCACGAGGAACACGAATCTGCAGTTTTGATCCGACTTCCGGAGCTCGAGATATTAAAACTAAGTTTAATATAGATATACTCTCTATACGAAACATATTATGTCCTGTGAGATATATAAAGGTAACCAAGAAAGTTCTGTCGCTTTTTGTGGAGGTCTGTGTTCAATTAATCCTCACACCGTGAGTTGAATGCGAATGGAGAAAAGGCGAAGGTCAGATGTTGGTGTGGGTATATCCAACATTCTACCTGCTTGTGGCCGTTCAGTTACAACATGAACTTGTGTAAGGAGATAGTGAATATGGAACCTCCACAGAGCGTCATAAGGGCGTGTATGTTGTACGAGTTCAAACTTGGATCAAACGCCACTGCAGTGGGGCGGAAGATATCTCAGGCCTTTCGTGAGGGTGCCGTGATTACGCAGACAGTGCAAGGGTGGTTTAGAAAGTTTACGGACGGTGACAAAACACTCACGAAAGACGCACCACACGTGCCGGAAGACCAACACATGTACAAAATGAAGATCTTCAGGTAGCAATTGAGGCGAACAGTGGAGAGACCTGTGAGGAACTGGGGCAAACATTCAATGTGAGTGGAGAAACCATCCGGCAGCACCTCCATCAACTTGGGAAGCACTACAATTTGAGTCTGTTGGTCCACATGAATTAACTCCGGGCCAGAAGACTACGCGTGCAGACACCTGTGTTTCTTTGCTCTCTCGTCTGAGGAAGGAGCCATTTCTGGACAGGATGTTGACATGTGATGAGAAGCTCCATGGCGTCGTCATCTTTGGTTAAAATCCCATGAACTGGTTCCAAAACAGCTGAAACCAGTAATGCAGCAGAAAGTCCTGCTGTGTGTTTGGTGGACTGCTCGCGACATCGTGCATCGGGAACTGCTACCGGCTGGTCAGAGCAGAACATTAATGCAACTGTCTACTGTCAGCAGTTGAGCCGTGTTCAAGGAAAACTCAAAACCCTGGAGTCAGCACTTCTCAATCGCTAAGGGGTTCTCCGTTACGGGACAACGCTAAGCCCCACATGACTAGAGTGACCCGAGACACCATCCTACGCCTTGAATCGGAAACACTATTGCAACCGCCATACTCCCTGGACAATGCACCGTCCGATTATCCCTGAATCATTTCTTGGACACTCACCTTAGAGAACTAAAGTTCAACTCCGTAGTAAAGGTGCAAAATGCATTTGATACCTTCTTTGCTTCACGGCAAACCAAGTTCTACCGCGAAGGAATCCATGCCCATCCCGGACGTTTTCAGAAGGTCGTTGATACTGATGGGTACTATTTTTGATCTTCCAGGTACGTCTTAGGCAGGGGTGTATCCACGGGGGTCCCATCGGGGCCAGGCTCCCCAAATGATTTCCTGGCCCCCCTAATGACCAGATGTTAAAACATCATCGTGAGATTACTTCGCTTCAGTCATTTAAAAATAACAAAGTTTACATATAATTAATAATTTACGGTAAAATAGTATGGAAAAAAGTATTTTACCATACCGATCACAAAATAGTATGGTATTTCTTCCTTATAACGATCCGAAAATAGTATGGTATACTTCTTGTGACAGTAGATTACACAATTTACGGCGATTTGTATTTGACAGTTTGAAGACAAACGTTTTGACAAGGTACTATAAATTCTATGAAATGAAATTAAATCTTTGAGTTTAACGTCCCACGCCTATGCCGGTTAGGCCAAAGGAGACGGTGATTATGAGAAATAAATGACATGGTGGAATGAAGAAAATGGGAAGAAACGGGAGAACCCCGAGAAAACCCACGAGCACGGTGTTTGTCCACCACGAAGTCCACACGGCACGAGCTGGGATCGAACCAGGGACCCCAAGCACCGGAGGTGAACGCTCTACCACTGAGCCACCGCGCCCCCCCCCTATAAATTCTATCATAAAACAATGGTACTATACTAAATCGTAAGTACATTATATTATTTATATGCTGTAATTAGTTTCAAGAAAACTTTTTATCAGATGGAAAATTTGGTGAAAAGTAACGTGTTTATTCAGTTTTTCAGTTTGGATTTCATTCGCTTTTTAAAATGCTATTTCGTGTAAAACAGGAAGTAAGATATAGCTGTTAATAAAATAATTATGTCTTTTTAGTCACGAATAATAAATAAACATTTTTTTTTTTTTCAGAAAATCTTAAAATAAATTAAGTGCAATTTCAAAGAAAATCAGTCTTATGTATAAAAGTAACCAAGAAAGTTCTGTCGCTTTTTGCGTAGGTCTGCCATAGTTGGTCCTCACTGGCGGCCGGGTTTCGTCGAGTCGAAACATATATCTCGCGTCGGGGTGTTGAAGTTACCACCGCGTAGCAGCGACCAGCGAGAACTTCCTCTTGGTCCGCACTTCTTAGATTCTTCGCGGAGAATCGTGAAGGGACCAACACGAACTATTGTCAGTCATGTGCATGCGGTTATTATTATATATTATTTTTTGCTGACGAATTGTTCCTAAAGTGAGCTCCGAGGGTCAAGAATAACCTCTGCCTCAACATCATGACGTGGAAAATCTTGAGATAAGTGCAATAATTGTATGAATTTAGATGACAACTGTCGTCGATCATTAGAAAGTGAGTATGCGAGAACTATGAAATAAAGTAAATATACACGCGTCATTTTGTTACAAAATTACATGGCGAACACATTTTATCTAATTCCAAACAGTTAGGGGTCTATCGTCGAATATACACGGTTAAAGGAGCACTGTGATTGACCAAATTAAAAAGATCTTAACGATTTATCCCTTTACAAGCGACGTTTCCTTCATCGCCATCGTAGCGAAGTAGGAAGAACACTTGCCTAGTAATCATAAGGTTGGTGGTTTGAGTCTCCTTCGGGGTATTTTTTGGGTACTTTTTTAAAGGGTTTTTTACACTCACCTTAATGTAACTAAATCACACATATAGCCGATTTAACATTTTGGGGGAGTAATTTTGTGGTTCATTGACGTTTTGTCGCATCTCTGCCGCTGGTGGCATAATTTTCAAAACAGTAGAGGGGCCACCGGGGATCGTCGCTGCGGCGCCGCCAATGTTTGGCGTGATGTCGCTAATTGCCCATTTGTGGTCCACCGACGCTTACGGCATGGGGACAATTCAGTGTGAGTGGCGAAACCATTCAGCAGCACCTTCATCAACTGAGGAAACACTAGAAGTTGGGTCGATGGGTCGCACATAACTTGATTCCGGGTCAAAAGGCAACGCACGCAGACACCTGTGTTTCTTTGCTGTCTCGTCTGAGGAAGGAGCCATTTCTGGACAAGGTGTTGCCATGTGATGAGAAATGGGTCCTGTACGAGGTTCCACGGCGCCGTCATAATTGGTCAGCATCCCATGAACGGTTCCAAGACAGCCGAAACCAGTACTACACCAGAAGAAAGTCCTCCTGTGTGTTGATGAACTGCTCGTGGCATCGTGCTTCGGGAACTGCTACCAGCTGGTCATCGCATCAATCCAACTGTGTACTGTCAGCAGTTGAGCCGTGTTCAAGAGAAGCTCAAAACTCTGGAGCCAGCACTTCTGAATCCCAAAGGGGTCCTTATGTTACAGGACAACGCTAAGCCCCTCGTGGCTAGGATGACCCGGGACACCATTTTACACCTTGGATAGGAAACACTATTGCATCCGCCATACTCCCTGGACAGTGCACCGTCCGATTATGATCTGTTCCCTTCCTTGGACAATCACTTTAAATGATGCCAGCTCAAATCCCAAGTAGAGGTGCAAAATGCACTTGATACCTTCTTCGCTTCACGGAACACCAACCTCCACCGCGATGGAATAAATGGCCTTCCAGAACGTTTGCAGAAGGTTGTCGATCTATTCTTGATCTTCCAGATACGTGTTAGGTGACATATGAATATTCGGAGGTGGTGGGTGAGAAAGCGATAGAACTTTCTTGTTTACCTTTATAGATCGGTTCTGTGTATTGAAATAGTTATGCACAAAGGTATAATGTTTGGTCGGGGGCAGTAGATCTTGGTTAAACATAATACAAACTATCTGTAATATAATTTATGAAATTATTATTATTATTATTATTATTATTATTATTATTATTATTATTATTATTAATAATAATAATAATAATAATAATAATAATAAGAAGAAGAAGAAGAAGAAGAAGCTAAAACGGTGTTTTTAGTTTTCCGGAAGGAAACCAAAATTTTCCAGTTTTTTTCAGGCTTCAAAAATACTAGCGGTAACACATTTTTTTTTAGATTGTAGCTGCCCCCCTTCAAAAACGACGTGCCCCTCCTACAGAAACCTGCTGGCTACACCCCTGGTCTTAAGTGACATATCGATGCTCTAAGGTGATAGGTCAAAAAGCGACAGAACTTTCTTCGTTAATTTTATACATACTATGTAAAACTACTGTATAAATTCTAGTATTTCGAGTTGGGGAAGTCGGAATGTCAAAATTCCTTAAGATGCGTGTTCCTCGTCCTCTACTTTACAAAATATATAAAAATCAGGTGGGGTCCAGTTTGCTTTCCTGCAACCGAAAAGTACATTGGAAGTGTCATCAAAGAAGTAACTAAAAAAAAAGTGCAAATGATCCCAGGTCAGTATTTGTAACACACAAGTTCACATCAGTACTTACGGAGTTCTAAACCGTAAGAAAGTGGTAGGAAACGGGAGCAAATAAAAAAAAGTTGAAACACAGACATAAATCATTGTCTCGATCGATAGATGCTTTCACAATTGTTAAAAGGCGTAATTAAAAACATTGGTTTCGGTTTTGAAAACTGCATTTGCGGTTTCGGTTTTGAAAACCGCTTTTGCGGTTTCGGTTTTGAAAACCGCTTTTGCGGTTTCGGTTTTGAAAACCGCATTTTCGGTTTTCAGAAAACCGGTTTTCTCAAAAACCGAAAACCGCAAATGTCACAAAAATTCAACAGCACTACAATAAGCATCTCGCTTTAATGGTTAGATACGCGGGCGACTGCCATACCTTTTTCTTTCTTGCCTGGTCCCTTCATACAAGTTATGCCAAGATGTAAAGTTTTTAAGAAAAATTAGAACTGAGGTGGGAAAGAGGTACGAAATAAAATTTTCATAAAATAATGAAAAAGATATTGTTGATACAAAATTAATTCTTACCCGAAGTTTCCAACTACATCTCAACCACATTAGAAGCAATTTTCGGATCAACACTTTTAACATTTGTTTGCGTTTCCAGTTTTTTCACAGCATTGCATTTTTCATAACGATTCTTCACTCTTTAAACTAAACCAACCATTTCTTTCTTACACGTTTTGCAATGAACTCGTATAGCCTAGTCGTTTTCTTATCTTATGGAGTTTGAGTTACTTTAACAAATTTGCTCCAAATGACGTTCTTTTTTCTTCCTGTAAAACCCATGTTAAACGATTCGAAGTTGTATGGAGACTGAAAACCAACATATACTGTATCAACGAATGTCTGCAATATTTTAATTTCAGAACCGCAATTTATCAAATAACTTTTTGTTTGTTTTCTGGATACCACATAAAAATTTGTTTCCATGATAATTATTTTATTTATTTTTTAATATCAGTTCTACAAGTAGTCCAACCTTTGATTACGACACTTTCTTGCAAGTTAACTGAGAAGCATTTAAACAATACAATATACGTTAAAAATAAGGGGGGGAAAGGGACAAAATAAATTGTAGATCACCACATTGACCTGCTGTAGCCACGACGAATCAAAACATTCACATAGGAAGAAAATAGTTTTCTGAATGGAGCACTTTTTGACAATTTTCTTTCTCTGGTAGTCTTTTTTACAAAAATAAAATAAAATAAAAATAAACATATGTTTAAAACAAGTCTTAAAAATACACTGTTTAAAAGAAAATGTTTAAAACGTATACAAAATTTGTTTTAAACAAAATCAATTGTTTAAAACAAGATTTAATCATTTGTTTTAAACATTTTGTTTTAAAACAAAACAACCGTGATAAGCATCCACCCATGAAATCAAACTTGCACTAAGTTCTTGTCAATGTCATGAAACTGTTATTTCGATATCAATTTTATGAGCTCATATTAAAAATTCCCAACGGATGCTTGAGCCTTGGAGCCAGCCAATGCCATACCATGTATCTGTCACCTATGGTGTACGGAATTACCGATGTTCAATACGACATTTCTCTTTAGTTTTGGAAGAAGAACACCACTAATATGTTTTGCTATCAAATGAAATATCTAGTTTAACGTCTCACAACTATGCACGGAGACTAAAGACAGTGATGATAAGAAATGAATGAAACAGTGGAATGAAGAAAGTAGAAGGAAACAGGAATACCCCGAGAAAATCTACGCACACGATGTTTGTTCACCAAAAATGCTCACATGGCGCAAGCTGGGATCGAACCAGGGACTGCATTGCACAGAGATAAACGCTCTACCACTGAGCCACAGCGGCTAAAACATGTTTTAGTTTACTCATCGCTTATCCGCTTCTTATGGACACAACTATTCTTCGTATGATTTCCCAAAATCCAACCATGGGCCGTCATAAATAAATCAAATGATGACCAAAGTAAATCAGACACTGAAGTTCTTATACCTTGTAACAATTCATAGAATTATACTCTCAGTCGTCTCGCGAACAACCGATTCAGCAAATGAGATACTGTAGCTATTAGGGATGGCCAGTTCCGGAATTTTTACTTTCCGGAATCCGGAAAGTAAAATCGGAAAATTCCGGATTTTGGAAAAATTCCGGAATTCGGAAAAATTCGGATTTCGGAAAAATTCCGGAATTCAGAAAAATTCCGGAATTCGGAAAAATTCCGATTTCGGAAAAATTCCGGAATTCGGAAAATTATTTTTTCTTTTTGTAATCCTAAGAATTTTGTTCAAATGCAAACGAACAAATTTCCTTTTTGTAATCCTAAGAATGCATGATGCAAGTTAAGCTGAAACTTACATCCTAAAGTATACACTAATGAATCTTTCCATGGTTAATGAAATGTAGTCCAAAAGTACGATATATACTCCTAATATTTAATTTTTGTTTTACTGTGATATTGTCCAGAGGTAAGACATATATCACACTGAGATAAACAACTTGACAGAATGAAGATGTTATCATACGTAGTTTTCCAGAAAATCGTGAGAAACGAATTTTTATGAAGTTAAAATATGCGTCGCTTGTTGCCAGTGTGATGCAATTGATAACTTTTATGCTGGAATAGTCTTATTATTATTATTATTATTATTATTATTATTATTATTATTATTATTATTATTATTATTATTATTATTATTATTATTATTATTAATCGTTTATGTACTGTAAAAGAAAAATATGAACCGTTAAGTAGTAGATTTTATCTGTTTTTTGATATATTCTAACAGTAATAACAAACTGCTTGTAAATACGGAATGATTATCAACGACAATGGCATATTAATGTAAGGACTACTCTGCAGAATAGCAATAAATAACAGATAAACAATGGTTGCAAAAAAAAAAGTAACTAACTTGGGCACGTCAGGGAACATCCACATTGCGCATTATGTTCGCGAGAATATAGGGACGCATTGAGACTCTAGCAAAGAGCGTGGTGTTATCATGTTCGTTAGGCTAACTTTAATAAGGTGAGCCTGATGTATAAAGTTGTTAAAGTCATATTATTACTCCAAGGGCCTTACGATGGAGGCATTAACTTTAATATTAATGGCACTAATGAGCACTTACTTGCTCTAACGGTTAACCTCATTTTTGAGATGATTCATAGAAGTGGGCGTGTTGGCATGCAGTTAGAAGACCTTTATCCATTATTTAAAAAGCACACGTTATATGTGGAGTACTAACGATTTGCGTCACTATCGAACACTAACGTAGCACTAGCGATGTTTAAAGTCGAAATTGGGGTCTGACATAAGTGGCTTGTCAACTTCACGGACATTATATTTTCCTTGAATGCGAGAATTTTGCGCCCGGGAAATTTGCGCCCTACCACAAAAATAGGGAAAAATTCGCCCTCAATATATTTGCACAGGGATGTTTGCGCCCTACCCAAAAAAGAGGGAAAAATGCGCTTGCTATATATTTGCACTAGGATGTTTGCGCCCTACAATTCAACTTATTTTTGTATTGTGTAAAGTAACTTCCACTCACACTTGAACTAGGCTTGCCTCTCATCGTCTCAGTGAGTTACTCCATCCGTTATAATATTCCGAACAAATGAAAAAAAAATACAATTTTAGTTCACTAAAGGGCAATCCATACAAATACAATTTTTCACTATACTACAAAATTTACAATAAAAATATAAATGACTGATATAAAATTATTTATTAATATAATCAAAGAGTATAATTTAATCTACAAAAGGCTGTTTGGCTCTGCCCAGATATCTCTGTTCACAATCCTTGCGAGTTGTTTGGCTTTTCGGGACACAAAATATAGAAAAGAAAATGTAAAGTGAATGCAAAATCAGTTTAGTAATATTATCAAGAAAACTATGTACAGTGTGTTTACTTGCTGGAATTACACTTCAAACACACAATTGCGTTCAGTCGTTCTTTCAGAAAAAATGTTCCGGGGGGCTCACTTAGTATTCCGGAGGGGGGTCACTGGTGGTACTATTCTATTTATTATTATATTATAGACGTATTATTTTGGTCTCCTCCGAGGGGACACTCTGAGAGCTCTGGGGGAAGCCAGTGTTTCCCCAAAATCATCTCTGGAAGAAGCAGTGATTGCGTTGATCCGTTGTGTTCTTTTGGCTTATATTGAAGTTTATTATCCCCTTATATATAGCCACAATAAAAATAAATCACAAATGGCATGGCGGTGGGGGGAAGATTGTTTATGCTGTAATTTCAGCCCCTCCGAGCAAATGCGTAAGCTCGAATAGGTTCTTTTATTTCGCAGGGCTCAAACTTCCCGGTGGAGGTACATCGCAGGCGCAATTTTCCCTGTTCTTGAGGTAGGGCGCAAATTTCCCGGGCGCAAAATTTTCAACACCGTTCGAGTGACCTCGGAAGACTATATATTTTTCAATATTTTTTTATATTCTTTTACTCGAGATTTCTTCATGGCTTCTTATTAAAATACTTACTAATATATCCTCATTTCATTGTCCAAACCAATCAATATGGGTATGTTGTCAGTAAAATATTTAGATTGATCGAGCCCCTGGTGTGTAACCACAGTATTTCATATCATCCCCCCCCCCATTAGAAATCTTAACTAAACGAACCAATATATGTTGCCAATAAAATAGTTTAGAATGATTGAGCCCCTGGTAAATAACCACAGTATTTCGTGACAGACCCCCCTTCCCTTTCTATTACCATATTCTAGCTACGTGCCTGACTCAGCTAATTCTCTACATCTTTACCAAGCACACATTTTCTAAAGCGGAAAATGCTCTCTAAATACCTAAGCTCATTATTTTCAGCAAATGCACAAATTGGGTAGCATTCTATCTATATGAATGTTATATATGTCGATTACTAGAAACCGCTTCTTGCTATCTATTACCATATTTACTATATAATAATTAACGTTAAAACCGGAGATGGTTGATTTGTACCGCTTCCGGTTTGAATATTACATTCATCAGGCAACTCGATTCTTAACTATTGACTCTGTACATCGTGGCCAAAATTGATGGTAATCTATCAGATATGCATCTTGAGACTGTTTGCTTCACTGACGGACAGAATGAATATATGGCTATAGAGTTTTGGTAAACTAAATTCGTTAATGAGTGATGATGGAACAAATACAAGAAAGGGAACCAAGAGTACAACCGGGAAAATTTTCGAACACAAAATTAGCCATCAAAAACCCACATGTCCTGGGTTAGAATACCATAGATGAAAATTCTACCACTGAGTCATCAATCACCCGCTTATTAGTTTTATTAATTATTATATTAATATAAATTAATGAATGCCTGCTTATGTTAATTATTGAACAATTACATTGTATACTTCGTAAAGTCAAAAATTATAAATTTGTATTTACTGTACATACGTATGTTGACAATAAGAGAACGTTATTATAATATTTGTTGAGATTTCTTTTCCTTCACTACCTTTCGTCTGGTTAAAAAGTAGTTTGCAGCGCTTTGGAGCAGCTGCAGGTGGGAACACGATGATGTTTGAGACATACCGGCGACTTTTTTGTGTGTGAAAATAAGACCTTCCTCATAAAGCAGTAAATAAGTGCAGTAGCAATTGTCTACGTAAGTGATAAAGACATATCCAACTACAAGAAACTAATACAAGTATATATATTCATTACAGTATTTTGTTTTTCTTTTAACAGTTACTACCTAGGGATGGCCAATTCCAGAATTTTTACTTTCTGGAATCCGGAAAGTAAAATCGAAAAAATTCCAGATTTTTTCTAAAGTCCGGATTTTTTTTCGAATGTAGGAATTTTTCTGAATTCCGGATTTTTTCCGAATTCCGGATTTTTTCTGAATTCCGGATTTTTTCCGAATTCCGGATTTTTTTCCCAATTTCGGAATTTTTCCGAATTCCGGAAAGTAAATTTTGGATTTCCGGAAAACAAAATTTCCGGGATCCGGATTCCAGAAAATTTTAGCCATCCCTAGTAGCTATATACTGCAGCGGCAGATCTACTTACAAGGATTGCATAAATTACTGGGAACACATTCACTCCAGCGGCATTTTTACTGAAACCAAGAAATTCAAATAAAAGATGTGATGATTTTTTTTCCTTCCTTGTTACATTCTATAAAATATCAAGTAGTACCGGTACTTGTGCAAGACTCTTTCGCAAAAGTCTCGGTCTTGGCCTTGGTCTTTGTTTTGCATCCAAGACTCTTGCGCTCATCACTAAAACACACACACACACACACACATATATATATATATATATATATATATATATATATATATATATATATATACATATATATATATATGTACTATGGTTTAAAATACTGATGGTTGTGGTTTATGGGGCAGTGGCGGCTTTCGAGGATGTCATATCGGTGAAAAAAGTATAAATTTTATCATTACATGTTAATAAAAAGAAGTTTCATATACTTTCAGAGAACTATTTACATTAGTACATTAAATACGCTTTCTTCCTTCATTTTGTAGCGAGAAGATTTAAAGTTTTAACGGTGTGACTTCCTTCGAGAACCGCCACGTACCGACGAGGCAACAATAAAGAAAGAGCAGAGGGGTAGACTTGGCCATTTTCACTTTTATTGAACGATATATCGAAAGTTCACATATATAGTTGAGTTACAAACTAAAGCAACTTTTCTTATCAAGTTTTAAGGTTTGAAAAGAGTAGAGGTCTATTAGAACAACACGTAGGTTGTCAATGAGTCAAATTTTAACACAGTTGCAAAGGGGTAGCCACAAGGCACATTGTTTCCAGTAGGTTCAAGAAAATTGATCTATTCTTGCCTTAAATAATGTCATCCATAGATCTTCAGTTTTAAGCGGAAAGGTTGGTTTTGTATATGCCCAGACTATACAATTATTGAAAGCACACATATGCACACACACACACACACATATATATATATATATATATATATAGATAGATAGATAGATAGATAGATAGATAGATAGATAGATAGATAGATAGATAGATAGATAGATAGATAGATAGATAGATAGATAGATATAGATATAGATATAGATATAGATATAGATATAGATATAGATATAGATATACTCGTATATGAACTTTAGAGGTAGACTATGCTAAGTCAGTTTTTGGTCGAAATTAAGTTAAGAATCCTTTTCAATAGATTATGTTCTTTGTAGTGGTGTAATAATGTAAGTTTAAAAGCATCCTACTACTTTTTTTTTTTTTTACCACTTAATATAGTTTGAAAAATAGTAGGGGAGACCGGAGTATTCACGAACATTTAAGCTTTGATTACAAATAACTCTTTCGTCTTTAGAGATAAAATTAAGATTTCTTCTGTATAGAAAGTTCGGAGTTTTTCCTGTTAACGAAAGTGCAGAGGAAAGTCAAAAGTAACATTTTTCAACTAATCAGTGAGATGTTTGAAAATGTAACTATGTTCGGGATTGCCCCAGTGGTCGGGATAATTCCGAACATACTGTTTACTTTAAACGTTTCTTTACGAAAGAAGCAAAATGCATTAAAATACATTAAAATTATGACGTAATTTAGTACTTAAGTCTTTAATAAGAATTATAATTACGAACATAATTCAAGTTAATGAGAAACATGACCAGACCTCATTATCTTTGAAACTATTACAAATGAAAGCTATAGGTAATAGGCTAAACACAATATACTCTTATGAAACAAATTCAGAAATAATGGTGCATTAAGTAAAAAATTCATTAAAATGAAAATGTTATTTGGAATTGTAGAAATCACAAATACACTCATGGACAGCATTGTTTATTAGTTCAACTTTCAAATGCTGTTGATAGGCTGAACAAAATTGGCTAACTGCTAATGGACGCTACTATGCTAAATAAATTTGTAAAATACTCTGTGACACAGACACAGAAAAAATTGCAGCTTATGATGAAGGATTAGATATCTGAAATAAGGTTACTGACTATAGAATAATGAAGTAGGCTACTAATGGCCTAAAATAATAAACATAGCAAACCGTCTGTTTTCTAACAAGCTTCCTTGGGCGTAAACTTCGGTATTCAGCACTATCCCAGTGTTCTCAAATACCCCGGTTTCTCCTACTATAGGTCTTACTTAAGGATAGGGTTTTCGCTTCTCCTATAAAAGTACGAAATTATGACTTACTTTAGTTTACCTCTGAGGTCCAGATATAATGAAATCATCACCATCATCATAATCAATCATTATCAATCCTCTGCTGGATGAAGGTCTTTCCAAGTCTTCTCCACAACTATCTATCTTGGGCAATTCTTTTCCAGCTTACTCCCCAGTGGTTCTTGATTTCGCCACATCTTGTATGCGGACGCTTGTTAGGCTGTTTTTGTCTCGTGGTATCCAGTCTAGAATTGTTTTCGTCCATCGATCATAATTTCTTCTTGCAATATGAACAACACATTTTCCAGTCCATGTTAAAAGTTATTTCACTAGTACCGATCATTGATTTTTGCCAAATAATTTATTTCTATATATTTGGGCTACAAATAGTTCAAATCCACTACTTTTGGAGTACAGACACGCTACTTTTTGATCTTCGGATCTGGTAACACTGACGGAATGATTTAAATCAACACAATGTGAGGCCCCCATTTGGTCTAGCGGCTAGCACGCTTCACTTCGGTTCGCGTAGTCTCGAGTTCGATTGCCGGTAGGGGTAAAGTTCAATGACCGAAGTGAATCGGATTCCACTATAATCAGTAGCTCCACCACTCCTTTAGCTGCCCTAGCATATCAGTAAGACGTTAAACTAAAACAAAACAAACAAAAAATCAACACAATGTGTATTACTAACTGTAAGCTATATGGTTGAATATTGCATATAGCCAGTGGCGTATTTACGATTTTGGTTCGGGAGGTGCTTTGCTAACTTTCGGGGAGGGCTTTGCTCGAAAATGTGAAAATTCTGCAAGGTATTTCGTATACTTTACTATAGTAAGTAAGATTTCGGGGTGGCTTAAGCCCGGAATCCCCCCCCTAAATACGCCACTGCATATAGCTATATGATATGGATCGAGTTTGAGGTGATCGGTGGTCAAACTAAAGCAAATGAAATGTAATTAGAACTTTTAGTTAAGCACGGTTTTAATCTAAAGTGTACACCAGATCTAAGGCTTAGGGGGAACAACTAGCGTTACTGAAAAGCAGGGTTGGAAAAGTACAGTTTAAAAAAGAACAAAACATGTGTTTAAAACATGAAAAAGATGTTCAAAATGTTTTAAACGTGTTTTAAAACACGAACAAAAAAAACATGTTTTAAACATTTTGAACAGTTTAAAACCTATTTCAAAATCGTGTAATAACTTATTTGTTAAGACTTTTTACTCTTTGCTTGCAACCAGTATTACAGATTCATCCTGCATATACTGATTAGTGCAGCATTGATGACAGAAAGAAAATCGTTTGACTAAAAATGGCTTTTATATATTTTTTTTAATGAATTTTTATTGGCCAGTTGTTCAAGATGATTTTCGAAAAAAGATTAAATATTTTCGTAGTACACTGGTGATAATGCACCTCAATATATCAAATTTCGTTTTTGTAGCATCAGCGGTTTTGGAAATGACTTTTGAGTGTCCGTATGGAATTCAAAATGCTGACTTTGTATTTCCGTAAGCTGTCACTGATAACGCACCTTTTTTTTTTTTTTTTTTTAC
Organism: Thermobia domestica; assembly: GCF_964235325.1. Lineage (NCBI taxonomy): Eukaryota > Metazoa > Arthropoda > Insecta > Zygentoma > Lepismatidae > Thermobia > Thermobia domestica. The sequence continues at coordinate 130,427,968 of NC_137466.1, read as the reverse complement.
CTAATTTAATTTTGTAACATCAGTGGTTTGTAAAGTGCCTTTCGAATGACCATTGGATTTATTGACCATGCATTGACCATGCATAAGCCGTACATGTGCACATGTGCATTTGTGTGGATGATGCACAGATACATAACCCGTGCTTAAGCCGTACATGTGAATTTGCACAAATACGTAACCCGCGTATGTGCACATGTGCATTTGCGTAGATGAAACATACGTATATAACGCGTGATGAAGTCATACATATGCATATGTGCATTTGTGTGGATGAAGCACACTTAAATAGGCTACTGCACGTGTGTATGACACGTCCATAATATCGTGCAAGTGTATACTTTTCCTTTCATTCTCGTAGTATTTAGAATGAAAGGAAGGTCAATCAACAAGAAAGGTCTTCATTTCTGTATCGCATCATTACGGGTGATAAGACACTTGTGCCATTGTGGACTACTGAATCGAAACGTTTCTCCAAGATGTGGAAACATCTTTCATTGCCCCCATACAAAAGGTTTAAAATAGTAACATGTGCAAGGAAGATAATGGCCACTGTGACATGGTCACCCGTGACCATGTCACACGTTTCAACTGGGAGGTGGGCCGCGGTGGCTCAGTGGTAGAGCGTTCACCTCTGGTGCTAGGGATCCCAGGTTCGATCCTAGCCCCCGCCAAGTGAACTTTGTGGTGGACAAACACCGTGTGCGTGGGTTTTCTCGGGGTTCTCCCGTTTCCTCCCACTTCCTTCATTCCACCATTTCATTCATTACTCATCATCACCGTCTCCTTTAGCCTAACCGGCATAACCGTGGGACGTAAAACTCAAAGATTTCATTTCATTTTTTCAACTGGGAGGTTTCGAAACACCCTGTATAGAGCCCGGACCTTGCACTCAGCGATTTCCATCTCTTCGGACCAATGAACAAGTATCTTCAAAGACAGCGCTTCAACACAATGCAAGAGGCACAGGATGCAGTGAAAACTTGGTTGAACAGCCTTGACACAGATTTCTTCCATAGTGGCATTGATGCATTGGTCATCCGCTGGAACAAGTGTTTAGACAAATATGGCGACTATGTGGAATGTTAGTTTGCAGTGTCATGTATATAGGCAACCGAGACATAAAGATTTCTGAAAAAACATTGTTACCTTGCTTTTTGATCCTACATTATATATATATATATATATATAGGGTGGCCCATTTTAATTTTTCCACGGAAATATTTCTAAAACGGTTGAACGTAAATAAACTGAACAAAAACTGAAATAGGAAATACCATGGGGCAAACCGAATAGTGATGTCGTCGTGTCCTCCAGAGCCGCTCTTCAAGGGGACCCGGAGCCCAACTTTAAAATTTTAAATGGAAATGTGGGGCGAGTGACACATCGTTCGATAGATTTTTAAAAACTTAAAAGAGATGTAGCAAAAGAATTTTCATATCGGTCTCCGTATTCAAAATGGCCGCCAAGATATGTTACCTGTGTCAGACGGTTGAACATAAATGAACCAAACAAAAACTCAAATAGGAAAGCCGTGAGGTAAATCGAATGATCCTATCGCGGTGCCCCCAGGGCCACCTTTCATCGGGGTCCAGGCCCAACTTAGAAATTTTAAACGAAAATATGGGTCAAGTGATACCTCGTTCGATAGATCTTCATACACTAAACAGCGTTGTGGCAAAAGATTGTTCATATGGGTCACCGTTTTCAAAATGGCCGCTAAGACATGGTGTCTGTATCAGATAAAACGTCCAGTACCACAAATATGAAAATGGTTGTAGATAAATGAACAGGATAAAACTCGTATAGGAAATCACAGAGGGTATTTATCATTCCACGCCTCGAGACTAATCCAACGGAGAAAAAGATTATTAAAATATAATTGACATAGGCCTAATGCTAATGAGGAAATTTAATTCTTAGAGAATTATCTTTCCGATCTCCCTTTGTAAGTGGGTGAAGCGGGAATGAATGGTAAAATCTCAAATGAGAACCCCACTTTTACTTGCGATAGGTATGGTTTGTCTGAAATACTTGGGTGTACAAGTGACTGGTACTGTAATGAACCAATATTGTGCAGATGACTTTTGAGCAAAACCAACATTTGTACACATTGTTCTAAAGTTGCATTGTTCGACAAATTGGTTTCGCATTTCAGTTGATTCATTTTTGCACAAATCATTGGCTGCAATCAAAATGGAAGGTACCATTTAACAAGAATTTTACCCACTTTTTTTCCATTACAGACATCTATCTCTCATAGAAACACATTTCAGATAATTTTGTTGTGTAGATACAATTTGCAAAAACTAAGGTTCTCATTTGCAATTTACCGTTCCTTCCCGTCCTCCTTTACCCACTTACGGAGGACATTGGAACGATGATTTTCTAGGAATTAGATTTCCCCCTTTGCATTATGGCACGTTTACTCTAATCACCTTCTCCTCTGTTGCAACAGTTTCGAGCCGTAGAATGATAAATACCCTCTGTGATTTCCTATAGGAATTTTATTCTGTTCATCCATTATTATCTTCAACCTTTTTCATATTAGTGGTACTGGACGTTTTATCTGATACAGGCACAATGTCTTGGCGGCCATTTTGAAAATGGTGACCCATATGAACAATCTTTTGCCACAACGCTGTTCAGTGTATGAATATCTATCGAACGAGGTATCACTTGACCCACATTTTCGTTTAAAATTTCTAAGTTGGGCTTGGGCCCCCAAGCAAGGCGGCCCTGGGGGAACCGCGACAACATCATACGATTTGCTCATGGCTTTCCTATTTGAGTTTTGTTTGGTTCATTTATTTTCAACCGTTTTCATATTAGTGCTACTGGACGTTTATCTGATACAGGTAACATATCTTGGCGGCAATTTTGAATACGGTGAAAAATCTTTTGACATACCGCTTTTTTAGTTTTTAAAGATCTATCAAACGATGTGTCACTTGTCCCATGTTTCCATTTAAAATTTTAAAGTTGAGCTCCGGGTCCCCTTGAAGAGCGACCCTGGGGGACACGACGACATCACCATTCGGTTTGCCCAAAGGTAATTCCTATTTTGGTTTCTGTTCAGTTCATTTATGTTCAATCGTTTACGTTTCCGTCGAAAGATTAAAATTAGTCATCCTGTATATATATTTTTTTATTTTCTCAAATTACAGGCGCAGATATAAGGAGAGGATCATAGGGGCTATATCTCCCCTTAACGCTCAGGTATACACTTGTTAAAATAGGCTTCAACCATACTTCGTCTACACTGGATAAAGCGGCAAACTATGGTTTAGCTCCTCTCTTAATCATATCCTGGATCTGCAGCTACGTGTATATCTATATCTATATCTTTAGATAGATAGATAGAGAGAGAGAGAGAGAGAGAGAGATACTGAGAGAGAGAGACAGAGAGAAAATGAGGGAGAGAAGTTTATATACATCAGCAGTGGATTTTGTTTCGGGAGAGGCTTGAGGAACGGGTAAGAAACATTTGTATTGTGCGTGCAATTCGAATAAAATCATCACAAATTTATTTCGGGACGGGTTTCATCCCAATAGTCACCTCTAAACACGCCCACTGTACATCAGTCAACCGATCCCATTTTATCTAATACAGCAATGAAACAAATTTTGAGTGAAGGCATTTTTAATAGCAATCAATATCAATATTCGGACGAGACCGAGACTTTCGACACTGACCTAAGTCTAATGCTGTCTCGTCTCGATTTATACAGGTTTAGCTCGGTCTCCGTCTCGTCTGATTATATAAAAGTCCGTCTCGGTCTCGTCTCGGTATATAAGAGTCTGTCTCTGTCTCGGTACCATCCCTATGGGTCAACGCCAAAGAGTAAGTTACAATCAGTGCCGAGGTTCACGCACACCGGACTCGCGCGTATTAGTAATTTAGTTAACCGAAGTTCAGTAATATTCTCAAAAAATCTAGTAGATAGTAAACTTTTATGTACAGTATGTGATCAAAAGTATCCAGACATCCATAAAAACATACGTTTTTCATATTAGGTGCATTGTGCTGACACCTACTGCCAGGTACTCGTTATCAGCGACCTCAGTAGTCATTAGACATCGTGAGAAAGCAGAATGGGAGCTCCGCGGAACTCACGGACTTCGAACGTGGTCAGGTGATTGGGAGTCACTTGTGTCAGAAGTCTGTAGGCGAGATTTCCACACTCCTAAACACCCCTAGGTCCACTGTGTTTGATGTGATAGTGAAGTGGAAACGTGAAGAGAGACGTACAGCACAAAAGCGTACAGGCCGATCTCGTCTGTTGACTGACAGAGACCACCAACAGTTGAAGAGGGTCGTAAAGAGTAATAGGCAGATATCTATCCAGACCATCACACAAGAATTCCAAACTGCATCAAGATCCACTCCAAGTACTATGACAGTTAGGTGTGAGGTGAGAAAACTTGGATTTCATGGTCGAGCAGCTGCTCTTAAGCCACACATCACGCAGGTAAATGCCAAACGACGCCTCACTTGGTGTAAGGAGCATAAACATTGGAAGATTGAACAGTGGAAAAACGTTGCGTGGAATGACGAATCACGGTACACAATGTGGCGATCCGTTGGCAGGGTGTGGGTATGGCGAATGCCCGGTGAACGTCATCTGTCAGTGTGTGTAGTGCCAACAGTAAAATTCGGAGGTGGTGGTGTTATGGTGTAGTCATGTTTTTCTTGGAGGGGGCTTGCGCTCCTTGTTGTTTTGCGTGGCACTCTCACAGCGCAGGCCTACATTGATGTTTTAAGCACCTTCTTGCTTCCTATTGTTGAAGAGCAATTCGGAGATGGCGATTGCATCTTTCAACACAATCGAACACCTGTTCGTACTACACGGCCTGTGGCGGAGTGGTTACACGACTATAACATCCCTGTAATGGACTGGCCTGCACAGAGTCCTGACTTGTATCCTATAGAACACTTTTGGGATGTTTTGGAACGCCAACTTCGTGTCAGGCCCCACCAACCTACATTGATACCTCTTCTCAGTTCAGCCCTCCATGAAGAATGGGCTGCCATTCTCCAAGAAACCTTCCAGCACCTGATTGAAAGTATGCCTGCGAGAGTGGAAGCTGTCATCAAGGCTAAGGGTGGGTCAACACCATATTGAATTTCAGCAGTACCAATGGAGGGCGCCACGAACTTGTAAGTCATTTTTCAGCCAGGTGTCCGGATAGTTTTGATCACATAGTGTATAATTTAATGAGAAAGAGCTCGAAAAAGATGTAGAAGTAAGTAATTTACTGAAATGTTACGTAATGTTAAAGATACATCCGTTATACTTCTGGAAAGTCATATCCGATTATTGCACGGGGGAATTATTTCCATTTTGGACATAAACAGCGGCGCAAATCTGTCTTCAACACTGGGGGACAATCAAGACTTTTTTGTATTAAGCGATGCTCAAAATATTTGTGAAGTTGAAAATCACTCCTGTGGAGGATCAGAGAACAGAGTTGTCTTCAACATTAGGAGGCGGGCAGATTTGAGGCTTATTCTGGAGGGCATCAATTTTTTCTCACTTTCCTTTGTGGCAATCGGCCACAAATCATCACATTTTTCTCAAGAAAACACATTTCAAAATGGATTATTGGGGGGACAGTCCCCCCAGTTCCAAGATTGGAGGGGATATGTCATCCTCATCTCCCCCGGGATTTGCGCCTGTGGACATACAGAGTTGAATTTGGATTTAAAAAGCATCGGAAATGTCACTGTCTAATCTCAGCGACCCCCAAGACTGTGGATTCGACTCTAATAGCGATCGTTTTCGATTATTTTTTATATATTTCACCCTTCCCCAATTTGGGGGCTAAATTTGGATTTAAACGGCCTTGGAAGTGTCACTCTTTATCTCAGCGATCTCAAGAACTATGGATTCGACACTAATGAAGGTCATTTTCTATCATTTTTAAATATCTTCCCCATGGCCTCCCTGTTTCAGTGATTCAAGTGAAATTATATTTAAAAAATCTCAGGCCCGAACCATCTATGTTGAAAATTTGATCGAGATCGGTCGGGTAGTTAAAGAGATTTGAAGTCAAAAACACTGTGACTTTCATTTTTATACAGGATGTTTCAAAACAACACCGACAACGTTTGGGAGGTGATTCCTAACACCAAGATAAGACAAAATGTATAGACCAGCCTGCGTGCACAAATGCTTCCTTTTGGAGTTATAAGCTCCGAAAACGTTAAAAAAAAAAAATGAATTTTAAAGATTCATAGCTCCAAAACTATGGTACCTACCGTACTCAGGTCAAGATATTACTTAGGATCTAATATGTGCGCTATACAAAAATGCATGTTTCAGAATCCTAAGGTGCTAACGGAACGATTTTTATAGAAAGAAATGAAATGAAATTTTTGAGTTTTACGTCCCACGGTTATGCCAGTTAGGCTAAAGAAGACGGTGATGATGAGAGATGAATGAAATGGTGGAATGAAGAAAGTGGGAGGAAACGGGAGAACCCCGAGAAAACCCACACACACGGTATTTGTCCACCACAAAGTTCACTTGGTGGGAGCTGGGTTTGAACCCGGGACCCCAAGCACCAGAGGTGAACGCTCTACCACTGAGCCACCGCGGCCCAATTTTTATAGAGGAAGTTGGGCTACCGGCATCTAATCTGAAGTATTCACCAACTACCTCTATAAAAATTGTTGCGGAAGTACCGCAGGATTCTGAAACTTGGATACTTGGTTAGGACACATACTAGTTCCTAATTGAAGTCTTGACCCGACTATGGTATAATTTTTTAGCTATGGACCTTTAAAGTTCATTTTTTCGTGTTTTCAGCAGTCTATAACTCCGAAAGAAAGCATTTGTGCATCTAGGTTGGTCTATACTTTTTGTCTTATCTTATTGTCAGGAATCACCTCCTAAACGTTGTCGGTGTTGTTTTGAAACGCCCCATATTTTATCTATATATATATATATATATATATATATATATATATATATATATATATATGACTGACAGTACTTTTTTTTAATGATAAATTATTAAAAAATTATAATATTGAAAATCACAAATGAAACTCTGCATGTAAGCGGAATCCATTTTCAGTACCACTATACTAGGGGTGAGCCCACCTTGCTACGCCACTGGTCTAGACATATCCATAAATAAAAAGAAAACGATATGCCCCTTTGAAAATATTCCGAAAAACATTTCGCGTTAATCTTTTGTAAGTGACACGCTATGTCTGTTAGTTGTTACAAAAGTGATTGTGTAAGCAGAAGCCAATCGCTGGCAGGAATCAGATAGCGCCTGCGAGGGGCGGATACAGCCAGTGTAGTGTTCTAGTCCTTCCTAGTGCAATCCAAGTTGTTGTCTCTTTTCTTGTATGAAGTGCATTCGATGGGCTGTGCAATGTTTCTCTCAATAACAGTATTTGCTGCTGTGTTACTGAGTGTCGGTATCTGCGATGAAGACATTGTGTCAATTACTCAAGGGAAGCTACGGGGAACCACTTTAGTGACCCGCAAAGGACGTAGCTTCAAAGCTTTTAGAGGAATTCCGTACGCTCAGCCACCTCTAGGAGACCTCAGATTCAAGGTCAGTTTCTTTTTCCTGTTATCTCACTTGCGCTAACACGTGAACAAGTAAATATACTACACAAATAGAAGAGTGACTCGAAGAAAGCTTATAAGAAAGTTGTTTCTTTTAAATGCTTTCATTTTTTTAAGGATGACGGCAGTTTACTGACAGAGTATGGTAATTTCTTTTGACAGTCCTGGCAAGCTAATGGCCAGGGGGATCGTAATTTGAGAATTGAAAAAAAAATAGAAAAGAAGAGGAAGAGGAGGAGGAGGAAGAAGAAAAGAAAAAAGTGTAAAGCTTGTGCTAGCTCAGTGCTTCCCAACCAGTGTGTCGCGACACGGTATGTTATTTACTTCCATAGGGTGTGTTGCGAAATTTTGAGACTTTAAAAGTGATGAATCATTTGATAATTAATTTAAATCAATTTTGAGATTGACTGTACCAGTCAGTTTCCGGCGGCACCAACAATGCTTAGTAGCACATAGAGTCACAATTTCATAGAAACTTACAGTGTTAACACTACTATAATTTATATGATTTTTAATGCATTAAATCCAGTAATGTTGCTATGTCGTGACAACTCAATAAAGTGTGTCGTCAGTCAGAAATGGATGGTAACCACTGTGTTAGCCAACTAACAATTTGGTGTCATTTATCCAACAGTTTCGAACTCGCCTTATTTTAGCGTCCCTTTCACCGGTGATGTTATATGAGAGAGACGTGGATCTACAGTTGAAGGAAACCAAATCACTGTGATGCGTTCCAAATTTTCAAGATTCTCTGGCAGGGAATCAAACCCAAATGCTCACACGCTAACAAGCAGCCAACGAGGCGGGCTTTTGTTCCTTTCGTATGGACCTAAGTTTACAATTAAATGACAAAGTTGGCAGTTTTTTAGCCTACCATTTTCCACTATAGGTCTAATGAGTGCTATATGAGTATGTGTTGCTAATGACTGCTGTATTCTGCACTTTATTCAGTAAGTCCCTCCCCTTCCCTAAACCAAATGAACAATTGAAACTCCTCTGTCCACTCTCTTTGTATGTGATTTACAATGGCATTGGTTATAGTTAAGGAGCCGTACTTCCCATTTAGGGAAGGACGAGAAACGCCATACTTTCAGGAATTATTCATTGACTATCTAGGATGTTAAAAAGTAGGTAATAGACTGAGTTCTTGCCCTTGTACTTAGGGTGTTTAGGTAGTGCAACAGTAAGATGTATCCTCGTGCACGGGAGATGAGAAGTAGCTGTTCTTAACTATTACCTAAAATAGTTTTAAAAAAGCAATAACACATGCATATGTAATGCTGTGTTGCTAACTAAGCACAAAATGAAGATTTGTTAAATGGCACGGAACACAAATTATAACATGTAGAAAATCAAATTATGGGTGGAACCATACCTGTGAAGTCATTATGCTCAGTGTTGCCAATGTTTGAAGATAGGCCTATATGAATTCCTATATTTATCTCGGATGTAGAAGAGTACATACAGTGCTAACTCACTGCGGAGCGCTTTATCAACAGCAACACTGAAAAATTGACTACCAATAATGTGTGAGGTGATACAATATTACGTGCATCAGAAAAGTAAGCCTGCTAATCAATTGTCAATCCAAGAGCATGCATCATTTCAGTTTTGTGTTTGATACTATTCTGATTTTCCACCTGGGCAAACCTGCTTCGACACTGTGCTTCATCCCTTATTTTCATACTTCGGTGATTATATTCTTGTTTGTGGTCTCATATTTTGGTTTTAACTAGTTTGAATCGTGTACTGTATGTACTCTTCTACATCCGAGATTCGTATAGAAATTCATATAGACCTAACTTCAAACGTTGGCAACACTGCACATCATGACTTCACAGGTATGGTTCTAATCATAATTAGGTTTTATACATCTTATAATTTGTGTTCCGTGCCATTTAACAAATCTTCATTTTGTGCTTAGTTGGCAACACTGCATTACATATGATGTTATTGAGCCTGTCTGTGGGCACAATGTTTGCTTACTATATTGTTGTGTAAATGCCATTTTGATTACTTTAATCATTTTGAAGTTCTTTCTATGTAAGTGTATCTTTTGCATTGCTATCTTCACATGATTCTAGATTCTTCTTTCGTCTGTATCTCCTGTGTTTCTGGGTATCAGCCCGTAAAACTTTGGATTTCTCACTTTTTTCACTCCTTTATCGATTGCACATTCTTTCATTGGGCAATGCTACTATCAATATAAGATATTCCCTTGTAAGCTTCTTAGTATACCGGGTGTATGAAAAGTCCGGAGCTATAGGCCAAACCCGTTATGAGTAAAGATACGGAAAAATACGAAAGGAAGGAACATTGTTGGAAATAAGTGGTTTTCAATCTAAAATGGTGGATTTTGTTTTCAATCGCTATATCCGTTTTGGCTCCGTACTGCTAAGGACTCCATGTTAAACAATTAATCAAGTTTTCAGCTCAGCAGGCTGTTCTAACGGAACAAAAGGTCAGGCAAAAATGACACTGACAACGTGCATATTATGTGAAAGAATTGGAAAAGCTCGAATTCTCTTCCCAATAAAGCTGTATTGTATTTAGGATTCCAAGAGAACAGTCTGCCAAACTGACATCGTTGCTTTTTCATTTTACGTTGGGCGCCTTGCTACTATGAAGCCCAAACAGCTGATGTGATTGCAAAAATATCCTCTTTTTAAATTGAAACCCAACAACGTTCCTACTTTTCCCTTTTTAGTATCTTTACTTAGCCTATAATAAAGTTGACATAGACCCTATGGCGTTGGACTTTTGATACACCCGGTATTTTGCAGCCCAGGGGTGTAATTCGGGGAGGCAAAGGGCCAATTTCCCCTCACTAAGTCTGAAAAATACATCTTTCTAATCAATTGTATACTAATAAAAAACATGAAACTCTCTATGTGGGTGGGGAACCTTGACAGCACCACCAAGCAAAATCTGAAATGACGTCGCTGATCCAGAGCAGGGACATCATTTAAGGGAACATTTGAGAAAAATACTTTAAACAATATTACAGTAATGTATTAGTTATAATGTTAAACTCTACTTATATATATAAAGAGTTCTCCTCCTCCCTACAGGTTAAACCAAAATTAAGCTTCTGTATGATAAGTTGAAGTGTGAAAGTGAAAATCTGAGATGAGGCTATTAGCCAATTCTTTACGTGGTAGACTTGCTTCTAATTCTGGTTCTCAGTCTATTCCTTCATTCCAGTGGTGAATCTCGGTCGGGAATGTGTACAATGATTTTCTCAGGCCAGCCATCCTGAATGAGGTTTTCCTGGATTTTCTTCAATTACACCATGCAAGTGCCGGAATGGTGCCTTATATACTGATCTCAGGCCGCGTCCTTCCTTCCCCATTCTCTTCTTCCGTTCCAATTGCCCCAGGCAATATAATCGCTGAGGGGCGTCATCTCTCATACTCGACGGGCTAACATGGGCATAGATATCTAAAACCCAGAAATCTAATTCCTAATCCTAATTTCGACCTTTTTAATTTCTTTTTGAATCAAATGAGAAAGGAACTAACCACTTACTTGTGAACCAAAAATGAAATCTTTAAGTTTAACGTCCCACGGTTATGCCGGTTAGGCTAAAGGAGACGGTGATAATGAGAGATGAGTGAAATGGTGGAATGAAGAAAGTGGGAGGAAACGGGACAACCCCGAGAAAACCCACGAGCACGGTGTTTGTCCATCACAAAGTCCATACGGCGCGAGCTGGGATCGAACCAGGGACCCCAAGCACCGAAGGTGAACACTCTACCACTGAGCCACCGCGCCCCCCTACTTGTGAACCAAATAGTACTGCACAAACAAACGGAAAAATTGTTGGTTGACAGTTATAAATTAATAAGTAATAATAGTAGCTATGGATTTCTCTCAGCAACCGCAAGACCAGATCTTTTCTTTCATTATTATTATTATTATTATTATTATTATTATTATTATTATTATTATTATTATTATTATTATTGAAAAATACCGATATACTTGCGTTCATGAATCCTGAATAAGAATTTAAAAAGATTTAGAAGATCTAAAAGCATTTACTACAACATAACTGAATAATTACTCCAATTGTCTTACTTTTACGCTTCTTTAAAAAGTATTTTACAGACTTAAGGTAAAATTGTGGATGACTTAAGGGAACAGCATGGTACGATGTTACGGTTGAGCTCCCTTGTGATTATATGGTTGGCGTAATGCCTTCGGCGCGGGAAACCCAGGCTCGAATACCAGCGGGTGTTCGTGTGCTACGGATCCCACGTTAAATTGTAGCCTTGGTGATAAGCGGGACACTAAACCCGAAATCACCCAACCAATAGTAACAGTTGCAAAACAGCAGAAAAACTAATAGTACACTCTCTCTCTCTTTTTTTTTTTTTTTTTTTTATGGTTATCCCTCCAAGACATTGATGATTTGAAGGAGTGACCCAAGGAAAAAAATTTCCCTGGTGTCACATCTCTGATCATACTCAATGTGAATAATATTTTCGCAGTACTACTCTTTACTACAATGTATTGAAACTTTTCTTCCTTCCTCCGGAAGAAATCTTCTGAAATCCAAGGATTAAACTCTAAATAATAGTAATGAGAATGTTAATGATACATTTGGTACACCCACCTTCCTGAAAAGCTCCTGCCAGTTAAAACAAAAAACCCTTCCTCATAATATTTGTTTGTCACGGTAAATTCTCCTCTCTCTTTCCTAGTGTTACCCACGAGGCGAGAAATCTCTTCTCTCATCTTGAAAACTAGATGAGAGTCAAGAGAAAAACTGTAGTAACAAAAGTTTAAGTACAATCTCTTCCCACCTGAAGATACGCATTTCAGTTAAGGCCTACCGCTCACTGGCGACAAAACAGTTGCGCAACTATCTCGTCGCTGTCGTCTGCAGTCAGCAACTTCACGGCGACAAAACAGTTTTGTTGCCATACCCTCGCTCACTGGCGACGGCAACAGAAAAGTTGCCGAGCATTTGATATCACAATTTACATAATCGGCAACCGGAACAGTTCACATAATCGCTGGTTTCGGACATGAAAAAACTACCGCCCATTCCAATGGTTAAATAAATAAATTTAAATAAACTTGCGAAGGTAGCGTCAACAGGGGCGTTATTTCAGACTTCACTTGAGGAGGGCAAGAGCACCACCGACATAAGACTTTCACGTTGTGTACTAGTATATTAGTAGACAATTGATTAAAGTACATGTATTCCTCAAACTCTTGGGGAGCAATTGCACCTCCTGTCCCCCTAAATGACGTCCCTGAACGTCAATAAGTGACAAAAATAACAGCATTGTGTAAGCTAATACGAACAGGAACAATTATTCGAATCAAAAGATAACAAGAATAACGAAAATATAAAACGACTGGAAATAACTAACAGAACGAAACTAACAAAAGCGGCAATCCGACAACACTGTACAGTAACTGTACTCTCAATGTTCTACGTATAGCCATAAAATAAAAATTGGCTTTCTTCGTTCTTCCCGCGTATTCTTCACGTTTTAAAATCGGCCAGTTTTATACACTACAGTTTTTTTGTTCTTTATAGCTATTTGAAATGGAAAGAAACTTGAAAATGATAATTTTATCTGTATTTTTTTCTAGTTGTGGGAAATTAATGAAAGTAGTAGTGTGTAGTATGACAGCGATATGTCATTATCGAAAAATGCACCTGTCTATGTTGTTTTTTCTTAGCTGGAAAGCTCATTCTAGTTTCTTATAACAGCGAAACACACTTCCTTCCATAATTTCTTCTTTATATATATTTCTCCTTTAACGCTGAGCGTTTCTCTATATCCTCAATTAATTTTTCATATTCTTTATCACTAAAGACATGCTAGTCACTAATCAAAGAATGTGTTAGTTTCCATTGCGAACACTTCTTTTCACGCGCTACACACGGAACGAACTGTTACGTGAAAAAACTTGTAGAAAACATTTATTTTTTACCTTTCTATTTGGAGGTACCTCGGCAACTTTTTTGTCGCCGTCGCCTCAGTGAGCGGACTCCCATAAGACTCAATGCATTTTTAGATGTTGCGCAACTGTTCCGTCGCCGAGCTGTTGCCCTGCTGTCGCCCTGCTTGGCGACACCTCGGCAACTTTTCTGTCGCTGTCGCCTCAGTGAGCGGATTCCCATAAGACTCAATGCATTTAGCCAGAGCAACAAGATAGTTGCCCGACAAAATGTTGCCAGTGAGCGGTAGGCCTAAAGTGTAATCATAAAACAACTTAAACTAATATATTTTTGTTATAATTTGTAAACCACTTACCCACCTAGGAAACACCCTTTAATCAAAGTGACATGATAAAATTCCAGCTTGAGGGGGGTGGGTACTAACTACGTTCCAAAATTCATTTCAAACCGATCAACCGTCTTTCCGTGAGGCGATCAGAAACAGATAAAGTCGATTTGAAGGTGATCCCCTCTCTCCTTAAAAGGACATTGGAAGAAGCATGTGTGCTTACTTTTAATGAAGAGTTTGTATACCAAGTTCCATGTTAATAGCCTAAGGCCCTTGTGAGATACTATATTTTCCGCACAAATGTTGACCCCCGCATATCCCACTTAGGATACACACTAGGAAAGAAATGACATGGTAGAAAGAACGCTAGTTCGAGTTAAGTACTAAGTAAATTCCAGAATTCACTTCAAACTGTTCAGATGTTTTCCCATGATGTAATAACAAACGTCAAACGATGACTCTTTCAATGTGGCGGAAAATAATATATATAAAAATGCCCCGTTCCCCCTTAAAACAGGAACGTTCTAGGAGCTGGGATATTCGTAATGAGGAGTTGGAATAACGAGTTTCATCTACCTAACTTGGAGGACGAAGCTCATGAGATACCGTAAGACGGTGTTACTTTGCACTTCAGGGGTAACTTTGCAGAGAATATGAAAAGAGTTTCACAGTTCTCTGTCAGTAACAGAGATGGAGTGGGTCAGTGAGTCGGTGGGTCAGTGGGTCAAGTGGGTCGAGTTTTCTGAGTGGGTCAGTGGGTCGTGGGTCAACAGCATCTGACCCACTGTGACCCATCACCCACTGCGACCCACCACCCACCATGACCCACTGCGACCCACCGACTCAGTATGATCTACCTGCCCACTCTGTTCACTGCATTTTAGACAGTATCTTCTGAAGACTGGTAAATTTGTCTTCGTTTTACTTTCAAAATCTTCATTTCTCTTCCTTTTCCATTTGTTTCTGTCTACTTACCTGAGGTGAGTAAATCTAACCCAGTGAAAAAAGAACTTCAGGCACTTTTGGATATTGATATTTTTAATTGTAATAATAGCAATAGTACTTATACTACTACTTGGCTTTCGAGACCTGTGAGTTTTTAGAGGAGCTAACTACTGGAAAAAATGCATTTTTGAATCACTGTAATATATAAATTATTAAAAAAAAATGAATGTAACTATGTGTGCCTGATCATCACGGTCAAATTGTAAAGTCAAATTAAATTATTTTTGGTATATAGTTAGGCCTTAATCCAAACTGGGATGTTATATTGCTTTCATTATAATGCATAATATCCAAAGGAGGCAGTGAGAATCCGAATTTTTGCGGAAAAAAATTAGTAGGCCTATCTCGCAAGCCGTTAAACTTACGGAGCTGAAATGCAGTGTATTAACTCTTTATTGAAAATAAACATCCTAGCATTTTTTTAAATTCTTCTTTATGGGAGTGGGGCACTTTCTATATATGGAGAATTTGTAGTGAGTTGGTTTGTAAAAATGATCGAAAACGATCGATGTTATATAAGAAAAAAAATCAGAAACAAAAAATACAGTGCTTGGCTTCATATATCCATTCCTTTCTACTATAATAATTGCTGAAGCTTATATTTATTATATGGAGCGCTTACAGCACAGGGCAATCAACCCATAAAGTTGTGATTCCCGGCGGGAGCTCATGTGGTTCGGATTCCATGTTCATCAGTAGGTCCACGTCTCATATAGCCTCGCTGCTGAACGGGACGCTAAACTAAAATCAACCATAAAGTTGTGAGAAAAATATGCATAAAATTTGTACTGTAAGCTTAATTGCACGGAAATTTTAAGTTTGGATTGTACGCATAATTATATGAAAAATTTCACACTTTTTTCCCTTTAGGTTGGTCTACTTACCTTGATTTGGAATTTTCAAATTTCATCCTTTTTCCACTGAAAAGTATCAATAATTCAACAAGGAAATAATTATACTATGATAATTTAATTTAAATTCATCGTAATTTGGCACATGGCAAACAGCAATGGGGTAATTGAAGGGGAAGAAGGAGGGAAATTCCCATTCACCTCTGAACACTTTCCAGGAACCTCGTTCCCTTTCGCTTTCTAGACGGGGGAGGGAACTTGGTAATGGCACCAAACCTTTATGTGTAATTACAAAAATTAAATTTATAAACAAATAAGAAATCATCAGTTTTTCAGGCTTAATTGATAATTTATTCACAAGATTCCCTATCGAAGGCGTGGTAGATGAAGTTTCTGTTCTCCATGAGTCGACATTACCAACTAACATGGTCGATATGGAAAAGACGTTGTATGGTGATAGAAAGATGATACTTCTTGCTGAATATTTCAAAACTGACCAAAGAAAAATCGTTATCAGACTTAAGTCTAACAAGCAGATTGTCGATGAGGAGTTGCAGAAATCGGGTAGAAATATTATCAATTTCCACGACAGAGTGCGAACGGGGATTTTCCCTTCTGAATTTACAAATGACTGATATTAGAAATAGACTAAGTGCTCAAAGATGATCTAACTTGTTGTTCATCAATAATAATGGCCCACTGCTAGACAAGCTCAAAGTAAACGAGCTAGTTATTTCTTGGCTGAAGGATAGACATCATTCCGCTTTGGATGATTTACCACGAAAAAGTTACCATCAGGAAATAAACCCAATTTCAGATTTGCTTTAAGGTGGAAAATTACGAGTTATGGAAAATGTATACTTGATTACTAATGGCTTATTTGTGTTATTCAACTTTGTACCTAATTTTTACTAAGTCTCTTCTTTGCTTTAGGTAAACTACTTTGAATAAATATTCATAATAATTGTAATTATGCATATTTGTAACTTAAATTTAACATGGTGTTTTAGTGATTACACAAATTACAATTATGAGCATACATTATGGAGATGCTCTCACATAGGGTACCCGAGCACCTTTATTCCCTATGAACAACTGATTTTTCAAGTCTTTTGTGAGAAAAATACTGTGAACTGAGAAACCATAACCTTTTCCATATTGTACAGGGATATTTTCCTGCGAATAGAAGTTTCTTTTGGAATGCGTTCAGAAATTAACACTTGAAAGAATACTCTTTTAGTACAAGTATATTTTAGGCACACACTAATTTCCCCCCACCTCGAACTATTTCAATTTCCTCACTAACAAACACTTTACCATTTTATATCGTAAAGGTCAGATCCACAGTTATTGTAACAGTGCTTGAGCGATTGACTAGAAATTCAAACTCCGATTAGTGACAATTTCACAGTCTTGTTTTATTACAAGTGTAAACTCTTTAGTCAGTACAGAAGGGGCCGTGGATCGTGTTCAGAGTTGATGACGATGGATTTTGGTGAGTCAGAGTAGGTGACAGTGGATGAATGGTTCATGGTGGGTGGTGTTTCACGGTGGGTCAGAGTGGGTGGTGGGTCATGGTGGGTCAGTGGGTGGTGGGTCATGGTGAGTCAGAGTGGGTGGTGGGTCATGGTGGGTCGTGGGTCAGAGTGGGTCACGGTGGGTGGTGGGACAGTGGGTCAGAGTGGGTCACGGTGGGTGGTGGGACAGTGGGTCGTGGGTCAAGTTTTCATTGACCCACGCCAACTCTGGTCAGTAAAACCATGAACTGTAAAGAGGAAGTTTCAACTGCCACCGTAAGATAGAACATCTAACTGTATTTTGACTATAATGTTGACGGTTAACATCAGTTCTACCTAGGTAATTACCCGGAGGGTTTGTTGTTGTAGAGGTATGGAAAGCAGTCATTGTAAAGGCCGACAAAATTTGAAAGATATCACCTAAAAGAATCTCCGTCAAAGTTAAGTCGGTTTCGTAGAATACTACTGTGTATAATGGGACTTTGATGCAATAGTTGAAATTGAAATGTGAAACGTTTTAAACTTTTAAACAAAGTAAAACTGGGAGAAGGCGTTTCAGCCTCTAATCGGGGTTACTTTGCACCGATCCAAAATGCCCCTTAGATAGGAAATTATTACTACTGGCGCCTTCTGCCTTCTAAATTTAGGTAAATTTCCTATTTTAGGTAGATGCCGGAATGAATTTCTTGTTGGAAAATAAATTATGAAGAGTGGCGGATCCAGAAAAATAGTTTGAGAGTGGCTTCACTCGCAAAGGCTTCGTTTTTTTTAGAAATCACTAGACTTGGAGTGGGGTGTTGAAGCTTATACATATAGGAATAACTAACATTAGATTTTTTAAAAAAGGAAATCATGCAATTTGAGTGGGCTTCAGCCTAAAAGTCCCAAATCCCGTAAATCTTCCACTGATTACGGTTGGAATATTCTTGGACATTAGGAATAACCAAGGCAAATCAATTCATGGGGATTTTTTTTTCTGTTCCTGAGTTGGCGTCTTTTTGGGACATATGCTAAACTATCAGAATGTGGTTCCTGTGCCGGTATATATATATATATATATATATATATATATATATATATATATATATATATATATATATATATATATATATATAATATATTTACAAATATCGGTAATTCATACTAAGTATCGATACCGATACCATCATTCTAATATCAATATTCTAATATCATATTAGTTCCTAAGTGAATTCTTGACCCGACTACGGTAGGTCCCATAGTTTTGGAGCTATGGTCCTTTAAAGTTCATTTTTTCATGTTTTCGGCAGCCTATAAACTCCGAAAGGAAGCACTTGTGCACCCAGGTTGGTCTACTTTTTGTCTTACCTTGGTGTCACGAATCACCTTCCAAACGTTGTCGGTATTGTTTCGAAACATCCTGTGGAAAGTGTCCATAAACATAAAAAGTCTTATAGAATGTGTGCGTAAATATTGTATAGCAAGTCTTATAAAACGTGTCCATAAATATAGGAGGTCATAAGCACACCGGACAAAAAATTACGAAGTACGTACTTTATTGGTCAATACCGTGTTACATTCCCACTGGCTCGGATAACAGCTTTGATTTTGTTTGGCATACTATCACTGTGGGATCGGATGACATTCAAGTCCAGTTTGGTCCATTCCTGGAACAATTGGGCACATAGAGCGGCCAACATGGGGGGATATGTCGCTGTCTCTTCTTCACTACCCGTTCCAACATGTCCCAAATTTTCTCGATCACGTTGAGATCAGGGAAATTGGCAGGCCAGGAAAGATGTGGGATGTCCACCTGATGCTCAGCAAACCAATCCTGCACAATCCTGACTCGGTGAACGGTGCAGTTGTCGTCTTGGAATTGGGGCTTGGGGATGTGGCCATCTTGCAGAAACTGGACGAATGGCACCATCTCATTATCCAGAATAGTCACGTAATCCGCACCTGTCATGCGGTTGCTCGCCTCTATCAAGGGGCCCACAGCAGCACTGGAAATACATCCCCAAAACATGACACTACCACCCCCCTTCTGTACAGCCCGTTGCACACACTCTGCTTTGTAGGCTTCTCCGGTCCGCCGCATCACTCTGGCCCGGCCGTCATTCGAATAGAGGCAGAAGCTGGATCGTCGGACCACATGATGCGTCGCCATTGTTCAGTAGTTCAGTGGCGGTGTTGTTTCGCCCACACCAGGCACTTTTTCTTCTGTGTGGCAGTCAGCCTGGGACGTACCCGGGCTACGCGACTGAATATGCCTACACCATACAGTTCTTGGCTCAGCGTTCACTCAGACACTGGACGACTAGGTCCTGCATTGTACTCCTGCAACAGTTCCTGCCGCGGTGGCTCAGTGGTAGAGCTTTCATGTCTAGTGCAAGGGGTCCCTGGTTCGATCCCAGCTCGAGCCAAGTGATTTTTGTCGTAGACAAACACCGTGTGCTTGGGTTTCCTTGGGGCTTTCCCGTTTCCTCCCACTTTCTTCATTCCATCATTTCATTCATTTCTCATCATCACCGTCTCCTTTAGCCTACCGGGGCCGCGGTGGCAGAGTCGTAGAGCGTTCACCTCTGGTGCTTAGGGTCCCGGGTTCGATCCCAGCCCCCGCCAAGTGAACTTTGTGGTAGACAAACACCGTGTTCGTGGGTTTCCTCGGGGTTCTCCCGTTTGCTCCCACTTTCTTCATTCACCATTTCATTCATTACTCATTATGACCGTCTCCTTTAGCCTAACCGGCATAACCGTGGGACATAAAACTTAGATTTAATTTCATTTTCAACTTTTTTATTTATTTTTTTATATAAATTTTATTGGATTTTCATTTTGAATTTGATGTAAAGGAAGATTTGAATCGTTACATTTAAAAAAGAAGCTACAAAGAATAATAGTTTTACTTTTAAAATATGCAGTAGTGTAATAATAAAATAATGAACTTTCGTCTGTTATAGTGCGAATATTCAAATACTAAAAGATATGCTTTCGCGTAATTATAGCTAAAATAATTAGGAAAATTGTTTTAATTGTAGAATTATTTTCTATTGTAATAAAAAATGAATATTTTGATTATAAGAAATACAGTCACCTTTTTCAATATTTCTCTTTATTCACACTAAAATTATAAATATAAGTAAAACATGAGAAAAAGGTATTATGAAACAGTATATAAAAATGTATTTTTTATTATTATTATTATTATTATTATTATTATTATTATTATTATTATTATTATTATTATTATTATTATTATTCAATTTTAGTATTTTTTCGTCTTGCTTATTAAATTTCGTTCGAACGTGCGCCCGTATGCCTGGTCTTAACGGTAAATCTAGTCCTGAATCTGTTCAGACAAGAAGCGAAAACGAGCGAGTAATCTATTCCCTTTTATGTGTTGCAAGTTACGCTAAACGCCCATTTTGGCCTTCGATACACAGACAGAACATGAGATGCAACTTTCCTTGCAGTGCCTGAAGCTAGTTAGATGGATCTGGGCGTTGCTATGGAACACAGTAGTGTTTTCATTTCACACACATTTTTAAACTTACTAGAATCGCGTTAATAAATACATTTATTTCGTATGGAGTTGTAACATAAAGAACTATTGCGATTTTCTGTTCTTATCATAATCATCATATATTTTGCCATTAAAATTAAGTCATTTACTACAACAAAGAAGCTTGCATGCACCAAGGTCTTCTGCAAACCTTTTCGTCTTGACGTAACAATTTCCGTTTTAATACTGTTCTCTAATTGTAGCCTCTTTCGCCTCTCCCTCTTTTTCCTACCACTGTGCTTTCTATCACTCTACAATTTCATCTTAGCTAACGTCTCAGTTTCTCTTCCTCTTTTTAATTACATCTAAGACTATTCTCTCCTACTGTTCCTAACACTTGGGGACGCGGTGGCTCAGTGGTAGAGCGTTCACCTCCGGTGCTTGGGGTCCCTGGTTCGATCCCAGCTCGCGCGGTGTGGACTTTGTGGTGGACAAACATCGTGCTCGTGGGTTTTTTCGGGGTTCTCCCGTTTCCTCCCACTTCTTTCATTCCACCATTTTATTCATTTCTGATCTTCACCGTGTCCTTTAGCCTAACCGGCATAACCGTGGGGCGTAAGACTTAAAGATTTCATTTCATTTCATTTTATTCCTAACACTTGCTTATTACTTTTTCGTTTGATCCAGCTATTTCTCATTGTTCTTCTTCATACTCACAGTTCTAAAGACTCTAGTCGTTTCATCGTTTTAGCGTAGTTTCCATGTTTTTACCCCATAGACCACTTTACTACTTACGAAATATTTTATTATTCACAGTTACATTGTTAGTGTGTGAGATCTCTGGTTTGATGCATCTAGCGCCAAAAAGGCTTTTTGGTGAACAAAACTCCATGTGCGTGAGTCTTCTCGAGTTTTCCAGTTTCACCGTTTCCTTTAGCATACATAAAATAACCGGGGAACATAAAACTGAAAGTTTTAATTTAATTTTTACGAAACATTTTATGGCAAAATGTGATACATACATCAAGTACAATTTTACAGGAAAGTAAATCTAAATACTTTTTATTAATTGGAAATGCTTTCATTTCACTCGTTACAACGAACATATAGCCTACCGGTAAATAGGAAACTTTCGATTAAACCATTACCAATCTTTGCCAATGTTTAGATCTCAGAAAAAAGAAAAGAAAAGGTAAAACGTAACATATTTGCTATCCTCGTATAGATTTGGTACCGACTGCTTAGTTTCAATCACCATGGCTTTTGTCTTTCTTACATATATTTTCATCCTATATTCTTGGCAACGTTTCCTCAGGTATTTTGCACATCTCATTAATTTTCTCTTCAGATTTCTCAGCAAGTGCCAATATCATCTGCAAACCGTAAGTACCTAATTATTCTTCCTTCTAGTCAGATACCGTTTTAATTATACAGAAGTTTACTGTTTCTTACATAGCGTTAGCGAGATGCAACATCCATATTGAACACCATTTCAACCGCGTTCCTCTGTCATTTCTTTCGCTATTCTAATACTTACTGTGGAAAATTACAATAATTACTCAGTGAAACTTTTTATATCTTATTTTGCATATGGTGCAAAACTGTTTCATTTAGTTGTTTAACGTAATCTAATTAAAGTTTGCTACTTAGTTCCAAAAGTTCATTTTTTCAATTTTAACCTCCTTAGCACTCAAGAGCCCAAAACCCGATACCCGAAGAAATTATGTGCTAGGCTTACCAGGTAAAATGTGCTTGATGCGATAACATAAAATAAGATTCAAAGTCAAGACAGTGTCCTTTAATCTTAAGCCCAGTATTCATAGACGGTGACTGTTTTCCCATTTGACTTTGAATGAAACATCTTTATAATCATCTGTTCGGATGGCCATAAAAGGGGTTAATGACGCAAACTGAGTCATAAATTTTAAGGATGAAACATTTGACTCAATTAACAGCTAAAATTTTGTGTTAAGAATGTGTGAAATTTGCACAATAAGAACTTTTAATAAGGCTATGCTATGAATGGGAATTCCCTTACAGCACGTTTGGATAATTGCAAAAATAAAAATACGTTCACCCAACGTAGTTTGAAATACGTGTTTCACCAACCGACAGTTTGCCATCATTTATCTAACAGTTTGAACCATAATTTTACATATTTTGTAGGGGGTTACGTTGGTTGGCAAGTGCTCAGCATAGCACCCAATTACTACATACCAACGTTGGCATTTAGTTGGCGTACCATTTTCCATCATTTGGACTACTGTTTGTACTTCCAGGATCATTAGAAAACCATTGAGAAAGTTCTGAGGTAGATATTTCTTTTGTGATACTATTCCAGAAAAATTTAGAAGCTGTATCATGGAAAGTTTTTAAGTGACAATTATCCCATCTTCCTTATTTACTTAAATCTTCAACTTTCTACATATCAACGTTGGCATTTAGTTGGCGTACGATTTTCCATCATTTGGACTACTGTTTGTACTTCCAGGATCATTAGAAAACCATTGAGAAAGTTCAGAGGTAGATATTTCTTTTGTGATACTATGCCAGAAAAATTTAGAAGTTGTATCATGGAAAGTTTTTAAGTGACAATTATCCCATCTTCCTTATTTACTTAAATCTTCAACTTTCGTATTATTGATATCTTCTTTTGTCATGTAAACATGATAGGGTACTAGTGAACGCTGCAAACATTGTTAAATAATGCATTTGTAGATTTTTGTAAAAGATAAGTACAAGTGTATTATAAGGGTGAAAGTATTCTCATACTAAATGCATATATCTCTTGTTATTACAGCCTCCTGTTGAGCCTGGACCCTGGGATGGCGTTCTGGATGCCACCGAGTATGGTCCTGTCTGCATTCAGAAAGATTTCATTTTCGAAGCATCTCCAATCGTCAAAGGAGAGGAGGACTGCCTTACACTCAATGTTTTCACACACATGGTAACCTTTTATTTTTTCTATTTTTAGGTTAATATTATATAAGTAGTAATGTGACACTATATATATATAATATACTGTGTATATTTGTCATTGCTAGAAATATTTGTTTCGCTGTTAGAAAAAGGAATTCAACAATAATGTACTTAACATATCCAGTGCATAACTCGTACATCAACAATCTTATCATTTATTACTGTCAATAGACATGTTTATTTAGCGTCACAAAAAATCATTTTTCGCGAAAACGGCGTGTGAGAAGTTTTAATTGTTTGAAGCATTTCAGTTTCATTACCTCGTGATCTTTAGATTGATACATATTTCATATTCGGACAATGTTATAGTTACACAAAAATTAAAGTCATAAGGATTAATCATAATTTCGGATTATATTTCATTAGGGCCTTAGTTAAACAAAAATTAGTCATAAGGATTAATCACAATTTTGGGTTGTATGTCATTCGAGTGTTTATCTTGCTAGTGTCATAGTGAAAGGTTTGATGAAAGTATCAGTATCAGTTAACTTCAGTATCAGTTTAATTTTGATGGGTAGCGTTGTTATCGTATAGCACTAATTTTTAGATTTATAAAAAAAATTACTCGAAAAATACTCATTAGAATTCATATTTTATTCAGCTGGATTAGGTTTATCAGTTGGTATAGTTCTTATCTTTGGATATTTCTTTTTTCTTCGTTAAATGCTAATAACATTGAAAAATTGATTAATTTTTGGAGAATAAATATTAGCGAAATTAGTGTTATAAGTAGTGGAGCGGTAATTCTAGCAAAATAAATTATTAACACTCCAAATAGTACAAAACAAGTTCGAGTTTATTTTTTAAAAAAACAAGATACAAATATGAAAAGAAACTTGAAATATATGGATTCTTCGTGCTTAAAAAGGAAAAAATTATGATGATCCATTACGTTACAAAACTACAAAATGTTACGAGAATCAGCGATCGATCTTGAGTTTAAACCGAATCTTACGACCAAAGTTGGTAATTTTTAAGTATACAGTAGTATCAAAAGTGGCATTAATAATAGATCAGTCAGTAACAACTCAATACTCTGTGATGTCCTGTAGTTTTCTGTTCTTTCTCAGTAAACGACACGGAGAGAAGGATGTTGTAGGCAATCTCACATTGATAAAAGTAAAGGTGACACAAAAGCAAGAAAGTCGACAGGGTAGCCTAAGGGTTTTCAAACTTTTTGCAGTTGAGGCTCCCTCAACCACCAAAATCTGAACGCGCCTCCCCTGTCAAAAATGAAGTGTATCAACAACATAAATAGATGTGTCCCTAAAAGAAAGACAATCACTATGATAAACTATGTTTCATTTATTAATCACTAATGGAAATATATCAGTAACACAGGTAATCTATGTACATTGCACACACTGACTACACCTTTTAATGTTATTAGCCGGTGTTAATAATTATAAATTCTGGTGAGACAGATATTTATGTTAAAATTGAAAACTACGAGCAGAGAGGAAATTCAAATAATTAAAACCGGCACATTTAAATGTTGAGCAAAGTTAATGGAATGTATGAGCTTGTTTTGAGTCACACAATTTATTAAATCTGAGCACATATTTTGAAATGGCAAGACGGCTTCGACCAATGAAAGTAAAACAAATAAGACTATTTGTTAATTGCTGTAGTACTTTATAAAAGATTAAAACTCAAGAATCGTTTCAAAAATAACAGAAAATTAAGAGAAAGAAATATTCGGCTAACATGGCGTCGCGCGAAATTCCAAAGACATTTAAGAAGACATACTATTCTACAGAGATAAAGTAGAAGATCATTAATGGCCATCAAAGAAACATTATACACGTTTAAGCCAAAGGTGAAAGGGTCATCCCTGATCATATGTGCAGCAGAGGTGATACAAAGGCTTAGTCCACTATGTATTACTAAACAAGAAGGGTGCAAACTTAAGTATGCGTATTGCATTATAAATATGTTTCTTCCTATTGTATATTTTGTAGAAGTCCTCGCGCCTCCCCTGACAATCTTCGGCGCCTCCCCAGAGAGGCGCGCCAGAACAGTTTGAAAACCCTGGGTTAGCCAATGATTTTTCAGGAATACTACTAGTGGACTAGTGCAGGATACTATATGACTACTGCCAACACTTCTTTATTCTATTCTCCTAATCCCTCCTCTCCTTTTCCCATTTCTCTCTCTCTCTCTCTCTCTCTCTCTCTCTCTCTCTCTCTCTCTCTTAATTTTTCAGATTGTAAAAGTGCACTCCTAACACACATGGCAGACTTTTTTTTATAGGAATAAGCATTTTTCTTTTGCCACGTTTGAAGTTGGCTTTATCTTTATATATTTTTATTTAAAAAAAATAATCTATTAGCCTTCAGTTGATTTGAAAAGATCAGTGAATAGGTCACGTTATTTAGGAACTCATCCGATCTTGATAAAATATATTAGCATCATAGACTTTACGTCATGTATATAAAGTACATTCCATTTGAAAATTGTTTGTCTTTTCCATCACACTTCTCAATCAAATTTTTCTTGCCTTTTTATTGCATCTTAATAAAGACTTTGCATCTCTTAACATAATAGGACCGCGATAACTTAGTGGTAGAGCATACTTCTTGTGGGGTCCTGGTTCGTTCTCAGTTCGCGACCAATGAGCTTTGTGGCGGACAAACACCGTGTGTGTGGGTTTTCTCAGGGTTCTCCCGTTTCCTCCCATATTTCATTCCACTATTTTTGTGCATTTCTCATCATTACACTCTGCTTTAGCCTGCACAGCATAATCATTGGACGTAAAACTAAAAGCTTCCATTTTACAGTCTGATACCCTTCTTGTACCTTTAAAATATCCTTGAAGGACACATTGATATTCACAACCACTCGGAGTTCTGCTTGTATTAGTTCACGTAGCTTCTGTTCCTAACATCAGTATATCATGATTAATCGAAACTGAGATACGATCGAGACAGTGTGGACAAACGAAGTCTAAGATACTAAAACCTAATCATTCTTGAGTTGATGGTTCCGGTTAGATATGAGATAAAAGCACAATCTGTTTCATTTCCTCTCTGAATACTACTGTAAGTCACATTGATGGGTTGTTTTGTTAGGTGTCTTCCCACTTTGCCTAATAGTTTATCAGCTGTCAATCACAGATAATAATCACATCCGCCATTTTAGGTGAAATGCCAATTCCCACTTGGCATAATTCCCATTACGCCTAACGATTTTATCAGGAAGGAAATACTCCCTATATAGCAGATCTGGCAGGGTTTCCATACTTATACATAAATGACAGAAACTTACATACAAAATCCAAATTTATTTCAACTAAATATAACATATAAAATATTTCAAATATACAAAAAAAAACATCTTACATCAAAGAAATTACTACGAGCATATTAACAACTTATCATAACGAAGAACTAAGTTTGCTATTTAAAAAAACTGTCATTTCAAATAACTATAACAAAATATATTTCAGATATAAAATATTGTAACTATAGAGCAGCGTTTCCCAACCTTTTTCAACTTGCGGCACACTACGGGTGTTACTTGGATTCTCGCGGCACACTTATAGATATTATTACTTGTAAATATAAAACTGGTATTTTTTCTGTGATTATTGGTCTCCTACTCACAGAGAAGAAAGCTCGATCATTGTTTTTTTTTTTTTTTTTTTTTGTGGTAAATCATTATGCTTATTTTTCATTCTAATTTAAAAATAGAAAACAATTGCAATGAAATATTAGACTCAAGTTTTTAAAAATACGCTTTCTTTTTAAAAACTGTATCCATCCTTTTACTAAGAAGGAAGATCACTAAATAACGAACGAACAAACAAATCTCATTTACTTTTAAAACACAAATGTAGGTACTTTGTCGAAAGGATTGAATGATATTTTAAATTTTTAAGTTAGGAAATAGTCTGCAACAACAAAGAAGCAATAATGGTCATAACAATGATAACCATTTTTTTCCAACATTAGAAATGTACAGAACAGTAACCCGGTATGAAACTTAAAATTGTAGATTCACAGTAGAGTTTCATAGTAATGTGAAATACAAATATACATTTTTCCCTACCTTTTGCAATTTGATTGCTATAAAATTAATAATTGTTTCGATTCCTCGCGGCACACCAGCGGCCCATTCACGGCACACCAGTGTGCCGCGGCACACCGGTTGGGAAACGCTGCTATAGAGTGTGAATACACACACAGTTGTCCGGGAGCAGGCATAACATTAGTTAGCCTTTGTCAGCAGCACAGCATCACAAATTTACAACGTATTACACTCACTTCTACGCGGTGAGCTCTTCTGAATCACACATCACATATATGTATATAATAGCGTATAGCGTCTACATAAGAAAATAAGGAAATTTCTTCGTTTCGTAATCTCTCTTCCAACACATTGACGCTATCATTCAGCCTTTTCGACTTTCGTTTTTGCTGCACCCCACGATTCCCAATCCCCAACAATTGCATCGTCTTCTCATTTTCCATCTGATCCGACTACATTTGGTGAATAAACGTGAATATATTCGGATGGTGTCTGAAAAAGCGCTTGTTCCATTTAGAATGCTAACCTTCTACTTTATTGGTAGTTCTTTCTGCGTTACTGCCAAAGTGATTCCAGATGATCCTTTAAAAAAAATCATTGTTCCTTCATTTTTTAGTAGGCTATAAAATGTAAGCGAGTATAGGAAATAAGATTCTTAAATATTAATTAGTTATATATTAAGTATTAAGTATTACTGTAATAAATTATTAATCAATTAAAATATTAAACAGAGAACAATTAAGTTTATTTGAAAATACCGGTTGCCTTGTAAGTTTTTATTTCAACTACTATAAAAGTTGTGAGTATAATTACTATTAACAAACTTTAAAAATGAAAACATTTTGCACAACTACTTACGGAGAGAATGTAGCGTCCGTATCATCAACCCACGTCTCTACCATGTAGTCATGAAATTCATGCTGTTATCTGACATCAGGACCACCTTCCTGTAAATACAAATATGCCTCGCTGATTCTTTCAAGAGGAACAATTGGAAAATCTCCAGCATGTCGAATCCACTTCCTAACATCCACATGTTCTCTGTACAGAGGATATAAACCTAGCTCCTATACTTGCCTCCAAATGCATTGTCCATAATGAAAAAAACACCCATGAATCATAACATTAGGATAACGTTCCTCAATATCATTCATTGAAGCTTTCTCAAAATCAATTATAACGTCCTGCACTTTACAGTCAATATTCTCTGCCTTTGCTACCTCTTTAATAAGGCTAAACAGACATATGTATATGTTCTGAGATTTTGAAGGCAACAAACAGAAAGAAATGCAAACGATTACCCTAAGTAATTTCCGTGTAGGGTATATAATTGTCCAAACAACGGAGGTATACACTTGAATGTACTATCCATAATAACGGTCTTGCCGGAACATAGTTTGTTCAGATTTTCCATAGTTCCAAATACCTGTAAATAAGAAGAAAGTGTAAAACACTTTAGAATGACTAAGAAATATAATTATTCTAGATCTAGGAGAGCGATATCTTGATTTTTTTTACAATAAATAATAATGAATTATATTTATAATGAGCCCGCTCGTAGTTAACTTGTTACTAACAATACATAAGGCAAGAAAATCTTAAATATAAACATAGATCTAATTACGCTAATGACAGACGACTGATATCAAAATAAAATCAGAAAAAGATATGTAAGAAACAAAAATGAGAAGAAACTTACAATAATACGACTGGAATCTCTTCCGTCATCTATTAGAAGAAAATTCTTAGTTAACTCTTCAATCGTGCATGGAATCTGCACAGCGTTCCTATTCCTTGTCCTGATCTCACAGCATCGAAAGTTGGAATTTCTGCTATTTCTTCTTTCGTCATACTTCGTCCAAGAACTTCCTCCTTGTTAATAAGAACAATATTGACTTAGTTAATTAAAATGTGCTGTATACCAAATTACCTTTTCAAAAAGTTGCTATTTACTGCTAACTATATGACTGTGAATACCAAGAAAAAAATACAAGCAAAAATGTTTTATGATGCACATTTATATAAAAACTTGAATTATGTGAAATCAAAGCATGACTACATACTACGTTAAAATTTCCACTGGCTTCATTTCTTAATAAGAAAGCATAATAGTTCGAGAAGGAGTCTGTTTAGTGAAAACATATAGTCTATCAGAAACTGTATAACAAAAAATATTACCTATAAATTGCCTGGATTGATGTTGGTTCTCCGCTTGCTCTGCTTTTCATTGTTTCAATAACACGCTTATTCTTAACCTGCCTCGTGGTTGGTCCATGTATGTGTGTGTTCCAGACTTCGACATTACTTCATTTTCACAGAGAACTATCGTTATGTCTTATGTTTCACTTGTCTGTTTATACGATACACATAATCCTCATAACACAAAAGCTTTCCGCCTTTTCTGCTCCTCAGAAATGATACAGACATAATAATAAATAATAACAATAAACTCTGCAATGAATAGCAATAATAATCAAGCCTCTGCACTGAATCAGCACTACTTAACGAAACTGACAGCTTCTTAACAAAGTTCATCGATTCCATACCCTGGAACCCGGTGCACAGAACTTTTATTTTATTTTATTTTATTTATTTATTTTGTGTATGGCTGTGTAATCGTTGCTTTTGTCAACAAGGGCTTTTAAATGTGTCTGTGATTTATTTATGTATAAGTATGGAAACACTGTCAGATCGTCTATATAGAGGGTTTTTCCTTCCTAATAAGATCATTAGGCGTAATGGGAGTTAGGCCAAATGGGAATTGGCATTTCACGTAAAATGGTGGATGCGATTATTATCTGATAAAGTGTTAGGCAAAGTGTAAATTAGGCCAAAAAATTAAATCTTTGAGTTTTACGTCCCACGGTTATGCCGGTTAGGCTAAAGGACACGGCGATGATGAGTAATGAATGAAGTGGTGGAATGAAGAAAGTGGGAGGAAACGGGAGAACCCCGAGGAAACCCACGCACACAATGTTTGTCCACCACAAAGTTCACTTGGCGGGGGCTGGAAATGAACCCGGGACCCCAAGCACCAGAGCCACCGGGCCCCCGAATCAGGCCAAATGACGACTAAATCGTTTTGTTAACCATTTGCGAGAAACCTGTTCTAATTTATTCGTGCTAACTTATAAAAACATTTTAAAAGTGTCCAAGACTGATATTTTTGTTATTTACTAAAACATTCGAAATAAATAGTTTTACGGTGAAAATTAAAACGTTTAACGTAAAATGTACGAAATGAATTTTTTGAGTTTTACGTCCCACGGTTATGCCGTTTAGGCTAAAGGAGACGGTGGTGATGAGATATGAATGAAATGGTGGAATGAAGAAAATAGGAGAACCCTGAGAAAACCCACGCACACGGTGTTTGTCCACCCAAAGTTCACTTGGCGGGAGCAGGGTTTGAACCCGGGACCCCAAGCACCAGAGGTGAACGCTCTACCACTGAGCCACCGCGGCCCGTAAAATGTACGAGAAAAACGTAAAACTTACGGGGAAAACGTAAAATCTGAGAACCCCTACGTCCCTTTTCACTCTTCAAGAATGATTCATTTGTGAGTTCCAATTTGTAATTCATCTAATAGTTACTTGTATTAACTTCCTACTAGCAAATGCTACTGCATTTCAGCTTGGACAATATTTTGCCACGTTCTCCTGCGTTCCCTCTTTCGTTTCATAATCGATATTGAATTGAGTCCTCAGCTTTACGATCATTTCTGTTAATGTTAAATTTTTGCATTAGAAATCCGTATGTTATCAGGTTGTCTTTAAAATATTGAGTCTTTGGAGGTCAAAATTTGGGAATATATTTATCGTGATTTAAAAATAACGGGTTTGATACTGCTAGATAACATTTTATCATTTTTCCGGCAACACTATAATCCCGTCCTTAAAGCTTCTGTTCAAATAATTATGACACGTGAATTTCACAACGTTGTTTTGAAACTAACTTAACATCATTCAGGGAGCTCTGCAAAGACTGAAACAAACCATACTCGGACGATGCCAGGTCCGACTTATACCGTGGATGCATTAAAACCTCCCATCCAAGTTCTCTCAATTTCTGATGGGTCGTTAAAGGTGTAGGTATACGGTCTGACGTTGTCAGCGTGATATACGAAAACCTTTCTGTTGACTAGTTCCGATCATTTTTTTCGAATTGCTAGCTGTATCCGCGATAACTATCGACAATACAGGTCCGATTCTATCGTTTTTCTGATAACACGAAGCTCGTGATACACGATGCCCTTCCAATCCACCAAACATACAGCATAACATTCGTGGACATTAGTTTGGGCTTTGCCATAGATTGTGGAACTTCTCCCCGCTTCGACCACGATGTCTTTCACATATTATCCATTTTTCATCACTTGTAATCAACAGCTTCAAAACTGGCTCGAGTTTGTTACATTTTAGTAGAGATTCGCACAAGGTGACCAGAATTTTCACTTGCGAAAACGGGACGCATATGAATCGGCTACGGAGGGGAAGGAGGGATATCTGACTTCCAGATTGCATTTTGGGACTCAGCAGTGTTCTCAATTTACAAAATACGCAAGTAAGAGTGACAACACACCGTTTCTAACTTTACGTGTACCACACAACAAATAATTGTTCCCGATTGCAAGTTCTACCCAACAATTCTTTTAACTAGTTGAACACTCAGAATTCCCACTCAATTCCCACTTGAACCACAAACACTCAATTCCCATTTGAAAATTCTAAAGTTGTAGACACGGCTGAACCTTGGCAACGAGTGTTGGTACGGAAGAGAGTAGAATTTGCATTGACGATTTATATTTTGAATAATAATTACGGGACACCTAGGTCATTTTTACTTAAAAACGGGGCATTTAGGCGTCCCGTTCGAGAATCATTAAAAAACGGGACAGTGGTTGGAAAAAAGGGACTGTCCCGGCTAAAACGGGACGTCTGGTCACCTTGGATACGCAGATAGAAATTCGACGGAGTAAATGTTTATGTGGGACCCAAATGCCGAGCTTCTTTTTGTAGTCAGCTTTCTCCAAATGGTTTAACACTATTTAGTATTGAGTGTTTCAGTCACTAACAACGTCATAACTGCTTACATGCCGGTCTTCCTCGACTTTTGCCAGAATATTATCTACTTTCGCTGTGATTGGTCAACCACTGCGAGGAGCATCTTAATTGGACATCCAGATTTCAGGAATGAAAGCACCTGACAAACTTTTTGGCTGTAGTTTTTGATAACTTATCTTACCCATAAACAGCATAGTTTTTTTTTTTTCCACCGGCCTGCTTACCATTTGCGTCTTTGTTGAAATAAAATTGTAATAATGTATAGAGCAGTTTTGCGGAAAGTACGCCCATCTTCACAGCGCAATACCTTAAGTTTAATCATAAGAATTCCTCCACTTTTTGCACATCTAATGGTTTCGACTGTCAGCTGTCAAATGACTAAAGGCTCAATACCTTTTAAACTTCCTGATACAATTCGTAATAGATTTCGCTTCAACATACACTTATGTTCTGCAGATTGACCATTGGTTTTGCCCATGTGGCGGGAAGTGAACTTTCAAATTCGAGACGAGACTAAAAAGATAACAATTCTCATCTCGATTTCGAGACGATAAGAAATTTCTCGAATTTCGTGGGCAACACTAGTTCATCCAAGTCTTAAATTTCACACACTGCTTTAGTGTTATATGATCCATAGTAAAAATAAAAAACTATAAATTTATATAAACGAACACAACGAGGAGCATTTATCATCTTTTAAAGATGCGCAGATCATTACACGATGTCCTCCAATAATAAAATTTGGTTTTGAGCTGCCTCATGGTTATAAGGTTAGAGTAATTGTCTTTGGCGCGTGAGACCCGGGTTTGTTTCCTAGCAAAAGCTCATGTGGTTCGGGTCCCATAGTGAGCTGTAGGTCCACGTCTCACAGAGCCTCGGTGCTGAACGGGATGATAAACTTAAATCCAATTCAAAATAAATATTAATTGAATGTTGTTACATCACACCCGTCGTGGATCTCTCGTGATGCGGAAGGATTCTGATAAGCAGTAGCAGTTCTAGAAGGTAAAACCTGGGGGATAACCAGAACCCAGACTATGATAGGTATATCATGAGTTCACTATAAACTTTCAAATATATATAAATAATAGCTTAAATTAGTTTTGTCACTCAAAAACTGGGGAGCCTAGGCCCCCAGGCCCCGGGCTATATCCGCCTCTGTCTAGATGTAATTAAAAAGCAAATCAGAGCTTAAATTTTGTACATAAATTTACAGAACGAGACGCGACTAGAAAAAAAATTTCGACAATCGAGACGACAAAAATTTATTTCTTGTCTCGTCTCGTCCGTAACCACCTAAGTGGATACTTTCCAATGAAACCGGTGTGTCCAACATAGATTAGTGTCAGTATATGTTCATTATATTTCATAAAGTTTTACACAAACAAGATTCAAATACAGACAATAATCAGGCTTATATGATTAGTATTTAACAACCCGTCCTTTGATCAGTATAGTAAGTTGACTTATACTATTCATTTTATTACTACATGATTGTATTATTATTATTATTATTATTATTATTATTTGTTCCAATGATAATAGTAATAGTGATTAGAATTAAATCGTATAGCATCTCCATGTTGATATTTTTTATATGTTGGCTTTCAATCATAGTAATAGACTTTTTCTCTATAAATACTAGAAGTGAAGATAATCTTTCAACAAACGGTGCCGGCAGCCTGAAAAGTTTTAACTGGTTGAATAACACTGGTATACAAAATTTTGCTTATTATTATTTCTTGATGAATTTTTATGTATTTTGACTCCCTGAACACGAATCTGGCACTTATGTTTATGTAGTGTCAATATTTTCAATGATATAAGCATGTTTTATTTTTCTCCTGTACTGATTTATGCAGAGTATTTGCGTCCTTTTACTTCGATACTTGCTAGATGGTATCGCATTTGTTATTAAAGATAATTGTTCGGAGTACGAAACAGAGAATATAGATTCTAAAGATACATAGCAGAATTGTAAATTGATTAAATAGAGTTATTCAAGTGTGAAGCTGATTTTGGAGAAAACAAAATATTAGGAACATCAATGGGACGTGTGTGGGGATTTCAAAATTATTGGTTTTTTTCTTGGGTTGCAAAGTGGTTATACTAAATATTCCTGCTTTCTATGTCTGTGGGACAGTCGGACAACTAACCAGCATTATGATCAAACCACGTGGCCTGAAAGAACGGAGCTTATTCCAGGAACACATAATGTGATAAATGAAGCATTAGTGCCCAGGGAGAAGATTCTCATGCCAACATTACATATTAACCTCGGACTGGCAAAACAATTTGTGAAAGCTCTGGGTCGCAATTCACCTGCACTACAATGTATCAAACAAATGTTTCCAGCTTTATCATAGGCAAAAGTTCTAGCTGGCATTTTCACAGGACCTCAGATTCATGTCATGCTTAATAGTGGTCCACTTAAACAAAAAATGACGGAGTTGGAAAGAAACGCTTGGGGGGGCCTTTCATAAATTGGTGACGGGATTTCTTGTGCAGAACCGAAGTGAAGCGTTTGAACACCAAGTTAAGACACTCATTGATCAATATCGAGCATTGGGATGTAGAATGTCTTTAAAATTACATATGCTACATTCGTACTTGGATTTCTTTAGGGAGAATTAAGGAGATGTTAGCGAAGAGCAGGGGAACGTTTCTATAAGGGCATTGAGGTAATGGAAAGCAGATACCAAGAAAGGTGGGACTGTGCAATGATGGGTGATTATATTTGGGGGTTAGTCCATGACGAAGTAAACGTTTCCCACAAAAGAAAAAGAACCACTAACTTTCACTTTTGACTACGGAATTCCAGTACTTGATGAACACTTTCCTCCAATCTCAGTACTTTTGTATATAATTTTTATAAGAAATGTAATATTCATATATTTTAGTATTTATGTATTGTTATGTAGATTTTTGTTACCCAGAAAGTTGATGTCCAAAATGTGTTATGTTTGTAATTCCATGTTCCTATAAGACACAATTGTATAATATATTACTGTTTGAGTAAAATCTAATATGCTTATAGCACTACAAATTTTGACATTACGGGAAAGTAACTGTCATACTCGTGTTCAGCGGGTGCAAATCATTAAGAAACCAATGAAAAATCAACAGAAGCACTACTACAATGTTTGTGTTATGCTTGTAGTTCAATGTTCTCGTAATATACAATTGTATAATATGTTACTGTTTTAATAAAATCTGATATGCTTATATTATCACAAATTTTGACATTACGGGAAAATAACTGCCATACTCGTGTTCAGCGGGTGCAAATCATTAAGAAACCGACGAAAGACCAACATAAGCACAACCTTGATCAAAATTTGTATACCAGTGTAATACCTCTGCTTCTATTACTGATTCGATCTATTCCTAGGCTTTTGGAACAAATTTTTACTAAAATTGCTTTGAAAAAAAGACTAACCGTAAAAATATCCCATGTATTTAATAGTGGAAGTACTTACTATAATCTTTGGAGGTAGACGCATTATCATTTATTTCAGCATTTTTCCTCAAAAGATCACAAGTTTTGGAATTTGCGCCACTTTGCAGCTAAATTGTGAATTTCGTTCATAAAACATTTCTTGTTAGGGCCACATATTAGTAACGTTGATAGACCTCAAAATCCATCATAGAAACGTTATGTCCTGCTTTAGCATTCCTATTTGGTTTTGAACGAAGTATACTATATAGTACATGATACCCATTGTGAGAATTAAGTGTAAGTTGGAAGTACTACAAGCGTTTCATTCAGCAGGGCGAGTGTGCG
Organism: Thermobia domestica; assembly: GCF_964235325.1. Taxonomy (NCBI): domain Eukaryota; kingdom Metazoa; phylum Arthropoda; class Insecta; order Zygentoma; family Lepismatidae; genus Thermobia; species Thermobia domestica. Next base: position 130,391,421 of record NC_137466.1, on the reverse strand, counting down.
AATTGTCGTTTAGTCGAATGTACCGTCGATAGCTCAGGAACAAAGTAAATTCTTGACAGTAAGTGTGAAGTCACTGCCACTAAGGAATAGTTATTTTGTACGCTTAAATATCAAGGATCGAAATGTTGTTGAAGAATTTTCACTGGAGGCACCTCCCTCAGACTTCTACGGATATTATTGTGACCTACTTTATAGTAGAAGCATCCCATCGAATAACATTGTATGGCATATTTTGAAATGTGCTGAATTACTAGGGAATCAAGAGCTGTACGGAACATCACTTACACTAAAAGGCTTTTTTTTTCTTTCTCTCTATTGCCCACGTAATGGAACCAGTATGCTGACGAACTGGTCTCTGACCGAAATGATCCTGTAGTTCCTGTATAGTTTTTCTCCATTTTTCTCGAATTCACTAAAATGTCCCGTACGCATTATTCGGTGGGATGCTTTAATTTTGGGGAGCCAATGGTATTATAGTAAGGGGGTTAGAGGGAAGAAGTTTGCAAGGATCACCATCACTTCAGTGTTTAGCATTTCTGTAAGTGAAACATCCTCCCCGCCTCGTAATGTTGTAACATGGATTGCGTGTTTCCTGAGTATACAGAAGATGAAGTAATAGCCTATAATACCGATGTTCCTCTCTATGTAAAGTAAATATTTGGAACGAATTCCTCATACTTACAGCATCATTACTTGATATTTTAATGTATAGCTATATATTTATTTCTAAACAAATCATTCCAAGTACCATCACCTTAATATATATATATTTCTTTTCAGACAAAGACTTCCCCCGGTGCTGATGTTATGGTGTGGTTCCACAGTGGTGGGTGGTTGGGAGGCAACGCTAACATTTATGGACCAGAGCATCTCATGGATAAAGACATCGTACTCGTCACCGTGAATTATCGATTGGGTCCTCTTGGTAAGTTTTTCAATTTGCTACTTACAAGTCCAGACTACGAGGTTGAGTATGAACACTTGGACTTTTGTTCTTAAACTTCAAGTATGCAAGTATATAAAACATTTTTTTGTCGCTGCATATAGACTACAATAGTTATTTCGGATATATTAGGTAACTCAATTGATAGAAGTGGTCCCGCGTTGCATAATAGTCACTAACACATTCGCCTTTAGTGCGAGCGGTTCCAGGTTCGATTCCCAGTGGGGGACACTCAGTCGAAAAACTGTAAAAGCCTTCTCAAGCCATCCATCATGAGTGAGATTTTCCTGGGTATTCTTCATTTACACCAGGCAAGCGCTGGGACAGTACTAACATAATAGACCCAGTCCGCTTCCTTCGTCTCCAATTCCGCGAATAGTGTAATCGCCGAGAGACATCATCGTTCATACGTGAAGAGCTAACACGTCCAAAGAGATCTGAAGCCCAGAATCATAATTCCTAATCCTAGTCAATTGATAGAAAAAAAGAACTGAGGTTAATTAAACGTCTACAATAGACTCTAAATCATTTTTCTTAAACTTGAGGCCTAAACAATTAAATGGCTTCTGAAATAGCATGTTTATTCCGTTTCCTCTTATGAAACATTATTCAAAATCGTGTTCCCCCTTTTCCAAAACAAAAATCCAAAAGTTACCTCTGGATCAGATTTCTAGAAGCACAAACCACTGTCTGAGTAACATTATTAGGAAAATTTGGTAACAATCTGTTCAGTACTTTGTTCTTAGTAGACTCAAGGTACAGAGGTTCAGAGGTACAGTGCTCACCTCCAATACAAGAGGTCATTTCATCTATCTCAATTCATGTAAGTTTGTGGTGGACAACATCGTGTCCGTGAATTTCCTCAGGGTTCTTCCGTTTTCTCCCACATTCTCCTTCCATCAATACTTTTATCCTCCTTCACTTTCATTAGTCATCCATCTCCTTTAGCTTACAAATCATAAGTATGGGACGTAAAACAAATTCAATTCATATACTCGATTTAAATACACGTCACAGTGATAGGACAGGACTTTGCTTATAGTAAACCCAATAAAGCATTATAATAAATGAAGTCATATGACGAATACTAAATAAAATCAGCCGAACCAACCAACTGAACCAACACTTAACTATCAGAAACCACCTTAATGATTGAGACGCAAGTTCATGCTTAACTCCATCTTGAAAATTATTATCAAAAGAACTACTTATTGTGAACTTTTATATGTTTCATTACTTTGTTGCGTTTATGTTTCAGTGTCAGATTAAATTATAAAATGTAAATAACGAAGGTTTATTAGAAATATAAGAATACTTTGACATCAATGCAAAGCATGTCATGATTACATGATTGTCATGTAGCTTATGTCGAATACAGCCCCTCAGAGGAAAAAGCGAAAATGTGACACAAGTATTATTATTATTATTATTAGTAGTAGTAGTAGTAGTAGTAGTACGTAATATTAGTATTAAAACAATCGGCGTGACAGCGCTATTCGTAAATTGAATAAATTTTCCCTAATCTAGGGAAATTTGGTAGCAAAATTGAGGTTGAAGCAAAATGATTACGTAAATGCAGGGAAATAGTCGGGTTTGTGAGTTGCATACCAATCTGTATAGCATTCTTTCTCTTCTATCTTCTATTGACAAGAATCTCCAAGCTCCAATTCTATCTAGTTCCCTGTGAACTCTTCCTTTTATGATATCTTGAGAATTGATCAATCGACCCCTCTCTGTGTGTCTCCGTTCTGCTGTCATTGCTCTAGAAAAGATGCTAGTATTTAGGGAGGGAACATATCACGTACGTTACTTAACATCATAATATATTTATCATTTCAAAACAAATACAGTAGTTCAAAGTGTCGATTGTGAAGGGAGCAAGAAAGTGTAATAGTTGGGTAATTGTAATGTGTTCCAAATAAATGTTCACCTGAAGAAGAAACGAAAATTAAACTTGCTTTGCTGTTTCTTCGTTTCTTTGTTTCTTGCTTTGCTGGACATCATTTATTTAGAAGTCTTGAAAATTATGCTACCTCCACAAATAAAGAACATTCAGAGAAGCATGTTTAAATACTTTCGTTTTATTTCGTTGCCGTATGCATAGGATTACCAGGCGTCCCAGGTTAACGTTGTGACCCAGTTCAAAATTATTTAAAACTCTGAAATGTTCTTGTTTCCTCCGAAACATAAGCTAATATCATTCGTGCAATATATATATATATATATATATATATTAAAATAACACTTCTATTAGTCATCCATACTCAACTAATAGGAATAATCTATTATGTCATTCACTTTTGGTGAATGTTGACCAATTATGTAATTAATTCTGACATTTTTCAGCAAAAAGTAAGTGCATAACTATGTGTAAACTGTAAATTTTCATACGGTGTCCTGATTTTAAGTGTAAATTAACATACGGTTTCCCGGTTTTTAGTATAAATTTTCATACGATGTTCGGTTTTTAGTGTAAATTTTCATACAGTGTTCCGGTTTCTACTGTAAATTTTCATACGGTTTCCTGGTTTTTAGTTGAAATATTCATACGGTGTTTCGGTTCTTTCCGTCTGAATCTGAGAGCCCTAAGCATGAAATTAGGATCGAGAAGTATTTTATATTTATTTTATATTGTATTTGGCATACTCCTTATTATATAATGAATCGTTTTATGAGCATGTATAAACTATCTTCGTCAATGCAAAAAGACGTCCTTTACAAACTAGTGAAAATTTAACTTAAGTTTTAAAATTTTATTTGTGTCGTTCATGAGAAATTTCTCAAATCTATGAACACCGCGTGAAAGTCATTAAATCGTGCTAAGATAAGGTCAAATAGAAGTGTTATCAGTAAAGTAAAAAAGATGGGTCATATTTTACTCTATGGTTTTGCAATGGTTAACAACATAGCTATTGTTTCAAAATGGTCTCTGAGTGGAATGGATGAGTTAATTATGACGTACTTCCTTCAGTGCTTCCGACATAATTTGTTTTCGTTGGGTTCCAACCCCATGAGCTGCATACTAAATTTACAATAGTTATGTTTTGTGTTGACCGATTAATATATTATAATGAAAGACAGAATTGCCATTTTTATCTTAATTTCTGAAAGAAGGTGATTTAAAGAGCAAACTAGGCCGCGGTGCCTCAATCGTTGAGCGTTCACCTCTGGTGCTTGGGGTCCTGCTTCGATCCCAGCTTGCGCCAAGTGAACTTTGTGGTGAACAAACATCGTGTGTGTAGGTTTTCTCGGGGTTCTCCCGTTTCCTCCCATTTTATTAATTCCATCATTCCATTCATTTTTCATCACCGTCTCCTTTAGCCTAGCGTGTATAACTATGGGACGTAAAACTTAAAGATTTCATTTAATTTTTAAAGAGCAAACTGATCCAAGATAAGGAAACGTATTTACAAGAAAATAAAGTACACTGGCCAATGCTTCGTTTAACGAACAAACTAGAATCAAAACTGTATCTTTTGAAACTTTGCAGTTAGGATAACAGCGGAAATGAAACTACTCTCATCCATACCTCAATTTTCTTAGTTTGGCTCTTGTCTCCCCTTTTCTTTTTTAAATTACAATTTGACAACTTTTATCATTTCAGGTTTCCTTAGCACAGAAGATGCCGAATGCCCTGGAAATTTTGGATTGAAAGACCAAGTGATGGCGTTGCGTTGGGTCAAGTACAACATTGCTGCATTCGGAGGGAACCCACAAAGTGTCACCATCTTTGGACAAAGCGCTGGGGGCGCTAGCGTGCATTATCATTTACTTTCTCCGTTGTCGGAAGGTAAGTGGTATCCACAGAACTACGGTTACTAGATACCCTCTTTTACGCCATGTACTCTTTTTCAGGCCTTAAAACTGGTCGGGACAGCTTTTAGAAAAATGAGATTTTTTTTTCGGAATTACAGACAATTGCTTCAGCTTTAATGCCATCTGAGTTGAATAATGCAGATGAAGATAATCGCGAAATTTCATTGTGGTTGGTTAATGAGACTTGTTTCTATACTAATATTGAACTGGGACAACTTTATTTACTAATTTACATATCAAAATAACCCGAAAAAATTAATGTTACCCCAATAGGAAGTCTCTATATATAATATAGTTTAAGTTAAAATTGTGAGAACAATGATAATAAACAACAAGAATTTAGTATGTTTAAATGAAAGATGATGTGAAATATTACACCTATAAATTCCAATTGTAGAACATACAATAGATGTTGGCCCTGAAACACTACATTATTATTTCCGCAATCGCTGGCACCGATTTCCATATAACTGTGGGGGGCCTAGGCTCCCTCAGACCCCACAGGATTAGTGCCCCTGTCCTGAATCAGTATTGTAAATATTTATATAAATTGTTTTTTTTGCTATACCATTAAGAGATTTCTCGTTTATAATATGGAGGGGTGTGTGGAGGGTGAAAATCTAAAAGTTTTTTCAAGTCTGTCATGTGGTAACCCTACACACAAGATAATTGTACTTATTCATTACAGAGTGTAAATAACACAAGTTGAGATATAAAACCCAGACAAACATGGAGAATAAGAAGGCATTTATCATATCTTCAGCTGAAGAGTTTACAGATTAGATATACGTGTGTCAGTTTTACATTATCAAAATGGTAAAACATTCTTTCAAAGAAAACAGATATTCTCTTTAACGATCAAGAACAAGTTATTACAAGAAATTAATTTTGAATGTTGTTCTCAAGTACTTTTTTTATAATGCAAATGGAGAAATATTTATCGTATAAACTATAGCCTACCGATTTCAATTTTTTCATATCGAGTGATTTGTAGTTGGAATAAATGTGCATAATGTAATTAAATACATAAAATACATACAGTACTCTCTGAAGAAAGGAAAAAAAAAGAACTGAAGTACAATCTCTCTCGCCGCGTCAGAGTATTTGGACTGAAAAAAGAAATAAAGTCCAATGGCAGAGACATAGAGAGCAATGAAATATTATTTTCCTAAATATTTTAAGAACCCAAACTTAACCGCTTGGCCTTCTGTGTCCTTCGACTTTCTGGTTTGAAATAAAACCTGGAAAGGGTTACTAGGACAGTGTTACCAAGTACCGAAGAACTTCCTGTAAAACGGGAAATTCTGAATACTGACAGGAATACTTGAATTTTTCTTCAAAATAGGTTGAAAAGCAGAAATTCTTACTTCCCGACTTTTCTAGCGGGTTTTTCATTATACTTTTTTTCCTTCTTTCAATTTCCCTCTTTCTACTTGAATACAAAACAGACTTTACTCCAAATCAAGATTGTCTGACTTAACATCCATTTAAACCAGTATAACCAGCATCTCCATGAAGAAAGAAAGATAGATCAAAGTCGAAAAATACAAAATGAAACGAAAAGAGACTAGTACCATGAACTTCCGAGAAATTACTGTAGATAAATGTAGTAGATCTATTCGTTCTGCTACCTCGTGTTTTTCGTACACATGGGATGAGATTGCTGGTTCGCTTGCTTTTTGGCACCCATACAAGTATCGCCGGTATGTTTCAATGGTCATATATATATTGAAACATACCAGCGATAATATAATATACTTGTGTATAGTGGGAAAATTTGCGTCTGCATGAGAAATTTCATGGACTGGGAATTTGGTGCTACGAAACTAGCAACACTGAGAAAGCCTAGTTACTAGAGTGGGTCGCTGAATATTGATAGGACAATCCAATTCCTTAGGTACATTGTTATACCTCAGATTAAGGATGATTTTACTATTTTGTGATTCTATGAATGCAGCTCATAATCAGAGTAAGCAGTGATAATCTTGTCCACCCAGAAACTAAAAAAAAAATAAAAGGAAATGATATGGGCTCTTTCAAAAACAACGTGTGTAATGTGCACAAAGTATTTTGGATCTTTACCACCAAGACATGCTTGCTTTTGTAAACAGATTAGTGATCATAGATTAATATTGAGTGTATCTATTTGAGATTGAAACTAAAGAAATGAGTAAAACATGGAAACTCACCCCGTCCTCCACTCTGCAAAAAAGGCTGAAGTTACAACGTTCATAAAGCACTGTTTTTGTGCCCTTAAAGGTTTAATCTTAAATCATTTCTTACAAAAAGGGGTTACAATCACAGGAATATTGCAGGTATCGGCTGCAAAAGTTACAGATTGTTATCAAGACAAAGAGACTGGATTTACCCTCGAAGTGTGTGTTGCTGCCAGCGTACAATGCACCGAGCAGCAGAAACGCTCGCTTTTTACATCAATGTAACTACGAACCTTTGCCCCACTCACCATATTCACCCGATTGGCTCCGTCCGATTACTTCCTCTTTTGAAAATAAAGAAGGATCTGCAGAGTGGGCATTTTCCAAATAATGTAGAGAGAATTAATACGGCGAAAACCTGGTTTACTTCAAACTCTAGAGATTTATACAGATGATATTAACGGACTGATCCAGAGATGTGAGAAATGTAAGGCAATACAACGTAAGTAGGTAGAGAAAGGCGTGTCTGTGGACCAAAACTCAGATCTCTAGTTGATCTTTATCATGGTAAGAAAAAGAACTTTCTGGCCCGCCCTTGCATATGATCAACGAAAGCAAACTAGATGAAGGTTGGTTGTAAATCAAAGAAGTAGCGTAACAAATATTTTATGTTGATATACTCGATACGAAATGTCTTCCATGCTAATATGTTCAATAAAATACTTCAAAATATTATTTGATTTACACATTAAGCTCTACATCTAATGGCTGTATAGGAATAAAATCCGCCCAGGAAGTTCACAATTTCACTCATTTAACTCTTTTTGATAGATTTCGTTACCAAATCTCTTCGTTCTATTGTTCTGCCCATATGAGTCCAGATTAAGCAAACACTTGCACTTTTCCAATGAAAAATTCATATTTGTACTTTCCACCGCTATATGAAAAGGAGAAAAAAAAATTCCGTACTTTAAACACCAAACATTCAATGTTTTTATTAGCTTTGCGGATATGTTACAAGCAATCTTCATGTTTTGAAATTGAGCCTCTATTACTTACTTTTCTTTGCTACGACTCTATCCATTACTAAAATGTAATTTTATTTTCTGACATTATTTAGTCAGCATACATGTTTCTGTAGTTTATTTTAGGATGTACTCTTCAGAATACTATCAATATTTCTTAATATATTTTGCAATCTATGGATCAAGGCTGGAGCAATGTGTCTGCATATGCCCTGCTTTAAATATAGATAGTTAAAGCCGGTCATGAACTGCAAAAAACCTTGACTTAAATAAGACGGTAGCAAAGTATTACTTTGGTATTCTTTATTTTATGTTAGTATTTGACGGTATTTTGCGTGTGTGTGATATTTTATACTGTTTTCTGATCATTATACTTTCGACTGACAAAACCAAACACAAAAAATATGAGTGAATAAGATTGGAAACTATTTCTTTCGAAATATTCTTTACAAAATTACTGAAAGATGATTTTATATTCTGACAATGCTGTTTAGCCAAGCTCCATACTTCTGTACTGGAGGTCAGAATAATCCTATCCGGGTACTGTTTCGTCAGAAACCATTAGATTTCTTAATAACGGGATTTGCAATCTATGAATCGAAACTCCCTCCTCAAATAGCTTCTAAAGTTTGTAACACTGCTACACATTACATATATTTTTTTGTTCGCCATTATCCAACTACCCTGTAGTGTATGTAAAAACTTGACGTAGTGTTATTTAACACTAAATGTCATACCGAGTTGGCTACACTGCATTATTTATAGCATTGATGATAATGCTTATTGATAGCATCTATAGTATATATCATCAACAAACATATTCTACCATTATCGACCGTTCACTTTCCGAAACTAACAAGCTTACATGCTCACAGTTCTCAGCTAACTTCTTCGTCTTCTCTGTTTTGATACCGTCCATCAATTCTAGCCTTCTTCGGCTTCTCCCTCCCTTTCCTGTCACCATAACCTCTAGCACGCTCCTCATGATATAGTTCCTTCTCAGCCCTGCACCAATCAGTTTCTCTTCGTCTTTTCAATATCTAAAATCTTTTTTTTCTTCTCCACCATTTCTAACATTCTCTCATTCGTTTTCCGCTCAGCCCAGCTAATTATCTCCATTTTTCTCCACACACACATTTTGAAACCTTCCAGTCTTTCTTAATTTCTTTTCTGTAATGTCCATGTTTCTGCCCCATATAGTATAATACTCCACACGAAGCATTTTATGAGTCTTTTTTCTCAACTCTTTATTCAGGAACCCACAAAAAATACTTTTCTTCCTCTTAAATGCTTCTTTCCCCATTCCCACCATTGCTTTTATTTCACGTTTGCACTTAATTTCATCATTAATAATACTACCCAGGTATCGAAAACTAGTCACCTATTCCATTTTTCTCCCTCCTGCTTCTATATCTGACACTGACCGCTTTGTTCCAATACCATGGCTTTTGTCTCTCTAACATTTATTTTCATCCCATATTCTTCACAACCCTTCCTCAATCTTATCGATTTTCTTTTCAGATTCCGCAACAAGCTCCATATAATCTTCAAACCGTATACACCTAATCATTTTATCTCCTAACCGGCATTATGTAGGCCCTTTTTACTATCTCTTTTAGATAGATATTAAATAATGTTGACTAGAAACAACATCCCTGTCGAACTTCCTTCCAATTGCACTTTCCTCTGTTATTTCTTCCCCTATTCTAAAACTTTCATATACAGTGAAACCTGTCAACTTGGCCACCTCTCTAAGTTGGCCACCTGCTTATCTTGGCCTAGTTCGTCTTGAACCTGCATTTTCCCATAAAATATTCGTTATTTACTTCTCTATAAGTTGGCCACTTGTCTATCTTGGAAGTTGGCCACACTGAAGCAATGTTTACCCTATGATGATAATGATAAATTTACCTGCGTATCTTGGCCACGAAAAATACAATTTTGTTATTTTTCTTAACTCTTTCGAATTCCCATGTGAGAGGTAGATGTTCTGTATTTGTGACTGGACACAAAGAAGCATAGATTCGCACGATTTGTTCTTGGAGGTCAATGACCAGAACACTACCCTCATAAAAGGGTGGTGAAGGAAGGTGTGAATAAGAAAAAGCACGTACAGGAATTCAGGAAATGGTTGTACGTATTTGTTTACCCTGTCTGTTTTGGTAAAACCATTAGCTATATCGGCTCCTTTCATCAGTGGGAAGCTTTAGTAATTCCGGAAGATTCTCAAGGTTAAAGCTCAATTGTCATTTATTGGCACCTGACTGCATGTCAAAAGGTAGCGGAGGTTTTGAGATATGAATTCCCTCAAGATTTTCTCAAAACATCTTTTGCTCCGAGGGAAACACTTCTAGCTCATTAACAAGAGGTAGTTAACTACAATATTAGGATGTGCATATCTGACAAAAGAAATAAAGCAAATGTCTAGAATGAACCACCATTCAGTAACAGCTGAAAAGAAGTCATATAAATTGCATATGAATTTCTCAATTTATAACTTAGCTTTTCTTGTTTTCAATCTGAATAACTCAGTGTGCTATAATATCAATTTCAATAAACTGCGTACATACACTTCTATTTCATGGTTGTTTGTGTTATTGTGTTTCCAATCCGAATAATCCAATGTACCAGACTAGTTTTCACGAAGAGAAAGGTATGCATATATATTAGACATACTATCAAGAGCGCCGATCCGGGGGGACCGATGGGGCCCGGGCCCCCCAAAGCCCTATTTTATTTATGAGTATACAATATTTGGTATAATTTGAGTGCAATTTGTCTTAAAATCTTCATATATATACCTTCTGCATCTGAATGCCCCCCCCCCCAAATTTACAGAGAAATCGGCGCTTGTGCATACTATAGTAATATTTTCTAGTACTGTATATTTTTATGATTACTCTATATACATTTATAAGTAGCTGTCGTTCCACTGCTTATTAAAATTTTACAATCAAGTAATACTAGAAATCCTATTCTAAAAATGCACAAATCAACCTTATTTTCTGTAAGTTGGCCACTTTTCGATGGAACCGATGGTGGCCAACATAGACAGGTTTCACTGTGTATATATATATATATATATATATATATATATATATATATATATATATATATATATATATATATATATATATATATATATATATATATATATATATATAAAGTTTCTTATGAGTCTTCGACCCTTCCATTCCAATCCAATCTTCTTTAAAACTCTCAACAATTATTCCCAGTTTACGCGGTGAAAAACCTTTTCTAGATCAGTAAATACAACATATACTTTTTTTATGCACAACCGTATACCTTTCAGTGATTACCCTTAATAAGCCCATAACATCTCTTGTGTCCTTACCTTTCCTAAATCCAAGCTCTTCGTCGTCAACTTCATTTGTTCTTCCATACAACCTTCTATTCAGCATTTGAAGCATATTTTTTGCTACATAGCATATGAGACTAATAGTTCTATAGTACTCACATCTCTGTGGCTTCGATTTCTTACCCAACGATATTACGATTTATTTTAGGAAATCTTTTAGCCACTTTCTTGTGCCATATATTTCGTTACAAAGTCGGAACTATTCTTTCTTGCTCTTGTCTCCAATTTTCTTAATGAATTCGATTGGTATATTATTTATCTTGGTTGCCTTTTCATTCCCAATTTCGGATATAACTTTTCTCAAACTCATTCCGAAGAATATTAAGCCTTTCGTTATCGTTGGGTACTTCATTTTCTACTTCAACGTCTAGGCCAAGCGATCTTCCCTACTCTTATACAAGTCCTCAGCATGTTCATTTCATCATCTTATGACTTCACTCATCTCGCCTACTACTTTCCCATTCTTATTTTCTACTGCCATCATAATATCCTCTTGTTTTTATACAGTTTCATACATTTTTCTTGGTACATTTCCTCTTATTTCCCAACTCTTTCTAATTCCTTCACATTTTCTTTTGCAAAATTCATCCCTTGCTCTGTTTACCTTCGTAACTCGTTTAACATTCTGTACATCTTTTTGACTGCTGTATTAAACCGTTTCCACGCACTTCTTTCTCTCATTTCCTGCAGTGTCTCCTTTTCTGTAACCCATAGCTTCTTAGCCGTTTTGCGTTCACGGTACTTTACTATTTCTTCTGCAGCCTGCAGTATGCAAAGTTTAATATGTTCCCACCATCTGTTAATACCTGCACTTATCCTTTCCTTGTTTAAATACTTTTCTTGCAAGTTTTCTACGCAAAAATTTTTTACTTCCTTGTTTCTCAACTTTCCAGCGTTCAAATTCTTGTTACCTACTTCTCTTCTGGCCACATTTTTTTCCAGTTGAATAAAATATTACAAAAAAAACCTTATTGATTGTTTAAGTATAGTTTTAATCAGAAACTTCTTGGTACCTGCCTCTCTTTCAAAGGCTATATTTTTGCAACAACAAGTAGGAAATTTAATACTTGAAGTAAATATCCAAATTGTCCAAAACAATTAATATTAGTTAGATTTAGTCCCGTCAGTTGAAAAATATGAGTGGATGGCCAGATTTTTCTGAACAAGACTGTACGTTTGAATATATTTGAATTTATTTTAAAATTTTATAATTGTTGTGATTCACGTTCCACAAATCTTATTGTGATAGTAACATCTGTAAAATAACTTTTTTATCGCTACAAACTAAGGGGAGAAAACATATCTAATGTATACAAGAATTGGACATTATGTAAGTAAGTTTTCTCTTGACTTGTAGGTATACCGGTATAATTGTAATTTTTACCCATGTGACTTCCCTCAAAACCCGCTACCGATTGTTCCATAACATTGTTATTTGTTGCTATCAACAGGTACAATTTCGGAAAATGTTAAACCTTCAAGGGGTGAGCGGGAGGTACTAAATCTGCTTTTAGAGTTTTTTGAAATATATTTTAAGATTGGGGCATTCCTCGTCAGCTGATATTAGTACAACGGTACTTGTTTCGCCATCACATTTAGAGTTTTTGTATGATCATTATCCGTAGCATTGTTGCCGATTTATTATGTACTACACAAACATCGGCACTGCCATGTAGAAATAGTACGGTTTGCGCCATTTTTACGTTATCAGGAAAAATACTAAACTGAAGTGAGCAATTTATAACCTAGCATAAGCGCAAGGAAATAATGTGAATTTATTTATTAATGAGTGTCAACCAAGTACACTTCCTTGTTAAGGTTCAGGTTGGAAGAAGGTAAGAGCTGTTTCGAAATCAGCAATTAATAATTGAATATGCTGAGCTGATACTAGTAGTAGGCTGCCAATACAAGTACATAATACTTAAAAGCTATCTAATAGACCTCTTACTACAAATTGAAGAGCAAAATATGTAGACTGTAGCTGTTCTGAAAAGAAAATATTTAAATATCTTACATAGTACTAAAGGGTTTTACTGTAAGCGTTATGACAATAATTATTGGAATATTTCATAATTTTGCAAGATGTTCTTTGTTGCAGGATTGTTCCATCGAGCAATTTCTCAGAGCGGTACAGCGCTGGACGTTTGGGCACTTTCAAGAGGTTCTCGGAAGAACGCAGAGAAGTTGGGAAAATTACATGGATGTCCAACTGAATCCTCGAAGGATATAGTCAATTGTCTCAGACACAAGGATGCCGCTGCTATTGTTGACTCCACAGATGATTTTTTTGTAAGTTAATCCTTTAGTTCTGTACTAATAGTGTGTAATTCCAAAACATGCTTTCAATAACCAGTGGTGAGAGAAGACATACTGCAGCCGAATAATTTATTATTTGGTTTATTTTAAAAGGACATCTTGAGGCAGGGTTGGCTCGTTAAAAAAAAATAAAATAAAATAAATAACTGGTTTAAACCAAAAAACGAAAAATGTTCGTAAAAGTGTAAGTGTTCGTAAAATCTTCACGTACACATATTTGTGGGTTATCACGTTTCACTCCCGTATATTATCTGTGTTATATTCAGAGCCAAATTCCTCATCCATTACTCATCCTCATCCATTGAGAATATACTACAAAAGCAACTATATATATATATATATATATATATATATATATGGGGTATGTTTAGTACAAGGGGTCCAGAAGCACGTAAAAAAACAAAATTTACAGGAGAAATGAGTGATGCAAGTGCTTAGACGTAACATAACGTAACCAAATCTAACCTAACCTAACATAAACTAACGTAAGCTAACCTGAACTAACCTAAACTAACGTAATATTAGTAGAAATAAGCGAAATTCTATGATTTTTTGGAAAATTATGTGGGACTCCTACACTAATATAACGTAAACTAAACTAACCTAACGGAACCTAAACTAGCCTAACCTAACTTAAACTAACCAATCCTACCCTAAACTAACCGAATGTGAACAGAAATTACCAAAATTTTTAACATTTTTTAGTGAAAAGAGCTGGACCCCTTCTGCTAAACATAGTCCATATATATAAAGTTTATGAATGTTTCTGTTGTGATTTTTTATAGTTCATTATTATTATTATGCAATTGCAATCAAAGAAAAATTCTAAATATTGTTTCGTTTTAATAATGTTTACAATTGATAAAATAATATGTCGTACTTTTGGGGGGGTCGTACAAACCCCACGAGAGGCATTTATTGAAATCAGAAGTATCTTTGGTATCTATTTACGTATAAATGGGTCAGAGCGAAAATGGACTCAAATAATTCGTATCTTTATTCACTTTTCTTACTGATACACAAATTAAGTCGTTGTATTTCTTTAACTTGGACTAATAAGTCGTAGTGAACTTAAGTCGTCGTATTTCTTTAACTTGGACTAATAAGGCTTAGTGAACTAACTTGTATTAAATTAGTTCTTCTGTACTCTGCAGTATTTTGAAATTGTCCATATGTAATTCTGTATAATGGTTTCACTTGTGCAACTGTTTATCTTTTTGTCCTTCTGAAATGACTCTTGGCAAAAAGTGTGTAAATATCAGTATAACGTATTTTTATCAGATGTGAGTCGGCAGACGTATCGCATTTGTGGCCAATTAGTCCCGGTTTCGAGTTCAAATGGAGGACAATTTCTCTTGGATGTAAACCGAAAAGCGGTTTGGATTCCGCTTTAAGCTTATGTGACCCCTTCCAGCATAACCCGGTTGTTGCAGTAATAACACGAAGGCGAAACAAACTTATTTCTGTTCATATGTGATACAAATACATAGAACAAATTATTTAAACCAAAAAAAAAAAAACTGGTTTAAACCAAAAACTCTTGGTTTAAACCAAAAGAAAAAAACCTTGTTTAAATTCTAAAAATGGGGTTTTCTGGTTTTTCAATAAAAAACATGGTTTTTGCCAACCCTGTCTTGAGGTAATTTACATAAATACATACAATCGTGATCAATAAGAATAATGCACAAGAGTAGCTTTCAGAACTTCTCTCTGGTTTATTACTACACACTAAAGAACCCTTAATAATCTTACACTCAATAGAAGTGAATATTCTCTCAAACTATCTTTGTTATAGCCTGAAATGTGGGAAAGTACTAACTCCCAAATCCTATATTTTTCAAATTCAACCCTGTTTTACTCAAAACATATAGCTACATAGCAGTTCCTAATCTACTTACCATTTCTCGTAACATTCTGTACCCATACCACAATAACTGCTCATCGACAGTATTCAAGCTGGAAACACCGAAATGTTGGGTAACACTGTAGACAAAAGCGTTGGCCTATATTGGATTTTCGAGCTTTTCGTTTCCGTTGCGATACCAATGAACTATTATTGGAAATTTAGATTCTTGAGTCTTGGATTTTACCAATATTTTTTTTCTTTTATTTATTTTTTTTTGGGGGGGGGGGGATATGTCGAATTTTTTCCATAAAGTTGAAGCTATGAGTAATACTTCCAAAAGTCAATCCATATAATTTCTTTTTATATTTTCTGTAGTAAATGTATAGCTAGATAAAATACCAACTATGTAACTATTACTTTTTAGCTTTGAGTTTCATATCACAGTGCCATCCTACCGATTAAAAGATTATTATTCTACAGGGTAGCCCAGATCTGAATAACACATTTCAAAGTTAAAAATTCGGTAGGGCCGATAACTTGGAGTGGGTTGCAGGTGGGGCATTGGAAGAGAACAGAATTCCATTTCATCAGAACACCATAACAGTTACTATGGACATTGTTGAAGCGTTGATCACCATTTTTTCTGTGAACGTACTTATTACGAAACGAAGTGTTATTAAAGAGCGTTAATGGTTAGCTAACATGGCTGTAAAGAGGTCCATTCTAACTCTTAGTGTTCTTATGAAATTGTATCCTATTCACTTCCCACTACCCATCTGCAACCAGGGGCGGATCCAGGGGGCGATCGGGGCAATCGCCCCCCCCCCTCCCAGAAGAAAAAACTTTCTTATTTTATATATAAATAAAACTCATCCCAGAGTTTGTAACTCTTAAAAGTAGCTCTCAGTAGCAGTATTACAACCCACCGCCCCCCTCCAGAAGTCAGTCCTGGATCCGCCCCTGCCTGCAATACACTCTAAGGTTTCACGTTTGCGTAATATTCAACTTTGAATTGTCAGTCGGCCCCGTGCAATGTTGTATTTTCGATAGTGCATGGGAATTGAAGAGTCTGCTGGCTGAAAAGATAGCTACAAAACGCCAAAATGAAGATACTATGTTTTGAAATAAATTTAGTTCTGAGTGAATTGTTTTATGTTGTACTGCGTATCATATTATTCTTCTAAGATAAAGTGAAACGAAGTGCCAAGTGACTTCGTTTAAGACACGGAAGAAAACTATAGTAAATAGATAGCGTTAAGGCGCACAATTCATATGTAAAGAAAACGAAGACATCTTAGGATTGTACTGCATGGGTATTTCTGAATTTGTGTCAAATCACATACCAGTGATGATAAAGAAATATGAAATGATGAGTTGTATTCATAGATACAAACTGCTTGCTCTTAAGGTTGTTGAATACCTGCGCCATCTTAGTTTTATATCCCATTGATTTATATTCAGAATTGTTTTTCTCTTTTCTTTTATTAAAAATATAAATATATATAAAATTTTCATGAAGCCAGGAACATTTAATTAGATTTGACGAAGAAATCAGTAAAATCAAACTATTAAAACTCTAGTTCATTGAAAAAAAAGAGAAAAATAACACTCCGTATGAATCAGTAGGTTAAAAAGCAAAGATGGCGTTTGCAGTTGACGCCGTAAAATTATATTCATGGCAGATGGTAAAATTAGAAAATAAATGTTGACAATGTTTCATAGAATTTGTTGTTTTTAATACAAGCAATGTGACTAGAGAGATTTTTATTCATTTCCAGAAATGGGCTCGTTTTCCGATCATTGCCTTCCCTCCAGTGGTGGAGAAACAAGGAGATCATAGGTTTATCGTGGACTTTCCTCACCGCCTTATATCCGAGGGAAAAATCGCCCAAGTACCCTGGATGGTGGGCATAACTGCAAATGAAGCAGCTATAGAAATCGTTGGTAATTACTTATTTATTATTATCCTTATATATATAGATTCAACCAGGAATTTTGACCTTCTCGTACACTAATAAATAAAAGAACATACCGGTACAATACAAATTTATTGATAAAATTATGGTAAGGAATGAACCTAGCAGATATAATATTCCTGTTTAATTGAAGTTATATCTCAATCGTGATATTTAATTACCTTCGTTTTAGAACTACTAGAAGCAACAATCTGTATCTTTACTTCCGCATTTAGGTTAATAAAGAATGATAGCCGTCACGCAACAATTTATGAGAAACCGTGTTGCTCTCCCTGCAAGAAAAGTATTCTCAGCATCTGAGAATAAAGATAGGGTTACAATATATCAGCATTTAAGCAAACATGTTCGCATTTTGAGAGTAAAAATTGCAGCTATAAATCGCGGAAAGCACGAAACATCACGTTTTAAAACTCCTTGGCTTGGAAATTATGGAATCTCGCAAGGGGTTCAAGGATCTGCAAAGAAACTAGTATGGGTTCTGTCTAAATATCCATTTCCACAATCCTCTGGTACCAGCGTGACTAATTGCATAAAGTAACTTGGGATATGCTTTTCAGAACTAATTGAGCATTCGCTGCGTGGATACCAGAAGATTGTGAAACATAAATATTTAGATAGAGTGCATATTACTTCCTAAGTAATTCCTTCAATTTCTTCTGAGAGATCCAATAAATAATTTTTAAGGCAGGGCGTTTTGAAACGTGATGTTTCACCCTTTCAGTGGTTTATAACTCTGAAAGAAGGCGCTTTCCGGTCTATGATTATTAGAACTTCATTCTTTCATTTGGTATAAGGAATAATCTAATGAATTTGTGACACTGAATTCATTAACACCCTGTATATAAACTCCGTTATTCACTTATAAGGTTTTCTATGTTTACACATTATATACTAATCAACTTTAAGCGGACATTGATATATGTAGCTCTATATTAGTGTTCATACTGTTATTCAAACTGCACCATAAATCTTCGTTCTATGGCAAATTTAAGAATTCCGACCAAAGATCATCATCCGCATACGTTGCAAATTCCTTATTGTGCCAGAACAAGAAGTCATATTTCTGTTTTACTGAAATAGAATGCTAAGTCGTTGTATTCTGGTATATACCATGGAAAAAGTGGAGTTGCCACAATGTGCCATATTTTCTGTTAGTCGTAAGTTATATGGCCGAAACAAAAGAACACAAGTTTTATTTTTTTTCGGTGGTACTCATGTAGACTATATTCTGTTCAATTTATATTTTCTTGCATTTTCAATTTTTCGTTTTTAAAACTCGATTTACATTTATTAAAATTCCTTGCAAAATTGTAACCTAAAAGCATTCATGGTAAATATCTTGTGGTTCTACGTAAGAATTTCTTATTTAATTAATACATTAACAACTCAAAATTCTAATTTTTCAGGGTTTCTGAACAACCATTCTCTTTTCGAGGACCTAAGCAATGATTTCTCTCATTTTGGATCAATCGCTTTGGATTTGGAAGACCTCGAAGCAAAAGAAGAAATAGCAGACAGCATCCGCCAGTTTTATTTTGGCTACAATAGAAAAATTGACAAGCATACATCACATCAACTGGAAGAGGTAATAAAAGTACTTGTTACAGTTTCTTGTGAATTGAAAATGTCGGCCTTTGTAATAAACAATTATTTCAGCACATTATAGATGTAAAGAGCTTGCAAAATTATATTTGAGCCATTAAAGCATTTTCTACAAAGTTTCATACAGATAACAGTTAGAACCATTATTGTCCCCACAAACTCGTAATATCTCAATTATTGCATAAACCACAAATAATATAGTATGAAAATTACTTATACTATGCATTAATTTAGTTTCCAGTTGCATGGATGAGAAATTATCATTAAAATAGTAGGATCATCATTATGCTAGGGAAATTTCTCGATAGCTCACCTGCAAAGTGCCAGGGATAGTTCTTGTTCAAGTCATCTTTTGTTAAGGAAAATTAAATTTCTACTTTTACGTCCCACGTTTACAATGTAGCCTAAAGAAAATGAATGACGCTAGGCCCCCTACTCGAAATCTTAGCTCCTCCAGTCTTCCTCCTTCTCAGTACTGACCATGTTATTACTACTAAAATACATACAGGATAATAAATGAGAAGCTCTGGTGAAGACAATGATATGTCACATTTTCTTTACATTCGACTAAAGTGGGAAAGAAAGTTCAACATTCTCATGCAATGCAATGTAATAACACATACTAAACAAGCTTTTCCTGCCATCTGCTGGTAAATTTCCGAAATTAAACTGCCTACACACTGTTATGTGGTCCGATCCCAACCCATTACACCTAATAACTCAAATTCACTGGAAGTGGCACTTACCATTATCTTCCACCGAGCCACTTAAATTACTTTCTGTTATCAAACATCGAGAACTATTTTTAAAGTAATAGCAACTATGGATAATCCCTAAAATGCCAACCTTTCAGTTGACCACTAAAGCAAAATCCCTTAGTTTGATGATTGGCCAAGATTTCAATCTTTTGACGCATGTTTTTTTTATCATTCCTAAAATTCTTGGCCAACATCGCAATCTTTTGATCCATATATTAGGATCATTCCTAAAATTCTTGTTAAAGGAAAATTTGAACATAAATTACAATTTTGTCATTCACCGTAAAGTCACTATGAAACATGTCAAATTTTGCTTCCATATTATGGAAAGTACTACGTTCATTTGGGACGCACCGGAAATTCCGTTTATAGTGGAAGATTGTCCTGTCCCACCCAATGTTTTTTTCTGAAATGTTTCTCTCCTTAATTACCATTGTAATGATGAGAGTTTCTTTTACTTTTTTTCTTTTAGATGTTTAGCGACAGATTAATGGCTGTAGCTTTTGATGAAGCCGCTCGTCTTGTCGCATCGAAGAGCCAGGCTCCTGTCTTTGCCTATCACTTTGCTTACAGGGGAAACCACAGCATGATTGACAACATGGGAGTGAAGGAAGACTACGGTAAAGATTATATTCTTTTTAAAAAATATTTTCATTGCTCAAATACGCTACTACTTTAGGAAGGCAGAGATTACTTTACTTCTATTGGCTGGATTACCACTGGATCAAAAAAACAACACATTATGTATGATGAGTCTCATCTTCAGTGGAATTTGTTAGGTAAAGATCCAAGATCTCTCTTTTTCACTGTGGAGAGGCGATATTTGTGACAACAATTTGAGAGGAATGGAACTACGTTAATCAAATCTGATGTGCTACCTTTATAATTTACAAATACCATAAAAACTATTACAAAACTATTTATCACAAATTGTCTCGTTAATGATTAGTCTATATTAAAAACTAATCACATCTCCGCAAGAAACTGTTTAAATAATTTTGTCTTACTTGATAAAGAATTTGCCCATTTTTTAAGTTTCTTTCTTTGCTGTTCATTTCCAGCTCTGGTTAGAAAATATATGGATTTAATTAGTTTTCTTCATGTCATCCATTTACAAAGATAACAATATCTTTCAGGCTGGGTATTCATTAAGAGTAATTTCTTGTTTTTAATTACTTAAATTTTTATTATTATATCAATATTATATTACAGGAATACACAGTGGCGTATTTAGGGGGTAGCTTCCGGGCTTAAGCCCCCCCCCCCCGAAATCTTACTTAGTATAGTAAAGTAAATGAAATATCTTTCAGAATTTTCACATTTCCAGGCAAAATCCCCTCCGAAAGTTAGCAAAGTCCCTCCCGAAACAAAATCATAAATACGCCACTGGGAATACATAATACTGAAAAATACTTTAGACAGTTCCTAACTTCTTTTTATCGCTTCTAATCGGCTAATGTCGTATTAGCACAAGAATGTCACAACCCTAACACAACACTTTAAAAACTGCTCAGTAACAATAAAGTTCTTTGTTATTTCTTTTCTATGGTATTTCTTACTTAATAGTTGTTGAAGAGTTTTAATTTTTATACACGCAAAGAAAGAAATTTTTTAGTCTTGTGAATGTAAGTCAATCACTTTCTTGTTGATAATATAATAAGTTTGCATATATAAAAATATTCTTTAAAGTATAACGAGATAAACCATCTTAAGACAACACTCATAAACTATAATTCCTAAATATTAATACCAAAAAAAGTATTTAAAAATAGGTTAAACATTTAATTGAATTACTAATTTAATTGAAGTACTAATTTACAGAATAAAAACATTGTTATATCAAATATTGTTTTATTTCTGTGTGTAAATCACTTACCAGCTTTTTAATACAGTCTGCAGATGCTGTAGTCATATTTGAACTATTTTAGCTCACACGTTTATTATGATAATTGTGAAACAAAATTTGCTACTGTGTTTACCATATACACGTTTTCATTAAAGCCGAAAGCATTCAAAATTATTCTGTTTGTATTTAATAATTATTACTATTGCGATGGTTGGTTCTGTCGAACGTCTACTTCAACTAAACGCTATTGCAACTTTTTCTTTAAAAAAGAAAAATAGTTTATGGTAATTCCGTTTTCATTCAACGATGACTCTTCTCTCTTCTAATTTATAATGTGTAGTTAACTATAAGTTAATGGTCTTGAATACCTATACCGTCTTTGTCTTTTTAGTCAATTGGTTTATATGTGAAATGTTCTGTTTTCGTTGAAATGAACCAGAATTTTAATAATTGTGATTTGTCTGATTTATTTTTTTCTTCAAATCCATTTAAATGCCTCTTACTTTTAGAAAATAAATTTTCAATATGTAAAAACTTCATATGAAATTAAATTTGATTATTAAATATTTCATTTATATATCGTGAAATTTAATTTTCACAAAGCAAATAATGTTTAAAAGGATTACAAGGAATAAATAAAATCACCTAGTTGAAATTGCACTTTATTTTAAAAAAAAAAAAGACAGAAAAAATAATTCTCTATAGATCGATAGACTAAAAAAGGCAAGAATGGCTCAGATATTGAACAACACTATAAACTATTGACTTAAAAGTCTAAATATTGAAGTTTTTAGCTCCAATTGTAACAATTTAAAGTGATGTCTGTTTAAAGCACGTATATATTATTAAGATTACTTCTATTGGGTATTCATGTGGTTGTGTGAAAGCCATTATGATAATACGTATTTGCTGTTTTATTTGTAGGAGTGGCTCATTGTGACGAACTGCAGTACCTCTTCCGAATTCCAGAATATTTTCCAGAGCCTCCAACGAGCGAAGAAGACGTCAACATGATAGACAAATTGATAACGTTGTGGACTGATTTTGCGAAAACAGGGTAAGTGGTGTTGGAGAGCCACAAACACTACCTCTTTTACCGTTTTCAGTATCGTACTACTTTGAAAAGAATCAATGTTTCATGAGTTTCTTTCGACAAATGGAGATGATCACGAATATAAAGAGAGGTGTGGTCGAAAAAGTTGATAACCCTCAAGAAGTAAAATTTTCCTGAAATGGGTTTAAAGCTTACAACTAATGCCCAAAAATCGTGCATCCCGACTAACCATATGAATTTCTCATCAAAATTACTATCTAATGGAAGTTTTTTGGCCTAAATTGGTAACAATTAAATTGCGGTAATTAACATAATGTTTGTGGGTTGTCATGTTTTTCCACTCACCATATAGATAGTTGTACGTGTGTTATCTGAACTGGTTTTTGTGCCGTGGGTAACGCAAGAAACGGATTAAACTATTGTAGTACAATAGTATTCCCAGAAATCGTGTTCACATATCCAAATAACATTGGAATATTATTATTTTACAATATTATTGTATTTTGTTCAATGGATTATAAGTATGTAGAGTAGATGAGTATTAAACTTTGTGCAGTATTATTAGTTTAAAATTGCAAAGCACAGGAATATTTTAAATATACGAAACTATAGTTACCTGTAAGCTCTTTTTTCTTTTCGTTTCTTTTTTCTTTCTTTCTTTCTTTTTTTTACATATTTTTCGCTATCACTGCCTTCTTCACCATCGTCAAGTATTGCACACTGTGCTGCGTCCTGGTTGTTCAGAGCATGATTGTAGAAGTTTTGAATGTGAATGGACGGTATGTAACTGTACAGGAACAGTCGTCTTTCGCTTTCTCACGATTAATGGGTCGAAGCTCTGAATACTTACGAGATTTCTTTCATTTGAGTGGTAGTATATGCGCTAACGCTCTTACCCTTTGTGCGAGCGGTCCGGGTTCGATTCCCGGTGGGGCACTCAGTCGAAAAAGTGTAAAAGCTTTCTCAGGCCCACCATTCTGAAGGAGGTTTTTCTGGGTTTTCCTCATTCATACTAGGCAAATGCCGGGGTGGTACCTATTATATAGCTTCCTTGCCTCTTCCTTCCTTGTCTTTCCCCGGATAGGTGCTCGCCGATAGACGTCATCCCTCAAAATGTGACGGGCTAAATGGTCATAGATGGCGATAACCCAGAAATCTAATTCCTACATCCTTCATTTGGGTGGTTTTCCTTTCTTGCATACATTCACTTGCTCCCAGGTTTCAATATTACAGGAAAGCGATACCTCAAATATGAATGGGTTTTCTTCGGAAAATGGAAATTTTATCACATCTTGCAGCTTGATTGAGGTTCTGCTGATAGTAATGAAGGTGCGCTTGATCTTATCGCTAAAATCTCTTATAGTTAGGAGATTCGTTTGTTTCATGTCACACACTTGGAAAGGCTTCTTTCTACACCTCTTCTCCGAAACGTCCAACTACGTACCTGGAATATATATATGCATTACATGATTTCAAATGTAGTTCTCTACTACACGAAAATCTTCATCTGAAGGTAGCATGGGGAGTCCTGTAACTGGAAAGTGGTGTTCCACTCTTTCAAAACGTACCGTGCACACTATATGAATCCAGTAAGCGATCATCCTTCAATTCTGGTTTTGTCTGCCACAGTTGTCAGAAAAGGCAACAAGCCTTTTAGTTCAGATGCCATTTTTCTCGAAGTAATTGTTTAGTAGCCTATGATTTCGTCAGACCCTCTGCCAGCAAGCGTCTCATCCCAAAAGAAGACGAATCCTTGTTCTATGTTCGTGAAAGTGCACACTTAAGTCATATGCCCATAGTTTGCGCTTCTAGAAAGCTGGTCCCGTCGTTAGTCGTGGTATTGGGAGAGCTTGCTTTAGGCCAAAGCTAATGACATGCATATTTGCATCGTTCTTTGCAGCTTTTCTGTAGCTATTTAGATTGTCTTGCCTAGTTTGTGCTCGTCCTTGTTGAAGTTCAAGCTGAGTTTCTATCTCACATGTTGACACTCCATTATTTCGTAAATCCTGGATCTTCATCAACCCATTGCTTACAGGGTATGTGGAAAAACTTGATAATCCACACAAGTTAAAAAATATCTTTATTATGACTAAACATTCAATCAACACAATAATATAGATATTACGGAATATTGGTAATAACAAAAAATATACAAGACCTTTAATAACAAAATTATAATGACCAGCTACAAGGTTATCATTAAAACGTGGAAAAACTTGCTAACCAGCAAAGCACTTGACCTCGTAGCCTTTGACCTTGTGGAATTTCTTCGCTTACCTCGTACTTAGAAGACATTCGAAACGTTTCCGGGACCTAACCAGGATCCCTGTTACTGTCATCACAAAATGAACTATTTTCATCTTCACTCTGTGAAGGAAATCTCATATTATTCATTTTCCTTAAGAGGTTCAAAATCCTTCGTGTACGCTATTTTGACAAACAAGGGTAATCAAGTTTCCTCCGTACTAATCTGGGATGTGGATGGTTATAAAAAAGACTTGTACTGCCATCTGTATTAGGAATTTTGAACTGGAAGATGGTGAGTACCTTCTGCCGTCAACAACAATGCATAATAACGTATTAACTCAATTTTGATAAAATTGAGGGTTATCAACTTTTTCTACTACACCCCTGAAGATCAGCGGCACAAATCTGTCAACATTGAGGGGACGGGTAAGACCGTTCCCATAATCATTTTTTAAAGCGGTGTTCAAAATATTTATGAAGTTGAAAAACAATGCTGTGGAGCAGAGTTGTCTTCAACATTGGGAGGCGGGCAGATTTGAGGCTTATTATGGGGGACATCAATTTTGTCTCACTTTCCTTTGTGGCAATCGAACACAAATCATCTCATTTCTCTCTTCCCCCCCAAAAAACACATTTCAAATCGGATTATTGGGGGGATAGTCCCCCATTCCAAGATTGGAAGGGACATGTCCCCCCTCATCCCCCGGGATTTGCGTCAGTGATTAAGATGGTATGATTGATGATATAATAATATGCAGGTATCCTGCGCTCACAGTGAATTGAGTATAATAATAATAATAATAATAATAATAATAATAA
Organism: Thermobia domestica; assembly: GCF_964235325.1. Lineage (NCBI taxonomy): Eukaryota > Metazoa > Arthropoda > Insecta > Zygentoma > Lepismatidae > Thermobia > Thermobia domestica. The sequence goes on along the minus strand of NC_137466.1, from coordinate 130,365,638 downwards.
TAATAATAATAATAATAATGATAATAATAATTACAAATTTTGGAACGTATCATAATTATGTCTAAATTCTGCGAAAAAGATAAACATTATTTATTTGAAATCATGGACAGTGTACAACGATATTGTATATCTATTTTGTAATTTCTTCTATTTTTATATCTTGATTTTGGGCAACGGTGTATAAAAGTACACAATCTGTCGTGTAGAAGAAGAAGAAAAGAATGTTGTTGATTCTAAATAGAAAGAAATAAGATTTAATCTCAATAGTTGAAATATATATGTTGGTTTTATAGGTGTAATCTGCATTTATAGTTATCATAACAGCAGATAGTCGTTTATTTAAACGTTGCTATGACAACCGAAGAAAGAAAAGAATAATTAATGGAGTTTGGAGAATAAAGGTAATAGTGATATAAGTTGTCGTGCCTGATTTAATGTATTTTGACCGTGTTAACGTAAGTAAAAGTTACACGAACTGTGGGCTGCATGGTTCCTATATACGTTACAAGTGTATACAAGGATTTCTGTGTTTCTGAACTTAAAAAACACAAGGTTATGAGGAACGAGACGTACTGTTAATAACTTATCGTCGTTATCCTTATAATACTGTATGTTGCGTTTAATTGATTGATTAGTTTGGTTCATTTAACACATATATCACTCTGTGTAAGTTTCTTTTTAATATCATTTTAATTGTTTCTTAAACATAATGTCATTTTCTATTGTTGACAGTAATCCGCTGCCACAGCCAAAGGATGTGAATTCGGCGTGGACGCCAGTGCCTTCCATTAATCTCCAGTTAGACGAACTCCCTCATTTGGAAATCAAATCGCAAATGAAAATGAACTCATACTTTAGAGGATCAAATATTCAGTTTTGGAGATCGATGCCAGTGTACAAAAGACAGTGGTACCTCTCTGAGTGGCACTCGTTCACTAAGGACGAGCTCTAACAAAATATAAATCTTCTGAGTTTGTTATGGTGGTAAGGGCATTGCGAAATCAAATCCTGAAACAAATAGGTTCTAAAATAATTTTCATACAATAAATATTGTTGTTACACTTGTCAGTAATGGCTTCAGAAACATTCAATTGAGTGGGAGACTATTTTAGTTTTCAACTTGATTCAATTCTAAACCTTTCCATATATTCCATTAAACTAATTGTTGATTGCTGATTGTTTCAACAATGATTGTTTCAATTGGTGTTATGCGTAGCGAGAAAAGTGAAAGAACTTACATTAACATATATCATAAAAAGAAACGTAGCATCTGGGAAACAAGAGAGTAATTGATCAATAAACAAGAAATTACTTCAGATATTTGCGTAAAATACTCGATAAGCATGACTATAGTTACTAGCATGACTATAGTTACTATAATATGTAAATCATGTATCCCTTTTGTATATCAGGGTAAAAAAAAAAAGTTTCCTGGGACCTGCACTCGGAAATCCAATGTATAAATAAAAAAAGAAAACATCTACCTATGGTAACGCGCTTACGTGTAATATGAGATACAATAAAAGCAATATAATACCATTTCCAATTCTACACTTTTTTTAATCAAGTGTATAAAAGCTTAAAATTAAATGAATGTTTGGATACGAGCGTTCATACAATTGACCAAAGAAAGTACATATTTTCTGACTATTCGAAATAAGGGAAAACAGGAGGTAGATTTTCTAAAATTTTCCCAACTTTTACAGTGACATAAATGTTGAAATAACAGATAGTTTGTTTCGTTTTCTTACAAGTATACCAAGGACAGTGATGCATCAGCCCAGCATCAGATCTGGTCATAGCAATACTTTCTGTTTGACTTTACGTTTACTTTAATATAAAGCTAAAATTCTCTTAACAGGAAGGATAAAATATTTACCGCTCTACCTGCCTAGCTAATCATTCAATAATACTAATGTATGATGTTTATCTAACCTACTATGATTTTAAAATTCGAAATAAAGCAAGTAAAAGAAAATGTTAACGCATTTGATCTGATTTTTTTAAAAAATGATAATTTATTGATTTAACTAATTTCTTTTCTGAAGATGTTTCTTGCCTGTGTTGACTTGAATCTAGAAAATGTAAATTCAAATGTACTATTATGTTTGTTATTACAAATGAGCTATACATATATATTTGTTATAGAAAAAACAATTGCCTAAACCGAAAACTCCCTGTAAGTTTGATAAAAACAGAAAAATAAATTGCAAATATGTTTCTGAACATGTAATTTCTAAGTCCTTTCCTCTGCACAACTTTCATTTGAAATAAATAGGTTAAGTGTACACAAAATTTGTGTTAAATACACATCAAAACACAATAAAATAAGGTCAAACGAAGTTGGGTTTATTACTTCTTAGTTACAAGTACAAAAAAAAAAAGTTGTTTCTTGTTGAATATTAGTTACTCGAAATGATGAACGAAAAATACTAAAATCAAACAAATTGTGAATTCTCGTATTCTCGTTGCTGTGTTTTCTCCTTGCTTTTAGGGAAGTTAATACTTAGAATGATTACTCAAAGTGCTAAATTACAATACAGCTCCTTTCCAACATAATTATTATCAGAGTTGTTATTAATCGAACTCCAGCGTAGATCCATATGTAAAATTCCAAAAATGTTCATGTATAAAGAATATAAATGTAATGCTGCTTTTTCCTATACGCTAAAGTGAAAACAGTATAGGATTTTATCTATAATATCTCAAAAGATATCACTGATACATGTACATAAATACACTTGTGAGAGATACAAGTACTTCTTGCTTACTTCTGATGTGTTGACTTCATAAAGCAGTTCAGGAACGAATTCAACTTTCGCTGCGATCCACGTGGCTTATATTTTAATAAAATGAATTAGTGCAGATAGTTAACAACACAATTTAATCGGAATAGAGCAAAGTACTCTTATCATTGATAACAAAAAAACAAAACTTCAACACTATGTTCCAACAATTAATTATTCAACAAATAAAATATGAAATGTCAAAATCTAAACTAACTTTAAATACGCTTGCATTTGAGTAAATGATTACAGAATCTTTACTTGTGATACGTAAACATTGATTGGCGAAAATTCCGGAGAAAATATTTAAACATTAAGAAAATTAATAATAAGAATTATTCATTATTGTAGAGGACAAAGAAAATAATAGGTAATTCCAAAACTCTGTCCATATACTGTAACAAAACACTCTTAATCCCCTTTCTTTCCGGATGATCATTCGGGGCAATAATCCATACTTGAAAGAAAAAAGTACAAGTCTAAACCTCCAAAACATAGACCTGACCTCCAGCTCCGGGAAAATAATCCTGAAACAAAAGGTAGGGAGAGTTTTCGCCGGTACTGTACTGAAAGACCGCTTAGCGTATCCTGATAATGAATATATCTCACTCTCTCCTTTTAATTTACTAAACTTCGTTCAAAAATTATTTCAGTTGTTCAAGGATATTACTTAGCAATGACAAATGTAATATTTCAAATAACAAGGACAAACAATTTATTATAAATAAGGGAAACAATAATAAAAAAGAGAGGAAAAATAACAGTACACAAAATAATTAATAGGGCAATCCAAAAGCAGAAAAATCACAAAAAGCATATCAGCAACTCACATATGGTTGGTACCTTGAACATGGTTGTGGTTGTCTAAGGGTCCAAAAGAAACTAATTTTAAAAGCATAATTTTAAAAATAAAGCATAATTTAATATATATATAGGCCAATAGCACAATTCTTAGAAAATTCTGTTTAACTACAAGTTAACAATAACATACTGTATTAATATTTTTAAAACCGATATTTACAATGCAAAATCTTTGAGAACACAACAATGCAACAATGAAAAGCATATTTTTATTTCTGTAAACTTTTTGCTGTAATCCTTTGAAGTGGAGAAAAGAAAATAGGAAAAGAACAGGAAAACTTTGTGCACAAGAACTCCACACTATATTGTTATGTGTACCTCTTGAACCTGAGCACTTTCTGTACTTTTTGGTGCATCTATTACTTTCTGTATATATGCACCTCTAAGGCGCACACAAGTGATTAAAAAACTGACTCGAGTAAAGCATATTTCTTTACAGTGCATTAAGTAGAAAGTTCATTAAATATGAAGGAAACTGGTTGCATAACATATTAATAAATAGATCAATATATTTAGAATATTTAATGTATAGTAAATATTATACATTATACACGATTAATGTAAATCAATAATTGAAATTAAAAATAAAGCATAATGTGGGTTGCTCTAATAATTAACAATAGAATAAATAGTAAAACCGTTATACAGTTCCCAATGGAATAACCTAGAAGACATTTTTCACAAAGCGCATTCCAACATAGCCTACGACAAATTCTAATTGTTCGTGTCTATATATGTCAATCCTTGATAATCATTTTAAATACATTGAGTATACTCATGGATATCCTTATGACAAAATATCAAGCCATTTTTACACAAAGAATAAATATTTAACGTAACAGATGTAAAGAAACACACACTACGTACCTCATTTTCCAACCAACTGACAATCGACGTCAGTTGATCCGTGGCTTCCATTCCGGGTTCGAAACTAAGCAATCATAATCAGGAATTTAGATCACGAGGCTCTCCTTATTTTACATTACCATCTGGTACCAGATCTTTCAATGTATCTTCTCAATTCTAAGAGGAAAGGACAACAGGACATATATTGTAAGGTTCCGCATGTCCCCATAACATGCGATAATCATGTGTACTACACGTGTTAATAATAAACAAAAACAACGCAGACGACGGACCCGAAGAGGAGTCGCCCACATTCGCCAGCAATCGGCAAGACTGAGATCACCGATGGCAGCCGACACTCCAGGATAAAAGAGAGCAGCACGCATCTTCGAGCATCAATCTATCCAGGTTGATCAAACCACCTAAACCCCTCTCACGACGCTTGGTCACCGAGAGGAACATCAGCTGCAAAAGCCCTAAGACGCTTGGTCATTGGGTTCCTTTCTTTATCTTACCCAAATTATTAGTGGAACTGCTTTTGTATACCTTTTGTATTTAAGAAGACAATTTTATAATAAAAGGTGATGGGAAAGTCCAAATTCCCGTCTACAGTAATTGCTCTACCTCTTTATACTGAAAGAATTTTACAGTATTGAAAGATCTATTGTAGGAAAATATCTACATCTATTGAAAGAAATATATTGTAGGTTTCTTACTGGAACGTTTATTTATGAAATATGAGTAAAATTGTTTGAATAATTCCTGAGAAAATCATCCGGGAAAAATTCATCCCATGAGTAAATTACACTTTCTGGATTTTTCACAGAGCAAACGACTTATATAGCAGTATAGGATTGTTAATGAAATATTGATTCATGAAACATGAACAAAACCGTTATAGCCGTTTACGAGAAAATCACATTTAATTTTCACCCTTCAGTAAAGTACTTTTATTTTTAGGGATAGGAAGAAAATTCGGAAAATCGTCGTGGAGAATCCTATAAAAGCCTCAAGTTAAAAATTTGGTCTCGATACGTTATACAGTATCATTTCTAGAGAGTGTACATTAGGAGGAACGGACGAATAGACAGACACTTTTTGTGTGTAGGGACTACGGAACTTGTAAACCCGTTGAAATCTCAATTTGACTTTAAGTTTTAACGAATATCGCATTTTTACTGTAACAAACACCCATATTATATATATTGTAAAATTCTGTTAAAGCAGGTAGTAGGTAGAGCAATTACACACGGGAATCGTTTTCTTCCACTACCCGTTTTATTACAAAATTCCCTGATACAATACAGTTAAACTAAATAAGTACAAAGTTCATTAAAATTTAGGAAAAGTACATATGTAGTTGTTCTTAGGCCGGATTTTCAAGGGAAGGATTCCTCACAAAGCTCCGCTGCAAGCTTAGTAATGTTGGTAGGTTTCTCAATGCTCCATTGCAAGCAGAAAGAGTTTGGAGTCCCACAGAACTCCACGGCAAGCTAGGCGGGAAAGGAGAACCACGAAGCTCCCGCTACAAGCTGGGTGGTTTTGTGGTAAGGAATCTTTCAAAGCTCCATTGCAAGCTACAAGAGGAGTTAAGTTCCCAACAGAGCTCTACTGAAAGCTAAATGGGAAGGAGGCCTTAGAGTTCCGTTGCAAACTAGGAGGCTTGGGTTAGGATAAGGTTCCCTAAAAGTCCCACATCAAGCTGAGAGAGGGGACTTTATCAGCCAGTGAGTGATGCCAGTTGTGTCGATCCTCTGAATTTTATAGCTGCTACTGTATAGCGGTGGCTCTGGTGTTCCTCTTCCATCACGTGGCTCCTGTCGTCTGCTTCTTATAGTGGCTTATAGTAAATGCACGTAGTATTGTTTCTAAACAAAAGTACATTTTTTTACGACATTTGCGTTAATTCCTAATAATAGACAATCGCGGAAATAGATGTCTCTGCTTGCACTATCACTTGCCTGTATAATGAAGTAGTTGAATAGCTACATAAATGTGGTGTGTAGTTTGGAATGGTTGCTGGGAGAACTAATAAAAATATTAAATGTAAATAATCAGAATTTTTAGTTAACCACTTTTTTAGTCTATAACATACAGCAGGCCGAAGGCTTAGGGGAAACAACTAGTAATAATTACTCATAGTCACAAGCAAGTGTGATTTTATACAATTGTTTATTTAAATAATTTGGCGTTTGATGGCGTTATTTTGAGTTTTTGAGATTATTGTACTATTGTTAACCCTTAAATGCATGATTTTTATCTTTAAAAAAGTACCATGAGTAGAATTTAACGTTGTAAATTATATGAAAACAAATTTTAAACCCTATGATCAAAATTTAGGTTAATAATTTATTATTAACTATTTGTAGCTATTTAGCTACATAATGTAATTTACACTTTGAAATCGTGTCACAATACCTACTTCGTGGTTAGCGTTTGTTTTTAGTTTTAGTAATATTAAATGTTAGAAACTTCTTTTACACATTCACAGATGTTAGATATGTATATATTTTACTATAAAATAACTAAAAGATAAGACATAACTATCATTTCACACACACAAAAAAGTTTTGTAGTGAAAGAAAACACAGTTCTTCAGAGGCCTTAACAGCATTATAGAATATAGAATGCTTTGATATAGTTTTTTATTCTTGTGGAAGCATAGTGCAACCCCACACTTGTTTCATTTGACTCAGGAGAATTCTTTACATCCAGGAAATTTGCATCTTTGTCGTATTTCCAAGTGTGAAGGGAGATGTCCTATTTGGTCTTGCCTTACATCTCTTGGAGGCATGTGTGCTGTGGGTTCTTGGCTTTACTTGAGTCTGCTCCTCCAGGACGTTGCTTGGTCTTCCACGTTTAGGTCCGCAGATACCAGACTGACATAAGCATTGAGCAATTTTCATGCGAAATTGACTAAATTTCATAATCGTAGTGGTACCCTTGCTTTCTTCTGATCGTCTATACAGAATCCACGAATTCACAATTTCCATGTCTAGAAGATGATAGAATAGCCTAAGATACCTCTTTCAAGATCTCATAAGTATTTTGTCTACCCATAATGGTATCAAACAAGTCAACTCCTCCCATGTGTCTGTTGTAAAGTTTTATTACTTGTGAACATGACACATTAAAATTCAACATATCAGAATAATGTTCCATTCTAGGAACGTTTGTTTGTAGCACTTGTAAAAACGGAATGTATACAAGCTGCAACAAAATGCACTTGCAAAAAGAAACAATTATTGTGAGATTTATACGCAAGAACTAAGTGTGTAGCTAATCAACTACACGGTGCATTGAAGGGGTAAGTATTCTGCCTATTGGCAGGTTCTGGAAATAATGACGATTTTTTTTTTTTTTTTTTTTTTTTTAACTTCAGGTTAGGGCCTGGAATTGTTTCTTCCACGTTTCTCGATCTTAATTTCCACTGGTTCTCACTTTCCAGAGAAAACTGAAGTTCTTAAGATAGTCTCTCTTTTAATATATATATATATATATATATATATATATATATATATATATATATATATATATATATATATATATAAATTACAATATATTTATATCATTTTCACTTTTTATTCAAATTATCTTAATATTTTATAGATTTAGAGGATTGGTTGTAATCATTATTATTTTAGTGTGTTTCTGTGTTGAACTGATAAAAGCAAAATCTCAGCGTTTAAGTAAGTTTTGTTCAATAGAATCAATAATGATAATAATTTTTTGTATGTGTATGATTTTTTAATGATGTTTTTGCAGTTTAAAAATATTTTCAGTGTTAATTTTATTTCATTAGCCTGTACTTGCTTGATGGTCTTTGACGCCTCTAAGAAGAATTCGCCAGCAATAATCTCTTACATCTGCTAAAAATTTAAAAAAAATAAAAATAAAATAAAAAATGTAGATTTGATTCAACAGATTTGCAATATGTTATTAATACACATACTTTCTCTGTGTATTTTTAACTTATTACCAGCGTCACAGAACAATAAAACAATATTTTTGTTTACAAATACAAAATCACGTGAGAAAAAGAAAATGGGTCTGGTGAAAGTGCCTGCGAGTTTCCTCCACTGCTGTACAAGGTTAAGATTCCCATAAATAACAATACTCTATGAACATTGGCATCTCTGGCATGTAAAATTGGGGGGGGGGGGGACATCAAAGGAAATGATATAACTGCTAGTGAGTATCTAAATAAATTAAATTAAAATAAAATATTGAATATTTCGTATTTCAAAATATTGGGGGAGACGCGTCCCCCCCGTCTCCCCGCCAGAGACGCTCATGTCTATGAATAAATGACTCTTCTAATGTCTGCACAATTGCAACTCAAGCCTTGATCCTGTATTGCGGATGTCATCTGCAGTAGTACAAGTACTTATTCGCTTAACATGAAAATCTTTAATGTGTTGTAATGCACCACTAAGGCATACTGAAAATATGAAAAGAAACATTTCAATCAGAATTCGAGAACTTGAAGGGTCCCTAAGAGCTCTCGATTATATCACCTGGTTACTTATTAAACAAGTTAGTTCCGTGTCACTTTTTGTGAAGCTACGGTATACTTCTAAATTATAGGAGTCCAATACTCCAGACACCACGTAGGAAAAATTTAGGGAGGGTTCCAATACTCCAAGCCATTACGTCTATATAATATTGAATGGGTATTATTCTTGTTAGGGTATCAAAGATATTGATTGTTCACAAGGTGCTAAGAAGTCGTAGTAACTAAAGAAAGGCGTTACTATGAATATAAATAATGAAAAATTGTGTTGTGATAGGAATGTGAGCCATAAGTGGCTGAAGTTATACGTATGTTTAAGAGAAGCTAGAGCCAAATGTTGGTATTGATATATGGGATTGATGAGCCAAGAGTGGCTAGTGATATCTTAAGTTGAAGAGCCAAGGCTTCTGATATTTTTAGGTATATGGTAAAGCCAGGTGTGGCTTATGTTATTGTACTAGTTTTGGGGATACAGAAAGGTTTCTGTATTAAATGTACTGGTATAAGTCAATTAAAGGTAGACTGTAAACAACAAGCGGTATAGTCGTTCATTGATAGACTGGTAGATTTTGAAAGTTAAGTAAAAGTAAATATTTTGGGCTTGTAAAAAAATTAAACAATAACCTAACAATTCTACACCCGAAAAAACGATAAGTAATTGCAAAATACTTCCACCTATATTTTCAAGCGGAAAAAAATACAGAACTAGATTGTTTTTTTTAAGAGTACAGATGAAGTGAAAGATTAAATTTTCATGCTACATCAATCATTTTTTCTGTTAAATAAGTACATTTTTATTGAGAAAGTGTAGAAATGTATGTTGAATTATGAGTTTTGGGGGTGTGGACCCGGTAATCCTCCGTGGATGCGCCCGTGCAATACTCCAGCCAGAAGTAATACATTTATTAGTTCCGGTTTCAATAAACAGATGAGGGAAACGATAACCTACCCTTGGAACGTTGAGTCTATACCGAAAGCGATTTATCACTCTCTCTTACAGTTTCTTCTCTGTGGAAATCGAACATTAAAACCATAAACGACAGAACTACTAGAACTTCGGTTTCAATGCGGGATTTTAAAATATAGAATAAACCAATTCTTTGCACTTTAAATCCAAATCTACTTATTAGTGCTTTCGCTTCATAAGAATCAATATTGAAGCCGGAAGTCATAGTGGACTTCAACTATTTCCGGTTTTAGTAGAATTATAAGAGTTGAAAAGAGGTCTATATATCTATAATACTGAGTCCATATTAAATAATCTTTTCTTGGTATCCGTTTCCATTTTTGTTGCATTGCGACTAACATTAAAATCGAAATGGAAGATTGCTACCACTTCCGGCTTGAATGTTGCAAAATACATCAAGTTTTGACTCACGTAGTACACTAGTTCAGAAATAAGCCACCGCAAATGCTAGCGGTAGTTGCAGAAAAGATGACTGCCTTTACTGGTTCCGAGCGTGCTAGCTGTGTGTTTTGGTTTGAAGAGTCCAAATCTGCGACAACTGTGTAACTTTTTTTTTTTTTTTTTTTTTTTACGAAGTATGGAAGAGATTTACCCAAGGCCTACTCTTTATCAGTGGCATAAGTGTTTTATTGAAGCTAGATGTTCGGTAAGACAACAAATCTTCAGGTCGTCCCCGTACCTCTGAAAATGTAGAGGAAGTGAGACTTCAGATGAAATGTGTACCGCATCACCAATGGAATACACATTGAACGTTTTTAGGTATAAGGTTTAAAAAAAACTTGTATTTTGCTGCAAAATGACACCAAAATCATGTCTGTAATTAAATTAATACATCAATATGAGTTTTCAAATTTGTAAAGTCCACTTTGATACACCCTGTATAAGGACAAAGATGGAACCTATTCTTGTGATGCTGAGCTCTGATACCTCTCAGCAAACGAACGAACATAGCCGTTCTAAAACAATTCTGTTACTTAAACATAACATAGTTTGGAAAACTAGTAAAAAACAACTAGTTAAAGATACTATCTGAACGCTGTATCATGTAGTCGTATAAATCAAGAGAAAAAGGTATGATCCCACATGCAATGTGAACTCAGTTGTAACTTCGATTTGATGGACTGAATATACGTTTACAAATATGTGTTATATTCCGTTCGCCTGTATGATGTAATATTATATTGTGTTGACGATTGAAATAGGTTATATGGTGCTTCTGTTTAATATTTCCGCTGTATTGAAAAGAGTCAAGGTCTCTCAGATTCATATCAGAAAGTATCTCACACCAAATAAATTTAATCCGGAGAAGTTATATATATATATATATATATATATATATATATATATATATATATATATATATATATATATATATATATATATATATAATTAATACTATTTCTCACATTTTTGTTACTTCTTGGACTCTTGAAAGAGGAAGAGAACAAACAATTTCCCTAAAAGGACAATAATATCAAATGTTCAATATATTACTAATTTTCCAGTGTGGACATCCGCTTAAAGAAAACGATCAACTTATATCTAGATTAAAACAGAAAACTAGACCCGTCCTTGGATTCGGAGCACGTTAACACGCAAATATTGTATTTTATTTTTGTATTGTAACGTAGTGCATTGTAACATTAGTGTGAAAGTTACAAATTGAGTTACAGTTCATCATGACTGCATAACGGTTTATCCTTCGAGAATGTTCCGAAAATTCATATTAGTGATATTATATGGTAAGTAATTTGTACAGTAAGATACTTCAAATATGATGTGTAACTTCTTTTTCGTCCTTCATTTGATTTTTTAAAACAAATTAACCACAAGAACAGTGCTTATATATTATACGTGATCGATAAACTGATTTAATCTTGTCAAACTTGCATTAGGTAGACTTTGACGAGGTTAGTATGCATATAAAATATTATGCATACTAATAAGTTTGCAAATAATATGCAAACTTTGTAAACTTCCAGTTTAGAAGCATTTCTTGTACACAAGAAATAGTCCAGAGCCGTAGTAGATATGCTTGTTTGCTAATCCACATCCCTTGGAACGTGGGCAGGGAAGCTAAGATAGACCACCGATGCATCAAAGTACTCCTCATTTTAACCTAATGAAGTTTCCCAACATAATCCTGGCAACTATGCACAGGGCAAGGGGAATAGTTTTCTATCTGAGTCATTTTCCAGTCACTGGCAGATCACATTTTACGAATTGAGAGTCTACCCAATGCACCACACATCAAACACTCTCGTCTTCACGTTGAAATTATCCGCTTTGAATCTTTTCATTGACCATTAATCAATGATCCATAAAATAGGATAGTTTCTTTCTACAGGCTTCTTTCGCCAATCACATCTTTGGTTTTATATCCCTTTTGCATTCTACATTCTCCGTAACAATACAAACCACATAACCAAAATCTAGTCTCCTATTTAAAACTAGTCTACAAATTTCATTAAGTACGAACTTCCCTAATTGTAACCCCTGATAGTACTAAAGGAGTATAACCAAGCTGTACATCTTTCTATGCACACGATAGTATATTCTTCTTTCAAGTTTCAATTTAAGCACCTAGGGGCCGCGGTGGCTCAGTGGTAAAGCGTTCACTTCTGGTGCATGGAGTCCTTGGTTCGATCCCAGCTCGCGCCAAGTGAACTTTGTGGTGGACAAACACCGTGTGAGTGGGTTTCCTTGGGGTACTTCCGTTTCCTCCCACTTTCTTCATTCCACCATTTTCATTCATTTCTCATCATCACCGTCTCCTTTAGCCTATCCGGCATAACCGTGGGACGTAAAACTAAAAGATTTCATTTCATTTTTCAATTTAAGCACCCCCTCCTGCAAATAAAGGAAACAGGAAAGAAACACATAATTACAATATAAAAGCGCTGATATAGTGGTTTGGCAACGATACCAGTGATAGAGTGGTTTAAAGGTTATGATAACTTTCCTACAAATTTAATTAAGTATGATTTGCACTTTCTTTGAGGTTCTTCATTATTCGATCTGTTCTGTGAACTAAAATCGCTAAGGGAGTAAGGACGGAGTCATCCCTAAATTTAAGAAAATTGTCAGTGTTTGTCTTTTCAAAAAATTCAGTTTTTTATGAAACATGGAGTGCGTTTAACTTGAGGCTTAAGAATATCCCTATTCATTGGGAGGTTGAGATAAGTTAATGGTAAGTCGATTAATACTTTAACAATTTAAAAGTATCCCTTTCTTCTACAATATGGGAACTACTAGTGCCACATGTGGCGAAAATCGTTTTAGGAGATTGAATGTGAAATATCTAAACAAGTGAGGAAATTGAGGATACACAGTTCGGGTTTAGGAAAGAAAAGAGAATCAAACACATCATTGAAGGCTGGAAAAAAGTTTATTTACAAAAAAGAAGAAATTTATGTCGTGTTTACAGTAATAGAAAAGGCTTTTGAACGACTGAAGTAGATTATCTCAATGAAAATGTTTGAAAAAGAAGACAATTTGAAAAAAAAAATAAAATGTTTAAGAAAGAAAGAGACAAGAGTAATGGTGATTGGAACTAAGAATGCAATAGAATTGTCCAACTCAACCTGTAAATGGTGTCGTTTTAGTTGCAAAACCACCTTATCAATGCAAAAAGTTTATACATATTGTCATAGGAGTTTTTTGGTTTGCGCTAAATTCAAACTTGCAGGCAGGAAGATGCTACCATGAACGAAGAAAAACATAAAAACCATTACTCTGTGATAAGAAATTTAGATTGTTAAGACCTCAATATTGTTTGATGAAATGTTAAAGTAGATTTACTTAAATGTGTTCTGGAAAAGAATTAAGTGTAAATTTGGTATACCTTAGTTAAATTTTTAGAATGCTTTTCGTCAATATTTAGACTTTTGTCAATTTAGACTTGGTTGCAATTTCGTCTGAAGTTTTTATTTCAAGGTATGATCTGGTATCATGGTCACTAAATCATTTACGGTGTGTCAAAAGTCCAGGACCGTAGACAAACTTCGTTATGAGTAAAAATCCGGAAAAAAATGGAAAGAAAGAAAAGTTGTTGGAAATATGTGATTTTCAATCTAAAATTGTCGATTATATGGCTCTGCACTGGTACGGCGCTCTGCGTTAAATAGTAAAACAACGTTTCCAGTTCAAGAAGTTGTTTGCACGGACATACAAGGAAAATGAGCACGCAAAAATTACACAGAAAACGTACACACTCTTGTGTGAGGGAACCTAGAATACTTCGAATCAGTTTTCCAACAGTGATATATTGTTGGTATAGTGGAAACCCAACGGAACAGCCTGCTGAACTGGCAACGTTGAATTTTCATTTAACATAGGGTGTCTTGCCAGTATGGAACCCAAATAGATGACGTAATTGAAAAAAAAATCCACCATTTTAGACAGGAGCGTCATTTCAAACTTCGCTTGAGGGGGGGCAAGGGCACCATTGACATAAGATTTTCACGTTTTGTACTAGTACATCAGTAGACAATCGATTAAAGTATATGTATTCCTAAAACTCTTGGGGGGCAATTGCCCTATCCTGTCCCCCTAAATGACGCCCCTGATTTTAGATGAAAAACTACCTGTTTCCAACAATTTCCCTCTCTATTTTTTTAATCCTTACTCAAATAGAGTTTGTCTATAGCCCCGGACTTTTGATACACCCTATATAAGTTTATACTAATACCATAATGTCTTTCAACTTTACGGAACTTTCCTGTTTTTATCCATTATTTTTATTTCAACAATTCTTCTATCATCAATTACTTGCATTAATCAGGTGTCTCTTTTACGCTACTACCTAGTAAACAAAGCAAAATGTTAAATTATAGATTTTACTCATTACAGATTTATTAATAAACCTAATAAAAATGTTTGGTTTGTTCTCTAAAGCACTCCAGAGTAGTGGTAGGATTCCAAGGAGTGGTAGGGGTGTCATTCCTCAGTGTGAACGAGCAGAGAGAAATACAACATGGGATCCATATTGCTTGATTTCGCAACAAAATAGAACATTTGAAAATTACTCAACGTTGAGATGTTTTATTATAGTTAAAGAAGTTAATCATTTATGTAAGTACTGTGAATTCTTTACAATATAAATCAAAATACACATGAAGAAGTCGTAACACTCTTATTTGTTCATTTGAATAAAACTGAAAACAGGGTAATAATATTAGAAGTTCGAGGTGCTACCCAAAATATCCGAGAATGTCATTGTAAAAATCATAAAAGTATGCTTACGTCCTAATGTCATCCATCACCTTCAAAGTAGTCCCCTCTGGCATATATCCAACGATTTCAGCGTTGTTTCCATTTTTGGAAGCACTCCGCAGGGTGAAAGGTGCTGCAATTCCACTTTGATGTCTTCAATGGAGTCAAAACGTTGCCGTTTCAACGCAAATTTTATATTCGGGAACAGATCGAAGTCTCACGGGGCTAGGCCAGGTGAGTAGGGAGGGTGGGACAAACTTCGCTTGGAATTCGTCTCATGTTCAGTTCATCTGATAGAATTCGTTGATATGTACCGTACGACAGTCGAAGTCTGTTTCAAACATTGTGAATTGTCTGCCTTCTGTTTTCGCCAATCACATCATGCACTTTCATGATCATTTCAGGTGTTATGCATGTTGACAGTCGACCAGAATATTTTTAATCTTCCACAGACTCGCGGCCTTCTTTGAAACGTGTCAACCACTCAAATGTTCGTGCTTGACTCAGTGCACCCTCACCAAATGCCTCTTTCAGCATGTGATGGATTTCGGCTGCAGTTTTCTTCAATTTGACATAGAACTTGATGCAAATCCGTTGCTCCTTAACGTCAGCCATTTGACAAACCGCAGAAGCACTGAAACTCGTCCTGACACGCACAACTTACAACTGAATGGGCCAAAGATGGCGCAACTTTGTGTTGCAATAGCTAATACGTGTATCTCGAGACATCTAAAGACGGAATGTGGTACTGCTACTAACTTGCCCGGTAAAAAAAAAAAAAAAAAAAACTCGGATATTTTGAGTAGTATCTCGTATAAGTTTCACGGAATCAAAACGTATTATAAAAACATGTACTTCTTAGTTGTGTGTTTTAATATTCTTACTAAAACCCTTGACTGAATGAAACTTACACCGAAGTTCGCTTTTACTAACCAGTGAACTGTATAAATTTATGCAGTTGCCAACCATGAGAGCCTTAGTCCACGGGAAAAAGCAATCAGATGAAAGTGTATCACCTCTTTTAACATATCTATATAGAAAACTGCGTTCGAACGTACTGTGTAAAAACTTGAATTACACTCATACCTTAACGTGCAATATTTAAAATTTTCAAATTTATAATTTGTTTGTGGTCTAACATGAGACCATTGAAACATTTCACATGTTTATGTGAAGAACAGAGTGATGAAGTTTACACAAAAAGATTTCACTGTTTCCTTTATTCTGATCATTTTCGTCGCTCATAAAAAAAAATGTTTTAAATATGTGGATTCTCTATGAAACTTGGAAATGCTGGTGTAAGTATGAATGTACTCGCACTATAATAATTGTTTTATCATAAATATCAAGCATGCTTGCAGTAGTATTTTGGTAACAGATCATCATTGTCACAATACCGACAGCAATAGTGTGATACTAACCAGGGATGATATCGAAACTGCACCTTGAATTGGGAGACATTCTATATATTTCCTGATAGGACTTCTCGAGCAAGTTCCAAAATAGATGTTCGTTTCGTGCCCGGAAGTGACCCCGCCTTCGCAGGGGCTAAAATATACAGAACATTTTTACCTATTTTCTATAGCAGGTGTACATAAAGTACGTTGCTACCCCTAAAAGTTGAAACCTATGCTAAAACGCCAAAACAGCTGTTTCATCATTGTAAAAGCATAACTTAACGAAGTGAAAATATTTGCCCCAGGGTCCGCGCAGAGTCCCAGGTGGGGTCCAACTCAAAATTTGCAATTAAAAAGAGGGGCAAGTAGCATATCATTTGAAAGCTAGTGTTAAAACAAAAACTATAACAGAAGTCTCACAGCTCAATGCAAACTCAAGGTTGTATCCGGAAGATTATTGCTAAACATATAAACGAAACGCAATATTAGTTATGCCTGTACTCATAAACTTCAAGCACCTCCCAAATAAAATTAGGACTTTTTAGCGAAACAATCAGAGAGACCCCTCCCAAAGTACTTTCCTAAATCCGCTACTGATTATTTGTATAAATTGGTATTCAAGGTTGTATCCGGAAAATTATTGCTAAGTCATTGCACAACTAAAATATAACAGAAATGTGGAAGTACGGTTTGACGGATATATAGAAAAACGTAAGTTTAACTTTTGCGCTAGAAGCTAGAGTACTACCGTAAGCTCTTAGAAATGAAATACGGATGACAAACTAAAATGATCTAGAGAAGAAAAAAAAGTTGATAACTCAAAAGTTAAAATAAAGTTAAGTAGCTTCTAAAATTGCCCTCAAATACTACATTCTTCATGTTAGCTTTAATTCGTAAAACATGTGCTCCATCCATCTTGATGGTGAATTTCAGAGCGAAATGTGGCATTTAGGTCATGGAATTCTTATCTAACTATAGAATATACTATAAGAAAGCTATTTAGATAGAAAAATCATAAAAATGAAAAAAGCCAAAATTTCCAAAATTCTTGTTTTTTTTTTCAAAAAAGTCGGCTTTTTATGTGAAAAAACCATCGATTCAAAAAAGCCGGCTTTTTTGCATCTCTAGTTTCTGTATAAGTTTTTGAAGTTTTGATGTAGGTAAACACCCATACCCAGACATTTTTGTTAGGTGGAGTCCAAAGGTTCAGGAAGATCAATACGACAAGACCCTACGTCTGTATAGTATTGAACCTGAGTTATTCTCTACCCCGAAAAACGATAAGTGTTTGAAATCCTACCATCCATATTTTCAGAAAAAAAAGATAGAACTAGATTGATTTTGTAAGAGAAGACAGAGATACAGAGGAAGCGTAAGATCAAATCTTTATGCAACATCAATCATCTTTGTGCTAAACAAGTATAGTTTATTAAGAATATGAACACATGTATGTCGAGTTACGAAGCTTTTTTGGAGGGAGGAAGCGAGTTCGAACTGGTGGATTCCTATTAGTGCTGTCGAAATCGGTTTTTGAAAAAACCGAAAACCGGTTCTTGAAAAAAGTGAAATTTCATAAAACCTTATATATCTTAACAGACGGTATAAGTGAAAACGTCTTATTCTTCCATTGTCATTATGACATTTAAATAACTCCTAGCATCTTTAACTGCTCGCTAATTTATTTATTTATTTATTTTTTTTTTTTTTTTTAAAGAGAGACGTTCGTGTTCTTTGTCTTTTCAGACAAAATAGCTTCATAATGTGCTAGGATGCAGACCTAATCTCAGGAGCGCACACACGGGAGTCCATCGGATCCGGACGCTTCCCCAAAACTTCCTGACTCAACATACATTTGTACACTTTTTCAATAAAACAATAAATGTTTGACAGAAATTCTTGATATAGCATGAAATTTTTATCTTACACTTCATCTGTACTCTTTCTCTTATCAATGGGGGGCGCGGTGGCTCAGTGGTAGAGCGTTCACCTCTGGTGCTTGGGGTCCCGGGTTCGATCCCAGCCCCCGCCAAGTGAACTTTGTGGTGGACAAACACCGTGCTCGTGGGTTTTCTCGGGGTTCTCCCGTTTCCTCCCACTTTCTTCATTCCACCATTTTCACTCATATCTCATTATCACCGTCTCCTTTAGCCTCACCGGCATAACCGTGGGACGTAAAACTTAAAGATTTCATTTCATTTTTTCTTTCTCTTATCAAAACATTCTAGTTCTATCATTTTTTTCTGAAAATATAAGTTGAAGTATTTTACAATTACTTATCCTCTTTTCGGTAGCAGGATAATACCCGTTTAATATTACACAGAAGTACCGGCTTGTAGTATTGGACCCACCCCCAACAAAAATTTCTGGGTGAGCGCCTGTCGCTATGTATCCATATTTGTCAATATTTAAGTACGCTAGAATTTCTATCATGTGCTACTGTGTAGCCAAATATAATGGTGCATGCCTTTGGATCGTATGGTCCCAAGCTGGATTCCTGGTGGGACTATAGCATTTTCCGCATTGACCTACCATTGTTAGGTAAATGGGGAGCTATTTGTGTTAATATTGTAAAACTTTGTCCCATATAGGTTATAGGTAGAGCGTTAATAAAAAAGAGCGTCCGGAATCGACTCCCACTACCGGTTTTTATTATAGAAGTTTCACTATAAATTATTTTTACAAAATACTATACAAATAATTTCTCTAAGTTTGCAAGGTTAGTTACAGGTAGTCTTTGACCGTAAGGTTGCAGACAGGATCTCTACAGAGCCCCGAAGCAGGCCAAGCAGAGTGGAGTTAGGGACCCTATGCTCCGTGGCAAACACAGAGACGGTTAAGTGGCCAACAGAGCCCCGAAGCAGGCTAAGCGGCTGAGGTTGGGATTCCCAGACAGAGCCTCGAAGCAGGCTAAGCCAGGAGATAGGATAGACGTAGTCCCGAAGTAGACTAGAGGCCCTGGGGTTAGGTTACTCCTAATGTTCCGTGGCAAACAGTTGTGGAGGGACACCAGAAAACTGGTACCGAATTGCCGTCGTCCAGTCAGTTTAAGTAGGTCCTTGGGTGGCGGTGGCGCTGCTACTCCGTTGATATCGCTGCTCCGTGGGAGAGGCTAGAAGTCCGTCGTCTGCAAGTGATAGTAGAACCATTTGGTGTGGAGTCCTCTTGCTAAACCACGTGGTGCTGTTTGTAAACACTGGCGTGTAGAATTGTTTATACGCAACACCATGTAGGACATTACAATATATATCGAACTTAGGTCCAGTAAAACAATGGCATTGGAGGTCAAAGCACTAATCGCTCATCACTTGGGCTTTTCGTAAACTATATTGATAAGGATATTAGTATTATTGTCATAAATGTCAAATAATTTGAAAAAAGACAATATTGCATACGTAATTTTACTAGTGGTTAATTATATCATAATTTACGTTTAATGTACAATATATTTTGCTTTAAAAAATCTACTCTTATTATTCTATTCGCTTTTTAATTCCACTCTTATTAGTTGTAAGTATAATAATAGTATCTCATACATATTTCTGAAAGGTCCTGGAGACATAGTTGATGAAGTGTGTAGTGATGAACCTAAATTTGATCCATGTTTGATGAAGCGATATGGCAACATTGCTGTGTGTGGAAGTGACAATATTGTTTATCAAAGTCGATGGCACCTTGAATGTCTGGCTAAAAGAAAACAACCAGGTACACTTTTTCTATAGATAAGTTATTTCTAAGTAATCTCAATTAGATGTAAGACACACATGTACTTACTATTGTTGCTTATCGTTGAAGATAGAAACTGTAAGCCACGGAAACTTAGAGGGATAAATCTTCACAAAAATAAGAAATAATGTTAGACTTACAGAGTTAGAACTTCATAAACTAAACAACTAACGATAATTCCACTTGTAAAAAGTACCCATGTTTGAATACGTTTCTAATTGCCCTTTTTTTAAATACTAGTTTGTGGATCCTGAATGCAATGAAAGTATTTTAAAACACGTTCGTTTATGAAATCACGAGAAAATTTATCTCAAAATTGAGATATCAATATCCCAAATTTCAGATTATTTTTTCCAAGCACCTCGTCGACATGTATGTTTTAAAAAAATAGTTTATTACTTTTTTGGTAGACGCAAAAGAAGTTCATCTTGCTCTTGACAACACTCATCCTGTATATATATATATATACAGTATGTATAAAAGTAACCATAAAGTTCTGTCTATTTTTCACTAACCAACTTCGAACATCGATATGACACCTAAGATGTACCTAAAATAGTCCCCATCAGTATCGACGACCTTCTGCCAACGTTCTGGAAGGCCATGGATTACATTGCGGTAGAACTTGGTGGGCCGTGAAGCGAAGAACGTATTAAGTGCATTTTGCATCTCTACTAGGGATTTGAGCTGGCGTCCTCTACGGTGATTGTCCAAGGAATGGAACAGGTTATAATCGGACGGTGCAATGTCCGGGATTATAGCGGATGCAACAGTGTTTCATTCCAAGGCGTAAAATGGTGTTCCGGGTCATCCTAGCCACGTAGGGCTTAGCGTTGTCGTGTAACGGGAGGACAACTTTGCGATTCACAAGTGCTGGCTCCAGAATCTTGAGTTTTTTCTTGAACAGGGCTCAACTGCTAGCAGTATACAGTTGCATTGATGCTCTGATGAGCTGGTAGCAGTTCCCGATATACGATGTCGCGAGCAGTCCATCAAACACACAGGAGGACCTTCTTCTGGTGCAGTGATGTTTTCGGCTGTTTTGGGACCGGTTCATGGGATGCTAACTAATGATGATGGCGCCGTGGAGCTTCGTACAGGACCCACCCTGTCCAGAAATAGCTCCTTTCTTAGACGAGACAGCAAATTAACACGGGTGTCTGCTTGCGTTGCTTTTGGCCCGGAGTTAAATCATGTGGGACTCATCGACCCAAGTTCTACTGCTTTCTAAGTTGATGGAGGTGCTGCTAAATGTTTTTTGCACTCACACTGAATTATAGTTCCAGTTCCTCACATGTCTGACTACTGTTCACCTCAATTGCTGCCTAAAGATCTTAATTTTGTACATATGTTGGTTTTCCGGCACGTTGTGCGTCTTCGAGTGTTTCGTCACCGTCCTTAAACTTGTTAAACCACTGCTGCACTGTCTGTTTAGTCACGACACTCTCACCAAAGGCCTGACATATCTTTCGACCCGCTGCAGCGGCGTTTGACCCCAGCTTGATCTCGTACAACATACACGCCCGTTTGACGCTCTTTGGAGGTGCCATGTTCACTCTGTCCTTACGCACGTTCACGGTATAACTAAACTGCCAGAATAAGGTAGTATGGATATACTCACACCAACAACTGACCTTCACCTTATCTCCATTCGCATTCAACTCACGGTGTGAGGGCCAATTGAATACAGATCGCCATGGCTAATATAATCTTCATCCATGGCTAATATAATTAGACTTTTTTTTTTTTTTTTGCTTGTGGCAGAAACATAACTTTTAAAATCGGTGCTGTGATAATAGTTTGATGCAAGACGTTTTAGATACAATTAGATAGAGATTTTTCTCAAATTGTGGTTCTCTCAGAGTGAACATTAGTCCAGAAAAACAACAGAAAAATAGAATTCAAACGAATTGTGTATTATACAGTACAGCTGGACAACTAATAGTTTGCATAATTTAATAAGGTGGAGATTATGCAAATTCTAATAGCTTATACAGATGTATTACACTGGTGTCCAAAACATAAGCATAAGCGAGAATATAACATGTAATGGACGAAGAAAGTCGCGAGAACGAGAAATGTGGCGGACGAGTCGTATGGATTGTGAGGCGGATTGAACCGTGTATGGCAAACGTCAGCCTGGCCCTCTATGGGAAGAAATCGAACACTAGTGCTCGAAGTTGAAATGCTCGTATTCTGCGTAGATCTGTTGTAGTGAGTAGAGAGTACTTCAGAGTTGAATGTGGTTCTAGATAGCAGAAATATGACACAAATATTCTATTTAAACGCGTATAAACAAGGGTCGCGTCATTGGGCACTTCGAATGAGATGACATACAGACAACAGTCGTAGGAGCCATCACTGTGCCACAAAGTGCCATGTCCATCTTGTGGAAACAGTTCATCGACACATGAGACGTTAGACGCAGGTCTGGTGGAGTTCATCCACACGTGACAATCCCACCACAAGACGTATATCTGACTATAACTGAGCGTCCCAACCGGATCATGCATGCAAGATAACTGTCAGAGGAGCTTGTAGTCGCCTCAGAGATTATAGTGCCGCACCAAACTGTGTACAGCAGACTGGCTACCAGTGGTCTGTATGCCCGATGACGAGCAACATGTGTTTCACTGATTCCAGCACACAAAAGGGCACGCCTACAATGGTATCGGAAATATCACCCAGTGGGCCTGTAATGAAAGCTGCATATTGCCACACATAAATCGCAACTCATCTGCAGAATGATTCCTTTCACACTCTGAATTGGCACAAACAGGGAATCCCTTTTCATCCATTGAAAATTGTGGAAATGATCGATATGGTGGCAGTGGCGTACTGTTTTCCACAGGATTATGGTGAATGGTCGTATGAACCTGCACATCTCGGATCTCATATACATCATTCCCCAGATGTACAGGTATGATGTTCTGGATGCCTATGTGAGGCTTTTTAGGGGCACAATCGGTCTAAGTTTCTGCTCAAAAATGAGAATGTCAACCTGATGAACGATTATCTAGCCACGGAAGATATCTAACGGATCGAGTAGTTAGCGCAATCCCTCGACCTAAACTCAATTGAAAATGTTCCAGAGATATTAGGAAGACATGCTGCAGCCCGACAGCCGCCTCCCAGAACCTGTCAAAAGGTCTACACTTTTCGTAAGGAGTGGAATTAGCTGTTCCAAGAGTTTCACAACAACCTGATCTATAATATGAAGCCAAGCACATATGGCTGTTCGAAGTGACCTCACCCCATATTAATCTGTTTCCAGTGCTGCCAGTGTGTCTCTTAGTGATTTTGTGGTGTGTGTTGTGGCCCTTTTTTGGCATTTTTTTGCTCCTATGATTCCTTACAAATATGACTTGTTTCGTGTGCTGTGTATGTGGTATGTGGTATGGTGGTATATTTGAAAAAACTAATATGCATTTTCTTCTGTTAATACCAAAATAAAGTTAAGGAAATTTTAATTAATACTATTGTTAAAATTATAATATAATAAATTTAGTTTGAGAAGAAACAACAGTAGGATACTCTGTAGAACATTCTGACCAGAAAAGTTTATCCTCGCCTGAAAAAAAGTTTAAGAAACGTTGAAATGGAGAATCAAAGTGAAAATGTCAGAAGTACATTACATTTACCATTATCATATTTACTAAGTCAAGTAAAACCATAAATTATAAGCAAGTACATGGCTGAAGTTCAAACAAGTTTTCTTTTAACATGAAAAGAAAAAGCTTGTCATTGTTCAGACCTGATGAAAATCTCACACAAAAACAAAAATCTCATGCAAAAATATAACTTTTCTTCTTCTCTCAATGGTGCCAGATAAAAAAAATAAAATATAGAAGAAACAAAAACAACATAACATTTTCTTTCATTCATGGTGAAAGAGTTCTCTTTCTATTTTAATGCAGTAGTAACGAATCTAGCATCGAATATTTCCCTTTAGGTTCATCTTGGATTGTTAATAACACATCGAATTCACTATGGACCACACACCATATTACTGGAGAATAGACATATAATTCACGACAAAAAGGCCATGTGCCCTTCAGCATTTTATAAAGCGCGGTTACTTTTCAGAAATTAGATAAGAAGCGAAAACATGGAACTTCCCTTTTCTGGCTTTGTTGTTTAAAACTCTGGTAACAGGTTTATAAATGAAATGAGATATTTATATAGTTATTATATCATATTCTTTGTTACGTTCTCTTGGTTTTATTATTATTATTAATATTGGAATGGCATAAAACAATTAGTATACAAGTACAAGGTAAGAAAACAAAGCGGATTGATGGTACGACCATTAGGAACGAACTCGAATTGATTTACCCTATCGTAGTCCCACCGCACACAGTGCATGACTTTATGCTTGAAACTGCATTGTTTGATGAACTATTCTGGAAGTTGTTCTTACAAACCAGTGTTTTCGCACATTTGGAGGTTGGAAAAGAGCCACTTTTCATCATATGTAACAATCCGTTTCAGGAAACTCACATTACGTGGATTTTGCAGCAGTGGTCGACACACATATACTCATCTCTAGGACTGAGCTAGGTTGAACTCAAATGGCACAGTGCTGTAATTCCTGGTGGTTCCGGTGGTCCCGAAATTTCTGGGGCAAACGAGTTGCTGTGCTATGGTTCACTGCATCTCTCCCTTTTTCATGACTACATTTCGAGTTGCTGCAGTGGTATTATGCCCTTGTTCAAACTCATGAAGTGACATTCACGTGTCAGACGTTGTTGAACACTCATACTCATTGCCACTAAGAACTACTCGTAACTGAAGATGCTGATCAAGTGGCCACCTCTGTGTTAAAGAGCCTGCTTACCACCTACTATTTGAGGCATTTTGACCTTGTACTTACGGTCGACCATGGCTTATAAACGCGCCTGCTGTGTGGTTTTTGGAAATTTTGCAAGGCTTATGATTCAACCGTGCATATACATAAATTCCCGGTACACTGCGTATGTACGTAGGGGTCCATATGAGGTTGAAAACACTGTGCACTCTTGCACGTGTAGATTTTCCATTTTTATTATCATTATTTATTAGTTACGATTTTCCAGAGGTAGTTAATTTAAACTTAATTTTTAAGTGTCGAAATGGTCTTTATGAAAACTGCTTAGTTACAATATTTCAAACGAAAAGTTATTAAAAGTTGTTTCTTTAATATTGTATTTATACACAGATCTAAGACTTGTTAATGAAGGGAAATGCAACGCAACATGTAAGGAATCATCAGTATATTTTAGGCCTGTTTGTACGATAAGAGGACCAATGTTTCCATCAATAGAGCAATTGAGCTGCTGGAATTATCTATATCCTAAAGACAGTAAGTGTAAATAGATAATTAGCTATACACAGAACTTTATGTGCATATTATACAAAATAACTTCTTTTAAGTGCACAAATTCTTGCATAAATACTGGAATACAGGAACCCATTCACTATACAATTTAATAGTTCTTAATTCTTAAACATGTGTCCATCAAATGCGAAATTCATATCAAAATTTCAAATCATGATAGGCTATACGTATGAGATTCAATAGGTTTTATGGTTCTGTATCTACTGAAATATTAGAGGATATAATTTTATTCTTTGTTGTTTTGTGAAACGTAATGCGCGATAAAGTCATTCTTTGTATTGCATGAGCTCTTAGTAATTTCGTTTCTTAAAAAAAGGGGGGCATTAAACTCACCTTTGTGTTTGATGGGCTCATTTACAGTTACGAACAAATTACTGAAATCTTTGTTAAAATAGCACTACAGGGTGTCCGTCCCAAAAATGTACTAACATAATCAATGTACTTTTTTTATTGTCTATGGGGGCGGGCAGGGAATTAAACAGGACCCCTTCGACCAATCTTTGTGGAATGTGGCATCAAAATAGTTCGTTACGCCATGATGGAAATGGAGAAGAGACCCATCTTGCTGTAAGTAACGAGTGAATACATTTTTAGGACACCCTGTATACATCAAGATAGTATACGCATAGGATACTGTATATAAACTATTTAAGAATATAATATAGTCTGGATATAAATACATCTATATTTATAGGGCCACTGTGACTCAGTGGTATCGCACTTATCTCTGGTGCATGAGGTTCCTGATTCAATCACAGCTCTCACCAAGTTGACTTTGTGGTGAAGAAACTCCATGTGTAAGGGTTTTCTTGGGGTTATCCTATTTCTTCATTCCACCACTTCGTCAATTATCATTATCACCACCTCCCTTAGTCTCTTAGATCATAATCGTGGAAGGTTATACAAAAAAAATATATATATCTACAGTTATATAATTGAGATTTGCGGATAGATAAGAACTATCACTATATTAGTCCTACATCTAGCTTAGTTACTTCCAACTGACCAATATGACGTAGAAGTGCAGTTTTACAGTCTCAGTAATAGCTGAGAGAAACACGTTAGGGAAAGAAGTGGAGAGGAAAAGATAGAGCAGTGGTTTACGATCCATTTTGACAGACAATACATTTCACTGAACGTCCGTGGCATCGCGATACACTAACTTGTTTTTTTAATAATAATAATAATAATAATAATAATAATAATAATAATAATAATAATAATAATAATAATAATATAAAATTATAAGATAAAATAGTGAGAGAGCAGGCGGTAGGTGAAATTGTACTAAAGTCAAAGAGTAGGGAAGAAGAAGTTATATTCATGTGTCAATAAGAACGATTCGCTGATAGAAACATGATATACGTTTTGCTCATGATACTTCCCGTTTCAATATTAGTTGAGATATTATCACACCAAACAAACCAAAATTCCTTCACGTATATACATTACCACACTCAAACACAGACCATTCTTCAAGTGGCATCTTCAACCCAACCCCGTTTCACAAACAACCATTACAAATTCTCACTCACACCCTTTATTTTTTCTTTTATACGCATTAAATATAATATTTTGATTTCGGAAAACGTATAATTAATATTCATTTTATTTTGCATTTCATATTATTTTCTATTCCAGTGTTCATCTTAGGAATATCAATAAGGACTACTATTTTCAACGAACTTAAAAAGATCGTTACTGTCTGTTACTGTCCGTCTTTTCGTATGTCTGTTATTTGAGACTTTTTTCAATTATGAGCCCTCCATTCGAAAGAAAATCAAAAACCATCTGAGAAAGTGATGGAATTCCTCGCGTCACTCTTACCGTTCCCGAGAAATTGGCCAAAAATATTTTCGATTTCGGGAGATTTTAAGGATCATATCTCGTGAATCGTAAGTCATACAAAGTCCATATTGGTGTTGACCAATACCTGAAAGGATGGTGAACATTTTGGTACCAAATATTAACCGGTGGCCACTTACCAACTGGCCACCGTTCCCCAGATATTAGCCAGAAAAGTTAGAACTTCGGGAGATTTAAGGAGCCATATGTTGGGAACCGTAAGTTATAGAGAGGTGATATTTTGGGAGAAAGAGAAGGTGCGGATAAAAAGATTTAATTTTACATGTAGGAAAAATTACAGTTATTCTTCCCGCTCCATCTTCCCATTCTTTTTAAGTTCGTTTTGGCAATGCTCTTGGAGTATTCTCAACTGGTGCTATCTTTCTTCTTTTTCCAGGATATGAGGCAATAGAAAGTAGATATTGCTATAACAAAATCACTGATCCATGTGCATTAGAAGAAGATCACTCGAATATATTTGATGTTCCAAGTTTTTGTGCAACGGACGGTAGAACCTATTATGGACTAAATAAAATCAGATGTATGCGAGCCAGAGGAGAAGGTAAATACATCCATATATGTACTACTAAACAAAAACAAAATTTTTAAATTACGGTATGTAGTTCATAATGTAGTTTTCAATGATTATTAGGAAATCTATGTCGAATTGAATAAATTTCCCAATAGCCAGGAAGTTGTAAAATGTGGGAAACATTGTTTCTTTGTCAAATCAGATTCTCCGAACTAAATGTGAATAAGCAGAATTCAAATGGAAGCTTGTAATTGTATTTGGAAATTACACGTCACTTGAAATATACTGGCGTGTGTCAAATACATTAGGCCACGGTGAGTAACTGGTAGAGAGCACAAATCTGAGACAATACGAGAAGTCTCTAATTCAATTCTATAGTATAATGTTATCACTATTTATGGGCAATATAGTGTGTCTAGTTTTTCTTTCTATTTTCCCTTTTCCTCGAACAACTTCATTCCACCAATTAGTCAAATCATACAGAATCTTAGAAAAAAATCATAAAAGCAAGGCAGTAGGAGCATTCTATATATAGCTCTCTACAATAAGGCAAATTCTGACCTAAGCATATATTAGCTAATAAATAATAGCGTTACAGTTTCCGCAAAGTATCTTTGCCTTCAACAGACAGAAGATAATATGTCTGATGATAGAGAAGATAATTTGCCGAAACTGTAACGTTATTATTTATTAGTTAATATATGTTTTGGTCAGAATTTGTTTTTTATTGTATACAAGAAGTTCCATAGCTAAAATAAGTGGTATTCATATAGCTCTCTGATACGAATTATATAAATTCACTAATAATATAAGCTGTGTTCAAGCTGCCATCTTAGGTAATGGCTGAATTTCGAACGTAGATGCAGTTCTAGCCAGGGAGTGTTTTTAGCTATTCACTTTGACGGTAGAACTTAGGGCAGTGGAGGATGGGGAATTATAAAAAAAATAAGTAAAACTTAATAACTCTTGAAACAAACGACCAATTACGATCAAATTTTCAACATAGATGACGTTCGTGCCTGAGATGGATTTTACCATTTTACTTTGACGGAACAAGTAGGGGATGGGGAGGAGGGGATGATATACAAAAATCAATAAATATAAAAATAAAAGTGACCGTATTCGTGAGTTAACTCTTAAACCACCCAATCATGTCAATCAAATTTTCAACATAGATGATGTTCGAACCTGACAGTTTTTTTTATTATTTCATTTTGATGGTAGAACTTAGGGAAGGAAGAAGGAGGGTAAATATATGAAAATGAATAAAACTTAATAAACCTTGAACCACCTGACCAATCTCGATTAAACTTTCAACATAGATAAGGTTCAGACCTGGAATGTTTTCATCATTTTATTTTGATTGCACAATGTAGGGGAGGGGAAGGGGGACTTATATGTAAAAAAAAAAAATCAAATTTTCAGTATACATGACATTCGGGTCTGGGATAATTTTTATCATTTGACTGACGATGCAACGTAGGAAAGGGGGAGGATGTGATGATCAAATTTTCAACCACCTGACCGATCTCGATCAAATTTTCATCAACCTAGATGAAGTTCATCAACCTAGTTTTTGTCATATCACTTTGACGTGTAACCTAAGGGAGAGACATTTGAAAATGATCGAAAATGGCCGATATTAGTGTCGAATCTATAGTTTTTGGGGTCGCTGAAATGAACAGTGACACTTCTGTTTTTGGGTTTGCTGAGATGAACAATGATACTTTCGATGCTGTGCCCCGCAACATGGGGAGGGGTATATAAAAATCACCGAAAATGACCAATATCAAAGAGCGCTTTAGTAATAGTAAAAAGGAAATATATTACTATTTTTTCTTAATTTAACCCAGCGAAATCGGGGTGCGTCTTAGATTCGAGGACATCTTAAATTCGTGCAATTATCGAAAAATTCTTAATTAAAGATATTATTAACGTGTTATTAAAACTTCTTTGGTAGCTATAAATATTTTAAATTCTGTATCATATTCAATCATTCTGACAACAATAGTGTCCTGTGCTTGCGGAGGACGTGCGGCTTTGCTAGTATTACTTTACTATAAAGGTAACCAAGAAGGTTCTGTCTCTTTTTGACCCACCACCTTCGAACATCGATATGTCACGTAAGACGTACATGGAAGATCAAGTATAATTCCCATCAACATCGACGATCTTCTGCCAACGTTCTGGAAGGCCATGATTCACATCGTGGTAGAACTTGGTGGGCCGTAAAACGAAGAAAGTATCAAGTGCATTTTGCGCCTCTACTAGGGATTTGAACTGGCGTCCTCTAAGGTGATTGTCCAAGGAATGGAACAGGTGAGAATCGGACGGTGCAACGTCCGGGAAGTATAGTGAATGCAATAGTGTTTCCCATCCTAAGTGTAGAATGGTGTACCAGATCATGCTAGCCATGTGGGACTTAGCGTTGTCCTGTAACGGGAGGACCTCTTTTCGATTCAGAAGTGCTGTCTCCAAAGTTTTGAGTTTTTCTTGAACATGGCTCAACTGCTGACAGTACACAGTTGCATTGATGCTCTGACCAGCTGGTAGCAACTCCCGATGCACGCTGCCGCGAGCAGTCCACCAAACACACAGGAGGACCTTCTTCTGGTGCAGTGATGCTTTCGGTTGTTTTGGAACCGGTTTATGGGATGCTAACTAATGATGATGGCGCCGTGGAGCTTCGTACAGGATCAACTTCTCATCACATTTCAACATCCTGTCCAGAAATAGCTCCTTCCTCAGACGAGACAGCAGAAAACAAAAAAGAAGAAGAAGAAAAGAAAAGAAAGAAAGAAAAACACGGGTATCTCCTCGCGTTGCCTTCTGGTCCGGAGTCAAATCATCGACCCAACTTGTACTGCTTCCCAAGTTCATGGTGGTGCTGCCGAATGGTTTCTGCACTCACACTGAATTGTAGTCCCAGTTCCTCCCATGTCTGGCCACTGTTCGCCTCAATTGTTGCCTGAAGATCTTCGTTTTGTACAGGTGTTGGTTTTCCGGCACGTGATGCGTCTTCGAGTGCTCCGTCACCATAACACCGCTGCATTGTCCGCGTAGTGACGTCACCCTCATCAAAGGCCTGGCATATCTTCCGCTCCGCTGCAGCGGCGTTTGACCCCAGTTTGAACTTGTACAGCATACGCGCTTCAAGATTCTCTGTGGTGGTCCCATGTTTCACTCTGCCCTTACGTAAGTTCTCGATGTAATTGAACCAGGTGGAATGTTGGATATACCCACACCAACAACTGGTCTTCGCCTTATCTCCATTCGCATTAAATTCACGATGTGAGGGTCAATTGAATACAGACCTCCACAAAAAAGCGACAGAACTTTCTTGGTGACCTTTATATTAAATTAAATAATAAACTAATCTCTGAGCAAAGGAAAATCAAGTTTATTATAAAACTAATATCTTGTGACAGTTCCGCCGTCTAAAACACTTGGCTTCATCAAATACATAAAATCTGATAGTGCCTGATGAAGCTGAGTGTTTAGGTTGGCGGAACTACGACAAGATATTAGTTTTGTAATAAAATTGTTTTACTTTTGCTCTGCTATTAGTTTATTATTTAATTATTGGAACAGATTGTTTATTTGTTTATTTACTTCTATGAAAAACAATATTGTTAGGTAACATATTATTATTATTTGTCTTATTCGTTAACAGTGACCAGCGGCGGATCCAGAGGGGGCGATCGGAGCAATCGCCCTCCCCCAGAAGAGGAAACTTTTTTAAAATTTTATATATAAATAAAATCCATCCCAGAGTTTGGAGCTCTTAAAAGTAGCTCTGAGTATAAGTATTACAACCCACCGCCCCCCCCCCAGAAGTCCGTCCTGGTACCGCCCCTGACAGTGACACACATATCTCTAACAGCAAAACGCATAGTTCTACTACTTACAAATTTATTTATTTATTTATTTATTTATTTATTTTGCCTGTTTTGACTTACAATATGGAGAGTATCTCCTATAAGTTCTACAGTTTTCAAGTATATAAATGCAAATTGTAATTACAGCTTATTACACCATTTGAAGTACAAAATTATAACAAACATCACATGTTAAATTTGTTACATCATATTCATACATCGTTATCATTTGCAAATTCCTGAACTGAATAATATGCTTTAGAAAGTAACAGAGTACGAATTTTGTTTTGAGTATTAAAATTTACCTCTTTATAATGTGATGGTAACATATTATAAAGTCCCGTACAATTTAAATAAACTTTTTTTTTTTTTTTTTTTTTTGGTACTTGGAGTAATTTTGTAATTGATAGAGTAACATAAAATTTGAAAGCTTCTATCCTTTTTATGATTCCTAAAAAGCAACCAACTGTAATAATTTAGGCATCTTCAATACATTTTTCATGCAAAGACAAAGAATTTCGTTTGTATCAATTTTTTTATAGCAGGTATGATCACTTTTCAGACATTGATATACTCCATCAAGGTGAATGTACAGAAGACGAGGTCCTGGAAAAGCTTGAACACTCTGAAATATGTGAGTTAGCCGAAGTTTACAATGGAACAACGCTCATATGTGGATCAAATCACGAGGAGTATTTAGGTATATACAAATTCCTATGCGCTGCACTGTTCAAAGAAGGTAAATACAATACTTACTCGTAAACATATTTTCAGTATCTCAATAAGAACTACAATTTGAGAGCCTCGTATTCTTGTATATTACCAATTATAATGCATGCATTAGATTTAAGTGTATTTCTTAAGTATAACAATCAGATAAGTGTATGTCAATATACTTATTTCTTAATGTTAAGAAGCATCAATAAAGAAACCGATCATGACAACTGTTGCTCAGTAAACTTTCACAAGGCAAACTCATGTGTCTAAGACACGTCTTCGAGCCCAGTGATTCGTTAAACATAAAGAAAAAAAAATACGTATCAACATTATACAATATTTTGAAGTAGTTTCATATAAAATATAGCCTATTTGGCCTGCTGCATCATAAAGAGCGACACATCAAAATATGACACTAGTTTTAAGCCCAAAGAATACATTAAATGTTACTTTTATCCTACATCCATGAACAGAATAAGAGTGGTACTGGTAAGATACATTTTGAAAAACAACAGAAATATAAAAGTTAAATTTTAAAGTAGCTGTATTTGATGTTAAATTCAAGTATAAGAGGATATTCTTTATTTTCTCTTTTTAAGTGGCCTTACGTCTAGTGAAAAACCGCCGTAGCGTGGTCGGTAAAAATCCCGGGTTCGATCTCAGGTGGGGACGGGATCTTTTCTTATCGTACCAGCGGCTCTAACGTTTACTCAGCCTTCGTGAAATGACAACCTAGGTCACCCTGCGTATAAGTAAAAGCGACCGGACCACGGTTCTGACTACATCACCTCCACTATTTGCCGCAATTGAAATGAAATTAGATCTTAGTATAGTTTTACATCCAATGGTTATGCCGTGTAGGCTAAAGCAGATAGTAATGATGAGAATGAATGAAATGATGAAATGAAGAAAAGGAAGGAAGCAGGGCAACCCGTGTGTTTGTCCACCACAAAAGCCTACCTAGCGCAAGCTGAAATCGAACCACGGGCCCCTATATACCAAAGGTGAACACTCTTTTACTGAGACATCGGAGTCGTAGGTCCATAATGAAAAGTATTAAATGGTCAATCAAGGAAGGAGTTTGTACAATACTGATAGTGTTTCCAGATAACTTCTCATGGTAAACTGAAATAGTTGGAATGTGTCCCTCCCTTGTACGATTTCTTCTTGGGAAGGAGAATACAAACTCCTGCAGTAACATAAATGGATATAAATTACACGAGTTTGTTGATTGTTTTTTTAGAGTTTAGCGTCCCTTTCAACACTGAGACTACACTACACCTGGATTTACAGTTTAAGGCGGAATCAGAAACATCGTATTAGTTCAGTTTCTAAGGCTCTCTCATTGGGAATAGAACCCGGGACCCCATGCAACAAATCGCACACGGTAGCCACTGGACCAGTAAGAGGGATAATAATAATAATAATAATAATAATAATAATAATAATAATAATAATAATAATAATAATAATAATAATAATAATAATAATAATAATAATAGTCACAACCTTGTAATTTTCTTGTAACACCTTATAGAGCTTTCGGAACATAAGTGTGCCAGCGCCTGGTACATAATAGTTAAAGTTATTGTATGTATTCGTTTAAAAGAGAACATACTGGAAATTATGGATGTATGTCATAATTAAAAATGTTAAACTAAAGTATAAAGGGTATTCCGGAACATGTTGACAAACTTCGCATACTTATCCAGGATCTCAATACAAGAAAAAAGTTTAGCTACGACTTTGATCGGAAACTCCTAATTACAGAGGAACAATTTAGGGTTATCTTAAATTGACCCTCTTCCCGTAATTAGCCATTTCCAACCAAATTCGCACATGAACTTTTTTTTCCATGTATTGAGGTTCTTAACATGTATCCGCAACCTGTCGGTTGTTTTATTCAGTGTAGCCACCTTCCGACCAATTGCACTAATTACCTTAAATTGGTTCCTTACCTCAGTAATTAAGCATTTACGAGCAAACTCACAGATAATTTTTATGCTTGTATTGAGGTCCTGATTACTTTTGCAAACTCTGTCGGTTCTTTCATGCAGTGTAATCATCTTACAACCAATTCTACAAAGAAAACTCCATTATTTTCTTTATGACTTCCCGACTGTTTGTTAGGACAATTTTCATATTTTGTAATAATATTTTCTCCGTTAAGAAATAAATTTTGATTGTATATGTATAAATTAGTAATTTAAACAAATTTATGATTATAGAAAAAATTAATATATTTTTAAACTAATCCTGATAGTTCTGTAGCAGGTCTACTGAGAAGTAGATAAGAAATTTGAAAGTGTCACAAAATATCCATAGTCCGAGGATCCGAAGTCCGTATCACGCATATCACAAAAGATATTATAAGTAATAATTGTGTATTAAACAGAAAGAATGAATAAGGAACTGTATAAAAGGAAGTCACAATCAGGAAATTTGAAAAATAGGATAAGTCAAAATTGGAAAAATGGGTTGATATCAGGGTGAGTTTCTGAAGTCAAAGAGAGATTGCAGTCCAGATAATTATGAGTACTAAAAGGATGACAAGAGAAAATACAGATTGTAAAAAGAGAAGTCAAAATAGAAGGAAAAGGATTGATGTATTTACGTGTATAGAGCACAGAGAAAAAATCTGTCGAAGGGAAAGTGTAAATGTACTCGTACATACGTGGGCCAATCCATCGTAATTTTCTTCCTTTCCGGGCACCTAAAGACATACTACCTGATCCATTCATGAACTTAACCTACAGCTTAATGCCATGAGCATCATATGTGGTGCTCACGTTATTTTTCTGTGGGGCCATGAGCACCATAGATGATGCTTATGTTTGAAATCACAAATTACTAACCTATTCTGGTTCTTGAGCATCATATATGATGCTCATTGTCACAAATTACTGTGAAAGACCATGAATATCACATATGATGCTCGGCTTCCATTGGTACATTTTCGAGAGAAACAAAATATCGCGACGAAAATGTGATATAACTATCCATAATCGAGCCACAGGTAAGAAGAAATTGTGTGGCCTCCTGGGACCAGTACCCTCAAATCACTTTGGCAGTCAACCTGTTAACGTGGAATCCGAACGACATGAGCTCTCGCCGGAAATTGTCTCAAGTAATAATGTCGCGTACGCTATCCACATAGTCATTAGGGAGCTCTCTATTCCCGGTGGAAGAACATCGAACGTACGTACTATAATAACAGGATGAACTTTTTTTTTTTTTTTTTGTATCCAAGTCAAATAGGAATTTTACTTTGTTTCACATAGAGTAGTATACCATATAACACGGTATATATAAATGTTTGTTTGATATTTCAGTTTATTTGACTGGCAGACTAACTAGAATTATTACATCCAACTTAGATTTATTTCAAGTGAGCTCGTCAGTTTGTGGAAATGCTAAAGAAGACATCTGTGACGAGATCAGTTACAAAACTACAAATAAGCGAATTTGTGGAGAAGATGGGAAAATGTACAATTCATGGCAGGAGTACCAATGTACGCTTAAGAATCATAACTGTAAGTAATACTTTATATTTTGAATAAACAATAATCACCCTAACATCCATATCATTTTGAGTTTTATTTTTAAAAATAAATAATAGATTTCTCAATTTGCTTAACTCACACTATTGATCTTTTACTAATAAAGCTTGTGTTAACATTCTATCAACTGTCAACTCGTGTCTTGTATTATATTTACCCCTAAGAAATTGATATATACAACTGTGAATCTCCTATTTGAATTCAGAGAAGTTCAGTTATCAGTTTGAAATCACTTTATTTACTAATTACATTAGAACAGAAGTTTATTTTCTAAGGGGAGAGTCTTATAGAAATTGTTTAGAGCAGGGATGTCCCAATGGTGGTCCGCTAAAAACTATTACAGTTAGAATTAATACGTAAAATCCAAAACTAGTTCCTTATTGTCCACTGGTGGCGACTTGGCATATCTAGAGTACTAATTCAAGATTATGTGTACCCGGAACAACCTTTTACACAGAGGGTACCAGGAAGAGATTTCGTCCCTTTCTGAGACTATAGTGGAGGTCATTCTTTAAAAAAAAAAATCCTATTACCATGAGTCCTATTCTCAAGTTTTGCAAGCTACAAGTCTTGAAAGTATGTGGAAAGTATTTGTTGCTCATCATGTAGTTATTCTATAGAGATGAGACATAGTGCTTTTGAATAATGGAGGAATGGTCTGCATGAGGGACGATAATTACTTTTATCAACATAAGGTAAAAGATTATTAACAATATGTAGCTCGCAAACCGTTGACAATAGGACGCATGGTCAAAGGAATTTTTTGCTTAAAATGTCCTCCTGTGTCACTGCCCAAAGGGACGGGATTTTCTTGTGGGATACCCTGTATGCACAGATTTACTAAAACTGTATTTTATTTTGTGTAAGGCAGAACATGTTTTCAAATATAGGCCCTCAATTGCTACTATTAGAAAACTGTTGAAAAATACATCCACTAAAGTCAGTAAACAAATAATTACGGAATGTTATAAACAAATCACTGCATGATCTGAATATATTGGATAAGGTACCACACATGATACTTGAAAGGCATCTTCCAACCACGCATGCTATAAACATAACCTAAAGGATATAGTGAATGCCACACAAAGGAAAAGGATGATAGAATGAATTAAAGCTATGACTAAAATTAAGACGAAAGAAATTCATCAAGACATATTACGCTTACCTCCTGAAGGAAACTGCAGGACAACTGGACAAACTTTTCATTCCAAATAATGGTAGCCTAATTGATTAAACACTATGCGTACTACTGCACCATCCAGCGTGCTCCATTCTTAGCACCATTTATGAGAAGTGTGGCATCTCTCCGTGCGTGGAGACTCCAGATTTACTATATTGCATATATTTGTACAAACTGATTATTTCTTTTATTGTTCTCAAAATATGATGTGAATGGTCGTCCTATATAAACCATTTTAACGTGTAGTCACTGTAAAGTTATATTAATACCTGAGTTGGTATCAATAATTTAATTCATAGATAAAGTAATTCTTTTAATTACTTCTGTACAATATAACGTAATTTTTATATCCAACTATACCTGCTTTATTCAGTACAAGACAAAACGCTGTTCCTGAGGAATCAACCATATTATTGTATAGAAGACCCGTGTCAACTATTAAGTGAACTAAACGACCATAGACTGACATATGCTTTTCGACCATTATGCGGTATGGACAATCACACTTATAATGGAATTGCTGGATTTTTCTGTGCTAAGAAAAGCAACCCATGTAAGTATATTTTAGAAATTTCATAGAAGAGCTTTGTCTTTAGCAATAATGCAGTGGCGGTTTTAGAGGGTAGGTCGGGTAGACATGGGCCTACCCACAAATTTTGAAAAATATATAAACACTAAAAGATACAATAAAGAGTAACTATATTTAACACTATTTATATTAATGGTAGATAGTTATTTAACAAATAGCAGCAACTACTTCTGTAAAAGTAGTTTCCTACTGTCATTAATCAATCAAATATTCATATGTATCCATAAGCGAGGGAGCGGGCCTACTCAAAATGTAAACCCTAAAGCCGCCCCTGCAATAATGCATAGAAGGAGTAAAATATTTGTAAAATAATTCAAGCAATTATGACTTGTCGGATTTGGTCCTTTGATTGAAATATTGTTTTGTTAAAGCTAATTTAAACAAAGTTGCAAGCAAAGGCAAACTCTTAAATCTATTCAAGAGTTAGAATGTTAAATTATACTATTAAATTAAATTTAAAAATAAGAATTTCACTACATTTTAATTCTTTAGTTCTCTATTATGGATGCGCACGAGACGAGACAAAACAGAATTTTCCTGACAAAATTCGAGTCGAGACATAGCTCTTCCAATAAAGAAATATACATTTTCGACTCGAGACATCACTTTTGCAGCATATTTTCGAGACGAGACAGCCACAAATCTCGTGCGCATCCCTATTCCTCATATTTATTTTCGTTCTATATGTATTTTCTATATTCTTTATATTTGATACGTACTAATTATTTGTTGAATGTAATTATCAATTTGTTTCTTTGTTTTGAGTTTAAGCGAGTTTTCTGAACGGTAGTATATGAGAGACACGGTAGTATATGGGTTTCACGTTTAACACAAGATCTGAACTAAATACTCACACCAGGAAAAACTAGTTCTTCCGTAAAGCAAGAACACGAAACGTTTATCGACAAGATTTGTCTATTTGATTGATTGGAGTTTGGGTTTAGAGGATTTTTTTTTTCAGTTCCAAAACTTTAAGAAACAAAATAGTACGTACTTTTCTGTACTAAAAATCGAATACTGCAGCATCGGCACCTAATCCATATATGTTTTTCAATGGCACTCCAGTAATATAGGCTTAATATGTAGGCCTACTGTAGATCAGGATGCAAAATAATAATAATAATAATAATAATAATAATAATAATAATAATAATAATAAGAAGGAGAAGAAGAAGAAGAAGAAGAATATCTATTAGTGTACTGCGAGAATTCAAGTTACACCCGCAGTGTGCCGCAAGTTGAAAAAGGTTGGGAAACGCTGCAGTAGACAGTTAATCAGTGGCCACCGGTTACTATTTGGTACTACATATTTACCATCCTCTTAGGTATTGATCAACATCAATATCATCTCTCTATTACTTACGGTTCCCGAGGTATGGCTCCCTAAATATCTAGATATTGTGCATTTTTTGGCCAATATCGCGAAAACGGCAACTCATAGAGAGATGATATTTGTTTTAATCAATACTTAAGAGGATGGTAAACATTTTGGTACCGATATTAATTGATGGCCATTGGCCAAACCAGTGGTCAGTTGGGCAGTAGCCACCGTTTACTATTTGGTACCAAAATATTTACCATCCTTTTAGATATTGATGAACACCAATATAATCTCTCTATGACTTACGGTTCCCGAGATATGGCTCCTTAAATCTGTGGAAATCAGCCATTTTTTGCCAATATCTCAGGAACGGTAAGAGTGACGCGAAAAATTTAATAATTTTCTCTCATAGTTTTTGATGCTCTCTCGAATGCAGGGTTGAAAATTGAAAACATACAGACCTAGAGAATTCAGTAACGAACTTTTTTAAGTTCGTTGATCAAGAGGCATGTTAGCCAATTGTTTCTTCTTATCTACTGTCCTACAGAGATGAAATAAAATATTATTTCGCCGAAATCATACGAAAGAGAAACATCACATCCGACCTTGTGGGGAAGGTGTTTCAACACGTGTCGAAGGCTCTTCATTATGACGTTTTGTCTTCGGGCAACCCACAGGCAATCAATTAGATAAAAGCACAGGAATTTCCACCGTGAAGAAAGAAAGAAAGAAAGAAAGAAAGAAGCAAATAAAGGCATGTCACACTTATTTCATGAAGAGAACAAAATATAATGTTTATCTGACCTTTGGCGTTGAGCGTTTGAAAACTCAATGTTTTGGAAAACCTATTTTTAAATTTCCATTAAAAAAAATAATAATAAGTAGTACTGTGTAATACTCTTTTCCAGTAGCGATTCTTGAGGAAAATCATACCGGTAAACATTTACATTTTAACAATGGAAGCTAATGGAAAAATGCTTCATACAGCTTTACAAAATTGTACACAAGAATAAGTGGGTGAGGAGCTTTCTTTTCTTGGCTTGTAGCGATAGAATTTAAATTTTTGCCTGCGTGATTTCCCTCAAAAGCCGCCACTGCTTAATTTACAAATAAAGCAAAGTGTTTCACTCTGTCTTGGCAGCTGCAAATATTTAAAATGTCAATGCTTTTTCCCCCATATGAATACTTCGTAATTTCAAGCTAATATTAATTGTAAACAATACGTGTTAAGTAAAGATTATATATTTAAACCTAATATTGTGTCCAAACTATGATTATAGATCAGTATTGTCTTGGGTATGTATGTTATTCTGTGTAGAAATTAGTGTTGTCCGCAAGACGAGAAGAGACAGAACTTGCTCAATAGAAACAGATATATATCTTTTCTAGAAGAAAAAAAATTTTCATAGTATTTTTCAACATGATACAATCACAAATCTCATCTTGTGGAGCGAAACTAATGAAGTTTACTCCTTGACACCGGGATCGAAAGCACTTAATCCTGCCATAATGGGAGTATGAAGACTCAATAATAAAGCAGTTTTTTCGGTTTACAAGGGTCATTCTGTATAGTGAACTCTTTAAGTTTCTGATGGACAACATCGTATTGTGAGTTTTCTAAAAGTTTTTCCATTTGCTTCCACGTTCTGATTCCACAATTTCTTTCATCATCATTCCTTTTCTTCACCCATTATCCGTCTTCTTTAGCCTTCAGAGAATAATCGGAGGGTGTTAAACTAAAGATCACATTTCATTTTTCTTTTATAAACAAATAATGCAGTTTGTTGTATTTTCAAAATTACTTTTCACTGTTCACATCTCATGCACAGATAAAACTTCCTTGTGGGTAGTAGAACATACTTTCACATGAATATTTTCACATTCAAGGTATAAGGCATTTGTAAACTGCTACGTATGAATTATTTTGCTTCTTTTTCTGGTTTTCTGAAAACAAATTCAAAGATTGTTTTCCCTCTCAATCTGAAAGCATTAAGCTTAGTACAGGAAACATGATTGTTTTTCCAGCAATCACTCAGTTGCTTGGGTTAGTCTTCTGCCTGCGAACAACGCTCACAAGCCAAGTCTTTTGATTGAGTTGAATTCGCTTTTATTTTACATGATGCAATCAACAAAAATCGGCAACTGACAGTCTGAGAACTAGAAGATGAGCTGGGAATTCTAAATTGTGTTCACAATGAGCTTACGACATGGTCTAGGGGCGAAGTTTGAACACTTTAAACAAAGATGATACATATACCACTAACCATTGGATTCCTTCTATAAATAATGAATTGTAGTGCTGTATATTGAACTGTGACGGTGGGTAATTCGAAAATGTATATATAAAAACAATCCAGCATCAATCATTCCTAAACATTCACAATCTCTCTAATCATAGAAAAAATTGAATAAAATAAAAGTTACTTTGCTAGAAGTTGATTTTTTTTAAATTATTCTTTATTTACTTATTTTTAAATTTAGTTTTTTGAATCTTTAAAACATCGATCTACAAACTTCAATATCTTCTATGATTAAAATATTTTGAACATTTTCAACTAATAAAGATTCCGGCTCTTAAATGTTTCGGTATTGCCATTTAAATGTGTTAGGTTATAAGATAACCTACATTAAAATAATTGAATCCTTTGAAGATCAAATATCATAAAATTATTGGGAAAACTGCCTGTCAAGTAGACCCAAATTTCTATGAACAAATGAAGCTATACACTATTTTTGTCATGATACTGCACACAGGACTGAAAATTAAGTACTTATTATAAAATCAATAATTTATGTTCTGAAAATCATAGAAGAAATAAAGTGTTAATATGACCAAAATAGCTTGAAGTTTATCAAAGACCCTCCTCTTTACATTTCTTTTTGAATGTTAGTTTACGCAAGTAGAAGTAGTCAATTTGATTTATTAATACACTACATTTACTTCATTCACGTGTCATATTTCCATGTACTATTTCTTGATTCTATTCAGACCAATCAATACAATGAAGTCAAAGTACAAGGATTATTTTATCCAGCGAAACATATCAAGTGATGCATATCGATGCGTCAAATTTTCGTTTCAAATTTTTGCATCCTCTGTGTATGCCAATAATCATAGGCGCGAATGCATGTGTACGAAAATGCTACCTATCACTTAATAAACCTGCATACGAAATAAACTAGATCAGTACACGATTTTAAACATATTCAATACGTTTCTATCTCGTTTCATCTATAAAGGGAGGTTCTTCATGGCTAACTATAGAGTTGGGGTATCGTTGAAGACCCGGGTTTGATTCCCAGTGGGAGCTTATGCAACTTGGTTTCCATATTAAGTTAGAGGTCCACGTCTCATATAGCCTCGGTGCTCAACGGGAGACTAAACTTCAAATCAACCAATCATCTATAAGGGTATCGCCTCAACTCTCAATTCCATGTACTACTCACGTTTATGCTAATAATAATGCTTGTGTCCTTCCTCAATTCACAAATATGTGCAATGCTATCAACACCATTTTTATTGACTTTATGAAGATTTTCGAGATTAGAATTGTCTAATTATAATTCATGACATAACACGAATAAATTTTTGTTGTTATCTATGGTTGGAAACAAAATTTCTCTACTCAGATCCTATGTTATATGTCTAAATATAAAGATAACCATACCAAATCTTCAAATATGACAAATTGATAGCAATAGGGCTACCAGATTTGCATAATATTTACATAGTATTTAGACGAAATCGATCAACTATCGACCATATATTTACCACTCGCCAAATACTCGAAAAAAAAAGTGGGAATACAATACCCCGCTAAATCAACAATTTATTGATTTTAGAAAGGCGTACGACTCGGTTAGGAGAGAAACATTATACAACGTTCTTACAGAACTTGGAATACCGAGAGAGCTAATTACATTATTTAAGATATGTTTAAATGAATCCCAAAGTAAAGTCCGGGTAGGAAAATTTCTGTCCACGAGCTTTCACGTCGAAAATGGCCTGAAACAAGGAGATGCGTTGTCGCCATTATTATTTAACTTTGTTCTGCAATACGCTATAAGGAAAATCAAAGATAGCAACCAGGGCCTAGAGTTGAACGGTATTCACCAGGTTATGGCATATAATGATGATGTAAATTTAATAGGGGATGATA
Organism: Thermobia domestica; assembly: GCF_964235325.1. NCBI lineage: Eukaryota > Metazoa > Arthropoda > Insecta > Zygentoma > Lepismatidae > Thermobia > Thermobia domestica. The sequence goes on along the minus strand of NC_137466.1, from coordinate 130,322,169 downwards.
GGAGGACAATAGAAAGAAATGCAGAGATCTTATTAAACGCTTGCAGGGACATGGGTTTAGAAGTAAATGCAGAGAAAACTAAATACATGGAAGTGCGTCGGGACCGTAATACAGCAAATTATGGATACGTTAAAATATTAAATAATACTTTTGATAAAGTGGATAGTTTCAAATATCTAGGATCAGTATTAACAGAGGAAAATCATATTCACGAAGAAATTAAATGTCGACTAAAAGCAGGGAACTCGTGTTACTATTCGGTTCAATTCTGTCGAGGAATTTGAAGCTTAAAATATACAAAACGATAATCATGCATGTTGTTTTGTACGGCTGCGAAACATGGTCGCTTACTCTGAGGGAAGAACATAGACTGAAAGTATTTGAGAACAAGATCCTGAGACGAATATTCGGACCCAAGAGGAACGGGAATGGGGAATGGCGGAAACTCCATAACGAGAAACTACATAACTTATACGGTTTACCCAACATTGTTAGGGTCGTCAAGTCTAGGAGGCTTAGGTGGGCGGGTCATGTAATTAGAATGGAAGAAAGTAGAAACGAATTCAAGTCTTGACTGGAAGACCAATCGGAAAACGATCATTAGGAAGACCTAGGCGCAGATGGGAGGACAATATTAAGATGGATCTGCAGAGATTGGAATACAAAGTAGAAACTGGATGCAGTTAGCTAAGAATAGAAATCAGTGGAGAGCTTTTGTGAACGCGGCATTGAACCTCCGGGTTCCATAGGCCATAGAGTTAGTTAGTTAGTTAGTTTTACATAGTACTGCTATACAGTTTCTAAATTCATGTAAGATATTATTCTCATTCTGCTATACAAAAGAATTAAAAACTTTAAAATGATAAATAAGAAAGAAATAAGAATAATACATTAAAAAAGTCCGAAGTACATTACTCAACCTAGGTCCGGTTTGCCTAGAATCAAATTCATAATTGGCTTGAGAAAGTTTAAATGAACATTACACTGATTAACTGTATTTTATTTGTTATATTCATTGAGTTGATTGATCATCGGACTACCATAGCGGGTCAACTGTCTCCCAAAACCTGAACCAAAAAATTTTTAAATACCTATAGACTCTATTTTATTTTTAATTTAAAACTTTACCAAATGATGCTTCTATTCCTTTTTGAACCCGCATAAAGTGGTCATTAATTTTAAACATAAAGTTTTGTTTTGGTGTGATCGACAACAATTACTATGCAAAATTTGGTGATTGTAAGTTCTTTAGTTATAAATGGGAAACTAAGTGCAAAGTAAATTTATAAGAGCTTTGGTTCTCGGGTCGACAAGGATTTCTAATGTTTTAATTGGAGAAACATAACTAAAGGGATTATTTTAAAGTATTGAATTTGGAGTAAACGAAAATAATGCATTTCTATTCTTTATGTTGAAACATACAAACTTTACTAATCTCTACTACACTCCTACTCATTTTCAAAATTATTGAAGTTAAAGATAACAAATATAAAAAAATTGGCAAATAAACAATCTAGTGCCTACAAAATACTATTAAACAAACGAGAATAGTTCGTATGTCTTTTGTTACAGGTCCAAAATATGAACACAGTTAATAGCATCATAATTGTTAGACACTCAAATGCCCACTGTGTTTCTCTGTGTTTACATATATATCTTTCAATTTAAACTGGGAACTTCATATAGTGGAGACAGGAAACAAAAGACAGGCCTATATGTGTCAAACTAACCGTCAAAGTTGCTTAACCCGTAAGTACTCCCGCCCTTTTTTTGTGACAGCGGTACTCGCACAAGGGTCCAATAGACCCCCACATTGATATTGTTTTTTTTTTTTACAAATATATTGTAATGACTTTGTAAAAACCGCTGAGCTAGGATACAAGATCAACAGGTGGCAACACTGTACTGTTGTAACTACTGTCAGACAGTTCATAGGTTTACAAAATTATTTTCGTGGCCGATTACAGCAGGATATGTTGCGTTATTTGTTACTTGGCAAACATGTCATAGATACTACTTAAAGCTTTGCTCGTTGCAAATAATAAACTCCAAAAGTAAAATTCTCACTTACAATTATTAGTTACATGTGATATACTTTGAAGGTGATGTCTTTGGTGTTATAGCAACACATACTGAATCAAGGAGCCTAACCTCTTTTGTGTCAGTTAATGTGCTAGCTAAGACCAAGTGTTGCAATACGCATTTGTGAGCAAAGCACGTATACACCACTTAGAGGATTGACGGAAGTTTTCACTTTCGGAGGGCAAACTTGCTTTTTGAACTTCATCTCATCATCTTTTCTTTTACATTCATCTTCATTTTGGCTTCGGCCCTAGGTTACCTTCTTACGATGGCGGACTCTGGCATCACTAACGGGCAATCGATTCTCGGTAAACACATAGGATTACCAGCCTCTGTTCCTACAAACACAAGCTCTTCGCTAGCTCAAGCTGCATCCGTTGGACCTTCCAGATGCACTAGACATTTCTCATGGGGTAGTCAGCCGGTAGCGAATTCATCTAGGGTTAGACATCCATCCAGTGATTCTACCCAGTCTGCAAAAAGATTCCGCGGTGGACCACATCCTGCTAACATTCAATCAATTCATGTCGACAACGCCATGGACACGGGACCACCATGTACAGAATCATCATCAGCTTTTCTCGGCAGAACTCCAGACCCGGTTTATAACTTTCTACTTACCGATTTTGACGCTAAATATACACATCCAAAGATGATCTTTCTGCAGATAATTAAATACGTCCCACGTGCTAATGTTGAGCAAATAGTTCATACTAGAAATGGCTATATCATAAAATCAAAAGACCCGAACTTTGGAACCTACTTGAGAAACAAGGCATCCTATGAAATCTTTGGGAAAAATGCCAAACTTGCTAAGAAAACGGATTCTAAGATCAAACAACCTCCACCTCCGAAGAAGATACCAATGCTGTCTGTAGTCATTCGTGGCGTCCTACCTGAATTCACAGATGAAGAAGTTCGTGAAGAACTTATTCAAGAGGGCATCAATATTGACAAATGCATTCGTATCAAGAATAATTCAGGACCTACTTATATGGTTCGAGTATTATTCCAAAACCAACAAGCTATTGATCATTTATTAGCCTACGGTGCACCCATTTACAAAAAGATCCATAAGGTAGAACCGTCAAAGACTCCTGGACCAATGCCTATTAGATGTGAGAAATGTCAAGTTTATAATTCTCATTTTACGAACTCGTGCCCTAATCAACCTAAATGTGGCTATTGCGGTGAACAACACAACACTAGATTGTGTAAAAACCAACAGCAACCTCCAAAATGTGCCACGTGCGGAGACTCACACCCCACTTCCAGCTATCGCTGCAAGGCAAAACCTCAGGCAGAACCTACTCGTCCAGAGTTTACAGCACCCCTCCGAAGTTCTGACAAGCCAACGCCACCAGCGCAATCAATTTTACACCCTGTCAGTGTTGAGGATCTTCTCCGCTGTTTGACTATTGTGCTTCAAAACATACTGCCTTTTCAACGTGATCATATCCTTCGCACTATTAATGACACAGCTAAATCACTCTTCAATATCAATCTCCATGCTACCTACTTCAGACAATATGCCCATTTTCAAATCGCACCACTTGAAACAACCGTATAAAACCATGGCACTCGTATTTCTCATTATGGCAATTATGAATATTCTATTTCTTAATATTCGATCGTTTCTACAACATAAACTTCTACTGGAACAGCTACTGCTAGAGGAACACATTGATCTATTTGCATTAAATGAAACTGCACTCAAACCTACCACCACAGTCCGTCTACCAAATTATCAAATATATCGCCATGGCTATTCAGGGCATGGTGCAAGAGCACAGGGTGGGTTCGCAGTTGGGTTTTCCCCTAAGGTATCGTTTCGCCAATATCATCCACAGATTTTCATCAATCTTCCGGAGCATCTTATTTTGTCAATTTATTACCCATCACTTGTTATCAATATCGCTACAATCTATATACGGCCGCGACACCCCATCCCATTTGATTTTCTTCATTACATAGCACATACTTTCCGAAATGTCATCATCATGGCCGATATGAACATCCATAGTCGAGGCGACCGAGAGAAACAACACTTCTTTGACTATGTAACTCATAATTTGAATTTACATGTACATCGTTTACCTAGTCATTCACGACCAATTAGTCAAACAACACCCGATGTAATGATAACGTCTCTTAATCTAGTCAGTGACTGCACTATACAAATTCTTGACACTATAGGCAGCGATCATGCACCAATTAAGCTATCGTTGACTAGGGGCCGTTGCCCACAGTCTAAAACCGAATACCGTACTGTCAAGCGATATGATCGAGCAAACTGGAGCACATATAGGCAGAATATTGACAGAGATATTACGGATATTGCTGTACCAAGTAGTGAACACGAATTATATAATACTCTCACTCATCTTACTGGCACCTCAACAACAAACGCACGTGTAAGTATTCCTGAAGACAAAATATGCGCGTACAAACCAAAATTGCCACCTCAATATCTTGCACTTGTAAAGCGCTCACGTCAACACATTAGAGAATATCACCGAACTGGTAATGTGGAAGAGCTCCTTTACCACAGGCAATGGCAAAGAGCAGTTAGGAACTACCTTATTGCATACAAACGGAAGCACTGGATTAGTACTTGCAACAAACTGCGAGACGAAGTACATCCAACCCGATACTGGAAGAAATTTCACCAACTAACGGGTACAAGTACAATAAATACGTATCCGTTTCAACTTAATGGTGTACCACTTCATACTGATATCGATAAGGCAAATGCTTTCGCTGACCAATTGCAGACAGTCTTTACTCCATCAGAATCGCCTTGTGATGAGCGGATTGATCTCTCCACCATCTGTTCTCTACAGCCTTCTACATCACAACACATTGATCACAATCATCCTCTTACAAGGCCTATTACACCGACTGAATTTCATTCAGCTCTTAGTAGAAAACGAAACACAGCACCAGGCATGGACGGAATTTCTTATAGGATGATAAAAGAATCACCGGTCTCTTTTATCACTTTGTTAATTTCCGTTTATAATTTCATCCTCTCAACTCGTTATTACCCGTTACAGTGGAAGGTTTCCAAAGTATGTATTCTTTCACCTTATATTACTCTGGCTTAATTATTAAAATAAATAAACCGTTTCCACTATTACAACCTGTATTTAACTTCTACCTCAAGACATGAAGATTTTTCATCAATAACCAATTTACAAAATTAACTTGACAAACCAGATAAAAAATCTATGATTCTTCTTTTTCCTCTTTTTAGGCATGTGCACGGAAATCTAACCATTTCCGCCCTCAACAGTATGTATGTTCCATGATGTCAGTTCATATCGGCCGATTCAGTTGACTTCCGTATTTAGTAAACTATTCGAAAAGATTCTAATAAATAGACTTCATGCACATCTTAAGGCATATGATCTATTACCAATACATCAAGCAGGTTTTCGACCTAACTTCTCTATCAGTGATCAACTGCTTCGTTTAACTACAGTCATCACAAATCAGTACAATAAGGGACTTCCATCCTGTCTAGTCCTCATGGACTTAGAAAAGGCATTCGATAAAGTGTGGCATTATGGCTTACTACGTAAACTAGTCACTCCGCTTGCCCACTTGTTACCTTCGACTCATATAATCCTTTATAAGTAACCGTATTGCATATGTTTCAATAGGAAATGTACTATCAAGGCCCATTTTCCCACATACAGGTGTACCACAAGGTTCCGCCCTTAGTCCATTATTGTATATATTATACGCTTCCGACACGCCGAGCCCACCGCCTAATGTGTACATCTTTCAATACGCAGACGATACTGCCTTTTTATCGCTTGGGAAAACAATCCTTCAGGTCAGCAGAAACCTACAAATAACCTTAAACAACTTTCTTAATTGGTGCAGTAAATGGAAATTAACTGTTAACACTGCGAAAACACAAGCCCTTGTTTTCCTCCCTTCAAAACGACGCAGTAAAGTACACAGAAATCCTGGAAATCTTCGTGTGTCAGTAGATGGTCATTTCCTTAGACCAGCAGTTTCTGCAACATACTTAGGAGTGGTCTTTGATTCGAAACTCTCTTGGAAACCACACTTCCAAAAACTTGCGTTTCAAGCAAAGCGCAGATTAAATCTCCTCCGTCGTCTCACTGGCACAACTTGGGGGCTAAATGCAAAGTTACTACTCAATACCTATAAAGCATTTTTACGGCCTATATTAACATTTGATAACATTGCCTGGTGCCATGCCTCACCTACGCTATACGAAAAGCTTGCAATTCTCGAACGCCATGTTATTCGCCTTGCATATCGTATTAAATTACCATATCCAAATTACCTCATGTATGAACACATTGATTTTCCCAACATCATTGATCATCTTTCTACTCTTAGGGCACGATATATACAGTCTCGCATCACTACTTCTCATCCCTTATATCTCGATACATTACGAGTTGATGCCCTTACCGACGCACCGTACAGATTTCTACTCTCGCCACTCAACTTTCTAACAACGATATATATTCAAACATCGAATCTGGACGCAGCTGAAAGAGATATCTTTGCCATTTACATGATTCACGAACATTTACCTCACATTCTACCATCTTAGCACTTGTTTTTCATTCATAATTAACATTGGGCTTTCATCCTGTCTACATCAGTCTCGAGTCGCCCCGAGACAGAAGATATAACCCTCATGTGTTTAAACTAACTTACCCATTGTGATTGTGGCGTGAATGCACTTCATTTCATCTATTCATATCCACATTATATTTATTTACACTTTTAAATGTATTATTTTTCATATCCAGCACCTTAGTACCTTGAATGTATTTCCTGCACTTATGTTTTCTCAGTATTCTTATTCTTATTATTATTCTTGTTATTATTATTATTATTATTATTATTATTATATACATTTTTTCTCATCAAGATTAATGTATTTATATTTTGTGTTAAATATTAATCTACTCATAGTAGCACTTAGACCAACTACAATAGTTTAAATTCAATTAACTTGTCTTAACATCTGTGCCAAAGAGAGGGCGTAACCCTCTAATGGCTGGGAGTGCAACATCTCTTCCTCAAAATGGATGCTCAAAAATGATGAATAAAGATACATTTTATACCTTTACTCCCTCACCTAAAAAAAATCGGTGTTATAGATGGTGTTACTGCGTAAGGCACCAAATATATAAACTCTTTTTTCCGTTGCTTCTCGAATATGCTTTTACATCACCTCTGCACTACGAGGAAATCCCCTGTGTCCTACATGTAAGTCATCTGGATACTGAGTGTAAATCATCTCTGCCCTACATGTAAATCACCTGGGTACTGCGTGTAAATCATCTCTGACCTACATGTAAATCACCTGGGTACTGCGTGTCAATCACTTGTGTGCTACGTGTAAATCACCTCTGTCGTAAATGTAAATCACCTGGTTACTGCGTGTAAATCAGCTGTGTGCTACATGTAAATCACCTGTCCTACATGTAAATCACCTGTGTGCTACGTGTACATCACCGCTGTCCTACATGTAAATCACCTGTGTGCTACGTGTAAATCGAATACGTGCTACTTGTAAATCACCTGCGCAGTAGATGTAAATCACTTGTGCAAGACGTGTACGTGTGCATTGTACATGTCCTGTGCACGTGAAGATGTTGAATAGGACTTGTGACGTATATGTGCATCATATGTACAGGCGTGCATTTATACAGATGATGCACATGTTGCATCCGTGCAATTGTACATGTACTATACGGGTACTGCACGTGCATTGTACTGTCTGGGTTATATCTTGTGTCTTTTCCGACTTTGTCAGGTTCTGTGTTCATCGTCGCTATACACTTTGCGTCTACGTATAGATTGAATTTTCTATTTAGTAAAAAGTAGCAGAATTTGTGCAATGTGTATATGAGAGCGTACAATTCTTTTTGCCATATGCTAGCTTTCTCTTCACTTTTCGTTAGCCTTCTAGAACAATAGGCAACCACCTTCTCAGTGTCAGTTTTTGGGTCATAGCAAGCGAGTACTTCTCCTACCTGAGTTTGACTACTATCGCTATAGACGCGGATTTCTAGCGAGTCGTCAAAGTGAGCGAGTTATGGGGCGTTTAATATGTATTACTTTAATTGTTCAAAGAGAGCCTCATGCTTCTCTGTCCATTTAAATTTAGATTTAGAGGTTGCTAATTGCTGGAAAGGCTCAAATTTTATTGTAAAGTGTTTGATGTGAGCTGTAAGGTATGAGCATAGGCCAGTAAAGCTTTTGAGAATACGTTTAGTAGTCGGTTTCTTAAAGTTTCGTATTTTCTTGGCTATCTTTGGAGATATTTTAATGGATTCCCCACTAACAAGGTGTCTAATACATTAAGCTTCTGGTAGTCAATATGTGTCTTCTTGGGTGATGCTCGAAAATCGTGTTTCCTAAGTTTCTGAAATAATAATTCTAAATCCTGCAGGTGCTGTGGAAAATTATATGAACTTGTGACAAGATCGTCGGCAAAATTTGTACTTGGTATAACTGTTACATTTCTGTAGATTGAGAACTATCCGAAATTCTTTCGTATTAGGCTTTTTCAGCACCAGAAGAGGATAGCAAAATTCATTATTGTCTGTAGACCTGATTATTTTTGCCTTGTTAAGGTCTTCAAACTGTTTGGAGACCTGATACCTGAACTGTTTGGATTTCTGATATGTAATGGAATTGGTGGGGAACGGTCGTGGAATACGGCAGACTTAGAAATCCTAATTTTATGAACGTATCCCCTAAAATATCCGATGTCATCAGGGGCATAAGTAAAAACGTCTCTATATTTAAACATTAAGTCATAAACTGCTTGTTTTTGCTTTTTGTCCAGGTTGGGGTTAATGTCAAAGAGGTCTTTATTAAAAGTGTTTTTGTGTATTTTAGGCGTTCTTCCGTTTCCTCTTTTCTCTTAAACTAAAATGCTTTTTCTAAAAAATTTGGTTCTTCTAAGGCGTTGAAAGAGACTTCGTGCCCTTCCTCAAGAACCGCCACTGGTGTATTCCTTCTTAAAGTGACGCTATTGCCATTGGGATTTGAAATTAAAATTGTCATTTTGTTTACTTCTATCTCCTGGCCGAGGGCATGTAACCTATGTTTTTCGCGTATTCCAGAAAGCAATGATACATACAGGAATTCCTTGTTAGCTATTCTTTTCTTTCCTGCCACTTGTATGAATGTATGAGAACGTGGAGGCAATGTTATTTGCTTAGTCACGTACAAACAGTTTTGGTCTGTCTGCGATACTGAGTCGTAAAAAGTGACAACGTATTTTCTTTGCTCTCAAGTGGTAGTTGTGGCTTCCTTGGACGTTTAAAGGAGATTGTATTCTTGTTTAAATCGATGATGGAATGGGAACGTTGGAGAAAGTCAATTCCTGTAATTATTCAGTTGGTGAAAGTCAATTCCATAGTCTTGTCGATAACTCTAAAGTAATGAGTAAATGTTGTTTGACATATTTTAAATTTTATCAATCCTACTTGGTTCAAACGAATATTATTTTCCTGAAATTCCTTTTATTATTGTCTGGAACGGAACGAGACTTGTCCCAGGGGAACGGCATCGGCTGGTCATAAGGTTACCGTACTTCCTGTATCAATTATCGTATTCTGAGGGCCTGATTTAGTTTTAATTGTTAAATGCGACCTGTTATCTTCGTCTTCTAATTCAATGTTTTCCCGTTTTTCTGCCAATTGTCCTGATTGTTCTTTTATTACAGGAATTTCGTAATTTAGGCTTTTCCTCTTGTTAGTTTCTCTTTGGTTTCCCTGTTCCGAGTTATACTGACTGTCGGCCCCCTTGTCAAGGAGTTGCCTTACGCGGTTTTTTTTTTTTTTTTTTTGACGCTTGTAACAAATAGATGCGCCATGCCCCCGCTTCCGGCATATCGCGCATTCCAAAATTTGATCTTCAGTGGGTGTAGACTACTGGTTGTTCTGGGCTTGTTCCTGCCTTTTCTTCCCGTTATTATTGTTATTCCTCCTTAGTTCATCTGTGCTATCAGCAGCGACAATTCTGCCATTTTTTGACCCTTGTGAACCTGCCCCCCCACCTCTCGGTACAAACGATTTCCGCATATCAATAAAAACTACTTCGTTTGTACCGGTTTGTACCGCAAATGTTTTTGTTTGTACTGTACTGCAATATGAGAAATTAAGAAAACAAAGTGGGGGGCCAAGTTCACGCAGCCCCCCCACATTGTCCTAGGATCGATTTAATTGGCTCATTTGAAAGATTTTCGTTTGTACCGGATTGTACCGTAGTTTGTTTCGTTTGTACCGTTCCCGATTATGAAAAATTAACGAAACAAAATGGGGGCCCAGATCAAGCAGGCCCCCAAATCACGGCTTAATACACCGGGTATACATGCTTTTGTATGTCATATGAAAGTAGTTGATTAGTACCGGATTGTACCACAATGAGTTTTAGTTTAACCATAATAGATTATGAAAAATTAGGAAAACAAAATTGGGGGGCTGTGTGAACCTGGCCCCCCCACCACGTAGTACAAACGATTTAGTTGGCTCATTTGAAAGATTTTCGTTTGTACCGAATTGTGCCAAAGTTTGTTTCGTTTGTACCGTCCTGGATTATGAAAAATTAACGAAACAAAATGGGGGCCCAGATCAAACAGGCCCTCTAATCACGACTTAATACACCGGGTACACATTAATTTTGTATGTCATATGAAAGTACTTGGTTAGTACCGGATTGTACCGCAATGAGTTTTAGTTTAACCGTAATAGATTATGAAAAATTAAGAAAACAAAATAAGGGGGGTAGTGTGAACCTGGCCCCCCCACCACGTGGTACAAACGGTTTAGTGCGTTCATTTGAAAGATTTTCGTTTGTACCGGATTGTACCGTAGTTTGTTTCGTTTGTACCGTCCTGGATTATGAAAAATTAACGAAACAAATTGGGGGCCCAGATCAAACAGGCCCTTAAATCACGACTTAATACACCGGGTACACATTAATTTTGTATCTCATATGAAAGTACTTGGTTAGTACCGGATTGTACCGCAATGAGTTTTAGTTTAACCGTAATAGATTATGAAAAATTAAGAAAATAAAATTAGGGGGGCTGTGTGAACTTGGTCCCCTACCACGTTGTTCAAACTTTTTAGTTGGCTCATTTGAAAGATTTTCGTTTGTACCGGATTGTACCGTAGTTTTTTTCGTTTGTACCTGGTTGAGGAAAAGCTGGCCCGAACACAATTTCTTTACAATTTGAATAAAAATGTAACCAAAAATTCGTACCAGTTATGCACTAATTTGTTCTACCAAAATCGAATTAGCATTAGCACCAATCCTTAGACGTTTGATTTCTTGATTGCGGTTCAAGCTGTCACGCATAACTTATTTTTCTTTCGAATAGTAATCGAAACGGTATCAAAAATTTGTAGGCAATATTTACCAATTTGTAGTCGCAAATTTTGAATATGTACGTACAACCGCCAATTTTGAGAAATTTGGATTTATGTTTCCGGGTTAGACTGGCCCGCACAACTTATTTTTCATTAAAATTCAAATCAAAACGGTGCCATACATTTTTACCCTATATGTATGATCTGTCAGGAAAGTAAATGTACACCTATTTTTCGAGTCTGGTATTCCTGCGCTCCATCCGTGGAGAGTATGAGAATTAAATCAATCAAATGTTTACTGAGGGGCAAAAAGAAAAGCTTAATCTGAATAAGACATTGCAGAGGGGCACAAGCTGTGAATACGAATAGTGCATTGTGTAAATAAAGGACGACACCGAAAGAGAAAGCCAGAAACAGCTGTTAAACTTACAAAAAAAGAGTAAAAATTGTCGAAGTGGGAACATAAAACACAAATACAACAAATACGCCGACAACTAAACGATCACCATACCATGATCTTGGTGTAGTGGTTAAGATGCTGGCTTACAAATGCAAAGGACGCAAGTTCGAATCTTAAACGAGGACATTTTAAAAATTTTTGTTAATAATACATACAACTCATGAGAGATGGTAAAAGAGGTCGTATTTAGTTTTTCATAGCAATTATTATTGGTAATGTTTAGTACTGATAATACTTTTTGTCTTTGCGTATTGCTTTTGTTCTTCATTTCCAAAGAGAAGAATATCCGAACAAATGCCACAAAAATTCCTCATATTTTGAATGTAAACGCCATTTGCAATTAGTGAAGAACAAAAATTGAACGTTCCGATGTAGCTGCAAAAAGTAAAAAGAAAAACATGGAAGTGGACCATACTCATGGTTATTAAAAATACAATTTCTACATGCCTTACACCTCCCGACCACGTTTCTACGTTAGCAAGTAAGAGGTTTTGTGTTTAGATTAGGTTGGTCAATACGTTTTGCAAAGGGGCCCGGTTTAGCTCTGACGCACCACAGGTGCGAGAAGGGAGAAAAACACTTTTTCTCTCTCCCTCTGTGTGTCTATTTATCTATCTATTTGTATATATATAACGCTATTTGTGAATGCCATAACCACCCTAATTTTCAGCGGATTGAGACGAAACTTGGCACAAACATTAATTGTTGAAATATCTTGATGAGTTCGTTAACCAGAATAATCAGATGAAAATGTTCAAAATGGTGGCCCTTCAAAATCTTAAAAAGTTCCAAGGGAACCAAATTTCGCCCATAAATAGGTATTCAGAAAGTTTGAATAAATTTTCCTCTTTTACTGAAATATTTGTGTGCAGAAACTTATTGAAATATTGGACCCGATTAATCGCCTAAAGAAGGTTCACGCCCTTTCGCTACGGTCAGATTTTTTTTTTTTTTTTTTTTTTTTTGCAGAAGGGGGTTATTTTCCTATCGGAACAAGATGATTGTTAGTGATGATATGAAATTACACATTGAAAGTGAAGTAACTTGTGTAACGTGTTATTTGAAAGAATAATATAATAAATGTGCATTCCTCTAACACAGAGAACTCATGTATTTCGAGTTCGGGAGCCTGAATGGCGAGGAGTGTTATTTGATTTGCTTTTTAGTAACACATTGCATTGCAAATAAAGGTAGGCAACATTAGTGGTAAGTAAAATAATAATAATAATAATAATAATAATAATAATAATAATAATAATAATAATAATAATAATAATAATAATAATAATAGGTGTTGTTTCTGGCAAGGTAATATCTTAATCAATTCTTCTTCAAACGTAATGATTGTAACGCCATATCTCCCTTACAAACAAAATATTAGCAATTTATATCGAGAGAACGAGAAACTGTAAAGCGATGGGAGCAACGTTGGACAGTATGCACTCATAGTACTCAGGAAAGTAAGCGATTTCAATGCAAAATGAACGAAGAGTCATTGTCATGGGTACTCATGGGGCCACGGCAGAGCCCTCTTTAGGCAAAGTGTCAATAACTTATATCGAGAGGTGATACTGGGATGGGACCAACTTTGGACACCGTGGACCCATAAAGCGCATCGAAAAAAATAGGGGGGGGCGCCAGCCAGCCTTACTTATTTCCACATAATAATATAAAATTATGTTGTCGAAATACACACACGAGTTAGCTACTAATATTTCATATTATTATTATTATTATCGATAGCGTCTTTTCATTACGTGTGCGTGTTTGACATGAAGCCAAAGAGAAGATCCATCATTCGTAGACAGAATAATAGTCAGTTACTTTAACTGTGAACGACAGCGAAAAATACGAAAAGAGTGGACTACCTGTAGCGTAAAGAAGCAATATTTTCTCTCAAATGGATAAAAAATCAAGCCGAGATTAATTCGAACTCGCATGGACGGCGCGAAAAGCCAGTGCTTTGTCCACTTTTTTTTAACTGACTCACTGAACGTGTTTCAGTAACTTACTTATTGCTAATTTTACTTGCTTAACTTGCTTTTTCTAATAACTTATAACGACAGAGACGAGAACAGTTAAAAATCATAGATGCTCTCCCGCCGGGAATCGAACCCGGAACTCCATACACCAAAGGCGCACGTGCTAGCGACTAGACCAGCGGGAAGGGCACCACTCTCCCTGTGTCGTTAGGGATTACGACCACTGTCTTGCCAGCTATCACTTCTGTGGGTTGTATACTATGATCACATGTTTCTTCTCTGCTGGAAGATTAAAACCTACATTATATGTAATACATGAGGTATTTAGACCTACATGCTCTTCATATAATGTAATAAAAGGGTCATGCTGGGAATAAGAAAAAGAACATTCCTTGGACAAAACGGAAACTATTGGCATCAGAAATATTTATCTACGAGGCATGCGCAGTAGTATATTTCAGAATAGTTACTGCTTTGTTCAGTAAACGAAGAAAGGGGTATAAAAAAGCAAATATGTCGCGTCAACGAGATCGACCAGATTTGACAGGGGCGGAAGCAGATGTATAGTAATACAACAACTTCGCTCAGTTGATACGAGCCGAGCCGGTTGATATCACTACCCGAGTTGGTCTTCTGCTTGGGCTCAAGAATTCGACCGTGCAGGTCTCAGCCTTAATTTTAAGAACTACAGTATAATTTTAAGTACTACAAGAAAAATACCTTTGACTCGACTTGGATTGAACTGGAGTCGAGTCGAATTTTGGCTCGACTCCTGCTCATCCCTATTCGTAATTGTATTTTGTTTCCACTTCAACAATTTCTACTCTTTTCCTTCTTCGTTTACCTATTGTTTCTGGATTTCTCTGTCGGTGTCGTCCTTTATTAACACCATGCACTATTCTTATTCCCAGCTTGTGACCCGCTTCAATGTCTTATTCAGTTTAGGCTTTTCTCCTTACATTGACTTGACATGTGATTGATTTAATTCTCACTTTCCGCGCACGACCGATGAAAATGTATTATTATTATTATTATTATTATTATTATTATTATTATTATTATTATTATTATTATTATTATTATTATTATTATTATTATTATTATTATTATTATTATACTATTGAACTTGCACGGCGAAATTACTGTATAATACGATATCATTTCAGTAATTTTATTCCATTGTATGTTATTTAATTTATTAATGGGCACTAAATTGTCTCCAGATCAACGAATAAATTAACTACGGCATGCACTTTGGTGGAAATATCATTACATGAACATGTTTGGAACGAACCAATAATCTTATTGCAATGATATTTCCACCAAAGTGCATACCGTAGTTAATTTATTCGTTGATCTGGAGACAATTTAGTGCCCATTAATAAACTAAATAACATACAATGGAGTAAAATTACAGAAATGATGTATTATACAGTAATTTCGCCGTGCAAGTTCAATAGTATAATAATAATAATAATAATAATAATAATAATAATAATAATAATAATAATAATAATAATAATAATAATAATAATAATAATAATAAAACATTTTCATCGGTCGTGCGCGGAAAGTGAGAATTAAATCAATCACATGTCAAGTCAATGTAACTGAATAAGACATTGAAGCGGGTCACAAGCTGGGAATAAGAATAGTGCACGGTGTAAATAAAGGACGACACCGAAAGAGAAATCCAGAAACAGCAGGTAAAAGGAGAAAAAAGAGTAGACATTGTTGAAGTGGAAACATAAAATACAAACACGAATAGGAATGAGCACGAGTCGAGCCAAAATTCAATTCAACTCGAGTACAATTTGAGTCGAATCAAAGGTAATTTTCTTGAATTGAGTTCCGAGCCAAGTCGCTGTTTTCGAGGTCTAGTTTCGAGCTGAGTTGAGTTTGATAATGGCTCTCTCGCTCGTTCAGCTCGTTTTAAGTCGTTTTGAAATATTGGCCTGATCAGACTGGAAAGCAAAAGCCATGAGAAATGTAAGCAGTAATGTGGAATACTTTTAGTGTTGCTCACGACAGAGGTGCGTCTCATCTCGTAATTTTAGTGCATCTCGTGGGGCAATTTTAGTGTATCTCGTCTCGTCTAGATAACGAGAAGACAAGAGTTTATTATTATTATTATTATTATTACGAGACAGCCTCAAATGTCGTAATCACCAATATAAGTATATACTGTAGTTCTTAAAATCAAGGCTGAGATCTGCACGGTCGAATTCTTGAACCCAAGCAGAAGACCAACTCGGGTAGTGATATCAACCGGCTCGGCTCGTATCAACTGAGCGAACAGCTCGAGTCGGCTCGGTTGGGATGAGTCGATGACCCGAGCCGGCTTAGTTGGAACAAGCCATCGACTTAGCTCAATTGAGCCGATGGCTCGAGCTTTCTCGGTTAGGATGGGTCACCTACTCGGCTCGTGTGAACCGGTTCGAGCCAGCTAAGTTGAAACTAGTTCATCAGCACGTTTCGACTCAGCTCAACTAAGCCGATGGCTCAAATCGGCTCGGTGTGGTGAGCTGTTGGCTCGGCTTACTTCTCGATTCGGTTCGATATTGAATGAGCTGTAAGCCGAGCCGCTCGAGCCGTTGAGAAGCCCAAACCCGGTCCCAGCTGTTTTGAATATGTTTGGATGAAGCCTATAACTTTTAACAATTTTTTGCTCGAGCCCGAATACTTGCCCCTTCGGAACTCAAACCCAGAACGTGACCGATGTCCTTGCCTCCTGAAGACTTCCAGACGACCGAGATCGACAGTCAATTAGCTTTTACTATTCAGATACAAACCGTATATCTTTTAAAGATTATACATGGAGTTGATATAATAATAATAATAATAATAATAATAATAATAATAATAATAATAATAATAATAATAATAATAATAATAATAATAATAATAATAATAGTTTTAAACTTGCCCTGAAATTTGGCAAAACTTACTTAAAAGTAGAGATTTCGGGGAAAGGGTTCCGTACCTTCAAGACACACCTCTGCAACTACCAACATTTTAAACTAGAACCTTTTATTGAAGTTTCATGTAGAAAGTATGTTTTGAGGAAAATAACTGTAATAAATATAACTGAATATCACGCGACAGTAAGGCATATAATAAACTAATTTTTAGAATATGCAGAGGTAAATATAAAAGCTTTGCTACAAAAATACCTACACAGAGCATAATTCAATGAGCTCTGAAATACAATATAACGAAATAGCCTATGAGATTCAGTCTACAGAGCAATTGTTACTTAAAGAATGGACATACACTATTTCGAGAATCGAGACAAGACGGGAAATGTTTACGATACTTTTCGTCTCGTCTCGATTCTCATCTCCAAAGAGAGACGAAAATTTTGATTTAGCCCTGACCCGTCTCGAATGTAAAATGTTAATTCTCATGTTATTTTATTTGTTTTAGAAACGAGATGAGAAACTCCTCTTCTCGTGAGCAACATTAAACCAAACCGAAATATTCTTTCCAAATGTCACGTTTCTCCTTGTAATGGTATGACCTGAGCGATAATTTAGCTTCTAGCTTTTAATCTTCTACGAGATAATAATAATAATTATTATTACTATTATTATTCCTGAAGATTTGATAGTTCAAGTATTGAAACATCCGAGTATTCAAATATCTGAATATAATAAAACGTATGTTATCGCTGATCAATCGCAATCAAAAATTCTAAAGTAAGAAAAAAAAATTGCAACGTGCATTCGCAGAAGCACCTTGACCACTGAACCGCGATCGCTACGCGGTAAACGATCTGTCTTTAGTCTGGTTACGTTAGGTTTCTTTGACTCCGCTCGCAAACTTGTATGTTATATTTTTCGATTCAAAATGTCTTTCGTATTTCTTTTATGAAGTCGGCAAAGTTTATATTAATAACTTGAGTTTTTCTTAAACCACTGGTTCACAAGTTCGTTCTTTCTCCACACGAAACTACAAATATGACAGATTGAATTCTCATACTCCCCATTTCTTTCAAAGCAGTCGCCATTACCTGGTCAAAGACTTATTTCCGCCACGATTCATATTAACCAAAATAAATTCATTTTTCGGAAGCGGAACTTTCACTTTCCGGATTTCGCAAAATTATGGAATTCAGTTATACTCCGGAATTCAGAAGAATTTCGGAACTCGAAAAGAATCCGGAATTTAGAAAATTCCGGAATTGAGAAAAACTCCGACTTTCGAAAAAATCCGGATTTTCCGAATTCCGGAATGTTAACGAAATCAGAAATTTCTAAATTCCGGATTTTTCCGAATTCCGAAATTATTACAAAATTGGAATTTTCCGAATTCCGGAATTTGTCCGGCTTTACTTTCGGGAGTCCGAAAACTAAAAATTCCGGAACGGGCTATCCCTAGTTTATACACAACCTTTCAGAACACTAAGCTAGTAGCTGTCTACAAACAAACAAGTAATGCAAAGCATGTTGTATACTGCAATACGTCATGTATTAAAATCCGACACCATGACCCTTTTATTACATTATATGAAGAGCATGTAGGTCTAAATACCTCATGTATTACACATAATGTAGGTTTTACTCTTCCAGCAAAGAAGAAACATGTGATCATAGTATACAACCCACAGAAGTGATATCTGGCAATACAGTGGTCGTAATCCCTAACGACACAGAAAGTGAGCGTTGCCATCGCCGCTGGTCTAGAGGCTAGCACGTGAGCCTTGGGTGTATGGAGTCTCGGGTTCGATTCTCGGCGGGAGAGCATCTATCATTTTTAACTGTTCTCGATGTTTCTGTGTTTGTGTCCCTGTCGTTATAAGTTATTACAAAAAGCAAGTTAAACGAGTGAAGCAAGTAAAATTAGCAATAAGTAAGTTACTGAAACGCGTTCGGTGAGTCAGTTAAAAAAATAGTGGACAAAGCACTGGCTTTTCGCGCCGTCCATGCGAGTTCGAATCAATCTCGGCTTGATATTTTATCCATTTGAGAGAAAGTATTGTTTCTTTTCGCTACAGGATGGATTTTCTCTTTGGTTTCATGTCAAACATGCTCACGTAATGAAAAGACGCTGTAGATGATGATGATGATGATAATAATAATAATAATAATAATAATAATAATAATAATAATAATAATAACATAATAATAATAATAATAATAATAATAATAATAATAATAATAATAATAATAATAATAATAATAATAATAATAATATGAAATATTAGTAGCTAACTCGTGTGTGTATTTCGACAATATAATTTTATATTATTATGTTGAAATAAGTAAGGCTGGCTGGCGCCCGCCTCCCTAATTTTTTCGATGCGCCTTATGGGTCCACGGTGTCCAACGTTGGTCCCATCCCAGTATCACCTTCTGTTTTCTCGATATAAGCTATCGACATTTTGCCTAAAGAGGGCTCTGCCGTGGCCCCATGAGTACCCATGACAATGACTCTTCGTTCATTTTGCATTGAAATCGCTTACTTTTCTGAGTACTATGAGTGCATACTGTCCAACGTTGGTCCCATCGCTCTACAGTTTCCCGTTCTCTCGATATAAATTGCTAATATTTTGTTTGTAAGGGAGATATGGCGTTACAATGATTACGTTTGAAGAAGAATTGATTAAGATATTACCTTGCCACAAACAACACCTATTATTATTATTATTATTATTATTATTATTATTATTATTATTATTATTATTATTATTATTATTATTATTATTATTATTATTTTACTTACCACTAATGTTGCCTACCTTTATTTGCAATGCAATGTGTTACTAAAAAGCAAATCAAATAACACTCCTCGCCATTCAGAAACGTTTTAAGATTTTGAAGGGTCTCCATTTTGAACATTTTCATCTGATTATTCTGGTTAACGAACTCATCAAGATATTTCAACAATTAATGTTTGTGCCAAGTTTCGTCTCAATCCGCTGAAAATTAGGGTGGTTATGGCATTCACAAATAGCGTTATATATATACAAATAGATAGATAAATAGACACACAGAGGGAGAGAGAAAAAGTGTTTTTCTCCCTTCTCGCACCTGTGGTGCGTCAGAGCTAAACCGGGCCCGTTTGCAAAACGTATTGGCGAGCCTAACCTAAACACAAGCCTCTTACTTGCTAACGTAGAAACGTGGTCGGGAGGTGTAAGGCATGTAGAAATTGTATTTTTAGTAACCATGAGTATGGTCGACTTCCATGTTTTTCCTTTTACTTTTTGCAGCTACTTCGGAACGTTCAATTTTTATTCTTTACTAATTGCAAATGGCGTTTACATTCAAAATATGAGGAATTTTTGTGGCATTTGTTCGGATATTCTTCTCTTTGGAAATGAAGAAAAGAACAAAAGCAATACGCAAAGACAAAAAGTATTATCAGTACTAAACATTACCAATAATAATTGCTACGAAAAACTAAATACGACCTCTTTTACCATCTCTCATGAGTTGTATGTATTATTAACAAAAATTTTTAAAATGTCCTCGTTTAAGATTCGAACTTACGTCCTTTGCATTTGTAAGCCAGCACCTTAACCAATACACCAAGATCATGGCATGGTGATCGTTTAGTTGTCGGCGTATTTGTTGTATTTGTGTTTTATGTTCCCACTTCGACAATTTTTACTCTTTTTTTGTAAGTTTAACAGCTGTTTCTGGCTTTCTCTTTCGGTGTCGTCCTTTATTTACACAATGCACTATTCGTATTCACAGCTTGTGCCCCTCTGCAATGTCTTATTCAGATTAAGCTTTTCTTTTTGCCCCTCAGTAAACATTTGATTGATTTAATTCTCATACTCTCCACGGATGGAGCGCAGGAATGCCAGACTCGAAAAATAGGTGTACATTTACTTTCCTGACAGATCATACAAATTTATACCGCCAAAATTAAAATTGTACCCTCATCAATTTCGAAAAGATTCGATTTTTGATAATCGGTAGAGCAGAGTCGCACAACTCTTTTTCTTTCCAATTCGAATCAAAAACCCTAAAAAAAAAAAATAGTACCCACTATGTACCAATTTGAACTACCAAAATAAGTACCTTCTAGATATTGGTGCGGGTGCTAATTCTACTTTTGGTGGTACAAATTTTTGGCCCCGTTTTGATTCGAATTGCAAAGAAAAATAAGTTATGAAATTAACTTCGATCCGCCATCAAAAATTCACAATTCTGGAAATTGGTGGGAGTACAAATTTAAATTTTGTGGTACAAATTGCGTACAATTTTTTGTTCCGCTTTGATTTGAATTGAAAAAAAAAAGCAAACTATGCGGGTCAGCGTGACCCCTCAAAAATTTAAATTTGTAAAAATTGGTGGGAGTAAAAATTCTTACAAATTTTTGGTATTGTTTTCATTCGAATTGAATAGAAAAATTTGTTGTGTGGGCCTGTTTGACTCGCCATCAATAATTAAAATTTCTCGAAATTCATGGGGGATCAAATTGTAATTTTCGTAATACAAATTAGTACATATGGGATACAGATTTTTGGTGCCGTTTCGATTCAAATTGGAAGAAGAAATAAGTTGTGCGGGCCAGTTTGATCCGCCAACAAAAATACGTTTGTTGAAATTGGTGGTAGTACAGATTAGTATATATTGGGTACAATTTTTGGTTCGAATTAGAAAGAAAAGGACGTGAGTTCCAGCTTGACTCGCCAATTAAAATTCAAACGTCTACAGCCTAGTAATAGTACTAATTCTTATTTTGCTGGTACAAATTGGCATATATTGGGTAAAAATTTTTTGTATCGTTTTCATTCGAATTCAGAAAAAAATATGTTTGATGGATCAGTTTGACCTGTTACCAAAAATTCAAATTTCTCGAAATTGAAGGAGGTACAAATTATATCTTTGTCTTATGCCAGGTTCACACAGACCCCAATTTTGTTTTCTTAATTTTTCATAATCTATTATGATTAAACTAAAACTCATTGTGGTAAAATCCAGTACTAACCAAGTACTTTCATATGACATACAAAATTAATGTGTACCCGGTGTAATAAGTCGTGATTTGAGGGCTTGTTTGATCTGGGCCCCCATTTTGTTTCGTTAATTTTTCATAATCCAGGACGGTACAAACGAAACAAATTACGGTACAATCCGGTACAAACGAAAATCTTTCAAATGAGCCTACTAAATCGTTAGTACCACGTTGTGGAGGGGCCAGGTTCACACAGACCCCAATTTTGTTTTCTTAATTTTTCATAATCTATTATGGTTAAACTAAAACTCATTGTGGTAAAATCCAGTACTAACCAAGTACTTTCATATGACATACAAAATTAATGTGTACCCGGTGTAATAAGTCGTGATTTGAGGGCTTGTTTGATCTGGGCCCCCATTTTGTTTCGTTAATTTTTCATAATCCAGGACGGTACAAACGAAACAAATTACGGTACAATCCGGTACAAACGAAAATCTTTCAAATGAGCCTACTAAATCGTTTGTACAACGTGGTGGGGGGGCCAGGTTCACACTGCCCCCCTAATTTTGTTTTCTTAATTTTTCATAATCTATTACGGTTAAACTAAAACTCATTGCGGTACAATCCGGTACTAACCAAGTACTTTCATATGACATACAAAATTAATGTGTACCCGGTGTATTAAGTCGTGATTTGAGGGCCTGTTTGATCTGGGCCCCCATTTTGTTTTGTTAATTTTTCATAATCCAGGACGGTACAAACGAAACAAACTACGGTACAATCCGGTACAAACGAAAATCTTTCAAATGAGCCTACTAAATCGTTTGTAACACGTGGTGGTGGGGCCAGGTTCACACATCCCCCCAATTTTGTTTTCTTAATTTTTCATAATCTATTACGGTTAAACTAAAACTCATTGCGGTACAATCCGGTACTAACCAAGTACTTTCATATGACATACAAATTTAATGTGTACCCGGTGTATTAAGTCGTGATTTGAGGCCTGTTTGATCTGGGCCCCCATTTTGTTTCGTTAATTTTTCATAATCCAGGACGGTACAAACGAAACAAACTACGGTACAATCCGGTACAAACGAAAATCTTTCAAATGAGCCTACTAAATCGTTAGTACCACGTGGTGGGGGGGCCAAGTTCACACTGCTCCACTAATTTTGTTTTCTTAATTTTTCGTAATCTATTGCTGTTAAACTAAAACTCATTGTGGTACAATCCGGTACTAACCAAGTACTTTCATATGACATACAAAATTAATGTGTACCCGGTGTATTAAGCCGTGATTTGAGGGCCTGTTTGATCTGGGCCCCCATTTTGTTTCGTTAATTTTTCATAATCGGGAACGGTACAAACGAAACAAACTACGGTACAATCCGGTACAACCGAAAATCTTTCAAATGAGCCAATTAAATCCATCCTAGGACATTGTGGGGGGGCTGCGTGAACTTGGCCCCCCCACTTTGTTTTCTTAATTTCTCATACTGCAGTACAGTACAAACAAAAATATTTGCGGTACAAACCGGTACAAACGAAGTACTTTTTATTGAAATGCGGAAATCGTTTGTACCGAGAGGTGGGGGGGCCAGGTTCACAAGGGTCATTTTTTGGCCAAAGTAGAGAGGTCATTTTGTAGAGGATTTTGCTTTTTGTGGGGAACGGTCTTAGGTTCTTAACTTAAGATTTGATAATCTTGAGGGTTAGGTTGAGAGATTGCCATGGAAGGATTAATTTGTTGTTGATATGTAGGTATATAGCTGTTCATCGGTTGTGTAACAGGTTGCGTTTGTACAGGATAGGTATGGTGATATAGCTGTTGTACCGGATACATTATCTTCGGTTCGGTTGGTAACACATAGGATGTATTATGTGGGTTAGGTATATGATTCTGGCCGTATAGCATATGTAGTTTTTGTGATAACTCTGCATGCTCTCTTTTCCTCAAAAGGTTATTGGTGGCTTCCAAAATATTTAATTTAGTCTGTAGAGCTTCTACCCCGTGTAACGTGGGTTCCTGTCTCCACGGCATGGCGCATCCTCAGGTTGCGGATCGAGGAGAAGGCCTCTAGATATAGAGGTTAGCTGCGAATATACTGAATAAGCAGTCGCGGACAGCCGACTAGGAGTGGTCCTCCAGCTTGGGGGTTTGGGTAGGGCTAACAACCACATCCTGTAAAAAAAAAAAAAAGCACTTGTTCAGAAATATTCACAAAAGCCTCGGACAAGGACTGATAACTTGGCACGACCTCAGCAAAAGAAAATGGACATGAGATTTGGAACATGGAACATTAGGAGTCTTTATAGGGCAGGCGCGTTAAAATCCGTAACGAGTGAGTTAGAGAAATACAGGATGGACGTAATAGGAGTTCAGGAAGTTAGGTGGGATGGAAATGGATCTCTGAATTCCGGAAATTTTACGTTCTTTCACGGGGAAGGAAATAGAAATCACCAGTTAGGAACAGGGTTTTTCGTTCATAAACGTACATTACCAGCAATTAAACGGGTTGAATTTGTTACTGACAGACTTTCTTTTATTACTCTTAAGGGACGGTGGTGTGGTATTATTGTTTTAAATGTACATGCCCCAACTGAAGATAAGGATGACGATATAAAAGACAGTTTTTACGAAGAAGTGGAACGGATATTTGACCAACTCCCGCGATACCATATGAAAATTCTATTAGGGGATTTCAATGCGAAGGAAGGACAAGAGGATATTTTCAAACCGATTATAGGGAACGAAAGTCTGCATAAGGAAAGTAATGACAAAGGTGTTAGACTCGTGAACTTTGCAACATCCAAACACCTAATCGTGAAGAGTACAAAATTCCCACATCGCGACATTCATAAATACACTTGGACATCACCAGACGGGAAAACACATAATCAAATTGATCACGTTTTAGTAGATAGAAGAAGGCAATCTAGCATAATTGATGTCCGATCGTTTAGAGGGGCAGATTGTGACACTGATCACTACCTGGTAGCAGCGATAATACGAGAGAGGTTATCGTTGAATAAAGATAATATTCATTGTCCGAAAACGGAGAGACTCAATTTAAAGAAATTAGAAGAGAGCCAGGTAAGAGAGAAATACCAGATTGAAGTTTCGAATAGATTCTCGGCTTTAGAAAATTCGGAGTGCACTAGTGTTGAGGCTACTGGATTGAAATTAGAGATAGCATTAAAATTTCAGCAAAAGAAAAATTGGGTCACGCGGAAATACGTAGGAACAACCCATGGTTCGACCAGGAATGCATTAAACTAGCAGAGAAGAGAAAACAGGCAAAATTACGCTGGCTACAAAATCCGAATGAAATAACTACACAAAATTTTGCAGATATCAGGCGGGAAACTTCCAAAACTTTTAGAACAAAGAAACGCGATTTTCTGAAAGCTAAAATTAAGGAACTTGAAGATAATAGTAAAAATAAAAACATCCGGGACATGTATAAGGGAATCAACGAATTTAAGAAAGGCTATCAACCTCGTGCTTATATATTAAAGAAATCTGTCGGTACAGTTCTCACTGACACGGATAGCATCTTAAATAGATGGAAAGATTTCTTTGACGATTTGCTTAACACGCATCCCAAAACTAGTGTGCGTGGAGAAAAGGAGATACACACCGCAGAACCGTATATTCCAGAACCCAATCGAATAGAAGTAGAAACCGCTATAAAGAAATTAAAGAAACACAAATCTCCGGGTGTAGATGAAATTCCAGCTGAGTTAATTTTAGCTGGAGCCGAAAATTTGTGGAACAAGATACACAAACTGATCCTCCTTATCTGGAACAAGGAAGAATTGCCACAAGAGTGGAAAGAATCAATCATTGTTCCAATTCACAAGAAAGGAGACAAAACTGACTGTAATAATTATCGAGGCATTTCTCTTCTGTCAACATCCTATAAAATACTTTCAAATATTCTATTAGCAAAACTGAGCCCATACGCAGATGAAATTATTGGAGATTATCAGTGCGGATTTAGACGAAATCGATCAACTATCGACCAAATATTTACCATTCGTCAAATACTCGGAAAAAAGTGGGAATACAATACCCGGTGCATCAACTATTCATTGATTTTAGAAAGGCGTACGACTCGGTTAGGAGAGAAACATTATACAACGTTCTTACAGAATTTGGAATACAGAGAAAGCTAATTAGATTAATTAAGATATGTTTAAATGAATCCCAAAGTAAAGTCCGGGTAGGAAAATTTTTGTCCATGAGCTTTCACGTCGAAAATGGCCTGAAACAAGGTGATGCATTGTCGCCATTATTATTTAACTTTGTTCTGGAATACGCTATAAGGAAAATCAAAGATAGCAACCAGAGCCTAGAGCTGAACGGTATTCACCAGGTTATGGCATATGCTGATGATGTAAATTTAATAGGAGATGAGAGGAGAACAATAGAAAGAAATGCAGAGATCTTATTAAACGCTTGCAGGGATATGGGTTTAGAAGTAAATGCAGAGAAAACTAAATACATGGAAGTGCGTCGGGACCGTAATACAGCAAATTATAGATGCGTTAAAATATTAAATAATACTTTTGATAAAGTGGATAGTTTCAAATATCTAGGATCAATATTAACAGAGGAAAATCATATCCACGAACAAATTAAATGTCGATTAAAAGCAGGGAATTCGTGTTACTATTCGGTTCAAAGTCTCTTGTCGTCGCGAATTATGTCGAGGAATTTGAAGCTTAAAATATACAAAACGATAATCATGCATGTTGTTTTGTATGGCTGCGAAACATGGTCACTCACTCTGAGGGAAGAACATAGACTGAAAGTATTTGAGAACAAGATCCTGAGACGAATATTCGGACCCAGGAAGAACGGGAATGGGGAATGGCGGAAACTTCATAACGAGGAACTACATAATTTATACGGTTTACCCAACATTGTTAGGGTCGTCAAGTCTAGGAGGCTTAGGTGGGCGGGTCATGTAGCTAGAATGGAAGAAAGTAGAAACGCTTTCAAAGTCTTGACTGGAAGACCAATCGGAAAACGATTAGGAAGACCTAGGCGCAGATGAGAGGTCAATATTAAAATGGATCTCGCAGAGATTGGAATACAAAGTAGAAACTGGATGCAGTTAGCTAAGGATAGAAGTCAGTGGAGAGCTTTTGTGAGCGCGGCATTGAACCTCCGGGTTCCATAGGCCATAGAGTTAGTTAGTTGAAGCTTCTACCGTTGTAAACCTTTCTAATGCTATCTTATTAAGGAAGTCCCTCTCTCTAATCCCAAGGATAAATGAGGGATCTTTTGTTCTTCTGTCGCTTCCGGTATTAACTGCCTTATTGCTCGGAGCTTACGTAAAAAGTATGAGTCAATGAACTCATCCATTCCTTGTTGGACCTCGAATAATTCCTGTTCTGCTTTATACGATGGCCATAATGCTACTAACTTAGATCTTAGATCGTCATAGGATATCGTATCAAATTGATTTTGGTTTTTAAGCTGCAATACGAGATCTAGTGCTGTGTCTTGTAAATATGTCGGTAGAATTTCCTTTTTTTTAGCCGGTGACCATGACTGCATGGCTGCCATATGGTCGAATAGCATGAAAAACCTGTCCAGATCCTCCTGCACGTGTCCCGCATACTTCGTTAAATGTGGCATATTAAATGCACTCTCTGTCATATTTGTGATATTCTCTCCTGATTTCTATGTTTGTTTACCTGCTCTAGTTTCCGGTAATAATGGCACTTAAGGAAGGTAAGAGAAAAAAGGGGTGAGGGAGTTTATATAAATTTTAGTTGAATTTTGAAAGCAAAACTTAGATAAATTTTGATACTGACTTTGTGCCTGCTAAAAAGTTAATAAAAAGGGCGTCCCGTACAAACTCCGGTGCCTATCACCATGTAATGACTTTGGTAGAGTCAATAATGGACCGAGATTTATCCCCTTCACCAATTTATTATAAAATTTGTTAAATACAAGAAGTCTTTGATTACAAAGAGTAAAACAGTGTCTATCTTGTTATTATCCAGATAAGAGAGAGTAGGTGTTTGCACGGTGCCCCTTCTCTCAAGGCTGTCTCCAAGGCACCTGCTTGTTCTGGTGAGTCTTGAAGGATAGCCCCTTCAGCTCAAGGCAGCTTCGCGAGGCTTGGTTGTAGTAAGGACCCCTAGTCCAGTGCAACCTCAGGGCAGTGAGGTTATTTGATTAGTTGCACGACTGATGCTGGGTCCCTCGGTGGTCCGGCTTTTATCCATCCTCTTCGGGTCTTCCATGATGTCCGTCTTCTTTCGGCGTTCCTCGGTGTCTTTCGTGTTGGCTTCTCGTCTGCTAGGCTGTTGACAATCAATAACGCGTGTTGTTTTGACATGTGCTCTTGTCGTGATGTGGGGAGCCTTACAATATATATATATATATATATATATATATATATAATTAAGACAATGTACCATAACTCTAGATATGTTTGTAAAAGTATTTGCTATAATTAGATCTTTTGTAATCGTTTTGAGACACTTTGCTATATTCTTTTTCATCAGGACTCCTGGCTAGCAACACAAAATTGACCTGTTTGGGCGTCTGTGTACACTCCGCGCGAGTATTTGAGGATTAACAAATTCGCCACAAATTTAAGAAAGAATCGATTGTTCGTTTTTTTTTTCATAAAAAGTATTAGTTTATAGTATGTTACAGTAATAATCATAATGTACTTACTTTATTTTTCCAGCCCTCAAAATCAAGCATGAAGGTCCTTGTCTACAATTTTACGATGAACTAAGAGCATGGAATGCTGTAACTGTGAAATCAAACCATGGAGTATATGATTAATTATTTTTAATAAATTAGTTCTTAATAAATAAAGATAAAAAATAAATCCTTAAGAGTGTTCATTCATTTATTATTTACAGTGATTGGCAAACTACGGTTTGCGAGCCAGATTCGGATCAACCATATTTTTAGGAACTTTTAAAAATACATTCACAGTTTCATTAATCACGCTCCCCATCATAATCTTTCAATTATTAGTAGGAATTAGCACTAGGATAGTTTTGTAAAATGTGCCATTGTTGTTTTTAATAAATTACTCGTATATGGCCCGCTTAAAGTCCTTTCTTTTTTTAGGGGGGGGGGCTCCTAGAAAGACAGTTTACCTATCCCTGTATTGATCATTAATTAGTTTATTAGTATACGATGATTTAATCCGCTGAAATGGTTCTTCACCGGGTCACAGATAAGCTTAACGAAGAATATTTGAAACATATACAAACTTGTGACGATACGGTGCCTCCCTCACCTCTCGTGCGAGGACTTCCTGGTTCGTTCGATCCCAGGTCGTGTAAGTTTATGATGAAAATATCGAGTCTGTGGGTTTTCTCAGGGTTTTCCCGTTTGTTATCACATTATCATTCCACCGGCTCTTTCAGAATCATTAAATTTCATTAATTATTCGTCTCATTGAGCCTAAGATGTTAAACTAGAATAATTTTATATGTGAACTTATAACTCTAGCAAGAACTTGAGATCACGAAGTTTTTTATTACTTTTATTTATTTATTTATTTATTATTTTTTATTTTATTTATTTATTTTTTTATTTTTTATTTTTTATTTTATTTTATTTTATTTTTTGTTGATGATGTTTCAATCGGGCACCTCCATTAGAATTCCAGGTTCAGGTATCTGCACGAAAGATACGGTACCTAGAAAAATACATCCTAAGGTATATATGTATAATTGCCAAATTTCATTGAAGTTTGGTATTAGTAGATGTAAATATTTAAAAAGTAAATTTCTCCAACAAAACATAACAATATTTGTAACTAATACAGCTGTTGAAAGTAAGTGCATGTTCTAATTTGTTTACTGAGTACGACTAGAGCCTGATTCGGTTTCGCCCGTAGATTTCTTACACTTTCATTTTCTTTAATTCTGACTATTATCTTGCTCCTCTTTTTCTTCTCAATTTTATAGATTTTGGTTTACCGAAACTCCTTTGTATATTTACTCTCTCTGTCCGGGTGACAAAAAGATTTCAAGAACTAATTAATAGATCATCATCAATTTTGGCCAGGATAGAGGCGATGAAAAGTTCGGAATTGAGTTCATCGTGGAGATAATATTCAAACTCGAAGTGGTACAGTCCGCAGCAAAAAAAAAAAAAAAAAAAAAAAAACTTGCAGCATGATCATGTAAGTTTATTGTGAAACGACGAAGTCTTTTGCTCCAAAATAAGTGTGCAGGGCAGGACGCCGAGATTTCTCCTAGCGTGACTCGTGCCACTTAGACGTTATGTTGATTCCCTGGGCTGTTAGGCGTAGTTTGACAATAAACTTATATGCTCATGTTGCAGGTTTTTTGCTGCAGACTGTACAAATCAATCATTTCTCACTTTTACGTTGATCACTAAAGAGCAGAGTGGGTAATATATGGAGCAAAAGGGTTTCGTACAATCGAACCTGAAAAGGTTCTCAAGAACACATGTAATCTCCGTGTTCCATCTTTTAATTCTTTATGAAAACCGAAAGTGTTAGAAGTCCACTACAATTCCCAGTTTCAATATTGATCTACATAGAACAGAAACGATAAAGAGACAGCGATAAACTTCCTTCCTTTAATCAGTTTAGCCTTTTAAGAATAGGTACCACTATCTCTCTTAATCCTCCACTTCCAGCTTTAACATTGATCGCTATATTCTAAAAACGGTATAGCAAGAAGCTGTTTTCTGCAATCCATTAAGGGTTCCAAGAATATATATTTCATTTTCACTTTAATTTTCTACATACTAAAACCAGAAGTTGCACAAATCAACCATTTTCGGTTTTAACGTTGATCGCTATAGAATTAAGAATTATATTGTAGTTCTTAATTTTTGACATCTACGGCCATTTTGGCCAGCACGTACGAAGGATGATGTCCCTCTACGATCACACTATCAGAGGAAGGAAGGAAGCTACCTAGGACCTTTATGCTAGGTACCATTTCGGCATTTATCTGGTGTGAGTGAGAAACAGAAAAACCTCTTCAGGATGGCGGATTGGTCGCTATAGAATAAAAACGGAAATAGATATCGAGAAGCGGTTTTCTGTAATCAATTAAGTGTTCCAAGATAAGTATATTCCATCACCATTCTAATATCTCTATTGAAGCAAGAAGTCATAGAAATGTACTACTACTTCCTGTTTCAATATTAATCAAGAAAATATTACTCCATACAAACCAAACACCGTCACGTGGTGTACACGTGATAATGCTGTTTGTTTCAATCATCTATCTCGAACACGTAACCTGCTTGTGAGGTTAGAAACTCCGTTTCCAGTATTTCTTCTTGAATAGTGTTAAATTATAGTGTTTCTGAATTCGACTCTAATAGCATTCTTTTGCATGTCGTATACAAGGGTGGACTGGCGAGTCTGGCAAATGAATGAGATATTTTTTACTAATTAGTATTCCTTGTTCGAATGTGTTTAAGGAATTTTCAGGTGGTGTCAAATAATTAGATTTGTTCTGTGTTTCAAAAACTAGAAGCAGGAGATCAAACCGCTCTATAAGTAGCAATTTGAAGTGAAACTATGTCTTTTGGAATATTATGTTGATCAAATTTGTGTTTCTTTTCCTATTTTTTTTTTCTGTTAACTGTAACCTGTGTTATTCTAGTTTGTTCAAAAACATATTCCATTTAATATTGTATAAAGATAATGTTACATTTAATCAGTGCCGTGCCATGGAAAATCAGTGCCCGGGACGAGAGTTACCACAGCGCCTCCAAACATATAAGTGAGATCGATAAAATTTTCAAAAATAAACCTTGCTCTTCCTTGATTTTCAGCTCCGCTGTTGATGTAAAATATTCCAAGTAATTTTTCCTCACTCTTTTTGCTCTTTCCTTCATTTATTTTCTTTTTTTCCTTCCTAATTTTTTCCCCCTTACTTCGGCGCTCAGGGCCATAGCCCTGCTTCCCCCCCCCCCCGCGGCACGGTACTGCATTTAATATTATAAATAATATTACAATAATATTATTTGCGACGGGAAATATTTGGATAACTGGTTTTGTCTATAGTTATCTCCCCATACTCATTCGTAGTATCTTTTGCTAATTTCAGAGGAACTACAGAAATCGCTTTGAGCTTCAGAGTTACAGAGTTAACATGTGGCCTATCCTTCCTCTCTCTCTCTCTCTCTCTCTCTCTCTCTCTCTCTCTTTCTTTCTTTCTTTCTTTCTTTCTTTCTTTCTGTCTCTCTCTTCAAAGCACAACTTGAGTACAATGCTTTTTTCTGACTTTTCTGTTATAATTAATAGTATTTCTTTATCGGTTTCTAAAGTGTTTTGCGGACTCATTGGCTATATAACTCATACAACTATCAAATGGTTATAGCTCCAAAGCACTCACTGCCATCAATGCATTTTTAGATCCCAGAATTTATCGTACTTCGCCTACTGCCACTACCTCACTTTAGATTATAGCACAATGCTATAATGTCTGCTTTGTATTTTAATACTATAACCATAGCTTTTCTTATTGTTTAATATCAATAATAAAGTAAACTACCCATATACCCACTGTCCCAAGTTCCTCTTATACCACTATCTCAAATAAAGGGACTGTCGTGGGAGACCCGGGTTCGATTCCCGGCGGAAGCTCATGTGGTTCGGATTCCACGTTAATCAGTAGGTCTCGCTGCTGAAGGGAACGTTAAACTCCAAGTCAAATTAACTAAACTCAAATAAAGGGAGCGATAAATCACTAGGGAAGTACCGGCATGAAGTGGTACGCGGGGATCTGCATGTGTTATGTATCGTTGGAAAGGTCACACCGAGTATACTTCACATGTGAAATATCTCGCTTGAATGGGGCCTGTAGGGGACGTGGCGACCATTTAAAAATCAGAACAAGGCTCGCTCCGAAACACCAAAAAACGTGGATAAAATAAGAATCTATGACGTAACTGTTTTGAGACGTGGTGTATATATAGGTTTGAAAGGTAACTGAATACGAATCTGACACCAAATGCTTACAAATCAAAATGGCGGATCCAACATGGCGGACACAAATTATAAAGAAACATGCTATGAATCTGAAATCAGGTATATGGAGATATTCGACTTCGCTGTGTACGAATCAGGTGCTAAAAGTGTAAAATTCAAAATAGTGGATCCAAGATG
Source organism: Thermobia domestica (assembly GCF_964235325.1). NCBI lineage: Eukaryota > Metazoa > Arthropoda > Insecta > Zygentoma > Lepismatidae > Thermobia > Thermobia domestica. The sequence goes on along the minus strand of NC_137466.1, from coordinate 130,289,195 downwards.
GCGGACAAAATGTAAAATACTGCTATGGAACTAAAAGCAGGTAGAGGTTTTCATGGTCAATGAATACGAATTCAATTTTAAACGTACAAAATGCAATGTGACGGATCGAATGTGGCGGGCGAAAAATCCAAAAAAGATATGTACAAAACGGGCATATGTTATTATTACACATGTGGTAGAAAAATACCTATAGTGCATAAGAAGGCAAGTAGATTATGTTTTACAATGACAGGGAACGTGTTTTGCTATACAATCATGCCAAAATTGAGGCACAGAATGCAGGACAGGTTTTGTATTGCACATGAAAGTCTTATGATATGAACAGATTGCAATCATAGGCAATAATCATTTTACTACCAACTCCCTCCCCCACCGCCGGAGAGATACGCAGGGATCGGATATGTGTTATATATCGTTGAAAAGCTGCATCGACTACTCTTCACATCTGTAATATTTCGCTTGAGTGGCCTCTGTAGGGTATGTTGCAATTATTTTCATATACCATCTGAAGATTCGATCAATGACAGTGAAAAGTAAGCGTTTAAAATATCGTTATGCTTCCATAACTGTCTTTCCGGTTTCACATTATGTCGTGTACACTTGTGAGCAATATGTAGGATAAATGTCCACTCTTCGTAGTAGGGATGGTACTGATACCGAGAGTAATTTCGATCTTGTGTGTTTTTCCAAATCGAGATGAGATCGAGACGGAGCCCAGGCTCGTCTCGATATTCATACGTCCATTCTGTACTTTTGCACCTTTTGTCCACCATATTAGATGCGTCATATTGCATTTTGCACTTTTAACATTGAATTCGTATACCGCGACCACGAAAACCTCTACCTATCTGCTTTCAGTTCCAGCAGTGTTTTACGTTTTGTCCACCATATTGAATTTTACATTTTTAGCATCCGATTCATACAGAGCGATGTCGAATATTTCCATATACCTGATTTGAGATTCATAGCATGTTTCTTTGTAATTTGTGTCCGCCATGTTGGATCCGCCATTTTGATTTGTAAACATTTGGTGTCAGATTCGTATTCAGTTACCTTTCAAACCTATATATATCACGTCTCAAAACAATTACGTCATAGATTCTTATTTTATCCACGTTTTTTGGTGTTTCGGAGCGAGCCTTGTTCTGATTTTTAAATGGTCGCCACGCCCCCTACAGGCCACATTCAAGCTAGATATTTCACATGTGAAGTATACTCGGTGTGACCTTTCCAACGATATATAACACATGCAGATCCCCGCGTACCACTTCATGTACATCCCTAGTCAGTGGTAGAGTGTTCACCTCTGGTGTATGGGGTCCTTGGTTCGATCCCAGCTCTAGCCAAGTGAGCTTTGTGATGGACAAACACCGTTTGCGTGTGTTTTCTCGTTTCCTCCCACTTTCTTCATTCCACCATTTCATTCCTCATTATCATCGTCTCCCTTAGCCTAGCAAGCATAATCGTGCAACGTAAAACTTTTTATTTCATTTTTCCAATAAAGGTCGTAACACTTTGGGACTAGCTTTGTGCTAGTACTAAAAAAAATATTTATATTATAAAACCACTGACGAGTTGATAAAGAAGTTGAACATCAAGCAACATTATTCAACTTGTCATGTCATGAGTACTATTAAGTTTGAAGGACAAATTGCTGCATAAACGAAAAAAAATGTTAAAAAATGTAAGCAACTGCTATTATTATTATTATTATTATTATTATTATAAACTGTAATTGTGGCTTTTAAAACTCTCTTGACAGCTGAAGGATAAGCAGTAGCGTCCTAGTACGTTACGTAATTAAGCGGCTCGGGCGAACATAATGGTAAGAGTCATTTTGAGTGAAATTGAGTTCTTCGATAAAATAGGTTGGAATTGAACTATAGAACAGTATGTAGGTATTTTAATTTTGGAAATGAACCTGCAGATAGTAGGGGAAGCTTGTTTGGTATGTGTCATTACGTTGAACTGCATTGGAAAATTGAACCTTTTTTCTCAATTTACTCGGAAGCTTAAAACTGTGACATACCATTATGTTTCCCCGAGTCATCCAAATTTTAAATTTACTTTTAATATATAGAATTGTATTTCTCAAAGAGTAATTCATGGACTATGGGTATTGCACAGCATAGTTCCGGGTGGACGATGTGGAATGCGATAATGTTTCAGACACATTTAGGAGATTTGTAAAATGTATACATTATTTTATTTTGTTTTGCTTGAAATGGTGTTTGAATGATTACTTTTATGCTACATAAGGGATGATTATTGGATCAAAAGATTCAATATATTTCAGTCAACAATTACCTTGTACGTCTTATATCTGAACAACTACATATTTCTATAGTGTAGCCTAACCCAAACTATCACTTAACTCTGTATGATGTGCTTATTCCGCAGAAAATACGAAAACTCAATTTTAGGGCCGTTCAAAAGTGGCTCCTGATCAAAAAAAAAAAAAAAACTAATTATTTGCCAAGATCGCAATCTTTTGATGCATTTTTTGGATCATTTCTAAATTTCTTGCTTTATTTTAGAAAAGAAAATAATAAAATTATATGTAATATTTGATCATTTTAGATTTTAAAACTATTTCTGAAAAATTGTTTTTGTTGATGTGATTTGATTTCGAGTTTAGCGTCCCTTACTACATCTTAACGTGAGATCCAAACCACATGAGCTCCCGCCGGCAATCGAAGTCGGGTTTCCTACGCCTAAGACGCTTATGGTAACCGCTTATCCACAAGGAGCTAAGTCTCTTTTTCTGTCTGCCTCCTGAGCTCCCTCGTGGCTAAACGGTTAGCATATGCGCCTTTCGCGTGGGAGTCCCGGGATCGATTCCCGGCGAGAGCTCATGTGGTTCGGATCCCACGTTAAACTCTAGGTCCACGTCTTATATAGCCTCGCTGCTGAACGGGACGCTAAACTCAAAGAATCAAATCAAATCTATCTGCCTATTGATGAAAGTTACTGTTCAAGTTACCTATTTAAAACGAATTGAAAAAACCTTCAGACAATCGATTAAAGTATTATTCCTCAAATTCTTGGTGGGGATATTGTCCCCTCCTGCCCCCTAAATGATTCCTCTGCTTGTCATAGGTGATCCATCCTGGAACATTTTCTGGAAAGGAGAATACAAACAGCGAGAGTGACTTGGATGGATATTATACACGTTAGTTAATGGATTATTTTAAGTTTAACGTCCCTTTCAGCATCGATGCTGTATGAGACGTGGAACTATAGCTTAATGTAGGACCCAAACTTTATGGGCTTCCTCCTGGGATCAAACACGAATCTCCTGCGACAAACCCGCACACACTAACCATATAGTCATAATTGAGCTCAACTAAATTTTATTTTGTGTTAACACGTGTTAGCAAGATTGTAGGGCCTATTCACGTATATAATGGGGAGCCTTTGTCTTCCCCAAGCTTACGCTCTACTCTCTGGGAAATTACGGAGTTACTGTAATTATTTAGCTTACGTAGAAACTCATAGTGCAGTGATGATAGAACTCTCTAACAGTTTTAAATACCTCTCTTTTTGTACGTATTATTGGTGGAAGCTCCCTTTAGAAATAATCAGAATTTAACTGTTTATGTTATACTAATTTATAAGATTATTACTCTGTACCAAATCATTTTAATAGTTTTCGTCTTTCCTTCTTTCCCTTCGATATTAAAAATATATATATACTTGTGGTTTTTCAGTCTACTTTTAGTTTTATTACCTTGTTAAAGCCGAAGCTATATGAGACGTGACACTACCAATTAATGTGAAATCCGAACCACGTGAGCTCAAACTGGACATCGAAGTATTTTCATTACTATTCTGTTTAGACATTCCTTTCCAACACCGAGGCTATATAAGACAGTTATCTACAGTTTAAGGAGAAACCAAATCACCATAATGTTACCAATTTTTTGAAGGCTCTTCTACTGGAAATCGAACCTGGGACTCCTTGCATCAAAAACACGCACGCCGGTGAAAAGGGATAGATATACTTCCACGAAAACATTCTCCTTCAGTCCCCTTCAGCAAAACAATCCTGGGACAAATATACAAACGGTACAACGATCCTAGGACAGATATACAGCGATAAAAACACTTTTATAGCATCCACCATATTGAAAAATGGCTGTCAACAAATAATAACGTACAGGATAACGGATGTCTACCTATGATTGTGTATTATTTGGTCACTGTTCATCTCATTTCAGCAATAAAATTCTCCGGACCTAGACACTTTTACCGGGATGGAAGCTGGAAACTGGATTACTCATCGTTACCAAGAAAAAGTAAATTTTAATTCACTCTCAGGTACAAATTCAATCTTTGGGGGTAAAATAGCTTTCTTTTTGTTGAAACAATAATAATAATAATAATAATAATAATAATAATAATAATAATAATAATAATAATAATAATAATAATAATAATAATAATAATAATAATAATAATAAGCTTTATTCCGTGGATTTTTGGCTAGGAAATTTTGATCTTTAAAGTATTACAATTTTAGTGGAGAGAAAACAGTACGTTCCAATTTAGTTTTCACATTATAACATGAGAAGACATTTAATTACTGCACTCTGAAGAGAAAACCCTGAAAACATTTAAGAATCAAAGAAAATCGGTGATTCGATAGGACACATAAAGTGCAAATCGAGGGATGCAGTGACTTTTCTACTTGCAACGAATTGTTTATAGAGCTGTCAAATTCAAGTTCAATGACAAAAATATTTGAGTAAAAAGTTCAATAATTTTAGCGATAACCGTTCTGAAAATGTGGCAAACTTCGTGAAACAAAAGTCTTCTTCTTCTCACCTCAACGATAGGTTGGAGGGCAACATGGAAATCTTTTCGGAGAGCTGTTTTATACTTTAATAAGGTCCTTTCTTCATAACTGCATCTATATTTGGCTTTCCTCTTCCTGGTTTTCCTTCTGCATTTCTCTGTATCAACACAGTGATCCAATCGGAGTGCCGAAAAAGATGGCCAAGCATGCTGTTTCTTCTTTTTCCTATTATCTTCATGATCTGTCGTTCTTCATTAGCTTCCTTTAGTACGTCTTCATTCCTTTTCCTTTCGGTCCACAGCAATCTGCGCCAGCACCACATTTCAAATGCTTCCAGCTTGGATAGTTCAGCTTTTCTCAATGTCCACGTCTCTGATCCGTAAACCGCCACGCTCCATACCAGAGTCTTAATAACTCGTTTCCGAACGTCCACCGACATATTTCTTGATGTTAGTAGTCCTCTTTCCCTATTGAATGCTTATTTAGCCTGTGCTATTTTGGAACTTACATCTTTTTCACTTCTTCCGTCCGAGGATATTACCTAGGTAGACTTCCTAAATAGGTGAACGTCTTAACGTCTTCGATTTTCTCTCCCTCTAGCCATACGTTTGGCCCTTCCTATTCTGCTCTTGTGCACTTTATCACCTTGGTTTTCTTCTTATTTATCTTCATTTTGAATACTTTTTCCAGTTGGTCGTTCAAGTTTGAAAGTGCTTCCAGCAAGTTCTTTTCGTTCTCCGCTATCAGTGCTATGTCACCAGCAAATTTTATTGTGCTGCAAATCTCGTCATTTACTTTTACGCTTTTCGTTTTTATTTAAAAAAAATTCTTTCATAGTCTTTCCTATGTAGACGTTGAACAGGAGAGGTGAAAGACTGATCTCTTCCTATAACAGCTGTCTGGTTGTTGTGTACTTGGTATATTATGATATTTCAATCTACTTTGTCAAAATATTTTTCTATATTTACAAATGCTATCACAATTGGTTTGTTTATTCTGATGTGCTGTTCCATGACCAACCGTTGACTCAGTATTGCTTCCCTTGTTCCCCCTTTTCTCCTGAATTCAAACAGGTCCTCCGACAGCCGTTCTTCAATTTTTTCCTTCCATTTGTTGTGCGATAATTTTGCACAGTATTTTTGATGCATGGGAAAGCAAACTTAACGTTCTGTGTTCTTCGCATTTCCGTGCGCCTGTTCTCTTCGGGATAGGGACCAATAGGCCTATGTTTTCCTCGAAGTTTCTTGGTATTCTTCCGGAGATGTATATTTCATTAATAGGACTAAATAGTTTCTTCTTTGTTGCCATTCCGAGACTTTTAATCACTTCTGTTGGTATTTGGTCTATTCCTGGGGTTTCCGAACAGTGGACGAGATGTAAGCAAAATTTTATTATATAACATTGTTTGTATAATTTTGTATCTGTTTCTTCATTTGTGGTATGTTTTCTTGCTTGCCAGATTGAACTTAGACAACTAGCAAAATACACATAAGTGTGTGCATAAATTTTCAGCGGTATCTTTGAGGATCTCCATTAAATTTTCTGAGGAAACGGAGGAAGAAATCTAGGCAAGTTTACATAGCTTGACACCTAACTTCTCTATAAAATGAGTTTATACTTAATTTGTCATGGCTACCAACAAGATTCACGTTCAATATTGCTTGCTAACTTTAGAAAGTCTGCTCCGGAAGCGAAAAGAACGATCGACGAAACGTATGGGAAAAACAACATTCGTGCAAGTAAGGGGAGAGAAGGATTTGCCAACTTCAAGAAAGGAGATTTCCATCTAAAAGGCAAGCGAAGGAAGGAAAGATCTGAAGAATTCGAAAATGACGATCTGGAAATGCTACTTGAAGAAAACTCGTGTTAAAACGACCAAGAAGCTGGGTGAGAAGCTTGAAGTCTATCATTACTAGTTGTTTGAATACGCTTGGTAAGATCCAGAAAGCAGGTAAATTGATTCCACACAGGCTTACAAATTACAGTAAGAGAGTCGTCTGAACACATGTGTGTCACTTTGGGCTCGCCATTAAAAAAGAAAAAAAAAGGTCTTTTATGTGGGAAAACCGTAGCGAGAGGGAAGGTGAGTTTATTACGACAACCCTAAACGTCGAAAATCGAGATAAATCCTGACCAGCCGTCAACTTCCATTCTGAAACGAATATCCACAACAGAAAGGTTGTCTTGTAAATCTGGTGGAATATGAAGGGTGTGGTCTATTACGAATTGCTGAAGCCTGGTTACACAAAAAGGCCGAACAGTACCAAATTACACTCCGTTTGCAAGAAAAAGTCGAGGAGAAAAGGAATTTTTACTGCCCAAAGAACGCAAGACGTCATACTGTTGCATGACAATATACGTCCACATGTCGTTTTGTCAACAAAGAAACAATCTTAAATTTGAGTTGGGAAATTCTTCCATATGCAGCACATGCACATGATATTCCTTCAGATTATCATCTGTTTAGCTCCCTATTTCACTTTCTGGGCAGAGCTTTGGAAACTGATCATATTTCGAATTATGTGACTTCATCGCCTCTAAGTCACGGTTCTTTTTTGAGCAGTGAATGCGCGAACTACTTGACTTATTCAAAAGTGATAAATAGTCAAGGAAATAACTTTTATAATTAGGTTTGTATTTCGTGGTTAAAATGCAATTTTTAATCTCAGTTAAAAAGAAAAAAACTGGAAACTTTCACGAACTTGATAAGATGGTTAGGAAAGCAAAACAACATTTAGGATATGGTGGTTGAATAACGTGCATTTGGTGACAACAAATGTGATGCCAGTTTGAATACCAATCAAAATAGCCAGCTGCGGACAGAAGATAGAATCTACAAGTACTGGACGCATTTTCTTAATTGTATAATCCACTGCAGGGAAACAAAAGTGATGTTTGAACAAGAAAATGTAAGCTAAAAAAAAGAAAAAAAATCCCGTAAAAGCCAGATTTATTGCATCTCTGCTCACAAGTGAAAGTTAGTGAATATTGTCAAATTCTTCTGTTTATTATCACAGTCTATGTATATACATAGTATTCGAAAGCTGAGAGAATAATATGAAACCTGGAAAGTGAATTTTAACATCCGAACATTATAAAGTTTATTTTCCAAACTTAAATGAGCCCCTTTTTGCTCTGAGCTCCCCCCTCCTCGCCTTCGCTTTGCTGGACCTGCGGACTCGTTAGTTACGCCATTGTATTTGACTCATAATGAAAGTGACAACGACGAAGGCGTTGCTATTCGTGATTTATTTATTTAACTCACATTCAGAGGTACAACGCTTAAAGCAATACTATTCGTTATTTATTTAACTCATATTGAGAGGGACAACACCAAAAGCGTTACTAGACCCTATTCGTCATTTATTTATTTAACTCACATTCAGAGGGACAACACCAAAAGCGTTACTATTCGTCATTTATTTATTTAACTCATATTGAAAGGGACAACACGGAAAGCGTTACTATTCGTCATTTATTTATTTAAATCACATTGAGAGAGACAACACCAAAAGCGTTACTATTCGTTATTTATTTATTTACTCATATTGAGCGAGATAACACCAAAAGCGTTACTATTCGTTATTTATTTATTTAACTCATATTGAGAGGGACAACACTAAGGATGGGTAGAAGTCGAGCTAAAACTCGACTTGACGCGAAACTCGAAGCGAATTCGAATCGAGTTTCGAGTCGAGTCAAAGGTAATTTTCTCGAGTCGAGTTCCGAGCCGAGTCACTGTTTTGAGGTCTAGTTTCGAGTCGAGTAGAGTTTGAAAAATGGCTAGCTCGTTTAGCTCGTTTTAACTCGTTTTGAAATCATTGCCTGATTAGACTGGAAAGCGAAAGCTATGAGAAATGTAAGCAGTAATGTGGAATATTTTTAGTGTTACTCACGAGGTGAGATACTGTTCGTATAACGCCTCGTCCCGATTAACAAGATGACAATGGATTTTTATAACGAGACAGCCTCATATGACGTGAGGACTGATATAAGTATATACTGTGGTTCTCACCACCAAGGCTCAGACCTGCACGGTGAACGTTTTAAGCCGAAGCAGAAACCCAATCCGTGTAGGGATGTTAACCTGCTTAGCTCGGTTCAACTGAGCGAACAGCTCGAGCCGGCTTGGTTGAGATGAGGCACCGACTCGGCTCAGGTGAGCCAACGTCTCGCACCGGCTCGGTTGGGGTGAGAAATCACCTCGGTTTGTTTCGGCTCGTGTCGGTTTGGGTGGGTGAGCTGTTGGCTCGGCTCGATAAGGAATGAGCTGTGAGCCGAGCCGTTGAGAACCCTAAACCCGGACCAAGCAGTTTTGAACATGTGTGGCCTGCGCCCTCTGAGTTTTAACGATTTTTGGTTCGAACCCGGATACTTGCTACTCCGGAACTCAAACCCAGAACCTCGAGAATGATGTCCTTGCCTCATAGACTTCACGACTACTGAGGTCAGCAGTCAACCAGTTTTTAGTATTCAGATACAAACCACCTATCTTTCATGTTTATCCACGGTGTTGTTATAATAATAATAATAATAATAATAATAATAATAATAATAATAATAATAATAATAATAATAATAATAATAATAATAATAATAATAATAATAATAATGTTATAGTAGTAGTAGTATCATTGATAATAATTATATTTTCTAGGATACTTGAAAAAAGTACTTGAAACTACACACAGCATTTGGCTCGATTTGGCTAATTTTGGCTCGACTCGACTCGAAACTTGAGTCAAATTCGAGTCGAGTTTCGAGTCGAGTTGGATGAAATTTTTCGAGTCGAGCTCAAAGATTTCTGTTTCGAGTCGAGTCGAGTTTCAATGTAAACTCGCTCGAACTCGCTCGTGCCCATCCCTAGACAACACCAAAATCATTGCTATTCGTCGTTTATTTATTTAATTCACATTAAGAGGGAAACACCAATAGCGTTACTATTCGTAATTTATTTATTTAACTCATATTAACAGAGGTAACGTCGAAGGCGTTACTGTTCCTTTTTTTATTGTGTTCACTTTTATCTTCAAATATAATATATTGCATAAACCTTATCCTCTCCGTGCGATGAACAGGTACCTATTTTAGCTAATTTATTATTATTATTATTATTATTATTATTATTATTATTATTATTATTATTATTATTATTATTATTATTATTATTATTATTATTATTATTATTATTATTGCATTTAGGCATATAAGCTCGGGATAGAGTAAGTAGTCACAAAGGGTTTCATTTGTGTATCATTCCAGTATTAAACCCTTAACTAGTGTGCTGGGTATCTGCAACGCAAATGGTGTGGTACGGGTCAAAATGACCCAAACATTTTTTTAAGCTAAACATACTAAATACAAAAGACGAACAATGTGAACACATTTTTTAATGTTTATTCGCACCTTTCGCGCCATTTGTGTGTAATTACAATACAAATTTTAGGAAAATATTTTAACCCGTACCCCAACGAAAAATATACATGCAAAGTCTTACTCGTTACAGCGATCTGATCCGTACCACACTAGTTAAGAGTTAACCGTATAATTTTAGGAAAAACTCAAAATGTTTTTGTATTTTGCTCACTACCTAGTAGGCTATATCATAGCTATAACAGGTGTTTACAAAATAAGTTTGAGAAGTTATACAAGAGCTAGAAAATGTTATGTTTGCGACTTGCACTTTCAAAAGAAGTTGCAAATGTAAAGAAAGCAAAGAAAATATTGGACTATTAAATTCAGTAAATATTGCTCGTGCACGGAAGCTTATTGTGAATTCTTACTTCCAGGGATACGACCCCAGCTTGTCCCCTTCTGTGGACATCCATACTGATCAGTACAAATGAATCATTATACTAGCGTAAAATAAATTTTTATGTTATGTAGACATTGTAATAAAAATCGTGACAAAATGTTTTATAAAAGGAAGAAAAAGAAAGAAAACAATGGCCTATTTTCTGAAAACAACGGGACAATCCCGAGTCACCTTAAGCAGGAAACTTCGGTCTCTTCTCATGAATGTTAATTATTTTTTATAGATAATACCTTGATGCGGGTCTGCTGCGTGACTCAAAGACGGCAATGATTGATCATTCCCGGATAGGATTATACGGATTCTAGCTGTTCTCCATTGGCTGTAATAGCAAAAAAATGTCAAATCGACACAAATAGGGAACTTCCCGAGCACCATAAACACTAAAGAAAATTGTATATAACAAGGAAAACTCAAACGTAAAAACAACTTCGCTTTCAATGATAAAGTAAAAATACTTTCTTGAAAATAAAAAGTCAATAGCTAATTATTTTGAGCGAAAAATGTAATTAACCAGTACGAATTGCACAAGCTTCCATATGATGATATAGTAGGCATTTAGAGTTGCCAACTACCGTAAACAAAATTGTTGGGTTTTTATAAAATAAAAACCGAACAATACTGGACATGAAACCAACTTTAGTTCAAAAATGTAGTATTAACCAATGAAAAGTTTTTCATCCATTTGTAGAACAGTTTAATTTAATTTTGTAAGTGACGGCAAAAATTTACAGACAATAAGAACTACTAATGCACGCACTTCAACCTAGTTCTTTTTTTTTTTTTTTTTTTTGTCTGAAATACAATTTTCATTTGATTTGATTTTCAGTTTTGCTTCGCTTTTAGCAGAGAGGCTATTATAAAATAACTTTGCTAAGGTGGTACGGGTGGTAGGTAGGGTAATTTAGCACCCGGGATTTTGGATTTTTTTTACAATCTTCTATTATAAAAGTTTTGTTATATACAAACACAAAATTAATTGTGATTCGGAGAAAATATAATGCTTTTATGCAGTTTGTCTGAGTAGAATAGGTCTTTCAAGGCTCAGGCAGTCAAGAGAAGGATACCACAGAGCTCCAGATAAGCTAAGTGGCTATGGTTAGGAATATTCAGTGCTTCAGACAAGCAAAGAGAGGTTAAGGTCCCGTAGAGCTCCAGACAAGCTAGGTGGTTGTAGTGACAATCTCCCAGTGCTCCAGGCAAGCAAAGAAAGGAGTTGAGTTGTTACACATCCCCAGGCAAGCTAAGTGAGCCGGACACTTCAGAGGTCCAGGCAAGCTAAGAGAGGTGTTGAAAACCCGAAATGGAAGGCTGTCCAGCGTGGTTTATACCATCTCCAGCAGTGGCGGTGCCAGTGTTCCTCTGTTGTCAAGTGTTTGGCGATGTTAACGGTGTCTGTTGTCTGCTTGCTCATAATAGTTGTGGTAAGAGAATATGTAGTTTTGTTTACAAATGAGGAGCATGTGGTCAAATTCACATATATGGATCACGTGTAAAATATAATACTCCCCAGGCCAGTTTTTTTAAAAATAAGCCAGGTTACTTTTATTTATATATTTATTTATTATTTTTTGTAGAATTGCACTGGTGGGAAGTAATTATTCTGGAAAGCACAAAAGATGTATTTAAAAATATGATTGTACAAAATACTGTAAATACTAACACGATAGAAAACATAGAGGAAAATTAAAATAAAAGCACTATTATAAGACATGGATCTACAGCCTAACATGGAATTGAAACCGCATGATGTCCCGCCAGGAATCGAACCCAGGTCTACCACGCCAAAAGCGCGTACACTAACTGCTTAGTCACAAGGAAGCTCTGATTTCAATTTAAAATCTTATTTCTAGTTTCCACGAGCATCATTAAACAGTTTAGGTTTGGTTTCCACATATTCAGCAGAAGGTATTGCATTGAAACGTGAATCAAGATCATCCGGACCAACGGACAGAAGTCGGTATACTTCGTCAGTGCAGCCTAAAGGAGATTATGGCGGCTTCGCCGAACTACTCACCATTCCTTCTGTACAGACTTCAGAGCACCAAGTAGGACTTGAAATCAGAGCTTTGTGTATTCATGTGGCGAACCGACACCGAACTACCTAAGTGCCATATGATTTATAACAACATAAACTTCACACAGACTTCAAGTAAAATTAAATTTGTGTCCATACGATTTCCAATTTTTGTCTATGAAAAGTTCATCCCTTCATCAAAGTGAAAATTTGTTCCGGAAAAGTATTAGTAATTGGAAATGATAACTAGGGCCCGGAAGTTGAGAAAAAAAATCCTCTTTTTTAAAAGTGCCCGAAGACGAAGTTTAACATAATATATGTTTATTTTGGGTCATTATAGGCCAGAAAATGATGGATTTTATTTGTCCTTTGTTGCCTTTTTTTTTTTTTTTTTTTTTTTTTTTGTTTATTGGTCTTTTTGAAGCTTTTAATAGGTATTAACATCTTTTTTGCCTCATCTTCTGACAATAAATTTACTTTTCATTAACTCGAATCACCACCACCTCTTAAATATCTTTTCTTTAGTAAAGCAAGTTCAAAAGATAAGACCTTCTTCAACGATTGGACTCATAAGACCAGATCTGCAACAATCACAAGTCAGATAACGAGGTGTAGCAATGTCCTCCAGCCAAGGGGAGTGAGGGTGGGAAAGTTTTCTTATTTTTAGATTGTACTTCAGTTTGTGAAAGAAGGACAGGCCATTAACCTACCAGAAACTTGTATTTCTTGAGCATTATATCCATTAAATATGTAATTTTAAATAAATTGGATCTTATTTTTACGTCCTTTTTCTAGTTTTTATTTATTTACTTATTTATTTATTTTTATTTTTTTATTTTATTTTATTTTTTTTTTAGATATTTTAGGTCTTTTTACAGGTCCTGTTTAGGCAATTTTTAGGTCTTCAACTTGCGAACTCTACTGATAGCTCAGCTTGAAATAGTTTTAGCATGTTTTGAACGCTATCACTTCCCCAGAGAAAAGAAGTCAACTGTTTGTTCTCTGCTGATAATAAAGTGTCAATATGTAGACACACCAATTTTAAAAAGCTGTATTTTCAGTAGTATAACTAAGGATGCATCAAATTTCTCGTTAAATTGTCGAAGTTCCCCCTCCTTCTCTTCCCATCTTCATAAAAGCACGTAAAATTTATACAGCATAGAAAATCTTGGCTTTTATTACCCTGGCTTATCCATCTAGTTAATCATTATTTATTTAAAAAATGCATATTATTATTATTATTATTATTATTATTATTATTATTATTATTATTATTATTATTATTATTATTATTATTATTATTATTATTATTATTATTATTATTATCTATGCTGTGTTTGCTTTGTTATCAAGCAAGACAAAAAAATTTCTTAATCTAGTTTCAACTGTAATTTATTGAATATTGTCAAGTTGGATTTTAGCATCATAACCTCATAAAACTAATCTTCGAATCTGAAATATTCTGAAATATTTTACCTTGCCCCCCTCCTACGTTGCGGCCCCATTAGTTACAATGGTTCCAGCAGCGTAGCAATAGGGTAGGCAGGATAGGCATTCTCTACGGGCGCAGGGCATTTCGATGTATTAGAAGGCGCCCCATGTATTTAATAAAAGGTGAAGCAAATTATATAAATGGAGCCCCAAGTTTTTGCAGTCTTCATTTCCGAATATGGCTTCGCTCGGAATTTATTACATTTACGTATCAAATTATTGGCATTACTGTGAACTCGTCGAGATTACAGGACTGTATGATTAAGAAATTCCTCCTGTATTAATACGATGTCAGTCCTGTATTACATGTACTGAGCTTAGACTAATTTTAAATAAAAATTTCCCTGCGCAATAGGCTTTCGACAATAATGACAAATTCTGGTCAGTGTTTCTTTTGTTAAAATAATTAATCCAAAGCCATGGATAGTCTTGCTAATGACAAATTCCATGATCTATAAGATCTGGATTAAAACGAGTTAGAAAATGTTCCATGATTGTGAGGCACAGCACAATTGCCACGTGCCGCGACTTCACAAAACCAAGCACCAGCACTAAGGGTCGGGCAAACCGGGCAGCTGCCTGGGGCGCCACCGACAGGGGGCGCCCAAACGAGCACCCAAAATAAATTTTCCAACGTATTTTCTAATATAAGGGAAGTTCCTCTAACAGCGCGCGGCCTCTAAGAGTACGCTCAACAATTTGCCAGATCTGGCAACGATGTACGAAGTTTGTGTGCATTCCTGCAGAAGCGTCGTTGTGTGAAAGGTGGTTGTACGCAATTTGTCTGCTGCCATCATGTGTGCCCTACGTTTTATTGGTAAGTAAATATTTTTGATACTTCCAGTGTAATAATTGAGTTCCCACTAATTAGTGTGTCTAGTTGAATACAGATATATTCTGTTTCTAAACTTAGTGTCAAATGTTAGGTGTCATAGTAAAGTTTGGGCATAAGGCAGATAATACCATCATATCTGGAAACTACTGCACACTTGTGATAGATTTGTAAAATGAGTGCGATTCCTCTAAGAGTATGCATTTTCTTTCCTTCAAGAGTACGCGCACACTCTTCGGGACCGGTGATACGTATATTACTCTTGGAGGACTGTGTAGACAATTGAATTTGACTATCAGAGAACACTTTGTCAGTTTCTTTTCCAATTCTGACACTGCGGGTTTACTTTGAGGCAAAATAAATAGATTTCTCTAATATAAACACTAGCGGTGTGCATCGCTGTTGATTCGCATGGCCCGAGAAAGTAAGTAGGCCTAGGTATGACGTGAATCAACGGCAATTTATACGGCTCACTAAAGCAATACTAATGTAAATCACCAATGTTTTACATTATAGCAATCTGTCATTACGCTATTCCTGAAATGAATGAAGTAGGACAAAATCTCAGAAAAGTGGGTATGATTATTTTCAGAATCAGATAATGACAAATTTGAACCTACTGCGTGCGAACTAACCTTGGAAAAGGGTCTCATAATTAAACTAACATACTGCAATGAGTTTTTAAATGTTTTTTGTTTAGCTATAGCTCCCTGTTTTTTAATTTTTCCAGGGTACTGTTTCAACGTGTCTGCGAGGGATAAAGCAAACATTCAGCCCTCTACAAGAACAGGAATTGGCTCAGCACGTAAGGGACCCTGACTCCATGCTTTACGGTATCACATGCCAACAACTGATGGACCTTGCGTTTGACTATACAGAGAGAAATCCCATCAACACAACTTCAACAGAAAGAAGAAGAAAGCCGGAAAGAATGGGATATATGCACTTTGCAAAAGGAATAATGAGTTAATATTGAGCTCACCGGAGAAGTGTAGCCTTGGAAGAATAATTGGCTTCAACAAAACTCAATATACAATATTCTTCAGCAACTTTCAGGCAGTGTTACAAGACAAACAATTTCTATCTCATAGAATATTTAATATGGATGAAAATGTAATTTTAACTCTCCCAAATAAAATTCCAAAAGTACTTTCGCCAATCGGTAAAAGACATGTGGGTAAAGTTGTGTCTGGTGACAGGGCCGGCGAGAGGGGAGGACAGGAGGGGCCAAAGCCCTGGGGCCCAGGGCCCCAAAGGGGGCCCGGCGGCCGAGGATAAATAATTACTAAATGTTGTATATTTTTACTCAGTTCACTTCCAATCAGTGCGCTCTTTGTGTAACAATTTTTGTGTACTGTGGTGTTGCAAAGAAATGACAGGTGACCAGATCCAAGAACAAGCAGCTGCACTAGTCCAGCGATACCCAAAAGATTTAGGAGATGATCTTTCTGATGAACTGCATAGCCTGAAATTGATATATACGGCCAATTTTGGTGAGAAAACGCTTTCACCATGGGATCTCCTAAATAACATCAAAACCTTGAATATAGAAACTTTATTTCCAAATCTGACAGTGGCCCTTCGTATATTCGTCACAATCCCTGGTACCGTTACTAGTGCAGAGCGCTCTTTCTCTCTGTTAAATAGAGTAAAAAATGTTTTACTCTCTACAATGTCAAGGCAGATTGTCAAGCTTAGGCTTGTTGGCAGTGGAGACAGAACTTATCAAGTGTACCAAACTGGATGCTATCATTGATGAATTCGCCCTGAAAAAAAAAAGAAAGGGAATTTTGTTGTAACTATACGTAGAAAAGGGTACATTGTAACTGTAACAGTTGTCTAGCAGTAATACATATAATAAATTTCTTCTACAGACAATTACTATTAATATCACATTATTAATCACACTGTAATTAAGTTGAGCAATATTTCATTGAAATAACTACCTCATGTATCTTGTTAAGGAAGACTAACTGAAAAGCTTACTTCTATATAATTATTTATAGCAACAATTTATGCAAAGATATGCATAGTACAGGGTAGGTTGGATGGTTGAGAACATTTACTTTCTCAACTTTTATTAACTATTTAATACTTTCTTTTTGTATTTCCTTCACAAATTGGTTTGTTTTGAGCATTTGATTGAGCATTAGGGGAGAACTTTTGCTATTACAAATAGATAAGTTACTTTTTTTTTTCCATATTTTGATACCATTGTATTTAAATATATATATATATATTATTCATTTTAGTTTTGAAGCCTTCAAAAATCTTAAAACCAACAAGTATAGGGTTTAAACAAAATCATAAATAGTGAATTAATGAAGTTTTTTTTTTTTTTTTTTTCAGTGAACAGTGAACATAGGCTAGGTTCAGAATTCTTATTAATCACTTATTTGGAGATATAGCAATACTGTTTACCATGTAAATTAAACGCATTAATGGTCTAATAAAGAGCTCAAAATAAGTCTTAATGTTCATTTTAGTTTATTTCCGTCCAAAGTGGTAAGTACGTAAAAAGTTATAAGGAAAGATGTAAGGGGCCCGAGATTGCTCAGCCCCGAGGCCCGCGACCGCTCTCGCCGGCCCTGTCTGGTGAGAGGGAACAGACGATAATTGTTTTCTGTTACATGTCTCCAACTGGAGTTTACGTGTCTCCAGCCATCATATTCTCCAGAAATAGAAGGAAAATAGTGTTGTATGAAGATGGACCTGCAGGAACTTTACTTCTGGTCTCAGATTCTAGATACATAACCAGCGAAATTTTTTGGATTGGTTGAAACATTTCTCTCACCTCGTGAAGCCAACTCAGAATGATGAAGTGTTGTTCGTTCTTGATAACCACATCACACACTGCACTTTGGAAATAGTGCTGTATTGTAGGGATAAATACATTACTTTTCTTTCTCATCCTCCGCAAGCAAGCCACATGCTGCAGCTCCTTGACAAGGTGTTTGGACCTTTGAAGACTGCCTTTGCAGGTAAATGTGACAAATGGATGGTCAATGGATGTGATGAGCAGGACACGGAACCCATCTTCAAAGATTAGATGCAGTGTCATGCCTACGGGAAGTGGTGGCATGAGGCCTGTTCAAATTATGAGGGCCTCGGGGGATTTTTAATGTGACAGCTGCTAATGATCATAAAAATGTTAGGTTTTAGATGCACAATTTCATTATAATATTTCTATTTCTTTTATTTGCGCATATAAGTTTCTGTTTAGTTTAAAGGCAGTGTCAATTATACTTTGGTATAATTTGGCAGTTTTCAATTTTATTTTGTAATTGCACTTTCTAGGCCTAGGTTACTTGTAGGCTATCTTTTGGTTTCCCTCATTATCAAGAATTTGAATACTTTTGATGTTACACTTGTATTTGTATTCATTTATGTCAATTTCTCGCAAAACCAAAAAAAAAAAAAAAAACTTTGTACCTCTTTCCGTGTTTCTATCATAAATTTGTTTGAATTGTGTAATGTCATCTTCATTTGCTGCCTTGTAATAGTATTATTCCCACATAGCGAATGCGTACTCTTGGAGGACACATTGCGTACTCTTAGAGGCATAGTCCTTCAAGAGTGCGCAAATGCATTGTTTTATAACAATACGTCTATTGTTGTAACTATTGCGTCACTGTCTTTATATATGCCTCCAATTTTAACCTTAAGGAATGAATAAAGATTTGTGATAGAAATTAACACTCTGCGTGATTTCCCTTTTCTTTGTTACGTGTTTAAAGACTAAGTGCGTACTCTTTGGGGAACTTCCCTTAACTGTAATAAAATGTAAAATATAGGCTAGGACTAGGTGGGAGGCACCAAAAAGGCATTTTGGCCGGGTGAAAATTTTGCGTTCGTCTGCTCCTAATACTGACAGATGTAATATTAAACGGATGAGAAGGATGCTGACCTATTTTGGGTCTAATCTCAACACTATTGAAGAGTAATAATTAGCTGGTCTTTTAAAATACCGACTGCAATATTACTTACAGTATTTTTGTAGACGTGATGACTTTTCTCTTCAGATATTTTCAGATAAGTTTCAGAAAGAAGGAAGCCAGTTCCAAAAATATTCTTTGATGAATTGGCACGCGATTTACGATCCTGTCAAAGAATTCGAAATCAATGTGCTATTGCCTATCCTCGACTCGGTAATAGTAAACATAAGGGTACGCTTTGAAGGAATGAGGGAATTTTCTGGAAGATTTTCGTTCTTAAGTACGTCAATGTTACAAACAACTCCTGAAGAAGAGGTCACCAAGCAGTCTTATGACCGCGCTTCTGTATGCATACGCATGGGCGTCTCTGGCGGGGGGGGGCGGGGGGACGCGTTCCCCCCAATATTTTGAAATACGAAATATTCAATATTTTATTTTAATTTGATTTATTTAGATACTCACTAGCAGTTAGATCATTTCCTTTGATGTCCCCCCCAAATTTTACATGCCAGAGACGCCAATGTGCAGACGATTTATCCAGTGACTTTCCACGAGAAGTATCGACTTTCAGAAACTTTTCAAGACAGACTTTCAAATCTTTCAATCCACGAAGAGATTCTTCATTTTACAGTATTACCGAATCTGACCTTAGTTCAGCATTTACAAATCTAGTGACTATGCTTATATATATATATATATATATATATATATATATATATATATATATATATATATATATAGGGGAGAGGGGGGTACATTTGAACTTCTGTTTTCGAATATTCGTTTTGCTTCCAAACACACAGTAAATTTCTTTATAGAAATGTAGCAAAAGCTAAATATAATATACATTATATTTGCCATAAAATAGAGTAGGGTAAAGTAAGGTATATTCGTGATAAATCACTATAAAGTCGATATTTTTACTAAAAGTTAAAACCTAAGCAAAAAGTAAGGCTGCATATAGATAGTGCGTACATTGCTTTATACTGTTCCGCTGTATTGTTTATTCTGCATACAATCTGTAGTGTGTATCAAGTTAGTTTATAAAATGAATACATGCATAGGTAATTTCGTGAGAGGTAAGGAAAGTTCGTGATAGTGGGTAGGTATATTCCTGATAACACTGTAATTAGTACAATATAATAATGCTGATTGAATATAGGAATGAAATATCAGCAAGAAAGAAGCGCCTTCCAGTTATAAAGCGTTTTATACACAAAATACGCTAACTCTAATTGACAGGACTACCTAGGGCTTATCCACTATGATGTGGGTATGTAAATATGCCTCATCAATTCTTAATAGCAAATTACACGTAGAAACAAGCACACAGATTAAATCCATCACAAACAAAAAACGAAGTTCGTGTAACAGTCAGTCCTCATCAGAACTTGAAGGAGTTGTGGCGCAAGAATCACACATAAACACATGAACACACCCGACCTGTTGTCCTGCTTTTGGCAACGCACATGGTATGGCAATAAACAGAAAGACCATTGGATCCACTTATGCCCTATTTTATCATGCGCATTGTCTTCATAGCTTTCACCATACACATCACATTCCCAATCATCATCACGAATTGCCTGTTTCTAACGGATAGGCCTAGCTTTATTGTTATAGGAAGATCGTGAACTCCAAGCGTTGATCAGCAGAGTTACTATTTTCTACGTTAGTAGGGTAAGAGACCGAGAGCTTTCTCAGTCTACCAACTTGCTTTCTGTCAATAGTAGTAGGACTAAGTTCGTTCAGATATTTTGCCTATGAATCTCTCTGCTTTCGTCTTTTGAACGGAACTCTCAGATTCAGTCCGTATCTTTTCTTGAACTCACCCCACCACCATTTATTTACACATTCACTTTCAGTGTTAGTGAATTTTTATTTTTTTCTTCCTGCTGATTTAGCAATCTTGTATGCGAGACTCCTGATTTACTTTACCGTAGGACTATAGCCGTATCCAAGCTTTAGGCAATTATTTATCGTTGATGGAGTTTTCAATTGCGTGCGCAGTTAATTTAATATGTGAATACTGTGGACAAGGTATTTTTATTGTTATGAAGCACAGGTAATTTTGTTACAGTAAGGTAATTTCGTGATAGCCTCTACACAAGAATCAGACTGATAATTACACGTGATATTTATTAGACTACTATCCTGTAACACGATAACTACGAAAATGTGACCTTCTTAGCAGAAATGAAGCCCTGATTTCAAGCTACTTGGCAACTTGCCCATAGATGCAAATGTTCATTAAGAATTTTACATGTGTTCTTAAGAGTCTAAGATGTTTAAAAAGCGATGCACAGACACACTACTACCGCAGAAAATTAAATTAATATATCAGTTATGAAACCAAACACCAATATTTACGTTCCTCGTTTTGCTTTCGTTATTGTTTCATGAAAATTACAGACGTGACACAATCTTCTGCACAATGTAAACAATACTCCTTCCTCTGTCTTGTTTCTTTCCCTTCAAACCTATTTTTGCACATGGCCCAGCGGCGCCGGCTTACACATGAAACTGGATCCATGCTCGATCTTGTGGCAAGAAATGGAAATCATACTGGGATAAGTTTCTTTGCTACAGTTGCTCAAAAAACTATCACGAAATTACTTATACCACGAATATACCTTACTTTACCCTACTTTGTTTGATCTTGTCGTTCTATGCAAAGGCGCAGGGAGTGTCGTTCAAATGTACCCCCTTGGGGAGTAGATTGAAACAAGCATGGGGTAGATATGAACATACGTGGGGCAGTTTTGAACAAACCATTATTTTACTACAATAATCGTTATTTTCAGGATGAATTCGTTTATGAACAACAAGGTTAATGTAAGAAAGCAGCATTAACGGTTTAAGGCACAAGAATTAACCAATCGCGTATGACAAGGAAATAATAATATTAGTAATAATTGCTGAAACATATATGCAGGCCCGTATTTGTATATTGTGCGCCTCTGTGCTCTAAATAATTTGCCTCCGCCTTCGGAAACACATCTGAATTAAGTTGAATTCATAGTTTTTGGGGTCGCTGATATGAATAGTGACAGTTTTAATCCAATTCAACTTCAAGGTCATACTCAACTCCCGAGTGAGGCGGTCGAGAGTTTAAAAGTAATTGAAAACGACAGATATTAGTGTTGAATTCATTGTTTTCGAGATCGCTGAGATTAACGGTATCAGTTTTCATGATGTTCAAGTTCATCCTCACCCCTTGGGGTGGTAGTAGGAGAGGATGACTTGTTTAAAAATAATCAGATAACCTAGCTAATTAGTAACTACTGTAATTAGAGCGAATTAAACATTTTCTCGCTCTTGCGCGGGACTCTGAGTGTGGTAGTGTTAAATATAACTTTATTGTGAATCTTTTTTTTTTTTAATCCAAAATTTAGCCGACCCCTAAGTTGTGACGTCCTGTGCTCGAGCACAGAATAGCACTTACCTAAATATGGGCCTGCATATATGCTGTACGTTATACGTTACACACACACACACACATAAAAAGGATATGTGGACAACATATCTATAGGCGGAGGTGTAATCTGAAGAAAACTTAAAAAAATATGATCATCGAAGCATATCTGAGAAAATATGTCAGAATTTTTGCAGTACGCTTTGTCTCTCCAGAAGTTGTGGGATTAGAAAGTCTACACACGATATCAGAGGTTGGCACTGAACATTTGTCTTCCTTGTCTGAGAACACAAACATGTTGCTGGTACTTATAAGTTTCAGAAAAGTATAGGTAGAACAATGTTCAAATGTGCCCCCTAATTTTAGTTCAAAACTGCCCCAACCGGCATGAACAAGCAGAATTTGGTAATACCCAGATAGTACAAACTATTGTGAAATACAAAGGGCAACATTAGATAAGTAAATTAATGTACTTGCTTCTGCAATGAATTGCAGATAATATTAAAACACAGGCTTCTGGCAAAAATCTTACAAAACTTCAGAAAAATTCCAACTTTCCACCCCACAAATGTAACAAAGTACTGCTGTTCATCAACAGTTACACTAAAATGGTAGATAACAGTTGACCGTCACGCAACGCAGTTTTGCCAAACTAAAAATTTTGAAACCATCAGATATGCTATTATTTCTAGCCTGTTATCTTAAATGTTCAAAGGTTCCCCTGTTCAAATGTACCCCCCTTTCCTCTAAGTAACTCTTCCTGTTACAGCTGAAACTGCTGAGTGATCATTCTCTAAGTTAAAATTAATCAAGACATATCTCAGAAACAGTATGACCCAAGAATGCATTTGAGGTGTGGCCATGCTGAGTATTGAGCGAAAAAGAGCTCATTAATTGAACATCTCTGATCTGATAAAAGAATTTGCAGAAGCAAAAGTGAGAAACACTTCTGATTTTGTATACAATTTGTCGATTTAAATAAATGAAAGTAGAAGATATGCTTTTAAGCTGTTTCACAAGGTTTATTATTTATTTTATAATTATGTAAAATCGTAACATATTATATACATTCATTTGAAATCCTTTAGGTAATAATACACCTTGTGATAGTAATAAACCTTATAGGCTATACATTCATTTGAAATCCTCTTTGATATATTACTGGGGCGCCAAAGGCCATTGTTTCGCCACTGAATGGTTCTTGACTTTTTTGATTGGCGATACACTTTACTGAACCTCCAGCTCATCGCAACACACTTGTTTGATATTTTTATTATAAATAATAATAATAATAATAATAATAATAATAATAATATCTCTTATAATACTGAAACCTATTAGTTTTTATAATGACTCTATACAGCACTGGGCCTTATTGCTGCCGCTGCAGATGTTGACTGGTATAGTCTGTCTCGATGTTAACTAATTCTTATTAACTTCTTCATGATTTTCAAATTCTAAAATTTAGGGACACACCTTAGGGGACTCTATGACACACCAGTTTATCGCGACATATCAGTTGAGAACCACTGAGTTACATCACTGCATATTTTTTTTTTCATACATAGTGACATTGCTATCAAACTCAATGTTAAGAATGGGGGCGCAGTGGCTCAGTGGTAGAGCGTTCACCTCCGGTGCTTGGGGTCCCTGGTTCAATCCCAGCTCGGGCCGTGCGGACTTTGTGGTGGACAAACACCGTGCTCTTGGGTTTTCTCGGGGTTCTCCCGTTTCCTCTCACTTTCTTCATTTCACTATTTCATTCATTTCTCATAATCACCGTCTCCTTTAGCCCAGTAGCGTAGCCAGGATGTGTTTGGGGGGGGGCCAAGTGCTGTTATAGGTACATATAAAAAAATTACAAACAAAAAGATATAAAAAAATTACAAACATCAAAGTACCAAAGTACATTGTCAGACCTCTTTGGGGGGGGCGGCCCCTCCGGGCCCCCCCTTCCCTACGCCACTGAAATGGCATATAAGTGGGATGTAAAACTTAGAGATTTCATTTCATTTTTCAATGTTGAGAATTTCCGTCACACGTTAGTTCTGTGGGATGTAGTGTCTCTTCCAGACATGATTTATTAGTGAACATTGCCTCCCCGAAGTTCTGATAGCGTCCCAGATGAGAATAAAATAATACGTATATAATATAATAATAAATAGAATAGTACCATGTGAAAATATGTGCCCCTCCGAGTACTAAGTATGGACCCCGGAACATTTTTTCTGAAAGAAATACTGGTGGGATCAAGTACAGAAAAGTCACGAAAATGACTCTTTGTAAATTGATAGGCCTATAAACGTATATTTCCCTCAACAAAAATTTACTTTTTAAAGAACCTGCGAAAAAACATGACATTTAAGTGTCAGATTTTTTTTAACATGTAAGCAGAAAACTGGACATGTTCGGGTGAAGATCGGGCAGGTGGCAACCCTACTAGTCGAGATAAAAGAATGACCTTCGACTGATGAGTACATGAGCGCGTGGTTTGTGTGATCTCTTGATTAAATGAGTGAGTTGTCAAAGAGAGATAAGTACTCTAAATGGGTATGAGTGTGTGAGCAGGAAGGAAGGAGAGAGCAGGAAAGTTATTTTGTGTACCTTGGGAAGGACAGTGAATCTGTTGTGTGTTTGTGGATGAAAGTTGGCACGGAAAGGCAGTGCACGAATAATATAAAGTAATCGCAAGGAAAATAGCGTCAAATCATGAATCCAAGGTATTGTATAAAAGAACATTTCATTTAATAGATTTGATTATTGTAGTGCATTTCCCGAAATTGATTTTTAAAGTAAGGGGTTAACTTTCGTAGATGGCGGCCCCAAAGTACAAGGACAAAACAATGTGCCCTACGGGGCTCTAACCCGCCTTTACTCGCGAACGCACGCTCGGCAATACTATGGCACGTAAATAAACTTTGGAACAGAAAGGGGGACCAGTAATCTAGAACTATGCATGTCCAATCCGGGGCCGCCATCTGTGGAAGTTTAGCCGAAGTCAGTTTTCTGAAATATGGTTAATGTAATACCGGCGTTAATACAGCCGTCAAACTGTACAAAGTGAATATTAACACAAGCCTCATATTTATAAAGCCGCAGAACGAATGATAGATGTTGTATTGCCAAAAGAATAACAGGGGGGCGCGGTGGCTCAGTGATAGAACGTTCACCTCCGGTACTTGGGGTCCCTGGTTCGATCCCAGCTCGCGCCGTGTAGACTTTGTGATAGACAAATACCGTGCTCGTGGGTTTTCTCGGGGTTCTCCGGTTTCCTCCTACTTCATTCGACCATTTCACTCATCTCTCATCATCACCGTCTCCTTTAGCCTAACCGGCATAATCGTGGGACGTAAAACTTAAAGATTTCATTTTTTTCAAAAGAATAACAATAAGAACAAGTGTACGGTAAAAGCACAACTGCAGTCTGTCAATTTATAATACACTCCTTTGGCAGTATGTACTTTGGCACGGACGACCCGGCTTCGATTTCCAGTAAGACCATGTGGTTTGGATTCGATGATAGTATGTAGGTCTTCGTTTCATGTAGCCTTTCGCTGAAAGAAACATTAAGTCAGTCAACTATGAACCCGGCTATACGAAA
Organism: Thermobia domestica; assembly: GCF_964235325.1. Classification (NCBI taxonomy): domain Eukaryota; kingdom Metazoa; phylum Arthropoda; class Insecta; order Zygentoma; family Lepismatidae; genus Thermobia; species Thermobia domestica. Next base: position 130,263,294 of record NC_137466.1, on the reverse strand, counting down.
GAGGGTGTACTGTCCCCTTCAGAGGAGAATACAAGTGCGGGGTGAGGAAGCGGGGAGCAGAGGGTATAGTTGTTGCCCTCTGAAAAGTTCTACCATAGTTTATTATTCTCCAAAAGCAAACTTTTTTTCAGAGTTGCCAGGTATATGGTGAATGCCATGTTTGTGTAGAAATCCAAAGAAATGTTCCCTTCTGATCATTTGGAGGGAAAAGATGCTGTAAATCAAGCTTCAGTGACACCTGACACATGGCTAGCCAGCAGTTAAAGGGCAGAGAAATTCCATCTTCCTGTTAGTCTTTAAAATGAAGGAGAAAAAAAAAAGCGTTTGACAAACATCAATGAATATATTGTATTTGAGAGTAAATATGCTACTCATTTCGCTAGTTTAATTTATTAGAGTACAGGGAGAGTCTGGAGAGATTGTTTGAAAAAATAAATACAAATTATTTGACACTTTTTTCATTCTCGATACTTCCATAGTCAGAAAATAAAATTATAAATCAATTTACCTCGCATCACCATTGAATTTATACTTCTTGCAGCTAGCATTCATTATCGACTCGAACAACTTTATTATTATTATTATTATTATTATTACTATTATTATTATTATCTCATATTTTAGTTTAAAGTAGTTTTAAACTTAAAAATTTGACAGGATCTGTGATTACTGTCCTTCTTGGTGATTACCCGTTTGTTAATTTCGTAGTTTTCTTCCTGAAGAAGAATATGATCATGGTTTATTACCTAAAGGAATTAGCTGTTATTCTTACAGTTCCCAAAACTTTCTTACAGCACTTACGAACATTAATGGTGGAAATGCAAATCGGGATACTTTATACAAAACTGAAGGGTAGTTACTGGGATACATATAGTATGTAGTTGAAACATGAATGCAAATGTTTGCTTTTGATTGGTCAAAACAGGAAATTGTCAACAAATGTTTATCTTGTCGGTGTAACAGCTGCCTACAGTTTTTAAAGGAAGTTTTTCCAAACATTTTTTTTTAAAAAATAGTTTTAGTTTTGTTAACAAAATTTCAAACTAATTGTCAATGGTTACTCAAAATATAACTTCCTTTCTTTTTTAATATCGAGATACTTATAATTACGGTTATGAAACAACTATTTAACAATTTACCAACGTGAGCGATTTGATCCAATATTATCCATTTCAGTTGATCATTTCCATTTCCATTTGGCTAATAAGGGCAAATTTAGGGGCACTTGATCAGATCTGACTCGAAATCTGAACAAATTTCACACTGATTAAAATCATATACACATTAATAGAAATACTTATCAGGCATACAAACAAGCAGTAGAATTTAGTAATAAACGGAATGAGACATTCTGAAAGATTAGTGAAAAACAGTAATTAAAAAACTCGAGCAGAAACAGAAAGGTAACAATCAAATTATATTTCTGTTCATACTCTAAATATAAGCCCTTTAACGTACAAACTATATATTTACCAACATTCTGATATATTAAGAGTACTTTTTAAAAAATACTCACTTTTTAAAGGATGAACAAAGAAGGATTAAAAATGGAATACAATGCAAGCAATTACATACATTATAACCACCCCACCCGCAGCAATAAAAAAAAAAATCTTTTTTTAATTTCAGCCATCAATCTTAAATATATGCCTCTTTATCTTAAATATAATATACACTACTTTTTTCGATTATGGAGTGGTGCTTTGTTGATGATTAACGAAAAGTAATTAGAAAACTTTTTCGAGTTCATCTTTTTAGGTTATGTTGTTTCAGTTTGCGACTCGCATAAAACCAAAGACTTCTTCAACTCTAGACTAAATCATAACTAAAGGGAAAGGCCAGTCCGGTAGCCAGACCAAAAATGTAGGGGGTGGGCGGTAGAAATTACGGAGGCTCGATCCAACCATATTATAGTTCATCTACATATTATAGTTCATTTGCAAACCTACCGTGAACATTTTAGGGGTTCGGCCCTCCTAGACCCCCTTGGATAAGTATAAAATAACTAAGAGGAACTTACGATAGAGCAAAACCCGTACAACGATCTGACGGACAGCTATGTCTAATAAGTGCAATAAAAAGAGTTCTCTAAAGAACTTTCTTACCACACGACCGGGATCAAGACATACTTTTTTTTTTTTTTTTTTTTTTTTTTGAAGGGGGGTGTCTTAGAAAATGTTTTGCATTTATCTACTTAATTAATATTCTTATGTATAAGTTCATATGTAGAAAGGTGAGAAAACTTGCGATTGTTGGACATCAAAATGCCACTAGACTAAACTTCACATTGTTTCCTTTGTTGGCATCTTGCATGTATACTTTTATCTCAAATCTAAATACCTGCTTACATTTTAAGACATAAAATGAGGAAGAAAGTGGTTCAAGCTTTTCTAAGTGTCGGTCCCAGTATTTGTCTGATATGAAAAAGGAAAACAGGAAGAGTTTGGGCATTTGGTATCCAACATAGAGGCGGGATCTCGGTCAAATGAAACGAAAAAGTTGCAGTTAGTATTCTTAGTTTTTTCTATATTGTAGGATACTTTCTATGAATGAATTGTCAATAAGTGAGAAGATAATCCTTTATCTTGAAGCACGAATGGATACACACTTAAAAAAGTTCACTGGGAGGACTTAAAACGAGTTCTAAATTATCGTGAAATGAGAGTATTCTTTACAAATGTGAACCAGTAGCCATGTGATAAATGTGAAACAGATTGTGTCAAGTGCCATGTTGAGAATGGACAATGCACACACCTAACACTATCTGCCCTTCCTTTGCTTCGTTTTCTCCAAGACCCTTCCATTTCAAGAAATAGAGTTAGTCGTGTGTTTGTATATATAAGACTGGTCACCCTGAAAAAAATCTTCACAGCCGGGAGTGGGTGGAGAAACTCAGCTGGAAGGGTCGCGAAGATCGAATTCCGTAGACTTGCAACCTCCTGAGATGCGGCCTATACATATAATTACTCGGTTGAACATTTTATTATGGCTCAGAGGACAGATTTTATGGCGCAGGCAGCAATCATGAAATTATTTGTGGGGCGGGGATAGGGACATACATTTTTCCATTGGAAATGGTACAGTCAGACGGGAGAACGATAAGTTTTTAAGTTTTTTTGGGGGGGAGGAGGAGGAAAGGAACTACACGCAGTTTACTTTAATAGTTTATATTCATATTGTATAAGATAAATAAATATTTAGTGATCTATTGGATTTAGTTGTGCTACAGTAATAAAAACAATCGCTGAATGGGTTCCACATGTGTCGAAGTATGGTCTATCCCAGTTTAGGGAACCATGGATTTGTAAAATTTCCAGATGAAAAATATAATGTTTATCAAAAGAATATAAATAAGCAACAAAATATATGGGGATCTTACGTGTAACACCCTTAACTATTTTCAAAAATATAATCCAGAGTGTATATACTTTTCACCATGTAAGAAAGCCACGATGAATTATATTTCTTTGTCTTTGTCATATGAATTACAGTGTTAAGTCATGATTCAGAGCAATACAGGTCTGCAAAGGCAATCGAACGCAGTGTGCTTCCGCTATCTTTTACTTATAAACCCACCGTTCCTGGCGCGCGTACTCCCTATGGATGCACCCCCACGCTGACTAACTAGATTCCCCCTGCCCTATGGGTTGAATACGCTTCTTCCTTTTTATTGACTGCCTCGAACAGATTGATGGGTGTCTTGCACTGTCGTTCTTATAGCATATGTCCGCACGCAGTATTTATGCATATAACTGTTAACTCCTTCCATAAAAACAATTTATAAGGTACTAGGAGTCGATTCTTGATGAAAAATGTACATAAAGCATGAATCCATCTACAATCCCCTGAACTGGGATAGTGCGGGAATTATATAAAAATGATTCTAGAACACAGGTCCCCCCATATATGTTAGTAGCTAGTTGGTTCCTTTCTGTATGGAAGTTTAATATTTAATTCACATAGTATTGCCGAGCGAGCGTTAGCGAGTGAAAGCGGGTTAGAGCCCCGCAGGGCACGTTGTTTTCTGTCTATTACAGCTCAATGGAAAAGGGGATCATGTGTTCTAGAACCTTGCCGACAAACAATTAGCAAGTTTTTTTTTTTTTTTTTTTTCATATAGGTTAAGTTTAAAGACATCAGAATTTTGAGCATCTATGGTAAAATTAGTAAGAGTGTATTTTAAGCAGAACAAATGATTTTGGGTATCTTTTAGTTTCTACCCAATCTTGCAAATATATCTCCAGTGTTACTTACTACACAAAACATAGCTGAGGAAGCGACAGCGAGCGAAGGTCCCACAGGGCTCGTTTTAGTATTGTTTCCTATGCATGTTGTGCTCAAAGTGCACTTTTGCTGGTGAAATGCAGGATCAAATAAGTTTTTATAAGTATAGTTCCTACAGGCAATAAAAATGAAACTAAATGTAGGGTTAACAGTCGCAGATTGCGACCCCGAAGTACAAGATTTACAGAGAAATGAACAGAATGAAATGAAGTGTCCGAGTCATTAGATTACCAAAAAAAAAAAAAAAAATTAATAAAGGTTATTAGTGAAGGTCAGCCGAAATAAACATTTATTTAAAACTGGCAGAATAATAGGCAGTCTCGTGTTTGTTCAGAATCAAAATTCTTGAACGAATATTTTCTTTGTTATAGTGCAAACGATTTCCACTAGACGTATGAGTACAAATGTATTGAAAACGGTACGGGCATCACAAACGTATTTATAAGTATATAGCTATGTTGTGCAAATCACTTGTGTTTTTAAAAAGTACAGGTACCGAAAATAGTTTTTGTTATTTTAACACGTAGCACGTAAGAACTCGCATTTTATGGCATGAGATGGTTTGTTAGGATTTGTAATGAGAAGAAGTGTATAGAAAATTGATAGTGAGTTTTACACTTGAACTAAATTGTCCCTTAATTTAAAGGCATTCACATTCACAACGACCAAGATTTTGAGTAGCGTATTTGATACCTTGAAGTTGAACTAAATGTTAGTTAGCATTATTTTCGTGAATTTCAAGGGAAGTTCGCGCTCTGTGCGTAGCTTCACTCAACACTTCCTCGTGGATCATAACTCAAAATCCCCTCATGCAAGTACGTCTAGGAAAAATGGAAGTAGCTAACAGAGTACGAGCTTTAGAGGCGTTACGCATTGCCTTTAATAATAATTCTACAACATTAGCGTTTAAAAATGAAATTTTCGAGTTTTACCTCCGATGGTTGTTCCATGTTGACTAAAGGAAACGGTGATAATGAGAAATAAATGCAATGGTGGAATGAATAAAATGAGAGGAAATGGGAAAATCCCGAAAAAACCCGCGAACGCTGTGTTTGTCCACCACAAAGCTCATTTAGCACGACTGGAATCGAACCACGGACCCACGCACAATTAATGAATGAATGAAATAAACAAGTGAGTTTCGTTTTACATTGTGAAACTGCTGGTTATAATAGACGAATAAGAAGAAAGATAGAACCTGTTTTTCGAAAGCTGAGTTCATATCAACAACCCATTAATCGCGGTCTCTTACTGTATGTAGATTTAACATTTAAACCGGAAGTTGTAATGATGTCTATCACTTCCGGTTGTAATAGAGAAATAAAATCAGAGGTGAAACATATTCTTGGTACTGAATCCACATCAAATAAACTCTTTCCGTTATAACTGAAAATTCGTAGATTTTCACCACTTGGGGTTTCAACAGGCATATAGAAGTCGAGACATAACTCGTTCTTGGGACGCTGAATTTGTGTCAAAAACCGTTTTTCAATATTCCTTATCGTTTTTGCTCTATTAAAATCAATAGTGAAACCGGAAGTATGATAAATGTCAACCACTTTCTTTTTAAACCAGAAGAGTTGGAAATCAACAGTTTTCGATTTTTAAGTTTGATCGCCATGTAACAAAAATGGTAACATATAGCGACAAGCGTTTTTTTTTTTTTTTTTTTTCGGTCGGTCAAGTGTCCCAGAAGTAAGTTCCGTATTGTAGGCTAACCCTATACTATTCAAACTAAAATTGGTGGAAATCAACATCCATCGCTATGGAATAGAAACTGTAATAAATAGCAACAAGCGTTTTTTGCAATCGATTCAGCGTCATCACCTGCAACATTCTACGGAAACCAGCAGTTGTTGAAATTTTATCTCTATTTGTGGCTTCATTATTGATCTTAATAGAAAGAAATGGTAGAAAGAATATCGAAAGAAATATCGAAAAACTGTTTTCGACACAGATTCAACGTTTGAAGACTGCGTTTTTAGACTTGAAACCGCAAGTGCTGAAAATCTACGAATTTTCAGTTGTAATGGAATATGTTTCGCCTCTAATTCTATTCCTCTGTTGCAACCGGAAGTGAGGGACATCAATTACCACTTCCGGTTTGAATAGAAGGTTAGCCTATAATATGGAACCTATTCTATGAACGCTGAATCGATTGCAAAGAAAACCCGCTTTTTGATACCTTTTATCGTTTATGTTGTATTCAAACCGTAAGTTCTAGTAAATTCCAACCTCTTTCGATTTTGGTGGTGTTGCGAATGGTGACGGTATATTTTCTTGAGGCGCTGAGTCGATTGCAAAAAACCGTTTGTCATTATCTGTTAGGTTTATACATATATATATATATATATATATATATATATATACAGCGAAAAATTTTGAAACTGTAAATGGCTAATTTCAGGCACTTCCCGTTTAAACGGAGGTTAACGGAGGGAATGAAACTATTCTTAGGACAGTGAATCGATTGCAAGAAACTACTACTCGATATCTCTTACCGTTTTCGCTCTTATACCTGTCGACAGACGGATGGGCGTAGCTGGTCTATAAGACTTCTGACTTTTATGCATATCGTAGTTGGGAAACCTAATAATAGTTTGTTCGCTACTCAATGGTGAAATCACTGTATTACTGTTAAGAGGCCTTATCCCGGCAAAATTAAAATACCGCTAAGTTTTCAGTAATTATGAGATATCTTGGAATAGATAAAAGATAATTGAAATGTGGAACGAGAGCGCCCTAGACAATATTATTTTGCATGAGGTACCGTTATCACAAGTCACCTAGTGGCTTTCCGTTTTCAGCCGTTTAGAAACGCGAAAATACATGCCGATTTTCAAAATGGCTCGAAATCGAAAGCAGATAAGTGAGTCCTGATAACGATATCTCATGTAAAAGGATATTGTCTAGGGCGCTCTTGTTCTACATTTCGATTATCTTTTATCTATTTGAAGATATCACATAATTACTGAAAAATTAGCGGTATTTTGATTTCGCCGAGATGAGGCCTCTTAAATACTCTCGCTACTGACGGTTAAGCTCGACATTGCCTTCATTTCATATCAAACTATTATTTATATACGCATATTAATATTGTGGTTATTTTTCTATTTACAGGCTTTATATTTTGCTTATTTTACCTGTGATAGCTGTAGCTACAATATGTCCAGGTGGAAAGTTCGTTTGTCCGTCAAAAATGACGTGTTGTGTTCTTCCAAGTGGGGAGGAAGGATGCTGCCCCTATGAAGATGCTACTTGCTGTGATGATAAAGTACATTGCTGCCCGAAAGGTAATAGCATTTATAATAATCCATGCACTTAAAGTAAAACAATATCAAATGAAATACATGTATTTTCTTCAGAAGGTCTTAGCTTTGGAAGAGATAATGTTGAATTCTCATTGAAAATTATAAGTTAAATTACGAAAAGTTGGTAACATATTTTTGCAGTCAAGAATTCATTGCTTCAAATTCACCTGGTAAACTGAATACCCAATAAAGGTAGAAATTCAACAGTAACTGAACTCTTGGCCCAAATGTGTATAAACATATTAAATAATGAATAAAACGAAAACAGACAGTCAGTCACCACTAATATTTTACAAAAGCATTTCTTCCGATCTGTGAATTACGAAAACTCACGAAAAAATGCAAATGGTCGTAACATGTTGGGTATGATTACTGCGTATGAAGAATCGTGTACGGTAAAATAGATGGACCTTACAATGCGGGAGATGCCTATATAAAATAGCTTCCTGAAATACTAGTTATCTAGTTGGAAAACTAAATTTCAGAAAAATCTAGAATAAACCAAGCATTTTGTAATTTATTGCCTATTTAATCATAGATTTCTATATACGTGTATGTAGCATTGAATTCAGAATAAATGAATTAAAATATGAAAGGAAAATGTTTACAAACTCTAAGAAACTCAGTTATATACAAGAGTAGGAGCTGATTTATAATGTACAGATTTCTAAATCCAATTATATTAACTACCTCCTTTTTGCAGGACATGAAACACGACAAAATATGGCCTGTCATCACCAGTGTTACAATACTCATGTTAATGAATGCTTATAATCGAAACTGTGATATCGTCGCCTGAGAACCATAGGAACGTAACTCCATTTTCGTAGGTTTACATTCGAGAGGACAAAAATATTATTTTCTTAGGAACATGTGCTTTTAATAAGATGGTTGTTTAGCTGCATTACAACAGATAATCGACAAGAACGACAGATGGCATTACGTTCCTTGGTTCTCATGCGACGATGTGTGTGTAGCAAATCATTCTTTCTTCTTGTGAAAAATACATTTTATTATATACTAATTTTCTATATTACATGTCATATTATTCATAGCTTTCCAGACATAATGTAATATGAATTAATCATTAAGAAGTAGACTGATGATATAGGGCCCTCTGTTCACTAGTGTAGTGGCTGGCGCGTTCGCCTTTAGTGCGTGGTCCTGGGTTCGATTCCTGGTGGTAGAGGGTTTTTTTTATTTTATTTTTTTTTAAACAAAACAGGATTCGTCCCCTTTAATCTAAAAGGCATAACTGCGGGGCATCAAGCTAAATATTTCATTTCAGTTTATCAAACCTTGTAGAGAGGGCCATAAGTGCACGGAAACAGACCTTGTCCCCAAATCTGGAGTAAAGTAATATTTATTAAACAATGGAATGTAAATAAAGATTGGAAATTATTTCCAATGATAAAGTATTTATTAGCTGTCAGAACGAAAGAATTATCTATTTTAATATTAGTATAATTAACAGTCGTATTGTAAGCTTGTTTTCGTAGCAAATGTCTATATTTTGTCCTGAGATTAGCGTAATGATTCAATCGAGGATATGGTGCCGTGGTGGCTCAGTGGTAGAGCATTCATCTCTGATGCGTGATGTCCCTGATTCGATCTCAGCTCGCGCCAAGTGGACTTTGTGGTGGACAAACACCGTGTGCGAGGGGTTTCTCGTTCTCTCACTTCATTGTACCATTCACCGTTTCCTTTAGCTTCGCCGGCATAATCGTGGGACGTAAAACAAGATTTCATTTTTCAGTAGGGGATATTGCAGTTTAATTGAAAATCAACTAATTAGGCAAAGGATAGGTTATATTATGAGGAATACACTTTTAAAAGCATAACTCTCAATCTGACTGATAACTGGTCAATGTAACTTTTATTTGTCATTCATTTATAGTTGTTAAATCTCTTAAAATTACATTGTGACAACTGATTGTAGAACGTTTTCAATCCAATAGAGTTATCACCTATATATCATGCAGATTGGTTGTGAAATGCTTATTTGTAAAATTTTCAATAATAATAATAAGATACAGAGAAATAGACTCCTTAATCCCAGTTAACTTAAAAACGTTTGTAGTCGAAGCGTTCTAAAGCTGAATTTCTGTTTGTGCTGCTCATAGGAATGACGTGTGATACCACTGGAGGCAGATGCAGTCATGAAAGTGGATATTCGGTAGAGATGAAATCGAAAATAGAAGCTACACCATTTACTTTTACTAATGCTAGTAAGTATTTATTTCAGAACTTTGTGTGTAAAATCACTTCCGTAGTTTCTAGTTTTAACCAAATAACAATTAAATAATAATTTAAAAAGTAGAAAAACCACAATGAGTTTCTATTATTCTGTGAATTACGATAATAGTGTACAGAGTTTTATAAGACCTTAAGAATTAGCATATTTTAGGAATGGTGTCTTCAGACTCTTTTGAATAGAAAGAGTTGAAACTTACAGCTATGAAGCTGTACTCTAACCTATTAAAACCTATATTATTAAACTGTGTACATGCCATCTTCATATGTTCAGTTTGGAAACTATTGTAGTTAGTAAATAAGTTTGTTCTGTTGAACAGCCATAGTGTTAACTTATGTAGGTTTTACAGAATATATATGATGATATTGATGACTGTGTAGGTTTTACAGAATATATGTTGACTATGGATTGGTTGGTTAGTTTTGAGTTTCAACATCCCGTTCAGTGACAAGGCTATCTGAGACGTAGACCTACATCTGAGCGTGGGAGCCGAACCACATGATCTCTCGCCCGGAATTGAACTCTGGTCTTCCACGCCAAAATCCACATAGCCACGAGGGAACTCGTGGTGATTATGGAGGATAGGTATGTATTTACAGTGGTGTGACTTGGGCTCACTTCCTTCGCACGTCACCGAAATCTGAAGAAAAAAAGGTGTTTTTGTAATAATGCATAATATTGGTCTTTTTCGCATATTTGGTAGACACTTGATTCTTTCGATGGGGAGATTTAATTAAGGAAAATGCTTTATATATGAATTTCGCAACACAATTCAGCTTCGCAGTCCGAAGTTGAATAATTTTGATTAATACTTATCCTGATTCGTACAGCCAAGTTGCATTCCATCCGCATGGAATTCAGCCAACCATTATTTGAAATTCATCTAATTAGGTGAATAAGCTATGGACATACCGAGCCTTTCAGAAAATATATGTATGTTGTTGTTAAAAGACTTATATAGAAATCCTGTTATAAATGTCATGTTGTTACTATGTATATGTCATTTAGTGTCTCCTATGAAATTAACACATTCATAAGGAAACCAGTAATTAATTATATATGTAGTATTCTTAAGAATCTTTTTAGTACCGGTATATAGTTTTTTATTTTGTTTTCAATTATGAGTAACTCAGCACGAAAATGCGTTTTGCGTTTTCTTCATAGGTCTTGGTAATCAGCAGTGCCCTGACAGGAGCCAGTGCCCTGATCAGTACACCTGTTGCCTGATATCAGAATCATCTTATGGCTGTTGTCCTCTAGTTGATGCTGTGTGCTGCGATGACAGAGAGCATTGCTGTCCAAGTGGAAGCACGTGCAATTCAGAAGGTTATTGTGTCGAGGTAGGTTTTTTAGGGATTGCAGGTACTGATATTATGTCACAATATAGGCGAAATTTGCTTTTCATTATGTGAAGTGTAGTCATTGTTAAATGCAAGTCCTGTATGATCTTCTCGGAGCTTGTTGGGGCTACCAATGATCGCAGCTATGTAGATATATTAACCAGATTTCTACCAGATCTACACCTTACATCGATATTTTGCCAATGCCTTATATATTTTCTTGTGAAATATGATTTGTTGACTTTCATTACAAATTTACATACAAAGTAGTTGTAACAATAGTTTTTCTGAAATTTAATGTTAAGTACAATTGGTGTATGTATTCAGTACTTTTCAGTTATGCTGATGGTGTATTATATTAATATAGAAATAATCTTTGAATACTGCTTTTATATTTACAGTTAGTTTTACAAATATTGACAATTGTGGTAGACCAGGGCGTCTTGATGTTTGACTATAGGCATTTGGTTAAGTTGTTGCGAATAAAAATAGCGACCAAACTCTCTGGTGTTGCTACTGGATTCAGACCTGGAACTCTGTTCCCTGTGGTAGACTCGTTTTATTTTCACAAAATCCTCATCGATTAAAAGCCCGGAGTATTCTTTTGAATATTATACACCTGAGTGTGAAGAAGTCAGTTTTCCTATTTACATCGACAATTGGTTATTTCGAGTAGCGTACACAGGAATTTATTTTGGGAGGGGCCCAAACTCAATATGAGGGTATTTTATATTAACATTTTTAAAATTGTCCCTAAAATTATGCTAAATTGTTTTGCTTTGTTTAATTTTTATTTTTTAAAATTTGTTTTTTTTATTATTATTTTCTCAAAACAAAACAATTAAAGATTGAGGAAGAAAGCGCTCTAGAACTTAAATATTATTAACATAAAGTGATTTAAAGATAATTAAAGTCATTGGCACATTATGTAATGTTACCAAGATTTATTTCCCAGCTGTAAACAATCTCAGAAAGAAAAACCCTGCTAGAGTTATATATATATATATATATATATATATATATATATATATATATATATATATATATATATATAGCGTTGTGTTGTGGCAATTTTAATTTTTTAGCTTACTTCATAGTTAAACAAAACAACAAAAGACGTTTACTTGGGCACAATTGATGATGTGCTGTAGGTCAGTTTTATCTAACTTCCCCTTGTTCTGTTTCAGTCAAATTTTTCACCCTGTCCTACGGATCATATTTTTTTTTTAAAACTTGACATGCATGCTTATCTCTAATGACAATACAATATTCATCAGTTCCGACCGAGACTTTACTTGTTAATTATATCAAAATTTAAATGTTAGTTACACAAATATTCAGTACGTCCCACTCAAAATGTTTCTACTAGTTTCTAACTTCAGTAGTTCCTATAGGACTAGCAAACTAAGTTCTAGCGTTTTATGTATACATCTATAACGATTTCTAATTCACGCGCTTTTGTTTGAAGAATGTACACTAGGAAGCAAAAAGTAAATTATTTTCGTCAAATATAACTGTAAATAAAATCAGTGCGTTTCATAAAAAAAATGATTTAATTCCAAAGTGCGTAAGTAGAGTATTATGGAATGTAGGAAAATTTATTCATTTATTTATTTCGTAACTAATACACTTTCAAATAAAGCCATGTCACTTAAAAATATTTTATGTGTAGCATGCTGTTTAGCTGTTGTCATCGATAAGAATGAAGCAACGTACATTTTCTAGGAAACTTTTTCATTCATTTCTGATCTCTTACTCTATAAATACAGAATGAACATGAAAATTAGAAACATATACAGGGTGAACCTGAAAAATGTACACAAACTCCGGGAAGTTATTCGTGACATCAAAAGAAGACAAAAAGTCCTCTTGCATATTGCCGAATTCCGTGTAGTGTAAGAGTGAGCGGGGTACCAACTTGGAATCGAAAATCGATGGGCTTTAAGGATAATTGGAAAGGAACAGAAAGATGTAGACATCCTTCGGGAGGTGATTCGTAACATCAAAAGAAGACAAAAAGTCCTCTTGCATGTTGTCGAATTCCGCTTCGGGTAGGAGTCACAGTTGTGCACATTTTTCTGTTCCCTTCCAATTTGCAAGATTCGAGTTTCGATTCCAAGGTGGCAACTCTGTCAGTCGTACAAAATGCGGAATTTGTCAACATGCAAGAGGCCTTTTTGTCTTCTTTTGATGTTACGAATCACCTCCCGAAGGATATGTACATCTTTCTGTTCCTTTCCAATTGTTACGATTCGATTTTCGAGTCCAAGTTTTGCACCCCTGTCACTCGTACATGACGCGGAATTCGACAATTAGCAAGAGGACTTTTTATCTTCTTTCGATGTCATGAATCATCTCCCGGAGTTTGTGTTCATCTTTCAGGTTCACCCTGTAAATCAGTTTTCATATAAGCGATATATCTCTGAACATTTTAGAACTTATTACGATTAAACGAGTTCTTGTCTCATTCTACAGTGCAAGTAGATAAACACTAACATATCATCTTGGGATTATTTATTTCTTAATTAACTGAAAACTTTTTCTTTTCTTGAGGTCAGTGTTATCGCTGATATATTGAGGTCATAGAGCTAAATAAAGATAGGAAGAAGTAACGTAGTTGCTCATATGATTAAGGTCAATAAACAGAAGAAACTGTTCTGAAAGTTTTTTTTTTTTCTCAAGCACTAAACAAGTAAACACTCATATTTACATAAAATTGACTGAAAGATTACATCATGTACCTAGTCTTACCATAGTATAAGTTACATTATTTTTTAATGAATTGCTGTTACGTGTAAAGATTTATTATTCTTAGTACATAATTGAAATACAATAATGACGTATATGATACACTAATAATTATTTTAAATACTTACCATTAGTCTTTAGCTAGGTGTTGAATTCAAAGCCACTCATGAATTTTATTGTATGTGATTATCAAGGGAAAGTATTGTTGCCGGCACTAAATAGTGCTTAAGGCAAGCAGTACTACTGTATCTTCCTGCAAGCCATGTTCTCAAATATGAACTACAATTTACAGTTAAATTAGTTCAGTGCTTCTAAAAGGCAGATTTGTTACGGAGATTAAGTCTGGCCGATTCAACCAGTTACTCGTAGTAGACTTAGGCTGGCGCAGAATCCAGTAGGAAAATTCACTTTTGCTTTGTAAGCTCCAAAAGCGTTTTCTAGTAGTCTGTGGCAAAAGTTTTTGATTTCATATATATATATATATATATATATATATATAGGGTGTCCCTTATTTTGGGTAATTTCGTGTTGCGATACGCAAACCCCCAAATGTATTCTATGTGACCATAAAAACGCATTAGTGAAATAGCAGCTCTCTACGAGAACGTTAACCCGTGCCGACTTGACGACAAAGTCATGAAATGACGTTTCCACATTATAATATAATTTAGAATTTCCAACCGTGATAACGGAGGAACGAAACTTTGCACAAAGCAACTAGAGAAAGGGCGACATCTGTTCGTGTATTGACAAACAGCGCCGGATGAACAGTGTTGCAAACCCAAGACAAAGTTGTGTTTTTGTAAATGGAATGCTAAAGTACTTTCGATGTGCATTATCATGTGATTTCTGTTGCACTGTCTGTGCGTTAGAGGCTTCTAAACTTTGGATCTTTGTGATACAATAACATCCTTAGTTTGCAACACCGAATAATACAAGTGGTATTTTAGATTTTCGTTTGACACGTTGATTTGAAATGTGTAATATTCTTACGTAGTGCCATAACTTTATATTGGATTGGCAACACTGTTGTGATTTCTGTTTAATACATGCGAAGATGTCCCCCTCCTTATAGGTGCTTCGTGCAAAGTTTCGCTTTTCTCTCTCTTTTGATTTTTCCGATATAGCGGATAATCAAGATAAATTGTCCACCCTGTATATTTTATATATAAGTGTCCCTTATTTTGGATAATTTCGTGATGCGATACGCACACCCCCAAAATGTATTCTATGTGACAATAAATACGCATTTGTGAAATAGTAGCTCTCTACGAGAACGTTAACCCGTGCCGACTTGACGACAAAGTCATGAAAGGCGTTTCCACATTATAATATAATTTCGAATTTCCAGCCGTGATAACAGAGAAACTCAGAGACAGAGAAACGAAACTTTGCACGAAGCAACTAGAGAAAGGGCGACATCTGCTCGTGTATTGACAAACAGCGCCAGATGAACAGTGTTGCCAACCCAAGACAAAGTTGTGTTTTTGTAAATGGAATGACCTAAATTGAATATCATCATTGGAAGCAGCAATGAAAGTAAAGACAAAATAGATTGTAAGAGATTGAAACACTGATAAAGTTCGCAACACTGCTGAAAATGGCGTATTTCTGGAAAATATTAAAAATGATTGTTGTTTTCCTTTTCTTTTATATAATTAAAGCAATAACTTCTAGTCGCTGTAATTACAACATGTTCTCGCAATTACATGATTTAAGCAGTGTTGCAAACTTCAGCATTGTTTACTATATCTCCGGAACGGTTTCAGATATCAAAATGCCGTAAATGGCAACATACATCCATTACAAACCATACAAGTAACTAGACATGATACTTATCTAAGCATTTTTTTTTTTCCCGAAATAAAGCCTTCCGTGGTAACTTTGTTCCTATTCATTCGAAACAAGTCATAACATGACCATAGTATCCGACGCTAAAGCACTTTTGATGTGCATTTCTGTTGTGCTGTGTGTGCGTTAGAGGCTTCCAAACTTCAATCTTTGTGATACCATAACACCCTTACTTTGCAACGCTGAACAATAAAAGGGGTATTTTAGATTTTCGTTTGAAATGAGTAATAATCTTACATAGTGTAATTTAAAAAAAAAAAAAAAAAAAAAAAAAAAAAACTTTATATTGGGTTGACAACACTGTTATATGTTTCTGTTTAATACGCGCAAAGATGTCCCTCTCCTTATAGTTGTTTCATGCAAAGTTTCGCTTTTACGTTCTTTTGATTTCTCTGTTATAGCGGATAATCAAGATAAATTGTCCACCCTATATATATATATTCAAGGTTAGTATGCTTGAATCCCCTTTACAGACACACCCTATTAGATACAATGAATCTTTTTGGGTTCTCATGCATGAGCACTTAGTGAGCTTGCAATCTAAATCCTGGTGTTTCGTTAGTTTCATGATTTTTCAGTGGTAAAAATCTAATTAAAAAAAAAAAAAAAAATGTAGAGCACAGATGACCGTGATGGAAGTGGTTCGTTCAGGCTCTTGAGTTCAAGTTTCACTATCGTCAAAAGGGCTTATACTTAGTAATCTCAGTGAGGCTCAGGTAACCCAAACTCACAGAACATTTGAGCTCAGAATTGTCATCTCAATGAAGTTGAGCATCCTTTACTTACTACTTGTGCTTAGTATCACAAATGGGCCTCGTGCTTGTTCGGACTCTCGCTTGCTGTCTACTGAATGCGCTCGTGCGTACACGTTCCTGCTCTGTTACTGAGTTCCAGAGCCAACCTCGCGAAGATAGACGTTTTTTTTAATTGTAGAAATTTACTGCATAACGCTCAAGCAAGCATTTGGCTTTCAACTTCGTTTTCTACTTAAGCTGTGTTTTCCACTGGTGAGATGTCAGCTCAAGGTTACAGATGAGCACAATTGAACTGTAGACCATCACTGCTAGCATTTCTTCAAATTCGAGCCACTACTGCTTTAACCAGAGTCTTCCCTAATTAGGAATAGCCGAAAGTTCTAGATACGGTGATTGACTGTTCTAGTCTCACTGAATCTTTTGATTATCCAATAGACCAATTGTGTTTCTTAGGGACTTGAAAATTTCGGGTCTAATTTTCTACTTCCACTTGTGGCTTTTGCGATACCTGTTTCTTTCAAGCGCATTTATACATCGATCAGTTCGAAATGACTAGGATATAGTATAGAAAACTGGTAATATGCAGATGGAATGAGGGATTGGATTAAAAGTTAGTTAAAATTTAATGGTGCTTTAGGGTTCACAGTGATCTTGAAAGTCAGGAAAATTAGAATGAATCAAGGAAAGTCATAGAAATGCTTCAAAATATGTCGTAAGTTTGGAAAATTTATATTTCACAGAAGCGGCGAGGAGTTGTTTTTAGCTGTGTTCACAGAAGATACGAAGAACACCTCAAAGAATCTAAAAGATAAGAAAAAGGCTGAAAAAAGAAAATTATCTTTAGAAATAAAGAGGCCTAAGAAATGCCGAAAGATATTTGAACTTGAAGCTTTGAAAGAAGAACAAGTTAAATGCAAAATTCAAGTACTGTCCTGCAGAAGGAAAATTGAAGTTAGATTTGTTGGTTGTCGGTAATCAAAACGGGAGGCCGAGTTATGATACTTGTATATGTTTACTTTCTATATTCGAGTGCATTCAGAATGCTGAAATATTAAAGATGTCGTTAGTTTATAATTAGTGTTTGGTACCAGTGTTTTATTGTATTTCAGATACAGGAAGTTTAACTCATAATAAGTATGTGAATGTGAATATGAGTCTGAAGTATTTTATAGTAAGAAAGTAAGCTTATACTGTATTTTAGAGCAGCTTTGGACGGCTATGAAGATGGTAGTAACTGTTTAAAAAATTATTTGTGGTCCAAATCTAACCACAAGTGATAATGTCGCGCGTCAGGGTAATTTACGTATTGAGAAATCAATACCAGACTTCTGGTCAGAATCTTGTACTGCAATTAAAGGTTTTGTCGTAATATCAGGAAGGAAGTCCCTTTGCAGATCAACATCACTTTATTTACTAGATTCATAACATTCTATAAATCGTAGATTTTTTTTTTCTTTTCTCTCAAATATTCCTCCTATCGTAAGATGACAAAGTATTAATCTTGAGAACACATTTAGGGCAGGGGGCACAGTGGCTCAGTGGTAGAGCGATTACCTCTGGTGTGTGGGGTCTGGTTTGATCCCCCGACCAAGTAAGTTAGCAATATACAACATAGAGTCGGTGGATTTTCTCGAGGTACTATCGTTCCTTCCCACATTCTGATTCCTCCCATTCTTCTATCATCGTTCATTTGCCTTAATCATCCGTCTTCCTTAGCCTAAAGAACATAATCGTGGGACGTTAAACTAAAATATTTTCATTTAATTTTTTGAGAACTCACTTAAATACATGTATTATTAACTCAGTCGTATACGTTTCAGAGACTACTTGTCCTCATCCTCAGTACGTATTTTTTATTATTTTATTTCTTACTTTACACTGATTTGTACATTCAAATTAACGGTTGGGGGCCGCGGTGGCTCAGTGGTAGAGCGTTCACCTCTGGTGCTTGGGGTCCCGGGTTCGATCCCAGCCCCCGCCAAGTGAACTTTGTGGTGGACAGACACCGTGTGCGTGGGTTTTCTCGGGATTCTCCCGTTTCCTCCCACTTTCTTCATTCCACCATTTCATTCATTTCTCATAATCACCGTCTCCTTTAGCCTAACCGGCATAACCGTGGGACGTAAAACTCAAAGATTTCATTTCATTTCATTTTCAAATTAACGGTAAATTTTTTGTTCTTAGAAGAAACGTCATTACACTTCGTTGACACCAAACATAACTTTGAATGGACATTGCAGATCAAAGTTGAATTTAACGTCCCTTTCAGCAGCGAGGCTGTATGAGACGGGACTTACTGATTAATGTGGAATCCGAAACACATGAGCTTTCGCCGGGAATTTGCAGATGAGAGGATATACATGTGCAACAAGAAGTAATTTATAATATTCTGTTATTTCGGAAATTCAAGCCCGCCTAAACCTTAAGATCATGGGCGCTGATTCAAAATAAGTTGATTCCTCATCCTCGGAATTTTGTAACTAAAGACGTAACATTGTATGATACTGGAGTACATTAAGCGTTCAAGTGATTTTTTTGGAGTGAATTTGAAAGCTATGTTTAATGTCGACGAATACAATAGTGTTTTTATTTTAAGGACAAAATATTTACCATCAATGTAAATTTACGAATTAACTAAAAAAAAATCCTTAATAAACATATACCGAGTATAATGACAAGCATTTTGTAGAAATGTGTATACTAATAGTTTAATATTACTAATGCTTAAGTGAGTTCAAGATAAGTATTTTATCATCCTATGGTAGTCTCAATTGTGCTTATTTTTTATTCGTTTTTTTAAACTATTTATTTATTTATTTGTAGCCAAAGAATGAAAGGCAACGTGTGAAAGCCCCAAATATGTTGTGCCCAGGTGGTCGTCAGCAATGCCCTTTTCACAATACGTGTTGCCCAGTCGGAGGAGGCCAATTTGCTTGTTGTCCGCTTGCGTCCGTAAGTATTATTTTCATTAGTCTAAGCAATTTACTTTGTATACAGATGTCCTAGTACTGTGTGTACTTACGTTAACGCTGTATTAATCAGTAGTAACTCCGTGTATAGCTAACTGATAACTTTCGCGAGTAGGACTTTTGTTCGGTGGCAGTATATGTGGTTCGCATCCTACTTTTAAGCAGGAGATTCACGTCTTATATAGCCGTGATATTGAAAAGAAACGTTAAATTCTAGTAAACTAAACGCATTTAGAACTAGTGTAAAACTTGCCGCTTACCTATCGAAAAAGCCCAGTCACACTTTAACTGTCAGTGTATTTATTACAAGGAACACTAGCTGAAGAAAAAGAGACTCAAAATCTTAGTTTAGAATTTCAATTATAAAGTTTAAATTAATAGTTTTAATTCCTTGTCAAGTGTATGGAATACATGGTAACACCTAAAATTATTCATCCAGTAATATTCCATGTCAATCATTCCTCCAACATTTCTAGTAAGACACGTAGGCACTCGTCCTCAGGAGCATATAATAGCTTAAATCTTTTCTCATAACTTGATCTTCACATTGCTTTTTGAGCCTTAACGGTTGTAATTTATCAATATCATATCAATTTTATCAATACTGTAGGGTCGCTTATCTTCCTCAATATGTAGCTCTAATGTTAATGCACTAACTTAATTTCCTAATAACCATTTTTATGGGCATTTTAGATTTCCTTTTCGATAGATTCTTAATCAGAACGTCGTCGTAATCACTGAACCAGTGAGAAAGAAAAAACAGAACATCTTATAAAAAAAAAATAGTAAATTAAATTAGTGCATGAATATTAGGGCTACATACGTACATAGTTATTTAGTAAAATAATAAGAATAATCTATAACTGTTGGGAAAGGTATGCAACCTTAAATATTGATAAGCTTTTACACACTATTAACAAATTACCACTGTTGAGGGACAAATTATCATCATCATAGATATTCTGCCATTATTGGTAGGTCACTTGCTACAATTAAGAAGTTTCCATGCTCCATGGTCTTCCGCTAACCTCTTCGTCTTCACGTACGATTTTTCTGTTTTGATATCGTACATTAATTGTAGTTTCCTTCGCTCCCTCCCTCTCTTTCCTGCCACCATATCATCCAGCACTTCCCTCATGATAAAATTCCTTAGCCAATGTCCCAACCAGTTTCTCTTCCTCTGAATATCTAAAATTGTTCCTTTCTCCCCCACCATTTCTAACACCCTCTCATTCTGTATTTCAGTTAATTAAGGTAGTATAGATCAAAAAATAAAATGATTAAGTTCAGTGTTAAACCTTCAAAATTATAATAATAAGTAATTTTAATTTTGCATTGTATTCTAAAATACGATTACATATAAAAGACATCTTAAAAGTTGTGCAGAATATAAAAGTTTGTAGCTTTCAACTTTCCAAAGTAAGACGTATGTTTCAACGAAATAAATTTTGTTATACAAAGTAAACTTGAAATTTTACGTTTGATAATTTTGGGTTTATTGCCAAACTTTCAGTTGCGTTTTGATGGTGCTTATCCGAAATATTGCGAATCGTATCACTTACCTTGTACTTAAAGTCGTTGAGGAACGTACTACCACAGCCAGTCATCACATAGTGTAAGGTCTAGAGCTCATGCAATTCAAATTGGGGACCCATGTAACCAATTCGGGTCTTCCCAAGGTGATCATCAAGGAACTGTCAAAATTTAAGGGCGTAGTGTGTGTGGCAAATAGTGATGAGATGGGAGCCATCTTGCTCAAATGAACATCATTAATGATGCCTAACCTTTGAAGTTCTGGGAGGAGGAATGTATGCAACATGTCCCAGTACGTGACACCGTTTATGGTGCTCTCCACGAAGAAGAATGGACCATTGGAACGGCGCACCACACATTGCCGCATGTGGCTCGAATTTGTCCAGGTTGTCAACTTCCCAAATTCAGCATCGATTCATTTTTCTAAACACATTCAACAAACAATGAGGGACATAAACGCATCATGACCATTTAATCTGGCAAACACGAATTTACAGAATTTCTTTGTCACATTCCTCTTCTGTCAGATTGTGCACAGATCTTGTCTTGCATACAATACTCTGCAACATAGATTTCGTCACTTCGAGCTTCAGAGTCCGCCGTTTAAGTAATTTGAGTTCTCTCCACGCTTTCCTTCACTGGATTCACCACCTCGTTGCTTATCAGTCTTCCATTACGACAGAACTGTTACAGTTCACTTTGCTGTGAACTTTTCATATGTTGTCCATTTCTAATTGCTTGTTTCCGTTGAAGGTTCGAAGAGAAAAGTTGTTCGCAACCTTCTCCGCAGTGAACCAGATTTTAACTGGGCAAATCATAATATGGGTTGCTTCCTTTTCTGAATTGACGCCATCTTGGAATCACAATTATATGTATACACATGCCCTTTACTCAAGTGTAGACAGAAAACAAATCAGAAGTTTTTCCTAGAAACACATTTTATTTCTTTGAAATATACCGCTTACTTGGAAAGTTATAGGGTTTAGTCTTCCACACTGAAGTAGTGGCTGATGCGCATTGTTATGGTGCATGGAGTCCCAGCTTCGATTCTGCTAGGCATTCAAATATGAACGCATTATGGTGGTTCGTGACACCACCATACAATTTCACCTTAAACTGTAGGACCACGTCTCACAGAACTTCGGTGTTGAAAAGGAATACTAAACTCTTAACTAATTACAGGGTTTGTGATTCCAGCATGTAGCTGATGATACATGGAAACATAATACGTCTAAGAAAATGGAATATGCTTGTGGATTATGATTAAAATATGAGTGTCATTTAGCTACTATATATATAATTTTTTTTAACTTACACTCATCTCTTGTAACTGAATGATAAAAATATAAATAATTGTTCCTTGTTCGTTAAGTGATGTACTTCGAGCACAAAAGCAGAAATTGTCAATCTTAAGTAATAGTAGAATTTACTATCTGCACTATTTCATTTGTTGGAATGCGTGAGGATGACTTATAAGAATAAGAATAAGAATAAGAATTATTTATTGTCGTTAAACAACATGATGTTGTAATAGACAACGTCAAAATTTAAGTTTGCGTACATATAATATTTACAATTTTAATTAATCCATACAATATTTTATATTTTACCTGGTACCACTTTTCTATTCTAATACTGAAATTTCTTCCGTAAATTCTGAAATACTATATATACACTTTTCTAAGAGCCACTTTTTACAAAAACATTTAAAATTTTTAATCTCCATTTCTCTCACTCTAGGTGGCAATAGATTATACAATTTCATCCCTATATATTTATAACTATTTTGAGTTTTGCACAGCCGTACATGGGGAATATTTATTTCATTTTTGCGCCTTGTATTGTGTGAATGAACACTACTTCGAGTAACATAATTTGTACAGTTTTCTTTGATATAAATAAGGCACGATAATATGTACAAGGACGGGATGGTCATTATTTCAAAATCTTTGAAAAAATGTCTACATGATTCTCTCTCTGGAATTCCTGTTATCGTTCTTATCGCTCTTTTTTGCCACTTAAATACTGTTTTTGCCCCGGAAGAATTACCTCATAATAGTATGCCATACGACAGATGAGAGTGAAAGAAAGCATAATATGCAGTGATTAATAGACTTTTACTTACAGATATTTTTAATTTACGTAACACATATACTGCCCTTGATAATTTTTTACAAAGTTGCATAGTATGCACATTCCAGTTTAATTTCGTATCTAAGTATATCCCTAATAGATTAACTGAGGAGCATTCTTTTGTATCAGTTGTGGAGCTGCTGAGATGAAAGTATAACTTCTCTGTTTTATTATGGTTCAAATTTAATTTATTGTGAAACAGCCAATCAGTAGATTGGGGGGCGCGGTGGCTCAGTGGTAGAGCGTTCACCTCTGGTGCTTGGGGTCCCGGGTTCGATCCCAGCCCCCGCCAAGTGAACTTTGTGGTGGACAAACACCGTGCTCGTGGGTTTTCTCGGGGTTCTCCCGTTTCCTCCCACTTTCTTCATTCCACCATTTCACTCATCTCTCATAATCACCGTCTCCTTTAGCCTAACCGGCATAACCGTGGGACGTAAAACTCAAAGATTTCATTTCATTTTTCCAATCAGTAGATTTATCTATTGCTTTATTATTTTTCGTGTGTATTGCGTTGATATTATTATCTTTCGTTATAAATGTAGTGTCATCGGCATACATAACAGTGGTTTCTAATAAGTAGTCAGGTAAATCGTTAATGTATACCAGAAATAGAAAAGGTCCAATGACACTTCCCTGTGGCACTCCTGTTAATATTTCAAGTACGTTTGACTGTTTATTTTGTACACACACAACTTGTTTTCTACTTTCTAGATAAGACCTGATCAATAAGAGCTCAGTTCCTCTGATCCCATAATACTGTAATTTCTGAATCAATATTTCATGTGAAACAGTATCAAAAGCCTTACTTAAATCTAATAATGTTGCGCAAGCGAATGAACTGTTTTCAAAGGCATCAATTACCTCAGATACAACTTTTTCAACAGCTTTAGTTGTGGACATACCTTTCCGAAACCCATATTGTGCACAGTTAATGAGATTGTTATTTTCAAAGTACAGAGTTAGTTGTTCTTTCATGCAATGTTCAATAATTTTTGATACAATTGGTACGAGAGATATTGGTCTGTAGTTGCTGGGACAGTTTTTGTCCCCTTTTTTATGTATGGGAATAGTAACCGCAATCTTAAGACAATCTGGGAACACTCCTTCTACTAGTATCCAATTAATTAAGTGTGTAAGGGGTTCCACTATTACGTCTATAATATTTTTAATTGTACTATTAGTAAACCCATAATAATCCTCGCTACCAGATGTCTTAAACTTACGAACCACTGACAAAATTGCTTCAGGTGTTACGTTTGTCCATTTAAATGTCAAGTTACTAGTTTGATTTCTACATGAACTTAGAATACTTTTGAAGTCTATAACATCGTTTTCTGCGGACTTAGAGATACTGCTTGTATTACCATTTACATACTTAGCACTACTTACAAAGAATTCATTAAAAGTGTCAGGGGATATTGATATTGAGTCATTTTCTTTTCGTACCCCTATTTCCCTGTTTATAATTGTCCACCCTGCTTTACATTTATTTGTATGGTTTACAATAAAATTGTCGTTTGCCTTAATTTTTGCCGCACTTATTTCCTTTCTGTAGCGTCTTTTAGCTCTGATGTATTTTTCTTTTCCCACAGGACAGCCCGATTTAGCCCTATTATACCAAGCAATGACAACCTTACGAAGCTCTGCTAGTTCTGGAGTGTACCAGTTACTAACATTTTGCTGTAATTTGTTTGTAGATAAGTTATAGCATTTAAATTTTCTTGGACAGCATTCGTTTAGGCATCGTGTTAAATTATACATAAAAAATTCACACGCTTCTACTACATTTTTACATCTGAAGAATATTTGCTGCCAGTCAATTTCTTTTAATTTATGCCTTAAACTACAGATATTATCTAAACTCAGTACTCGAAAACTCTTGGTCACCACCCTAGTATTATTGTGTTTAACAAAGGGGTATAACACCCATAGGCCATCGTGATCTGACAATGAGCACTGTACTACACCACACGATAAATCATTTCTATATACATTTGTAATAATGTTATCTAAACAAGCTTCCTTTCTTGTTGGCTGATCATTTAGAAAATAAAAGTTATATGATCTAAGTATATCAGAAAAATAATTCTTGGTAGGAGTATCAACTAAAACATTGATATTTACATCCCCCAGATATAATATTTTATATTTATCATGCTTACTTAAGTAGTTAGTAAGGTCTTCCCAGCGTGCAAGAAAGACATTGACATCCGTATCTGGTGTTCGATAAATTGATACCACAATTGTTTTCGCGCTAGGAAATGAAATTGCAACTACTTCAAATTCCCCCTCATAGCAGAAATTATCTACGTTAATAACAATATAGTCAATGGTGAAGCCATCTCTTAAATAAATTGCTACTCCTCCATGGGTAATTCTACTTCTATAATAGCTTGCTGCCATGATATAATTTTTAGGTACATATAGAAGTATTTCTTCATTTCTAAGCCAGTGTTCATTAACACAAAGAATTTGGCACGGAAATGAGTCAAGAAAAATTTCAATTTCAATTAATTTGTTTCTTATTGATTGTACGTTAATGTGGAACAGCAAGATATTTTCAAAGTCACAATTTATAACACCTTTCATGTTTGAAAACAGACCAGAGTTACTTTGTGCTAAAATTATATCATTTATGTTGCTAACATTAAGAAGTCTAGTTAAGTTAGATTGTTTAATTCGACCAGCTTCATTATTATCTATTAGCTCAACTTCTTTTGCTGTACCATTATATGACTCTGTAAACAATTTTCTATTGTTTTTCGTGCACCCTTGTATAGCATTATGTTGAGGTTTACCTTGCTCCGTACTAGCTAGATCTTGCACGTTCTGATAATATACATTTGTTACATTGTAGTCACTGTTACCTCTATTGGCTAAGTGCTTGGAATTATTATTGGGACTTGCATTAAAAAACTATTATCATCATACTTTGTAGGAACCTTTCTTATTCTATTTGATTTTCGCTGAGTTGGACTAGGTGCACTTACATTACCTGCTTTTTCAAGATTTTCCACATTATCTGCGTGTATTTTTTGAACGAGGCAGATCCTGTCTAATTCCCTTTCTTTATACGCATTAGTACTGTTTACATCAGCGCTGACAGCAACGGTGGTCCTACTTTTGAGACTGTTGTTAAATGGTAAAGCTATAACACCAGTATCATTACAGGTTTCCGATTGCTCCACTAATACACATATTTTATCAGCCATGCACTGTTTCCCCTTACCGTTTAGATGCAGACCATGTACGGTATGGTATTGTCTAGGATACATACTTATGTCTAGTACCTTTACATTTTTGAACCTTCTGCACAATTTAATGATTTTTGCATTTGCTGTATCAACTTCCTTGTTTACAATTGATGTACCGATTAAGTCATGCCGATGAGGCAGAGTAGACACAATTACATTTGTTTGTGTAAGATTTGGCAAGATGTTTCTCAAATTCCTAACCACGTTGTCAGCTTCGTTTTTTGCCACATCATTTGATCCCCCAATTATTACTACCGTATCACACTTTGACATTTGTTCACCTTTTTGTACCAAGCAGCTAACTACCTCACTTAAACCAGCACCTGGTTTAACGAAACCAGTGGTTTGCATGTTCACCTTCTGTTCTTGAATAATTCTGGCTATACTCCTTGCATGGCTATCGCCTACAATATATATGTTACCCCTTCTATTTCCCTGGAAACTACTTTGTCGTTTTTGACTTTTCTCTACTTTATTTACATTTTTGTCCTCTGTTACCGTCTTTTCATTTTTTCCATTCTTCACGCTTTCTGCAGTATTTTCCTTTTCACCTGTATAACTATTGAATTGTTCTAGAACATCAAACCTATTGCTGAGACGTATTTTATTTTTGGTTTCATCTACCGTATTGGAAATACTTTGCGCTTTTCTACCCTTTGATTGTACTGTCTTCCATTGTGTCCTATAACTTGCACTTGTTGATACCCTGCTGGTGTCGGATGTTCCTTGTACTTGATTTTTAATTGTTTGTCTAGGCACATTACTAGTGTAGTTTAATCTTCGGGAATCAGAATATTTAGCACTATTTGGTTGTTCTCTATTTGTATCATTATAATGATTCGGATTTGTTGTGGCTTTGTTGTGTTCAATTTTGTTTTTGTGTTCCTTCACCACTTCACTAAAGCTGTTGCACTGTTTCGACTTTGCACTACCAGACTGCGATTCCGCACACCTTCTATCACTACACTGGTTCATTTTAAGATATGACACTTCCTCATTTAGAATTTCAATGATTGTACGAAGGGTTGCAATTTCTTCGTAAATCTTCGTTATTTCTTGAGGAAAGATTTCTGTGCTTTGAACGTTTTCCCGATTGTCATTTGTTTGCACTTCACTCACAGTACTTTTAGTAGTTTTTTGGCTATTGATAAGAATAGAGTTAGTTACGCTACTCGTGTTATTTTCCTGACCACTTAAACACATGCCTATCCCATTGTCTAGTCCAACTGTTACCCTGTGTTCAGATTTTTCATCATTACATCTACCGGGTAAATCTCCTCTTCTACTGTAAGTCGCCATGTCTGGAACTACCTGGAACTTATTTGTTTCTTGCTAGAAAACTACGCATTTTAGGAGAGAAAAGGATGAGTCTTTAAAAGTCTAACACCTCGCATGTTACATTATTATTATTATTATTATTATTATTATTATTATTATTATTATTATTATTATTATTATTATTATTATTATTATTATTATTATTATTACTACTACTACAGATGTAATGTTCAGGTAACATACTGTCTTAACTGTTATGTCGATTTTTATTAAATTATACTGTTTAGCACATGCACACCAAAACTAAAAGCCTTACGTATTTGATTTACTAAGTGAAGTATTTACGTAAAACACCATGATAATGCCTTAATTTTCTCTTCACAGGCTACTTGCTGTAGTGATCTGCAGCACTGTTGCCCCTTCGGCTATCATTGCTTGTCTCCCAGTGGATGCATTAGAGCAGATGATCCAACCAATGTGATAGATGGTCTTGATATGGAAGAGGATTAAGTATAAAATGTATTGGAGCTGCTTTACATGGCTCAGTCTGTTAATGCCTTTTAGAATCTCATGATTTGCAATTAGTGTTCCTTTGTAATACAATTCGTGAGTAGGCAGTATGATTTTTTTTTTTTTTTTTTTTTGTATAACTTTATATTGATGATTGTAATTATATTGTGATACTTCCAGTCAAAGTACTGTAGTTGGACTCCTCTTATTGATGATACGTCATTTCCGCCAAAACTTGTTTAACTCCTTGTGTTCCAGTGACATCCATGTGGATGTCATGTCATTTCCCTTTTTCAGTCCAAATGTTGCACAATGCAAATGCTTTTTATGAGTAATGTGAATGCTATTCTCGCGCTTATGCAATAACTATGCCCTATATAACGGTCTAGACTGTCTTTTAACAGTAACTGAAGATCTGGTATTACGGCACGCACATAGGAAAATGACACCTGGAACGCTAGGGGTTAATAATAAGACTTCAGTGTAGTAAAGTCTGTCGTGGCTGCGTACGTAATTATGTTGTCAAATCTTAATGAAGAGTGATCTTAGGGCATTACTATTATATATATATGGTGGGTTTTTTTGTAATGCCAACGCTATAGGTAGATTATTCCTTTATATTAGTCATTACGCTGCAAAAAGTATATCCTAAATTCAAAAGACTCATCGTCAACTGTTGCAGTCAATCAACTCAGATTCAGCGTCTAGGAATTTTTTCTCTCCCACTTTCTCTTTGGTAACATTCCTTCACCTCAGAAGTAAACTATTTTCTAAGTTACTTCTGATTGAAAATAAGTTTTTGTACTTTCGTTATTTATAGCATATCTCCTTAACACAGATATCAGCGTTAAGAAGTCTGATTAAGGAAAGTTATTCCAAAGTTAGCATTGAAAATGATCTGGCATAGTTTACTTCAGAGGAGCATAGTTCACTCCTAACATTCATTCTGAAAACGTTATTTAAAACTGTCATCTATATTGCGCAAGCTGAGTCCCATAATTAGTAGCATTGTCAGGTTAGTAAGTTCATTTCTTATATCCATCATTTCGACGAATACTTTCCGTTAATTAATTACAAACACACTACTCCTATTTAATTTAAAAGTACAGAGCCTTCCATGTCTCGTTACAGAAAAAAAGAGATACAAATATTATTTGCCATGAGTGTTCAGTTAAGAATGAAACGAATAAATAGTTGATTTATTTTTAACTTGTAAAAACTTACAAACTATTATTTTCCAAATGAGTAGCGTCAAAATATGTAACAATATTAGCTGATAAGCTTTGTCGTTATTAAACTTCTAATGTTTCGTTCTACTATGAGAAACATTGTGAAAGGATAGGCAAGATCTATTCAGTTTTAGAAGGAAATGTGCGGAGGGGACTTGGTGGCACGTCAAGTGCTTTAAAGATTGAGTGAAGGTTATAAGTAGATTCCAGTTTGTGCAGTAACGTAAATAGTATTTATAGCTTCCATTTGTGGATGTAAAAAAAATGCTCAATTGGTATCGAGAGATTTTAAAACAAGAATTTTCTTATCAAGTAACGCTTCCATAGTAGCTGCAAGTGCACAATCAGGACATCGTGAACTAGAAAGGAAATAATTCTGATTGGAAAATAAATACAAACAATAAAGATAGAGGAATAAATACAAACAATAAAGATAGAGGAAGAAAAGTACATCCATAGGAACTAATGGAAGTTGCGCTGTTTTTGTTATTGAGAATTATATTGGTTACAAGCTTATTATAAGAAAAATTCCATTCTGCTGTATGGTGTTTGCTGTACAAGACAAAAAGTTAAGGATGACACACACATCAAGATGTAAAGCAAAAATAATTCATGTATCCGTTGAGGTGACTAGTTTGAAAATAATATATATAGTGTTACCATGACAGGAATGAAGTTTAAGCATTGCATTACATGAAAGAAGAAGAATATTGTGGTATTTTATATAATCTCCTGTACTGAAGACTGTGATATACAATTATAAAAAGTCTATACTTGAAAATATTGTTGTGTGCTTTATTTCAATAAACTTTAGAAGTTTCTAAAATATTTACGTACGTAATTATTTATTTTACCTGGTTAAAAGTGGTATGCTTTTACAAAATTGTAACATAATTATTACCAGTCGTAAATAAATATCTGTGATTTTTAAAAACTTGTAGATATGTGATGTAGTTGTTTCTACCTAAGAGTATACAGAACCTTGGAAATGGAGGCGAATATATATATATATATAGGGTGGACAATTTAAATGAAACATCAGTGATAACGGAGAGGGAGAAAACCGAAACTTTGCATGAAGCATCTATAAGGAGGAGGACATAGTTTTATGTATTAAACACCACCACCATCCCAGTATAAAGTTATATTTTTTCAAATGGTACTACGTCAGATGATTACATATTTCAAATCAACATATTAATCACAATCTTAAAATGCCACATTTGTTATTCAGTGTTGCAAGCTAAGGATGTTAAAGTATCACAGACATCCAAAGTTCGGAAGCCTCTATCACACATACAGCACAACGGAGATGGACAAGACAATGCATATCGGAAGTACCTTAGCGTTGAATACCATGACCATGGTATGGCTTGTTTGGACTGAATAGCAACGAAGTTACAAGGGCTTGATTTTTTTTTAAAGGCTTTATTTCGAAAAAATGCTTAAATATGTATCATATCTAATTGTGTGGTTTGCAATTGGCAAACAAAATCATTTTGCCGTTTACAGCACTTCGATATCAAACCGTTCCGGAGATATGTTAAACATTGATAAAGTTCGCAACACTGCTGAAAATGACGTATTTCTGGACAATATTTAAACTGATGGTTGTTTTCGTTCTCCTTTGTAGCATTCCAGGAATAAGTTTTAGTAGGTGTAATTACAACAACTCCTCGAGATTACATGATTTAAGCAGTGTTGCAAACTTCAGCGATGTTTATCATATCTCCAGAACGGTTTGAGATATTGAAGTGCTGTAAACGGCAAAATAATTTACTTATCTATTGCAAACCACACAAGTAACTAGATATGATACTTATTTAAGCATTTTTTTTTAAATAAAGCCTTTTAAAAAATTTAATTTTTAAGCCAGTGTTGCCAACAACCTTTGAAGAAAGTAAGCTAGATGGCCTTCAGAAATAAGATTTTTTACGTAAAAAGTGGCTAGATTTTGAACTGCTAACCTATAACCCTCATTGTAGATTTTAAACCCCTTTTTTGTGTGTAGGATTATGAGTGAGTTATAGTAAAATTTGAAGTGTTGAATGTTATTCTCTGAAGACTAACAAGTAGCATACATGACTTTAAATTACAATTAAATCCATCAACAACTCACCTGATTTGTGAAAGTCAACAACCATATAGACTGAAATAGTGTGACGTCACATCCTTTTCGTTGCCATGGTGATCGCCATTTTATTTTCTATACAAACACGAGCGAAGGCTGAGAAATAACGCATAAATGGTGATATGTTATGTATTTAATTGTAAACATTAATGTAATTGAACAGAAATGGAACAAGCAATATCCTAGAATTCTTTACTAAAGATTTTCGATATTCTGTAGGCAACATAAAATTCTTAATCGTAAACGTAAAATTACTAAGGCAAAATAAATGAGCAAATATGATTCGATCAGAACACACAATTGTAATATTACATGATACAGGCAAATCAACACGATCTTTACATAAGGTTTATTCCCCTTCTGTGCAATACATCGAGGCATTTATATTAACAAATAATGGATACAAACTTACCTCAACTTCAGTTCTTTATGTTTGCCTCCACTCTGCCTTTTAAATATTTAAATTCACCATCATACATTACGGAAGACACGTGATTTGATTCAAGAGCATTTTCGCCTTTTTCCACGAACTTTACTTCGTTCTCAAAGTATTTAAAAATTCTAAATAATTTCACAGCCATTGTTTAATCAACACCTCATTTACACACTCACGTTTGTATAGAAAACAAAATGGCGATCACTATGGTAACGGAGAGGAAATGACGTCACCACTATTCCAGTCTATTATCAGTTGAATTGAAATAAATCGTCATAGCAACTAGCCAAGGCGCTGGAACTGGATGCACTATCGTTGGATTGTGGATTGGTTGTTTATATGTAGACTGTCATTGTCCCAATTTTCAGTAGTACTTCTTGAGGCAGGTGTCGTTACAAGCACTTCTTATTTCTCCGTACACCCACATGAATCATGATGATTGCACTGAGAGTTTTCAAGCTAATTAGATATTCTTAATAAACAGAAACAAATTTCTGTGGGTTGAAGAACCGAACAGTTTAATAAATTTGTATTTAAAAACTTGCATCCTTGCAACGAAATGCAAAAAATGAAATAAGTAAAAAGTAGCAAACGGAGCCGTTACGGGAGCGACATTAAAATTCTTTCTCAGTCGATAAGCATTGTTAAGTAGTTGTAAATCTGAACCTGGGGAGGCAGAAGAAGAATGAAAACCAAGTGTTTGTTGCGTAATAAAACACCTTCTGTCTAGAGAAATCAATTAATGCGATAGCTAATATACAATGACAAATAGGCTAATTTTTAAAAATTTCACTTTATTTTGAAAGAAAAATTATCTTTAGAATTAATTTAACGGCTAACAAAAAACAAAAATGGCCAAAGAGTTTCTTAAAATAAGCTATATTTAAGGCTATAAATATTTCGTAGATTTGTATGGCTAAATGCCTCTCCAAATAGGCTAGATTTAGCCAAAAATAGGCTAAATTGGCATCACTGCTTGTAACTTTGTTGCTATTATAGTCTAGAAGGTATAACGACCGTGGCTTCCCGCGCTTGGACCTGCTCATCACTGGGGGTGTAATAAGAGGGTAACCAATCACCACCAACCATCTGCTACGCTCAGCGAGCCACGAGTAACCAAGCTGGTCACTCCCCATAAACGTCTCTATAACTTTTCGTGGGAAGCCAATGACGGTATACCTTCCATAATATAACTCAAAACAAGTCATACCGTGAGCATAGTATCCAACGCTAAGATACTTCCGATGTTCATTGTCTTGTCCATCTCCGATGTGCTGCGAGCTCCTCCGTGGCTAAACGGTTAGCGTACGCGCCTTTGGCGTAGGAGGCCCGGGTTCGATTCCCGGCGGGAGCTCATGTGGTTCGGATTCCACGTTAATCAGTAGGTCCACGTCTCATATGGCCTCGCTGCTGAACGGGACGTTAAACTCAAAATCAACTCAATTCCGTTGTGCTGTGTGTGATA
Source organism: Thermobia domestica (assembly GCF_964235325.1). Lineage (NCBI taxonomy): Eukaryota > Metazoa > Arthropoda > Insecta > Zygentoma > Lepismatidae > Thermobia > Thermobia domestica. The sequence continues at coordinate 130,229,813 of NC_137466.1, read as the reverse complement.
GACTTCCAAACTTTGGATGTTTGTGATACTATAACATCCTTAGTTTGCAACACTGAATAACAAATGTGGTATTTAAGTTTTTGTTTAACTTGTTGATTTGAAATATGTAATAATCTGACGTAGTGCCATTTGAAAAAGTATAACTTTATTCTGGGACGGCAACGCTGTTCAATGGTTGGTGTTGTTTAATACATAAAACGATGTCCCCTCCTTATAGTTGTTTCGTGCGAAGTTTCGGTTTTCTCCCTCTTGTAGTTTCTCCGTTATTATGGATGTTCCAGATAAATTGTCCACCCTGTATGTATATATATATATATATATATATATATATATATATATTAAATAAGCCCATATAATTAAGTAGGCAGGAACATTTCGAGAAGGTTACTTATGGGCAGTCACAATTAGAAAGTTTGCCATAGTTTAATTTCTCCAGTAAGCCTTAAGGAGACCACGACATATATTCCATTTAGATAAATACTCAGCGATTAAAAATTTTACGGTAAGACCTGCTTGACACGGAAGTATTTATTATAAGATTTGTTGAAAAAAGAAAAGAAAAAGGTTATCGTACTCTTATCCTATGACATTTCTCCGAGATAGAACATCCTTTATTTCGTTAAGATTTTTGTAATATTTTTTGGTCCGATTGTAGTGCTGTGGTGCGTGAAAATAGGCGATATATATATTATGCGGAGGAAAAAAAAAAAAAGAAAAATGTACTATGGATCAGAGGTGCTATTATTAGTATATTGTTATAATAGACAATTGCTTTTACTGTCTAACATTATAGTCCGGGAGCTACGATTACGCGATTGTCCAATGTTTTGTTTCTCATACGTCACAAGATGATGATACCGTACAAAATCTCCGCTGTTTTGTTGTTATTACACAGCTTTCCTTGGCAGCATATACAGTATGTCGCTAGAAATCGTATGATATATGCTGTCGTGTCCAATGGGCCTAAGACTCAGCTATCTCAAGTAAAATTTGGTGCTGTTTCCGATCGGGAAACAGGTCATAAAGAGCAATATACCCTTCGACATTGTCAAAACACAGAGATAATATTAGCATGCGTTTCACATGGAAAGCATCATGTTCATAGAATTTCTCCCGTTTCTTCCCACATTATCATTCCACTAGCCAAAGTGACATAATAGTGGAACGTTAGAGATTCATTTTGTTTTTACATATGCTCGGCCAATATTAGGACTAATAGATTTCCAGTAACATCTTAGAATTATGGAAATAATTTTCCACTTGTAACAGTATTCGAAGTTGCTTCGCCTCTTCTTTTATGAAGTAATATTGCAACAAAGGGAGAACTGAAAATTTCATGTCTTATTTCATCATTTCCTCTGCTACACAGCTGCTTAGGTCATTTTGAAATCTAATGAAAGTTCTGGCAAACGAAGTTGCGTTCGGCAAATGGTTTGAGACTTTCTAGTCATATATTACAACCAAATTCAGCAGTTCAATGTAGTTGCTCTTCTTCATTGACTTTGTACCCTATCCAATCATGCTTTGCTAAAGAAAACGTCAGAAACTTTTTCTGGTTACGTTTTCATTATTTTTAACTATCGCATATCGATATTGATCATGTACTTGAACGTCAATCCTTGTGTAAGCGAATGTCGTTACACAGTACTTGGATAGAGATAGTTTTGAGACTATTGATGACACCCACTATTTACGTAAAAATAATTACTGAATTCCGAGGCATTCTAAACGCCTTTCCAGTAACAAAGTAACTATTATTAATAATGGGAGTGTACCACATAATGAACACCTAGTTATTTGCTAGAATTATATGACTATGAAAATGCCTAGTGAGAAATTTTATTTTGCGGGTCGTTAAATAAGAAGTTACGGAAAGACTTGTCAGATACTCCCATGTTGTATTGCAGGGGCGGCTTGTCTATAAGTGCCGCATAACTACTAGCTATTTTAGTGGAATAAATGTATTTTCAGTTTAGTTGAATTGTTTAATTTATTCAAGGTAATAGCATGTAATGATGATATTTGGTTTAACAGTGACCTGAAATTGTACTACTGGATATGCTTCCGTTCAATTACTGGGAACACCTTCTGAAGCTTACTACTATTGCAAGAGCTGTGCACGGATTGCCCTATGCTTTAACATTGAGAGACCGAAATCTTCACCAGCCGCGGTATATTACGTTTTCCTTGTTCGTTTGATAGGATTTACTCGAGATGCACTTCCAGCAGCTCAGAACTCACGAATACTTCCGAAAAAGCCGAAGACACACGACGTGATGTACATGAGGCGCCGTTCTCTTGTTTTTTGCGCTTTATAAATAATAGTATTCCATGTTTGCGTTTGTGCAAATTTTCTGAACAAACACAATTTGCGTGACAATTTTAAGGAAACCATAAAACTTTTGGGAATTCTTTTAACTACCCCAATGACAATAGGTAAAACAGAACATTACTTCTCTAACTTAAAAATAATTAAAATATTTTTGAGAAGCACAATATGCCAGGAAAGAGACAATGCTTTAGCTGCCGTGTCAATTGAGCGTGATCGCATATTCACCGAACTTTAATGATAGAGTAATAGAACATTTTGCACAGCAAAAGACACGTCGGATGGACTTCATTTGCAAACGATAAAATAAGATATCTATAATGCAGTAGTATTAATAAAATTTCTGCCTGTAGACATTACGTGAATCCGAAATTTTTATGGTATCTATCTGAAAACAGTATGTATCTTACGATATGGATATTTTATTTTTAAAGTTTGTTACACGCAACAGTGGCAAGTTGCCCCGAAATTCATTAAAACATGTAGGCATCCAAAAGAGGAAAACTTAAATGCTTATTCATATGCTATGTATAGCTCCTCCCGAAACAAAATCCTAAATGCGCCACTGGCAACCAATAATCAAAGCAATAGTGTTTTGGTTGCATGATGCAGTAAAGTTGTATACGATAATTGTCATTTGTAACGATTGGAGTGCTAAAAAAAAATACGCTGGTTGGTGTACATTTTATACTTGCAAACGGGTAATTTAATATTATATATATGCAGCACTACCTCAGATTATGGTATCCAGCCGCTACTGGTGTATTGTATTTAACGTAGTAGAAACAAGACATCACCAATGACTGGAAATGACAGTAATTCGAAAAGTGGGATTGATGAAAATTAGCTGGGTGCCACGAAAAACCAATGTGGAAGTGTTGGTACTGTCACAAACCATATTTCTTATAGGTTGGAGCTATCATTATACCTCCAACCTATACTTAGTATGGTTTCTGACTGTACAAAGTTAGGAAAGGAAAATAATCATTTAAAAAAAAATGAAGAAGGGGAAGGGTGACCACATTTGATGAATATCAGGCTCTGTCGAAGAAAAAGAGTGAATCCTGAAATCGGGGTGTTGGGAAATCAAGCTGAAAGTTTTGCAAGTATATTAAGATAGCAAGGTCGAAACTTTGTTTATCTTGAAACTGTGAGAATATTAAGGGCGAACCAGGGCAAAACGCGGTATCTATGTGTTGTCCAGACCTGTCTGTCTGACCCCGTACGCAGACGAAATTATTGGAAATCGCCAGTGCGAATTTAGACGAAATCGATCAACTATCAACCAAATATTTACCATTCGCCAAATACTCGAAAAGAAGTGAGAATGCAATACCCCGGTACATAAATTTTTTTATTGATTTTACAAAGGCTTACGACTCTGTTAGGAGAAAAACATTGTACAATGTTCTTAAAGAATTTGGAATACCGAAAAAGCAATTTCGATTAATTATGTTATGTTTAAATCAATCTTAAAGTAAAGTCCGGGTAGGAAATTTTTTGGCCACGAGCTTTCACGTCGAGAATGGTCTGAAACAAGGATATGCGTTGTCACCATTATTATTCAACTTTATCCTGGAATACGCTAGAAAGAAAATCAAATATAGCAACCAGGGCCTAGAGTTGAACTGAGTTCACCAGGTTATGGCGTATGCTGATGATGTAAATTTAATAGGGGATGATAGAACAATAGAAATGCAGAGAAAACTAAGTACATGGAAGTGCGTCGGGATCGTAATACGGCAAATTATGGGTGCGTTAAAATATCGAATAATTCTTTTGATAAAGTGGATACTTTCAAATATCTAGGATCAATATTAACAGACCAAAATCATATTCACGAAGAAATTAATATCGACTAAAAGGAGGGAATTCGTGTTATTATTCAGTTCAAAATCTCTTGTTGTCGCGAATTCTGTCGAGAAATTTGAAGGTTAAAATATATAAAACTATAATCATGCCTGTTCTATATAGTTGCGAAACATGGTCGCTTACTCTGAGGGAAGAACATAGACTGAAAATATTTGAGAACAAGATCCTGAGACGAATATTCGGACCCAAGAGGAACGGGAATGGGGAATGGCGGAAACTTCATAACGAGGAACTACATAATTTATACGGTTTACCCAACATTGTTAGGGTCATCAAGTCTAGGAGGCTTAGGTGGGCGGGTCATGTAATTAGAATGGAAGAAAGTAGAAACGAATTCAAAGTCTTGACTAGAAGGCCAATCGGAAAACGATCATTAGGAAGACCTAGGCGCAGATGGGTGGACCATATTAAGATGGATCCCGCAGAAATAGGAATACAAAGTAGAAAGTGGATCCAGTTGGCTAAGGACAGAAGTCAGTGGAGAGCTTTTGTGAACGTGGCACTGAACCTCCGCGTTTCATAGGCCATAGATGAGTGAGTTAGACCTGTCTGATACAAGGGGAAAAAAGAGTTTTCAACGTCATAACGAAGAAGAATTAGAAACGTCAAGAAGGTGGTGCTTGAAGCTTCTAAAGTTGCAGCAAGAGACCTAATGCTTACGATGGTGTACAATTAGCCACTATACAAGTGTTCTGTGAATGAATCTTTCATATGAAGTGAAAGCAGTTTTAAGAATTCAAGGGTGTTCGATTTAACGAATTGAAAAACAATAAATAAATACAGAAACGCTAAATAAATCTGAACATTTAATTTATACCATACGATAACAGTATATACATAATTCCTACAATATGTAAAAAAATAATTTGTTCCCATACAAGCAAAATAATAAAAAAAAAGTCCCATTTGATTTACGAAAGTACAAATATAACATCATATACAAACTGCAAGTAAATTGTAATCTAATCCTAAAACTTTAAGCGCTTTATCAATAATATCATGAAGTTCATTGCTTGAATACAGTTTTTTACAACAGAATATCACATTGGCAAAGAATGATTTTTCCATGCTTTTAGAAATTTACAATGCCTAAAATTATATTGTTCAATATTGCTTGCAGTCAAAATATTTCTACGTATGTAGGAACTATTTAAAATAAGCTTAAATAAATTAAATACTGTTGGCAGCTCTTAGTTTTTTCCCCAAGCATAGCAATTTTACAAAAATATTTTCTGTTAATGTATATGTATAGTATTTCAAAAATACATATTTTCTTCAGTATTTGTCGATTTTGAACTCTTAGTTGAAGTAGTACTTCATTCTGACATCAAATCTTGTTCTATCATCTTCGTTAACACAAACTATTTTAGGCTTGGTATGTGCTTGCGGAAACGTTTCCTCCATGGCCGGTCCAATTGGTGTGAATAAATTTCCCTGGGTTGCTCAGAAGTTCATAAGTATGAGCTCCAAAGTAATCTCGTTGAGCCTAGAAAGAAAAGCCAATAAATAAACAGTTCCTGGGCATACTGAAAGCACGAGTATTGAAACTTTAATTACATAAGAAGGAGAGAGGAATTCGTATAAATGAAGTGTGAAAATACAGGGTGTTAATGAACCACACCGACAGACTTTTAAGAGGTACTTCCTCACATGAAAATAAGAAAGGATAAAAGTTCATACGAACCTGCGCGAAAATGTGTATAATTTTACAGCTAGGATGTCTAAAAATGTAAAAAAAACTAAATTTCAAGACACTTATTTCGAACATGAACTGTGGTGGATTGGCGTTCCATATCGATATAAAGGAAGTCACATACACGTCATCCAAAAATACTTATCTCAGCAATGTGCAATGGGTGCACAGGGGATTCCCTGTGGGCATAGTTCTCACACATGCTCCCAACGGATTTTTAGATATGCTCTTATTTAAAGGAGGGTCCGAAGTAGGCAAAAGGTAAGCCCTGACAACAGTGGCCATGTAATGCATACACATGCTGCAATGTATTGTTTCACGGGCTTCTTGCCGGCGCACTACATGTTCACTGCTCTCAAGGGTTATCTTCTGCACACTTTGGACCCTCCTTTAAATAAGATCATATCTGAAGATTCCATTGCCCGTAAGGAATCCCCTGGGCGTCCATTGTACATTGTTGAGATATGAATTTTTGGATGACGTATGTATGACTATATTACGCTGATATGGAAAGCCGATCCACGGTTTGTCATGTTTGAAATAACGCGTGTTGAAAATTTAGGTTTTTCACATATTTTTGGTTTTTCACATATTAAAAAACTATACACTTTTCCGCACAAGTCCATATTAAATTTTTCTTATGATGTAAGGAATCACCTGTTAAAGCTTGTATGTGTAGTTCACTAACACCCTGTGTATATATATATATATATATATGACAATGCATCTGTTTCTAAGAATATGTGCATCACTGTTCGAGGAAATCAAACAATACCTACAATCTGTTACTCAATGGTATAGCAATATTAGGTAACATTAGTGTAGAAATATTAGTTCAGCAGAAAAATATCAAATGCATCAGACTGGCGACGAGTGACAAAACTTATAATTTTTCGAAAACTACGCATGAGAATTTACCCTCCAATATGCCATTTTGTTAAGCTCCATGTCAGCCATCGATTGTTACAAGTCTTGTTTTTGAACAATATTGACAGTTAAACAAAAATTGGAAAATTTTAATTTTTTTTTTTTTTTTTTTTTTTTTTTTTTTTTTTTTTTTTAAGCTCTAAACTAATCACAATTTTTTGCTATATTTCACTAACCATACTGTATTGTATACTGTCATCTTGCTAGTATCATGGCGAAAACCTTGATCAGCGTTTAGATCAGGATTCAGTTTCATCGTAACAGGCGGCGTGAAAATCGTAGTATCAATATTTAGGTTTACAGTTTTTCAATTTTATCGGGAACTACACATGAGGATTTGCATTCACATCATTTTGTTCCGGTCGATGAAATCCATTTATTTAGAATGTTGTACAATTCATTTATTTAAAAAAGTAATTTCTTTCATTACGCTGCTGCATTATTTTTTAACGCAGTGTGTTCAATTAAGCTTCTCCATAACAGTATACAAGTCCTTCCCTCGGAAAAATCTGGAATTGGTTACAAGGATTATTGTCTTTATGACCTTTAGATGACATTAAATGAGATGGTGAAGGCTCTTCAGGGACGTCATATCGGTAAAAATTAAAATTTTATCGCTATAGATTAAGCGAAGATAACTTGCAAGAATTAGTACATAAAGTAAATTTTCTTTGCTTAGTTTCTAGCGATCAGACACTAATTCTTACCGATGTAACTTCCCTCACGAATCGCCACTGAATGAAAGTATGTTAAAGTATACATGAAATTTTCGAGAAAGGGAGATAAGTATGCATTACTCCTCTTCACTTATAGCCCTTGCACACAATCATCATACTCAATATTTTATCCTAAATTTTAAAAGATATCTTACCTGGATCAAATTGGCAGGCAGACGCTCCGATCTGTAACCGTCATAAAATGCTAAAGCTGTGCTAAATGCGGGCGTCGGGATTCCAAGTTTAGCTCCTGCTGCAACAACAGTCCTCCACGAATCTTGACAATTGTGAATTGCATCACGGAAGAAATCATCCAACAGCAAATTAGAGAGTTTAGGATTCTTGTCAAACGCTAATTTGATATTTCCAAGGAAAACGCTGCAATGATGATAATATAGCTCGTATTAGTTACAACTATTGCCTTTTCATAAAATGTAACACCTTAACTGCAAGTACCTTGCGTTTAACTTTTCCTAGTGAGTTCCTTAAAAGTTTGTAAAGAAACATGCACGGAACTCATCTGTAAAATTAAGAAGAAAAGACTATATATGAATATTTGTTCAAAAATGGCTTTGAATGAAATGAACGGTAAAGTATAAATATCGACAAGATTCCTTTTTTTTTTTTATTACTACGTGTACGAAAATTACAAGGAATGTTCAAAATACTATTTGTACGCAAACAAATAATACGCCGTCTCAAACTATCTCCAGCATGTTCAAATGGTTCCGTTAACAACCAGTCAAAATTAGTTTGCGAAAAGTACATCTTCGTGTAAATGGAACTCATTTCCAATATTTATTACTAATAATCCAGGCCTGTGCATTAGTTTTCTTTGCGTTAGAAAGACAAATCCTTTAGGAGTACAAGACCTCAGTTACAAAACAGAATCGTGCCACAGATCCCACTTTTTTTAAAGTCCCCTCTTGGCTTTCATTATCACACCAGACGTAAGGGACAATCCTTATACTTTCTCTACCACGCGAAAAGTCAGTATAAGCGTGTATCTAATTTCAGTTTTGGTTGAAAAGGAATTTTCAACTTTGAACAAACGAACATACTTCTCCCTTTTTGTCACACTTTAAACAGATCACTAACGAAAACAAAAAGATGTTTTGCAAAATCAAGTACACGGATTTTTTTTTAAGTATAGAAATTTACACTCTTGTTAAGTCTTAGTCCGGGATATCACGGCTGTAAGAAAATAGTAAAAAGATATGTAGTGAAACGCAACATTTAACTTCTCGATGTATGTTCTCCTACATATTTTAAAGAATGGTGTACAATGAAGACGCAGCACTTTCTTTTCAAGTGCATATTGAAATCTAACGCTCTTTAAAAACTTCGCATGACATCGTACTGATCTCTCTCCTTTACGGTGTGAAAGTGAACTAACTAAATGCCAACAGTGTTCTACCACAACACTGTTGCGACTGGTTTACACTCTTGATTCATCAATACATCTGTACGAGTATGTACTGGGTTACCAAGAGTCCTTCCTGTGGGAGATTTCTTACCATAGATTGTTCATATTTGTCTTTATGATTGTCCGTGTGATCATTATGCTATATCTGAAGTAAAAGTTGGGGATGGCAATACTGTATGGAAGGAGAACAGTACGAGACAAGTAGGATTGGAGTTTAAGCAGGTGCATCTTGAATAGAAACTTAACCATGAAACTTAGTGTGGTTTTGTCCACACAAGTGAAAAGTTCAAACCAGTGAAATGTTCTTGATGCACTGCGACCACGATGAGCCTTCCACATCATATGAGGTACGCAAAGTAGTGAAAGTAAATGCAATGATTAGCCTTCCATATCATATGAGGTACGCAAAGCAGCGGAAGTAAATGCAATGATAATCTTACCAGGAACTAATGTTCCGCGAACCAAGATACAACCAATCCTAAAGGACACTTCGAACGAATGAAGTGTAGCATTTGCAAAAAACCTGAATACCTACAATCCCGACCGACAAACCGAAATGTGCTACTGCTTTATGCGGTATCTAAAAAAACAATGAATTTACTAAAGACATCCTGTTCCATAATGAAGTGATACTACCGCTACTACCACCATGGAAGTCCTACATGGATTACAGCAGATCGACACCAAGAGAAACAACAGTATTATGCTCGGGTGCGACATTTGGTGAGATTTTATTGGGCCTTTTCACTTTGAAGAAACCGATAGGCATATATACGACATTGTCCTATCGGAAGGGATTTTCGTGTTTTACATAGCTGTGAATGTAGTTGTATACAAGCTAGACTGTAAATGACTTCAAACAAAAACGTGAATGACAGGGCGATATCAAAGTTTAGAAACCCTAGATAAAGTATTTAGGGTACCATTAAGTGTGGTTGCGAAGAATACATCTTTACACAGAGTCACATGTATGTTCCCAAGGAATCCAAGCACTGATTTGCGAACTGACAAACCCAGCAAGACGGAGAACAAGGAAATTAGAGAAGTAGGATATTTGTAGGGTATAGAGAATAACCAACATCTAAAAATAGAGTAAATTGAACTATGACTGCATTTCATTGCTTTTACAGATGTGATTTGAAAATGAAGCAACAACAAACTACTACATTATTTGAATATTTACTAAAAATTTCATTAACTTAGACCCATACATACATATTCAAAGATCTTCATATTCCACTGCTTTATATATAAGAAAATGATGTCATAATACCTTTGGACATAAGAATTGAGAAATTTTGAAGAAAAATTTACGTTATCATTAATTAATTCCAAAATTTTAGTAGTCGTTTACTTCAAACGAAATTGTAAATATATAGTAAAAAAACTATTCACGATAAAGTATTGGAAGTTGTGGACGGCGATAGGCGAACCTAGCTTTGAGGTAAATCGTTTCCGTACATCTTCTGTATCCCTGCACACGATATATGAAGACCTGAAGTAAATTTCGATCTAAGTGCCATTTTGTGAATTTTTGAGTTATATAACCGAATCTATGGGCCAAGCCAGTTTAAGTATATTCGGATCTAAGCGCCAAACCTGTGCATAGTAGTCCAGATCATTGCCAATAGAATGCGTGATGTGTATGTGCACGGCTGCAAATTGGGAATTATGATCTAAGTGCCGTGTGCGCGGAAACAGCGTTCTTTTGTTTCCGCTTCTTTCTTTTGTTTTGAGGTTGTATTGACCTGATTTCGTTGCGTGCGGGAACAGTGTGTAATATTGTTGGAATATCACTTGAAAAAATGAGTGAAAGTGTCAACAAACGTCGAAAGAAGGGAGAAGAATGAGCTGCAAAAGATAGGGAGAAACGAAGGAACAGTGGCCAGCAATATACGATTAAAAACAACAGTTATGGTTCCAGCCAAGACACCTCCACTGCAAACTGTGACATGTAAGTGTAAATACCAATGCAGAAGTATCTCACATGCTCAAAAGCTAGAACTGTTTGAAGATTTTTACAAAGTAGATTATTCCAAGCAACAAAACTACCTCTTAGGCCTAATTACTGTTAAGCCAGTACATAAGAAACGCCATGGGCAATACAACAATCCCAATGAAAGTTGGCGACAGGCAACTGTTGTTTATATGGTTTCGAATGGGGAAAGGAAAATCGTTCAAATCTGGCAACTTTTCAAGAGATTTTCTCTGTTGTGCAAAAAAGAGTGCAATTATTGGCAGAGCTAAAGAAGACTAGTAATCCTATGTACATACAAAAGGGGTATCAAGACTGGGCACCGAAAATACACCGTCGAAGATGAGAAACTCGTGTGTGATCATGTCAACTCGATTCCACGGGAAGTAGGCCACTATGGGCGAATTAAGTCTGAAAAATAGTACCTATCACAAGACCTTAACTTTAGTATGCTATTCAAGGCATTTAAGGTCAAGCATCCAGATACCCACATCACAGCACGATTCTACTATGACACTTTCAAAAAGCATTTTCCGAAACTCTCCTTCCATAGGCCTATAACTGATACTTGCGCAACGTGCGATATGTTAGCGTCCAAAATTGCATCCTCTATAGGAGATGAGAAACAGCAGAAGCAACGCCAACTAAATGTGCACCATTTGAAAGCAGAAAAAGCTAGGTTAGAGTTGAAAGATTATAAAACTGCTCAAAACATTGACAGTAATACTACTGTCTTCTCTTTTGATCTGCAACAAGTTTTCTTTGCCCACATTTACCCATAGCCATATGTACTATCTGCGCCAGTTGTCTGCCTACAATTTAGGTGCCCATTTTCATAGTGGGTTATCTATGATGATTTTGGGGCACGAAGGCCAATCTTGCCGAGGTGGTAATGAAGTAGCTTCATGTTTGTTCAAAGTATTAAAAAATGTTACGCCAACACACACGCTAATTGCTTGGAGCGATAATTGCGCTGGGCATAATAAAAACCAGATGTTGCTGTTCTTGTGGATATACATTACAGCAATTGGAGTATACCAGGAAGCCAATCACAAATTTCTTGTACAAGGACACACATTTCTTGTCTGCGACCTTGATTTTGTGGTCATAGAAAAGCGGAAACGTGTGGCAAGGTGTTCTGTACCTGACGGTCTCAAGACAATGATTGAAACCGTCAAAGACACAAACCCCTTTGTTGTCAACCTGATGGAAGAGACTGACTTTTTCAACTTTAAAGAGTGTAGTAAAAAATTTTTAAATGCCAAAAAACTGAACATCTCAAAACTTCTTTGGATCAAAGTAGTTTCTGCGTCCCCTGCGGAAATCAAGGTGAAACAAACATTCGTGAAAGTGAAAACTGAACCACAGTATACGTTTTTAAACCAGGTGTTACTATTGAGGACATCAAAACCATTGTTCTTCCACGACTGGAGTGTGAATCTCAACTGTCTAAAACAAAAGTCTGATTTGAAACGTATGATCCCGTTTCTGCCACAGCAAAGTCACAAAGACTTTTATGAAGAACTGACATCATAACAAAACCAGACCAAAGATGTATGTCTTTTTTGTGTGGTTATCTGAAAATGACAAACAGTCCATACTGCATGTGTTTGTTTCATGTCTTATACATGTGTTTACTTTAGTAGCCTTCCTATCAAACATGGTATAGGTTGGAAACTATTACAAACTTTATAGCCTATTACGTGTACTGTTGTTTTTACAAAATAATATTCTCATGATGTTTAAGTGTAGTTGGGAAATAAACCTTCATTTCTTATACCACCTTTTTGTCACTGATTGGTTTCCATTTCACGATTTCAAAACTAAAACACTGTCACATGGACTGTGATTTAATCAAGATATCTTTCCACTGTGCACACAATGTGTATTTAGGCTTAATGATGTTTGTAATTATGAAGTATTTATGTTGTCACGAGTTTGTTCTCGAGGAAAAACATCATTATCTCAAAACTGTTCAAATGACACTTAGATTTAATTTACTTCAGGTCTTCATATATTATACATATGGAGACATATAATTATATATATTATAATTATATTATATATATTTATTTTAAGTTAACAATAATGGAAAGGAACGTTAATATGATACACAGTGACAAGAAGTCGCCTTATACTTGTTTGGTTTTTACGGCTTATACAGATAATTCCATTCTTTACTCACTATCAAGACAAATTGAAAACTGAATTCAACGGAAAAGGCAAACTGAAAATAAATTTAATGGAAATTTATAAGTAAGGACCCGAACCTTTTATTTCAACGATAATCGAAAAGTAGCGGAAAGAAAATAAATCTTATAAATATATCCAGAAACACTGAAGGGGTAGCTTTTTCCTGTATGTAAATCGAGAAATCGTACAAATATGGGCAATATATCAGAACCAGGGTGGAAAAAATCATGATTTTTTTTAAAAAAATCATTTTTGATGATTTTTTTGATTTAAATCGATTTTTTTGATTTAAATCAAATCTTTCTCCTCGTATAATACAAGTCGCGAACTGAAGAAAAAGCATTACGAATTAGTATTAAATGCCAATTATGCCATTTAAGTGAAAGTATTGGGGTTGAATTTTGAATTAATCCCCAATCGTTAACCTATATCAATCCCAAACAATGTTTCTTAATTTTAAATTATGGCTTTTTTTTTCTTTTTGGTAAATTATAGACTTTCAGTCAAGCATCATCCCTATTTGTCCTAGGATCATGGTTCATACCTCATTCTCTTCAGAATAGAACAGCCTTTAAAACGGAAACATTCACATTTTCCCTATCATGTCCCTGAAGCGGAAAATTTTGAGACAAGTCGGGATTTTTTCTGATTTTTTTTTAAATTTTGATCCCCTTTGGACTCCTTGTGTTAACACACAGATCTCAAAATCAACTGGCAAATACCAAGAGTGTACTAAATTTCAAGCTTCTATGTTGAATAGTAAAGGTGGGAAAAATATTTAACAATGAGCTAAGAACATCCCCACAATACCCCAGATGACCCGGACGTAATATAAAGATTTCCTCAGACATCCCTATTTATCCTAGAATCATGATTTGTGCATTATTCTCTTCAGAATAAAACAGAGTTTCAAACGGTGCCATTCAAATGTCTCCATCGTGTAGTCTATCTGGGGCTGGAAAATCACCAAAAAAAAAAAAAAAATCTGTTAAGAAATATTCCCTTTTTTAATTTTTACCCCTCTGTACCGCCTCTGTTTAAAGGCAAAATTCTGAAACAAATCTGAAAAATACTAAGGGGTGCAGTGAATGAGTGTTCAAAATTTCAAACTTCTAGATGCAAAAGGGAGCCCGCGAAAAATATCCCCAAATACCCCAGATTCCCGTATAAAACAGGATCTCAGGTAAGTTTCCTGAGACATCCCTATTTATCCTACGATCATGGTTCGTACATCATTCTCTTCAGAATAAAACAGCCTTTCAGATGGTACCACTCATATGTCTGCATCTTAGGCAGGAAAATCGCAAAGAAAGCTATTTTTGTTAAAAATATCCATTTTTTTTTAATTTTTGCCCCTCTGGACCCCCCTGTTTTCATGCAGAGACTTGAAATAATCTGAAAAATACTAAGGGTGCACTGAACGAGTATGCAGATTTCAGTCTTCTGAGTGCAAAATGTAGGCCCGCCAACAAATAATAAAAATGGGCACAACAAAAAAATTTTAAAAAAAATATGACGTCCTCATATTCTATGTCTCGACGCAGAGAGGCGTGAAAGCATATGTAACGTGCTCTACAATGCCTTCAATCCTGAAAAATCGAAGTAAAAAGCTTTATTGGTACTTTTTTAATTAAATAATGAAGATTTTATCCTATCACCTAAAAATAGGTGATATAATTTAGAAGGTTAAGCATTAAGGAAAAAGTACAGCAACGCTTATCAAAGTGACATTTTTCTCCACAAAAGTTACTGATATTTGGCAGGGGCATATTTTTAAGGAAATTGTAACTAGCTTGCGGCATGAAATACATAAATTTTGCCTAAAGTTACAAAATCTTTAAAAAAAAAAAATTGGAGAGGGAATAGGACACTTCTAAATACGCCCTATTATCTGGGAACAAATTTATAGACGCGCACACAAAAGAATCTTCGTCTTAAATGTCGATGGTGATTTCCCCGTTGGAATAGTTAACGATTTACAATATAAACCCTATGTTACGAAGAGAAGAAAACAGGATTGCCCTGTTACCCGTTCAAAACAGGATTTTCCCTAATCATCCTCTGCTTCTGCATGACACTTGTTTTCATACTATGTTGTACATACTGTACATTTGAGTCTCATTGTATTATGATTTTGATCTTCCATAATCGAAATAACAGAACAGAAACGGGACTTTACTTATTTTCACCTTAAATTATTTCGGAATTTGATTTAAATCAACGATTTTTATTAAAAAAATCAAGTGATTTAAATCTTGATTTAAATCGTGATTTAAATCAGACTGATTTAAATCAATCCACCCTGATCAGAACAACACCGAATTTTACCTAATATACGAACAGAATCGCGAAACATTGTTCTTTAAAAATCTAGTGTCCAAAGAGCTAATAACAAAACAAGAACCAAAAAAAAAGTATAGAGAATCCAGCCTCAAACGCTAATGAAAGTTCTATGTTTCTTTAAAAACATTGTGAAGGGATCGTTTGAGAACAGAAAACACATGAACCTTGCAGAAGTTTAGTGTACACTTGAAATGGTACACAAAGTATCATTGTATCATTTGTGTCATTTGTGTAAATAATAAACACAAATGGTGTAAGTGCTTTAATAGCAGTAATAGTAGTAAGTAATAGTGCTTGAATAGCAGCACTTACGCACTATTATACGTACTATTATAACCTATTCAAGCACTATTATAACCTGCCTCGAACGTAAACTCGGAACGATTTTTCTTGAAATACAATAGTGTAGTGACAATGAAAACGCAAAATTCACAAAACGAAGATGAACTTACCTTCGAATAATGCAACCTCCTCGCCACATCAAAGCAATTCCTCCATAGTTAAGATTCCATCCAAATACCTTAGCAGCTTCTCGCAGTAACATAAAACCTTGGGCGTAAGAGATAATCTTTGACGCATACAAAGCCTGCAGGAAATAGATCATCATTCTAGATTTTGTAATAACTTCTCCAGTTGTTATCTACGTATATACAGTAATAATATAGTAAAACAATGGATCTGTATCTATAATGAAATCTTCAACAATGTATTCACTGGAGTTTCTAGGCTACCCGTTGTCCTCTTATATCATAACGTAATACGATGTTGCTGCTAATGTATCCAACCATGTATAATAGTGTCTTTTGAGTTCATCAGCAGGAGGAAGATGCTTTGCGAAAAGGAGAAGCATTCAACTCCTCAGTTTGAGCTAAGCAGCAAGACGACGCAGATGTGAACATCAACGCTATCGAATTATGGGACCTGAACATGTGCAACAATATTGAAAATTTTGAAATTGTGAGTTTGTGGAGTGTGATAATAAGGTTTTAGATTTCTACTTGTTCTGGAAGTTAAGAGAAAGGTTCAGAAATCACCTTCTCCTTGCTGGCGAACTCAGAACTTTCAATACATTTGCGGCAACAGAGTACAATGACGGTATCACGCTGTGATAAGTGCTGTCATGTTTATGACGAATATATTGCACAGTCAAATAAGGTATGTGGTTTCTGTACCATAAATCTTTTGCACACATTTGTCGCTCTTGTTGTCCTTTTGTCCCTTCCTTTTGCTACATTTTCTTTTCATTTATTTTTTTTTTTTCCCTTAGCTCTTTCTATAAAATGGGGTGAACCTTCTGTTTACTTGATGAGAAAAAACTACTTTAACTAGGTCTCGGTTTCAGGAAAATTAATTTTACGAGAGACTGTGAGGCAGAAAGGGGTCAGAACAGTGGAAAACACTTTCGTATTATAAAAATAACATATGAATATAATAAGCTTATTTTGCAAATTCAATTCGCGAAACACATTAATACCATTACAGAAAGTACATGCTTTATTTATTATTTCTTCTGCCGAGACCAGATATGCACATTTGCAACTTGATCCACAGCAGCGTTTCCAGAACCCAACAGCTACAAAAAAACCTTACATTTTAATTTTTTTTATTGTTGTCCGCACTATCATTTGACAAAATTGGAGCCTTCGCAACTACACAGAATTAATGAAAAGCCAAAAACTATCACCTATATTTTTGGATAATTGCTACACATTTGGCAACAGTTATCCTACCTGACTGGTCACTGGCCTTCCGAGAACAATAATAGTACAGAATGGTTTGGTAATGCAACTTTTTCAGTTTAATTATGTTGCATTATATAAGAACGTGCTAATAGTTTGTACATTCCAATATTTTAATTGAAGTACGCATGTCTCTGAAAAGTTTTGTAATGTTAATTCAACTTTGTGTCACGGCCATGTCAAATGATGCTGTGCAAAGTGTAAGTCAACTGGATGTCATGCGGGCAAATTTCAAGATAAATAGAACAACTTACACGTAAACAGTGCTTTTCTTCCGAAAATAAAAGGCGTTGATTCTCGCTATCAGTTGATTACTTATAGTAATTTTCAACTACTACAATTTTTTTTTTTTTAAAACATATCCTCCGATATACCTCCATCGTCTCTACATAGCTTCTTGTGTTTAGTGTTAACTACAGAATGATGACCTCAGACCATCCGTAAGTCCACCAAATTTTGAATGAGTTAGGAGTCAACAAGAAAAGCATTTTATACTGAAATTTTAAGAATCAATCATTGAGGAATCGTGGATCAAAGACTGTTCTGCATATTTAACATTGGAATATATGAACTGTAATCTTTGTCGTAGCACTTACTAGGTAGTTCAACATTCTGACACAAAATGCAGTATCCAGGACAATCTGCGCCACTTTGCGACTGAATTATGAACTTGGTAAGTGAAACACTGTTCATTACATACATTGGTGGCGTTGGTAAGTACAGAACAAATTTTGAACCGTTATGTGTCGTTTTGTGTTAATATTTGGCTTTAAGTCGATAATATTTCTTGAAAAATGACTCATTCGAAGGAGCGAGCGGCCAAATTTGTGTTTCCATTGAAATGTATCGTCAACAGGTCAGAAGGTGGGGAAGTTCATGAAATGTGCAAGTAACAGTGCATCAATTCCAGGCCTCTTAGTTCTTTCACGAACAATTATATATGCACTCACGTCCAATTATCAAATATTGACAATATATACTTGAGCAATGACTACCAGGAATCTGGTGGGCGTTAACATTAACTAGCTCATTGTGCAAAATGAGGGGCGTTAACTTGAGTATTGCGCAAATTGCTGGTTAAGCTCGCTTATTTCAATTTCACACTGGAAACTAATTACAAAATCTGTCGATAATTGCTTATAGAACGTAAGAGCCTGATTTAATACTATAATCAAAATTACCTGACCTGAGACATATTCCTATGATGATCAAATCTCCTTAAATGGTTTGGATATATCGGACAAAATATTCGATTTTCACTCTTAAGTAGGGATAAACAGGCTTATATCATCCTACGCAGTCGCTTATAAAAGTCGATTTTACATGCTAACTGCTGCGACATTAGTAGAAGTAATGGAATAATTTTAAACTATAAGATACCAATACGAAAACTTATTTACAATAATGGAAACAGAAACTGAGGACAATCGACTTTTCTCTGAAATATCCAGACAATCTGAAAAGTAATCGTTGTCATAGAAATGTGTCTCAAATCAGCTCATTTTGATTATAGTATTAAATTTGTCTATATCTCTCGATAACTCAATTGCGTATATTGTCATGTAAAATCAAAATTAGGATATCCATATATGAATGTCAAAATAAAAATACCTTTCTAATGTGTTCTACAAATTCTTCCTTGTTGCCATCGTATCTCGTTTGTTGTGGTCCCTTCAATACAGTACTGGCTTCCACTCGTTCTTCTTTCAAAGAGGACAGGCACCTTGCAAACACAGACTCACCAATCAACGTCACGGGCATTCCATACTCAAGAGCTGCAATGGCTGTCCATTTTCCGGTGCCTTTCTGGCCAGCAGAATCTCGAATTTGTTCTACCAAATGTGTTCCTATAAGTATAAATGTCAGCAAATATAATATTCACTGCTCTATTTTACAGTAAATTTCTCCTGAAATAATCATCAAGAAAAAATTGTTTTATATCAAGATATAGAATAGTAAATCTCTTAAATCATTTATTTCTCTCTTTACACTTAAATGCCAAAAGTCATGGGACACCTACCTAATAACGTTTAGAACCTCCTCGAGCACGGCGAAGTACAGCAACTCGACTGACAGGGACACAACAAATCGCTGATAGTCCACCAGAAGGATGTGTAGCCTCGATTGCCGTCCACAATTTGGTGATTGTTGCAGATGGAGGATCAGGGCACGAATGATGTTCGACGTGTGCCTAATAGGGCTCTCATGTCCGGAAATCTAAGGGGGTGAAATCATGCGTTGAAAACTGCCATAATGTTTCTCAAATGAGTCACACATGATTGCCGCCCGGTGACATGGGCATTGTCATCCTGGAAAACCCCAGAGTACACAAAGTCTATAAAGGGCTTAAGATAGTCATCAAGCAGCTTAAGATAGTAATGACGGGTTAATGTCCGGTGCAAGTGGACCAGAGGACCCAAGCAATCTACATACGCTTCAAACCATTACAGAGCCGCCACCAGTTTGGAGCGTGCCTTGTTGACAACTTAGGACCATGGATTCATGAGGTCTGCGCCATACCCGGACCCTAACATCCGCGTGTACCAACTGGGACGTAACGCCTCTTGCCATGCTACACATTGTCAGTCATCTAAGGCCCAAATCCACATAATCTCGAACCTACGTGAGTAGCCTCTACCGCTGGTCAGCAGTTACTAGCGACACTAAAGTGACCTCATAGACACGTTGCTAAGACGTCCTGCACTGACTCATGTTGTCAATTAATGCTATGTTGCTTGTCTGTCTGCTCGAACGAGTCCACGTTGCCAGTTACGATCATTCAGTACACTTGGTGGGCCACTGCTTTGTTTCTGATGGGCCTGATGTCCGTAATGCCTTTAATGTGGTACTCACGGGCCACCTTTGATACTAAGGAGCAAGAAAAGTACAATGTTCGGATGACTTTTGAAATCGAATGTCTCATTCATCTAGCACAAACTATTATCCCGCACTCAAACTACGGTAATTCCAGTCGGTTTGCCAGTCACCACGGTACATGAGGTTTCACTGCACTCTCAAAAGTTTAACTGACAACACTGAAATTACTTTGCGCCGTTCAACTGGTTTGCCGCAATGTTTCCGCGACATCAATTAGTTCCCCATCACTACCCCATGACTACTGGCACATAAGTGTGTGAACATTATTCTAAACACATATTTACTTTTAATTATTTGTGTGGTAGAGTTAAGTTCCCATTAGAATGTGTCAATATGCCTAAAGTAAATACCACAGAAAATTTACTTTGTTTTTCAATGATAACTAAACGTGGAAATATTCTAAACTGTGTTTTGAAAAAAAAAAAAAAAAAAAAATGATTAAAGACAAAGAAATAAAGCGGAAGGTATAAGGTGCATAAGGATGTAAGGAATTTAGGATTTATATATAAACAATAATGAAAAGATGCTATTATTCATTCTTATTTCGCGTATTTTTACTTCCTTGCATTTTTACGCACCACCTTCTTTTCCTTAGTTATATATTTTTAAATTCTCCCTGAAGAAGAAGAAACCCAAACAGAATTTGGAGATTTTGATATAATTTAAAAAAAAAAAAAAAAAAAATTGAAATAAGATTTTTTTTTATAATTTGAATTAGTGTCTGCTAATATTTTTTTAAGGACTAAAAAAATACAACTGGGATATTATTCCCTTATTTTTACTTCGTTAAAGCTTACCATCTGAGTCTCTAAATTTCAAAATGTCTTTTGTGATTTCAATCAAAAACGAGTCAAGCTCTCCTTTGTTCCATTCTTCAAATACCTATAAAAAAGCAAACGAACATTTTTCTTTTAATTTTTTCAAGTTTGGTAACTAAATACTGTTCACTATAGTCACCATTAAAAAAAGAAAAATCAAATAACAGTTCTCGAGAAATATTTCACAATATTTCCTCCAATTTTATTGGGTATCATTGGGTAATTAAACGACAAAGATAAAAGAAGCAGGGTATACATCAAGCATCATATTACTCCAACAACAAAAGAAGACAAACTTCAACCTTCCAATAACGTATGATGCTTGCTTCGTCGATATTTGGTTATTACTTGTAAAATACTCCATGGTACCATTTCTAAGTAGTAGTATTGTAGTGAAAATTTATCAGTTTGGAATCATAGTATTTATGTCCTTTACGAGAAAAAAAAAAATCTTCCAATGGAGACTAGTTTATGTATCTTTGTACTAAAACATGTATGCACTTTTCTACAGGAAAATCATATTAAGTATATATTTAAAAAAAATAGAATACTTAATACACAATGGCAAAAAATTGCTAAAACCTATTTTAGATTGGTATTTGTTTTGCCATCAAAATATGTATATAATTTTGTACAAAATGTATTAATTACAAAACAAATACCGTAAAATAGGCATTATACACTGCCTAGTATACGCTTTACTTTCTAAAGCTAAGTTTGGGTATAATCACTTCATGATTCTTGATCTTTCCTCCTAAAACTACGAGCAATTGAGCAATTTAAAATATTTCTATGATCGTTTAGTTTAATGTGAAATTTTGTTATAGTTTCTATTTTCAAGATCATTTCCGAGAAGTTTCTTTGTTTCTATTTTTGGTCTCGATAGATTTGGCAAGCTACTTAAATAAACCATCAGTGACCTTCATTCATGAGAAGTTTACGGTCCAATAACATAATGCAGGATTATGACGAATTATCACTACAATGGAAAAACAAATTTAATAAGAAATTAATTGCACAGACCACATTTTCAAACCTAAATTACTTACCTATCAAAGTGCTCTTATGCTAGAGATTACTCTATTTTAACCACCAATAACTGTCAGCTTATAATTAAGTGGATTTTTTTTTAAAATATACAAATGAAATTGTACTGTAATATTAATAGTGTAGTGTATCTATAGAAAAACTATTACCGTATAAATGTCCTAGTCGACAAGAAATCATTGAAGTAAGTAAGAGAATGTAATTATTTTCTAACGATGTGAAGATGCAGTCAAACAGCTTCTGTTAACTGCATCCGCTAATCCAGTTGTAAGATATCTATTCATCTTTCGAAATTATACGCGGTTAAGAAATATCTTTACAGAAGCATTTTGACATTAAGTGGTTTATAAACTGTAGTTACCAGACTGCGCCGAAGCTTGTCTCTATGTATGTAAGTTCGTAATTTCTTTACTCCCGCAATAGAATACAATCTTCCTTCATTTGCTTTCTGTTTTTCAAAATTGTACATGTTTCCAAGGAAAAATTGAAATACGTGGAAAACAGAAGATACATGAGAATGCTAGGAGTTAAAGGTTAAAACACAACAATAATAACGCTATTATTCACTTTTTCATTTGTGTAGACAACGTATTAAAGACTCCCTTGTATATTCATACACTTGTTTCATTTTTCTTACTTACATTTTGTTAAATTTTACTGTTTTCCCCGACGAAGAAACATGAACAGTTTTTCAAGTGTACGATGACCCAATGGAGGGGCTCTCACCTCTGGTGCAAGAGATCGCTGGTTAGATCCCAGGATATTTCAGTTTGTGGGTGAACGGGTTATTAACGTGAAAGCATTGTACCGGTGGGTTTTCTTGAGTTCTCCCTTTCCTCCCACATTCTCACTTCAATTCTTTCACTTCGTTCACCAGACTAGATCATCCATCTCTAAAGAGTGTAACCGTTGATTATTCAATTAAAGATATCATTTCATAAACAGTTTCAAAAATTTGGACATTTCAATATCACTGAAAAACAGAATGCAATAATTCCCTTTTTAAATGAGGCAGAAGTTATTCAATTAGTGTCGATAGAGCCGTCATTATGTTAGAAGTGATACTGTATATCACAGCCCGCTGGACGGTAGGTTCGCTCGTCGTTACTGCCCGCTCATTCCATGAGTCGGGTTAAAATTCACAAAAAATTCACATAAGAGTTTTATGTATACCTAAATAGCAGGGGCGGCTTTATGATTGTAATTTTGGGTAGACCCGCTCCCTTGGTTATGGATACATATACATATTTAACTGATCAATGCCAGTAGAAAATTTCTTTTACAGTAGTGTTTGATGTTTAATTATCTGCTTAATATAAGTAGTGGAAAATATATTTACTCTTTATTGTATCATTTAGCGTTTATAATTATATATTTTCAAATTTTTTGGGTAGTTCCGTGCCCACTCGGCCTACTGCTAAAACCACCACAGCTAAATAGACATATTTTATAGTGTTTTCAGAATTTGAAAGATACTTACACTCGAGAGTATCATTATAATTTCGTGTTCTGATCTCGTGAGAAGAGCCATATGAAGAACAACACTGAACACTTGATATTCTGTTGTTTACATAGTTTATTTATTTATTATTATTATTATTATTATTATTATTTTATTTATTTTTTTTATTTTTTTTTTTATTTTTATTTATTTATTTTTTTTTAATTCAAGAGGTGTTGATTTGAAACGAATTCGTGTCACCTTTCTCCGACTGTCTCTTGCCAATGTTTGTCAGAGCAGATTTTTACGAATTTCTGTAGCAGTATAGGTACGTACGACTTGAGATGTGTGGGTTGTATCTTTTGGGCATCTGGACGCAGTTGATTAGCATAACGCGGGAGCTATATGACGACTCAAGTTTCGAAAAGGCAGTCTCACGTTTTTGCAATAGGGTAAAGCCGCTTCACCAAATGAGTGGGTATTTTTCACAATTCGCAGAAAGTGAGAAGTGGGATAACAAAGTCCTCCTCTATCCTGAGTGCATTTCACATCCATTAATTGGTGTTCTAGTTGGTGGCACCGAAATATTTTCGACACATGTAGTGCAGCCTATTTTTTCCTCAGCTACGTGCACCAAATATTCTGAAACCAATGCCTGCGATGCAGTTTCCACACTTACCTAAAGGGGCGTTCTTGGCTCTTGAATTTCCTCTAAGATTACCAGAAACAAACCTAGAAGTTCATATATTGGCGGCATTATATTATTCGAATTCAGATTGATGGATTCTGAGGTAGAATCACAGTCTGTTTGGCATGCAATATTTGCATCTTTTGATGTCAGAATAAATATTCTTTATATGGCATTTATGGCGTTGTATCCAGTGTAAAGCAGGATTGAAGCCCATTTTATCCAGTGTATACCTGAGCGTAAAAGGGGGGAGGGGCTATAGCCCTCTCCTTGGATCCGCCACTATATATATATATATATATATATATATATATATATATATATATATAAAATTAATCAACTCGTTCTGACTCATTACCTTACTCATGTCATCATTTGACATTCCTAAAGCGTCTTTCATCAGATGATAGGCTTCACAGATGAGTTGCATGTCTCCATATTCAATTCCGTTGTGAACCATTTTGACAAAATGACCAGCACCGTCTTCACCCACCCAATCACAGCAAGGTTCACCTCCTGCTTTTGCAGATATAGACTGAAAATGAAAAAAAAAAAATACATGTATGAGTGTAAACTAATAATTAAACTTGCTTCAGACAATATGAATGAAGTAAAATTCTTATTAACTAACTCACCCTTTTGTGTACCCTGGAAACCCTACTAGGATGGTTATATTTCTAAAATACTCAACGGTAAATTTAGACGAAGGCAACCTGTACAAGAATTGGAATTAAGTTATACAAAGCTTTTTTAAAATTGCAAATTTCTGAGACTTTAAACAGTTCAGATAACACCATTACTCAGATTTGTACATAAGCAGCTTTGTATAAGTTAATGCAAATTTTCTGTGAGTTAAAGAACAGAAGGAGGAAGAAGCAGAAGTAATTGAAGTGAAGATAAGTGAAGTAAAAATTTTAATCTTAGATAAATAATAATTTCTTAGATTGTTTTCATACTGTTATAGCTATAGTTAACATAAATGGTAGTTACATGTCCAATGTTATTCTTACACCGTCTCCCATTTGTAGGCTTTTCACAATTATAAAAATATATGTTAAAGCATGTAAAGGTGCTTTAATAACCAACAAAACAAAAATGTGTACACTACTTTTGGAGCAAAGAAAATGATTCTTTAATATTTCAATGTTAAAGAATTACGTGTTGCATACAGTACGATCATAAATGCAAATAAAAATAACGTAGTCGTCAATTAAATGTAAATGTAGACGGAAATTAACATTTAAAAACTATACAAAAAAACTAAAGAAACTAAAGATACTCTTTGTTCAGCACAAAATTAATGTGATAAGACTAGCCCTAGAAAGACTACTGAGTAAACTTCAATAACTGGTGTAATCTTTTCTATATTCAATTACAGGCATAAAGAATGACGTATGAGAATGACCTACTGCTCTATCGTAAGATCATCGGAATAAAACAGTCTTATGTCTGGTTAGTACCTAGACGGGTGACAGGACAATTAGGAAGGTTCTTGAATGAAAAACTAGCGAACACTAATCAAGAAATCTAGTAATTACGGTGGCAAGACTTGCAATATGATAACCACACATCCCACTCAGCTGATCACTCTTCCTCATGGGCTTAAACCTTTGGAGGTTTCGTACCAGAGAGTAAATTCACAATGTATACTAAGTTTTTAAACAACTAAATACAGCCTTTTTCTAAATATTACCTGGAAAATGTCTTTTATGTAAGGCCAAGCGTCTGGATTTCCTCCAGGCATAAGCGAAGGTCCGTACCTAGCGCCATCCTCACCTCCAGAGACTCCAGAGCCAACATACAGAAGACCTTTTTCTCGAAGCTCCTTTGTTCGTCGTTGAGTGTCTTGATATTCAGAGTTTCCGCCGTCAATAATAATATCCCCTTTCTCCAGCAAAGGTACCAATTTCTGAATGAAATCATCTACAGCTTGACCGGCTGTAAAACAATATTTTCTGTGACAAATTTCCAATGCATTTCTAGACATTTTTTTAAAATAAAAAACCGGTGATTACAGAAAATGTTCATTTATATTTGACTATGAATTTTACCTGGAAACTTAATAGTTCACTTACTAATCGTAAGCAACAGCATTCTATATAGACTTAAAAAAAAAAATAAAAAAAAAATAACTGAACGAAATCTTGTATTGAACACGGAAATCACCAATACAGAATTTGTCAAAATAAATTAATAATTCAATTTTCCACCTGATAAAGAACGAATTTTAACTAAGTACCAGTACCTTGGCCTTTTTCCTTTAACTGATATAATGATTATTATTTGAAATACACTATTCATTACTTCAGTTGAAGAAAAAATATTGTCTATATACTTGAAATTCAACCTTGATATCAAGTCAAAATTAATGTAATATTTATTCATTGTAGAATGAATCTTTCCATTTGGCAAATTCTTTGTCCAATACTATATAGTTTCTCAACAAAATAATTTTTAAATTTAAACCGACTTTGTTTGATAGATCAAGTTAGATCAAGTTTCACATTACCTCAAATATGAAAGTAATTAAAATACAAGGTTATTATTTTAAAATGCACTTCCAAATATAGTCTTGTTCAAAATAACTCCCCTCCCTCTCTCACACCTCTACCTTTGTATTTGTGTATAATTTTTGGTCAATTGAGATTTTTAATTTAAGCCAGAATAGTATTTTATTTAAAACAACCCTTAGAATCAAATTTCACTTTATTATCTTGTCATGGACAAAATAAATAAATAGGACTGCATTCCTAAATCCTACAGCTATTTTATTTTGCACAATCTCTGGTAGAATATCTTAATTCTACAGAGAAAATAAAATAACCAAACAAGAAAACATGAACAATAACTTAACAGAAAGATAACTTTTTTAAAAAATGAACTCAACTAAATTTATTCATCTCAAGAACAGATTATTCACTTTGCTTGGTTCTGATCAAATAATAATAATAATAAAAAATCAAAACCATGGTGTGAGATATGATGAAACTATATAAAACAAAAATCCATATATGTTTACCTTTTACTAACATCATAACCCGACGAGGTTTCTTCAATTTGGAAACCATTTCTTCTAAACTATGTGCTCCGATAACTTGAGTTCCTTTAGCTTCATTCTGCAAAAAGTTGTCAACTTTTTCTGTAGTTCTGTTGTACGCACAAACTACGAAACCATGATCGTTCATATTCAGAATCAGGTTCTGGCCCATAACAGCCAGACCTATGAGTGCAATATCAGCCCTGTAAAGAGAAAGTAACATAATGTAATATATATATACACATAAAATATGACAAGTCTCTCTTAACTATTTAGCCGAATTGATTTTGTTAAAACTTATAACTCAGTTTTATTCTAGAGTTGACAAATTGATGCATATAATGATTCAGTAAATATGTATGATATGTTATACAAGATGAGTTAGGCTACATAATGTGCTAAGATTATTTGACTGAATAGCAGTATTTGAAATACACGCTTGAAAACAGAACCATTCCACCTTGCCATCGTGGCTAGAGAAATTATTATCACGAACTGCAAAGAGGGGTCTAACCAATTAAATGTGTGCAAAATCTCAAGATGTCTATGTATAATCACTGGCTCTGTTTAAAAGAAAAACTTGTGCCAGGAAACCAAATGACGT
Source organism: Thermobia domestica (assembly GCF_964235325.1). Taxonomy (NCBI): domain Eukaryota; kingdom Metazoa; phylum Arthropoda; class Insecta; order Zygentoma; family Lepismatidae; genus Thermobia; species Thermobia domestica. Next base: position 130,202,088 of record NC_137466.1, on the reverse strand, counting down.
TGACACGATTTACAACGGCAGATTTTACAGTCGATGCCGCATAAAGTTTGTTAGATAAAATTTTATATTATCTCAAAAAACCCTCTTATTAAGTAATTCGTTTATGGGTAAAATAAAATAGGATAATGATTATTTTTTAAATGCACTATTAAACATAACTCGTTCAAAAATCTTGGAAGATGGTATACGGAACGTGGTTACAAAAACTACAAGTAGTAAGTACTGTCAGCTACTTTTAATGTTTATCTTTCTAATGTCATTCCGTTCCCGGCAGATTAAATGGCGTCAGAACTAGTACCAATTTGTAGATATCTCCTCCCCCCCCCCATTTGCATGGAAAGCAATAAAAAGCATACATACAAAAATATTTCAGTAAATACAGTCCTATATCTAACTTTCAGAACATAGTTACTGATGCAGCTATTTTAAACGAACCACGTTAGAGTTGAACAGTTTGAAAACTTTAAGTTCTGTGTCTTATAATTTATAATTAATCTAATGGGTATTATAATTCAAAATGCTAATAAAAATAACCATATTCAGTGAGTCCCTTTTTAAAATTATTCAATTTCATTAAATTTGAGTCATTAGGTAGAAAAACATTATGGTATAAAAGTCTTACTACACAAAATCATGGTTTTCATAAAAACTAATCTTTAATCAAAATCGGATATATATATATATATATATATATATATATATATATATATATATATATATATATATAGTAAATATGAGAACAGTAAATCTACTGATTGGCTCACTGATTTATTCATCAACAGATCTCCGAAACTACTACGTATACATCTTTGAAATTTTAAGAAATGTTCCCCTTCCATCTAGGCTGTATATAGATCCTCGAAATTTTGTATAAATATTTTCTTAGGCTGCCTAGGCTGCAAATAAAGCGAGGTCTTGGAAATTTTATATTCTAAGAAGGCTTTTTAATAATTAAAAATAATAATAAAAAAAAGTCTTCTCCTCATATCCGTAAATACACAGCGTATAATCTTGAAATTTTGCACCAATATTTTACTTGCACCCTTGGCTACAAATAAGAGGATGTTTTGGGAACCGCATATCCTGAGAGAGGAGAGGTGGAAGGCTTAAATAGTTTTCGTGAAATCTCCGAAACTATACGGCCTAGAGATTAGAAATTTTGTATAAATGTTCTCTGTGCACCCTAGCTTTTAAATAAGATTAACGTTCGGGAATTGCGTATTCTAAGGGGAAATGGGAGACCTTGACTGATTCTTTTGTCGTTCAACAGATCTCCGAAATTACAACCTTCAAATTTTGTATAAATGTTCTCTTAGCATCCCACACTGTAAATAAGACAAGGTTTTGAGAATTGTGTATCCGATGAGAAGATTTGGAGATTTTTTGCCATTTACTCGAACTCCGAAAATATAAAGCCTAAAACCTTGAAATTGTGTATAATTATCCTTGTACCCTAGGCTGCAAATAATGAGGTTTCAGGAATGCGAATCCTATGGGGAAATGGCGGAATTATAGTTTTTTTTTTTTCTCTCTCTCTCTCTACGGCTTAAAACTTTGAAATTTTGTATAAATCTTTTTCTTGCACCCTAACCTGTAAACAAGACGAAGTTTCGGAAATTACATATCCTAGGGTGGTGGGAAGTTGAAAGTTTTTTTTTTTTTTTTTTTTTTGGTATTTTGCCATATCTCTGAAATTGTAAGGCGCAGAACTTAGCCTGTAAATAAGGCAAATATCAGAGAATTGCATATCACTAAGGAGGATGAGAGCTTAAATGATTTTTTTGTTATTCGATCAATCTCCGGAACTATCAAGGCCTAAAATCTTGAAATTTTTTATAAATGTTCTTCTTGCACCCTACATTGCAAATAAGATGTGTTTCTGGAATTTCATATTCTTAGATAAGATTGGGAGTGCTTAAATAGGTTTTTCGGCGTACGGTAGATTTCCGAAGTCAAAGGAGCAGAATCTTGAAATTTTGTATAAACATTCCAGCTCGCTAGTGAGTTTTGTGGTAAACAAATAGTGTACGCGCGATTTTCTTGGGGTTCTCCCGTATTCTTCCACTTTCGTCATACCACCATTATCCGTCTCATCATCACCGTGCCCCTTAGCCACGGCAAATACATAGCGTGGGACGCAGAGGATAGAATGCGTTTCAAGCGCACACTGCTCTCGATAGAGAATTTTACTTTTCTTTTTTCATTGCCTAATATGAAACAATTCATACACCGTATTACTTTACTTTACTTTCATATTACTTTACATTTACTTTCATATTACTTTCCTTTACTTCAATTTCTTATACTACTGAGAATTGGAAGTTTGACCACTTCTGTTTACCGAAGTATTGTAAATACGTATCTCCGAAAACACTAAAGCCGTACTTATTGCTGTCTTTATGAATTAAACGAATGTATAGTCGAATAATGATGTATACGAAATCGTAATAATAATAATAATAATAATAATAATAATAATAATAATAATGATGATGTAAGCGATACAACTATATAGTATTTGAAATAAAAATAAAACTATAATGGCTCTCACTAAAATAAAAAAAAGGGAAGAAAAGAAAGAAAAAAACTTCGCCTGAACACAATCGAGTTCCGCACCGATAATACAAGACTAACATCATATTATGTGAAAAATTAGAATTGTACGAAAAATAAAGCTATATCATAAATATTCTACAAGTTTTCAAATGATAAAAATGGAAACAGAGAAACGGCCAATAGCCTCTACATGAGCCAGTCGTTAACTTTTCAACAGAAAAAACTGACCAAACAACTTTATTTATTTTGAATGAACTGTCTACATTCTCGGTGACGAGGAAACTATACAGGAAAAAACCAAAGGCTGTAAAATATGCTCTTCCTAAAAGGTTGCGTAACAAGACTTTCTGGATGTGACAGTGCACATTTTAGAGGTTACACTTGAATAGAATAACAAACTGGAAAAATCAACGCTTTCAATGTTTTTTATATACCTGCTACTTTGTTTTCAAGCTACTTTTCATTAAATAACCCTTCTTTCTTTGTCCTTTTTTTCCTTCTTATTCTGGGAACTGTCTTACATAATGGAATAATAGATCTATGCTAACATTTGAAATTTTTTAAGAGCCAAAATGCAAACTGGTTCTATAACTTCCACTGTTAGTAGGTTATTCAAAATGTTACCATCCAGTGGCGACGCCTGAAGGACGTTACATCAGTAATAGTCTATATACAGGGTGTTTCAAAACAACATCGACAACTTTTGGGAGGTGATTCCTGATACCAAGATAAGACAAAAAGTATAGACCAACCTGAGTGCACTAATACTTCCTTTCGGAGTTATAGTTTGCCGAAAATGTGAAAAAGTGAACTTTAAAGGTCCGTAGCTTCTAAACTATGGGATCTACCGTAGTCAAGACTTCTCTGAGGTACTAATATGTGCGCTTTCCAAATATCCATGTTTCAGAATCCTAATGTACTCACGCAACAATTTTTAAAGGGGTAGTTGGTGAGTACTTCAAATTATATGCCCGAGCCAATTTATCTCTATAAAAAATGTGCCCGTGATTACCTTAGGATTCTGAAACATGTATTTTTGGATAGCTCACATATTAGTTCCCAAGTGAAGTTTTGACCCGGCTACGGTATGTCCCATAGTATTGGAACTATGGATATTTAAAGTTATATATATATATATTTTTTTTTCATGTTTTCGGCAGCCTATAACTCGGAAAGGAAGCATTTGTTCACCGAGGTTGGTCTATATTTTTTCGCTTATCTTGGTGTCACGAATTACCTCTCAAACGTTGTCGGTGTTGTTATGAAACACTATATTATATATATCGTTCATCCAATACTGATCACCATAGAGCAAACACGGGCAATAGAAATTTGGAGTTGAGTTGAGTTGATTTTGAGTTTAACGTCCCGTTCAGCAGCGAGGCTATATGAGACGTGGACCTACTGATTAACGTGGAATCCGAACCACATGAGCTCCCAGAAATTTGGAGGGAAAAGGAAATACAACATTCGTTTCAGTTCAAATTTATTCATTTTCAAATAGAAGAGGGCTCAAAGTTTGAAAAATTTAATGGGAAAACATTCATTCAATGGAAGATATTGAAAGCTTTGGAAAGTTATTTCCTAAAATAAACTCGTTAATGAACTGGAATTAAAATCAAAAAAATATCTACAGCTATTCCAGAAATTATCCCAGCTTTTTCTTTTTTACTCGATTTCTATTTCTCTCTCTTCACTGCCTATAGCAATAAGAAAAGCTATTGCTTCATTTTAACGGAGATAGGCACAACCAAGGGCGCCCATCAGGGGAGAAGGGTGGGAAGCCTGCCCCCCCTAGAGGAAATTGTGCTTCGGAAGATCGAAAACCCAATAGATATTTTAGAATAGTTGCCGCAAAATTTGAGACTACATTTGAAATGTCGTTTATACTTGCCCCTCCTTGGAAATAACATGGGCGCCCTTGGGCACAACACCCAAATTTAACATTCTTTCCCTCAAACTCTGCCCAATCCAAGTAAGGAGGAAAAGGGGAATTTACCTAATGTAGTAATTCCTGTAAGAATATGACGACTCCAACACTCAAAAGATGCGTTCACGACCCGTAACTCATTTGATAAATATGGCTTCAATAATCATCACTCGTGATGTAAGTCAATTCCTGTTTTTCTTCCATTTCATATCACAAAAGAAAGAATACGAAATCTGAGTTTAATTAGGTGCCTGGCGCAGGCTCGTAACTAGGGAAAAGCCCAGGGAGCCAAGCAAACAAAAAAAAAAAAAAAAAAAAAAAAAGCGCAAGGGGGAATGTGTGTTGTTGACAATGCTTTTAGCACACAGTAAAGCAAACTTACGCAAACTGACCAATCAAATAAAAATGAAAAGTCGAGAAAATCTAATCTAAGACCGCTTTTCCGCTGACGAAGTAAGCGAATAACCTTATTTAATGATCGATCGTCTGAAGTCATTTAACCTACTAATTTATCGATTGCCTAAATTGCCTAATATAAAAAGTGGGACAAAACAGAACACGATGCATGTTTGTGCACAATGACTTTAAAAAAGCTCCCATAATTTGAGACTACCATACTACAGTAGCATACTGGTTGTCTTACGCATGTATAACTTCAACGTGAACCCATTTTGCGAGATATTTTGAAGAGTACCGTTCCGTAAGTGGGGCAAGTGGAGCGATCGAAGCAGACCGCGTGTTCGAGAAGCCAGTCACATCAGGAAAAAAGAAATTCATACTATTTCAAATTCATTCTTGGGATCCAAATTATTTCGAGATAAGAACCGTAAACTTTTTGCAAGACATGTTTACATCTGTATACATTACAGCTAGGAATTTTATTATTATTTTTTTTTAATGCAAACTTCAAATGTAAATATTCATACAAATAGTACCAAAACTGATTGCATCATATGTAAGGACTCAAAATTCACTAATGCAGTGATTCTCAAAGTGGGGTCCGCGGGAATTAAACAGGGGGTCCGCGACGCCTAAAAGTTGAAATGTGTTGTAATAAAATGGAACTGTTAGCTGTTATGCAAGAAGTGATTTTAAGATTAAGAAACTGCAGCTGTGGGCAGTACGAGTATAAAACAATAACTATTCATCACTTCCAGTGCTCAAGGATTTCATTGACTTTCCAGGTGAAAAACTCTGTTGAAATGCACAAAACACTTTAATGACACTTGAGAGCATTAGTTGCAAGTTTTCGAGAATATTTTCCTGTCCCACAACCTGGTAATGGTTGAATTGAAAATCCGTTCACTAATGTAGAAATCCACGACATACAAGGTATGAATCTCCCTAACATAGAACAAGAACAGCTATTGGAACTATCCTGCGATACATGGGAAAAAAAGTTTTCAATGGAAATGAATGAACTTTGTGACTCTTGGTTGCGTGTGAGCTGTGAGTATGAAGAGTTGTCTAAAAAGGCACTGCAACATTTGATGCCTTTCCCTACCACTTACTTATGTGAGCAGACATTTTCTGCTCTTTGCAGTATTAAAATCTTAAAGCGAAATCGTCTTAATGTGGTGAAATTGGACCTAAGATTGATGGTGACAAACCCTATTTCAGATTTTAATACAATTATGGAAAAAAAAAAAAAAAAACAGTTTCATTCCTCACATTAGTAACCCCACATTTGAAAACATTGTTTATCAAGTGAATTTCTTTATTTAAAAAAAAATGATTTTCAGTCTTGAAAGTTAATGTTTTCAATCGAAATTTCGTTCAGTAGAAAACAACCATGTATCTTTAGAATAAATTATTTATTGCATAATTTTTTTGGTCCTTTTTTGTCAATGGTAATTCTGATTAGTATATTTCTTTAACACCATGTGAAAAATCAGATAGCATTGCAAGGAGGTCCGCAGATCACTTTCCGAAAGAACAGGGGGTCCGCGTTATCGAAAAGTTTGAGAACCACTGCACTAATGTATTTAAAACATCTGAATAAAACAAGTCTTAAAATCCGATATTATTAAAGTAGCAAGTTAGGGAAACTGTTAAAACAAGTAACATTTAAAACATTTAACATTTCATTTTTTTTTTTTTTTTTTTCAGTGCGGGTGCATCTCTACACTAAGTACTCTTCAGTGCGACACTAAGTACTGCTCGTGGCTATATGGTACAGCGCGGGAGATCGGGTTCGAATCCCGGTGGGAGCTCATGTCGAATCCCATATTAAGATGTAGATTCCGTTTCATATACCCTCGGTGCCAAACGGGACGCTAAAGTCCAAACTGACCAACCAATCAATCCATCGATGGTAACTTTGATATTGCCACCTCCTTTTACTTCCTATTCAATAGATTTCACCTAACGGGACTGTACTGCAACGAAAGTAATGTATGCCATAAACTCTTTGTGTTCCTTCTTTAACCCGTAAATACTCGCGTCCTTTTTTTGTTACAACAGTCAAGGGCGCCGATTTTTCAAAATTTATGTGGGTGCATATCAGTGACGGAACATTTATATGTTTTCAGGAAAATCTTGATATTTTTCGATTGATTTCCTTTTAGTTAAAATCTTTTATGCAAAACTGTCATAAAGGGCTATGCTCGATTATATTCACAATATAGTTTCATTTTTTTTTATTGTGGGGACTGCATTTGACTAGGACAGAGGCAGGCAAGGAAGGGCTGAGTGTGTTGCTTGATTGCTTTGCACAAACATATTTGAAACGTTTGTGCAAAAAGTATTAAAGAGTAAGCAATTGTGTTTTAGAAGTTTGAAATTTTAACTTGCATCTTAAAGTTTTAATTGCTTATTATTATTATTATTATTATTATTATTATTATTATTATTATTATTATTATTATTATCTGATAATGGCAAGTGAGAAACATTTATTTTGTTTCTATCAAACTAAAAAACTTGTGGGTGGGGCGCACCCACAAGATTATTTGTGTGGGTGCTGGAGCCCCGGAGCACCCACGTAATTGGCGCGCATGACAGCAGTACTCCTCGCGCGGGGGTCCAATAGACCCACAAATTGATCTTTTTTTTTTAATAAAAAAAATTCTTTTATAATTAAGACAATGTAAACCCTAGGCGTGTGTTTAAAAGTATTTGCTGCAACTGGATTTTTTTTGTACTCGTTTTGAGACATTTTGTTACATTTTTTTCTTTATCAGGACTTTTAGGTACCAACACAAAATTTACCTGTTTGGGGGTCTGTGTACTTAAGGGTTAATTATTTTCAGAAATGAAACGCGGAAAAGGAGGAGAACAAAAAGGTTTTTAAAAATGAAACAAAAAAATGAAGAAATTGAAAGAAGGTGTAACCAAAACACAGTTAGGAGTGTTTATTTAATGTTTCCTATCCAAGCATGCTTCCTTAGTAAAAACATCTTCAAGTGCAGCACCTCAAATTCCTACCTCTTGCCATCATAGCCAGACATCACTACAATTGATACGAAAAAGTTAAAATTGGCGGAGAAACCTGTTCATGATAAATGTAGAATTTTCCCCCATATATTTGTCCCCATAAATTCCATATTTTTTTCGCCCTAGGCCCTGCAAATCGACAGGGTGGCCTGGCTTTTCTAGAGGGTTAAAAGTGTGATCTGAATTCTGTAGATATCTGTAGAAGAAAGAAAACCTTTGTTTAGTTTGATTGATGATTTAGTTAACATTCGAATGGAGTCTTACGAAGTAGATGTTGAATTAATATATTTTCTGTTCAGCAGGACACACTCACAAGGATCTACCCGGTCCGAATCCCTCCTACTTCGGATCCCTCAACAAAACTTTCTGGCTGCGCATCTCTATAAAAGGACCAATGACGAGTAGGAAGAATTCTGCTGGTATAATCATAATATCCATCTAATTTCTTTTTTAGAAAATAAGAAAACAAGAGCAAGCTACTTACTGAAAGCTCTCACTAAGCCATCAATAAAAAAACGCGTAAATTTACACGAAATAAGATGTAAATTTACAGTGAAAAAATCTAGTGTCCACGTGTCCCTAATTGCCAGAGTTTACTATAAAAGTCAATTGAAATATTTTAAGTTAGGAATTGGCCAACGATAGATTTCAATGGCTTTTTTTTTTTTTTAATTTTTAACGCGCCACAATTTTGCTCCGAGGTTAAGGCTATACGAGACGTGGACCTATATCTTGACGTGGAATCCAAATCAGATGTGCTCCGCCGAGAATCGAACCCGGGTCCCGGGAAAAAAAGGACAAGTAATTAAAGACTATGATTATGATGATGCAGTCGATGAAGAAATAGATGATGCAGTAGTAGTAGTTGTTGTTGTTGTTTGGTATTATTTCATATTTTTTCCACTTCTTGTTTGAGCAGGCGATATAGTAATACGCGGAATACACGGGTTAACCAAATATATTACTGTACATCTGTTTTCCCTTTATTCAGTGGTTTGCAAGAAGTTTCTTATAATCCTGTGTGTGTCCAATATCCTCTTTAAGATTTTCTTTCAATTTCAATTATTTCAAGTGCTCTTTTCAACATCTTATGAACCACTTATTATTATTATTATTATTATTATTATTATTATTATTATTATTATTATTATTATTATTATTATTATTATTATTATTATTATTATTAAACTTCCTAGCTGTATGGCTATTACTTGGCTGGATTTGGTTAAAGAAAAATGAAAAAAGGTAATATTATAATTTCTACTAACAAAGTCGGAACATGCGAGGATTTGAGTTTAGATTATATCCAACATATAGCATACATTTGCCTAGCAACAACTCTTTAAAGGTAACAGATTTCAATGTACACTTGACATTAGTAAAAGCTATCGATGGCTCTGAATTAGCACTCTTCACAACAGAATGCTTCAATTTACATATTGATATTCTCTTATCTTGAGAGGGCTTAAATATATGGGAAATAAGTAACTCAATAGAGTTCAGATTTTAATCAAGTTACACCTACGTTAAACAGCTATATCGCACAAAAACAAAAACACCGCCTCACCAGTCAGTCACATATACATATCAAAAAAGAAAGAAGCTTCTCTGTCTTGACACCTTTTTCGGATTTGATCTACATAAGTACAAACGCGGTGCTTGTATGAAATCATTCATTCCACTAATTAGTCGTCAGGAATAAACTCGTATGGATGCCACATGCTACAAAGACATTGTTGCTAGAGATGTTCGCACATGCGATTCTCCGTATCAATATATATTTGCGGATATACCTTTTCCTATTTTCATTCCTATTTTCATTCGTGATCGTTCTTTGAAGCATTTTTGTCTTCCTGTATTCTTTTATTACTAATGTGGAAAACCTCCACACCAAAACTATATTTCGTTGGATTTTTATGTTTCTTTTCTTTTATTTATTTATTTATTTATTTATTTATTTTTTTTATTTTACAACGATATTGTATATCTATGCGATAAATTACTTCCCTTTTTGTATCTTGATTTTGGGCAACGGTGCGTAAAAGTACACAATCTATTGAGTAGAAAAAGAAGAAAAGAGATAATATGATGTTGATTCTAAATTTTTAAAAAAAGGAATAAGATTTAATCGTAGTAGATGAAAATCTATGTTGATTTTATACGTATAAATCAGGGGTGCCCACAAGGAGGGGCTATGACGCAAACTGTGTCATTGAAATATTTGGGGGGGTAAAAATCTATATAAATATGTTTAAGGGGGTGTAAAAATTAATAGATTTTTTTTTCATGGAAGAACACCTATGGATAGACAATTGGGAGGGGGGATGCGTCATGGACATAAGGTAGGGTGGACACCACTGTATAAACTGTAGGCCTACTACTAGTTACCATAACAGCAGATAGTTGTTTATTAAAACGTTGCTATGACAACCATAAGGGGAAATTATTATTATTATTAATGGAATTGTGAAAAGAATAATAAAAAGGTAATGTTGTTACAAGATGACGTGTTTGACTTCATGTAATTTGAACGTGTTGATATATTTAAAAATTATACGAACTGTGGGCTAAATGTAACGTGTAAAATATAAGAATAATAAGTTATAATCGTTACAATTTAGATGGTGGTTCCTATACACGTTACAATTTGCTTTGCAAATCCCATAATTACTCACGAGACGAGACTAGACTAAAAGTAAGATTTTCCTTTCTCGTCTCGTAATTTTTGTAGAATTTCTTCTGTATTCTCAAAGAATTCTTTCTAGTCTCGGGTCAATTTTCGGAAAGATCTTCTCGTCTCGTTTTGTAAATTTATAGATACAAAATTTATCTTCTGTTTTAATTGTTTTTCTTAATTTCATCAAGAAATATCTTAATCCTTCTCCATAACGAGAAATCCAAGAAGGGTATGATATAAGAACATTTATTACTAGAGTATAAGGGTATTGATTTGCGTATCTTTTAAACTTTGCTAATGCTATTCATTAGGTTCGTCGATCAATTTATCAACCTATAGTTTTTATACTATGAATCATATAATACTAAAACATTGTTTGACATCTAAGATCTGGATGAATTAGTATTGTCCACGAGACTCGTGTCGCTCGAAAACGAGTCGTGAATTCTAGTTTCTTGTCTCGAATTAGTTTTCGAGACGAGACAAGAAATGCCTCGTCTCATGGGCAAAACTACTTATTTTAATTCCTCAAGAACATTTTATCTCCGTTTCATCTTTGTGTGCAGCACGAAAACACGTATAAGCAACGTGATTTTAAAATAAAATAAATTAGCGCCAATTCGCTCTGAAATTGTGATAGATATGATATCACTAACTTCTTAAGTTTCCATTTTATTATTTACTACTTAATAGACATTCTTCTTGTGAGAAATCTGTTTTCCAGAGGATCTCATGTGTGATTTCCATTCTATTTTTTTTCTGTCTGCATCACTTCTTTTATTTAGCGCAGTTGGCTTACAATCGGAAGAGATTGTGTTTAATATTTAACTTGAATTTGATGGATACCGTATACGATTCACAAAACCTACAGAAGTGGTGCTCATAATTGTGTTAGAAACTATTTTTGAAATAATTGTTATAGAACCAATAAACATTGCTGAAGACAGTAAAAGGGATCTCGCAAAACGTACATATTTATGAATGAACAGGATTCCACTTTTAGTAAGGATTAAGAATATATAAAATTTTTCGCTTCTTAGATGTTTATGCAACCTGTAACTTAACTGCTTTTAGATTTGCACGAGCTGTATGGTCAGCCATGTCACTCGTTAAGATGTTAAGAGGCCTCATCACTGCGAAATTAAAATACAGCTAATTTTACAGTAATTGCTTGATATTTTCAAATAGATAAAAGATAATTGAAAAGTGGAACAAGAATTCCCTAGACAATATTATTTTACATGAGATACCGTTATCATGACTCCCTTATCTGCTTTCGATTTCCAGCCATTTAGAAAATCGGCACTTGTTTTCGCGTTTCTAAATAGCTGCAAACGGAAGGTTTCTACGTGACTCCTGATAACGGTACCTCATGTAAAATAATACTGTCTAGGGCAATTTTGTTCCACATTTTGATTATCTTTTTATCTATTTGAAGATATCACATAATTACTGTAAAATTAACGGTATTTTAATTTCGCAGTGATTAGGGCTCTTAACGGATTAACTTGAAGAACGAATTCAGTCCAGATAATCGTTATAGCTATCTTTGCAAAAGAACAGAACTCAAAAATTCTCTTTCATTTCAGAGATAACTACGTTTAGATACACCACAAATTCGACGCGACCTGAAATGTGATTCGTAACTTGACATCCCAAAATTCACTTCCAATCACTTCATAGCCATATTTGCATAGTTCATAACTTTTTCAAGTGGGAATAGATGTTTAACAACTCAGTTGGCAATTCAAATCAGAAAATTTATTATTATGAAAGTATTCTGTCATCAAGAACTCAGATAAGCTTTTCGTCTATCAATTGTATTTTTAGAGAGTGTGATTTGCACATCAATCATTTTCTTCCCCTCCCTCGCTTTCCTTCCACCATGTCTTGTTTATTTACCATGTCCCTCAGCCTGTCTTGTTCAATTTCCTCTTTTTGATTAAGTAATTTCACTAGTCAACCCGAAGAACAACGAAATTCTCTCAGAGCATGTATCTGATCGTACTTAACATGGGCTTAACCAGTATTTTTGCAGTACTACGTTCACTTCCCTCCTATGTATATTGAAAGTACTTTCCGGAAGAAATCATTACGGTTTTAATTTTAGCCAGTGTCATTCTTTCCTCCTATATTACTCCCAGAAAATTTACACAGAATAATTCAATTGAGTAACTGAAAACAGTTTGATAAATATACAAACCCTGGAAAGTTTGCCTTCTACGATAATGCTTTGGGCTTTGTAAAGTAAGACTTTCGAAATAAGATTTCTCATGGCATGCTTTTCGCCAATTTCTATAGAAAGTATCAATTTCACCTCAATTAACTTGAAATGACAATTAGGCGTATGTTCGTAAACAAAACAAAAAAAAAAAGCACTAATTTTTTTGTCACTTACACAGGTTCTGGAATACGTTTGACCTTTTTGCAAGGTGCATTCCCCATGCTGGTCAATTCCTCGGGCACTGGTCACTTAAACACAAACACTATCACGCCCATCTGCACACACACCGCGCCGTCGCTTCCACTAAAACTCTTGGACAATCTGAACAAGTTTGCTCATTTCTCCCCACCACGCTGCACCGAACAACTAGGATATAGACGCAGCCGCTCAAACATTCCGTGACCATTGACACACAAAACGTTTCTTACCCAGTAGCAATGTTCACTAACAATATAATAAATACTTTGATATGTGGAGCTTGAGGAAGCGTAGCGGCGCTAATGGCTCTTTCACCTTTCATTTCTAATGGCACAAAGGAAATTAATAATAATAAAAATAAATGGAGTTGTTTACGATAGATGAAATGAGAGTATTCTTCTCGTATTGATAGAAATCTTATGGAGTAGACGTGAAACATGAATTGAATGTACTGTACATGCAGGTCAACATCAAGAAAAATCAATATATTCTCATATTAAGCTCTTTACATTTCTTGACCCCATTACTTAGCCACTATTGATTATAGTTAAATAATATAGAAAATAAGGTTGTCACTTCATGATAATTTCATCTCAGTTTTACATTCGGCAACATCCCAGCGGCGTAACTTAGATTTTTTTCTGGGGGAGGGGAGCATTAATAGTTGGGCTCCATAGAAAAAGTTCTTTTCGGCCCTCCCGCAAAATTCGAAAAAAGGCCCCTTCTTTCCATCTTTCTCTTACTCTTTGTCGGTCCCCGGAGCTGGGCCCTCCCGCACCCTGGGCCCGTTTCAGACATGACTAATTAAGGGGACAATATTGACAAATCTCAAAGCCATACGAATAAATATTATTTCTAGGGCCCCTAATAGTAGACATTTTTTTACTGAAATGGGCCCATGACTCATTTTTGTTTTATTTACCTTTTGTGTGCTGTTTGTTCATGTAATGTAGTGAACATGTTTGATGCTTCATTTATAATTTCATGATCGTATCGTACATGGAGTAAGAAAATTCTATCTTAAAGTGGGGCTCCTTCGAACAACGGGAAGTTTCCCTGGGGGCAGTTTCCCCTGCCCCCCCCCCATAAGTTACGGCTCTGCAACATCCTAATGGGAATAAGAAAATACCACGTTTACTTTCCTTTGAATTTACAATATAAAATCTATATGAGACGTATACTGAAGTTAACATGAAATTCAAATATGATGTATCTCTTCAGAGATTAAATCTGGTATGTAATTATAAACAGCTTTTTGTAACCAACCAGGGATGCTTTTCTAAATTGAGATATTGAAAAATAAAAACTCTCTTGCTAAATGGTTAGCAACGTTTGATGTAGAAAACGCGGGTTCGATTTCCGGTAGGTATAAGACGTCTGGTTCGTATCTCATATTGCACTCTAGGTCCTCGACGCTGGAAAGAGACGTTAAACAACGATAAACCTAATTGAAAGGGTTTATTTAAAAAATACATAAACTGAGAGATTTATTTAATTTACACTTCACTTTCAGGAGGGGCTAAATGAAAAGATCCTGAGAACAACTACGTTCACAGTGATGATCCTCGCCGTACAACACACAAGATTACAGTTCATAAATCGCCACAAGAAAAAAAAAAAAAAAAAAAAAAAAGCTCGTATTCTCTCCTGCTTCTTGCAAATCAATTCAAGATTGTTCTTACATATTTCTATACTATTCAATATTGCATTGCATTATTTTCCCGTCATTTTCTTCACCCATATATGATCATCACGGAAAAACAGCTTAACTGTTTGAAATGAATTTTTGAATTAGTACCGACCCTGAACTGAGTTCTTGTCATGCCACTGATTAAATTGCATAACCTAAGGGTACTGGAGAATTCATATCTTAGGTCAAAAATAGAGATTTCACGAGTCCCTGAAGTTAGGAAGATAGAACTTGGTGTATATACCTTCTGATTAAAAAGAAGTGACCAAATGTCTCACAGATTTCAAAAATATTTACTTTTTTAAAGGAGAAAGGGGAGCAATTTCTATCACACAAATGAATTTTCATCGTTGTCTGTCTCACCACGAGAAAATGGGTGAACAGTTTGAAACGAATTTAGGAACACCGTTAGCATTTGGCTTGACCGGGTTTTTATTATGTAAGTTTCATTAAAATGTGTATCCTAAAGGACAATGTGGCACTCAAATATTTTTCTATAAAACTATTGTTACTACGTGAACAGCGGGAATTTCAGCTGCTAGTTTAATATAATACATTTGAAAATACAATAAGTGTCCAAGAATTACCAAGAAATGTCTACCATAAACTCTTTTGTTTTTCAACAAAATTACTTAATATTCTTCCAATGATAATCACAAACAAGATTATTTTAGTAGATGAAAATCTCCTCCATTATCTTATTTTTTTGCCTATCTCTAAAAAGATGGAGGTGAAGTAGGTCATGGTTAACACACAGACTTGCCTGAAGGTTGATCTTAATAGCTCTTCATAAAAAAAAAAAAAAAAAAGTCGGTACCTGACTCGAATAAGAAGGATCATATAATTATATACTGCTACACAAATCATATGGTAAAGTATCACATGTCAAGAACTTGAAGCAGATTTGCATGGAAATATATAGCCGAATTTCAAATGTTTACACGTAAGGACAAGCAGCTAAGTTTCTAGTCTCCTATCTACACGTTGCAAAGATTTTGCTTTCGCGTGATGCATGGAGCACAAACGTTAACTCGAATTTCAAGCACATTTGCAGGATAACGCAAAGGAGTACTGAACAATACATATATTGGTATCATATTATTTACCTGTATGAATTGCTCGTAAAACCTGTTCTAATTTGACACTATAACACGAAGATAATAAATTAGTCTGGTATATGTATGACTTTAAGATTACGCTTACAAAATCACCTTCTGGTCTAACTGCGGTGAACAGTTATCTATTACTAGCGTTAATTACCTGCTTCACTGGGTTAAATAAGAAAAAAATAGTAATATATTCCGTTAGTCAAGTCACTTTTTATTACTACTGAAGCGCTCTCAAATCGACAGAAACAAAGAAAATCTAATGAAAAATTAGAAGTAATAATAATAAGTAATCTACAGTATATAAATAAAAAAAAAATAAATATTGCTATTATGGGCAGAGAATTTGGATTTAAAAGGCATCGGAAGTGTCACTGTTCAGCTCAGCGACCCTGGAAACTATTAATTCGGCACTAATATCGCTCATTTTTATATATATCCTCCCTCCCCTAAGTTGCATCAATAAAGTAAAACTATATAAACAATCCCATGCCCTAACCTTATTTATGTTGAAACTTTGAGATTGGTTGGATGGTTCAAAAATTATTGTCACTTTCATTTATTATAAGTTTTGCCAGAGTTGTTAACTACAATAAATTTATGGGAAGACTATCATCGAAGAGTTATGAGACCAATCTTACCAAATAGAAATTCAGGCCAAAAAAAAAAAAAAAAAAAAATGTAGCTTATATTCCAGAATCTAATGGAACCATATAACAGAACTTCGTTACATAAGCTTATGAGATCAGAGAGGAATACTACGGAAACTTTTTTCAATATGTAACTTCAATAGAAAAATTACAACTCAAAATCGTCAGTTTCCAGGAAAGCAAGTTGAAGAGTGGCACTACTACATGTTAACATGGACAAGTAATTTCGTCATTTCCGATGTGCCCCTAGTGGAGGGTTCTGAAAGTCACATTTTCGGTTCCAAACAGTAAAAATGAAAATGGAAATTTTCAGTTTTACGTCCCAAAGTTATATGCCGGTTAGGCTAAAGGAGACTGTGATGATGAGAAATGAATTAAATGGTGGAATGAAGAAAGTGGGAGGAAACGGGAGAACCCCGAGAAAACCCACGAGCACTGTGTTTGTCCACCACAAAGTCCACACGGCGCGAGCTGGGATCGAACCAGGAACCACAAGCACCGGAGGTGAACGCTCTACCACTGAGCCATCGCGCCCCGTTTCCAAACAGTAAGTCAGCTAGGTAGGGAAAAATTGGCCAGTTTATCTGTCATTTTATTTTTATGTAAATATGTTTCCTTACCTTTCTTATTTTCGACCTATTTGCTCTTTCAAATTCCTTCATTCGGAAATATATTTCTATACAAGAACCGCACTTCTTTCTTTGTGTATAATATTTATAGGTCAATACAAAACATAAGTTCCATATGTAGTTGATGTGTTTGGAATCTATCAGAAACATATGATGAACGAAGCGCTGGCGGAAATACATCATGTTGTAACTCAACCATTACTTTCCGAAGTGGAATGTGAAACTTCCACCTGTGATACTTTTTCACAAAACTCGTCTAGCCTTTAGAAAACCAATTTTATTATCGATGTTTGTAAGGGTTATTTTTGAGTTTTAGTTTCTTTTCTACTCTAGCTATATTTACTTTTAAGCAGTGTCGTGAAAGAAAATAACCCTTGGTCTTAGTGTTTTTACTTCGTAGGTAGGTGGTACGCACATCGCAGTTAGTCTTGGCCTTCAGATTAGAGTTTGCTGCATCTTAAGAAGTGTATCATGTAAACAAGCTAAAACTTAAGGGGGAGGGGCATTCTCTTGGGGACCAAGCAAAAAAAAAAAAAAAATGAAAAACCTGAAAGTACATTTGCAAAATACGTATATTCTAAATAAAGTATGTTCCCTATCACCTTACGGTAACATATTTGCTCTGTGTAACCCACCAGGAATCGTAAGAATATCGATATTAAAGATACACCAAACAATATTTTACTCAGATTTCGGGACGACAATCATACTCTACATCAGATATTCTCAACTAATGGGCTACGAGATTTGGTGTGTGTACCGTGAAACTTTCCAGGTAATGTGGAAATGTAGAAAATAAACAAAATTATTATAATGCAATCTTTTTTTAAAAAAAAAAAAAAAAAAAAGGAGGGGAACAAGAAAATTATTCCCAAGGCCTAAAAATATATATTTCCTAGAGATGTTCTAGGATGAACACTAGTTATTAAAAAAAAAAAAAAAAATGTGGAACTGCTAACGGTGTGTCGTGGGTATACTCAAGAAAAGGGACTGTGCCGTGACAAAAAAATAAATAAATAAAATTTAAAAAAAAAACTGCAGTACACAAATGCTTCTGTTAGTACGTCAATATTGGCCGCTCATCTTTCACTAGAGAGAATCTTAGCTACAGTAACACTGATTTACAATCAACGCTGTAGATAAGTCAATCTCTCTTGTATGATCTAGTCCACTAGTAATACCAGCTGAATACCTAAGGCACAATGACTGTTAGCTAGGAGATACGTAAAATTTATTATTATTATTATTATTATTATTATTATTATTATTATTATTATTATTATTATTATTATTATTATTATTATTTTGAAGTAATCGAATTAAGTTTGTACTGTGCGCTGCATGTGCCCTACGGATACCAATCCGCATTCACAAGAAACTGAATAGGAAGCTGACGCATCTATAGTTTATATACTGCACATAGTTTGTGTTCTCCATAATGACTTCAGTAATTGCGGATTTTGCAACTACTTCAAATTATTAATACCTGTACTGTTTTCTTCATCCAAAGCAGGGATTACACCAGCTTTAATTTCTTTGGGGAAAGGGGACAACTGGAAGGACAGACATTTCTTGAGTGACAGCTATTTTTTGTATATCGAAAATGGTAGTTTTATATTACTTGACCTATATTACAAACACACCTCTGGGGGGGGGGGGGAGCAAACGATGCCACCAGAGAGCGCTCGTCCCATTGCTCTCCCTATAGCGTCGTTACTGATTCCAAGTATAACTCGCTGAGAATAATGAAAGCAGGGCCGGCGCGAGGGGGGTCGAGCCGTGCCACCGCCCAGGGCGGCAAGTCTAATGGGCGGCAAAATTTGAAAAAGAAAAGAATATTATCAAAATATAATGCTTTGTAATAGGCTCACATGGAAAAATAAAATTGTGTTCACCTGGTAATGTAATTGAACTTACTTCACTCACATTCACGAAAATACTCAGAAAATTCAGAGCATTTCCCCTCATTTTAAATTTTCAAACTACTAGCCACAGGTGTTTCGTTCAATATTTCCCTTGCAGCGGCGTAGATATTTTCAACTAGGGTGGATAAGATTATCAAGGTGTCTTTTATATTTTTTTCTATTCAACAATGTTCTAACGCTTCACTCCAAGTACGCAAAAGGTACAGTCCGCAGCAAAAAAGCCTGCAACATGGGCATGTAAGTTTATTGTGAAAGTACGCCTAAAAACCCAGGGAATCAACATAATGTTTAAGTGGCACGAATCACGCCAGAAGAAGCCTCGGCGTTCTCCTCTGCACACTTATTTTGGAGCAAAAGACTTCGTCGTTTCACAATAAACTTGCATGCTCATGTTGCAGGTTTTTTGCTGCGGACTGTACACTCCCACTTGAAACAGGCGTTTCTAGCCTACAGCATCTAGAGACATTTAGGTTCTAGCAGCGAGTTTTTAACCAATTTATAAACTGTTCATTCCGAATATTAGAACCACTCTAATCAAAAAAGGTCCTCCAAGGCAATTTACCAAGTTTGACAACTGTCCCAGAGATAATTTCAACCGTCGGTTCGCAGATAACTGTCACAAATACACATTATGTAATAGCGAACCTACATTCAGAAAGTGGTTAGTTTATTCAGAAAATAAGAATGATGTTTTCGGGTTTTGTTGCAAATTATTTTCCACAAGTAAAACATCTTTCACACAGTAGTTGATGACTATAACAATTGGCACCACATTTCTGAAGGTTTGGCTAGTCATAATAGGTTTTCTATTCAGTTTGAAGCGCAAAGATGGTGGATGGAGCTTTTGATAAGACTGAAGAGTGGTCTTACAATTGGTGCAGAGAGCTCCTTGGTGGCTAAGCGGTTAGCGTACACGCCTCTGGCGTGGGAAACCCGGGATCGATTCCGGGCGGGAGCGAGCTCATGTGGTTCGCTTTCAACGTTAATTAGTAGGTCCACGTCTCAAATAGCCTCGCTGCTGAACGGGACGTTAAACTCAAAATCAACTCAATTGATTCAGAAGACCAGAAAATGTTAAATATCGAAGCACAACATTGAAAGAACGTAATAGAACGACTAGTTACAATAATACAGTTTTTAGGTGAGTAATGTCTACCGTTACGCGGAACATCAGGTAAACTTAACACAAGTAATAATGGTAATTTTCCGAAACTGGTAGAACTCTTTGCAAAGTTTGACAGCGTCATGGCCGAAGACATTAAAAGAACCATGGGGAGAGAAAATAAATACCACTATTACTTAGGAAAAGATGTCCAAAACGAAATTATTCAAATTCTTAGTGAACAAATTAAAAGTAAAATCCTGTCTTTTGAGAGATACAAAATATTATAGTATAATACTAGACTGCACACCAGATATTTCTGACACAGAGCAAATGGCAGTAATCGTTACTTAAATGGAGAATGCCTTGTAAAAATTTGCTAACATTTTCTTGGTTTCGTACCGGTAACAGACACCACTGGTCTAGGACTGACAGAAGTAATAATTAAACAGCTAAAGGAAATTAACATTCCTATCGAAGACATGAGAGGTCAAGGATAAGAACGATTCTAATATGAAAGGCATTCAGGTATTCAGAAGAGAATTTTAGAAAACAATCCCGAGCTTTCTATGTTCCTTGCTGTAGTCATTCACTAAATACTGTCGTTAACGATGCAGCCACAGCATCTCAGTACGCCGTTTCTTTCTTTTCTTTCTTTGTATAGTTAATGACTTTTTCTACGTCAGTTCAACGTTGGGCTATACTAAAGGAACGTATTAGCAGTTTCACTTTAAAACCATTAAACACCACAAGGTGGGAGAGCCGAATTGATGCTCTGACTCCACTTAGATATCAAATAGGGAAGGTTTATGATGTCTTACTTTAAATAAGTAACGACAATAGAACAGGTAGAATGGTCGCCAAAGATGCTCTGTGTATAGCAAACCAGCTGCGTGACTTTCCTTTCCTTTGCTCACTCGTTATCTGGTATGACTTTTTATTCCACACAAACATAGTAAGAAAAAGTCTCCAAAGCATTGATTCTCATGTGTTGGATGCAATCGGGTTTCTTGAAAATACATCTGAGTACTTTGAGATGAACAGAAATGGTGCAAAGTTTCAGTCTTACTTAGCTGATGTGATGGGAGTTGGCATCAGCATTAGATATGGATGATCCACTGATAGGTATTAATAATACAGTGCAAGCTCGAAGTCGAAAGAAGAGAGAGTTTCAGTGTGAGGCAGAGGATGAAGCTATTGAAGATCCACAAACAAGGTTGATATTTATTACAAAATTCTAGGGGTGATTGTGTTAGCATTAAGAGAAAGGTTTAAGCAACTTAAACATCACAGCGAGTATTTCGATTTTCTTTACGATATAAGTAATCTTAAAGATATGCCACCTGAACTTTTGTCTGAAAAGTGTACTAAACTTGCCAGCACTTTAACACTCAAAGAATCGGATGATATTAACCCTAGTGATTTGAAAGACAAACTGCAAGTGTTAGCCGCTATAATTAAGCCTAAAAGTTCACCAAAAGAGACTTTAAAATTAATTAAGGAACATGATTTTGCTTCCAATATCAGTGTTGAACTTAAGGCTTTGTTAACCTTACCGGTAACAGTGGCAAGTGGAGAAAGAAGTTTTTCGAAACTTAAGCTTATTAAAAACTATCTACGTTCTTTCATGTATGAAACACACTTGAGTAGTCTAGCGATATCAGTAGAACACGAATTGGCTGAAACATTGGACTATGCGGATGTGATAAAGGAACTTGCTCATATCAAAGCAAGAAAACTTTCTTTCAATTAAGATATGTTAAATTTATGTATCTCTATTGTATTTTAGTACATTAAATCACTTAGTTTTGCCGTAGTATCTGATTCACTATATTATCTTCATACTCCATAGGAAATACGTTTTCATATAAAATAAGGTTAAAAATTAAAATTCTTAGTCGTGACTAAAACGTAAGGAGTCGTTTATATATTACGTAAGCATTTGAAAGAGGCAGTTATTATTATTATTATTATTATTATTATTATTATTATTATTATTATTATTATTATTATTATTATTATTATTATTTTACTTTTCCATTTTATACATGCTCTTAAATGGGGCATCTTATTTTTTCGTGACACTTGAACGTCTTTTGTCAAAAGACAGTTTGTAGATTAAAGGGGCGGCATGTGAAAGTACCGCCCAGGGCGGCAAAACTGCTAGCGCCGGCCCTGTTTCGAAACTTGTACCGCGATGAAAATATTGTATTGAAAGCATTGGCGGCTTTGTTCAAAAATATCTTTCCACTGTATACACGGTGTTTCAAAATAACACCAATAACGTTGGGAGGTGATGCCTGACACCAAGATAAGACAAACCATATAGACCAACTTGGGTGCAGAAATCTGCCATTTCGGAGTTATAATCTGCCGAAAACATGAAAAAATGAACTTTAAAGGTCCATAGCTTCAATACTATGGGAACTACCGTAGTCTGGTCAAGACTTCACTTAGCAACTAATATGCGCTATCTAAAAATACAGGTTTCAGAATCCTGTGGTACTCTCACAATTTTTATAGAGGGAGTTTCGCTATTAGCATATAATTTGAAGTACTCATCAACTAGGCCTACCTCTATTAAAATTGTTGCAGAAGTACTTCATGATTCTGAAATATGGAAATTTGGATAGGGCATATATAGTACTAGCAGTGCCGGACTGGCCACGTTGCCTACTTGGCAATCGCCAAGGGCCCGATGGGTCCCGCAGGGATCACGAGGCACAGAACTTGTAAGCTTGGCCGAATTTTCGCGATCGCAAATGCTTTCTTGAGTCTTTCTACCAAAATGGTTGCGAAAGCCTAACTTCGTCTTTCCGAAAGAAGTCTTCTTGGGCCCCCCTTGCTCGTACTTAGTAAAGCCCCCCCCCCCTCTAGTTCGTAACGGTCCTTTGCAAAGCACTGAGCAAATATTCGTGCCAAACAAAGGTTTACTTCTTAATTGTTCTTGGCTAGATCCTTAAAGATACAGCGAAATTTCTTAAAGATATAGCGAATGTTTTTGTGAAAATCACTGAACTTACTGCTATTGATCGGAATTGTCTACTTCTAGAATTGAAGCAGCTTGGTAGTCAAAATGATAGTTTCCAAATGACGTGGAGAGAGCATTACAGACCAATGCCAGAACCTAATGAAAACCAGAGCGATAGCGAACATGAATCTAAAAGCGTAAATGAATCCGACACAGAAACTGAGTTTGAAAAACTGAAAATGTGAACAATCGAAAGTGCTTTAAATATTAATCATGTACATTTTTCTTCTGTTTCAACTTTTGCAACAGAGTGATTTGTTTAATAATGTGTACACTGCTTTCAAATTTGTTCTTACTCTTCCATGTACTAAAATCGCATGTGAGAGATTATTTTCTAAATTGAAAATTGTTCAAGCTAGACTAAGATCTACGATAAGTCAAAACCATTTGTCTCCTTACTTTATATGTTTACAAAGAAAAAGTAAATTGATTTGATTGCCTCATCAAGTGAAGAACTGCGCAAAAGTCTGTCAAAGTAACTGAAGTAACTTCACGATTACGTTTGATTGTCTCAGTATTATTGTAACTTTTTTTGCGGTCTGTTTTGTACTACATATTTATTCAATAGAGAAAATATGATTTTGTCACTTACGTTTTGCAATTGACGAGTATATATATATCCGACACTGACACTGAGTACTAGCTCCTAAGTGAAGTCTTGATCCGACTACGATAGTTCCCATTGTATTGGAGCTATGGACCTTTAAAGTTCATTTCTTCAAGTTTTCGGTAGCCTGTAACTCCGAAATTACAAATTTCTGCATCCAAGTTGATCTATACTTTTCGTCTTATTTTCGTGTCAGGAATCACCTCCCAAACGTTGTCGGTGTTTTGAAACACTCTCTCTCTCTCTCTCTCTCTCTCTCTGTATATATATATATATATATATATATATATATATATATATATATATATATATATATATATATATATATATATATTACACTTCCTCAACAACAATTGTTAGTGATCAACTCTCGTATCATGAATTATTTTATTATTCGTGAAGCTGTATACATTAATTATGCTTACTCGTTTAAAGGTATTTTAGCTTTCATTTGCTCTAGTGATTACAAATACTATCCAAAACAAGTCATCACACTACACATATGGAAAAAAGTTATATAGAGCGTAACATCATTTTTCAATTCAGAATACTGCAATTCTAGATAAACAAACCATGACTATGCACTGTGTATGTTAGTTAATATGTTTGCGAATATGATCCTTGTTCGCTTGAAAGAATAAAGTAAATTTACTGTTGCAATGTTGCCAACCATATGGCTCGAAACAATTCAGTACAGCAATCTGTTCTGCCGCTACAGTATCCTGTCCAAATTAAACCGTATGCCTTTCGTATGATTCTGAGCGAAAATGGTTTTAATAAATACAGTATATTACACTAAACCGTTTCTTAATGAAGTACACTCACAAACTGTTCGAGGTAATTCCTCACATCACAGTAAGAAGGAAAGTTTATAGGACCTATGGGGAAAAGTGTGTAATTTTTGAGCTAGGGCCGCTCAAAAGCGCGGGAAAGCTACCTTTCAACATGCGTTATTTCGAAGTCAAGAAACCGTGGAAAGACGGTCCATATCAGAGTAAAGTAAGTCGCACATACGCATCCAAATATATGTATTTCAGCAATGTGTAATAGGTGCCAGAGGAATTCCCTACATAGGGTGACCAATGATTAAAAAGCCGGACTTTATGAATTTGTAAACCTTTCTCCGTAAAGTCCAGCTATGTCAATGGATTTAATATTACACGCCTCAACAGAAATAAAATCTTCAAAAGAACAATCTGGATTTTCAAGCAACGAGAGTCTCTTATGTAAACGTGTTTCATGTCCAAGGTGAATATGACACGGTCACATCTCTTTTCTAAAACAATTATGAAGAAGACGGATATTTATAATTGATTTAGCCTGCCCAAGGTTTCCAATCTATGGTTTTCCTACCAAATATTGGAACTCTAAATTTTTCTCACTTTACAACTTACAAAAAATGAACTGAACAATGAACAATTTGCAAGTGCTGAAATGTGAGACTGGAGCCATCAGAATAATGAAAAGTTAAACAATTATAATGAGACAACTGAAAAGCAGGACAAATGGCCGTCCGGCTCGACTACTAAGCCGGACACGAGACAGGGCCTCCAAAAGCCGGACTGTCTGACCAAAAGCAGTCCCTACAAGCAGGGACGTACGTAGGAATTTATTTCGAGAGGGGGCTAAAACAATTTGAGGTTAAATTATATGAAAATTTCTAAAACTGCCCCTAAAAGTAAACATTTACAAAAAAAATCGGGATTTCGGGGGGGGGGGCAGACTCCCAGGACCCACCTCCTGCGTACGCCCCTGCCTACAGGGACTAATTCCTAGACATGCTCCCAGTAGAATTCTCGAAAGTGACCAACATTTGGATGTTTGCAATAATATGGTGATTTTAGCTTGCAACACTGCATGACAAATGTAGGGATTTAGGATTTAGATTTCTGGACTTTCACAGCATCTAAGGCCATTTAGCTCTTCACGATTTCAGAGATGACGTCCCTCGGCGAGCACACAATCCGGGGAAAGGGAAGGAAGAAATGATTGGGAAAGGAAGGAAGCGGCCTGGGACCTATAAGTAAGGTACCACCCCGGCATGTGCCTGGTGTGAATGAGGAAAACCTCATTCAGGGTGGCTGGCTTGAAAAAGCGTGTTACACTTTTTCAACCGAGTGACCCCACTGAGAGTCGAACCCGGGACCGCTCGCACCTGGGATTTTTCGTTTTCTATGTAGATTTGAAGCACGTAATAATCTGACGTGGTACAATTTGAAAAAGTACAATTAATGTTGGTTTAGCAACATTGTTAACCTTGAGGAATCACAGATTATGCCAACCAATGTCCCCCTGCCGATACTTGCACTATAAGTTATAAAATTATCATTTTTTGTCGATTAGATCAAAAGTCTCAAGATAAATGGCCCATTATATATATATATATATATATATATATATATACAGTATATATATAGTATATAGGCCCATAAGGTGTACTTTCTGGCGCAGGTTGATCCAGAAATAAGGTTCCCATCAATTTTACAAATAGACAACATTGTTTATTCTCATAGCAATATGCATCGTTGGAAAGAAGACACTTTGCTCTATTTTTCGACATAATCGCCATCTTTTTCTACGCATTTTTGTAGACGGTGCTCCAATTTTGCATCCTAATGTCGTATAACTCCGCCGCCAACCCGCTGAGGAAGCGTTTCACATCGTTTTTGACTTCTCGTCGCTCCGAAAGCGTTGGTCACTCAAGTGTTCCTTTAACTTCGGGAACAAGTGATAATCGCTAGGCGTGAGGTCCGGACTGTACGGTGGGTGGGGCATGACAGTCCACCCAAAGTGACTGTCTTCCACTCCGTTCTTCATCGTGGGAGTCCTTTCGACCGGCACTAAACTCCCTGCACCACTTTCGGACGTGTCGAACGGACATACACTAATCGCCATCCACCTCTGTCAACTAACGATGAATATACACGGGTGGTCCCTTTGGCGTGCAAAAAGCGAATTATGGAATGAATCTCGCACTTGACGGCAGCAACAATGGGTACCACCATTTCGCACTGCTGCCGAGCCAAGACTGAGCGGCGCAGCGAAGCGCGGTCCAGCGGAATCGAAAGTGGGGAACAGCCGCGCACAGTGGTGTTGCTGGATTTCGACTCGCACTTTCCCGTGCGGCTGGAACTCTTTGAGAACCTTATTTCTGGATTAACCCTCGTATTATCTCGGCTATGGCTATACGAGGATGCGTTACCCTCCGCAGCGAACGCGACCTAAGTGGGAAGTTCTTGTGAGAAGACATGAAAGTCTTGCTAAAAATCCCCTTGCCTGGCAACACGTCTTTCCTTTTTTCTTTCCTTTAGACATCTACTGATTCCGAAACAGCAGGCGGTCTATTCTTCCGAAAGAACCCGACATATTCTGCGCGTTTTTATTCCTTTCGCGTTTGCAGCACATTGTAATTAGCCACCCACATTTAAATACATGGTCAGCGTATTCCATGTGTACAAATGAGCCATAAAAATGTGTTGCGAACGCAATGAGTAGCCGTGCACTAACTCAGAACATTTCGGCCTCTCGCAAAGCTTTCCTCCGAAATTTGCGGCTCTCCCAAATAAATAATTCTCCCGTTAAGATCACTTCCGAAACTTTCGTTAAATTTAAAAATAAGTAAATAAACATACATTTGAATCAGGTTTTGTAAGAACAGTAATCAAAATCTGCATTAACAACGAATAACGTTCATAAGACCTAAACGGCACAAGACCTAGTATTTAGTTCTTGTGTCTGTTCCATTTACTTGCTTTAGTTCTGAAATTTGCCACCACCATATAGAACTGTGATACTGTAATAGTTACCATACGGCAATGGCTATGTTCATAATACTTAAAAATATTATTATCCTACAGTTGTATATGAATTATACAAACTAACTTATTCCATTCTAAGAATGAATGAAGACTGTTTTTTTTTTTTTTCTTTTTCTATATTCACCCCAGCTAGCGCCAAGTAGGCATTGTAGTCGACAAAACCGTGTGCCTCATTTTTCTCAGTAGATCCGGGTTCGATTCCACATTAAGCTGTAGGTCCACGTCACATATAGTATCGCTGCTGAAAGGCACGCTAAAATCAAATCAATCGTTTTTCTCAATAATTTTCCGTTTCCTCCTACACTCTTCATTGGACTATTTCGTTTATCATCATCACCACTGTCTCTCTTAGTTTCGGACTATATTCGTGGGACATTTAAAAAAAAGAAAGAGAAACATTAGCAAACAGTGCTGCAAAACAAATCAAACACGATAAACGGTCATTTAAACAGGAAACATTTTTATAATTGTAACAGCCGTTGGATATTTTATTTTCAGTAAATTGGAATATTTCTTTCGTTCCTGAGAGCATTACGTGAAAAGACTGAAGTTATAAGCGGCCATAAATCGAAAAGGGGCCAACGAGGTGTGTTAGTAGTTATCGAAAGTACCGTAGTATTTATTAACTGTACGAAATATGAGAAATGTTTCTAGATAGCACATGAATGTTTCCTATCTACACCATATTGAAAAATTGATGTTGGCATTTGCATTTCACGTTCATGAAACAGAATTTAAGTTAAATAGTTGCATATATAGATCAATACCGTAAGAATAATATTTTATAGAGTATAAATGCAGAATAACAATATTTTATCAAGATAACTTGAGTTAAGTTACATAAAACATTTTCACAGTATCAGTGGCGGCGTAAGGGCGGGGCGAGCGGTGCCACCGCCCCGGGCCCCCCTTTGTAGAGGCCCCCGGACGGTAGCTAAAAAAATACTAAAGAATCTTGTTAGCATGAGCCTTATAAGGGCCATCAAGATTTATATTCCACACCTTTCTAAAAGTAAACGCAATTAATTGTCAATCAATATTACACCAAATAACAGATGAAACAACAGAAATACCTGTCTAATAAAACTAATCAGTGCCGGATTTCCGTATAAGCTAAACAAACTATAGGTTAGAGCCTCACTCTCTTGGGGACCTACAAAGAAATTTAAAGAAAAAACTGAAGGTAGATTAAAATCAAATAAAATAGTCTCATTATCTTGGGGGGGGGGGGGCGAAGAAATTTAAAGGAAAAGGATAACTGTAGGTGAAAAACTACAAACGTTCCACTCTCTTTGGGCCCCAAAGAAATTTAAAGAAAATAGCTGAATGTAGATTACAATATAATAAAAATAAAGGAGAAATCGAAATGTTTTGTGCTGTTTACATTCTAAGGTCTTATGATGCAAGTAATTGGGCCCGTCTGCTAACCTGCTTCCTAAAATATCACTGTTATATATATATATATATATATATATATATATATATATATATATATATATATATATATATATATATATATATATATAATTATAGATTTATTTATCAGTTCAAGGGAAAGGAGCAAAGAAGAGATCAACGTACATAATGCTTTATTAGGGTACTAGCATTCAGTTCCTAACTAAAAAGCTCTTTGGTGCAGACGCTGCAGTCACTGATTCACTTTGTTTTCCTTCCTTCTGCTTTTTTTTCTTCTTTCTTTTATCCTTCACAAGTCGAATTTTTAGCGAGTGAACCCCTTTTGCTTAGCTGGTTTCCACTTCTTTGCTCTTGTATTTTGGCGTATGAATTTACATTTCAGTCCACAAATTTAGAGAAAAGAAAATGTTCAATAAGAAACCAAGTGTTCAAATATTCAAAAGAAAAAAAAAACTATTTTACTTTACCAACTTTGTGCAGCAGTTAAATGGTGAGAGCGAGGAAAGGCTATAAACATGTTGCTCTGATTTGGCTTTGATCTACCTGAATGACCTGGATGGCGTAGAATTATTTCAGGATTGTAAGGATATAATCCGTTCACTAAGGTGTGCTCAGAAAGCTGAAGAACAACTTGACTTTTCCCCACAATTCATCTGACATATGTTTCTTCAATGTGGATTGAAGCTTTTAAAAGTTTGGCAACCGTTCTTCATATTTTGATGACATTGCCCGTATCTGTCGCATCATATGAAAGGTCTTGCAGTAAAATGAAGCTGATAAAATCATACTTGCTCTCCACAGTGAGTCAGGAAAGACTCACGAATCTGGTCATTCTTTCTATCGAAAATGAAATAGCATCTACTTTGGATTTTTATAGTATAGTTGAGAATTTCACACCTATCAAAGCATGAAAGGTAGCATTCTGGATGCTGGTGGAACATAGGCTAATAAAGTAGTGGAACTATCGTCGAAAGTAGTTTCATGTTTCAATTCAAGACAATAAAATTACAAAAGTGCCAAAAGAATAAAAAGCCGTCAAGATCTGTCAATTGACTGGTGATGGATGATAATGAAAAGTAGGATGGTACGGTACAACCCGTAGTAGGGTTCTGTGCTCGCATATTTAATCTATGATACCCCAATTATTCAATACATTCAGGATTTTTTGTTATAATATTTTCTAATACTGTGTTAGTAATTGGTAATGGAAACAGTTATAAGTGACAGAATATAAATTTGACTGAATTATTAAATACAAAATAATGTAATCATAAAACAAGTGTGAAATCTAAAAATTATAACAAAGAAGAATTTTAGGAATGATCAAAAAAATGCATCAAAAGATTGCGATCTTGGCCAACATTTAGTTTTTAGATCAGGAGCCACAAAATTTTTGAACGGCCTCTAAATCGAGTTTTCATATTTTTTCGAAATTCGCATATCATACTGAGTTAAGTGATAGTTTGGGTTAGGCTACACTATATGTAGTTCTCCAGATATAAGGCGTACAAGAAACTTTTTTATTGAAATATATAGGGTCTTTTGATGTATTTTTGCATAATGCACAACAAATATTTTGAACGGCCCCTAAATTCAGTTTTCGTATTTTTTCGGAGTAAGCACATCATACAGAGTTAAGTGATAGTTTGGGTTAGGCCACACTATATGTAGTTCTCCAGATAAGGCCTACAAGAAAATTTTTGACTGAAATATACTATATTGGATCTTTTGATCCAAAAAGAGAAGCAGGAGAGAAACATTCTAGTGTTTAGCTATTCATTGATATTTCGGCGAAAGCAGTGGAACTAAATAGACTGTATATCATCATTGGAGAGGAACCTAGTAAAAGATAAATGAAGAAGACACGCAGGAGAGAAATCTATTCTAGCCATTATTTACAGATAGTCCGGTATAAAAAAAAAAAAAAAAAAAAAAGTAAGTAAGTATCGTGTATGATCACTGGAGAGAAACTGAATATTAAAGTGAATGGGGCTAATCGTAGGAGAAAAATCTAATCAAATAAAACCGATGTAGCGTAAACTCAGACAGGTGAGAAACCATTAATAAACTTAGCCAAACAAGAAATTTCACAGAAAAACACCAAAGGCGAGAACCGAACAAGAAAATTCTAGTAAACTTAGAGCTTACATTTAGAAATCGCATCGGTTATATTATTATTTGCAGGTTTTTTTTTTTTTTTTCAATATCAGCTCATTGTTACATTTTGTACGTATTTGTTTCTAAATGTATTATTACGAGCATTACTTCCACTATTCCATCTAATTACAGTACACTTTTAAACTAGAATAGTATAATTTAGTGTAGGATAAATTCTGGATTATTTGTTGTTACGTTTTGTTTGTTCTTAAGATTATTATTTCTGTTGTAGTTTCCGTTACACTTGTACCTCTAACCCTTTTCTATCGTGTCCTTTGTTTAAAAATGAATAAAAAAGAAAAAATATGCAATGATAGTCCTGGTCCGGTTTATTTTTAGATACCATCCTAAAGGCGGTTCTGAGCATTAAAAAATAGACAGGGATGCTGAATGTCACCCCCCATGTATTTAATAAATCCTAAATTAAGATGATTTAAACAAACATACTAATGGGAAAGGGGGAGGAGGAGTAAACAGAGAGAATGGTTATGGAAATGAATGTCAAAAATAGCAGTGTATAAATCATGATTGTTCGAGAAGGGGCCCCGATCAACTTCACTGGTCCCGGGCCCCAGTTTGCCTTACGCCGCCACTGCACAGTATGTCGTTCTCCTAGGTAGTAGCGAATACAATTCTCTGCTTTTTATTTTATTTATTTTCTCAGTTTTGTCGCGTGTGCCTATTCATTGCATAAGCGATTCATTTCAACTTGTGATATAACTAAATCTTACTTACGAAGATAACGATATGTTTTGTATGATACTGAAAATATGTTTTGTATGATATTTTTTAAATTCGTCTTAGAAACTTTTTCATAGAACGCATAAGGACCTACTACTAATAATAATCGGAAACAACCATACAAAATATTTGTGTACGGAAGTTTGTTCGCTGAATGGAACTGCATCAAAACGTGAATTGCGAATCAGTCTCATTCTACTCGAGAGGAATTAAGATAAAACATGGTGGAATTTGCTACTTAGGGTTTATGTCTTTTAGGTCTTGTGCCGTTTAGGATTAGTGCCGCATCCCCTTTCCTTCAGTGTCGAGTTTTTCGTATGGGCCCTGTCTCTACAGCCAAGTTCCTTGGGGGAATGTCAACATGGAAACAAAGTTCTTAGACATACGCCCTTTTAACCCCCATGTAGTCGGCGCCAGTGCCCCAGCAAAATTTTAAATAACGCAGCTGGTTCAATAGTAGTAAATTATTGTACCATGCTGTGATATTCTTATTCTGATCCCATCCTTCTGATGCTAAATATAAGAAAAGAAAGTGCGAATATTCCCCGACATTTTCTTAACTGTTCCTCAGAAAGAAAGGAATATCTGAAGAGGCTTTATTTAATAGACGAGTTATCACATTCTCTGTTCAGAATGACGTAACAATTTCTCAGTTGTCTTTTAGAAGATACGAGGGTCACGTGGAATGATGGGAATCCGTACTAGGTCAAGGTTGGTCACGCACCTGCGACATCAAGAAGTGCCTTCATCACGCCACACACCACGTATGCATTACGTGTTAACACGCGCTATTTACTATATTTCTTTCGCTTGTTAAATGCAACAGTAATGCCACTACTTCTTGCACTTCATTCAAAAGTAAATAGTTTAGGGTAAATGCAATAACTGGTTCCGTTTTTAATCTTTAAATTATTAATAAAACTTAAGTAAATATTTTTAGAGGAAAATGCGAGACGTTTTTCCACTTGTCTCTTTCACGTATGCATAAAATATTATGTCGCTGCAAGTCTCTGTGTCCTTGCTATTTTAACCTTTTCAGGACGAACGGCTCAACCCTTGAGCCAGCAATTCAAACCTCTCTAGCTCAGCTCCTAATTAACCTAGAGATATGATTTTGGTATGTATCTCTTCAGAAAGGATGGAACTTTCTAATCCTGTGTATATCATTCATGTAATGGGTCCCTCCGTGAAGGGGGAGGGGGGCAAAGTTGGGTGTTTATAGTGTTCCCTCTCTCCCTTCAGAATTTGGGGGGAGGTACCCCCCCTGATGGAGCTACAACGATAAAAAAAAGGGCATCCATAGAAACAAATGAACATACTAACTAGCCATATCCAGTCCATGACTTTTGGGCTTGAGAGGGGTGAATAGGAGGGGTATTGAATTTACCCTTTTTCTTATTGTATATTTTCTTATAAAGACAAAAAAAATATATTTCAAATTCGAGGAACTCTGGCAACATTGTTATTCATCGTACGCAAGAAAAAAAATCTCACATTTACGACAGATATTTGGGACAATGATACACAAAAGTCAAACCCATCGGTTCAATACAAATGGAAAAAGAAATTCAGAACCCCACACCTACGTGACACATCCTGTATATTATTCAATATCCACTGTAATGTACTCTAACGTTGACAGCCCTAGCGACATTCGTAATTATCACAGACACACAAACCATACCTCGTTGAAAACCTTATAGATTAGCCATTCCAACAATGTAACTTTTGTGTGTCTCGGGCCAAACCAGTAAAAGAAAAAGAAGACGAAAATCAAAATTTTGGGCGGAAAATCAAATTTTTCGAAATTTGTCGGACTATGGCAACTCTGTTATTTTTCGTACGCAAGGAAAAAAAATCTCACATTTAGGCCAGACATTGGGAACAACGATATAAAAAAATGAATGGTGTAAGTGCAATAGGAGTGAAGAAAAAAATTCGGAACCTCGAACCTACGTGAGTCATCCTCTATTTTTTTCGATAGATTGTGGTATACGCTAATATCGGCAGGCTTGGCCACGCTCCTAATTGTCACAAGCATATCAGCTATACCTCGTTGGAAAGCTTATAAAACAAACATTTGAACAAGGTAACTTTTGTGTGTCTCGGGCCAAACCAGTAAAAGAAGAAGACGACGAAAGTCAAAATTTTGGGTGGAAAATCAATTTTTTCGAAATTTGTCAGACTTTGGCAACGCTGTTATTTGTCGTACGCAAGGAAAAAAAATCTCACATTTACGCCAGACATTGGGAACAATGATATAAAAAAATGAATGGTCTAGGTGCAATAGGAGTGAAGAAAAAAATTCGGAACCTCGAACATACGTGAATCATCCTCTATTTTTTTCGATAGATTGTGGTATACGCTAATATCGGCAGGCTTGGCCACGCTCCTAATTGTCACAAGCATATCAGCTATACCTCGTTGGAAAGCTTATGGAACAAACATTCCAACAAGGTAACTTTTGTGTGTCTCGGGCCAAACCAGTAAAAGAAGAAGACGAAAGTCAAAATTTTGGGGGGAAATTAAAATTTTTCGAAATTTGTCGGACTATGGCAACACTGTTATTTGTCGTACGCAATGAAAATAATTCTCACATTTGCGCCAGACATTGGAAACAACGATGTAGAAAAATGAAGGGTTTAGGTGGAATAGGAGTGAAGAAAAAAATTCGGAACTCCGACCCTACGTGAATCATCCTGTATGTTTTCGAGAGATTGTGGTATAAGCTAACATTGGCAGACTTGGCCACGCTTCTAATTGTCAAAAACATATCAGCCATACCTCGTTGGAAAGCTTATAGAACAGACATTCCAACAAGATAACTTATTGAACAGACATACACACACACACACACACACACACACACAGAGAGAGAGAGAGAGAGAGAGAGAGAGAGAGAGAAAGGAAAACAGTTATCACCTCAGAACGCACCGTTCTATTTTTAGCCTGGTCAGAGTCAGCTGTAGCTATCAGTTGAATCTAAGGGTCGTAAATATGCATTTCTTTCAACTCCCTCCTTTGACAAGTTATTTAGTTTTAGAAAAAAATCTTCCTGACGAAGCAAAAGGAAAGAATAGCAATGATCTTGCGACGAACAATATTAGGTGAACCAATGCGAGTTTATTCTCTGTCGTTAGTAAGAGTGCATTCCTACTGCACTTACACGGTTTATTTTTTGCACAATTGTTCACAATAACGGGAGTAAATGTGAGAATTATTTTTCTTGCATACGACAAACAACAGTGTTGCCATAGTAAGAAATTTCGAAAAACTTGATTTTCCACCCAAAATTTTCATTTTTGTCTTCTTTTTCCTTTACTAGTTTGGCCCGACAGACACGAAAGTTATCTTGTTGGAATGTTTGTTCGATAAGCTTTCCAACGAGGTACAGCTGATATGTTTGTGACAATTAGGAGCGTGGCCAAGCCTGCCGATATTAGCGTATACCACAATCTATCGAAAAAAAAATATAGGATGATCCACGCAGATTCGGTGCTCCGAATTTTTTCCTCCATTTCTATTACACCTACACCATTAATTTTTTTATATCATTGTCCCCAATGTCTCGCGTAAATGTGAGATTTTTTTGTCTTGCGTACGAGAAATAACAGCGTTGCCATAGTACGACACATTTTTTAAAAATGGATTTTCCAACCAAAATTTTGATTTTCGTCTTCTTCTTCTTTTACTAATTTAGCCCAAGAGACACGAAACTTGCCTTGTTGGAATGTGTGTGTTATACGGATTCCAACCCGGTATAGCTGATATGTTTGTGACAATTAGGAGCGTGGCCAAGCCTGCCAATGTTAGCGTATACCACAATCTCTCGAACAAAATACAGGATGATTCACGTAGGTTCGGGGTTCCGAATTTTTTCCTCCATTCCTATTGTACCTAAAACCTTCATTTTTTAATATCATTGTTCCCAATGTCTGGCGTAAATGTAAGAATTTTTTTTCCTTGCGTACGACAGATACCAGTGTTGCCATAGTCGGACAAATTTGGAAAAAATAGATTTTTTCGCAAAAATTTTGACTTTCGTCTTCTTCTTCTTTTACTAGTTTGGTCCGAGAGACACGAAAGTTACCCTGTTGAAATGGGTGTCTCATAAGGTTTCCAACGAGGTATAGATGATATGCTTGTGACAATTAGGGGCATCACCATGCTTGCCAATGTTAGCGTATACCACAATCTATCGAAAAAATACAGGATGAATCACGTAGGCTCGGTGTTCAGAATTTTTCCCTCCATTCCTATTGAATCTAAACCCTTCATTTTTTGATATCATTGTTTCCAGTGTCTGGCGTAAATCTGAGATTTTTTTTTGCTTGCGTACGGTATATATCAGCGTTGCCACAGTCTGACAAAATCTGAAGAATTGTATTTTTGAAAAAAAAAATGATTTTCGTCTTCTTCTTCTTTTACTAATTTGGTCCGAGAGACACGAAAGTTACTTTGCTGAAATGTCTGTTCTATAAGGTTTCCAACGAGGTATGGTTTGTTTGTGTGTGACATTTAGGGGCGTCGCCAAGCCTGCCAACGTAAGGGTAGACGAAAATTTGTCGGGAAAATAGGAACAGGATGATTCACCTAGATTCTATCTTCCGATTTTTTTTTACCTAGCTATTGTACCTTTGCCCTTCATTTTTTGGTATAATTATTATCAATGTCTGGCCTACAGGTCAGAATATTTTTTCTAGCGTACGACTAGAAACAGTGTTGCCAGACTCACAAATTTCGAAAAAAATATTTTTTTCACTTTTTCTCTTTCTTTCTTCTTCTTCTTCTTCTACGGGTTGGGTACGGTAGCCTCAAAAGTTATCTTACTAGAATCTTTGTTTCATAAGCTTTCCAACAAGGTATAATTCATACCCATGGAAGAATTAGGAGGGGTGCTAGGGCCGCCAAAGTAAAGGTCTACGATTTTCTTGAAATCCCTGCCCGTCCTGAAAAGGTTAAGAATATATTTTCGTAAGAGCTCATGACGTTTCATCCTCTTATTGTTTAAAAGCGGACATAAATAAATATTCATTCATTAGTGGTTATTCAACCAAACAACGTTATAAAACTTACTGTGAATATAGCATAATCGTAGCTATACAAAAGAATAAATAAAGCTGAAATTTTGTATGATCCAAATGTTGACAGAAGAAATTGTTCGATACCCTGTATGATCTCTAGTTTACTAGTGTGACAATATATATATTTTTTTAATAGCATTAAGTCAGATTATTACATATTTCAATATACTAATATTTATTATTGTGTTACGATGCAAAATATTCAAAACAATATTACAAATATCCAAATTTTGGACTCTTCTACAACAGTAATAAAGCAACTGTGACAAATGGGGTAACGCACATTCAAAGTATATTAGTGTCGTATACTAAAGTACATTTGCAACCTATGTTTCTTCCAGACATGTTTTTGGGGCCACAACCCTCTTCTTCCCCGAGCTCTGAGAGTACCCTCCCAGGGATCCAAAAATACGTCTATAATATGATAAATAGTACCGTGTGAAGATAATATATGCCTCTCCGAATACTAAGTGTGCCCCCCGGAACATTTTTTCTAAAAAACAGTTTGCAACACTGGTTAAAATTATGACTGCAAGAACGTTCAAATTACAACTATCGAAAACTATTCCTGTTACACATTATAGAACCAAAAGAATGCAACAATCATTATATAAATTTGTCATAAATACGGTACGTCATATTAATCAGTATCTCTATTCATTTTTTTTTTTTTTTTTTCATATTTCCGGAACAGTTTGAGATTTCAAGTTGCCACAAAAGGCATTATGATCTTTATGTCTATTGAAAATAATCTACCTCGTACATAAGCAGTTTCTCGAAAAAAAGCCTTTCGAAAACAGTTAAATTTTCAATCCCTTGTATCTTTGTTCCTATTTATTTGAACTATGTCATATAACCCTAATAGTCGATACTAGATACTCTGGATGTAAACTCCCACGTTGTGTTATTCATATTGTAGAGGCCTCTAAAATTCGGAAGTTTGTGATACTGTAGCATCCTTAGATTGAAACACTGATAAAATAGTCATATTTTATGTTTCAATTTAATCGTAGTATTGTGTGTTTCAGTTTAACATGTAGATTTGAAATATATAGTAACTGGTCATAGTGAATTTAAAAAATAACTCAATGTGGGTTGGTAACACTGTTAACCTAGTGGTATTGCAGAATTGCCCAGCTATTTCCTCTTGTCAACATTTAGGTCGTACAAATTATCATGGTTTGTGTATCTATTAGTTTAAAAGTTACAAGGGCATTTCAAGGTAAATGCTACACTAAATAAAAATTTCATTTTCCGGATTTTTCTAAATTCCGGAATTGTTCCGAAATCCGGATTTTTATGAATTCCGGAACTGACCATGAGAATGTATGAGTACTTTTAAAATTTTGCAGTCGATTTTGCTGCGTCCCTTGACATCAACATTAGAGTCTTCCCCTCAACACACGAAAGACATTCTATCATGATTATCCATGACAGATTTTTTTTTTTTTTTTTTTTTGTGAGTAATGACAATAAATATTAATAGTTTAGTTTTAAAATTAAAACCAGAACAAGCAAAAAAAAAAAAAAAAAAAAAAAGAAAGAAAGAAAGAAAACTACAGTCCCCCCTCCCACAAGCCGCCATTGCCATTTATCGTGTGAATCAGACTGCGCTCTTAGACATTTTAAAGTGTGAAGGCTCCTACTTCATCGCACGCTATTAAAAACCTCAGGTGGCGAGCAGCCTTGGAATAACATGGACTACCCATTGCACTCGAACTTTCTCTATAAATTTATTAGAAATATTAGACATTACGAAATAGTGATCTCGTCTTTGAGGACACCAACCACTCCCTCCATTAATACAGGATCAAGTCAGGTCTACAATTGATATTCTTTTCACATCAAAAGCATATCTCATGAACTTGAACTGAAAAAAAAAGATATATATATATACAGTTGGCATACGCATTCTCAAACAGTTCTGAAAATTACATTAAGAAACTAACTTTGTTCTATTTATGTTCATTTTCCGTTAAAAAGAAAAATAAATCCATTCCTCATTCTTTCAAAAAATAATTCGTTCCAACTGTGCATTTTTAACGTTCATTAAAAAAAAAAATAGAGTAACACATTTAGAAAGAACTGAAGGTAATTACCCCTCGGTTCTTGTAAAGGCATACAGTGGTGCCCTCCCCCCCTCATGTCCATGACGCATCCCCCCTCAATTGTCTATCCGTAGGTGTTCTTCCATGAAAAAAAACTTTTCGATTAATTTTTACACCCCCTCAAACATATTTATATAGATTTTTAACTCCCCCCAAATATTTCAATGACGCAGTTTGTGTCATAGCCCCCCCCCCCTTGTGGGCACCCCTGAAGGCATATGTGAAACACTAGCAGATTCTAAAGAATCATTTGGATGGGGTGGATCGATTCAAGCTTAAAACGAGATTTATATCAAGTCAATAAAACAGTGCTATATTCTCTTTATAGTCCTATACAATAGTAGCCTTTGGAGGGGCTGTCCCCCTCTCCATAGCCCTCCCCGTGGATCCGCCAGTGATGTGAAGATCAGGGAAGATTTCTAGTGTTGTTAAGTATTCCGTAACATAGTTACGGATTATTCAGTCATCTAAAACTCAAGTTGAATAAATTCAAAAATAAATGCACATACCAAACGAGGCATTTAAAAAAAAAAAAAAAAAAAAAAAAAAAACAAGAAAATGATAGAAAGAGGAATTTATTGTAATTGATATACAAGTGATATTTTTCAACGTAGTCACTATGAATCTTCAGGCATTTCGATAGCGTGGCACAAGCTTCTGTAATACCCTCCGAGTAAAAATATGACGCCTGAGAGTGCATCCAGTCTATTTTTTTTATAGAAATGTCGTCTCGAGTACTTCACTGTCGTTGAAACGCTTAGATCCAAGCCACTTTTCGGGTGAAGAAAAAGAAAGAAATTGCTGGGTGCAAGATCACAGCTGTAAGGGGGATAGCTGTATAGTTCCCATAGAAATCTTTAAATTGTCTCAATAGTATGAGCAGATGTGTGCGGGCGAGCGCTGTAATGGATCAGAATTCCAGAGAATAGCATTCCTCTTCGCCGATTTTGGATGGCAAGGTGCAGATCATTCAGTGTTTGGCATCACACACCTGCTGTAATTGTTCGTCCTGGTTCTAAGAATACCACAAGAATCACCTTTTGGTTCCAAAACACGGTTGCCATGATTCTGTGAACTGAAGATCGTGTTTGAAATTCTTAGTTTTAGGAGAATCAGAGTGCCGCCACTACATTGACTGCTCCTTTGATTCCCCACTGGCGTACCATATCGAGGTTTGATTCCTTGTCATTGTGAAAAAAGGAGGTGGTCATACCTATTTTCCTCCTAGCGGGCCAGGAAGTCACGTGCAGCTAAAGCAGACAAATCATGAATGAAACTAAATAATTACGAAAGAATTGGTAGAACAAAAATGTGGGAGAACACCGGAGAATCTCGAGAAACTCCAGGGACACTATGTCCTCCACCACAAATTTCTCTGGTTTCAGATCGAACCAGGGACCCTTCACAACAGAGATGAGTGCTCTAAAACTTAGCTCCGTCGTAGCTAAGCGATTAGCATACGCGCATTTGGCGTAGAAAAACCAGGTTCGATTCTCAGAGGGACCTTGCGTGGTTCGGATTTCACGTTAATCAGTAGATGCAGCCTCGCTGCTGACCAGGACGTTAAACTCAACGCTCTACAACTTTTTTTTTTAAATCCTGGCTCTCAGTTTTTTTTTCAGACTTCTAGAACTGCCAGGTTCGATGACGATACGAACACAAACTCTGAAGCCACTTTAAAATCCGACCATGTTCTACAGCGGAACTCGAACCTCACATGGTTATCGCCTAATAATCATCAGTCTAATGCCTCAAACCGCTCGACTACACTCACCAGCTATTATGAAACAAAAGGTGTGGATGTGATACCGTCCCCCTCCTCCCAATGTTATTGCGTTACAATTATGTTCTTTTGTATAGCATTATGCAACACACTAGTTTATTAAGTTTCAGCTACAAAATAAACAGTTTTGTTTTAACCTTTATTTTACAATGTTCTTTTTACTGTTCAGTCATTAATCTATTCCAAACACTGGTGGATCTAGCCCGGGGTTGGGGCTACCTCCCCCCAGTTTTTCGAGTAACAAAAATAATTTTAGCTATTATTTATATATTTTTGGAAGTTTACTATAAACTCATGATATACCTATCAGTCTGGGTTCAGGTTGACCCCCCAGTTTTTGCCTTCTATATCCGCCACTGATTCCAAAATATGTTTTTGCTAAGTTTACTGCTATCCTACTTTTAGCTGTTAAAACTATGGCCCCTTTTAAACCCTAGCGTCTCCTGATAACACCAAGCAATATCAGATATAGACCATAGAACAGGCCATCGCGAAGAGGGAAACAATCAGTCAGTGGTTGAGTTAGCACCGTTTATTCGCAGGGTCATATATTCGATTTTCGGTATTATTTAAAATTTAACGCCCGTTTTCAGAACAAAGGCTATATGAGACGTGGGCCTACAGGGATCTGAACCACACGACTCTCACCGCCCAGGGCGACGTGTCATAAATAAATATAATGTAAACGTATTTTCTCATCATTTTCCAATTATTTATCTTCAGTAGTGGTGCCATGAAAAGAAAGGTCCCCAGCCAGTAAGTTTGTGGTGGACAACATCGTGTCAGTTTTTTTTCGGGTAATCCAGTTTCCTTTTACTTTCTCATTCCACCAATTCTTCCATAATCATTCATTTACATTTACCTTAATTTTCGTCTCCCTTGGTATAAAGGGCATAAACGTCGGACGTTAAAACTGCAAGATTTCTTGCTACTTATACAGAATTTTGTAAATAAAAATGTAAGGTGTCTCCAAGACAGATCACACATCTATAGCAGGACGCAAAATTACCGGTCGCCATTGGAGACTAGAAATTTAAAGCTGGCGACCAGTGTTCTGTAGGAATTGTTTCCGTCTAAACTCACAGGGCTGCGCAGTTTCTGTTTCACACCAAAATAATTGTCACTGAGTGGAAGAAAACATTGAAAATGGAGTTTTCATAACGTTGTAATTCGCTCCCCCCTCCCTTTCCCACCTTCAATCGAAAGATAAAATATATTTTATAACGTGTATATGAATTGTCCAATTCAATATTGGTTATCCTATATCTACTTGTCTGTTTTTTAAACGTTATGCTCTGATGTAATCTCTTTCTTTGTCAAACCGAAGGTCATGGGGAAGGGCCCTCTCATAATTTGTACGTTAGAAATACTCGCGATCTTCAATTTTGGATTGGCGACTGCGTCTGACTTTGAAATTTTGAGCCTTGTCTATAGTATACGTATCACTGGTTCGATTCAAGTTCATAGAAAAGGCCACTAGGAAAAACCTATTCCCCCAACCATTTTTCCATTTACCTCCAAATTATGCCAAACAATTTGCTGCACTGTACTTTGACCTACTGCTGCATGAAGGCCTGGTTTAATTCCAAGCTAGCGGCGTACACAGAAGTTTTGTTACGGGAGGGGAAGTTCAAATAATTTCAGTTGTTAGTATATATATATACCTTAATAGGTAAGGTAAAAGTTTATATTTGCACATTTGCTCAAGGGAGTTAAAACTTCGAAACCCCCTTGCTTAAGCCAACGCTTCAGGGTATGTGAATTTATTAATAGAAGAATATTGCCTTCCCTTTTCAAAGAAGCAAGAACTAAAATCCACATGATCATACTGTGGTGTACGTAAGGGAGGTTTCGGGGTTTCAACTCCTCCCCCGCCTTGAGCAAGATATGGAAATATATATATAAGGTATGTAGACAAACACCGTAAATTAGCCTATATTAAATTGGGAGCTTGAAGCTCCTCCTTGATGAATTTCTGCGTACGCCACTGTGACCATATAGGCCTATACTAACACATTTCTGTTTACTTCTTTGAATTTCGTGCGCAATGAACAAATTATAAAAACCACAAACAGCATTCGTTGAGTCCTTTAGATGTTAACGTGAGGATAACAGTGATTTTCAGCTGCGCAAGAACTAAGTTTAGAATTGATGGAGAAAGAGTGTTGGTTTATTTGGAATATAGCATTCCGTTCAGCAGCGAGGGTGTATGAGACGTAGTCCTACAGCTTTATGTGGAAACCGAGAACTACATGAGCTCCTACCGGGAATCCAACACAGGTTTCCTGCGCCAAAGGCGCGTGCGCTAACTTTATAGCCACGAGGAAAGGGAGAGTTAGCACCCAGGTCTTAGTTTCCACTGAACTTTGGTTCACAGTTTATTATTGATTACATGCTTAATTTTGCCTTGTATAAAAGTAAGGTCATTGCTCGCATAGACGTGCTCACCGCTTCCAATAAGACTAATGTCTTGAAGTTAAGCTTTCCTTTTTAGCACCGAGGATACAGGCCCGTAGCCAGCCCCAAAATTTAGGGGGGGCAGCTGAAGTTAGGGGGGCCCGATCCAACCATATGATAGTTCATTTGCAAGCCTACTGTAAAACTTTTAGGGGGCCAGCAAAAATTTAGGGGGGGGGGCGACGGGCCTGTGAGGATATACGGTGCGTGAGAGATTACAACGTAACATGAAATCCGAACAATCCTGATTCAATCAAATTTTAATGTCCTCCTATCAGGAGTAGAACCTGGGACCACGTGCACTAAAAACGCACTTGCTACCCACTAGACCAGTGGGGCTAAAGAGAGCAACTGATGATACATCAATATATCACTGTTATTTAAATTCGTTCGAGTCCCGCTCAAGTCGATCTGTTCATTTTATCAAGGCCTATTCAGTTTCCTCTTTTCAATGTGCATGCTTGTATATTATTTCTTACACGTATATGTGCCTGTTTCATACATATTCTTTCTTAACGCATGTCAAGCTTCTAAAACCCATGTTAATGACAATAAATTACACACATAAAAGAGCGAAACACGGAGCACCGAACATACATATCAGCACGCACTATGACATGCAACTATTGAATTTTGTAGTAAGTCCGCCTGACGCGTGGAGGCTCCACTAATACCCGGCGTTATACTTCACTTGACATGTTTCGTTTAGTAATTTGTATACCACTGAATAACATAACGAGCATGCATCATGGAAACAAAAAAGTTATTGACTTACTGCTGCGACATCTTGGTTGCTTTGACAAAGCTTCTGCACCCGTGCTTGAATCTGCTCACAGAAACCACCTGCGAATAATGAGCACTCAGCAACACACGAATTCTCCCGGCAGATGTCAGACAAGTACCCGCAGTATTCAACGTCGTGAATGTTGCCTTGCACTCGTGTCGCCTAACTACTTCCGAGCAGAGTCAAGTCAAAAGAAACTTGTAATGCGACGGTGTCAAATCAGAGAACACTTAGAGATAAGAATTATCGAAAAAGAAATAAGTTAATCCCCCGAATTGCGATCTCGCTCGCTTGGCAACGTTGAAAACTATGTTTAGATAGCTCTGTAGTAGTAGTGTATTATAATTCTCAAGGATATGGGAATGTGATTTCTGTATGCTTTCATGTTTTCTTGCGCGTGAAGTGACACACCCCCTTTTGTGGCTAAGGAAAAGGCGAGAGAGGTTTTTTTCGCTCTTCTTGATCGATCACATGCCTTGAAGTCAATCGAGGCCGGTGAACGTGTGGATTGAAATTGTATTTCACATCCAATATAGTTTATTTCCCCAGAAAATTGAATAAAAGCGATTGACGTAATTTCTTAGTCTCCATTAGTTCCTTGTGGGTAGATGGTTCGCTATGATGCGCGCCGACTACATGGGTGCTTCGGTTCGGAGCTCCGACATCCACACAAGTAATCATGCGGGTGCGCCGCACCCATAAGATTTTTAATTTAGACCCGGGTTTGAATTTGTTTCTCTTGCGTTTAAGTCAGCCGTGTTACCGACTCGGCTACGGCAACCCAACTTATCCTTATAGTACCGATGTATTTTACTTTATGAAGCACCAAGGTCGGT
The DNA here is from genome assembly GCF_964235325.1 of Thermobia domestica. NCBI lineage: Eukaryota > Metazoa > Arthropoda > Insecta > Zygentoma > Lepismatidae > Thermobia > Thermobia domestica. The sequence goes on along the minus strand of NC_137466.1, from coordinate 130,157,144 downwards.
ATCAAAGGGAGGTCTAGGGGGGCCGCCCCCCTAAACTTTTGCTGACCCCCTTAAAATTTTCATGGTAGGCTTGCAAATGAACTATAATATGGTGATGAAATATAATGGGGTTGGATCGGGCCCCCCCTAACTTCAGCCGGGCCTCCCCTACATTTTTGGACTGGCTACCGGCTTGAGCACAACCCTTTATGACAGTGTTCATAAAAGATTTGAACTAAAAATAAATCACTCAAACAGGCCTATCGAGACTTTCCTGAAAAAAATATAGGCTTACATGTCCCGCCATTGATATGCACCGACATAAATTTTGGAAAGTCGGTGCCGTTGTTTGCTATTCAATCTCAAATACGTGGCGTAGGGGACACCCAGGTTCATGATTCCTAATGGGGTTTCGGGGTTCAACCTCCCCACCCACTTCAGCAAGATATGAAAAAATAAACATTTACTAGCCCTATCTTAAGATACACACACAAAAATTAAGCTTGTCCTTTAATATATATATATATATATATATATATATATATATATATATATATATATATATATATATATATATATATATATATATATATATATATATATATTGAGTAATTAAATCTCCCGTGATGAAAATCTGCGTACACCACTGGATACAGCTAGCCACTAGTTTACTTACTGATTGCATATGAAATCCATGTTATTTACATATAAATTGCAATAATTCATTTGCGAACTTCTGGCAACAATGCCAATAAGTTTTTGATAGCGGAATTTCCTTCCAAGAAGAAAATTAAGTGAGAAAATTTCCCCCAACTTCTTTCAAGATCTCGCACCCTGCATACACCACGTCTCGAAAATTTCGGTGTTGAAAAGGACCGTCAGAACTCCCAGCAAGCAAATAGTATATAATAGGAACGTTTTTTTTCTTTTCCTTTAAGGGGGCGAAAGATCAATATACAAACGAAGTCGCGAATATATACATCTTGATACACGGGACTATAATACTTCGGCACGTATCCAGAAATTTTCAATGGGGGGGGGCGGAAAATTTTAGGGTAAAACTGAATACAACATATGCCTATTTTGTATTGAACTTGAATCCAGATATGCAAGTATGGCTATTACACACACACACACACACACACACACACATATATATATATATATATATATATATATATATATATATATATATATATATATATATATATATATATTAACAAATATGTGCAGGAGAAAAGTGCCAATAGCAGAGGGAGCCAAATTGAGTCGGGCTTTAAACGATCTTGCATCGTTTGGCCTAATCCTCGTTTCGCCTAACCAATTATCTGACACTTTTATGACAGATAAAAGATAAGCTTTATGTCCGCCATTTTAGGCGAAATAAGGATACTCGTTTGGCCTAATCCTCGTTTTGCCTAAAATGGTGGACTATAAAAAAATCGTGAAGATAAAACTGGAGGGAATTTTTTTCGAAAAAAATATTCCCTACTATGTGAAGAACTGAGAAATACAAATTAGTTTTCCCATAACTAATTTGTAATAGGCCTATTTGCTTTCGGAAAAGTGTTTCGACAATTGCACAGTTATCGACAATTGTACAGAGTGTAAAGTGGCTATATTTGAGATGAGAGAAAAACAACAAGTTCAACCTGTTAATTTTGTATAAAGTTGAGTGCTGTTCAAAAGTAACTTTTAGTTTGCAGTTTGTTTCCAAATATCTGATATTGTCAAATGGTACTGCTAATCGGTATGTTAAAGGAAATATAGTTTGTGTGTTTCTTTTTATGATGCAAAAGTTATTTTATCGTAGGTTTTGCTGATCTTTCAGAGGATTTCATTCCAGTATCAATGCTTTTTGAAACTGTTAATGTATTGTAAGGGATCCTATTGTGATTGTATTGTAATTATAATTCGTATGAAATGTGTAAATATTTCGAGCTAGATCTGACAAAAGATCCCTAAATTTGCTCATAACTTAACAATGGACAACTGTGATCGAAATGAGAAATTTGTGACAAATCGCTCTGCTGACAAATTGCTCTTTGGATAATTCCACAATTCAAACATCTCAATGTGTTACTGACAAAGAAAGAAGAAAAATATATTTCATTTCTTATTATTACTTTTGAAATTACAACTTTTGAGTCGAATTTCCACTCGTTTCACATAATATCGGGAATGTCCATAGCATAAGTCTCTGAGGTGCACAATGAGATTGAAATCTGGGCTTCTCGGTGGTTGTTTCAGCAGGAAGAAGTTGAATGCTCCTCCAAACAGATGGTGGCCAACCGGGATCTGTTACGAAGGTGGTTGTTCTGCTGGTACACTCCATTTCCACTCGTATGACAGAAATAAAGATATAGTTGACTCTGGGGATCTTCGTACTTCGATACAATACGAGTGAATAGTAGGTACCAAAGGTCCAAAACATTGCTTACAGAAAAACACACTATAAATCAACATGGTCTCCGTTATCTTATACAATTTCAACCTGACATGATTTCGTTGGGCTGGCACCAAATTATAGATCACTATCGGCGTGATGAGATTGAAATCGAGACCCATCGCACCAGGGATTGCTGGTTTAAACTAGCTGTTAAAAGAAATCTAATTTAAACCAAAACACGAAAAAATTTCGTAAAAGTGCTAAGTGCTCGTAAAATCTTGATGAACACACATTTATGGGTTATCACGTTTCACTCCCGTATATTATTCGTATTATATTCAGACCTAAATTTCCCATTCATTACTCAAAAAGATTATACTACAAAAGCAACTTTTTATTTTTTTATAAGTTTATGAATGCTTCTTTTGTGACTTTTTAAATAGTTTGTTATTATTGTTATGCAATTTCAATCAAAGCAAAATTCTAAATATTGTTTCGTTTTAATAATGTTTACTATTGATAAAATACATCGAAATGCCGTAATGTTGTGTGTAAGGGGGGAGGGCGCATACAAACACCACGAGAAGCATTTATTGAAATCAGAAGTATCTTTGGTATCTATTTATGGTATGGTATAAATGGGTCAGAACCAAAGTGGACTCAAATAATTCGTATCTTTATTCACTTTTCTTACTGATATGAAAATTAAGTCTATTTCTTCTTCTTCTCGTTGTATTTCTTTATATTTGACTAATAAAAGTCGTAGTGAACTAACTTGGACTAAATTCGTTCTTCTGTACTCTGCAACATTTTGAAATCGTCCATATTTAATTGTGTATAATGGTTTCACTTGTGCAACTGGTTATCTTTTTGTCCTTCTGAAATGACTCTTGACAGTTACATTAACAAGTATCTAAAGATCAGCACAACGTATTTTTACCAGGAGTCCTTCATAAGTGAGTCGGCAGACATCGCATTTGTGGTCAATTAGTCCCGGTTTCGAGTTCAAATGGAGGACAATTTCTCTCGGATGTAAGCCGAGAAGCGGTTCGATTCCGCTTTAAGCTTATGTGACCTCTTCCAGCATAACCAGGTTGTTGCACAATAACACCAAGATGAAACAAACTTATTTCTCTCCATATGTGATATAAATACATACAGCAAATTATTTAAACAAGAAACCTGGTTTAAACCCAAAAAATACCGGGTTTAAACAAAAAAAGGGTTTATTGTTTGTTTTTTTTAAATAACATGGTTTTTGCCAACCCTGCATCGCACCATGCTACTCGTTTCTATGGTCCAGTCACGGCATTCTGTTGCCAGTGTAAAACATTAACCGTAGTGACATATAATGACAAGTAGTAACCTCGTGGGTTATCGGCTTCTGAAGTGCATACGATGAAGCGAACGTTGTCTACTAACTATCCGGCTGAACCCCTTATTCAGTTGGGTGGCCGTCTTGGCTAAGGTTTACTGATGTTCGGTGCAGTGAGCAAAGTTATGAAAACATTTATACCTTGTTCTCTCGCATGAGAGTTTCTTTTCACACTGTTAAATTACTGTAGATTTCCAAATTATGCAGATTTAATATTGAAACCGGAAATATATCTATAACTCACAGCAGGAATAGAGTGATAGTGTGAGATATGCAACCTTTTTATCGGAAGCTGAATTCTCATCAAAAACGATTTCTCATTATCTCTTACGATTTTAAATATTTAGGAATCAATATTGAAACCGAAAGTTGTACTAGTTCTTACTTTAATAGAAGACTCAAGCTGAGATGAAATCTATTCTTAAGATTTGGAATCCATACCATAAATCGTTTAGATCGTTAGAGAACGTGTCGATATATATACGATATATGAGTAGGCCAATGGCAAAACCCGTTAAATTCATTAAAAAAAAAATGAGATAGTGGTTGCTCTGGAAACCTTAGTTGGAAAGCTATTATTTCCAAATAGTAGAAAAAGTCATTTTAACTAGTTGAAAATTGAGATTGAAATATGTGCCAATTACCAAAACGTGTTAAATCCATCATGGCAACAGATGCAAAACCAGTTAAATTCCTCTTCCATATTCAGTTTCATAAACTGTTAAATCCCAAACCTGCAAATAACCTAATGAGAAAAGCAGAATCAAACCCGGTTAATTCCATATTTCAAACAATTTGAGGTTTCGTACTGTATAGGATTAGTTTAGTAATCCGAATATTTATTACAACTCTTCGTAAATCATTCGGAATTTTATTTGGCAGAATTTGAAGTGTGTGCTTTCATTTTTTCTATTTTTGGACTGAAAATTGAAAAAAAAAAAATGAAAATGAAATCTTTAGTTTTACGTCCCACGGATATGCCGGTTAGGCTAAAGGAGACGGTGATGATGAGAAATGAATGAAATGGTGGAATGAAGAAAGTGGGAGGAAACGGGAGAACCCCGAGAAAACCCACGAGGACGGTGTTTGTCCACCACAAAGTCCACACGGCGCGAGCTGGGTTCGAACCAGAGACCCCAAGCACCGGAAGTGAACGGTCTACTACTGAGTCACCGCGCACCCTGGACTGAAAATGGAGACACTATGGGCCTTATACAAAGTCGTTCTGACGCGTAATTAGTGCCATGCTAAAGAGTTTGACTAATATATGTTTCCTGCAGTAGTCACGCCTTTTAGTATGACGCTAATGATACGTCAAAACGACTCTGCATAAGGCTGTGTATGTCTTAACCTAACTGTTCGTGAAACTTTTCTGTGCTTATTTGCTTTTCTTTAATAATTACTAGACAAATGCACGCAAAATCGAAAGAAAACGATACTCTAGGCAGCGATGATCATAATTTTATCAGACAACACCAAAATTGTCTAGAAGACGTACAAGACACATGAAAAACTGGAAACGAAATGTAGCATAAAATACAAGGTGAGTGGACTATCCTATGCTTAAAAGTCGTTTGTTTTGTATTTCAGGGTAACTCTTTACTTTGAACAGAACATTGTTGGATTAGGTTCTTCTCTAAACGGTCTCTTCAGCTTCACCAGAACCTCTTTCTTAAAATGTCTCGTGTCAATTATCATTCAAAATTATAACTTGCTTCTAGTACAACATGTTAAAAAATTTTGCCACTTATTTACCATTTCTGATTCTCTTTCTGCCACTGTTTTGCTCAAACTCAACATTTGCACATTTTGTATTGCTATGTTTCAAATTCATATATTGGGATAATTGGCAAATTAATATTCACCCTATGTTAGTCCATAAAAGGTTGCAAAGTCTTTCAAAATATAGTCATTCAGTTTAGAAATGTATACGGATAGGGGTAATTAACTCCGCTTACGAAGGGTTTGACGATTGAAAACAGCTCAAAGCTCACGTTTTACAAAGAGGTTTTTGAGGAATAGAAAACCGAGAAAATGGTGATGCCACAGAGGACGACAACGATATGGAGTTCCATTTAGTAGATGATGATGGAGAGGAGGTTACATAACTCAATTTTTTGCATATTTGGATCCATTGTTTTCATTTTAGAACAAAATTAATGTAGCATTTATGTATTCATATTCATTTGTGCCAATCTTGTGCAATGTATAGTTGATAATATATCTCCCCCCCCTTAACAAAATATTTTAGTAGGCATAATACTGATTTCTGACTCTGACTCCCTTTCTTTTTGATAGGTTTTGTATCTTGAGCCTCAACAAAAATGGCCCCTCGTCCAGATGCAAAAGTTGTTATTTCCATTTACATACGCAAAACCTGTTAAATCCAAACTATTTTCTTCAATAACGCAATTCACAGACTAGTGTGATTATACAGCTTTCGACAGACCAACACTCACATTATTCTTAATTTTTTAATGTTCTCTAGTTTCTAATGTTATTTTACAGTTATGACGTGTTTAAACAGTTTTTCTCGATTTGTAACAAATTTTAAAATGTGAATTTAATGGGGATGCGCACGAGTCGAGACATGTCTCGAATCTCGACTCGACTCGACTCGAATTCGAGTCGACACACTCTTTGTAAAATTCGAGACGAGTCGAGACAAACGTATTTCTCGACTCGAATTTTCGAGTCGAGTCGAGACAGCTTGTAAAAATCTCGACTCGACTCGAATGTCTCGAAAATCTTTCTATAATTTTTAATATTATTTTGAAGAAAGTACTCGCTCAGAAACACTCGGCACGAGAATTTCGGAAACTGCAGGACTTGTCAGGTGTTCGAGGAGTGCTGTGGTGATTGTCTTCAACAAGTGGCGAAATCAAGGGAAAAAGACGTCCAAATGTCGAGGGGTTGGGCGCTCCCCTACTTCTTTAAAGATGTGGAGAAAAAGAACGAAGACAGAAAAAAGAGAAAGAGAACGAAAACAGAAAAGGAAACAGAAAAAGAACGAAAATTTAGATGGCTCACTGACCGTTGGGAATTATCCCTTAGTTGAAGCGATGGTTGGAGTAATAAAAACAGTTAGTATTTCCGCTGTTGTATTGTTGATTTCACAGAAATGTTCAAAAATAAGCAAAACGTGACTCTGCACAAGATGTTTACTTACTGTTGGGAAGATTTTGGATGTTGAGGGCAGAAAGAGTTATGGTTTTGTGCACATGCTCTCATCTAAAAAAGAAGAGGAAGAGTTTAGAAAGTATATAGAAATGGTGATTATCTTTTGAAAGAAAGTTGTTATTAAAAGATTATTTATATATGCGTTTGAAGTAAACAAATAGCAAACAAAGGTAGCTTGCTTATTAAATATAATTAGTAAATAAGATACGAGTGTTATATTTAGGTAAAGAAACACTTAACAAGCGTATGCTTGTGTACTACAGAATATAGATGGAGATATTAAAGAATTAAACATAAATGACCAAATTTCGGAGAAGGAGCAAGAATTAGAACAACTACAGCCTCAGAATGATGAAAGTTCTTCAATTTTAGCTAAAGAACAAGTCCAAGATTTGTACCAGATGTTAACAATGGACACTATCTTTTATCAATCACCAACAGAATCACTACCAGGTTCCACGTCCAAGGCACAAGATCATGTTAGTAGTCGTTTAACAGATGTTAATAAATCTCAGGATATTGGGAAGCGAAATAAAAAGTTTACTAAGAGGAAATCTACAACTGAAAAAGCATCTGTAACAATACCAACGGATTCTGAGAGTTACCGCTTACTGACGGAGTCTGAAGAAGAAAATATTACAATTGCGGGTCAAGTGAAGTACAGTTTACCTAGAAAGGCTAAAACAGATGAGTATGAGGACAAGCATCAAAGGTCACGAAAGTCTAGGAAAATCTACAAGCGATGTCGGACTCTGAAATATAATAAGATAGAAGATATTACTGAATATATTGAGTCGTTGAAGCATGAGTTACAGGAGTTCCTTTTAGAACATCTATTGATTTGGCAACAAAAGGTTAAAACGATATCACTTCGTTTTAGCCCTGATTCGCTTTACGTATCTTTTAAATTATTACGTTATTATAGTAAACATATCAACTACTAATTTACTGACCATAAACATGAATTGCATCCAGAAATCTTCGATTTATTCCTCTGTAGTATACGTACATAAAATATCAGCAGCAATCATAGCAAGTAATGATCTTGATAATACCAACATGTCCTATCCATCATAAAACAATAATCTTACTCATGACAACGAGTCAATAACAACGTTCTTTCTTTTAATTATATCTAAGTTATCTGTTTAATTATTGCGCCTCTGATCAATGTTGATAAAATGGGTACAGATTAATTATAGTATCGCTGTAAATGTCGCCCAGAACGGGAATTCCGTAACAGTATTCACAGAGAAGGAAAGAACCCTGGATATTTTCAAAACACTTACTTTTTGAATAGCCCTCGTACTAATCATTATTACATCAATCCTCGTATTAATTATTATTATTACATCAATATAAATATTTTTCTTTTCTCTTCTTTCTCCATATATATATATCAATTCATTTATAACAATATTTTTCTTTTATTACTAATTACATATCATAAACGTCGATTCATTACAAATATCATTTATGGGTCTATCCAAAATTATAGGTAATTGATGACTTACGCAGAGTTACTACTTAACTGTTCCTCTTTTACATTGAGCAATAACATCCATTTACAAACAATATTATTTATAATTAAGATTGTCATCTTATCAAAACAACAACAAGATCAGAAGGCAATAATTACGTTTAAAAGCTTCAATTTAAATTCACTGTCATGGATTTCAAGTTAATACAATCGAATCTCTTTTGAACATGCAAAATAAAATAAAGAAACATAACATTCAGAATTAACACAAAGATAGATAAGATAAATTAATCACATGATAACATGTCGCACAAACATAAAGTTTAAATGAAGTATTCACAACACAACTCGTAATATCTGAGATAATAAATTAAGAATTGTTATCTAAGTTTAATTTAGTTAACATATCAGGTTTAACTAAAGCTTCAACTAGTTTCAACCATTTGTTTTTCGTGATTTTCGAAGGTTGCCATACCTTTAGTTCGTCAATATTGCGCAACCCTATAGATTTGCCTGTTTTAGCATCAACTAATTCAAACACTTTAGGATTGATTTCCTTAACACATAGGTAAGGACCAGCATAGACATCACAAAACTTATAAATTCGCTTTAAACTAGCATTGCTTTGCGGATGGAGCTTCAGAAACACCATGTCGCCAGTTCTGATCTGGTACTTATTCTCCTGTTCTTCCTTTACTTTTTCATTGCGTCGTTGGAATTTTCGAGATCGACGAGTTTGTACCATACTTATCAAATGTGAGGGTTCCAAATCCTCCGAATCTCTTAACTTTATATCAAAATGATGTTCAATGGAGTATATTATATCTGTTCCGTTATGTATATTTGCCGGTGCCACTCCGAGCGAATCAGAGATAGAATAATTTAAGAAATAAGTAATTTGAGTAACATATTTTACCCAATCCGAATGTTTGTCTTTACACAAGTGTCTGAAAAGTGTGCCAAAATGGCGATGGATATTCTCCACCACGGAACTGCTCGGATGGTATGGGGTAACAAAATGGACTTTGATACCCGCATTAGCCATTGATCTTATAAACGAGTCGCTACGAAACTGTGGACCATTGTCGCATAAAATATGTTCTACTGTTCCACAATGAGGTATGTATACGTTCAATATACGGTATATAATGGCTGAAGACGTCGCTTTTCTCAAAGGATAAGCCACAACATAACGGGAAAATATATCCATCACTGTAAGCAAGTAAGATTCTCCAGAAGATGCCCTTGGTAAAGGACCATATAAATCTATCGACAGGAAGTAGTGAGGTCTATCAGGTAGTATTGAAAGCATCGGCTTATTGACAGCACGGTTATTATGTTTAATACGCATACACTCTTCACAATCACTAATATATGTTTTAATAGTACGTCTGAGGGATTTCCAATAAAAGGATTTATTGATTAGGTCAAAAACCTTTCGATAACCAAAATGCCCAAAATCGTCGTGATACGCCTTCAGTATCTTAGGAATTAATGCAGGAGGAACGCAGATTTTCTTGCGATTTTTAAATTTAAAGTCTTTAATCAACAACACATCATTCGAAAGCACGAACGTGGTATTCCACCCTTTAGGGCAATTACAACCTGGGGCACATGACGACAGATGGTTTATAATTTTCATATAATCCTCGTGATCTCTTTGATTCTTTATCAAGTCTTCTAAATCTACATGAACAATTTCATCCTGAAGAATCTTAAAGACGTTGATACTTAAGATGCGCTGTTCTTCACCAGGGAATATTCTTGACAATGCATCCACGGGACCATTATTTATCCCTTTTATATGCTGTACTTCGAAATCGAAGGACTGGAGTTCTAGCGACCATCTTAATAATCTATTGTTGTACCCTCGTATACTGCGAAGATATCGTAACGAACTGTGATCGGTGATTATCGTAAAATGGCACCCACTAATATATGGAGCAAACTTTTGGATCGAAAAACGTATTGCTAACAGTTCGATTTCAGTAGTAGTATACCCCTTTTCTGCTTTCTTGAGTGTCCGACTCACACAATGTATGACAGCGGGACTTTCCATTGAAGGATTAGGTTGCCAAAGAATTCCAGATACTCCCGCTAGAGAACCATCACACTGCACAAAAAAAGGCATATCATAATTCGGATGATTTAAACGAATATTTCGCATTACACAGTCCTTCAGTTGGTTGAAACTTCGTTCCTGCAACACACCCCACTGCCATGGTATTCCCTTTTTGGTAATAGTGAATAAAGGTTGTGCAATTTCAGCAAAACGGGGAATCGATTTTCGAAACCAATTGAACAATCCTAGAATTTGACGAGTTTGTTTTACATTGGTTGGCGGAGGCAGATCGTTAATAGCCTGAACTTTGGACTCGCTGAAACACAAACCCTCTGAATCGATCTGATAACCAAGAAATTCTATTGACGTTTTGAAAAACTTTGATTTTTCCAGGTTTAAAGTAAACCCAGACACTTCTAAACGTTTTAACACAATATCCAGATATTTCAAATAATTTTGATAATCTTTTCCCATAATTAATATGTCGTCAGCATACACTATTACATTACTCCTCAGATCTTGACCCAGAACTCGATTTAAGCATGATGCTAACGCTGCACTTCCATTGATCAGACCAAAAACTACTCGATTATATTCGTATAGATGTCCTTCGAAGGAAAAGGCCGTGTAGGGTCGTGATTCCTTATCTAGCAGGATTTGGTTATACGCCATGACCAAATCGAGATTCCCAAAAATAACGTTCCCTTGTAATGTACTTAAAATTTCTTCTACAGGTGGGTATCTGACTTGTTGTAATTTTATACACGAGTTCAATTTACGCATATCTAAAACAATTCTCAGGCGTCCATCCTTTTTCGGTACAACATGAATGGGGTTTAAGTGAACACTTTGGGACGGACTAATTATCCCGTCACGCAACATTTCTGAGATTTGTTTCCTTACATTTTCCCTGAACCTGTAGGGAATTATATAGGGTTTAGTAACAATTGGGTTTTTGTTATGTACCTCAAGTGAATATAGGAAATCTTTACAACAGCCTGGGCGGTTAGAAAATACCTTTCGGTGTTTATGCAAAATCTGTACAAATTGTGAAGTTATATCTGGGTCTTTAATTTCCAAATCATGTGAAATTTTTTGGACATAAAGATCGAACGGATACGTCTCCTCACCTTCATCAACTAAATTATTTACCATATTGCATTGAAGTGAGCTTTCTTCCATATGAGAAATTAATTTTTGTGTTATTCTGTCAGTTAACCCAGGTAAGGTAAATGTTTGGTTCTCAAAGTTTAAAATTACACGAAATTGTGTTATGAAGTCGAGTCCAATCAAAAGGTTTTCATTTAACTCATTTATTACTAGAATAGGAAGATTAATATCCCGTTCTTGCACAGACAAGACAATATGAGTTCTGCCCATAACTCGCTTTTTATGTTTCCCTGTATAATCAACTAGTATCAAATTTTCAAACTTTTCCAATCTGGGATTTGAATATTCTTTAGCAATCTTACTCCAAAATGAAAAAGACAACAACGACGCGTTAGCTCCCGTATCAAGTAAAGCATTTAGAGAAATTCCATTAACTTTCACAGGAATTCTTGCCGTACAGAACGACTTCAAAAATACAAAATCATTGTCATAATTATATGAATCATCAATGTCATCATCGGTTTCCCAGTAACAATTTGCAATGGGTAAATACTGATATACACAACGTCTATTTACTACATCAAATTTATATTTATCATCATAGTTATCCTTAAATAAATTACCGTCGTTCTCAAGTAAACTATTAGATGAACATTGAGATGAATAATCGTGAGAACCTTCAGCTGATATGGGATTAACCCCAACCATATCAGCGGGTTTTAGTTTAAATTATGATTAACAAATGAGTCAATTAAAGTACATTGAACACCACAATCTTGGTTATTCTCTCTTGATCCATTTCCCGTTTCATTTATTACTTCGGTCCTATTCCGACAGTTCCTGTCATCTCGAGATCTCCAATTGAATCTGTTTTGAGTCACACTGGTATGCATGACATTGTTACTGTAATTACGTCTTCCACGAAAGTTTCTTCTGTTCGTCCAACTGTTCCTCGGATTACCATAATTCGTTCCATTTCTGCCGTTAGAATTGAATCTTCCATTAGCTCCAGTTCCAGTACGTATAACAGATCTTTCACTAATTCCAATGCCAGTATTATCACGTGACCTCTCATCGCTGCGAAGGTTTTCGATATTTTCACTAGTTATATTCAGGTTTCTGACAGGAATTGGATTGGGTGGATTACGATTACTTCCGCTAGGGTTCGGGAATTGATTCTCGAAGTTCTGAACTAAAATTATCAGATGATTGAAGTTTACGCATTGAGCAGACAACAGTATCTGTTGTAATTTATATGGCAATAAAATGCGTACAGAAGCGATTATTCTGGATTCGGGCTGAAACGGATTGACAAGTTTAAGTTCATTATAGGCATTAATCGTAAAATCTGTAAGAGATTTATCGACCCGAGGTGAATAGTGTCGGGTTCGCACCATCGCATCACGGTTAGCTAACAAGAAATCATTTTCGTAATTAGCCAACAGGGCCCGTTTAAATTCTTCGTAGGATTTGACATGATCGCGAATAGCTTTAAACCACAAGGAGCAAGGGGGAAGTAACAGATGTGGTAACAACTTCATAAATTTAGATTGATCCACACCCATAATTTCACACTCTGCTTCAAACTTCTCTAAGAACGAGCTTGCGGTTTCGTCACACTTACCGCTGAATTTAGTCATGGCCTTAATTTCACTGACCTTAACGTTTATTTTACTATGATTATGATTTTGTTGGCGTTGATAATGGTCTGGAACCCTTTCGCTCTCATTCATCTGCCTTCTTCTTTTGCGATCTGGACTTTGGAATCGCCTACTGTGATCTTCCACAACTAAACCATCATCAACAGAACTCTTAGAAGAAAATATCCCGTCAGTTTCTATTAATGGAGTTCTCGGGCGGTGATGCAATGCTTCCTGTTGATGATGCAATATTTCCTGTTGATTGGGAGTACCCAAAGCCTCCTTATACATAAGATCATTGTAGCCACATTCCCTCTCTTGTAACGATCTGATTCCTTCTTGTAAGTTGGATATCAGTATGCTATGTGAATTAACCTGGGCAGTAATATTCACTATCTGATTTTTTTGTTGGGCTGTCGTCGATTCCACCGCTTCAACGGCTTTCTTTATCGACTCTGTTTCTAGAGCTAGTTGATCCTGTCTATCTTGCCATTTGTTACTAAATTGTTGAAACCTAGTATCAAGTTCTCGCGTCATATCATTTGTAATTTTGACGGTAACTTCATTAGCTAATACTTGCAAATTTTCTTTCAAACTGTATTGCAAGCGATCAAAATTTTCTTGCACACCTTGTACTTTATCTGCAAGAGATTTATGCTGCGCTAGTATCTGTTCTAACTTTTCATCGTACAATTTTTGTTGTTGATCAAATTTCTGTTCTAGCTTTTCATCTTGTTGATCAAATTTCTGTTCTAGCTTTTCATCTTGTTGATCAAATTTCTGTTCTAGCTTTTCATCTTGTTGATCAAATTTCTGTTCTAGCTTTTTATCTTGTTGATCAAATTTCTGTTCTAGTTTTTCATCAAGTAGTCGACTAAACATATCAATAAGGTTAGAATAGGAATGTTCAGACAACGCTGTTGCATTTCCAGATATGGTTTCGTTTGAAACACTGGGTACTTCTTCAATCTCAGAATCCTGCATATTAACAATTCTTTGTATTCTCTTCCCGCTTCTTAAAATAGTGAAACTCATAAAAAGGTATATGTACTTATGCACATAAACTCAGTTCTTACTATTCTTCGGAACTAAATAGTATAGTCCCGTGTCTTCGGCACCAGATAAAACGATATCACTTCGTTTTAGCCCTGATTCGCTTTACGTATCTTTTAAATTATTACGTTATTATAGTAAACATATCAACTACTAATTTACTGACCATAAACATGAATTGCATCCAGAAATCTTCGATTTATTCCTCTGTAGTATACGTACATAAAATATCAGCAGCAATCATAGCAAGTAATGATCTTGATAATACCAACATGTCCTATCCATCATAAAACAATAATCTTACTCATGACAACGAGTCAATAACAACGTTCTTTCTTTTAATTATATCTAAGTTATCTGTTTAATTATTGCGCCTCTGATCAATGTTGATAAAATGGGTACAGATTAATTATAGTATCGCTGTAAGGTTCTTCAGTGGTATCACATACTAACAGACTTAGAACAAAAATTTAGAAATAAGAACAAGGAACAAAGATTAGGCAAAGACAAGGGCTAGAATTTCAGCAAGTGCTGAAAAGAAAGTTATATGTATGAGGGTCGGTTCTTTTTTTATGATACCTGGGGAGGATGTTAGGGGTATAAGATAAAATGAGGCTTAGGGTACGGAATGAGGATAGGCTTGAGTTAGACTTTAGGGCGGAAAGTATTTTAGTGTTTGTACTGTATCAAAAAAAGAGAGAGGTAGAAGAAGAAGTGAGAATGGTTGCTATATAATTTGGAATATATCAAGTCAGTTGTTTTTGTGGTTTGGAGGGGCTCAAGTTGATTGTAGTTATTTAGATTTTGAGTCAGAATAATGTTGTATGGTTTTTATACAGAGTAAAGCCAGAGAAAGTGGATGTTAATATTGAAGTGTGTAATAAGAGTATCATGAAAAGTAAGATGTTTTTGAATAGGAGTAGTAACAGAAATGTTATAAGTTGTAAAGGAGAAGTTATAAGATATTAATAAAAGACATTGATATTGTAAGATTGATTAAAGCTAGAGTTTACCTTAATTGATTTTAAGAACCCTAACACTTACCCATAGTTTTATTATTGTCAACTGAACCCTGAGTATCTGGGATGTTTATGTTCCTTCTCACTTTACAACTTGAGAGGGAAGGGGGTATGATCGTCAGGGGACCACTAGTAGTACACCGCTAAAAGAAATGCTTCAGTGCTGCGTCGGAAGCGGCATGTTTTGTATATATTTCTTAAAATGTTATCCATTCATAAAGTATAAATTCCCCCTTCCTCCCCTGATTCTCTTTCCAATACAGAGAACCGACTCTTTAAATGAAGAACGAACCCTGAACCTTCCCGAAAATGCTAAAATGATTGATGCGTACAAATAACAAAGCTGTGGATGAATCAGAAAATGAAGATACATGTGAAGATGATGACGAAGATAACAGTGCTTGATGCAGTGCAGTCCACCACATGTAAATAGATTTGAAGTGTTCATATTTGTGTATGTGTACGTGTGTATGTGCTTGTTTCTGAGTATTTATATGCGCGTGTGTCTTGTAATTGTTATATTAATATCCCCTGGATTAAGTGAAAGTATAAAATGGATTTGATGACTGCCAAATTGTCGTCACATTGGTAAGTCATTATTTTTTAATATTTAGTAATATTAAATTAGATTATAGTTTAGCGTCGTTTTTAGGAGCAAAGCTCTACAAGACGTGAACGTACAGTTTAACGTCGGATTTGAAACACATGAGCTCCTACCATGAATCAAACCTCATTCGAGAAAGGCGCATCGCTAACAACATAGCAACGGGGAGCTAAACATTTAGTAATATGTATATTAAGTTGTAAAATTATATTCGTTTAATTTTCACTAATATAATCTTCACAATGTAAAGCATTCGCTAGACACGTTATCTTGTTTAAAAACAAAAAGCCTATCCGTTTCGGGGTTTTTCTTATGTTTCTGTCTCGGGGTTGGACTCCAGGATGATAGAAATGAGAAAGAGATGTTTTTATTATATTTTGTACAGTAGATCTGCTCCTTCATAATCTCCATGATAGATAAGAATGAACCTCCCTGGCTCACGAAAATGTATACGTAATATAACAAACCATGCACATTAAATGCCAGATTAATATAGCAAACATTGAAGATGTCTCCCTAGAAAATTTTCTTCGGCCGTCCATGTCTGGAGGTACACAATTTCGCAACTCAGTGTATACGATGTGGATGTATTCAAAGTTCACTGATTTACCCATCAAATTTAAATTATGTAAACATATTCTCAGTGAATACTAACCTGAAGAGAACTACTTTTTTAATTCGACCGCTAAAGGGTTATTTTTTCACCAGGTCTCGGTAATCGTCCGGTACGAAAACTGAAGTTTGTACAAGTGTTTCCCCAGCAAATTTTTTGAGAAAGGGGTCCTCCAGGAGCGTTATTTATGGGGTAATTCCTGCGTTTGTTATATACATATATAGATATAAATATAGATATACTGTATACATATAAATATAAGTAAGAGCGGGTCTTTAAAATTAGTTCGGAAAGATAATATGAAAATCTGGCATAATTTGCAAGAATCTATCTAGTCTCATATAAATAAAATAAATAGTTTGTTTGTGTGTTTGTCTGTCTGTATGCGACCTGGGGACCAGACGAGTGGACCGAGAGTTACCAAATTTTGGTCAGGGGTACCTTGGCCTATGCCCGAGATCAAGACAAAAAGTTGTTTTCAAATTTCGAACCAGGGGAGTCTAAGGGGTTGTTTACCGGGACATGTAAAAGTAGTAGAAAATAACATATATTAGTGTTGAATTCATAGTTTTCGCGGTCCCTGAAATCAATGGTGAAACTCCGATCGCATTAACTTCCAAATTCATGCTATGCGGCCGGGGGTCACCGGGAAGGGGGAGTTGAGATATCGAGACAAATAAAAGTAATCCACAATGACCGATATTAGTGTCAAATCCATAGTTTTCGCGGTCGCTGAGATGAATGGTGACACTTTCATTAGTGATCACTTGCAAATTCAGCTACAATCGCATGTGGGCCGGGAGTCAGCGGGGGGTGGGGATACCGAAACATGTAAAAGTAATACAAAATGACCGATATTAGTGTCAAGTCCATAGTTTTCGCGATCACTGAGATGAATGGTGACACTTTCATTAGGAATCACTTGCAAATTCAGCTACCATTGTATGCGGGCCGGGGGTGCGGATACCGAAACATGTGAAAGTAATACAAAATGACCGATATTAGTGTCAAATCAATAGTTTTCGTGATCGCTGAGAACAATGGTGACACTTCCATTAGCGATGATTTGCAAATTCAGCTACCATTGTATGCGGACCAAGAATCAGCGGGGGGGGGGAGGGATTTGCCGAGACATGTAAAAGTAATCCAAAATGATCGATTTAGTCTCAGATCCATAGTTTTCGCCGTCGCGGAAATGAGGGTAATATACTTCCACAGGCCTTGACTTCCATGCGAAGAATGGGTATATTTAGCTAATATATATATATATATATACTGATAAAAGAAATTAGAGAATCAGATGAAAACACATGTAAAACTTCTTACGAATAATGTGAGGACCCTGTATTTTGTCCAGTTCAGATTGAAATCATGAAGGCCCAACGTGCAAACGAACCGTTTGAAACATCTGTGCACGTGATCAGTGACGTGGCGCTAACAGATATCATTTTGTAGTGTGGCGCTGCCAACACATTCCAGCTCCTGGATACCTTTGTTCTCATTGTGTTTAGTGCGTCACAAATCTACGTAGTGAAATTGCGCAACAACGTGATTTGCCAGAATCGTTGGCATGGCGAGCTGTCGGCAGGTTGGAAGCTGGTCAGTTACAGCGGGAGGTGTCACATGCCATAGGAATGGCACAAAGTGTGATTTCTCGATTATGGAATCGATTTCAAACAACTTGAAGTGTTCGAAGAAGACAAGGACAGAGCCGTCCACTAGCAACTAAAGCCAGAGATGATCGTTATCTCTTGTTAACAGCCCGTCGAAACCGGCGTCAGAATACAACTCTGCTCCCGCAAGCCTTCCGAACAACAACAGGACGCACAATATCCACTCAAACGGTCCGCAATCGCCTTCGAGAAGGTGGTCTCTACGCACGTAGGCCTATGGTGTGTGTCCCATTAACTTCACGACACCGTGTTGATCGAAGAGCGTAGGCGGAGGAACATCGTGGGTTGGTACGCAATGAATGGGGCAATGTTTTGTTCTCTGACGAGTCTCGATTCAGTGTGGAGCCTGATAATCGACATGTTTTCATCTGGAGAGATTGTGGAACACGACACAATCCCATGTTCGTGCGAGAAAGATCCCAGTATCATGGTGGTGGACTGATGGTGTGGGCAGGAATCAGCATTGGTGAGCGTACTGAGCTCCGCATCATCCGAAATGGCTCTTTGACGGCTCACAGATATAGGGATGAGATCATGAAAACTCTTGTTCTTCCTTATGCTGGTGCCATTGGTGATTCGTTCCTTTTCATGGATGACAATACTCGTCCTGACAGAGCTCGGTTAGTGGATGAGATGCTGGATGCTGAGGGTATCGCTCGGATGAAGTGGCCAGCATGCTCTCCGGATCTCATTCCAATTGAGCATGTCTGGGATATGCATGGCAGACGAATTGCCGCTAGGCCAGTAAATCCAACAACCATTCCAAAGCTGGAAGTCGCTCTTCTGGATCAGTGGCACAACATTCCCCAAGAACTCATCGATAATCTGATTCAATCCATGCCACGCAGGTGCGAGGCTCTGTTGGCTATTCGAAGTGATTATATGACATATTAAGGAACAATCAGTGTTGTTGCCTTGACTGTTTGTGAGCAGTTCGAGAGGTACACACATAACCGTCTTGTGTCATGAGCCATGTGAACAAGGTTTTCCGTGCCCCAACACAAGTATGTGCCCCATTTTTAATAGTGTATCTTAAAGCATTCCTTTTTGTATGATATATATGAGTCAAACACAAGCTTATTCATACACTATTTTAAGGTCTTGTGTGATGTTTCAGCTGAGCCCCTAATTTTTTTGAGCATTATATACAGTATAGTGGCGGATCCAGGATATGATCAAGGGAGGGGCTAAACCATAGTTTGCAGTTTTATCCAGTGTAAAACAGGATTGAAGCCCATTTTATGCAGTGTATACTTGAGTGTGAAGGGAGGGGGGGCGATAGCCCCCTTGGATCCGCCTCTCAGTATATATATATATATATATATATATATATATATATATATATATATATAGGTAGATATAGATATATACATGGTCGAAAATGGCCTCGAATCCATACTCGCTGAGATGAACAGAAGATGCCGTTTAAATCCACAAATTCAGCCCCATTAGTACTCTAAGGGGGATGGTGACATGTAAAGATAATTGAAAATTATCGATATTAATGTCAAATTCATAGTTTTGGGGCACCACAACTTCATTCGTGACAGTTTTGGTGTTCTTTGTGTCCAAAATGAAACGTATTCTCCCCGTGCGAAGAACGGATATTCTGCTAGTCTGTAATAATAACTGACGGAAGTTTCACTTAACATATTTCTCGCTGCTCAAATTTACTCACTTGTGCAGTATATTTGTGTAAAGTAGAATTAAAACCTGTTGCTTTAAGTATTTTTCCGTTAGCGAAATACATTGTATATATAGTAGGACGTCGATAATCCTAACGTCAAAAATCCGAACGCGGTCCCTAGAAGCTTTTTACATTTTGTCTTAACGCTAGCGATAAACAAACAATAGCGTGTCCATCGACGTTATGTGAAGTCAGTGTTTTTACAAAAGTTCATTTATATGTAATTGTTCGTCATGTATTTTTATTTTTATTTTTTTCTTAGGCCTATAAATTTTAAGTGTGACTTACAAGAACAGTGTTATTTAGAGTACAAGCAAGTTCTTCAGAAACATTAAATGTAAGTAGCCTTACGTACGGTATTGTAATTACTGTATGTACTGAATAACCACTGTATCGATAGAAGAACATACCGTACAGTATATGTAAGCCTAAATGGCATTTTCATGGTCATTTTCGAAAATCCGAACAATTTGAAAATCCGAACTACCTGTGGTCCCAATTAGTTCGAATTTTCGACTTCCCACTGTATATGTTGCAGACATGTTACAGCAAGTAAGATTACTAGCATCAGACCAACAAATAGTTTTTAAATTATATTTTCCTGTTTTTGCCAATATTTCCGAACAAATGATTTTTTTCTATTAGTTTCAAAATTTCCGGAATTTTACATAGAACAATGAAGATATCTCTATAAAATATGTTTGATTTAACATATTAACTAAAATGATTCTGTGATTAACAAAAATGATGACTCTGATAATACCCAAATTTTCCGTTTTTTCCCCAGCTCGGGAAAACCGTAAAAAAACTGTTTTTTTTTTAACCCAAAATTTATGTTTTTTTTTTTTTTTTTCACAGACCTTCACATCACTAGTCTGAACACACAGTGCACCGAACACTCCTAACGATGGCGAATGTTAACTCCATGACATCGACAACTACAGCTGATATGGCCACTAGACCTTGGCACAATGGCAGAGCGTTGCATTATCTGATGAATCCCGACATCATCTTCATCATGACGATGTGAGGGTGCGAATCCGTCGTGTTCCAAGGGAACAGCTCCTTGACATCTGTACTGGGGGGCGGAGACAAACTGGCTGCGGCTTAATTATTATCTGGGGAACATTCAGGTGAGCATCCATGTGTCTATTGGAGCTCGAGCAAGGCACCATGACGGCCGAAGCGTCACACGCTGCTTGCAGACTACGTACACCCCTTCATGACGGCCATGTTTCTCATCGGTAGTGGCATTTTTCGACAAGATTATGCACCATGTCACAAGACCAGGAGTGTGATGGAGTGGTTCGAGGAACACAGTAGCGAGTTCCAAGTGATGTGCTGGCCCCCAAACTCTCCGGATTTGACCCAATCGATCACATCTGGGATGTGATTGAACGTGACGTGAGGGCGCATCACCCCTCCCCGGAATTTACGGAAATTAGATGAACTGTGTGTGCATATGTGGTGCCAACTCTCTCCAGCGACCCACCGAGGAACATTGCGACCATGCCAAGACGCGTTGCCGTTGTTATTCGTGGCAAAAGGTGGACATACTAACAATTAGGTAGGTAGTCATAATGGTCTGGGTGATGTGTGTGTATATTTTAACTCGTATATTTTGTCTCGACTCGAATTTCGAGACGTCTCGACTCGAATTCGAGTCTAGTCGAGACAGACTGTCGAGTCGAGACACGAGTCGAGACTCCAACATATTTTCGAGTCGAGACAACATTTTCTCGAGTCGAGTCGAGACAGGCTTAAATCTCGACTCGACTCGACTCGTGCGCATCTCTAGAATTGAACGGTTTTGCTATTCGCTTACTCATATATATTCGTATATATCCATGGTCCTAGTAAATACATAAAGGAGTTTTGGTAATCCTAACTCCTCGAAAATAGTTAATATAATATTAATCTACATATTTTGTTTCTTATTTCTTTATATACTATGGAATTTTCTCTTATATAATTTCCCTCTAGTTGAATTTCTACGGTTTTTCTTGTCCGCCATTTTAGGCGTAACGAGGATTAGGCCAAACGAGGATCCTTTTTCGCCTAAAATGGCGGACACAAATCTTATCATTTATCTGTCATAAAAGTGTCAGATAATTGGTTAGGCGAAACGAGGATTAGGCCAAACGTGGCGACACGGCTTTAAACCGTTCCTCTGTAATAACATATCCACTTGTTGAAAATGTAATGTTTGTTGGAATGTGTGTGTTGGGGTGGGTGTGGGTGGAGGTGAAGAGAGATGGGCCATTCTGTTGCAGATATGTTGTCTTTTGTTCTGCATTTCGACAAGAGACGTTAGGTGACAATTTCGTGAGTTTTTCTCTTATTGCTGCAAGTAAATAAAAAAAAAAAACGGACTCAATAGGGGGGGCTCGAGCGGGGTGATCCCCCTAAATACACCACTGATATAATACTTTATGTAAAATAATTATTATTAACGAATATTGTATAAGTAAATTAACTACAGTAAATACAGGGTGTTAATGAACTATACCGACAAACTGTAAGAGGTGATTCCTTACATCAAAATAAGAAAAAAGTTCATATGGATTTATGGCGAAAAGTGCATAGTTTCAGAGCTAGGGCTATCCAAAATCGCGAAAAAGCCAGATTTCAAGAGCTCCTATTTCGAATTCGAGAAACTACGGATGGTGATCCTTATCAACGTAAAGGAAGTCACGCATGCGCATTCCAAAAATGCATATTTCATTAATGTTCAATGGGTGTACAGAGTATTTCATGCAGAATGAAATTCCCAAACATGCCATCAACCGAATTTTGAAATATGCTCTAACTTTATGATTGGTCCAAAGTGGGCAAACGATAAGTCTTTATAGCAGTGAACATGGAATCCTTTCGTGCGATGTCGGAAGTGTTAAGGATTGTCAGCAGCACGGTCTCTCGTACTCGCGAAAACGCATGCTGCAATGTTTTCTTTCACGCTTATAAATAAAGAAAACGTGAAATATACCGTGACGAAATACTTCGCATCACACGTTATTTCGAACACACACACACACACACAAAACATGGAGTTGCCAGTTCTTAACACCTTCGACTTCCCTCCGAAGCATTGAATGTCCATTGTTGTCAAAGCATACCTCCTGCCACTTTGGACCCTCCTTGAAATCAGGGTATATCTGAAGACCCTATTGAGAGCATATGTGAGAATTACACGCTGTAGGGAATACCCTGTACACCTATTAAAAATTGACGAAATATGCACTTTTGGGTTGTGTATGCGTGGCTTCCTTTACGCTGATAATGACCACTATCCACAGTTTCTGGAATTCGAAATGGAGTCTGTCGAAATTTGGCTATTTCGCAATTTCGGACAGCCCTAGCTCTGAAACTATGCACTTTTCGCTATAGATCCATATGAACTTTTTCTCTTATTTTGATGTAAGGAATCACCTCGTACAGTTTGTTGGTATAGTTCATTAACACCCTGTATATAAGTTAAATTCTGTAGAGGGTGGGTAGGCAAATCAAATCTGTTTTGATGTGTATTTCAAAGAACCGAACCCAGAAAATCCAGGGCGCCCGGCTGCTCGTCTTGGCCCCCGCTGCAGGTGTCCCTACTTATAATAGTCAAGGTTACCACCTTGAAAATGTTATTAGTTTATTATAATTATTCAAAAGAATAAATCGATTTAATGAAGGCAATATTTCTTATCTGTATAATATATCATTGAGAAGATAACAGAAAACGAGCAACCTTTGTGGGGGTAAGTTGTTTGTGTGGTTCATCTTCCCATTTAAAAATATCTTGAGTGATCTCCTTAATTCTCCAGGATCACATGGTAAAGCACCATGTGTTGCAAGCAGAACGCTCCATTGGATGTGTTGTCTGACATCTTTTATCTCACTTTTTTTTTTTTTTTTTTTTTTTTTTACTCCAGTTTTGCCATTTGTGATTTATAAGCACTGAACGTTTTATTTGGTTGTATGACTTTTCAGTTAAAGTGACCATTTCGTAAACTGTGCTCCATAAGAATACTTTTTTCGTATAACTTCTTCAACGATGTATCAGACGGCAGATCTTGTCATCTGCAAATGGGAAAATTACGATGTATTGAAGATAGGAGAAAGGGAGAGAACTTTGGAAAACCCGCGGACACTAAAGTTATTCAGCACAAGTTTACTTACCAAAAATCAAGCCATCTATTCTTTACACCAGAAACGACCTCTCTACCACTGAATCGCTGTGTTTTTCCAAATCCGTACAATTAGACAAGAAAGAATACCAGGAAGATCTACAATCTGTTTCTTAAGATGTGTAGTACGAACAAATGATGCTTATATCAGCGTTTCTTTAGATGTACAATTATGATAATTATATTGCCATGTAGAGCCACTCATAACAAGTCAGAAACTCAAAATCGACCATCTTTGACTTCTGATAATATTCGTGCTGCCCAAAACATTTATGGCGTAACCTGGGTTACCTATCTTGTGGGTGAAGGTGTAACTTCCCGACTTTTGTTTTCCTAATTTTACACCAAGTTGCATCAAAGGTATCAAACCATGATCAAAATATATTATAGGTAGATTGCTGTTACTTCTATGGGTGGAAAATAGAAGGTGATCACTCAAACATAAAGCAAAAAAGATTTGAATTCCAATATTTTCGACTCGCTTTTCGCTAGAAATTTGAAGAACAATATACATGGTTTCTTGTTTCCTGCAAGGCACTTCAAGCAAAGTATACTCCTGTTAGGTTTTACCCTCGTAACTCAAGTCATTTCTGAGATATGAACAATTTTTGATTTTCGAATTTTCAACAATAATTTCAAAATTCGAAGTAATCTGAAGTTGATTTTCTGGCCAAAGTTATCTTTGGTATAAAAATTACAGCAATCCGTGTAAGGGCACTTTTCACCCACCCACCCTTATCTAGCTATACTCTTTATTGTTGGGGGAGAGGTTTTTTTTTTTTTTTTTTTTGCCGATTTTTCAAAAACAACTCAGATGGTTTTGATCACATTTTATAGCTACATAAATATCTCATTAATAACATGAGAATATAAAACATTTCCTCAGCATTTTCTAGAAAATCGTTTCAGATTCTAGAAAATGCCATTTTCTAGAAAATAGTATTTTCTAGAGCGTAAACATTTTCTAAAAAAAAAAAAATCGAAACTTTTCGAAAACACGTTATCATTTTGTTCGTATTTCACAAACAAATGTTTCGCTAATACCTAGACCTTGAATAAAGAGTTGAGAAAAGACTCGTAAAATGTTTTGTGTGAAGTATTGTACTGTTTGGGGAAGAAACATGGACATTACGCAAAAATAATTAAAATGACTGGAAGCTTTCGAAATATGAATGTGGAGAAGAATGGAAAGAATTATCTGGGTCAAGCGGAAAACAAATGAGAGGGTCTTAGAAATGGTGGGGGAGGATAGAACAGTTTTAGATATTATTAAGAAGTTGGTTGGGACATTGACTAAGAAGGAACTGTTCATGAGGGATATGTTAGAGGGTATGGTGGTAGGAAAGGGAGAGAGATTAATTCACGATATCAAAACTGAAAAATCGTAGGGGAAGACGAAGAGGTTAGCGGAAAACCGTGGAGTATGAAGGCTTCTCAGCTGCGGCAAGTAGGGTCTAACTTTACAATAATAGCAGAATACCTATGATGATGAATAGTTGCAGCATAACATGATTTAGTTTTAAGAATTGCAGCAAGAAAGTTTAGTAAGATGGTCCATACCTTTTATTTGCTATTTTCTTATTATGCTCAAAAATAAGGGTAATTTCTCGGAGGATGGAAATAATTTGTGATGACTACAACGATTTCCTTTATATTTTGTAAATTAATATTTTACAACTGCTAGTTTCTGAGGACCACGGTGACTCAGTGGTAGAACGTTCACCTCTGGTGCTTGGGGTCCCTGGTTCGATCCCAGCTCGCGCCAAGTAAACTTTGTGGTGGACAAAAATAATGTGTGTTGGTTTTCTCGGGGTTCTCCCGTTTCCTCTCACTCCATTCCACCATGTATTCATTATTTGATCATCACCGTCTCCTTTAGCCTAGCCGCCATAATCGTGGGACGTAAAACTCAAAAATTTCATTTCATTTTCATTGCTCGTTTCTCCCAGATAAATCGGTATTTTTTACCCTTAGTGTATGTGTGATAATCTTAAACGATTTTCTAGAAAATGACTTTTTTTTTTTAAATTGAATACTTGGATTGGAGTTTAATGTTCATTTTAGCACTGAAGGTGCATGAGACATGTGCCTACAGTTTAAGGTGAAATCCGAACTACCGTAATAGAATTCATGTTAAAGAGAGTTTGTTACTTCAGAACCTGTTTTCATAGTGAGTGCATTCTATTTTCTCTAGTTGCTACGTCAAAGAGAGATATTCCGCGTTACTCTGGAATCTAGATCGAACGGAAAACGAATGCGGAAATGACAGAAATAGCTGGGGAGAAAATAACTGCTTTGGATGTATATAATTAAAAAAGAGAAAGAGAAACTGGTTGGAACATTGGCTGAAAAGGCACTGTATCGTGAGGAAGATGCTAGAAGGTACGATGTCAGAGAAAGGGAAAGGATGCGAAAGAGGATACAGTTCATAGACAGTATTTAACTAGAAATTTCTTATATAAAGACGAACAGGTTACCTCAATCATGGTGCATGGAAGTTTGTAAGTTTGTGGCAAGTGATCTACCAATAACGGCAGAACACCACAACTTACGTGAGCGCATTATATAATGGAATATGACATCATTGCCCGGAAAGAACATTTAGGCCCATGTCTAGGCCATAGGTTGCACATAATCCTAAATTGGTGACATGATCACGGGCAGTGAAGCGACCGGTAAGCGCCAGCTGAGGACCCACTGGAAACCTAGATATTGTATCTCATATCATCACAGAGCCGCCGTCATGTTTCACGGATACGGTTGGGCGGAAACACTGCGGGTCTTTGGACATCTGCCACACATAAACAAGACACTGGTTTTAAATCCAGTAAAAGATAACTCATTCGACCCTATCACACGTTTCTAGTCATCAATGGTCCATATTACATGTTCGCGGTAGCGATGACATCATGCAAAAGGAAAAATGAAATGAAATCTTTGAGTTTTACGTCCCACGGTTATGCCGGTTAGGCTAAAGGAGATGGTGATTATAAGAGATGAGTGATATGGTGGAATAAAGAAAGTGGGAGGAAACGGGAGAACCCCGAGAAAACCCACGATCATGCAAAAGCGATATGCCTCGTTATCAGTAGTTTCACCCATGCAACCGATTCTATATTCTTGCCACGTAACTCGCGACTAGTGCTGTTGAATTTTTGTGACATTTGCGGTTTTCGGTTTTTTAGAAAACCGGTTTTCTGAAAACCGAAAACCGCAAATGCGGTTTTCAAAACCGAAACCGCAAAAGCGGTTTTCAAAACCGAAACCGCAAATGAGGTTTTCAAAACCGAAACCGCAAATGCGGTTTTCAAAACCGAAACCGAAAAAGCGGTTTTCAAAACCGAAACCGCAAATGCGGTTTTCAAAACCGAAACCGAAAAAGCGGTTTTCAAAACCGAAACCGCAAAAGCGGTTTTCAAAACCGAAACCGCAAAAGCTGTTTTCAAAACCAAAACCGCAGAAGCTCTTTTTGAAAGCGAAAGCCGCCCGAAACCGTGTTTGCGGTTTTATGAACGTAACTTGTTTGTCCTTTTCAAAGCAGAAACAATGTTTGATGTTTTTAATTACACCTTTTAACAATTGTAAAAGCATTTATCGATGGAGACAATTGTATTGATTTATGTCTGTGTTTTAACTCTTTTTATTTGCTCCAAGACTATTATGGTAATATATGCAGCACTGTGCGAAAGGGATTGTTCGATGCTTGTACAGCGGGGGACACTTCTAAATGGTACACCTTAGCCGTAAATCTCCATATGGCTGTACCATTTAGAAGTGTCCCCCGCTGTACAAGTCACAGCTAAATTAGGGTTGCAATATTTTAAAGTCAGAAAAGTGGAGAGTTCTAAACCGTAAGTACTGATGTGAACTTGTGTTACAAATACTGACCTTGGATCCTTCGCACTTTTTTTTTTTAAGTTACTTCTTTTATGACACTTCCAATGTACTTTTCGGCTGCAGGGAAGCAAACTGGACCCCACCTGATTTTCATATACTTTGTAAATTAGACCACGAGGAACACGAATCTGAAGGAATTTTGACATTCCGAATTTCCGATCTAGAGATATTCGAAAATAAAGTGACCACGGAAGCAAACTAGACCCCACCTTATTTTTATATATTTTGTAAAGTAGACCACTAGAAACACGAATCTGAAGGAATTTTGACATTCCGAATTTCCGATCTCGAGATATTCAAACATAAAGTGACCACGGAAGCAAACTGGACCAAAACTAATTTTTATATATTTTGCAAACTAGACCACGAGGAACACGAATCTGAAGGAATTTTGACATTCCGACTTCCCGAACTCGAGATATTAGAACTTATACAGTAGTTTTACATAGTATGTATAAAATTAACGAAGAAAGTTATGTCGCTTTTTGACCTATCACCTTAGAGCATCGATATGTCACCTAAGACCAGGGGTGTAGCTAGCAGGTTTCTGTAGGAGGGGCTCGTCGTTTTTGAAGGGAGGCAAGCTACAATCTAAAAAAAAAAAAAAAAAAAAAAAAAAGATGTGTTGCAGCTAGTGTTTTTGAAGCCTGAAAAAACCTGGAAAATTTTGGTTTTCTTCCAGAAAACTAAAAACACTGTTTTCAGCTGCTTCTGCTTCTTCTTCTTAAGACGCTCTGTGGAGGTTTCATATTCACTCTGTCCTTACACAAGTTCACGTTGTAACTGAACTGCCACAAGCAGGTAGAGTGTTGGATATACCCACACCAACATCTGACCTTCGCCTTTTCTCCATTCGCATTCAACTCACGGTGTGAGGATCAATTGAACACAAACCTCCACAAAAAACGACAGAACTTTCTTGGTTACCTTTATATATCTCACAGGACATAATATTTTTCGTATAGAGAATATATCTATATTAAACTTAAAGTTTTAATATCTCGAGTTCCGGAAGTCGGAATGTCAAAAATCCTTCAGATTCGTGTTCCTTGTGATCTAGTTTACGAAATATATAAAAATCAGAGGTGTAGCGGTTAAGATTGTCAGAGTTGTAGCGGTTTACGTTGAATATGCCAAGACTTTATCCATTAAGTCGTCTTAGATTTTTCTTCAATCCCAAAATGCGGGTGGTTTTTCGTGATTAAGATACGTTTAAGCGAGGGACGAATATAGAACCTGAAAATCGGGTGGTACCCGCAAAAATCGGGTAATATGACAACACTAAGCTAAATAGAAAATAAGGTATATCCCTATTTAAGATCACTACACCTGCAACTCATGAAATCCAACTTGAAATCTCATCCACTTAGACTGAGATCTTTTATATTATCATTACTCTTTCACCTTGTTTTTAAATAGTACTGCCACTCTTTCTTATGTTAACAAAAAAACGCCACCTCCACTTCTTAAAAAAAAGAAAAGAAAAAAAAATAGATCGCAATACACAGTTTTATTGTTGATTTGTTGCCACTCCGATAAATGAGAATGTTGTGGTTTTGCATGTGTTGACTGGTTTCTTATCGCAAGTCCCAGACACCTGCAATAGTTCATACGTGAAGGGAACGCCAATCATATTTTATTCTACTGTATATCATTTTACTTCCCAATAACGATAGCCGTGCCTCTTTGTGAGAAACTGCAACTTATTTTTTTTATTCTGCCAATTGTAAAAGTATACTAAACAAGAATTTCCCTACACATTAAGACATTTTAAGAAAAAAATATCTTCTTTCCCCTCTGCAAATTTTGAGCATTTTTTTCCTCCATCTGGCAACTGTGAGTCGAAGATGGGAAAGATTCTTTGTTGTTTTCTCGTCATTACTGGACATTAGTGCTGTCGAATTTTTGTGACTTTTGCAGTTTTCGTTTTTTGAGAAAACCGGTTTTCTGAAAACCGAAAACCGCAAGTGCGGTTTTCAAAACCGAAACCGCAAAAACGGTTTTTAAAACCGAAACCGCAAAAACGGTTTTGAAAACCGAAACCGCAAATGCGGTTTTCAAAACCGAAACCGCAAAAACGGTTTTGAAAACCGAAACCGCAAAAACGGTTTTTAAAACCGAAACCGCAAAAGCGGTTTTCAAAACCGAAACCGCAAATGCGGTTTTCAAAACCGAAACCGCAAAAACGGTTTTGAAAACCGAAACCGCAAATGCGGTTTTCAAAACCGAAACCGCAAAATCGGTTTTCAAAACCGACATTTCGGTTTTATGAAATTTCACTTTTTTCAAAAACCGGTTTTCGGTTTTTTCAAAAACCGATTTCGACAGCACTACTCGCGACGAACTGTAATTGTCGATACAAATTGAGTTACGAGCTGTTTGAGTTCTTCCGTCACTTGCACCGCAGTCGCACAAAGGTTCTGAGTGACAATCCGATTTAATGGTCAGCGGGACCTGTCACTAAAGGTTTTTCTCTGACCACTGTTCCCCTTCACGGATGTGGTTTTGCTGCGAGTTTTGTAAATCCTCATCACCTTAAATATTGTACCTCGCGACACGCTCATCACACTTGCCACTTTTGTCATGCTTATACCATATAACCGAGTGCCAACAATTTACTCTGTTTGGAAATCAGAGAGGTCACCCATTTTACATTATCGCTGTCTGCTCAGTTCATTGCACATTACCGTTGTACTGCTCCTTACATAATACGGAGATTTACCTAACACACCACCAACAATAACTCTGCGTTGCGGTCGCCACTCGAAAGTTGCCAGCCCAGACATCTGACTTGTTTCCAATTTCAGGTATTTCCATTAAGTTGATAAGGACCTATACTTCCAAATTATGTCATGCATAGGTATGGAAAGTCTTACAGAATGGCTATGTCTGTCCGTCCATCTGTCTGTCAACAATTACCAGAGTGAAAACGGTAGAAGATAGCGAGAAGTGGACTTTTCGCATCGATTCTGCATCCCAAGATTATATATTGTTTCCATCCTTATCTCTGTGCTGAAACCGGAAGCAGTAGAAATAGTTCATTCCGGTTTCAACACTGATCGACATAGAGCAAAAGCGATAACACAGGCCTACAAAATTAAACTTTTTTTTTTCTGTCCCAGAAATCTCCGGACTGATTTCTACAGAAAACTTTGTAAAGAATTCATAAAGATAATTGTTTTCTCTATCATGTGTGTGTTTTTTTTTTATGACAGTTGAATATTTTGCAGTTATAG
Organism: Thermobia domestica; assembly: GCF_964235325.1. Classification (NCBI taxonomy): domain Eukaryota; kingdom Metazoa; phylum Arthropoda; class Insecta; order Zygentoma; family Lepismatidae; genus Thermobia; species Thermobia domestica. Next base: position 130,125,975 of record NC_137466.1, on the reverse strand, counting down.
TATTTACATTAGAGAAATTAACACATATTCAATGTATATAAAAGTTATTAACTAATAATTTTCTTAAGTATTTTGCATTAAAAACACTCATTTGCAGACTCCAGCAGTAATCTGCCAAAGTTTTTTTGTACCACTATCCTTGGTACTCTATGATCAAAATACTCTGATGAAAGATGTCTCGTATTCGTCGCTCACAACCTGCAGGTTCTACGCAAGTAAATCCAAATGAGAAGGAAGAAAGTGATTGTTGAAAAACGTATAGCAGCTTGGACTACCATATTCTGGAAATCAAATATGCGGACACGCCTCCATATGGATAAATTATTATATAAACATTAACTTTCAACGAAATATTTGGCATCAGAATCCTCTTCCGAATGTTTTAAATTTGTATGGGATTTTAAGTTATTTTTAAGTCTATACATTTTGGAAGTATCCCACAATTTATTTGTGCTTAGTGTTTCTTCCAGGCATACTTTCGGGGGGGGGGGGGGTTGCTTCCTCTTCCGGAGTTAAAGAAATAAATTGCAAATATAATCAAGTAAAATCGTGTGCTAGTTCAGCCTTCTCACATTTTGATCTTCCCAGGCAACATTTTCTCAATGAAAACCTATGGTATTTATTGTTTCTCTTATTCAACTTATAATAATATTCAATGTTGAAGAATCTATTTGGTCTAGGAATTAATTCGTGCGGTTGGTACGCACACATTGAAGCTGTAGTACAAACACAAAATACATAAATATCTTAAGAAAAATATTGTCCATCGCTAGCCACCACTTTCGCCCATCTGTCAGGCAATGTACGGATTCCGTGGCGAAAGAAGTCCTCATCCTTGGAAGCGATCCAGTCAGAGACCCATGTTTCGATATCTTCTGAAGAAGTAAACCGCTGTCCAATCAAATCGTTGTTCATGCAATCGAACAAGTAGTAGTCCGAAGGAGCAACGTCTGGTGAATACGGCGGGTGGGGTAAAACTTCCCATCCGACATTTTCTAAATAGGTTTTGACCGGTTTTGCGACATGTGGGCGAGCGTTATCATGTTGAACAATAAGTTTATCATGTCTGTTCTCCCATTCTGGTCGTGTTCTGGCCAGAGCTTGCTTCAAACGCATTAATTGTCGTCGATAACGTTCTCCATTCATAGTTTCACCCGGTTGCAGCAGCTCATAGTACACCACACCATTCATATCCCACCATATGCACAGCATAACCTTTGCACAGTGAATATCTCGTTTTAGTTGTGATGGACCTGGTTCACCTGGTTTCATCCAGGCCTTTTTTCGTTTAGGGTTCTCGTAATGGATCCACTTCTCATCACCCGTAATAATTCGATGCAGAAACCCCTTTCTGCTCTGTCGTTGAAGCAGCAATTCGCAAATGGTTTTTCGTCTTTCAACGTCTCTGTCTTTCAATTCATGTGGAACCCAATGTGACATCTTTTGAATCATTCCCATGGCTTTCAAGCGTTTGGAGACTGTTGTTTGATCAACGCCTAATGCTGCTGCAAGTTGTTCCTGCGTTTGACACGAATCCTGCTCGAGCAATGCTGTCAATTCTTCGTCTTGAAATTTTTTTGGCTGTCCAGCTCGCTCTTGGTCTGCCAAGCCGAAATCACCACTTCTAAACCGTGCAAACCACTTCTGACACGTTCGCTCAGCTAGAGCATGGTCACCATACACTTCCACCAAAATACGATGACTTTCAGTTGCACTTTTCTGCATGTTAAAGTAATGCAGCAGGACACCCCGCAAAAACACTTTATCAGGCACAAATTGCGCCATGTTCACTTAACTACAAACTGGTGTTGTTGACGCTTTAATCCACTGCCCTATACTACGAACGATACGCGATGACAGGGGTTTGCAACACATGTGTGGATACACGGAACTGTGGGACGCTCCGTTCGTTGCGCCATCTCTTGTCCACCCGCACGAATTAATTCCTAGACCAAATAGAAATCTATAGGCAATGACACCTAACTCGTTTAAACCTCAGGACCTTAGACAATAAAAAATACAAATCTAAATTCTCGTCCTTGGGTCTTCAGCAATTTGTAGTGTAAATGAACACGCTATCATTTGCACTTCACGCATGAATTCTGATATACAGTCTTGTTATCTTTTACCTTATCTTAAAACAGTTTACACATACCAGCTTCTTCTTCACACTGATAGTTGGAAATGATCTTAAATAACTGTTGACTTTAAAAAATCATATCATTTATTAAGTATATGTGCTTTTAATAATAATAATAATAATAATAATAATAATAATAATAATAATAATAATAATAATAATAATAATAATAATAATAATAATAATAATAATAATAATATACATTCCCTTTATTCATTTACATAGCTTGGATAAGTCACGTTCTATTCAAACTCTTTTCCGAAATCATTAACAACAGACTATTGAGTAACTCTTATATAGGCCTATATCTTCACATTATATAACCATTATCTATTAACTGTTATCTATTATATTAAACCAAATGGTGCTATTGACAGTAATGTAGAGGAAATGAGAAATCAATGTAACATGCTTTAATTATACTTTCACATAGTTGTATTCAAATGGGATTTTTAGATATAACGTTACATTATCTAATGTGCATGTGTCATCTCCGTGCTATTTTTCGCAAATTATTCATTTTACTTCCGGAAGATGTTTATACTTTTCTATCAGAAGAAGATTAAGTAGATTTTATTATCGAACAAATAAATAACTAGTGGTTATGAAGGAAGGAAAAGAAGCACTAGAGATATTTCTTGCCTAATTCGAGCTATCTGCGAAAGGTTGTTACTTTTTTTCTTTTGTTTAATTTCTTTTTTCTTTTTCTTTTAAGGTAATGAACGTTCGTTAATTTAAAGTTGATTGATCCTTTGAATAAAAAAAAAAAAAATAATTCTGCTTAAAGAAAAAATAAATGCGAGGATTGGAGAGTCACAAGAAACCCATACATGATCCAACAAATAAGATTTTCAACAGAATATAAATGTGTGATTGAAATGTGTTCGACAAAAATGTTGCCTTCCTACGTTAGGAAGAGGTATTGAAGAATATGGCGCGTTCAGTCCACAAGGGAATCGAGTCCACTTTTGGGCATTTTTGACATAGGTACAGTACGTATTTTATCTTTATAATCTCTGTCAGAAGTTCCTTTCACAGCTTAAAACATTCTTGTGCAGATACTTCATGTAAAAATTAGTGTTTTCAGTGTAATTAAATGTAATTCCGTATAAACATTATCTCTCTTTTCCTTACAACTTTGGTAATTTGAGTTGATTCCTTTCTGCTCTGAACGCTTCATATATTGATTGGATCAATAGTAAACATTGTTTCGATAAGAGACGAAATTCATTGATTAAAGCGGGAACCTAACCTACACTCGAATTTGTATCCGAGAGAGGTATCTCTAACTAAGAATAGAATCCGGGAGCGCACGTACAGAAAGCATGTGGGTTAGTCACTTGGAATATTTTTCCAATATAAAAGTCAATGTTAAGTATAGAACAAGTGATTAGTTTCAGGTACACTCATGTCCAAAATGTTTGTCGCATATCTATAACTGTCTTCTTGTAAGAATTTAATTTGATAATGATTTTGCAGGGTACTTTTAATACTGATGCTATGTGTGCAATCGGAAAATGTATATTTGTGGTAAATTTCATAGGAAAAGAATTATAAATACGAAAATTAGAACGAGTGAAACAAAATGTTGCTAAATGGACAAAAAAGTTTTATTTTCATTTTATTGCTCTTATTTACTGTTCTTTTGACATGAAATTTGCCATGCACATGTTTTTGCTGATTATACACATACTAATATTATAAGAAATACCGGGCGAATTCGTTATCAAAATATATTCCTACAACAACACATGCGACAATAATATTGGACATGATTGTACAGTACGATTGATGCTTTAAAATGGGAAGTAAACCTTTAAGAAGAGAAGTATATCCTAGGGCCAGGGCCGGCCCTAGGCAATTTACCGCCCCGTGCAATGACCGGGGCTTCAACTTTTGTCTATTCAAGATTCGCCTAATACCCCCTAGCTATGCAAACGTCAACCAAAGCGATGACACAGAGTTAATTTTGTTATTAGGCAAAAGTTCAACTTTTAAAAAACTTGGTTTAGCTCGCATATATTGATAGTCCTGCACCTCATTGATAGTTAACCTTTCCTCTTGAAACTATTTTCGCACTCTTAATAAGTTTAGTATACAGGGGAAAATTTTGACAAACCCAACAAAAGTTAAACTAGTTGCTTAGTGAAACTTTCAGGATAGTTTCCTTTCATCAAATATAGTAATATTCTAAAAGACCCCGAACATCACTCTTTAGTTTTACGCAATATGACTACCATATTCAATTTGACTGTCACAGTCTATAGAACAATTGTTTTCCTTGATTTCTTACCTTAGGTTCAATTCTACGGCCTTGGAACTTATAAAAAATATTTTATAAATAAAATTTCCTTTGTTTGATACATAATTCATCTCTGTATACAAATTATGGAGTAGATTTGTATCGCTTAACCTTGTATCTGTTTTTTTCAAGTGTATTTATCTGATCATATATAATATATTAAATATAATATTTATAAGTGAAAAAATAAAGAAAATATGTCAACTTCCATAATTACAATTGATATATACAAAATATGGTACATTTGAGAATAATGGGACATTATACGGAAGTTTCTGTAAACTTATTTAGCAAAATAATCCGTAGAGAAAACGTTATTTAAGCAAAATTTCAGTCTTTTATAAACGATAGAAATAATTTAAACACATGAAAGACATAAAAATTAACCCATCCTTTTCATGGTACATTGTTGGAACAAACGATAAGGTTGAGATGGATCAGACTCATTGCTGCTTCAGATAAAAAAAAAAAAAAAAAAAAAAAAAAGTTGAAACAACGGGTTTTAAGGAGAGCGTATATAGTTTAGTAATTTAGGTTTCATATAATCAACTTTGCTTCTTTCAGAAGAGGAAAGGTACCTATTGTACTGAAAAACTAAAAGGAAAAAGAAAAAAAGGAAAAAGAAAAAAAAAGGAACTTCGAAAGATTCATTAAAGTAATATAATTCGAGGGTAGTTTAACACTAAGAAATGCCAACATGTCACTTTCATCTTGTTGTTTTTGATTCCCAAAATGTGATTTCCCTACAATTAATGCACATGTATTGGGTAAAGCAATTGGGAACATGAACAATTGGACAAAGTACACTCATGTCCAAAATTATTGTCGTATGTCTATAAATATGTTGTTGTAGGAATATAATTTGATAACGAATTCGCCCGGTATTTCTTATAGTGTTAGTATGTGTATAATTGGCAAAGGCATGTATGTGGCAAATTTCATGTCAAAAGGACAGTAAATAAGAACAATAAAATGAAAATAAAACTTTCTTGTCCATTTAGCAAAATTTTGTTTTACTTATTCTAATTTTCGTATTTATAACTCTTTTCCTATGAAATTTACCACAAATATACATTTTCCGATTATCCGTATTCCGAGTATCAGTATTAAAAGTACCCTGCAAAATCATTATCAAATTATATTCTTACAAAAAAGATAGTTATAGATATGCGACAATCATTTTGCACATGAGTGTACCGTACATGAGAATTTTACCAGCTTCCGAAAAGAGTTTGGTGCTGGTATGTCCAAACAAGTAGTTGAGTAACATTCTCTATTTTCTCCTCCGATCCTCAATCAATTGCTGAAGTACCTTGCTCCAGCCAAGTTTGCTCCTGATGGTACACCTTCAAAACGTGTCGTCTTCTCGCATTTGCTCTTATGGGTAAAACTGAGGGACGAGTGACTGGTGTGAAATAAGTCTTCTGTATGTGAAATATCGACAGAAAGCCAGTGCATTACAATCATGCGATGTGATGGCTGGTTGATGAAATCTGCCTTTTTCATGAAAGAGTACTGAAGGAAAAAATACGCTTGTAAGAAACAGATACAAGATTAAGCGACATAAGCTTACTCTATCATTTGCAACTTTATACCTATCTAACCTACAGAGATGATTTATATCAAATGGAAAGAAATTTTATTTCCAAAATATTTTGTTATAAGTTTCAAGACTATATAATTGAACGTAAGGTAAGAAATCAAGGTAAACATGATTCTTCTATAGACGGCGGCAGCCAAATTAGATACGGCAGTCATATTGGGTGAAGCTTAAGGCGGATATCTGGACACTTTTAGGATATGTCTATACTTGATAGAAAGAAGCTGTCCTGCAAGTTTCATGAAGTTACTATTTTTTTTTCGGGTTGAGACCTCTACATACTGGATTAAAAAGTTTGCACTTAATTAAAAATTAAATTTTTAATGTCGATGCTCAATGTCAAGCGTATACTGTCTATTCATATACCATAATCGTGCTAATACTGATTCTTGTTGCTTTGTTTAATTTTATTTTATGATTTGTGCAAGTTAATTTTATGTTTTCCGTAATACAATTTGTAATTTTGTGTAACATTTTCTTATCTCGATGTCAAACATATAATACCTAATCATATACTGTGCTTATTCTGTTTTAATATATATGGCTTATTCTGTTTTAATCTTGAAAGGCGAATCTTGAAGAGGCGAAAGTTGAAGTCACAGCAATTACATCATTTGCACCCTCTTTCTCCAGAAAGAACAAATCTTAAAATCCACAATTTTAAGTATGACACCTCATCATAAGTAAAAAAGGGGAGGGAAAAAGCACTCACACACAGAAAGGCCTAAACACTATAATATAAGTACAATCTCGTTGTGTCTGTTTTCTTCTTTAAATAATAATCTATTGTGTTAGTGAAACATAAAGCAAACACACCTGCAGTAATTCTTTTTATAGAACTCAATCGAGCTTCAATCTCAATATAAGAGTTTGCAATTCTAGTGCAACTAGCTCTTTTGTCTTTATTTCTTGATTTTCCTTCTACATTTGTTTAAAAAAAATGTTTCCAGCTTCAATGATAAGAACATTGTTGTGAGAAAGACAAGACTAGTTTCATATCAAAACTGTGATAACTAACTAAATAGAACATGTGTTCACTACTGTTTGAGAGTTGAGTTCTTGTATTTGACAACTATCAAGCAATTCGTGCTGGGATTTGTTTGACCATTTGCTTTAGCACTGTCCATGTGACATTAAACTTATGCGACCTAAACACAATTTATGAATGTAATATTAAAAAGAAGGTCAGCTTAGTGAATCTAACTACTATCATCATGAAGTCTGTTTCCAACAAGAAGTACAAGGTGTTTCAAAACAACACTGACAACGTTTGAGAGGTGATTTCTGACACCATGATAAGACAACAAAATATAGATCAACCTGGGTGCACAAATGCTTCCTTTCGAAGTTATAGGCTGCCGAAAACATGAAAAAATGAACTTTAAATGTCCATAGCTCCAAAACTATGAGACATACCATAGGCGGGTCAAGATTTCACTTCACCCAACAATTTTTAAAGAATGAGTTTGGCTACGGGCATATAGTTCGAAGTACTCAACAACTACCTCTACAAAAATGTTACGGAAGTACCACAATATTCTGAAACTCAGATATTTGGATAGGGCACATGCTAGTTCTTAAGTGAAGTCTTGACCCGTCTACGGTAGGCCCCATAGTTTTGGAGCTATGGACCCTTAAAGTTCTTTTTTTTTCATGTTTTCGGCAGCCTATATCTCCGAAAGGAAGCATTTATGCAGCCAAGTTGGTCTATACTTTTGTCTGGTATTGGTGGCAGGTATCACCTCTCAAATTTTGTTAGTGTTGTTTTGAAATACCCTGTATTTATTTTAAATAATATAGTTATGACAGATTTTGCCGCTCTTCCAAACTTGCCACTCCGTGCAAATGCACGTGCTGCACATAATGGTAAAGTCGGCCCTGAATGAAGTAACAGTGTAGCCAGGTAAGTGATACCGCAGAAAGCAATATCTATTAGCGTTGACTATTTATTATTAGAATTAGCGTGACGCACAAACTGAAATGTTTACCATTTATGATCACGATATAATACCCTAAAACTTGAATATCGTTCCTGTATAATTTTAACCAATAACGATTATCATTTTAAAAAGCAATTTTTGCGTCTAACCAATCAACAATCTCTTCTTTAAAAGTATTCCGGATTTGTAGAGAATGTATGGTGAACAGAGTTTGGAGTGCTGGCATTGGATAGTGATCAAAATCCATACTTAAAAAAAAAAAAAAAATCTTGGTTTTAAAAGTATTATTACTTTTTTTCTTTTCAATTGTATGGCACCACACATAACTTGGTTAACATAATTACATACTTATGCATTTCTGCAGTGGCCTACTGTTAGCAAGTTAAGCGAATAGTCGAAATCAATGAAGTCATAAATGGAGAAAACACAGACCTCATATTTGAAAGAACTGGATTAGCACACATAATCTGACTTATTTCATTTTCTTCTTTTATTTTTCTTATACTAATCTATGTAAATATATTAAGTAAGACCATGACCTATTTTCCCTGATTACGAAAACAAAAATTAATATTCTCTCAAATAGCTTTTCTATTAGGTACCGTACTAATAATAATCTTCATTGTTAATTAAGATTGTTGTTTAGATAATTATGTAATAAGTAAAAAAGACAACTCAAAGGTTTTTGTTAAAAAGGAATAACACAAACACAAAACCTATGTGACTATTTATACGACTTTACTAGCAAAATACTAGTTTTTGACACGAGAAATGTAATTGTTTATGGTAAATATTTGAAAGAAATTTGAGTCTTTTCTAGTGAAAAAAATATGAAATCTTTGTTTTACATCCCACGATTATGCCGACTAGGCTAAAGGAGACGGTGATAATGAGAAATAAATGAAATGGTGGAATGAAAAAGTGGGAGGAAAACGGGAGAACCCGAGAAAACCCACGCACATGGTGTTTGTCCACCACAAAGCTCACTTGGTAAGAACTGGCATCGGACCGAGGACCCCATGCATCAGAGGTGAACGCTCTACCACTGAGCCACCGCGGTTTTTTTCTAGTTTCGATATACTTAGCTCTTACTTGCTATGTAAGTTACAACTTACCAGAGTTACATCACGTTACACTTTACTAGACTTAAATAGATACTCACACAACCATTCCTAAATATTTTTTCACAACATCAAGACCGAGTCAGATCACTCTCTTGCACCCTAAAGCTGTAAATTCACTCTGTTACACGCAACTCGTTAGACAAATTCATTAATAGATCTATATCACTCTGAAATCTATTTAATTTACAGACATACTCTTCTAAACAAATTTCCAGTCTATACAAATTTTGTGTCTGGCTCTCTCTGGTAGTCTAGTTACTCCCGAGTTTAATTCCCAGTGGGAAAGCATTACAATTTTATTTTCACAGTCATTTTCTTTCATTAATTATATGTCTCTTTTAGTCAAAAGACAACCGAGGGATTTTAAACTAAAATTTTCATTTCAAATTTCGTGGCTATATGCTGTGCGTTTCAATAGAAATTGGGAAATTTTTAATCAACTTACATATATCCCTTTAGGGAGTGGAATTAGTCGTAACCAGTGAAGTGGTCCTGTAAGCTGTCTCTTGGAGACAAGATGGTGTAGTTAGGAACGCACTGTGCTGTGAGAACAACGATAATTTCAGATTTCCTCCGGGTGGGGGAATTTCAACATAGGGAGTAAAAGTAGTACCGACAATTGAGAATATACTGCTCACCAGAGATGAAAAAAAAAGTTTGTTTGAGGGGGAAGGGGAGAGGTTTTTCATTTCCTATAAGAAGTCAGCTTTTTTTTTAAAAAAAAAAAAAAAAAAACAGAACCGGATATTTTCGCTTTTTTGACTTTTTATGGCTTTCTTGTTCAAGTACTACTTTCATTTCTCTGTAGTGGATTCTACACTGTACACAAGATGACAAGAAAGTGCGTTTACAACATTTAGTGCTTCTGAATCCTATGCTCAGCTGAAGGTTGGCTGTCTTGATTGTTTTCAAACTGACATTGCAATTTTTCTTCAACCAACGTTATTTAACCACCAAATGTTGTTTTGGTTGCCTAACCAACTTATCAAGTTCCTGGAAATTAAACATTTTTATATAGGTATGTGTTTCACCGGTTGCCTAAATGCAATCCGACAGGCAAGAAAAAAATTAAATGAAATCTTAAGTTTTACGTCCCACGTTTATGTCGGTTAGGCTAAAGGAGATGGTGATGATGAGAGATGAGTGAAATAGTGGAATGAAGAAAGTGGTAGGAAACGGGAGAACCCCGAGAAAACCCACGAACACGGTGTTTGTCCACCACAAAGGTGGGATCGCTGGGATCGAACCAGGGACCCCAAGCACCGGAAGTGAACGCTATACCACTGAGTCACCGCACCCCCAGGCAAGAAAAAAAGTACCATAAACCAAGAAACAGATATAAAACTACTTTTTCTTGTAAAAAAAATCTTGCCCTCCTTATATGTCGTTGTCTGTTCGAGGAACACTTTATCTTGATCTTCAGAATGTTCAGTTTACAAAATTAAATCTATGAACGGCTATTTTAGGTATGATATTGGTTTAACATCATTATTCATGGAATTCCTTCTTTCCTTAATGTTACCAGTGTGTCAAAATTTTTGAAGCAAGAACTTTTTAATAGCGTTTTAAACGTTCTCTCTTTTAAATTTAAGCGTTCTCAATAAATATTATATATAGTTAGCAGTGGCGTATTTACGATTTTGTTTCGGGAAGGGCTTTGCTAATTTTAGTTCTGGAAATTGAAAATTCTGCAAGATATTTAATTTACTTTATTATAGTAAATAAAATTTCGGGGGGGGGGGAGGTTAAGCCCGAAAGCTCCTCCTTAAATACATCACTGATAGAATGAAGTTTTAGTGTATTCTTAAATTTTAAATGACAGTTTTGTTCCACGAAATCTATTACATTTTCGAGAACACTATTAAATCTTTAGTAGAATATTTTTATCGATAAATGTTAACGTAATAGCTACTGGTAGTCTATAAACATCCCGTTGGAACAAGAGTGCGTCCAACGATTTGCAATTTTTCTATTCTGTCCAATGACCAATTTCCTTTGATTCATGTTCTTCTTTATAATTTTTTCTTCAGAATGCAGTAATTAAATGTTTGTTCTTGTTATAATGGAAAACCAAGGTAGAATGTATTGTTATCTCTCCGCTAAACTTAAAAAATATCAATCAAAAAACCACGAAAAAGCTTCGTTTTAATTTATTTTTTTATTTTTATTTTTTTTTAATTTTTTTTTTTTTTTTTTTAATTTCGAGCTCTTGCATGTCTACCGGTAACCTTCCTTAAGTACCATTAAAGAAAAGACACGAAGGCTATTTTGTAGTTCGAGGAAGGAGGCATTTATTCCCCCAGATCACTCCTTGAAATCATCATGGTCTGTATACCCGTCCACTGCTTCAGTTGACGTTCGGATTCACGTTAATCCTTCAAAAAGGAACACCGAATACGCATTCGCCATTTAAATGCCTATTCTATTGGCGGAATCCCGACCGAGCACGAACTCATTAAATGCAATCTTTTTAAAAGAAAATTGACATTGCTCTTCATTCTATGGACTTGGCTTTATACTTGAAGACAGGAGCGTCATTTTAGATTTTGCTTGGGGGCGGGGACAAGACCCCTTCATATTAACAAAATTTCGCGTTTTTCACTGACTTTCTACTATTCTATTGATAAAATCTATATACATCTCAAACTCAGGGGGGCAATTGCCACTCCCTGCCCCCCTAAATGACGCCCCTGCTTCAAGACTATATTTATCCTCCGCAATAGGATAGGAAAGCGGAGATATAAATACCGACTTAAGGGGTTAATAGTAAATTCCGCCCTTCATAAGCTCGTTATTGCATGAAGGTGCAACACACAGACGCTCAAACTCAGCTCGAAGTGAAATAACTTAAGAGAGAACAGTTGTATATACAATATTCCAACTCCATAGAGTAAGAAATCTCAAATTTGAGATATAGATAAATATAAATCTTGCAATTTTCAGGTAATTTGCTATTTGTGACTGGACTGGATTTGATTTTTTTGGAATTCCGAACCACCAAGGACATACACAGGAGTTTAATTTGGGAGTCCAAATTGAAATGAGGTTAAATTATATTAAAATTTATAAAATTAACCCTAAAATTAGACTAAATTTACAGAAAAATCGGGGATCTCTGAGGTCCGGACCCCAAGGACTCACTCCTTGTGTGCGTCTCTATGAACCACTATCTGAGTTTGTATCCAAGGTAAGCACCTTCATCGAAATCGAACCCGAGACTATGCATACAGAAAACACGCGCATTATCCCCGAGTAGGCACTGTTTCAGACTCGAATTAAACCAATTATCTTGCATCTGCTTACATTCTCAATTCACCTTTACTGCATGGCATTTTTTAAAACGTTCTGTAGGGCAAAGAATATCTTTTTTTCACGTCTTGTGCTTATTATGATAGTGATTAATCAAACATTTGCATGTTGGCTATTTGCTCGGCTCGGCTATGCAGACCATGCATTTGGCAATAGCCAAAATGAGATCAAGGCAATGCATGACATAAGCGAGTGCTAGCAATTACACACAAACCGACCGCCCCATAGCCAGGGCTAAGAAACAGGTACTATCAAACTCTTGATTGTATCATTTGTTGGATTCTGCTGTAGGAGGTGAGTCATCAACCTACAATGATTGGGAAAACCTCTGCCTGTTTTTCAAGAACGAACAACCATTCAGTTTTGTTATAAGAGAGAGAGGAGGACGATAATTGTGGCCCACTTTCACTTTTAGCTGCTCCAATGCTGTCAACTTCTGTTACATCGTTCCATTGATGTAAGAAAATTGATAATGCTAATGTTTTCGTATTTTCCTGTTCAAGACTGCTAGGAAGAAAATATAATAATTTTGATTTATGATTTGGCTAAAGTAAATGTATCGCTGTTAAGATTCGAACAATGCCACAATCAAGTCAAATATATCCTTTGAATACAAATAGTTATTCGAGTAGTTTATTCAAATAGTCGAAATATTATTCGAATAACAAATATTATTTGTATACGGGGTTTCATTTGAAATTTTAAAGTTATTCTCCGACTCCCTCTTTAGGAAGTGGGGGCAACTTATATTTTAGGAAAACTGAATAGATCTTTTAAAAATATTGGGTACGTATTTCGTCATTTTAAAATTACAAATGTAGGCCTACGCCAAACAACGTCCTCCTGCCAATATTTGCATCATGCAAAATTTTATCGTTCTCTGTCCATGAATTTAAAAGTTGCAGGGAGTATTAAGGTTAATAATATTCACCCCATATATATATATATATATATATATATATATATATATATATATATATATATATATATATATATATATATATATATATATATAGAGAGAGAGAGAGAGAGAGAGAGAGAGAGTAATATAATATGTAATGTAATTCTATATGTGATAAAAATGTCGGCACAGAGGAATACCTCGAGAAATAGGCTACTATGTAAGTTTTACGTATATGCAGTGGCGTATTTAAAATTTTATTTCGGGGGGCTATGCACATTCTCCTCGGTGAGTATATATACTGGGTCTATGTAGGTATATAGTTATTATACCTACTATATATACACACATCTATTTATTTCGGGGGGGATTGAGCCCGATAGCCACCCCCTAAATACGCCACTGCGTATATGTAAATGTACAGTCATGTCCAAAATTATTGTCGTATGTGTATAAATATGTTGTTGCAGGAATATAATTTGATAACGAATTCGGCCGGTATTTCTTATAATGTTACTATGTGTATAATCGGCAAAGGGATGTATGTGACAAATTTCATGTCAAAAGACCAGTAAATAAGAACAATAAAACGAAAATAAAACTTTCTTGTCCGTTTAGCAGCATTTTGTTTTACTCATTCTAATTTTCGTATTTATAATTCTTTTCCTATGAAATTTACCACAAATATACATTTCCCGATTATACACATAGTATCAGTATTAAAAGTACCCTGCAAAATCATTATCAAATTATATTCTTACAAGAAGACAGTTATAAATATGAGACAATCGTTTTGGACATGAGTGTACCTAGGTATAGGCCTGCTTATACGTATATGAATATGTAAATGTATATAATGAATGTGGATATATGTATACTATCCTTTTCTTCCAGCTATTAAAGAGACGACACATGCTGCAGTTAAGATATGGCACTAATTTTTTTTACAGCATTTCATCAATGAAAATGTTAATTTTACCGATGTGTAGACACAGTTGTTTCTGTAACATGTGTTTAGCCTTTTGTAACAAACGCAAATATTACATTACGCTGACGCAAACCAGGGCTCCAAGTAGAGGGGAGAATGTTGGACATGTGCACTGGGCAGTTGGGCAAGTGTATCGGGCACGTGGTTGGACAGGAGCCTAAGATATATATACACAGGGTGTTAATGAACTATACCGACAAACTCTAAGAGGTGATTCCTCACATGAAAATAAGAGAAAAAGTTCATATGGACCTATGGCGAAAAGTGCATAGGTTCAGAGCTAAGGCTGTCCAAAATCGCGAAAAAACTAAATTTCAATAGGCCCTATTTCGAATTCCAGAAACTGTGTATGGTGGTTCTTATCAGCGTAAAGGAAGCCACGCATACACAATCCAAAAGTGCATATTTAATCAATTTTCAATATGTTTACAGGGTATTTCCTACATTGTGTAATTCTCACTAATGCTCTCAATAGAATTTTCAGATATACCCTGATTTCAAGGAGGGTCCAAAGTGGGCAGAGACAAGCCTTGACAACAATGAACATCCAATGCTTCGGAAGGAAGGCGGAAGTGTTAGGAACCGGCAGCTCCATGTTTTTTGTGTTAGGAATAGCGTGTGATGATATGTATTTCGTCACGGTATATTTCACGTTTTCCCCACTTATAAGCATAAAAGAAAACATCGTTGCATGCGTTTTCACGAGTACAAGAGACCGTGCTGCTGACGATCCTTAACACTTCCGACATTACGCCACAGGATTCCGTGTTCACTGCTATCAAGGCCTATCGTTTGCCTACTTTGGACCAATCATAAAGTCAGAGCATATCTCAAAATTCGGTTGATGGTATGTCTGCGAATTTCACTCTGCAGGGAATAATCTGTATACCCATTGAACATTAAAGAAATATGCATTTTTGGATTGCGTATGCGTGACTTCCTTTACGCTGATAAGGAACACCATCTACAGTCTCTCGAATTCAAAATAGGGCCTCTTGAAATCTTGATCTGCATTGTGCTCCATTATCTGTATTTGTTGCAGCTCGTAACTAGGTTTATGGACCTAAATGCATAGTATGTAAAAATTACTAGAGTGAAAAATTAGAAACATATAAGAATGTCTTAAGCAGGGCCGTAACTTGTCAGAGCAGGGGGGACATGCCTCCCAGGGAAGCTCCCCGCCGTTCGAGGGTGGCCCACTTTAAGACAAAATTTTCTTACTCCATATACAATACGAACATGAAAGTATAAATGAAGGATGAAACAGGTCCACTACATTACATAAACAAAACAGCACAGAAAAGGTAAATAAAACAAAAATGAGTCGTGGGCCCATTTCAGTAAAAAATGTCTATTATTAGGGGCCCTATAAATAATATTTATTCGAATGGCTTTGAGATTTGTCAATATTGTCTCCTTAATTAATTTGTCATGTGTGGAATGGACCCAGGGGTGTAACTAACAACCCCGCAGATCTTGCCGTGTGGGAGGACCTACAGGTTCCGGGGACCATAAAGAGTGAGAGAAAGAAGGAAAGAGGTGGGCCCAAGAATTAGAAAAACAACTTTTTCTAGGGGGCCGAAATACATGTATTAATGCTTGCCTTCCCAGAAAAAATCCACATTACGGCGCTGGAATGGTACGGAAACATTTTAGGTTCAAGACGTCTTTAATGTGTTAGAATTTTTCACGGCCTCCTAAATACAGAATATTGGCAAATGGTATTTCATGGCGGGTTTTAGTGTGCAAAGTTCCGGGAGTAGAACCTTACCTTCCTGTTGATTTGTTTGTGGATTTAACTCTTGATTGAAGCATTATGTCGTTGGAGGGCCGCAACTGTCGAGGCCCAATTCGTTGCCTCTGGGCTGGTGTGGTGCTTCAATACGGGCGTGGCATCCTGTAGAATCTTCATGGGTTTCCAGTGCCGATAGCTGCAATACATTCGTTTTCGTTTCGCTGAGCAGTGTCCCAGAATCTTCTGGATTGGTTTTCTCTGAATCTTTTAGGGCTTTAAGGTCTTTGTGAACCTGTTCTATCCTCGTGAGCTTGTGCTGCTCGGTTTTGTACTACCTGTAATGGTCTGTGGTGTGCTTCAGCAGCGTGCTCTCATGCCGATTGAACATACAGCAGCAGCGGCTTGATGAATACAGCGTGTATGTTTTTTCTTGTCCTGTGGTCGAACTGTGAGCTGAGCAAAATTGGGAGAAGGGTTCTGACTTGTGCTTCTTCATCAGCGGTGTTTGACAAATTAGTAGCAAATGTGAGTTTGCTGCCCAATGTTACCCGCACGTAGGAGTGCCAAACAGGGGAGTTGGTATGTCTTCTTCTTGATCTCTCTGGTGAAATTCACCATTGTTGTCTTTATCGAATTGATTTTGGTCTTACACTTCTGTGCCAACTCCTCCAGTAGATTGATGTGGCGTGGCATGGCAATTTCTGCAAAGCGGTAATTGTGATTGCTTGCAAAACTCGCCGTGTCATCCGCATATGTATGATCTGTCAGGAAAGTAAATGTACACCTATTTTTCGAGTCTGGCATTCCTGCGCTCCATCCGTGGAGAGTATGAGAATTAAATCAATCAAATGTTTACTGAGGGGCAAAAAGAAAAGCTTAATCTGAATAAGACATTGCAGAGGGGCACAAGCTGTGAATACGAATAGTGCATTGTGTAAATAAAGGACGACACCGAAAGAGAAAGCCAGAAACAGCTGTTAAACTTACAAAAAAAGAGTAAAAATTGTCGAAGGGGGAACATAAAACACAAATACAACAAATACGCCGACAACTAAACATTCCCCATGCCATAATCTTGGTGTGGTGGTTAAGGAGCTGGCTTACAAATGCAAAGGACGCAAGTTCGAATCCTCGGAAAGGACATTTTTAAAAATTTTTGTTAATAATACATACAACTCATGAGAGATGGTAAAAGAGGTCGTATTTAGTTTTTCGTAGCAATTATTATTGGTAATGTTTAGTACTGATAATACTTTTTGTCTTTGCGTATTGCTTTTATTCTTTTCTTCATTTCCAAAGAAAAGAATATCCGAACAAATGCCACCAAAATTCCTCATATTTTGAATGTAAACGCCATTTGCAATTAGTGAAGAATAAAAATTGAACGTTCCGATGTAGCTGCAAAAAGTAAAAAGAAAAACATGGAAGTCGACATACTCATGGTTATTAAAAATACAATTTCTACATGCCTTACACCTCCCGACTACGTTTCTACGTTAGCAAGTAAGAGGTTTGTGTTTAGGTTAGTTTGGTCAATACGTTTTGCAAAGGGGCCCGGTTTAGCTCTGACGCACCACAGGTGCGAGAAGGGAGAAAAACACTTTTTCTCTCTCCCTCTGTGTGTCTATTTATCTATCTATTTGTATATATATAACGCTATTTGTGAAAGCCATAACCACCCTAATTTTCAGCGGATTGAGACGAAATTTGGCACAAACATTAATTGTTGAAATATCTTGATGAGTTCGTTAACCAGAATAATCAGATGAAAATGTTCAAAATGGTGGCCCTTCATACTCTTAAAAAGTTCCAAGGGAACCAAATTTCGCCCATAAATAGGTATTCAGAAAGTTTGAATAAATTTTCCTCTTTTACTGAAATATTTGTGTGCAGAAACTTATTGAAATATTGGACCCGATTAATCGCCTAAAGAAGGTTCACGCCCTTTCGCTACGGTCAGTTTTTTTTTTTTTTTTTTGCAGGAGGGGGTTATCTTTTTATTGGAACAAGATGATTGTTACTGATGATATGAAATTACACATTGAAAGTGAAGTAACTTGTGTAACGTGTTATTTGAAAGAATAATATAATAAATGTGCATTCCTCTAACACAGAGAGCTCATGTATTTCGAGTTCGTGAGCCTGAATGGCGAGGAGTGTTATTTGATTTGCTTTTTAGTAACACATTGCATTGCAAATAAAGGTAGGCAACATTAGTGGTAAGTAAAACAATAATAATAATAATAATAATAATAATAATAATAATAATAATAATAATAATAATAATAATAATAATAATAATAATAATAGGTGTTGTTTGTGGCAAGGCAATATCTTCCTCAGTTCTTCTTCAAACGTAATGATTGTAACGCCATATCTCCCTTACAAACAAAATATTAGCAATTTATATCGAGAGAACGGGAAACTGTAGAGCGATGTGACCAACGTTGGACAGTATGCACTCATAGTACTCAGAAAAGTAAGCGATTTCAATGCAAAATGAACGAAGAGTCATTGTCATGGGTACTCATGGGGCCACGGCAGAGCCCTCTTTAGGCAAAATGTCGATAGCTTATATCGAGAAAACAGGAGGTGATACTGGGATGGGACCAACGTTGGACACCGTGGACCCATAAGGCGCATCGAAAAAATTAGGGAGGCGGGCGCCAGCCAGCCTTACTTATTTCCACATAATAATATAAAATTATATTGTCGAAATACACACACGAGTTAGCTACTAATATTTCATATTATTATTATTATTATTATTATTATTATTATTATTATTATTATTATTATTATTATTATTATTATTATTATTATTATTATTATTATTATTATACAGTTCTTCTTCAAACGTAATGATTGTAACGCCATATCTCCCTTACAAACAAAATATTAGCAATTTATATCGAGAGAACGGGAAACTGTAGAGCGATGGGACCAACGTTGGACAGTATGCACTCATAGTACTCGGAAAAGTAAGCGATTTCAATGCAAAATGAACGAAGAGTCATTGTCATGGGTACTCATGGGCCCACGGCAGAGCCCTCTTTAGGCAAAGTGTCAATAACATATCGAGAGGTGATACTGGGATGGGACCAACTTTGGACACCGTGGACCCATAAAGCGCATCGAAAAAAATAGGGGGGAGGGGCGCCAGCCAGCCTTACTTATTTCCACATAATAATATAAAATTATGTTGTCGAAATACACACACGAGTTAGCTACTAATATTTCATATTATTATTATTATCGACAGCGTCTTTTCATTACGTGTGCGTGTTTGACATGAAGCCAAAGAGAAGATCCATCATTCGTAGAGAGAATAATAGTCAGTCACTTTAACTGTGAACGACAGCGAAAAATACGAAAAGAGTGGACTACCTGTAGCGTAAAGAAGCAATATTTTCTCTCAAATGGATAAAAAATCAAGCCGAGATTAATTCGAACTCGCATGGACGGCGCGAAAAGCCAGTGCTTTGTCCACTTTTTTTTTTTTTAACTGACTCACTGAACGTGTTTCAGTAACTTACTTATTGCTAATTTTACTTGCTTCACTCGTTTAACTTGCTTTTTCTAATAACTTATAACGACAGAGACACGAACACAGAAACATCGAGAACAGTTTTAAAAATCATAGATGCTCTCCCGCCGGGAATCGAACCCGGAACTCCATACTCCAAAGGCGCACGTGCTAGCGACTAGACCAGCGGGAAGGGCACCACTCTCTCCCTGTGTCGTTAGGGATTACGACCACTGTCTTGCCAGCTATCACTTCTGTGGGTTGTATACTATGATCACATGTTTCTTCTCTGCTGCAAGAGTAAAACCTACATTATATGTAATACATGAGGTATTTAGACCTACATGCTCTTCATATAATGTAATAAAAGGGCCATGCTGGGAATAAGAAAAAGAACATTCCTTGGACAAAACGGAAACTATTGGCATCAGAAATATTTATCTACGAGGCATGCGCAGTAGTATATTTCAGAATAGTTACTGTTTTGTTCAGTAAACGAAGAAAGGGGTATAAAAAAGCAAATATGTAGCGTCAACGAGATCGACCAGATTTGACAGGGGCGGAAGCAGATGTATAGTAATACAACAACTTCGCTCAGTTGATACGAGCCGAGCCGGTTGATATCACTACCCGAGTTGGTCTTCTGCTTGGGCTCAAGAATTCGACCGTGCAGGTCTCAGCCTTAATTTTAAGAACTACAGTATAATTTTAAGTACTACAAGAAAAATACCTTTGACTCGACTCGGATTGAACTCGAGTCGAGTCGAATTTTGGCTCGACTCCTGCTCATCCCTATTAATATTTGTATTTTGTTTCCACTTCAACAATTTCTACTCTTTTTTTTCTTCGTTTACCTATTGTTTCTGGATTTCTCTGTCGGTGTCGTCCTTTATTAACACCATGCACTATTCTTATTCCCAGCTTGTGACCCGCTTCAATGTCTTATTCAGTTTAGGCTTTTCTCCTTACATTGACTTGACATGTGATTGATTTAATTCTCACTTTCCGCGCATGACCGATGAAAATGTTTTATTATTATTATTATTATTATTATTATTATTATTATTATTATTATTATTATTATTATTATTATTATTATTATTATACTATTGAACTTGCACGGCGAAATTACTGTATAATACGATATCATTTCAGTAATTTTATTCCATTGTATGTTATTTAATTTATTAATGGGCACTAAATTGTCTCCAGATCAACGAATAAATTAACTACGGCATGCACTTTGGTGGAAATATCATTACATGAACATGTTTGGAACGAACCAATAATCTTATTGTAATGATATTTCCACCAAAGTGCATGCCGTAGTTAATTTATTCGTTGATCTGGAGACAATTTAGTGCCCATTAATAAACTAAATAACATACAATGGAGTAAAATTACAGAAATGATATCGTATTATACAGTAATTTCGCCGTGCAAGTTCAATAGTATAATAATAATAATAATAATAATAATAATAATAATAATAATAATAATAATAATAATAATAATAATAATAATAATAATAATAATAATAATAATAAAACATTTTCATCGGTCGTGCGCGGAAAGTGAGAATTAAATCAATCACATGTGAAGTCAATGTAAGAAGAAAAGCCTAAACTGAATAAGAAATTGAAGCGGGTCACAAGCTGGGAATAAGAATAGTGCACGTTGTAAATAAAGGACGACACCGAAAGAGAAATCCAGAAACAGCAGGTAAAAGGAAAAAAAGAGTAGGCATTGTTGAAGTGGAAACATAAAATACAAACACGAATAGGGATGAGCACAAGTCGAGCCAAAATTCAATTCAACTCGAGTACAATTTGAGTCGAGTCAAAGGTAATTTTCTTGAATTGAGTTCCGAGCCAAGTCGCTGTTTTCGAGGTCTAGTTTCGAGTTGAGTTGAGTTTGATAATGGCTCGCTCGCTCGTTCAGCTCGTTTTAACTCGTTTTGAAATATTGGCCTGATCAGACTGGAAAGCAAAAGCCATGAGAAATGTAAGCAGTAATGTGGAATACTTTTAGTGTTGCTCACGACAGAGGTGCGTCTCATCTCGTAATTTTAGTGCATCTCGTGGGGCAATTTTAGTGTATCTCGTCTCGTCTAGATAACGAGAAGACAAGAGTTTATTATTATTATTATTATTATTACGAAACAGCCTCAAATATCGTAATCACCAATATAAGTATATACTGTAGTTCTTAAAATCAAGGCTGAGATCTGCACGGTCGAATTCTTGAGCCCAAGCAGAAGACCAACTCGGGTAGTGATATCAACCGGCTCGGCTCGTATCAACTGAGCGAACAGCTCGAGTCGGCTCGGTTGGGATGAGCCGATGACCCGAGCCGGCTTAGTTGGAACAAGCCATCGACTCAGCTCAATTGAGCCGATGGCTCGAGCTTTCTCGGTTGGGATGGGTCACCTACTCGGCTCATGTGAACCGGTTCGAGCCAGCTTAGTTGAAACTAGTTCATCAGCACGTTTCGACTCAGCTCAACTAAGCCGATGGCTCAAATCGGCTCGGTGTGGTGAGCTGTTGGCTCGGCTCACTTCTCGATTCGGTTCGATATTGAATGAGCTGTAAGCCGAACCGCTCGAGCCGTTGAGAAGCCCAAACCCGGTCCCAGCTGTTTTGAATATGTTTGGATGAAGCCTATAACTTTTAACAATTTTTTGCTCGAGCCCGAATACTTGCCCCTTCGGAACTCAAACCCAGAACGTGACCGATGTCCTTGCCTCCTGAAGACTTCCAGACGACCGAGATCGACAGTCAATTAGCTTTTACTATTCAGATACAAACCGTATATCTTTTAAAGATTATACATGGAGTTGATATAATAATAATAATAATAATAATAATAATAATAATAATAATAATAATAATAATAATAATAATAATAATAATAATAATAATAATAATAATAATAATAGTTTTAAACTTGCCCTGAAATTTGGCAAAACTTACTTAAAAGTAGAGATTTCGGGGAAAGGGTTCCGTACCTTCAAGACACACCTCTGCAACTACCAACATTTTAAACTAGAACCTTTCATTGAAGTTTCATGTAGAAAGTATGTTTTGAGGAAAATAACTGTAATAAATATAACTGAATATCACGCGACAGTAAGGCATATAATAAACTAATTTTTAGAATATGCAGAGGTAAATATAAAAGCTTTGCTACAAAAATACCTACACAGAGCATAATTCAATGAGCTCTGAAATACAATGTAACGAAATAGCCTATGAGATTCAGTCTACAGAGCAATTGTTACTTAAAGAATGGACATACACTATTTCGAGAATCGAGACAAGACGGGAAATGTTTACGATACTTTTCGTCTCGTCTCGATTCTCATCTCCAAAGAGAGACGAAAATTTTGATTTAGCCCTGACCCGTCTCGAATGCAAAATGTTAATTCTCATGTTATTTTATTTGTTTTAGAAACGAGATGAAAAAATGAAATGAAATCTTTAAGTTTTACGTCCCACGGTTATGTCGGTTAGGCTAAAGGAGACGGTGACGATGAGTAATGAATGAAACGGTGGAATGAAGAAAGTGGGAGGAAACCGGAGAACCCCGAGAAAACCCACGCACACGGTGTTTGTCCACCAAAAAGTTCACTTTAGAAACGAGATGAGAAACTCCTCTTCTCGTGAGCAACATTAAACCAAACCGAAATATTCTTTCCAAATGTCACGTTTCTGCTTGTAATGGTATGACCTGAGCGATAATTTAGCTTCTAGCTTTTAATCTTCTACGAGATAATAATAATTATTATTATTACTATTATTATTCCTGAAGATTTGATAGTTCAAGTATTGAAACATCCGAGTATTCAAATATCTGAATATAATAAAACGTATGTTATCGCTGATCAATCGCCATCAAAAATTATTATTATTATTATTATTATTATTATTATTATTATTATTATTATTATTATTATTATTATTATTATTATTATTATTATTATTGTTGTTGTTGTTGTTGTTGTTGTTGTTTTACTTACCACTAATGTTGCCTACCTTTATTTGCAATGCAATGTGTTACTAAAAAGCAAATCAAATAACACTCCTCGCCATTCAGGCTCACGAACTCGAAATACATGAGCTCTCTGTGTTAGAGGAATGCACATTTATTATATTATTCTTTCAAATAACACGTTACACAAGTTACTTCACTTTCAATGTGTAATTTCATATCATCAGTAACAATCATCTTGTTCCAATAGGAAGATAACCCCCTCCTGCAAAAAAAAAAAAAAAAAAAAAAAACTGACCGTAGCGAAAGGGCGTGAACCTTCTTTAGGCGATTAATCGGGTCCAATATTTCAATAAGTTTCTGCACACAAATATTTCAGTAAAAGAGGGAAATTTATTCAAACTTTCTGAATACCTATTTATGGGCGAAATTTGGTTCCCATGGAACTTTTTAAGAGTTTGAAGGGCCACCATTTTGAACATTTTCATCTGATTATTCTGGTTAACGAACTCATCAAGATATTTCAACAATTAATGTTTGTGCCAAGTTTCGTCTCAATCCGCTGAAAATTAGGGTGGTTATGGCTTTCACAAATAGCGTTATATATATACAAATAGATAGATAAATAGACACACAGAGGGAGAGAGAAAAAGTGTTTTTCTCCCTTCTCGCACCTGTGGTGCGTCAGAGCTAAACCGGGCCCCTTTGCAAAACGTATTGACCAAACTAACCTAAACACAAACCTCTTACTTGCTAACGTAGAAACGTGGTCGGGAGGTGTAAGGCATGTAGAAATGGTATTTTTAGTAACCATGAGTATGGTCGACTTCCATGTTTTTCTTTTTACTTTTTGCAGCTACTTCGGAACGTTCAATTTTTATTCTTCACTAATTGCAAATGGCGTTTACATTCAAAATATGAGGAATTTTGGTGGCATTTGTTCGGATATTCTTTTCTTTGGAAATGAAGAAAAGAATAAAAGCAATACGCAAAGACAAAAAGTATTATCAGTACTAAACATTACCAATAATAATTGCTACGAAAAACTAAATACGACCTCTTTTACCATCTCTCATGAGTTGTATGTATTATTAACAAAAATTTTTAAAAATGTCCTTTCCGAGGATTCGAACTTGCGTCCTTTGCATTTGTAAGCCAGCTCCTTAACCACCACACCAAGATTATGGCATGGGGAATGTTTAGTTGTCGGCGTATTTGTTGTATTTGTGTTTTAAGCTCCCACTTCGATAATTTTTACTCTTTTTTTGTAAGTTTAACAGCTGTTTCTGGCTTTCTCTTTCGGTGTCGTCCTTTATTTACACAATGCACTATTCGTATTCACAGCTTGTGCCCCTCTGCAATGTCTTATTCAGATTAAGCTTTTCTTTTTGCCCCTCAGTAAACATTTGATTGATTTAATTCTCATACTCTCCACGGATGGAGCGCAGGAATGCCAGACTCGAAAAATAGGTGTACATTTACTTTCCTGACAGATCATACCTACCATTGTACTGCGGGTTGTCGGAAAGTCAGCTGTGAAGGAAGCACAGGAGTGAGGACAAGCATGATCTCTGTTGCATTCCTGCTTCGATAGGTCTTGCATTAGTGGCCTATGTGCGAGACTCGAAACCTTCTGTCTGTGAGGTAACTCTGTAGTATCCTGACCTAGTATGATGGGAAACCCGCCAGATATAGCTTGTGCAGGATCCCCTAGTGCCACACCCTTTTCCATCGAAGGCCTTTTCCATGTCCAGGAACAGTCCCAGAATGTGGTCACCGTCGTTGAATTGCTGGGTGATTCGGTCCATGACGTGGACTAACTAGAAAGTAGTATTCTGTTCGAGACGAAAGCCGAATTGATGTGGTCCTACACATGCTTCAGGAGACAGCTTTGTATTACTCGCTCTACTACCTTGCTAAGGTAGGAAAGGAGGCTTATCGGGCAATAGTTTTTCAGCTTCGTTCTAGCTTCGGTGGCCTTCGGGAGCATTGCGAGGCGGGCTTCCTTCCATTCTGCATGATTAATTGGTGATTTGGATCAAGAGTACGATGGCCCTCGTGTTGCTCTATTCAGGGCCGTTGGGTATCCTATCTGATCCTACAGCTCGACGATTCTGAAGACTCAGGACAATTTTCTGAATTTCTCTTGGGATTGCCAGATTCTCATGTGGGAACGGTTTATCCTCTTGGATGACGCGTAGCCTCTACTGTACTGTCTTTCTGTAGCAGCATTTGGTGGGTGGTGTTCTCTTTGAAGATCTCCTGCAGATGGTCTGCAAAGACCGTGGCTTGGACTTCTGAGTTGCAAACAAGACCCTGTGGATTGCACAGTGGTTGGATGTGTGCTAGAGCTTGTGATCTGGCTATGCACAATGATAGGTTCCTGAACTCTGCAGAAGGTGCATCCATTGCGAGGAGCTTGACATATCACTCGTTGTGTGCCAATCTGTTCAGACTATTCTTTTTATTCTTTTGTCAATGAGTTCCATAAGATCTTGTACTACGGGTGACGTGTTGTTTGCCATTTGGGCCCAGTCCATCTCTTGATTTGGATCAACGTAAAGGTGCAAAGATCCTCTGTCTTTCGGTTTCTACATTTGCTACACGTTGGTAGCACAGTGGTATGCTGTCTTGATGGCTGAAGTGTTGAACTGCGGCATCAATGTCTTCCGATGTGTCCAGTGGGAGTCTTGGATCCATCGTCTCGGCTAGCTGGCGGATATACTCGTTCTAGTCCGTGCCGAAGCTTCGAGGGAGGCGCTTTTTAATGTCAATTTGGAATGCTTATTTTTATAATAGTAATAATATCATTTAGTAATAACATTAGTACTAAGTAAACTTACCATACTAATCATAGAACTGGTTGTTAATGAACGCGCTGGTCTAGTGGTTAACGCGTGTGCATTTGGTGTATGTGGTCCCGGATTTGATTCCCGGTGGGAAGGTACAAAAATTTAATTTCACAATCATTCCTTTCATTAATCATCTGTCTCTTTGAGCCTAAAGGGCATAGCCGTGCTACGTTAAAGTAAAAAATATCTATTTTATTTTACTACTGCAAATAATATCAAAAAAAGAAGAAAATACGAAACCAAATAATCAACTTTCATTTTTATCTTCGTATCGTATAATCCAAAAATGAATTTCAAGTACAAAGACACAATATTAATAAAAATATCATAATTCTTGCTTCCACTTTCAATTAGGATACAAATAATTAAACTACTCCACTTTTTCCCACAATACAGAATCTATAAAAATAGCTATAAGCAAACTTAGTACACAAGTGGAATATAAAATTAAACAATTTGATCAGAGTGTGAAAAAGGAAAACACTCCTTAATTTTGAACCTTCTTTGATTGTTTTAAGTACATATCTTTCACCATGTCTTCTAACGCTTTAGTTGTCACTGATTTTGGTCGCTCCACAGGAAGTCCTAAAGCTCGATCCCAAATCAAAGAAGCACAGCAACCAATTGCACGGGCAACAGCACGCATCACAGTGAAGAACTGCATTTCTGTCATTCCATAGTGCTGTAATGTATTGAGCGAATTAAATAGTGTCAAGATACTTGTATCGCTAATTACGCAAGTCAACTATTTAATAACTTAAGCAACACTACTTTGATATTTGTATGTTAATTACTGAGTTATATCAGAACGAGCTCTTGACGTAAAGAAATCAGGGTCAACTGGAAGGATCTTCGACTCATTCGCAACCTGTACAAAGGACAAAGAGTGAAGTTGCTCCTCAATCAAGAAGAAACCAATAGTGTGGAAATCGGGGAAGAAGTCAGACAAAAATATGTTTCTAGCCCCATATATTCAATATTTACAGTAAATACTTAATGAAGACAGCACTAATGGAAGTTGAAGATTTCAAGATTGAAGGATAAACCAGTAAAAAAGGCGAGGTGTGCGGATGATACGAATATTATAGCTAGAGCAGAGAAAATAGAACAGGAGATTATGAATAGAATAGTTGGCACTTGGAAACAATATGAAGTGTAAATCATATAGAAAAGTCAGAAACCATGAGAATATCACGCGGAAATACGCCCTAACGGGTCAGAGTAGAACAGGGACAGCTTGAAGAGGTCAATCATTTCAAATATCTAGGAAGTCTTTTGACGAAAGACGCTTATTGCACCAAAGAATACGGGGCAAGAATTGTCGTAGCTAAAAAGGCATTCAACAAGAAAAGATTACTCCTAATTAGCAGGCTTAACATTAATTAGACTAAGGAAGAAGTTGGAAGAAACATCTCCAAAGCCAAATCCAAAGGGAAAAATAAAAATACCTCATCCATT
The DNA here is from genome assembly GCF_964235325.1 of Thermobia domestica. NCBI lineage: Eukaryota > Metazoa > Arthropoda > Insecta > Zygentoma > Lepismatidae > Thermobia > Thermobia domestica. Next base: position 130,098,110 of record NC_137466.1, on the reverse strand, counting down.
AGTCCCAGGAACTACCGACAAGCATAATATTTAATAATAATATAAGTATAGGTGTTCGAGGTTGGTGCTCGCGACTCAGAACTCAAACTCACTTTGCTAAATGATCGTGAGTTCTAAATCATGATGCATAAGGTCGACTAAATGTGATGTCGAAATGGGTTCAGAATATGATGTCAGACTGGTGATGAGAGCGTGAAATCGACTGATCATGATGTCAAAATAATGTTTTGAATTTGAGGTCGAGTAAACATGAGCATGGGGTTGTGTGAGGTTAGGCCAAAGTAAATACCTTTAATTACAGGAATTATTGCGTGAAATGTATATGTCTTGTATTACAGAAGTTATCCTTAAAAACGGGTAATCCTTGGCATTAATGGAAAAGCAATGTATGGCTATTTGATAAGCAAAAATATGATAACGTCTATTCATTACCATAGTGATATCTTTGCAAATTTTCTCTCTACCTATTCGAAAATGTACAAATTCCTTCAAATTTGATGATTTAGAATATTCGATACTTTCATTAAACAAAGTTAATAATATATATAATGAATTTATAAAAATTTTGCTTACTGTTTTGATATAGTCTTTCCTAAAATGAAACGAATGTTAAAATCCCAGAATAAGGGACAATGGATTACTCCAGAAATAATAAAAGCAAGTGCGGCAAATATAAAATTACATGAACTTAGTTAGGTTTTAAAAATGATCGTGTAAAGTCATGCTTTAAACAATATGAAAATAGGCATGAGGAACTAATTAGAACTACTGTAAAGAACTTAAGCTTGCTTATGCATCGAATAAAACTAAAACCTTGCGGAACATTAAATTTATAAATGAAGAATTAAACGTTGGCAAAAAATGTAGATATAATAGTATATGAAGGGAACAATATAAAAAAAAAACGAGAGAAAAAGCTTAAATATTTGATAAATATTTTACAAATGTTGTAGCAAAAATTATGAATGTTGATAAAATAAAAGAATATGAGCAGAATGGTTACAAAGTAGTTACTGTAAATAATTTTAAACGAAGTTCAAATAATTATGAAAAAATAATTTTTCTACAGCCAGTATTAGAAGATGAAATGTCAAATATAATGAAATCTCTCAAAAACAAAAGAACAGCTGGAATTGAAGAAATTTCAGACAATTTACTGAAAAGATGTCATCAGGTGAGAAATAAAACACACTTTGTCATTTTATATATCACTTACAACTGGAGAGTATCCGAAAAAGTTAAAAATTGCGAGAGCTAACCCCTAGTTTAAAAATGGGGAAAAAACAAAACATAAATAACTACAGACCATATCTCTCCTACCTGTCATTGGAAAAGTTTTAGAAAAAATATGTATAACAGAGTAATATTTTTTTATTAAAAGAAAATGTTATATCCAAAACAATATGGCTTCCTTAAAGGTTGATTTACAAACACTGCAATATTTAATTTCATTAAGAAAGTAAGCAATATCGTAGATAAGAAAGAAAACTGTATAGGAATGTTTCTTGATTTGTCCAAAGCTTTTGATACAGTGCAACACAATTTAAACAAACTCGAGAACTGGAATATATGGTAAAGAAGAAGATTGGTTCGATTCGTACTTGAAAGATCGTAGACAAGTCGTAGAAACATCTCATAAGAATAATAATATTGTAGAAAGTTATTTATCAGATGAATTATATATATATAAATCATTATTATATATAAAACACGTAGTCCCAGAAGAATCTATTCTAGGGCTACCACTTTTTCTTATATATAGTAATGATTTTGAAAAAAACGAAACATATATTCCGCAGATATGACCATTTTCGCTGATGATACCACTCTGCTAGTGAGTGGAAAAATGAAAAATTATTGAAACAGAATGTTGGGCAAACACTAAATGAAGTATCCTTTTGGATGAAGAATAATTATCTTTTTGTTAATACTTAAAAATTCTTTGCTATAACCTTTCATAGGAAGTGCAGTAAACCTATATACCCTAACTTATATCTGAACCAAAATAAAATAATTATACAACACACTCTTCATTTTTATGATGTACAGATTATAACTTAACATGGGAATTCCATATAGAATCAGTTATTAATAAACTACTAAAATATGTTATGCACTAAACATTATTAGAAAGAAGATAAATTTAAATTATCTAAATCCTTGTACCATTCTTGTTTCAAATCAATATTACAATATGATATCATGTTCTTGGGAAATTCAAATCAGAGACTCAGTGTATTCAAAATTCAGAAGAAAGTCATTAGAATACTTTGTGGTAAAAAACTGATTTTTTTTTCTTGTAGACGTTTATTTAAGGAAGTTAATATACTACCACTGGATAGTTTATATTTGTATCGCTTCTTTTTGTATTTAAGATAACACTCACCAACTGTCATAACAAATAAGGATGTACATAATTATAATACGCGAAATAAGAATGATTTTCATCTGTATAATCACCGATCAGCAATATATCCAAGAAGGTAAATTATGGTGGTGTTAAGTTGTACAATATGTTACCTGTTAATGTAAATATGAAGAAAATATAAAAAGGTTTATACAAAAGTTAAAATCATCTCTTTTAGAAAATTGTTTTTATACGATTAAAGAGTACATAAATCTTATGAAAAGATCATTTTACTTTATTTTACTCATGTTATTATTATTATTATTATTATTATTATTTTATCTTGTATAAATGAAGCATGTTACATTTATCTGAGGACATTCCTCTTACCTGTAAGTTCATACAAAAGAAATAAATTCAATTTCAAATTCCTTCTCTTTATGAGATTTACAAGTAACAGAGCATCCATGTGCTTCGTTTTCTCGATCGATGACGTTAACTTCCAGAACATATAGATTGTAGTGTACTCTGAGTTCAATGGAGGAACCTAAGAATTTTGGTGACATGTAATGTGTTTACTTGTTTCTAATCCACGAAAACAGTTTTGAAAGGTCACTAAAAACAAAAAATAATTTAAGAATAACTTCGGAATTTTTTTTTTTTTTTTTTTTGGGGGGGGGGAGACTAAGTAGTTTAGTGAGCTGGACTGAAGCTACAAGCTTTCAGATAAAAGAAAACTAGTTCTTGAAATAGCAGGTCTTCCTACATATATTATACATATAATTATATACACATGTATGCATAAAAAATGTTTAATCTATGTTCCATTTTTCAGTCTATTTCAAACTTTATACATTTGTGTGTACTTGATGACAATGCAAAAACTAATTATCATCAAATATAGATAGGTATTTTTTTTTTAAATTAAGTCTTTATCGATAATAGACATAAAAGTAGAAAAGTACGCCTATTTACAACTTTTAAGACATAACTATGAATAAAAGTGTGTGGTAAAATAATTCACAGAAAACACCTTACAATACATAACATACATTTCAATGTCAACTTAATAATATTAATTAAGAGTAGAAAAAATAATAAGAGTAAGAAATTATTTACTCGTCGTCGGTACATATAAGAGGCACATTTCACCGTTTCACCGTTTCAAAATATTTCCGCATCGGCGTTGTATTTGCGATTCGGGTACAGCGCAGTAACTTCTTCATCCATTAGCAACCCAGATATATCTGGGACGACAGTAATATTATGTTTGCTCTTTGTTGAGAGTGTGTGAAAATGTTCAAAACTATCGAGCGACCCAGCGACTGTAAGGAGAGGCCCGTGATTCCTTTTCTGGTTTCGAGAAACGTCACAGCAGTATTCATTGTACACTGTGTGAGGTATATGCGGTAAATGTAATGAGTGTAGGAATTGTGAGGAAGTGGCTCAGAAACTTCAATGAAGGTCGTGATAATGAGCATGATGGCCGATTACGGATAATTTTGTGCGTGTGTTATATGGAAAGTTCACAAGGACAGACGGTTGACAACATTGCTTTTTATGTATTTTCCACAATACTTACAAACAATTCTTTAAAAAAATATGACAGAACTTAGGATTTCGAAAATTATGTGTACGATGAATGCCAAAAAAAGAAAAAAAGAAAAAAGAAAAGGAACTTCCTGTTGAACACAAGGACAGAAATAAGAATTCTTAAAAATATTTGAATACAAAGTGATAATTTTACATGATTTCACCCCGAGGTATAAATAGAATTTCAATATACAGGGGGTTAAAGTATTACTGGAAAAGTACTGGTAATCCTTGTTGAGCATAATCGTGAATTTTCCCAAGGGGATAATTTTGTAATTTTGGGAGGAATTTCACCGGGCCACCCCCTGAAATCATCACTGTATATACATTAATTAAGAGTACCTTCATATATACAGTATATAGCTTTATGAATATACATAATAGTTCGTCAATAAAAGGAGGGACTTTTGATCTATAAATTATTTTCCACTCTTCTTCATATTTTGCTTCGGGTACATCGTCGACCTTTAACAACAAATGACCAGCTTCAAAATTAGAATGTGCAGGTGCGACACAAACAACCAAACAAATATAGAATGAGCAATTATAAACAAACTTAATCATTAACGGCTGATTCGGTCTGATTTTTGTTTTAATATCTGCAGAATAGATATAGTGATGTCATTTAAACTAGCTCACACAGGTTTACCCGAACCTGTTGATAAAATTTCTCAGCTTCCCGGAACATGTTGTTAAAAGTGTCTTTTAATCTCTTGATCCAGTTCTTACGAAAAAAGAAAAATAATTCTCTAGTACTATTTTTGAAAATCAATATACGAAATACCAATATACAGATGCTATATGACTTATTTCTAGTCATTATTACTGGTATCATTGGAATAATAATGATATAATCAAATAGTAGTAGTAGTAATAGTAGTAGTAGTAGTAGTAGTAATACTAAATCAACTTACAATATATTGATCACAGAACCAGTTGTTAAATCATTTCAGTGATACCACTTTATAGAGCAATCCCTTACCGCAGAAAACAACTAAAGCATACTAAAAATAGACCTACACCACTCATGTATATATGTGTGATAGAGTGTGTGTGTGTGATATAATTCTTCATATGAGAAATGTAGTTCTTATGTAGTTATATGTATGAGTGATGTAGTTCTTATATTTAGTACGCTTTAGCTGTTTTCTGCGCTAAGGGGTTGCTCATGATCCTGTGTTTTCAATTTGAATAACTGAAGTAGAAACCATGTACGTATATTAAACATGCTATTGTACTTTTTCTAGAACGCAATTCTTATTTATTCTATATTAATTATTTAAAAAGAAAACGAATTGATCATTAGAACTTTGTTATTAAAAACGTTGTTTTAAAATACGACATTCAAATATATTTTTCTATAAGTTGACCATGTCTAAGTTACCTAGGTTTCTGTGAAATCAGGAGTGAACAACGTAGTTTCTCAAATTAGAAAAGGGAACTATCGTGCTTCAAATCATATTACTGTACTTGTGATTTGTGACACAGCTCAAATTGTCATTAATCTCCCAATTACAAAACTTCGAGATAAATTACTGTGGTTCAGCAATATGATGACAAGCTGTATGATTGAAAGGAAATTGTATCTGTGGATAGAAAGATTTCAAGAAGGCGAAGGCAGCTGATTGATAAACTCAAGTTGAAGCGTGTGTAATACCGGAGGTGTTATATTTTTGACTTTATATACAACTTCCACTTCCTTTTCCCCCTTTCTCTTCTTGAAGCACAGAAGTTTGTCGAACGATGGAAAATGCGCATCAAAAACGATGCTGACTACACAAGGTAAAACAGCACAATAATGAAATATATAAGTGATTTGCGTCCCTTTAAATAAATAAATAAATAAATAAATAAATAAAAGTTCTAGTGCAACAGGTCATAGGAGCCACGATCTATCAACCGACTTATGACATTCATGACTTTGAGGTGATGTCTGGTCAGCACATCTTCTCTTCTCGCCATTGATGCTGGCTTTCTAGACCGGACTGCCCTACTTCTTTCTTTTATGTAACTTCCAAATTGTCCTCACGACGCTAGGTGGACGCAGCAGGGCAACGCCATCTGGTGAGTACATCTTCTGTTGAACCAAACATCATTGGTCTTTACTGCTTGACTTCGCTGATCTCGCGAGAAGCTATGTTCCATCTAACTATAGCATCAGCGATTGCATCTTCGTAAAATGAAATTCTCTGTTATTGACTTAGTCTCATATTGAACACATTTCAAATACATTTAATATATCCCTCTTACAAATAAAACAGCTTTCGATGCACAATAGTTCGTCGTCTAAGCATAGAAAATAAGGAATGAAAATAGACTTCCCACCCCCAAGAAAGAAAGAGAGAAAGAAAATAGAGAAAGCTATATTGAAAGCTAGATGGTTATATTGATTAACTAGTTCTAATGTTATTGACTGAAAATGTTAAATAGATATATTGATTAAAAAATAGCTTTTGAAAATGTAGCTAAGGTTAAAAAACAAAACTTACCTGCAGTATCACGCCAGAAAGAGCATCAACATTTGGATATGGGTTTCTTACTTTTCTCATCTCTTTCAGAATTGGTGGAACAACTTTGTAAAGTTGCTCAACTAACTGAAATTTAAAACCATCCATATAATTTTTAGTCTTATTGAATTCAATTAAAAGCAATATGAGAAAACTCAGATAAAATAAAACTATGGGTAACATAAATGTCTTTGCAGATACTTCATATGGAGTACCTCATTAAATTTTAGTAAATATAGTTGTAACATATTAATAAATTCAAAAGGTATTTATCTTTCTCTTATTACGTATATTTTGAATTTATTAGTAAGATTGCTCTTCAAGCAGAGTTACCAGCTTTCACTACTCTAGAAAGATATTACCTATCTAATTGCGTTCTTAGAAGCTGAAATACATTCCAATATTTCGAGTACATCAGCGAGTATTCTTTTTCCAGGATCATGGAGACTTAACACATGTTATATAAAATTCTTCACATCCTTATAACTTCAGCATAAATGCACATTTTAGTTTCTATATGAAACAAAGTATTTTTATATAACAAAGTGTTAATAAACAATTCAATGTTATGTACGAACTCAACAACATTATTAGTTCCCCCTAAAAAAAATATGTTAACAATTTTAGGATTTTTTGGTAACTTTTGTTACCATGGCGTAGTATCGTCTTTGTCCGCTTATTTAGGTTCTATAACAGGTATTTAAGCCGGGTTTTTTTATTAGTCAAGTCAAGGATGGACCAAAGAACACCCCAGATGCACTTTGGGACCGGATGGTCAACTCGGTGACGCCAAGTGGGGGGCGGAGGTACGTGAGTTTTTTTTATTTATTTATTTTGTTTAAGGCAAATTTCAAAAATTTTTCACACCTTTAGTTTTTATGATATCAGATTGGAACTTTGCATACTGATTGTGTGTACCTTTAAGTATTTCTCAAGTTTTTCTGAGATCCCTACGTGAGACCAGGGCTGAATCCGAGGGGTGATTTTTTCAGAAAAATTTTCGGTTTTTCCGTGGTACGGTTGGAAAGGGCTCGTTATACTGAAGAAAATAACGTTTGAACCATGACTCTAGACCAAATAGTAATAACGCACGTGTGTGCGTGCGTGTGTGTGTGTGTGTGTGTGTAGAGAGAGAGAGAGAGAGAGAGAGAGAACCTAAATTCAGATTTTCAACAATTTTTCCGCCCTTTATTTTCAAGATACAAGATTGAAATATTACACACGTATTATGTACATAACAACGTATTTTTAGAAAAAAATCAGATACCTACGTCAACCCAGGCCTGGGCCAGAGGGGCACAAAATTGTTGATTTTTTTTTCAAAAAGTCTCCTGGTTTCTCCGATCTTGCTATTTCTGGTGTATAATATGGTCAAGCAAATGGTACCGTTGGAAAGTATGATCTATCCTGAGAAAAACGAGGTATGAACCATGATTGTACGGTAAATAGTAAGGAAGTAGTAACTGTTTGAGTGAAAGTCTAAAATGTACCTCAAAAAGTGGAAATCCTAAAAGGGTTAAGTATAAAGTGCTTTATACAAATAATACATATTCCAAATTAGATATTTTTATTTCACAGATTTATGCTAGTAACTGATTGCTTAACATGTATTAGACCTCCATGATCTTTGAAAAATAACATTATTTCTAGAAATACAATTAGGTGAGGCAAAAGAGAGAGAGAATTTTCATATTCAAAATCAAAGATGCAATGAGGGACAATTTAAAGAGATTCCTACCAGAAACATTTGGTCGTTGGGTAAATGTTGCAATGCAAATTCTCTTTGGCAGATATATCTAGGATCAGTCGTTCTTAGAACTGAATGTCCGTAGCCTGGTATTTTAAAATCTTTATTCAATTCATCCCTTATAAATTCACATAGTTTTTCATCTGTTATGTTATCACCAAGTTTCTCCCGAATTTTGTTAAGGAACACTAAAACCTGTGGGAAACCAAGGAAAGAAAAGATATAATAGATTAGTTACAATAACAATAAATAAATGTAAGTACTTACTCTTACGATTTATATTGGTTAGTATCTACATTTATATCTGTATTTATCTATGTGTATGTAACAACATTCTTCTGCAAGATTAAGAGCAATGTTATCAGGAGAGTACGTACAGCAATACAATGTGAATGTAAGGAGTATAGTGATAACGTGGGCCGCACGGAGCAGCGAGAGAATCAAAAATAAATAGAAACTTACTTTAAAAAATAATTAGTATATACCTTAATATCTAGGTAAAAGGAACGCAAGCGCCAGTAGAATAACAATTTTTCGAGTTAAAGATTACTCTAGAAAAATTCCAAGTAAATTACCGAAAAAGGCAAAAGTAATATTAAGCGATTTCTTTTAATCCGATAATTACAATTACTAAACATATCTGGGGCAGGAACTACGAGACAATTTCCTATGTCACCCATACTCAATTCGTGAAAACGAATGACAGATTCATGTCCTCTGATACCAATATGAATTTCATATCATATTAGTATCTCATATTCTGTTCCTCTGCATCAGTCATATTGAATAAATTTTTCGTATTATCTGCTTAAAAAGAATAGTGCCTGTATGTTCTTAAGAAACATGCAACAGTAGTGAAAACCCTCTAGCTTCTTTCCCCGTAAAAGGTAAATCTCATATCTTTCAATCTTGGATTCAAGAGACTTATTTGCACTAAATTCCTAGTTATAAGGTTAACGTTTTCGGAGGTCTGGAAAAGAAGGGAAAATTTTAAGTTCTCCTTTCCCCTCTTTGAGATCGAATTTCGCAAAACACCATCTTAGCCCTTACCTCATTGTTCCTAGTTTCAATAGTCTGGAAGATCTTATCAGCAGTACATTTGTGAGTGAGTGAGCTTACCTTTTCAAAAATATTGATATTTGGTTAACTGACTAGTTTTACGTAAATATACGATATTTTATTGATCTTGTGATAAAGACTAAAATTTATTGCTTTTTGAACAACAATAACAGTGTTGTGATGGTAAATAAAGAAAATAATTTAATTAGCTAATTATACGATTTTACTCTTTTACTTTTTTATGATTTCTCCACGCTGAGAAACCGAATTTTGTTTATCTGGCCGTTTCAGTTTTTGATAAATTGAAACCAAATTTTAAACTTAAGATTCTTTATACTTTTTTTTTTTTTTTTTTTTTTTTTTTTTTTTTTTTTTTTTTTTACATTTTCATACTGCAGATGTTAGTACTTACAACAGTATATTAAATTCTTAGCAAGAAAATTATCAGTTGATAACTTAATCTTTAATATGAATAATTAGTGTTAGAATATTTTAATTATGTTTGCATTTCAAGAAAACACCAATCAAAATGTCCATTAATTCTTTATTGAAATTACTTTGAAATGAAAAAATGAAAAAATAATAATGCTACTTATTTAATAATGCTACTTTTGTTGGGAATTATCCATTACTACAAACTACTACGTCTATGCAGTATTGAACGGGTATTATTCTGCACCCGAAGAGACGATAAGTAATTCTAAAATACTTCCATCTATAATTTCACAAAAAACATGATAGAACTAGATTGTTTATATATATCTGTATCTATATCTATATATATATCTATATCTATCTATCTATTTATCTATATCTATATCTATCTATCTATATATATATATATATATATATATATATATATAGATAGATAGATAGATAGATAGATAGATATACACGAAAAGGGTGTCATCTTGCACAAACTGCTGTCGCGTTTCATTTAAGAAATTATATTTTCTGTATTTCAGCCCTCGTTGAGCCTTTGATTACGATCAATCCGTCAGTAAACTAGAAGGAATTAATTAAACATTCTTCTTTTGTCACGTAACGAAAAAAAAAAAAAAAAGTCTTCTGAAAAGCACTAATTTATGAGTTAACACTTGAAAGCGGGAATGATGTCTATTCAATTTTAAGGGGTTCAGGTAATTTCATAGGACGATTTGTTCTTGTTATATAACAGAATCACTTCCCACTAAACACATCATACTGTATGTAATTTTGTCAAATGAAATTAATTTAACGCAAAGAGTGAAACAGTGACTGACTACACCAGGACTCGAACCTGGAACCTCCGGCATACCGTGCTGATGCGTTAACCACTATGCTACCCAGTCCGCTTCCCAGAATAGCCACTCACTCTCGAGGTCGGCGCTCTCATCTCGGATCACGTGGGTTTGTACTACAGACCCCTGCTGTGATTGGACAATCCTGTGTGCATATACCGAATACCCTATGACGGACGGATGGCTATCTTGGGAAGCGGACTGGGTGGCGTAGTGGTTAAAACATCGGCACGATATGCCGGAGGTTCTGGGTTCGAGTCCTGGTCCAGTCACTCTTTGCGTTAGAATTCACACCTATAGAGGATTTGGTGTGTAAAATAAAGAAAATCGGTTGTTTCCTCCTTTTATTAGTATATAAGATTAATTTAATTTAGTTTGTTCTTAAGTACAGGAAATTTATTTGTAATTAGTTCATGTATATCCGTTACAGGAACTATCACTAAAGGGATTGAAGATGTACAATACGTGTGTAAATCATTGTTGCCAGATGATGGTGATAAAAATACTTTTTACAAATTTTATAAAAAATACCAACTTTACGTATATACAAAATTAAGAATAAAATTATCTTTTGTCCTAATTATTCTTTTATTTGGTAATAAACACACAGTTCCATCTGTGATCTAAATTTCTTCTGTTTAAATTGAGTTGTGGTCCTAATAAAGAAAGATAAAACGCATTCCTTTTCATGTTATTCGAAATGAATGTAGTATATTAACTCGATCTATGTTATGTCCTAATTCATGTAAATGCATTGATTAGACTGACATGAAGGGTTTCTCTCATCTTGTTTCTGATGTATTCTTTCACCGTTGCTGAAATATTTCTCTTTGTCATACCTATATAGATTTCAGTATACAAACAATACGCAGAGTGAATTTCAGGTGACCATAATTTTTCTCTTTAATAGTTTCTTACTTCGAAAGGGAATTATTCCTGATTTCACTGAAAATTTGATTCCAAAAGAGTTGCTGATTTTTTTTATTGTTTCCGAGATTCCTGGGAATATTATAGTTATTAATAATACTAGTATCATTAATGTTATTACTAATTATTACTGTTTATTGATGTAGCTGATATTGTTGTCAATGTTATTTACTATTATTATGGTTTCATTGTGAGTTTTGAAATGAAAAACACAAGTTCACTTTATTTTAAAGAGAGGTTAGTCATGAATATGTAAGTTCATGAATATCTCCATAGCTCTGACCTAATGACACTCGATAAGTCGTTGTGGGGTATTATCAAGATGCAAGTTGCCGAGCGTTGCTACAGAACCTTCGGGAACGACCACAGCTGCAGTCTTGGAACCAATATCACATGAAACCTTGAGGCGCACTCAATTATGTGTTCAACATGATGAAGCACATACGGATCTCTTGGACGACTAGCGGTAAGTTTATTACTAAATTATCCTAATAAGAAACTATTAAAGTATAGGGGCTTAAGGGTTTCCCGGTCATACTGCGCATATCCATGACATCTATTGATGTTAAGTGAAGATTGCTTACTCTGACAATGGAGTTAGTCCAGTAGAATTTCCATGATGTTTTTCATGGAATATTTAAATTTTTTAATGTTGTCAGAAATAAATTTGGTCAGCCAAGTGAAAGAATACATCAGTGACACACGAGGAGAGAAACTTCCATGTCAGACTTATCAAAGTATCTATATATATACTACACCCCTGTGTTCCAATAACGCGAGAAAAAATGTGTTTGAATCTTTCCTTATTAGGACTCAATTTAGAAAGCGGAAGTTTAGATCACAGATGGAACTGCATGTTTATTACTAAATAAAAGACTAACTTAGACAAAACATAATTTTATTCTTCATTTTGTACATAAGTAGCGTTAGTGTTTTCACGGAACTTGTAAAAAGTATCTTTCGCCATGTTCTGGCAACAATGATTTGCACACATATTGAACATTTGCAGTTCCCTTGGTGACAGTTCCTGTAACGGGCATACATTAAATTTATTACAATTAATTAGAAATAAGTTGTTGGTATATAATAAGAATAGGCTAAACTAAATGAATCTTACATGACAAAATTACACGCAATGGGAAGTGATTTTGTTACATAATAAGAACAAATCATCCTATGAGATTACCTAAATTACTTAAGAGTAAATGAACATAACTTCAGCCTTCAAGTGTTAACATATACATTAGTGCTTTTCAGATTTTATTATTATTTATTTATTTATTTTGTTACAGGACATAAGCAACAAAGAATATTTAATTAGTGCTTTTAATTTCAGACAGATCGCAGGCTGAAATATCGAAGATATGTTTTTTTAAATGAAATGTAATAGCAGCGGGATGTAAGGTATTTTTTTGTATTAAATATATACCCTAGAACATTTACTAGTAGTTATAACAACAATATATATAATTTGAACTTCAAATCTTGCTGTTTTATTACCAAGAAACTAGGAAAGAGAAACATACTATACTCAATTTTAATCCAATATAAGATATATATCAACAATTACAGAGATACAATTTTATTTTCAATTACTTTTCTTTAATGTGTTTAGTTTTTTCTTCATGTTTTGGGTATTCATAGATATCTACTACTAGCAAGTTTACTTCTTTCCTTTGCAACTAAAAGGAGCTTTGTTGTTATTCTTCTATATTAAAGACAAATGTACTGGAACCTATTGGAATGAGCTTCGTTTTCAGTGAAATATCCGATATTTAAAATTACAAAAGATATGTACCTCTTGAGTAACGAGACCTCCTACCGGGCCAGATAATCCATTAATTCCAGCCGCAAAAGCAATATAAGGGTCTGAAAGTGCAGACCCAACAATATGAACGGCGTGTGCACTTACAGTTCCCCCTTCATGGTCACTGTAAATGAACAGATTACAGATAAAAGAGCAAACACAATTATAATACAATAATAAAAACGCTACTCATTATTTTAGTAATTAAGAACAAAATAAGCTAGTCTTACATTTTTATATAGAATTAAAAATGTATGATCACCATCAGAATTATGATATAGCATCAAATATATAAAGTGAATCATGTACTTTTGAATATTACTATATATTCACCTCTTTCTATCAATTTAAATCTATTCTCAGAGTGGTTAAATATTACTACACTTTCATCCATTTGTTTTGTTTCAAAAAATTAAAATATAATAATTCAACCCGAAACATTATCAACCAAATCAAATTGTTACTACTAATAGTAATCATGGAGGAATTTAGCTGTAAAAATGTTCTTACAAATTAACAATGTAAATATTTGAAAAAAAAAACGACCAATCAAAAAAATAAATAAATAAAAATAAAAAAGAAACTACAATAACGACATGTAAGCTGTAATTTTTCTGTACATTCCATGCGGTGGAAAAATAAAATAAAATAAAATAAACTTAAAAGTCTGGTAACAATCATGACAATTTCACTATTTTCACCGGATACTCATCAAGCTCATTAGGATTATCATTTTTTTTGTTTGTTTGTTTGTTTGTTTGTTTGCAAATTAGTGGAAGCGCCTTTCTAGCGTTGTTGGCGAGACGGATTTCAACATCTGCGCCAGTATAAAACACCTCCTTGGAGGTGATCAAGATCAAGAAGAAGCTAAACTGTGTCTTTTACAACACTGCAAAGCACAAGACTGTGTTGAAAACTGTTTTTTAACTCAATTTAATTATATAAATTGAAATATTGCGTTTCTATGGTTATTTCTCTCAGGCTAATGAAAACAATGAAAAATAAAAATAAATACAGACGGAATAATAAAACTATAATCTAAACTATAATAAAAATTAAATTCAATGGCTGAACTAGCATGATGGTGCAGCATGGTAAATTATTTACAGTAAGATCTAGAAAAGTATCCAGGGTTCTTTTAGACTGAATAAAAGCTTCAGTGAACAGACAGTGTGTAGACTTAAATAGAACACTAGAAAAATATGAAACATTATAATTCTATTCATAAAGTATCAGTATGTTTTCAGGAAGTTCGATTTTTTTCAGTATCGTTAGACACGAATGTAAGGTATTGATAATAAGATTTCGTATTTATAAGTGATCAGGTTTAGCAGGAAAGATACTAATTTGGGAGCGTTAAAGGAAAATTTTAAGAAACTATACCTACAAATTAAATATAATTTATATCCCTTTATTCAAATTTAGTAAGATCTTTATCTTTGGAATTTCTCTCCTCTCTTACGTCCCTGCCAGCAATAGTCAAATCAAATTACCAACATGTTGACATTAACCAGATACAAGTATGATACAGTCTCTGTTTAAATACATGGTAGTTATTTCTTATCAGTGTAGTTGAAAATAGAAGCAAATTTCTTGCTAATATTTTACCACTATCCAATTCAGTAACTTTAATTCCGAATTCCCAATATTAAATACATTTATTGAACGGTAACTAAATACATTGACACACATGTTATCCTCATCACAACCTTTATTTAGTTTTCATGCTGCAAATACTAATCACAATTATCAAAGTCTCGTACATGCAAACACTCCATTAAAGTTTTCGTTACTCTATTGCTAACAACATTAAGCAATTACTCGATAACTTAAGTGAACCATATTAATATATGTCAAAACTCTTTCTCTTTCTACTAAGTAAAAATCCGAAACTAATTGCATTTGTCATTACTTAAACTCATAGTATTACAATTAACTTTAATTCTCGACAATCAGCTACTATACAAACCACACCATTAGCGAGGTATGTCTCCTATCAGTCACATCTTATTAAACTTGAAGACCCTCATCTATCGCTTTAGCCTAAGATTTCTAGACAAGAATATTATTTCAAATGGTAACCGTGCTTTCCCTCACTAAGGCTGTGACTTTTCAATCACAAGAAGAAAGACGAATCGTTTTATCTAGAATTCTAAGAAATATAGTCCAGATATTTTTAACAGAGATATTTACATAGTGAATCCTGTTTAAATTGGCCATGGACACTTTTGAAGAAAAATTATCCAAATTGTACTAAGGACTTTCAAGTGAGTAATGTATGTATTCTCTTATTTATTTATTTCTGTTTACACAAACGAATGTCCAAGCTCAAGAGATGATAATTTGAAAGATAAATTACTGCACTCGTATTGCAGCATTGAATTAAAACTGTGCAAGCATTGGTGATTCAGTAACAAGTTTCCTGACTTTTCAAGTAAAATACATACGTAAGTATTTAAAAAAGAAAGTAACATAATAAATTAATATTGTTCTTAGTATATATAACTAACATTACATATATGTTACCTTAACACACATTTCATACTATGGGAGCACAGTGGGTCAATGGCTGAATTCTGGTGCGAAGCTTCTGTGGTTTAAACCACATCACGTAAGCTTGTGGTCTGTGGAGTTTTTGGTGTGCTCCCGCTTCCTTTCACATTGTCATTCTACCAATTCCTCCATAAATTATTCACTTTCATCAATCACACGTCACCTTTAGCCAAAGGGCATAAACGTGGGACGTTAAACTAAAAATTTCATTTTTATGTCCTAATATTGAAAAATCTGATACAGAAATGATTCAGTAATTATTTGTTGTTGTTATTATTATTTTCATAACATCTTTAGTCCTAATTTAACTTTTTTTAAAGAATATATAAATGTTGTGTGTTCAGGGTGAAGAAATCCACACGTACCTGTACATTGTTAGATATAATCTCATCAAATCAGTTAAATTTCTGTCATTATAGCCTAGTAATGATGTGAAATTTGAGCTCCAATCCTTATTTGGATCAATAGAACCAACATGTCTACCTTCTTTATATAATGTGCAATATATCGTTGCTGCTACAACTGGGAGTTTACCTATTAGGTTCATAGCATCTTCATATACATACTGAAAAAATGAATATCATTGTATGGAGTATTTTCTGTTCTAAGTTGTTTACCTACAGCTACCTTTTAAAAATACTGCAAAGAAAGTTGTCAATAAACGTGTTAGAGACTGGGCTTCGTGTGCTTATCTTAAATGTTAATACTAGTAGAGTTAAAAACTAAACTGAAATAAATAAAACTTAAAAATTATATTGAAAAGACTTGTTAAATAAATTGTTTAACGTCCATCGTCTATGTCCATTGGATTAATAAATAAGGTGATAAATGAAAATGAATAATGAAAATAATTGATGGAAAGTTCAAAAGAGATAAAGTACTTCACGAAAAGTCATTCAGGCGTATCTGTGTATCATCAAATTCATAAAACAAATTCAGGCTTTGAATTTTTCTCTGTATATATATATATATATATATATATATGTATACACACACAGGGTATTATAAACATCTGTCACAATATTTTAGGAATAGATCCCTCACATCAAAATACGAAAAATAATTCATATGGACCTGTGGTCAGAATGCGTTGTTTCGTAATTATAGGGTGCCGAAAAAGTGAAAAAAATGAACTTTAAAAGTCCATAGTTCCACTACTATAGGACCGATTGTAGTCGGGTGAAGACATCACTGAAGAACTAGTATGTGAGCTATCCAAATATCCATCGTTCAGAATCTCCGGTACTTGAACAATCATTTTTAAAGAGGTTGCACGGGAGTACTTGCTCACTCTCCACCTACCTCTCTAAAAGTTGGGTGTGCAAGTACTGGAGCATTCTTAAATATGGCTATTTGGATAGTTCATAGTATCAGTTTCTCAGTGATGACTTAAACGACTACGATAGGTCCCATAGTAGTTGAGCTATAAACTACTTCTTTCACGTTTTCGGCACCCTATAACTCCGAAACTATCCACTCTTGAGTACAGGACCATATGAACTTTTTTCTTATTTTGATGTGAGTAATCTGTTGCCAACACCCCATATATATATATACAATAATATAAGTAAAGGCTGATGAAAAAATTATATTAATAGAAGATTTACAAAAAGATCATTTATTTTATGGTATGAACTTCATTGCTTTCTGAACTTTAATGAATATTACTTAATATCAATACAATATTGATAACGTAAGCTGGTTTCAAAGTGTGAGTTTGTAGAAAGACCTTCGGAATAAATATTAAATAGTTAGGATTTTTCTATTAGAAATCGCTTATTTTATTGTTATCTGCAACTGCAAGTTTCCATATATAGTTTAATTTAAAACTTACATATTTAATACTTGTCTCAAATAGATTAAATGCTGAAAACGGGATGCTATAAACTTCAAGAAACAACAACAACATATTAATTAGAATTATTTAGACAAATACGGTTTCAAAAAGAGGAAGTAAGTATTTCAAAAACTTTCGCCTAAATGTTTTAAGATACTGAAAACTAATTCGCTGTGCATTTAAAACAATTTAGAAAGATATTTGTACATTATGAAGGAAAGTATGAACTAAAAGTCAATGAATTTTATTTTTATTTTTAGAGGTTTATTTCGATGCTTCTAGGCATGTGGTTAAGAAGTCTTATCACAGTAACATCAACCAATTCTCATGATTGAAGACTGCAGATGTTTAGTATCAAATGAATTGAAGCCGACATTTATTGTAATTAAATATTTAAAAAAATATTATAGCTACTATATTTTTATTAAAGCAAAAAGCTTGAAGTGATGAGTTCAAAATAATGGGGACCACTGTACCAATTACATTGAAAAGTATTTTATAGTTTTGTGATAAATCTTTATTTACTATAATTAAATATTCATAATTGTTATTATGAATATTTCGTTGCAAACAAGTTGCAATTAATGAATTGTTCAAGAAGAAATAGAGGATTTGATAGATACAATGTTTACAAAGAGAAATTTTACAAAACTCACAAAAGAGGCACTAAATTATATATTTCGATAAACATTTGTTTTCAAGGTAACACTAGAAAGATTAGTAAGAATAAGTATAAACTGAGAAATACTATATTATAAATATGATAGTACATTCTCTTGGTAGATTATTAATTGTAATTACACAAATGGCGCTTTTATTAATAAACAAATATAAAAACCTAATAACTATTTGTTTCTTCTAAACCTAAACCTAATAATAAGACCTATTTGTTTCTCCTTTTACTAAATGATGATTACCTGTACTCATTTATCACATTCAAATACATACATTCCAGTGAAACAAAATTAATTATACCTATGGGATATCTTCCAAAATAATAATATATGTGAATTCAAAGGGGTCAACAAATTGTTATAAATTCGTAGGTTTATACAATTAAAAAGATGTACACCGGTAAAATCGTTGTTGTGAATACGTGTGGTTATATAATATACAGGTGTCCATAAGATGTAAAAATAAAAAAAAAATGTATTTTCTTCTGGGGTGATAAAAGCCACACGTACCTGTTGATAGTAAGAAATAATCTCAAATATTCAGTGAATTCTGGGTCTTTATAACCTAACAGTTTTGTAAAATTGTAGCCCCAATCCATGTTCGGTTCAATAGTGGAAATTGCTCTGCCTTCTTTAAATAAACAATTATAAATCGTTGCAGCTACTACTGGAAGTTTGCCTAGAAGGTTCAGAGCATCTTCATATATATACTGAAAAAATGAATGATATTCAATGGAATAGCATTTGCTTATAATATGGTTGAAAATAACACATTTACTTTACAATATTCAAACTCTCCAAGCTATATTGTATAGTCAAAAGAAAAAAATCATAGTGATCATAATGCTTTTGTGGATAACTGCAAGTAGATAATAAGTCTATTCAATACATTTATTTACAAACATTAAATCTGTGTTATATTTTTAATCATTCTTCCCACTTTTAATGCATAAAAATTAAAGTACGGTTAATTCCTGGATGTTCGTGGATTTGCGTATATTAATTTAATAACAATCATGAATATTAAAATAATGATGTGTACAAGTTATTTATATTTTATTTCAGTTAAGTTCAGTTTCAATAGTTAAAATGAAACTTACAACATGCATCTTACTTTGTGCTAACATAAGATCAGATCATAAATGTGGCTAATCAATGGGGAAACGACCATAAGGCATGAGCGGAGCTATGGGGGAGGGCATTGCCTCCCCATTTTTGACAGAATAAAAATGCCACCTATAAGATGGCCACCTACCAAGATCTGTCTAGGAAGTATTCAATAAGTCCGAGACTGACCAAAAGGTCTCTGCCCCCCAAGTAGACAATTCTTAACTCCGCTTATGCCGTAAGGTACTGCTGGAATGAGATTTCCAAGGAGTATATTCAGTGTTACTGGAAGGGTTGAGATGAGAAAATGAAATAAGGAAGAGAAATTGTGTTGAAAGACTTAAAAGATGATTACCAAGGCAGTCTCAAATAGGACTCACATATTAATATACTAAAATAATAATAGAGAGCTACGAAAGTTATTAGATTTAGAATGTGGAAGAAGGAGTTAGAAGAAGACGTACAAATATATTGATGGGAATGGCGACAGTAGGACACAGTGAAATTGAAAGGAAACGTTAGAATTCAGGTAGTATTGAAGTACAATATGGAAATTCCTTATAAACTACAGCAGCCCCTACTGAGGATTTGATCAGTTTGAGATAAGATGATAGTGACAATAATTATTCATACATATATATATATATATATATATATATATATATATATATATATATATATATATATATATAAGTTAATGAGAATGAATTATATATTACAGGTTTGCAATCCAACGGCAGTATGAAAGGTGATCCTCTCTATTAATGGGAAAACATACGAATATCTAAACTAAGACCTATTTCTTGTGTGTTTTAAAAACAGCAATAACATAACACAGCAATGGGAAAGTTATGTTCTTCATAAAGTGGTCAATTGTTACTTACTTTAAAACTTACATTCTTGAAACATTTCCACGTACTATTAGGTAATAATTCGTTTTACGTAGTAAACTAATACTGGTACAAAATCACATGATTAAAGAAAAATTGTAGATTATATTCTATTTTATTGAAGTTTACAAGAATGTGGGAAAGAAGAGTTCAAATCAACTGATATTCCATCAGTATTGAAAATATTTGTTAATGGATTATTCCAATAAGTTCATAAGATTCCATCATTAAATTGATGTCGTGACCAAAATGCAAAGTAAACCACCGGTACTCTCCCGTATTCGATAATGGAGATTCAGTAAAGAAGCAAATCAAAAAGTGAGAAATATAAAAACACAAATTAATACAAATACTTTTTGTTGCTCAATCATTCTGAATATTGTCTTCGCTCAAATATGAAAATGAGATTAATTACGCTTAAGCAGGCAATAACAACATATTGAGAATTATCATCGAGTGCTTGCATAAAATATATTTGTTACTAACCTCCCAATACCGTGTTTTATGAATTCCTTCATTATACGCTTTTACAAATAAACTTTCAGAATGGAGAGCTGTTACTGCAGCGCTGAACTGCGCCATTGGGTGTAAATTACTAGGAAAGTTATGAATCATTGTAACCACATGAGAAGGTAAACTAGCTCTCCTCGCCCATTCTCTGGATATAGACATGACCTATTGACGGAAAAAGACGTAGAATCAAATTCATATATGAACTAATGCTATTCCTTGATTTCAAGTTCAACACAGTATATTTTTTATTCCAATATATATTTTAAAAATATTTCAATCATTTTCAAAGTTTTGAACCAAATATTGAAAAATATACGTATATATGAGTTTTGTGAAACGTTACTTCAAAGAATATGGAATTTCTAGATTTTACTTGATACCTAATATGATTATGCTAAGTTCAAACAATATACAATTAAAGTAAAATAAAGAATTCTTAATTTAATGCATCCAACATAAATTTCAGATTTTGATTTACTAACACAATAAATGTATAATAATTTTGGAGATCTAAAAATATTTTATTGTATAGCTTAGATGGTTATTTATATATATATATATATATATATATATATATATATATATATATATATATATATATATATATATATAATTCTCCTCCGTCTGCAGTTTTACATTGAATTCAAAGATCAAATTCAATTCGTTTTTTTTATCTGAGTTCATTTGGTTTATTATGGTATATATAAATGAACTGAACTGAACTCGTTCTTTGAACTAAGCGTACAGAATCCATCAGCACATGCAATTAAAACGTGGATACGTAATTTCGATCAAACTGGTTCGGCAAAAGAAAACTCTAGGCTGTGTGTGAACTGTTCGTACACCAGTGTCATAAAAAGTCCAAGTCGGTCAATCCGTCACCACTCATCATCTTTACAGTTGCATAGTTCAAGTGTTCGAAGAATATTAGTACAGGACTTGCAATGCCATTCATACAAGCTGCAGATCGCCCAGGAACTAAAGCTCAACAATCATGTTATGCGAAGACAATTTTGTGAATTAATGCTTCATAAGATTCCCTGATTTATCAGCTTGTAATGTCTTTTTGTGGAGTCATCTTAGAACAAAGTGTTCCTTAGTCGACCTTCTACAATGGAAGAATTGAAAACCAAAATCCGAGAAGCAATTGCCGAAATTTCAGTTGAGATGTTACGTCAAACCATGAACATTTTTCCTTTAATTTGTTTTCATTAAATTATTAATTTTCAAAATTTCCTGTTTTTTGAATTACCCTGTTCTTTACCACAAAGAAACATAATAATAGTGTTATTCATTTAACACGTAAAACAAATAAATTATATATTGTTTTGATTTTTTTTTCTATTTTCCATCTAATTAAGAGCATCTTATAGAATTCCTTTTGATATAGCATAACACTACACAGGTTGGTAAGAATAAACTTTAAAAAATAATAGAAACTTCTATAACTCTGGAAATTATGCTAATATTATTTATTTTTGGATTACCTGTGCATCATTTGGAATATCACCAGTCATTAGAAGCCAGAACATGCCTTCAGGAAGAGGTTCTTTACTGCCTTCAGCTCTCGGAAGCTTCTCCAAACACTCTGAAAGAGAATATCCACGAAAATGGACTCCCGCTTCTGGATCAACCATAGATGTTTCATTCAATATTCCTTTCACTCCTCGCTTACCTCTATACATCTACAAAATAACATTAAAATTAGATCACAAATTTCACTCTATCTAGTATAGCATAGTGAAATAGAAATGTTAATTAGTTATTGAAGTTACTTATTTTGGTAGGAAACATTATATTCTGAAGTGTAATTATAGATTAATAGTATTATAAGCAGGAGTAAAGTGAGGGGGAACGCGGGGAGATGGCGTCCCCCACCTCGAAAAAATATGTACGGCGTACCCCAGTTTCTAAAATAAATTACAGTGGGCAAAGATAGGCAGGGGAAACGGTGTGAAGTCAGGCCGCTACCTACCGTTCCCCCACTTTTACCCTTGATTATAAGTATGCAATACGCGTATTTATATGTATCTGTCTACTGTTCTTGATATTACTTTTAATAATTACTGTAATGTAATCTTGATTTAGCATAGGATATAATATCCATTAGCCTATCTTATCAAAAAGGTTGCAAATGCAAATTTTAGCAAAAGCTTTTCTTACGTTAGAAAGACTTTGTAAGCCCTATTACTTATTCCAGTGCACATAATTTTGAGAGCTTAAAAACATAAATCTCACAAAACACTTTTAGCACAGATTCAATTCTATTCTCACAGTTGTAGAATTACTATTCTACATTGTAAATTTAAATTCTAATTTAGGTCTTACAAGTATAATATATCGGATGTTCTAAAAATGGCACCCATGGACCACAGAGCACTATTCTACAAGTCAAAATAAACCAAAAAATGTATATATTTGTATACCTTTCGGGTCCTCGTCTGGAGACGCGAATTGCACTATGTGGCAACGTTGCAGATAAAGACCCACAGATTAGACCAAGGATGTTATAAAATAGAGGATCTGCCCATACGTATCTTCATCATATGAACTCAATGAAGCCAAAAAATAACCGAGCATCGTCTGAGCCGGCACGTCTGATTGGCTACTCTCGTTTCCGCCATGATTGTTGGCTCGAAACATTGCAATCTTAGTGGCGCGAAGTGGGCAGAGTAGGTGTGGCGAAGCTGTGACGTATGGCTTCATGATTTTCTTGTATGGGCAGATCCTCTATTTTATAACATCCTTAGATTAGACCTACCAATACATCAAATAATTACGATTTTTGCCAGATGACAGTTCAAGTCAATAGATGTTGACACTAGCACCACTTATTACCTTAACAATTGATGTAACTGTTCGATGGATTTGTAGAGAAATGCTAATGGTTCCAAGTTAATATGCGATATTGCCACATAGTGAAATTCTGATTCCCCATAGCGGCTGAAGGAGACCCCGGAGGGCATTCTATCACATAACATTTTCGCTTTATTTTGACCTGTAGAATAGTGCTCTGTGGTCCGTGGGCGCCATTTTTAGAACACCCAACATACTAGTAATAATAATTATAAACTGTTAATTATATTATTACTTTAGGCCATTAATTTTCATATTAATTTATTATAACGAAAAAAATGAAATTATTGAACTCACAAGAAAATAATAAATCAACTGATGACAGTAAATATTAATATCATTTAAGTCACAATTATAGCAATTTGATTTTCTGTATATGATAACATCGTCTTTTAATAACAGACAATTTATCTGTAATGCTTGTTCCTTTTACTTACCATGTCAACAGTTATTGAGTCAACAATGAAATTTCCATGCTCCTCGCGAAACTTCTTTACTCGCTCTCGTTCCAAAGGAATCTTTTCATTCAGAACTTCTTTGAGAGATGGACAAACTACAACTGTCATGTTTCGAATATAAGAAGATAATTTTGGACATACCTAGCAAAATAAGAAATATAAGAACTGATAAACTAAAAATAATGTACGTATTTCGTTATTTTTTCTTAACGTAAGCTGAAGCAAGCTAAAAGGCCTAATCGTACTTATACTATACCCATATATACAGTATATATAAGTATAGTGCACAGAAACCAATACAAATTGAGCTGCTATATACTTTTTTAAACGTTCTTTTTTACATCGTTTATTGTTTTACAAGATTTGACAGTGGTTTCAGAATTGATGTTGGCAGTGATCATTTAGGATTTCCTCCGAGGATATTACAATATACGGGGTTGAAACGCACTATAAAAATACTGGTAATTTACATTGGACACGATTGGTGATATGGGCATCGAGCGCCACCTACTGAAATCATTATTAGATGCTGCTACTCTGTAATTGCTAATGGTGGAAAATTGTCCATCATTTGAGATTAATGTTCTAATACTCTTTTTGTACAGGATATGTGAAGATTTAGTAAAGAGAGCGTCTGTGCTCTTCTAGACATCGGTCATCGAAGACATCCTGCAGAGGTGTGACTACGGGGGACAAATAGGGCCTGGCCCTCGAGAAAATCGCTTGACTTCCCCTTCCCGTGGAGTTTGTCTGTTACGCGTTTACTATGCGTGCTTAATACTTAAAACAAATGAATGTTTACAATGGAATATGAAAGAAAAATATGTTTTAATCAATAAATTACATCAATTCATTTACCGCAAACGATTCAAACAACTGAAATTGTGAACTTAATACTCATGGCTGTATCAATTTTATTTAACTTTAAAACCATTATTTTTCTTCGATTATTTTTTTAAAACTATCTTTATCCATCCAACGCGAGGTCAAACAAATGGACTTTTCTATAAACAAAGAGTGTTACCTTGTGTCCGGTTTATTGGTAGTATTTCCTACAATTTGTGATTCTAACTTCATACATAGTCAAAGCTTACGTGTTAGTAAATAGCATACTGCAATAATAATAATACGAGGGCTATCCAGAAAGTAGATTACGTTTTGGAATAAAAAATCAACAAAGTATAGGAAACAAATTTTATTATATACAGATGAAAGCCACACACAAATACTACTTTTCGACATAGTCACCATTCAAATTAAGGCATTTATCGTAGCGATGTACGAGCTTGGAAATTCCTTCGTCGAAAAATTCGGCCGCCTGCGACTTCAACCACTTCGTTACCTCTTCTTGCAGCTGTTCGTCGTCATCAAAACGCTGCATAGCCAGCCACTTCTTCATTGCTGGGAATAGGTGGAAGTCGCTCGGTGCCAGGTCGGGACTGTACGGCGGATGAGGAAACAACTCCCACTGAAAAGATTCAAGAACTTCACGCGTGACATTTGCCGTGTGGGGCCGGGCGTTGTCGTGAATCAACAAGATCTTAGAGCTCAACATTCCTCTGCGCTTGTTTTGAATTGCTCTTCTGAGGTTTTGCAGAGTTTGGCAATACCTTTGAGCGTTTATTGTAGTGCCTCTTTCCAGGAAGTCCACCAAAATCACACCTTTTCTGTCCCAAAAAACAGTCGCCATCATCTTCCTTGCCGACATTGTTTGCATGCATTTCTTGGGTTTTTGGGGAGAACCTGTGTGCCTCCACTGCATTGATTGCAATTTCGTTTCACAGTTCACGTGTTTCACCCATGTTTCGTCACCAGTAACGATGCGATCGAGTAAAGAGTCACCATCCTTATTGTAGGCGTCCAAAAAGTGCAACGCTGCAGCCATTCGCTGATTTTTGTGGTCCTCTGTCAAGATTTTTGGAATCCATCTTGCACAAAACTTGTGGTAACCAAGCTTTTCGCTGATGATTTCGTGCAACAAACTTCGCGAAATTTGTGGAAAACTCAAAGAAAGTTCCGTTATTGCGAACTTTCGATTTTCACGGACTTTAACATCGACTTTTTCGACAAGTTCGGCAGTCACTTTGCTGGGTCTCCCACTTCGATCTTCGTCGTGAACATTGGTTCGGCCATTTTTAAATCTTATGACCCACTGTCGCACTCCACCTTCAGTGATAATGTTGTCCCCATACACTTCACACAGCTGCCGATAGATTTCTATCGGTTTACAGTTTTTTGCTGTCAGAAACCTTATTACTGCACGCACCTCGCGGGATTTTCAATTAACACAGACATTTCAAACCGTCACAGTATCTTAACGGAGCACAGCACGAACCTCTCACTAGCACGGCTAGATGTCGACTGAGCTGCGCAACGCTCTGACCCCAAGATGGCCGCGCTAGCCCCGCCCCTAGCGGACACAGACGAAAACGTAATCTACTTTCTGGATAGCCCTCGTAATAATAATATGTACGTGTGTACCGGTACTTATGGATGTATGGTGAGTTATTAAAACTTTCATATACTGAAACAAGACTTTTAGTTTGCTTTTAATGTGAAAAGTCTGCCCCCTGTTCAAGTCATGTCCCACCTAGAAAAATTTGCTGGCTACACTCCTGACCATCCTGATTCTCATTATCGTAAATTCTCACATGGAACAAAGGGTGAACAATAAGTTTTGCTGTAAGTTTGTGGACATCCATGACCTAGTTGATCAGAGAATAATGTGGATCGTATGCTACGGTCTATTTGCAGCAGGTCGGACTGACGGCATTACAATTTAAACATGATCACGAGATAGGACATTATCGTGTTAAACAATTCTGTTTATTTTAAAAGTCTCCGTTAATGATTTCTCTAGTTCTCAACAAAATTTAATGTTCACATTTTGTTCAACGTAAAGAACCTTAACAATGGGAACTAAGGTAACGTTGATGACTGGAGGGCAGTTGAACTAGGTACTTATGACAATAAGAACTAGGGTGTATTCAATGATAAGGGTTCAAATGCTCTAAGAGTACACAGGAGCCAAGATTTCGTCGATGACCGACTTTAGAAGAGCACAGATGCTCTTTTTACAAAATCTTCACATGTTCTGTAAAAGAACAGTATAGCATCAATCTCACATGATAAACATTTTTCTATCACCAGCAGTTACAGATCAGAAATATGTTCTGGAAGCTTATTCTCAACCCTTGTGTATATATACACAGATGATTATCAACATAATAGAAATATATGAAAAAAGTGCAACTTACCAAATTAATATGATGTTGGACCATTTTTCACCCTCAGAATAGCTCTAATGTGACGTGAAATGGCATCATTGAATCGTGAATGATAGCAAGTGAAATATTATGCCATTCTACGTGCAGTGCATCACTTAGTTCCGTGCAATAGAGTGAAGGTGGAAATCTGCCCCTGATTCGTGTCTCCGAAACGTATCACAAATATTTAGCTCCGGGGATTGAGAGAGTCGAGAGAGATGTTCAGCTTCATCTCACACCTCCCGACAAGACGTGGAGATGTTCCTCAAACCACGCTGCAACAGCTTTAACTGTGTGAATGGGTGTATTATCATCCTGGAATATGGCGTCATTGCCCAGTAACACCATCTGGACCATAGGATGGACATTTCCCTTAGAATGGCGATATAATCACAGGCAGTGACGTGACCGGTAAACTAGGCTATTGCGGCCCACAGCATCACAGAGTCGTCGCTATATTTCACGGTTGGGGTAGACGTTATGGATAATACCCGTCTTTGGGCGCCCGCCACACATAAACACGATCCAGGACAATGACTCATCTGACCAAAACACATGTTTCTAGTCACCAGCAGTCCGTGTTGCATGTTCATGGCATCATCAGCGTCGTTGTAAAGCGTTATGGTCCCATATAAGCAGTTTCGTCAGTGCTAACCGACCCCGTATGTCCATGTCATGTAACTCAGGGCGGACTGTGATCGTCGACACATGCTATGGGAGGTTCTGCTTAAGTTTCTCTGTCATTTGAACCACAGTCGAATGATGACGATTCTGAGTGACAATCCGCTTTAATGCTCTTCGTGACCTGTCACTGAGAGTTTTCGTCCGACTACTATTCCTCTTCGCCGGTGTGGTTTTCTTGTGAGTTTTGTAGACCGTCATCACTTTGGACACTGTCCCTCGCAACACAACCAATACACTTGTCACTTTCGTCACGCTCGCACCATATAACCGGCCACTAACAATTTGCCCCTTTGGAAATCAGATACATCTCTCATTTTGCACTATCATTGTCTGTTCAGTTCTCTACACTTTACCGTTCCACTACTCTTCAGTACACACGAGCACGAACACTCAGCACTACGATTAGCACCTGACCGTTGCCAACCCAGAAATCTGAAGTGTTTCCAACTCAATTGTTTCTATTATTTTGTTAACAAACTGTACGTTACATCATAATCTTGTATTTATTGACATGGTTTGAAGTAGTAAATTACATTCAACATTTGTAATCGTTAGCACTTTCCACTTTTTTTATGTCATTGTTCTAGTAGTATACAGGTTATTGAGATAATACATAAGTTAAGCAACGCTGTGTTTAATTGATATTTTTGGACTCTCTAGATAGTGTTAGAATTCTGGAGCTCTCAGAGCGTTACGATAGCTATTAGGTGCTATTTAAATGAAAGAAGTACGGACTCTAGAACAAACGTCAATGGCGGTAGCGATTCCAATGTGCTGACCATAGATCTCCGAATTTAAAACCATCAGCTGATAGGTCTAAGTCCTCCAAACCTTCTTACCAGTGTAATTTTAATGTATTACATTCATATGTACTGTATATTCACATTTATATAAGGTTGTATAGTATACTTATAGATACATTTGTACGCCTTTGATTTTTTTTTTTTTTTTGTTTTGAAACTTGAATAGCACATTTGTCATAATCTCTCAAATATTTCAAGGTTGTATAATAGTCATAGAGTGTTTCTGACCGATTCATACTTTGCCAAAATGGAATGATATTAGGATCCGTCTGAACGACAACTAATGTCAAGCAACAAGTTATGTATATCTGTATGTATTAATGTAGGGTAGTTTTTAACATTTTATTGTGTATAATTATTCATTTATTTTAAAGGGATCAAGGGACAAAACAAACAAACAATTCAAGACATATGTTTTTTATAACAGTTTTCACTAATTTCGATTCGAGGATTCTATATCTAGAATATCGATAAATGTTTTAGAGGTAGCCTGTAAATTTATATATACATATAGGGTTTTATATGTATTTATATGTATATATTTAGGGTTTAAATATATATTAGCTCGACATGAAAGTACTGTGCACAGTGTGCAGCACTGCAATACTGTGAAATTACAGCAAAGTTATTACAATTACATATTCATTGAACTATTTAAATTGGTGTCAAAATCGAATCATTTTACAATCTTTTCTCAATTTCACTCAATTTATTCCGCACCTGCACAGTATATTATATTTCCTGATTCAAATAGTCAGTGGGGAAAAAGTTCTATTAATCCCCTAACAAATCTACTGCGACATTACATTAATAGTACTTATTTATAAGTAATATCAGATGTCGTATATCGTACGTAAACCATAAGTAGGTTTTAGGTTCATTTAATTTAAGCTTACTTTGATTAATGTTAACAGTAAAATGGAAAAGTAGAATAGAATATAGCAGTTAACAGTAAAATGAAAAAAAAAGTAGAGTAGGAATATGGCGAAGTAAAGTAGAACTAACTAGAAATAAGTTAAGCAGGTTCAACTAAACTAGAATAGTTTAAGTTAGGTTAAGTTAGTACGCTGTTAATAACTGATTACTAGCATGTTAGTAGCTAAATACTTTATACTTTTTCTTTAAATAGTAGTACACTATGATCACGTTGTAATATTGTACTCACTCTATCCTCCTTCTATCCTGCTTTGTACTTTCTTCTTCTAAAACTCGTATATCATAAAATGAAATCAATTTCTTTTATATTGATTTCTCTGTCTGAGATATTAGATTTGAACATAAATTTCAAAATTACCCTAATCCAGAGTAAGTTATATGTACAAAATTGGCATCTGCGAAAGAGTTACTTCAAGGATTTTTGAGTATCAAAATAAATAATGGATTGTCGTAATGAAACAAAATCAATTATCATCTATCGTTTATTGTGAAACAAACACAACTCTTTTAGAGAAAATAAAGAAAAAAAACTTTCAAAGTTTTTTTTTTAATTTTCAAAACAACGAGGGAGGAAATTGTTTAATAGAAGTAACAAGTAGCAGTGTTACGTGTACGCCACGTGAAAGAGTTTGGTTTACATCGCGTGATATTTTCTCAAGTAATATTGAAACAGGAAATGGCAAATTTCTATAATTTTCTCTTTAAGTAGAAATATTAAATGGAGATGAAATATACTCTTGGGGCGCTTAATTGATTCTTTGATTGCAGAAAACCTCTACTTACTGTTACCGTTTTTACTGTGTAACAATCAAGTTGAAACCGGAAGTAGTCGATTTCTACCCACTTGCGGTTTTAGTAGAGATTAGAACTTAGATTAAATATATTCTTGAGACGCTTAAATTATCACAGAGTACCACTTCTCGATATTTTTACGGTTTTTATTCTATGATGATCATCTTTAAAACCGAAGTAATTGATTTCCATCCCTTCCGGTTTTAATAGAGAGATTAGAGTGAAAATGGAATTTATTTGGGGGCGCCAATTGATTGCAGAAAACAACTTCTCGCTAACTTTAACCGTTTTTACTTTATAACAATTAACGTTAAACCGGAAGTGTTGATTTGTCACTTCCGGTTTTAGTAGAGAGATTAGAATGAAGATGAATACATTCTTGAGACACTTAATTGCTTATAGAAATCCGCTTCTCATTATATATTACGGTTTTTATTCTGTAGTGATCATCATTAAAAGCAAAATTGCATGATTTTCTTCTATTTTTTGATTTAGTAGAGAGATTAGAGTGGATAGAACTTATTTTTGAGACGCTTAATTGATTGCAGAAGACAGTTTCTCGCTATCTGTTACTGTTTTTACTTTATAGAGATCAACGTTAAAACCGGAAGTAGTTGAATGGTGGTTTCGGCATTTCAAAAGTAGTGATTTCGATGTTACAGACAAGCAACATGGAAAACCGAAAAAATATACAAAGAGGTGGAATTGCAAGCATTGTTGGACGAAGACGATTCGCAAACACAAAAATAACTTCCCAAGCAATTAAGCGTTAGTCAACAAGCTGTTTCCAATCGGCTACGAGAGATGGGAAAAATTCAAAAGCCCGGTAGATGAGTATCACATAAATTGAACGACAGACAAATGGAAAAGCGTAAAAATACAGATTTTGCTCGCTCGATACAAAGGGAAGTCATTTTTATATCGTATAGTTACAGGGGATGAAAAGTGGATTTATTTTTGTGAATCCGAAGCGCAAAAGATCATGGGTAGACCCAGACATTCCATCCACATCGACCGCAAGACCAAATCGCTTTAGCAGAAAGACGATGCTGTGTGTTTGGTGGGACCACATATGCATTGACCGATTTGAACCGTTCGCTGCTTGAAAAAGGCCAGACTACCGAAAGAGACAACACAAAGTCATATTTCTTAATGACAACGCTTCACCACACAGCAAAACCAGTTCGCGACACGTTGGAAGCACTCAGCTGGGAAGTTCTACTCCATGCGGATTACTCACTAGACTTAGCTCCTTCGGATTACCACTTGTTTGCATCGATTGGTCACGCACTTGCTGAGCAGTGCTTTGATTCGTACGAAGATGTGAAAAATTGGCTCGAAGAATGGTTCACAGCAAAAGAGGAAGATGTTTACTGGCGTGGTATTCACAAATTACACGAAAGATATG
Source organism: Thermobia domestica (assembly GCF_964235325.1). Taxonomy (NCBI): domain Eukaryota; kingdom Metazoa; phylum Arthropoda; class Insecta; order Zygentoma; family Lepismatidae; genus Thermobia; species Thermobia domestica. The sequence continues at coordinate 130,066,066 of NC_137466.1, read as the reverse complement.
AAAAATGTATAACAAGCGATGGAACATACTTTGAATAAAGCATTTTTTTGTCATTCTTCCGAAGTTAACATGTTTGTTTTAGAAAAAAATCTGCATTGTCATACTTGTACACTAGGTATTCATGGGATGCTTAATCGATTACAGAAAACCGCTTCTTGCTATCTATTAGAGTCTACCATTTTTGCCTTATAGTGATCGACGTATAAACCGGAAATGGCTTATTTCTACCACTTCCTCCTCCACCAATTAACTCGATTTTTAACTTTTAATCCGCTACATTTTGACCAAATTTGATTGTCATTCATTAATTTGTTCATTATTTTTATTTTATTTTATTTTTTGTCTTCCGGACGAATAGGGCAAATATATAAAGGAATTTTTGAAAACCAAACTCCTTAAAAAATTAGTAACAAACTACAACTGTGTAAGCTAGACAGAACATTTTTATTAGTGCCCATTCGCTCGTGTGCATCAATTGTCATTATGGTTGAGATTTATCTTTAAAAGCAATATTGATGGAATGCTTTTGTTGCGCAGGATACGTATTATATGTTACCATCTTCAAACGTGAAAGTATTAGGAGCAACTATAATTTACAATGGGTTTTGCTTGCAGTCACAAAAGGCACAACTGTATTATGTAGGCTAATAAAGAAAAACGTTATTAAAGTTGCATGGGTAGTGTAATTTAGCTCTTTTAGTGGCGATGTAGTGTGGCAAGGAATGACATATTATGAGGATTGATATTGGATGATGGTCTATGCAGCCGGGTGGTGGTTCAGAGCCTATGTTAGTAGTAGGTTCTACTATTACCTCTGTTGCACAAGGATGCGAAAAGAAACCTCAAAAAAGGTTACAAATTCTTCAATTATGTTATCAAAGTGACTATGGTAGGCCTTAAATTTATAACAAAGGTAAATTGATTCGACGAAATATTATGTTAAATTTTTTCATTACTGTAATAGTTTATTTACTAATCTAACTGTATTCTATTTCCGTATATTACTAGGTATGGACAACTGTCTGTTTCGCCTATAGTACTCAAAATCATTTTAAGATAATAAGAGTGTAGTAGTATGATAGTATAAGAAGCCATTTTGTGATAAACTACCTAGTTGCATTATTTTGCAATATGCAACACACATCTAAAAAACGACAAAATCTTACATGTTGCACAACAAAGTTAATTGTTCTCAGCTGACTCACTGCCATTTTCGTCTTCCAATTTCAATTACAACTTATTCTCTTAAAGAGGTATTTTCATCTTCATCCTCAGCCTATCAGTGAATTTTGCTTTTAAGTGCAGTAGTTATTTTCACTGGCTAGTGATTTCAATTCATAGCATTTTCTGCCAACATATTAAACTACTGTTTATAAGGCTAAACAAAGATGTGATTTGAGTAGTGACTTCTGTGATCCGTAGTTTACAGATAATTATCAAAATAATGGAAACACCAAAACAAAATACAACATACTTTCTTAATAATTATTCGTGTATCTCATGAGTAATTTCCAAAGGAATAGTGCAACATACTTCATGTAGTGCAGTATTCAGTTTCATTAGCGATGAGGCAGAAGGAACTTTGTATCGAATTCGCTGCTCTAAAACTGACTATGAGTTCTTTCGTGGTTAAGCCGTGAGCGTACGTGCCTTTGGCGTGGGAGACCCGGGTTTAATTCCCGGCGGGAGTTCATGTGGTTCGAACTCCACGTTAATCGGTAGATCCAAGCAGGCCGGTAGCCAGCCCCAAAATTTAGGGGGGGCTCGGCTGAAGTTAGGGGGGGCCCTTTCCAACAATATTATAGTTCATCACCATATTATAGTTCATTTGCAAGACTACCGTGAAAATTTTAGAGGGGGCCAGAAAAAATTTAGGGGGGCCCAGCCCCCCTAGACCCCCTGGATACGGGCCTGGATCCACGTCTCATATAGCCTCGCTGCTGAATGGGACGTTAAATTCCAAATCAACACAATTCAACTCTAAAACTGACTATAGGGAGTTCAGTTGATCTTTGTTATAATTAAAATACAGCGTGTCTGGAGAGAGATGATATCGCTGCATTCTTGCCCCCTACCCAACACACTCTAGCGTGCTCACTCCTAGGGTGTGTTGGGTAGGGGGCAAGAATGTGGCGATATCATCTCTCTCCAGACACGCTGTATTGTAATTATAACAAAGATCAACTGAAGCGTTTGGGAAAGAAAGAAAAGTTCGATATTATTTTCCGTCCTAATAACATGTTGAAATTTTTTGCTCCTCCCAGAAAATGAAGCTGGTGTCGTTACTGACTATAGGAGTTTAAAAATGTTCAAATTAGGAGTTGGAGCGGATTAAGGAACGTACTGAAGTTCATCCTGACGTTCCCACTGGCGTAAATCCCGGGGGGATGAGGGAAACATGTCCTCTCCAATCTTGGAACTGTGGGGACTGTCCCCCAATAATCCGATATGAAATTGATTTTTGGGGAGAAATGTGATGATTTGTGTCTGATTGCCACAAAGGAAAGTGAGATAAAATTGATGTTTCCCCCAGAATAAGACTGAAATCTGCCCGCCTCCCAATGTTGAAGACAACTCTGCTCCCCTGATCCTCCACAGCATTGTTTTTCAATTTCATAAATATTTTGAGTACCGCTTTAAATGATTTGAGTACCCTTATATATACACAGGCGCGGATCAAAGGGGGCTATGGGCTATAGGGGCTATACCCCCTTGACGCTCAGGTATACACTGGATAAAATGGGTTTCAATACTGCTTTATACTGGACCTTACCCCCAATGTTGAAGGCAGATTTGCGCCGCTGGACGTTCCTTTAACAACATTGCAACAGGACTAGGTATATTGACAAATTCTGACATTAGCAAACACCTGGGACCTCATTCCGTGTCGATTTGCGTCTACATAAAGCAAAAGTTGTTCCTTACTTTGACACACTTAGTATAGCTCTTATAATTTTAATTGCATCATTAGTGACGCGTTGTGATCCGCAAATTCTACGAAAACAGTTACGGAATGAGGTCATCTGGTTATTCATCCTTTTAGACAAATGATAAGATAAGGAAGTACCATTAAGTTGCAGCCCACACAGTTATAAACCCGGCGGCATTTTTGCTGATCCCAAACGTTTCAGTATTTGCGCGCTACCCTGTACTTTTTTTTTCCCGTGCACTATCCTAGTCAGCTGTTTTAAATTGGTCATGTAAAATGTACAGAAAAATTTGGACAAGTCTATAATTTGCCCATTTGATGTCGAGAACAGAACGCAACCAACTCCTGCGGGGCTTCTAACCCGTTCCTACTACTACTGCTCCAACTCCTCCCACTATTACTTTTACTATTACTCCTCCTCCTCCTCCTCCTTCTACTACTACTACTTTTATTATGTATCCGTACAGTAAAACTGCACTCTTATTTTAATGAAAAAAAGGTATTTTATGAAAATGTAAGAAATAAAAAAAAAAACTTTTCTTGAGCCGGGTTTGAACCCGCGACAAAAGCGACTTTAATTACTAGCGCGCTCGGTAAATCTCATTTTTCGGTGCCCCCTATACATTTCTTTTTCTTTATATATATATATAAAGTGTGTTTATGTTATGTATGCATGTAGATAAATAAAAATATCACACAACTAGATATGAATACAAAAGAATCCTAGCGATACAAGTAGTTAATGGAGAAATGATCGCAATAAATTCCTTCAGATTTGAAGCATTCCATATATCATTGGAATAAAAAAACACACTGACAGTGATCAGTCTTTGAAAAAGACGACATTTGTTGGGTTATGTTTTGACCTCTTAAGCCCCTATTTTACAACTGCTTCAAGTTCGAAAATATTATTGCCCTTGTTTAAATTCATTTTTAACATTCCCACGCAAACAGCAACTTGTGTGCGTTTTTACACTGCTCTCATTTTCATACCTTCATGTTCACCGTCGTGATTAATCCGGTTGGGTAGAAAATTCTCTGCTCTATGAAAATATCAAGCCCTACTATTATCTAAGAAATGCGATGAAATATTAAATTTTCCATCTATTTTTCTTTCTTTCTTTTCTTTTTCTCTGTTTATTTGTGTGGGTACTCGAGCACCGGATCATATCTGCAGGCGGTACACCTGAATGGATGTGATGAAAGCACTTTCTTGGCCTTTATCGAGAATATACCTTAGCAGCATCCTAAAGTATGCCGAACAGTGGGAAATGATAGACTAGCCAACTGTCAACGTTGGTCCTACTCCATGAAGTAAACGTCGCCAACACCTAGTAGCCCACTTGCCAATAAATGTTGATTGTCGATATAGCGACGCGTCGAAGGATTGCCGCTAGTGTGCTAGTGACAGAAGGGTTTCGTCGAGTCAAAACAGATATCTAGAGTCGGGGTGTAAAAGTTACCATTGCGTAGCAGCGAGGACTTCATTTTGGTCCGCGTTACTTCGTTTCGTCGCGCAGAATCGCGAGGGGACCAACACGAACTATCGCCAGTCATGTGGATGCGGTTATTATTATATATAACTTTTTCCAGACGAATTATTTCTAAAGTGAGCTCCGGGAGTCAAGAATAACCAATGCTTCTATATAATGAAGTGAAAAATCTTGAAATGAATGTGTATAATTGTATGAATTTAGATGGCAACTGTCGCCGATCATTAGAAAGTGAATAGGGAGAACTATGAAATAAAGTAAATGGACGTGCGTTATTTTGTTATAAAATTACATGGCGAACGCATTTTTATCTGATTCCAAACAGTTATTGTCGAATAGGAGTACTCTGATTGGCCAAAGTAAAAATACTTAAAACGATTTATCCCTTTACAAGCGAAGTTTTTTTTCGTCGCCTTCCTGGCGATGTCGGAAGAGCACGCGTCTAATAATGATAAGGTTGGTGGTTCGCGCCCACCCTAGAGTACTGTTTTTTTTAAAATTTTTTAAAGACTCGCCTTAATGTAAACAAATCACGCATATAGGTGATTTAACATATTTTGAGGGAGTAAATTTGTGGTTCATTGGCGTTTTGTTGCGTCTCTGCCGCTGGTAGTATAATTTTGAAAACGAAAGTGGGGCTACCGCTGATCGTCGCTACGGGACTACCAATTATTGGAGAGATGTCGTTAGTTGCTCATCGATGGTCCACCGACGCTTACGGTATGGGGTATGTTGTAACTGGTCTGCTTTACCGAGCATTTGCCAACTAATTCAATTGACAACTAATCCCCTACGAAAGAAAATTGCGATTGGTAGTTCGAGGCCGAAACAGTTGGGTAATTGATGGCAAATTATTGATTGGCCAACATATTTTTCAACTTTATTTTTTGCACTTACTAATGCATAACTATGTCTACAATTAACCCAGTAACATCTACCAAGAGTGTTACTGGGGGCCCTCTTTTAATGACCTGCAAATTGGACCAACATCATTTTATTGGCTAATTTAGAGGTGATACTTCCCTATACTGCAATTGATACTACTTGTCCTTTCTGACAGCTCGCTGCGCGTACGTGGTTCACAATGGTGTATTGCCAGCTTTTGCGTTGGGTACTGAAACACGAAATTATTCACTGCAAGTAAATCACAGTTTTATACAATTAAATGACACAAAAGAGAACTAAAAAGAGTGCTTTAAATAACCAGCAGGTCCACTACTCAAGTTGACATTCGACTAAAACAATGTGCATTTGTTTATATTCAAATTGGCGACGTGCGGAAAGGGTAGAATGTTTGCCATTGCAGAGCGAGAGAAATGAGCCACTATAATTGGCTGAACGTGCTGTTGCCATAGAAACAGTTCTCTTTGCCTAATTGTTATGACCACGTACAGGAAGAAAATATAGAGGAAATCACCTCTCAGAAAGGACGAGTTGTATCAAATGGTGTGTAATGATATGTGTACCACCGGAAAGGAATTTTAAATCCTTCGTCTTTTGCAGACCACTGTGCCATCACTTCGATTGTAGTTATATACGATAGAAGAAATCAATAACCTGATTTAATTGAAAAAGCTTGGATAAATTTTCATTATTTCTCACTAATAGTTTTTGTATCACCATATCAATGTTTCACATTGCTTCTGATCAGGGCCGTCACGTGGGCGGGGCGAACAGGGCGATTGCCCCGGGCGCCGTGACCAAGGGGTCGCCGGGACGACAAATCAACAAAATTCAAGGAATTCAGATTGTTGGTAAATTATTTTTAAAAAAATAATGTTAATTTAGATATTTTAATAGTGATCAGACCACAGCTAAGTAAAATTACCGATAATGTAAAACATCGTCTAGGACTACCAACGGGAACTCTCTCCAGCTCTCTGTGAGAAGAGTTTTTATCTTGGAAAATTGACCGAAATCTGCTACTACTTACTTCTTATCTGTAAGACAGTTTGGTACAAAATGAACAAATTTCAGTAGAACAAATTTCAGTAACATTTCTTTATTCCTATTTCGTCCAAGAAATGCTCCAATAACAGAATAAATATCTTTTCAGTCCTTCAATTCTGTACTAACATCATACAACAACTGTGTTTATTGATTATTAGGGACGTAGCCATGGAGGGGGCTCAAACGTCCTCCACACTAAAATGGAAAAAGAAATCTTAATAAAATTCAAATTTAGGCGTTCCTATATTGGTTTAAACTGATAAGAGATTTTAAAAAGACATTACAATGCAATTTTAAAGCTTAAGTTTTACAAAAAGTTTCAAAGGGTACTGCTGGATCTCGTGTGCTCGGGGGGGGGGGGGGGGGGCGTATTCCGAGTCACCATTTTCTGGTGTCTCCGAATCGAAATCCTGCTGGGTCCTTGTCAACTATTACAATGTCAACAGCACAAATTGTTGTCGTGTCCAACATTGTTTTAAAAAATAATTTTTTTATTTTTTATATTTATGTAAGAATGCCTGTCACATTGACATTTTAGTAAGTTAAAGCTGATAAAGACGTATTTACGCTCAATTTACGGCCCAGAAAATACTTAATTCATTGTTCATAGTAGCTATTGAAAATGATGAAGCCAGAAAGTTAAATTTCAAAGAGACATTGTCCATATTTGCTCACAGAAAAGTTAGGAGAATGCAATTTAGTGTTTGAATAAAGTATGTGTATGTCATTATGCAGTTAATTTTGCTCACTTCTATTTTAATTTATTAGTATTTTTATGCTATCATTATTTGATCTTTACACTACATGTTTTGGAACAATGTATTGTTAGCATCGTCTTGCAGAATACACATTAACAAACCTTACGTTTTGATTTTAAAAATAAATTATAATTATAGGATTGAATTGAAGCAAATACTCACTACAAACGTCACCTGAAAAAAGTTACTTTAGTGTTCCAAAGCTATGATAAATTTACCGAAAAATTTATGTTAATCGCAAGGAAAGGAAAGTTTATTTATTTATTTATCTTTAAGCAGAAGTCGGAAAATTACAAAGTTTTTTGTTACCACTTACACACTGGGCTTTAATATTTGTATCGTTATTTGTATACTCTATCCTATTACTATGTTGATGTGTATCAAGTTCAAAATAAGCAAGTATAGTACTCGATTTCAATAATTCAAAACCATGTTTTCATTAACTTTTGTTTTAACTACAAAAACAATTCACTTTTAAAAAATGACATAATACTAACTTCTTTTATCTTACATTATGATCTTATATTCCATTATTTAAATCTAGGAGTACAAAATAAATTCTGGTTGTTTTTCATAACACACTGGAGGGGGGTGGGCGTTTGGGAATTATTGCCCCGGGCGCTTACAACCCACGCGACGGCCCTGCTTCTGATCACAGATAATAAGTAGTTGAAAACGAAAGTATATTTTTTTCTTTATCTTTTCTGTCTTCGTTCTTGATAATTTATTTCTTCACTCAATGAACAAGACCAGGTGCGGTCACTAGACCAGGTGCGGATCCAGGGGGGGGGCATCGCCCCCCCAGAAGAGGAACATTTCTTATTTTATACATATAAATAAAACTCATCCCAAAGTTTGGAGCCCTTAAAGGAGCAGTATGACAACCCACCGCCCCCCCAGAAGTTGGTCCTGGATTCGCCCCTGCACTAGACCCTACACATATTACGAGTTCAACCGAACTCACCCGATCTGGAACAAACTTGGCACGGTGATAGACCTTGGTTTGATATGTAAGCTTATGAAATGTTATGTTGTATAGACCTTTGCTTCTTAAGTTATATATAAAATAAAAATCAAATTAAGGACAATTCTCTCTTACGATTGATTATGTGTAAGTTTTACTAGTTTCTTTCTTTCCTTTTGATAATTCGATGTTTTGCGTATGAAACCACCTTGAAAACAATGTTATTTATTTCACCTTATTGATCTATTTCTTTAGATCTAGCTACAAACATATACATTCATATTTATTACTTTTCAATCACTTCATGTACTATTTAAGTACTGTACATTTTAATTTAATTAGTTTATTTCTATAGTTGTGTATTTCTATAGTTAGTTATTTTTTGTCTTACGAAACTTGCTTCTAATGAATGGTATGGATAATGAATAGGTATGATCAATTGATAGAAAATCGAGTGATTGAATTTCAGATTTTTTTTGATAGTATTTCAACATATTCTTTACGAAAGTTTACTTTTCTAAAATGTTTTGGAATATATAAGCAGAGCTAGGATTTATATTTAAATACATATTTTTAGTTTGACAAATCGCCTCTGGAATTTTATATTTTCACGAATAATAAATTTTATGATTACTTCATACACATTTGATTGTCCATATTTTTCCATATTTTTAACTTTAGTTTTTTTTTTTTTTTTAACATATTCAAGGAAAATATACCTATCACTTGACAACCTAATAAACTGCCCCGAACTGCACAGCAGCGAGCGTCAATAGGCGTTGTCTACTACCTTCAATCTTTTTCTTTAATTTCCCATACATTAATTCAGCAGTTACCATCCTAAGAAATTTTGTTCCATGTTGCAGGGACAAAATTTAATAATGTTTGCACTCCGATTTTTCATCTATAATAGCACCTCAATGTTTGATTTTTCCGTGTGTTACATCTTGAAGTATCTTAAATGCTATGTATAGGGTAAAATACATTCAAAAATAAAAGTAGCATTAAAAATAGTGATAAAAGGCGATTACTTGCTCTGTAACATAACCTGCATGACAAAGGGGAATTAGAGTGTGCGAGGAACTTCTTGCCTGTTAAAAATGCACATATGCATGCATACATATGAAATATGAAGAACAGTCTAAATTTTGTTTTAAAATAAACTTTTTAATTACGTATTATATTTAGCAAATCTGTTAAGAACTGTGTAATCTGCACATGGAGGCACAAACCAATAGTTAATGGGCTTTGCAATTTTAATTAGTGTTATAAGTCACTAGAATAAATCATATATATAAAGAATAATATACGCATTTTATTACCACATGTTTAAGTTGTTTAAGTAAACCACAAGTACCAATTACACAAGTTTTATAACACATTTAATGATGCATAATAACAGTTAATTGTGCTAAATATCATTGATACTTGTAATTAGGCTAAGATCTGTAATTGAGACTTGCAATTATTATTACCTTGGTTATTATTGAAATTGATATTGGAAATTGTAATTAAAGTAACATGTATCAAATTATTGATAGTTAACACGTATATCAATTACATTTAGTATACACATCAGTTACATTTACTAGGAAAACGGACTGAAAGTTAATGCTATTGTAAAAATCAACAAGTACGCAAACAATTAGATTAGTCCATCTTTTATTGTGAATTAAGGAAATAGCAATCTATTGCATTGGTCCTTGCAAATATTAAACGCCATACGTCAGACTTAATTGTCTGAAATATTACTGGACCATCCAGCATTAGAAACAATAAATATGAAACAGCATTATTACAAAGATATTAACAATAAAGTTTCAGGCATGGGGAGACCCGGGTTCAATTCCCGGCGGGAGCTCATGTTGTTCGGATTCCACGTTAATCAGTAGGTCCACGTCTCATATAGCCTCGTTGCTGAATGGAACGTTAAACTCAAAATCAATTCAATTCAAAGTTTCAGGCATGAATGTCAATAAATGTTGATGACGAAGTCCGGGCATAATAAATAGCCTACGGTTCTGAGGAACTTGACTTTATTACTGATTCTAATTAAGTATAACAAATATAAATCTATAAAATTATCCAACTTAAACAATTGGTTTCATTATTGCTACACGCAATGTTGAATTAAATGTACTCGAGCGTTATCGCGATAGAAACTATACGCGACTCAATAGACGGCAGAGGGTAGAAGACTGACTCAGGCCCGTATTTAGGGGGATTTAGGGGGGACCGCCCCTAAATTTTTACTGGCCCCCTCTAAAGTTTTCACTGTAGGCTTTCAAATGAACTATAATTGGTGATAAACTTTAATATTTTTGGATCGCCCCCCTAACTTTCACCGGCCTTTTCCCCTACATTTTCGGGCTGGCTACGGGTCTAGACTGACTACGAAAGAGTGAATGAATGACTGACTGCCAACTGGTTTGATCAGTTGTTTTTATATACCTCATTTGTTATTTTCATTCTCTTGTCCTTTCTACCTGGACTTCCCTAGACAAAAAAAAAAAAAAAAAAAAAAGGAAGTTGTGTGTTTATGACGTCTTTCAGAAAGTCTGCCTTTCACATTCGAAGCAAAAATATATTTAAGTGGTTGTTTTTCTTACACAAATGTTTTGATATTTTCAGTTTCATGGTGCCCTTCACCAAAAACATGTAAATACTTTTTAACAATAGTTTCTCTCTGCAAAGTTGTTTTCGGATAGTTGTGAATAAGCTGATGAAATGTTTTTGTGAACAAAATTATAATATTGATTTTTTTTTTTAAATTTCGATCAAGTTTATATTTACGTAACATTATGCTGTAAGCTCAAAGTTCAGCCGCTGAGAATCAAGTGTACAATTCTTAATTTAAAAAGGACGTTTAACTTAAAATTGTGTCACGCTATTGTATTATTATTAAGCGTCCTTAGGAATTAGATTTCCGGGCTTTTGGCATCTATGACCACGTTAGCCCGTCAAGTATTAAGAATAACGTTCGTTGGCGATCATATTATCCGGGGAATGGGAAAAGAAAGAAATGGGGGATAATCCATTATGTGAGGTAATATCTCGGTATTTGCTTGGTGTGAATGAGGAAAATCCCCCCCAAAATACACTCACGATAGTGGTCTGAAAAAGCTTTTACGCTTTTTCGACCGAGTGTCCCCATTTGGAATCGAACGAAGGTTAAGTGTTGTTGAACATGTATTTTCTAGAAATATGATTACATTTCAATAGGATTTTTTAAAAAGGATTTCAAACTTTGTTATGCGTGTCGGAAGTCTTTTAGATGAACTATATCCGTCCATCCGTTTGTTGACAGTTAACAGAGTAAAAAGGGTATGAAGTATCGAGAAGCGTTTTTTTTTTCTCTCTCTCTCTTTTGGAATCGATTCAGCGTCCCAAGAATAGGTTCAATCTCCTTGGTTAACCCTTTATTCAAACATGGTGCGCTAGAAATCAACTTCCCGCTTTTAACGTTGATCGTTATAGAACAAAAACAGTATAGATAGCGACAAGCGTTTTTTTTTTTAAACTGTTCACCGTCTCGAGGAAACATACCATAGCCACACAAAATCGAAACTGAAAGTGATCGAAAGTTACGAGTATTTCCAGTTTCGATATTGATTTAGATAGGGCAGAAACGATAAGATATATTGAGATTCGGAAAGTCTTTTTTTAAAAAAGAAAGAAACAATTCAACTTCCCTAAATACATTCCACCTCCTTCGTTAAATCAATTCAAATCGGAAATGATAGAAGTCAATTGTTGCTAGCTTCAACGTTGATTTTGCGAGGAGATGGAATACATGTATGTCGTACTTATTGATCTAGAAAAGGCATTTGACCGCGTGAATTGGGAATTGTTGCTGGTACTTCTACAGAAGGTTGAGTTGGAATGGTAAGATCAAAGACCGAAAAGAAACATACATGAATCAACAAATAAGGGGAAATGACAAAGGGGAAGAGAAGTTCGACAGATATGCTGTCTTTCGCCAAGATTATTTAATATCTATCTGAAACAGGTAGTGAAAAAGAGCCTACAAAATGAAGACGGCATTTCGGTAGGAGGCAGAATGATTAGGTGTATACGGTTTGCAGATGATATGACGTTTGTAGAAGAATCTGAAGAGGAAAACAAGATGTTAGAAAACTTGAGGAAGGGTTGTGAAGAATATGGGATGAAAATAAATATTAGAAAGACAAAAGTCATAGTGGTTGGAACGAAGTGGTCGGTGTCAAATATAAAAGTAGGAGGAGAGAAAATAGAACAGGTGTCTACTTTTCGATACCTGGGTAGTATTATTAGTGATGATACTAACTGTGAACGAGAAATAAAAGCAAGGATAGGATGGTGAAAGAAGCCTTTAGGAGGAAGAGAAGATTATTTTGTGGAGCCTTGAATAAAGAGTTGAGAAAAAGCCTCATAAAATGCTTCGTGTGAAGTATTGTATTGTACGGAGCAGAAACATGGACATTACGCAAACATGAAAAACGACTGGAAGCTTTCGAAATGTGGATGTGGAGAAGAATGGAGAGAATTGGATAAGTGGAGCGGAAAACGAATGAGAAGGTGTTAGAAATGGTGGGGGAGAAAATAACAATTTTAGATATCATTGAAAAGAAGAAAAGAAAGTAGTTGGGACATTGGCTAAGAAGGAACTGTATCATCAGGGACGTGCTAGAGGGTATGATGGCAGGAAAAGAGGAAGTGAGCAAGGGAGACTATAATTAATAGACGATATTAGAACAGAAAAATCGTACGTGAAGACAATGAGGTTAGCCGAAGACTATGAAGCATGGAAGCTTCTCAGTTGCAGCAAGTGATCTGCAAATAATGGCAGAATACCTTGATGATGATGACACTCTGATGAACTTATATTTGGCAGGGTGTCCTTATTCGAATAATTCGTCTTACGAAATAGTGTTACGTACAAACTAAAATCCGGTAGTAATGATTAGGACACTAAAGGAAATAGATGGCAAAATATTTGATAAATAAGAACTGCGAGCAAGCAATACTCCCGTTAGTATTCTGTTATAAGGGAAAGGGAAGATAGTGTTCTATATGTTCCTGAAATTGATTCCGTAATGACTAATCATGGAATATAGTGACATTAATTCATTCTAGGACGCATTTCTATGATATCGTAAAGGAGAATGGTATCAGGTTAACTGCCATGAGACCCAAAATTGGGTCTCAAGTAATGCCATTCGTGATGCCGTGATACCCACTTTCGTGTCTCACCTCATCAGCTGTTTCAAGCCGTGATACCCGTATATGTTTCACTTGTCACTTGTTAACATGGTAAAAAAAAAAAAAAAAAAAAAGACTCCGGAATGTTACACGATACTCATAGACTGGCCCTAGAAAGCAACTGGCGCTTATAACAATGGCGTCAAAATGGACGTACCATGTTGATTCATTTTCGCAAATGTTTATTACTTGGCCTCACGGAGTGTTATACAATCTTGCCGATCAACCTGAACATTTGTAAAAATTGTGTCTTTCGAGAACTGTCGCGAACATCTCTCTATACCCCTAAATCTTACAAGCGAAACGTTTGTCAATCGATCCACAGTTATAGTATTTTCCCTCTTCAATTTGCTAATAAGACTATCATTCATTTATATTTTTTCAAACTCGTGCAGAAATATTTCTGAAAGAATTTTGTCGTTTCTATTAGATTTCAAGGTCAACTATATAACGCAAAATTAAACAAATAAATCGACATATGTGTGTTTGTTACTGAATAAATTAAATTATAAATTTGAGAAATATATTTAATATTTATTATTTGTTTAATTTACACACTAAATCAGGCTTTAAATTGATGTAAATTTTGCACATATATGTATGTATTTAAAAAAACACATATTATATATATATATATATATATATATATATATATATATATATATATTAAAAAACATACCACATCTTACCGTAATTAAAAATAAAGGTCGAAATTCAATAGTATTTATACCAAATTTGTATATGTATATTGCAAATAAGCTATCAAAAGAGTTACTATGAAAACATTTCAATAGCAGTCCAGGGATTTAAATAACATTGTTCATGAATTTGTTTATACGTATAAGAGAGCACCGGAATCCATAAATAATAAATTCATATCTTCTTTGGTCCACAAACATTTTCCTTAGTGGGTTTTGGTGGTGGTTCCGTCGTAATAGATTTCATTGTTGTACATTTGACTATCATTTCCAGTTCATCTGTGCTTTCAGATTTTGGTCGTTCGGGAGGGAATTCGAGCGCTCTGTCCCAGATGAGCATAGCTCCAGCACCCACAGAGCGAGCAACACCAAATAGCACGGGATAGAACGCCATTTCCTTAAGTCCATAATACTGAAAGAGAAGCATAAAAATGTATCATAGTTTTATTTTTAAATCATTGTCCATTTTTCATGTACTGTATTTTTATTTGACAGAAGTGGTTTGAGAGAAGTCCCAAGAGCCATGAGACTGAGGGCAAATTAATTTAATGATAATTGAAGTTTGTAATTAAAAGAAACAATTCGATATAGTAAATAGAAAAAAACAACTTAAAATCCAGTGGCGGATCTAGCCTTGGCCGGGGGGACCTAGGCCCTCCTAGTTTTTCGAGTGACAAAAATAATTGAACCTATTACTTATATATTTTTGAAAGTTTATGGTAAACTAATGATATACCATCATAGCCAAGGTTATGGCTGCCCCCCCCCAGTTTTTACCTTCTAGATCTGCCACTGTTAAAATCAACACTATATAATGTTTTATTTATGATTCTTTTCTGGTCATGTATTACTAACTTATTAATACATTATTTTCTTGTCTTTGTAGAACAGATACTTGTCGACTGCATATATTTTTTTTTTTCATGCGCTATCCTAACCAACTGTTTTTAAGTTGGTCACAAGGAGGCGGGTGAGGTTACATTTACATCGAAGTTGCAGTACCCGAGTGTGACGTAATGTCACGTCGTATTAATATGGGGGCAAAGATGGAATAAAATGAGCCCTGCGGGGCTTCTAACCCCTTTCGCTTGCTGACGTTCGTTCAGTTATGTTTCCTTAGGTAAGTAAATAACTTTTTATAATCAATAAATTTCTGGGTGCTCCTTTCAATAAAGTTGTATGTGCCCCTTTCTAACTCCCCACTACCCCTCACTTCGCAAGGGCCCCACTTCTTATTCTCATGCAACGGCGTCTGCTTTCCAAAATTTATGTGGGTGCATATCAATGACAGGACATATTATATGTTTTCAGGGGAGTCCCCTTTTGATTGGTTTTCTTTTAGTTAAAATCTTTTATTAACGCTGTCTTAAAATTGCTGTGCTCGATTCTGTTTACAGTATAGTTTCATTTTCTTATTATTGCGGAGACTGACTAACCAGAGACAGGCAAGGAAGGTTGGAGTGTGTTGCTCAGTTGCCTTTGCACAGACACATTTGAAACAAACAACTATATATTAGAGGTTAGAAATTTTAACTTCCATCTCAAGGTTTTAATTGCTTATTAAAGACAAGTGAGAAATATTTATTTCATTTTGTTTCTGTTAAGATTATTTGTGTGGGTGCTGGAGCCCCAGAGCACCCACGTAGTCGGCGCGCATATGCTCTCACGTTGGCTTATCACGTCATTGTTTATAAGGGATATAAGAAATCTTTAGGTAAATGGTGAAGAATCCACAATTTATGAATTATATATTACGTACAAGGGCAAATGAATATTATTATTATTTTTATCTTATTTTAAAAGTGTTATGAAATAATAAAAAAAAAAACTTTCCCTGGGCCGGGTTTGACCCACGCTAAAAGCGATTTTCGTTACTAGCCCCTCGATAGCATGCTCGGCTGCAAGGACCAACAACTGGCATTTCATTTGTGCTATATGTATGCTACGTGGCGAGAAACGGATAACTCCAACCAATCAGAACCATGCATTTAGCTCCTATGGCTAGGGTCGAGCGTATATAAAATATATGCTTCTTGACTTCCGTAAATAGATAGTTTATTATTATTATTATTATTATTATTATTATTATTATTATTATTATTATTATTATTATTATTATTATTATTATTATAATTATTATTTGCATACTTCGAACCTTTACCGTGACCTAAGACTTGTCCCTAGCAAATATGAAAAATTCGGAAATAAATACTATTTAATAGTACTACTATGCAAAAAATCCATTTCATAATAGGATGTTTTATAAATAAAATACTGGATCGTATATTCTTACAACGCAAATGACAAAAAAATAAAATAATATAAATAATAGTTCAACACTACTTCTTAGGGAAGTGTAAATTTACGTAGCTCAGGCATTGTCTGTATAACTTAACGAAGTTTAAAAGTTTAACTTTTTGTTTATTCCTGTTGAATATCATCTGATTCATCAGATGTGATAGTGATTTTGTTCATTTTAGAACATTTCATTGTAACGAACATACTTTTTTAGCCACCTCCATCATGTTCTTTAATTTCACAGGAGTAAGTGCTTCAACGGTGGGTTTTGAGGAAAGCCATAGATTAATAATAATAATAATAATAAATTTTATCGCTACATGCTAAACAAATAAGGCCTTACGCAATGTACTAATTAATCCTTGGATACAGGGTGTTTCAAACCAACACCAACAACGTTTGGGAGTTGATTCCTGACACCAAGATAAAACAAAAAGTATAGACCAACCTGGGCGCAGAAATTCGTCATTTTGGAGAAATAGGCTGCCGAAAGCATTGAAAAATGAATTTCAAAGGTCGATAGCTCTAATACTATAGGACCTACCGTAGTCGGGTCAAAACTTCACTTAGGAACTAGTATGTGCCCTATCCAAATACCCATGTTTCAAAGTCCTGCAGTACTTCCACAACAATTTTTATGGAGATAGTTGGTGAGTACTTGCTCGTAGCTAAACTCCTTCTATAAAAATTGTTGTGTGAGAACCGTAGGATTCTGAAACATGGATATTTGGATAGGATACATATTAATTGCTAAGTGAAGTCTTGATCCGACTACGGTAGGTCCCATAGTATTGGAGATATAAACCTTTAAAGTTACTTTTTTTTTTTTTTTCGTGTTTTCGGCACCCTATAACTCTGAAATGACGCATTTGTACACCCAGGTTGGTCTATACTTTTTGTCTTATCTTGGCGACAGGAATCACCTCCCAAATGTTATTGGTTTTGTTTTGAAACATCTTGTGTAGCTTTCTGAAGATTTCTTACCTTAGCTTTAAGTGATGAATTTTAAATTTTTAACTACATGACTTCCCTCAAAAGTCGCTACTGACGGTAACGAGAGCTGGTAAGTACGTGAAGATTAATATTGCATGCGAAGAACACATATTCAAAATGAAAGTCAACTAACCTTTTAATGTTCAAAAAATTTTATATTTGCACGTGATGACAATTTTGACAACTGGTGGTATTATCTTCTGCGGAGCTGTTAATAACAATGGATTAGGAAAATTTTAGGTACTATGGTACAAATTGTGCAATAAGTAAGTATTCATCATTCCTATCATTGTGTAATACAGTAGATCTGAAAATAACTTCAACATTAACACTATTCTGATACCAGTATTTTCTGGTAGGTTAAGTGATCATATTACAGGTAGATATATCCCTTCCATCTTCATCACCACATCCAAACGTAACATCCAAAATAAGAACTAAGCTTCGTCCAGCAAGTCAAAAATTTCCGTATTTGGAATCTGAAGCGATGAGGTAACCGAAGCAAAACTAACTCCCCAAGTATTTGTTTTTATGAAAGGGAAATAACCCAATGATGTAGACTCAAGGACGGCAAGTTAAATAACCATCAATTAGGCTAAGCAGTACATAGATAAGACGAGGTTAAGCAAACTTACGCCAGTTTCATTTGTACTAGCCAGTGGTGGATCCAGAGTTCTACAAGAGGAAAGTAATATCAGCAAATACGGCGAAACTTTTCCTCCCGCAAAATCCTCCAGTGCTTTGGACTTTGGGACTCCAGTGATTCTTTCCTTTGAAGGCATTCTTTAAATTCTAATGTGAGCAATGGGATATGCAAAGAGGTTTTACGAGGTGCACACTAAAAGTGCGTGCCGTTTTCTAATTTTCAAGAATAAGGAAATACAGGGAACTAATCTGTTTATTTCTCAACAAACTCTCCCTCTTTTTGATACACAGTTGTAATCGCTCCATCCATTTTGTGTATCGTGTGAGATAATCATATTTGGAGGTATAGTTCAGATACTGGAAAATAGCATTTCCAAGGGATGATCTGCTGACAAAATGGAGTCCACGAAAAGAATCCTTGAGGTTTGGGAACGACAAGAAGTGACTCGGGCTAAGCCTGGCGAGTTGGGTGGATTTGGCAGAAGTTCAACACCGTGGTCAGCCAAAAATGAGGTCACAATAGTAGCAGAGTGTGGCGGTGCATTGTCCATGTCGAGAATGAAACTGCCATTTGTGGTCGTTTCTCATCCAGTTTTGGCAAAAAATTATAAGTCCAAAAATGTACGAAAATATTCGCCCGTAATTGTATGACCTTTCGGAACAAGGTGGGGACAATATCACTCTCTGGGAATTCCAGAAGATAAGTACAGCATCTTGTCATTGGATGCCACCTGACGAATTTTGGGAGAGAGAGAGTGAATCTGTGTGTTTCCACTGCATCGAATAGTGGAATCTGTGAATTGTCCATTATCACAACACTTTCTAAGAAATTGCCTCCTTCTCTCTCTTCTGGTGCGTGTCAAATTTGCAACACTTGATCGAATCCCTGCCTCTTTTTGATCGTTATTAAGCATTCGTGGAACCCAGAAAAAAAAAATCTTAGGGCCATTTTGTTTGTAATTATTCGTTCTACTTTTCCCATTGTTAGGCCCAGTGTATTGCAAATCTCCTGCATGGTAAAACGTCTATCTTCCATGACAAAATTTTCAACAAGGGCAATGTTAGTGTCAGTTGATGGCGTTTCTGTACGTACAGACCTCTGCCAATCTTTCACACTCTTTCGCTCTGCTTTGAACTCATGTACGCACTTCCTAACAATGTTTTCTGCAAGAATATTATCACCATATCGATGAATATAGCTGCACAATGGTCAGCTGCAATGAGAAATGTCACAATTACTCGTTGCTCTTCAACCGAAAATTACATGTTCCTGGGAAGTATAAGAAACACATCTTACTGGTTCAGGTACTGTACCTCAACTGCTGCTACCTAGTGAATAAAACCTGCACATCTTAGAGACGATCTGCAACAGGTAGATTACAATGAATATCCCACAAACTGTAGTGTTATTAATTTAAATACATATACATTACAAGTGACATTATTAGAGTAATATTCGCAGGGAGAGGAAAGTAGGTCTTACTGCAGTCTCTAATTTAACAAAGTCGAATTGAAATAATTTTGTTATGATCTGATCAACATGGAATGGTAATACTACGAGTTGATTTTGTGTGAAGGGACTTTCACTAAAACTTAAAAATTAGTGGTTAGGATCCCACTTTAAACAATAAGCCCTGTCTCATATAATCCTTGCTACTGGTGCAAAACTGTAATCAATCAAACTAAACAAACCAATTTTATGCGTTTCGAACAAACTTGGGTTGCAGGATAATTTAGTTCCAACTTTTTTTTTTTTTTTTAAATATTTTTAGATGTGGGGCGTTCAGAGCACAAGGGATCCAAGTCCATTTTTGCTCAGCAAACGTAGTATCTTCGTAGCCAAGAGTACGAAATAAATGAAACAAAAGTCAGGTGAAAGGGTGTGGGCTACAGTTTCATAGGACAGCCATTAGATAAGGCCGTTGATGAAAGGGGGAACAGGAGAGCTAATTTCCCCCTCCTTGCTCATAAATTTAAGATATTAACATTATATTGTGTACGCTGCAGTCTGGGTATGATTAAGCCAAGCTCCGAATGCCACGGTCAATGATGCAAAATTTCGGTAAATAAATGCAGGGTGTATCAAAAAGAATACACGGACGGAAAACGTCATACTTCGCAACCACGAACCTGAATTGAAAGAAAGATAAACTACGTGACAAGGTGCAATCTAGAGTTTTGTATGATTGCAGCTAGAGAGGGGCGTCCGTAAAGAGGCCATCCGCCCTCTACCCTGAATTTCAGATTTTGCGGGTAGTAATGCAGATTTAGAAACCTTTTGCTGAGCAAAGCCCAACAGAAAAATAATAATAATAACTGAATTCCTTACACCGAATAAATACGGATTTTGAACAGTTATAATAAACTTCCATTGGCCGTAAGAAGCTACAGGCCTATACTGCTCTCTTGTATATTTTTGGACTAAGGATACTTTCGAGTTTCGGGCCTACTGTTTACCCTCGGCCATTAGATCCCTCGACACTTCTGCGCATGACAGTAGAAGAGTCCATTACAAAAAATAAGTACGTGAACGTACGGACAACAAGTGTTCGTTTTTCCTCTGGAAGCGAGAGATAGAAGGTTGGAAGTTTAAATATAGTTGCCAGCCTACGTAAATTGGTTCCAAGTCAGCAGTACATTCTGGTCAGGCGATGATGTCACGCAGTGAACAGAGTGCGCGCATTTTAAATGCAACCTAGCATTGTGTTTTAGGGGCTTCGATATTCGGTTGATTGCACCAACAACTTGCGGGAGGACATAAGAGACATACGTTTGTGCTTGTGCAGTTTACTTTATTTTTCCAGTTCTATCTGTTTCATGTTTATGCTTGCGTGTGTGTGTGTGCTATTTTGTGTATATTTTATTATGATGGAGTCAATACCGTCAACCAGTGATCAGTGGCGGCTTTAACGGGAAGGTTGGGTAGACACAGGCCTACCCGCAAATTTTGAAAAATATATAAATTCTAAAAGATACAATAAAGAGTAAATACATTGTCCACTATTTATATTAATGGTAGATAATTATTTAACAAACAGCATCAACCACTTCTGTAAAAGTAATTTTCTGCTGTCATTATCAATCAAATTTGTATATGTATCCATAAGCGATGGAACGGACCTACCCAAAATTAAAATCCTAAAGCCCCCCTTGCCTATCAGTAAAATGTTAAGCAAAATATTGTGCTTATCCCCTCCTCCAAATTTTGGATTCCTTTATATATATATAATATATATATGTGTGTGTGTGTGTGTCTTGCACCGTACATCCCGTCATGCCGTACGGACAATAATCCAATTATCGTGCTTTCAGTGATGTCGGCCCACTTTAAATTCATGCTTATATTATTATTTATAAAATCTTATCAGGTACAGATTTACTGTGCCGGGTTGGTAACATTTTTCAAACAATATCTTTACCGCCGACGTGAATAACCAACTCTTTCTTTTTTTTTTCATTTCTTTCCTTTCATTAAATAAACTCTTTTTGACACACTGCCAACTAGAGGGCTTAAACCGAATGGGCAAACAGTACTTAAAATTCTGGAAATTGGGTCTAAGCAAGTTTCCACTTTTGATTATCTGTGTTTCCTCCATATTTATTTGGTGTAAGGACCTTAAACTTGTTCTTTTGGTCTTTGCTTATCGAAAGGTTTCTAAAACTGCCTTACTGCCCCCAAAATTTGAAATTCAGAGTGGGGATGGGGGCAGCTGCCCTCTTGCCCCACTGATGCCCTTGTCTAGCGGCTGTCATGAAACTATCCCACGCCCTTTCACGTGGTTTTAGCTATATTTATTTCGGACTCCTGACTGCGAAGATATTACATTTTGAAATAGAATTCATTTGCTAAGCAAACCTGAACCTTATTGAAAATGAACTTGGATCCATTGAGCTCTGAACGTCCCAAATATTACTTTTCTTCAATGAACTAATGACTTTAAAAAATTATTTATATATATATATATAAAATAAAAGGAAAAAGTGCATAAGCTAGCACAACATGAAGTGTGCTTCACACACTACTTTTCGAAAATTTATTATTTTAAGATAATTTTATTAGCATCAGTGTTCTGAGGTACCGTAAGACGGGGTTACTTTGCACAAGATTTAAGCCATTTTAAAGAAAATCGCATGCAACTTACAAATGTAATGATTTATAACACTATTTTAAACATATAATAGCCAGATATATAAGGAAAGCATTAGTGCAAGTTCATTAGTAAACATTCAGTATAACCATAGTTATTGAAATATAAACTTTGGCGCAAAGTAACCCCATAGCTGGGGTTACTTTGCACAACATACAAAGAAGTATGTTCAACATACGAACATGACGTTTCTGTGCAATGTTTTCCCTTCAGTATTTATACATTTTACTTTCTACACAAAACTGCATGCAGTCTACAAATATTAATATTAGAATGATGGTACCGGTATCAGTACTTAGTTTGAATTATCGATATTTGTAAAGAAAATTATGTATTTTCTGGTACCTGCACAGGAACCGCATTCTAATAGTTTAGCGTATGTCCCACAAAAATGCCAACTCAGAAACAGGAAGAAAAAAAAAAATCCCCGTGAACTGATTTGCCTTGGTTATTCCTTATGTCCAAGAACATTATCCCAACCGTAATTAGTGAGAGATTTACGGAATTTGGGACTTTCAGGCTGAAACCCATCCAAATTGCAGGATTTCTTTTTTAAAAAATCTAATGTTAGTCATTCCTATGCGTATAAGCTACCATCACCCTCCCCCCAAAGTCTAGTGATTTTTTTTTTTTAAGTGTGAATGAAGCCTCTCTCAAACTATTTTTCTGGATCCGCCACTGTTTATAATTTATTTTCCAACAAGAAATTCATTCCGGCATCTTCCTAAATAGGAAATACCTAAATTTAGAATGTAGGAGGTTCCAGTAGTAATAATTTCCTATCTAAGGGGCATTTTGGATCGGTGCAAAGTAACCCCGAGTAGAGGCTGAAGCTGCCTTCTCGCAGTTTTAGGAAACTTTCAGTTAACTCCGAAATGATTTGTTTTAGGGCTAAAATAACCGCACAAGCATATTTCTGGTAAAGTTCTCGCTTTAATACATGTAACATAACTCCATTTGCATTTGAAATGTTGAATACCAACCAAAGATGGACGCCATAATGCTAGATAGCACCATCTGATGTGTCAGACCACTTCCAAGTTTAATCATTCTCCATCAACTCGTTCTCAATGCACAAGGGTGATGAGGACCTTTGTTTCACTATGTATATTGATAGATTGTGTGAAATCTCCATAGTAGGTAGATTTTAAAATCTACCTTAAGAACTTATTACAACCAGGAAAGTACTTATGAGAGTCACTGGCAAGAAGGTGTAATAAAAGGGGAGTTCGTAACATGAATTAAGTTAAGAATTACTAATCTATACTGAAATATTCTGTACCCAACACAGTGGTCTTAACCAGGACAAAATAAATGAAAAGTTCGATTGCAAGTAAAGAGCAAAAAGTCTTAACAAATAAGTTATTCAGGGTGGCCACTCATTTGGAATTTCAAAATTCCCTGACTTTTCCAGAAAATTTCTAGAGATCTAAAATTGGTATATATAGGAACCTAGGGAAACTCAGGGACACGAACCCCTAAATTCCAGTAAAATTATTGCTTTTAATTATTCTTTTGTGATTCCAGGCCCCCGGGCATTTGTCCCCTATTCCCCTCCCATGTCGCAGGCCCTGCAAACCCGTAAACCATTATTAAACACAAATCATGTGAGTTATACAGCAAAGAAGTCCATGTGTTAAGAAAAAGAATTACTCGAAAACATGGTATTTTGATCCAGGCCCATAGCTAGGAAATGGCCAATGGAGGTGGAGCCCGCACCCTGCGACAATCCTCAACTCCCTTGACTGAAATTTTCATTTCTTTTTTAAACAAATATATGTTTAAAAAATAAGTAGTCAATAATTCTTAAATTTATTTTCTTGGAAAAACACCATTACAGAATTTACATAAAATCGGTTTAAAACTGCAAAATTCAAATCAAGAAACTGTTCTACTCATTATCTACTTATTATTCGTTAATTTGCAATCAAATGTTTCTCCGGATTTAACAACAAATATACAATACCTTCACCAGGTGTGCTTATTAGCAACCTCTGTCATATTGCAGTACAAGGTTATGCTATCGTTCTTTGACGTCACAAATGAATGGAGAGGACAATTATGGAGCTACCTGTATTAAGAAGTAGCGGACTTCGGTCTAGAAAGCCGGCATTAACAACTTTAGGTAGGCCCGGGTCCCAAAGGTTTTGTCGTGCCAGCAGTGGCGTGCGGTGGTTATGCAACCGGTGAACAGGTCGACATAGATGGAAAATATTGTGTAACAAAACAACGGAACTGAAGTAAATGAGCACTATTAAAATGTGCTTTTAAGAAATCAGAAAAATTTGTTTGAAGCTGATATTTTTTTTTTTTTTTTTTTTTTTAAAGAACAATAGTACATGCAGTAGCGGAATTGGGTGTAAAAACTAGGGGGAGGGGAATGCCATTACTTCAAATTGGTGGTCAAAAGGTCAAATATCTGTAAAAAAGCATGGCCAATTAATCGTGTGGCGCAAAATGTACTGCCGCCACTGAGTACAAATGCATGTGGAATCCACACAGTTTTTGATTCCACATAGAAATACACGCATTAACCAAAATTCCACATATTTTGTGGAATTCGACACACATTCGGAACTCTTCCGGCAGAAATACTCAACTATCGTTCACCCTTTATATTAATCATGTGACCACCAAAACGGGATGCAGGGGCGCAGCCCCGAGCGAATTCTGGAAATCAAGCAGCCATCGAACTAAACAAGTGTGTTAATTACAAAATGATCCCGATTTCGCTCCAGCTCAATTCATGGGGCAGCACTAAATGACAAAAGAATATGAAGAAAGTATGCGCAGCCCAAACCAGCAGAGCTAGATAAACGAAACCTGGAAGGAAGGAGAAATCTGGGGGCGAAGCCCCCAGCGACCAAAGCTATTTTGTATATAAATAAACCGGCTAAATGGCTAGGAATACAGCAGAACGTAAATTTTCTCACGAGTAAAAATTCCATGTTTTTCATCAAAATTCCCTGACTTTTCCAGAATTAAAAAATTCCCTGACTTTTCCCGGTTTTCCAGGTGAGTGGCCACCCTGTTATTACACGATTTTGAAATATATGTTTAAATCATGTTTTAAACTGTTCAAAATGTTTAAAAACTTTTTTTCGTGTGTGTTTTAAAAAATGTTTAAAACATTTTGAACATCTTTTTCACGTTTTAAACACATGTTTTGTTCTTTTTCAAATAAAACTATTTTTTCCAACCCTGCTTAGTACTTCTGGTGGTTTGAAAGGCAAAAATTGCTACTATTATATTCACAGTTTTGCTGAAATCAATCTGGTCACCCACTTTTTTTCTGTCTTTTTGCTTAGTCCTGCATATTTGTCCACTGATGAAATCATATCAATGTGCAAAATCTTTTGGCTATCGCAATTATTGTAATCCATTGTCTTAAATCTAGATCCACATTTGTTTAATTCCATCAGTGGATAGGAGTAAAAGACTTTTCAACAGCAGGCGGCCGAAAGAAGAAAAAAAAATACTTTTCAATTATT
This sequence comes from Thermobia domestica, assembly GCF_964235325.1. Taxonomy (NCBI): domain Eukaryota; kingdom Metazoa; phylum Arthropoda; class Insecta; order Zygentoma; family Lepismatidae; genus Thermobia; species Thermobia domestica. The sequence continues at coordinate 130,040,458 of NC_137466.1, read as the reverse complement.
CACATCGTACCGTTGAAATATAAGTCCTGATAATAAGGAGCATGATTGATAGGCTAATATATTGAGATATTCTCGTTCTAACGCATCCAGTTAGGATATTTTAAAATGGTTAACTGACAAGTGAAGATAAAAAAAAACTTCCTTAAACGAAAATGGAAATGCCTTTTTAAAGAGCACAAAATTACTCGAATTAACCTGTAATTTACTCATCTTCACGTCCCTAATACGTTAAATCATCATCATCATCTTAATTTCTTTACATTATGGAATAAAATGGGCTTGTCTTGGGAATGAATAACCAATGTGGAAACTAACTGTCTGCTTGTTATTAGGAACATGAAGGTAAATCGAGTTGAAGTAAATTTAAATAAATGTTCCTTAGATTCTATTAGTAGTTATACTTTCTGAATGCATATTTTAAATACACAAAGGTACTGTACAGAAGAACCTGAATTTCTACAACTGACTTCTAAATAACAAAGTATTATCATTTTAAAAATTAGTCACGTACTTAAAAAAAAAAAAAAAAAAGTCTAGTGGTTAGCGCGTTGGATTCATGTCCGTGTGGTCCCGGGTTCGATTCCCCAATTTTCGTCGTCCACCAAGCGTCGTGAGGCAAACTGGGAAGTCACGTGAATAAAAGACGTGATGGCCACTGGGTCTAGGAAGCTCCCGATATGCCGGTTAGCGATAGGGCGACGCGGCGCGATCATCACGCGTTCGTCGTTAGGCTGGACGTAGTTCCACCAATCGCTAACAGATAGTCACAAATCGGGCCGTTACGACTTTTTTTTCTTTCAACCAAATCGGGTGCCTCTTTGTGTGCAAGTGGGAGATTAAGTCATTTCTTTGCTCGTGGTCCTGAGATCGACATTCAATGACAGGACATCCCATGAAGATCTGGAGATTTGTTGTAAGCCCATTTTCAAATAATTACTAGGTTCTCTCTCATACAGTCTCTGTGCTGAAAAAGGGACGTTCGACTTCAATCAACCAACCACAACTGTACGCGTGACAATTTATTTTGCCTTGAAATAACAGTCAAAGAAGATCGTAGTTGTTCAATCTAACTTTCGCTTACGAATAAGAGTACAGGGCTTTCATGAAAAAAGTAGGTGAACAAGATTTTCTCTTAACAAAAGTACACAAACTTTAAAATCAGGGAAGGAAAGGATATTGGCGAACATGTGGAGTCATATATAAAAAAAGAAAGAAAATCATATATTGTTTTCTCCTATCGTTTAATTGTCCTCATATATATATTGTCAGATCACACATCTGATGTGCTCTAAGAAATATACAACTAATATTGCATTAATAAAAACAACCAAACCGAGTTTTTTTTTAAACCTCAGGCACCAACACAGAAAACAACAGTACACATAAAATATATATAATTATTTTTAGAGTTGTCACGATTTTCTTTTAATCGGTGCAACGCAGCTGCACAAGTACAGATGACAACAATTAAAAATTATCTAACATATGCAAATGTTAAGTTTCTGCTGTTTGTACTTTGCTACTGGATCCCATGTTGCAGTGTGAGCTATCAAATTATTATGTGTGTATAGATATATATATATGTATATATAAATAGTACTTAGAACTAACTTTTATTGCTATAGGATCCTACAACAGCTACTTCTTTCTTAACTAGCACACCACCAAACTAAGATGGCATCTTGCGCTACTTATTTTGGCAAAGCTGCTGATTTTAACTGTTGGTCGACAGTACACTTGATTATCGTAGCGACTTGTTAAATCACTATATACACAGTTTAGATGATTTAAAAAAAAAAGACCATCTCTTTTACAGGCCATCAAAAAACTGCATTGGATTGGTACAGCAAATTCTTCAGTCGATTCATAACTAACAATATTATGAATTTATTTCTTTTTTCTTTTCTTTTTTTTTTAATTTTTCAGCAATAGGCAACAATGAATAGTATCATTTATTATGCAATCTTACTATAGCTATGTCTTAATCTGACCGACATCATACTAGCGTTCTTATTCTGATCTTTCAACGCTTATTTTTTGGCTGAATCATCGTTTTGAGTCTACTATTTAAATATGGAAGAGTTATGTTTGTAAATGAAAAACTGTTGTATTCTTTCATGCCGGGGGTTTTATTTGAATATTTATGCTTGCAAATCGTGAGACAACTTTTAAAAAATAGTAAATGTGCCTAGTTTACCAATATATGAGAAAATATAGCAAAATACATGACAGTAAGGTAGAAAGTTGATTTAACAAAGAGCGTAACTTTTTTTTTTCCCGTTAATACTACGAAAGTATATTAAGGCTGAACAAATACGATCTTGTTCATTATACTAACATCCTATGCTCAGCTATCAACACTTTTCTACTTCAAACTTAACACTTTTCTACTATAATATTATCTGTTATATTCGTTTACATCAATTCAATACGAAACTTGTTCTGTATGTACTATCGGAAATATTCTATTACACAATTTACATTACATAATTCACGTATTCAAAGTTCTCAAAATCTAAGAACTCCTATCATCTGGAACGTTGATGTCTTTCTCTCTCTTACGAATTTATGACAAAAAGAGCCTATAAACAGCTGTTGGTATACAAAGTAGCATGGTAAAAGAATTGAGAAATATCTGAAATTTCTTTAACACAAATCTTAACATTTACTGCAACGAAAGAACAAAAAGAATCTAAGTTCACGACCAAAATCCTACTGAACACATGGAAGGAAATAATAACATATAATGAATAATAACAAGTTGCATCCTTACATTTTAATGATGTTAAACAGATTATGCTTAAGTCAATTTACCGTTAAGTACTGTGAACTGTTCTCGGTGCTGGAGAAACTACTGTCTCTTCGGATTCCAGTAAATTGTCTAATGCAGTGCAAGTCACAAACATTTAAAATTAAATCTCAAAAAACACACACACACATACGCATACATACATACATACATACATACATAAAACACGCTTATTGTGTTTTGATGTAAACATCACTTCCATAATTTACAGCCAAAACGCAAAGAAAATATTCTTTTCACTGGGAAAACATCACCAATAAATAAAAAATATGAATATTAGGATTATGCACATAGTACCTATAAATAATATATAAATTATACAGATTGTTACAACTGACAATTTAGTGCCTTCTGATGACTTTTTTTTTTACTAACTTGCATTAAGATCTTAGACATGAAGCTTGAATCTTAGACATGATACACGCTGACAAAGTTCTATTTAACCAAGGCACCATTTGAGTAACTGTCATTCAATACATGCTCAGAGGTATTGTCTCAAGTGTCTTATCATTAGTTTCATTACGCATTTGAAAAAACATACACTGATGTGTTACTCTGTAAAGTTTTCTATACATTAATAACATTGAAAGATTTCCTTTCATTTGATCGTACAATAGAGCTGTAAATATAATTTAAAAGGAAATTGGTTTCAACCTTTAACAAATTTTAACAGAACAATGTATATCATTACTTGTACAACTAATTGAGTTAAAAAAAAAAAAAAAAAAAAAAAAAAAAAAAAAAAAAAAAAAGTTGCATTGATTTTAATAGATTGGGAAAGAAAAGAAAATTAAGGTTTCATACCCATATCACTACACAAGAATTCTACACATTTATGCACATAGTCCTACATTTGACGCTGCCACTCTGGTAATTCAACCACGAATCAACAGCACAGTTAGGATGCAAGATAAACTTAATATCACTATTCAAATACTGAATTCACTCCTCCATTGTGGTCTTTTTATATATATATCACGGCTACTAGAACATCTATGTGAAAGATGTTACAAAAACAGACCAATTAAATTTCTTCAGTTTTCCATTCTTAAATACACACGCACACATACATACATACTATTGTGCACATAGTTCACAACCACACTATCCCAGATAACTTTTACTGCTGTAAGTACACGAGTCTACGGAGAAAAAACACTGCAATTCTTCACTCTACTATGACAAGCGTTTAGCTCTTATTCGCACATTTAACTAAGTACTCCAAGCCTTCTGTTGACATCGACTTGGGCCGCTCAATAGGAAGACCTAGAGCTCTGTCCCATATGAGTGATGCTAATGTACCAAGGGCTCGAGATACACCAAACAGGACAGTGTAGTAGTTCATCTCCGTCATTCCGTAATACTGCAAAAATTGAGAACAAAGGCGTTGATATAATCCGTAAGCAACGAGTTCAGTTTTAGGTATGCATATTTAACACAATTTCAAAGGAAAATCACAGACATCATTAATATATTATTTTATCTCCAGATACAATATAAAATTACTTGTGAGAAAAACTGTTCATAAAAAGAATGAAATGAACACTAATCAACAACACAATATATGCACTCGATATTTTTATTTGTTCATGGAATATATAATGAAACTTTCGTAGACATAATTTCTTAAAGATTTTTACTTATCTCTACTCTTAGTTTCGACTTCTAGAGGACTAAGACCAACGGCATAAAACTGTATTGCAGGACGACGATGTAGATTAGGAAACATCTACTACTTAAATACTAAAACAGTTATTCGTTATTGTACAAAACTGTATTATAAATAGCGTAAATTATATTTTGAATTCCTATCTTTATTGCAAATTTCATTCTGCACGTTCATATAAACTAATAGTAAACTAGACCGAACTTCTTGTATTCTAACTCGAGAAGAGTTTATTGTAGAGTACTGGTAATACGCCACTAGACTATAAAATGGTTTCAATATTGAATACTATTAACATAAAATTTACTTAAAATAGTAGCATTTCCAATTACTCAGTACGATTTCTCTATTAAACTATAGTATTTACGATTTCTCTATTAAACTATAGGTGAAAAACAGAAAAGCTGAAGTTAACGAAACTAGACACACAGATACACACACTGCACTGGATTATCACTTAAATCATACCTGCAAGAGCACGCCAGAATGAGCATCCACATTCGGCCATGGATTCTTCACCTTGCCTGTTTCCATCAAGATAGGTGGAACAACCTTGTAGATTTGTGACACCAACTGAAAGAAAATAATTTAATACGAATTCATTATGTATTATTGTCTCAACTACGAATTATCTCGCTTAATAGTTAATAGTGCACTTTAAATTTTACCAACTAATATTTTATATATTTCTATACTGTATATATTCGTACAATTTGGAAACAAATAATGTGGCTTGTATTTTGATTTTTAGATATCTTTTATTAGACTCACTTTTACACTTCCTCTAAGGTACAAAAATAAGCATATTACGAGGCGCGTTCGGAAAGTAATCTCCGATTGGTCACTGTGTGTGAAGTAGTGGAGGTAGCGCTACCATCTTGGCACAGACGTGCGCGGTAATCAGTCTGCATTCAGGCGTGATAGAGTGACTGTTGTCTGATCGTTAGTTCCACTTTTGTAGCGTCTCAAAATGTGCGCTGCGATAGAAAATCCCGACAAGTGCGAGATGTTATACGTAGGGCAACCCAAAAGCATAAAAAAGCATAACAGCAATTTACACATATGGTTGGTACCTTCAACATGGTTGTGGTTGTCTAAGTGTTCAGAAGAAACTAATTTTAAAGGCATAATAAAGCATAATTTTGGAAAATAAAGCATAATTTAAAATATATAGCACAATTCTTGGAAAATTCTGTTTAACTGCAAGTTTAACATACTGTATTAATATTTTTTAAAACCAATATTTACAGTGCAAAACCTTTGAGAACATAACAATGCAATAATGAAGAGCTTATTCTTATTTCTGTAATCTTTTCGGTGTAATCCTTTGAAGTGGAGAAAAGAAAAGAGGAAATAAAGAAGAAAAATTTCCACCAACAATGAATAAACAATAGTTTTATTCTAAGTGTAACTACGCAGTTATGTATGATGATTCGAAATGTACAAAAAGTGCACAAGAACTCCACTTGTGTACTTCTTACGTTTTCTTACGGCAAAACAATATTCGGGACTAGCTATTCATCGGGAACTTTGTGCCGTGTATGGATTAAGTGTGATGAGTGGAGTTGTTCGTCAATGGGTTTGTTCATTTAAAAGTGGACGAAGAAAAACTCATGACGAAGAGTGGAACGGCAGGCCATCAGTGGTCACTGATGAACTCATTCAGAAAATTGACGGAAAAGTTGCCCATTTTAAATTTGGCACCCAGCGATTATCATCTCCTCATGCATATGGATCTCGGTGGTTTGGTGGTGAGGAGCTGAAAGATGCGGTCACAGGCTGGCTCAACGTACGGGTTGGATATTTTTATGCTGATGGAATTTCTAAGCTAGTGCAGAGATACGATGAATGGTTATGGAAATTGTGTTGAAAAATAAAGCAAAGAAGTAGCTTTCAGATGTGTATAATAAATTCTTGGTACTTACTTTGGGGTTTCTTTTTTTAACCAATCTGAGGTTATTTTTCGAACAGTTCTCGTATTTAAGGCAAATGTTCGAAACAGTAAACTTACTTTTTCGATATTCCATAACAAAGGTTTTATGAAACTTTCTACTACTTAAGATAATACACTACTTTTACTCAGAAAAATAAAATCTACAAATAAAGAAAGGGGAGTTTCAAGTATTTTCTTCACATATTAATTAGGTCAAAATCTCCATGGGTTAGGGAATCCACTCGATAAAACTCCTTTCAAACAAAATCCTGACAAAGGATTATATCATGTCTTAATCCAATCTAGTCACGATCGTAATTACCCATCTCAATCTAGCCTTATGTTCATATTTTATTTCTTTCGCGGCTTAGTAAGACTGTTTCTCCCTCCGATTTTCAATTATCAACGCATTCATACGCACTGCCCGTTCCGCGATTGTAATCTTCCCCCTTTTCCCCCGTTTGTTCATTTATTTTTGTTCTAAATAATTACACTAGGTATGTATAATTTTCATTTTCCATTACATTTTATTAGTTTATTTCATTTGCAAAAGTTTTAGACCTGAAAACACATTCAACTGGAAAGTACTATTACAGGTTTTATACCAAAAAATACTTCTAAAAAATATATTATGACTTCCGCAACTACGAATCGATCTAAATTAAATGTTACACCTGTTACCTAAATGTGTTATTTTTACTTTCGAGCGACGAAACGAGAGAAGAAAGTATGATGATTGTGAAAAGTATCGAATTTGAGATTTATATGTTTCATGGCTCATACATACCGAAAAAAGGCAATACCGCTCAACTTATCTGAACCAAATGATAAACTTCAGTTTTTTTTTTTTGATTTTTTTTTTCCATTCCCTAAAAATAAGTAGTCTACTGAAGGGTAAAATTAAAATCTACAATTTTGTCAAAAACTGATCTAACGATTTTGTTTGTATTTCATTAATAACGTGACAATATGGCGTAACTCATTTGTCTTGAGGAAAAAAAAAATACGAGTAGTTTATTATGGGGGTGCGGGTTGATGATTTCTCAACGATTCAGGCGATCTTGTTCATATTCCATAAATGAATATTCCATTAATATTTCTATAATGTTTCGTAAATTACTTTCATGGGAATATCTACAAGGGACAGTTTACTCTTGGATGCATGTGTTCTTAATTTTGTAAAATACGACTCATACTATTTTGTTGCGGTTTTAAAATAAACATTTCATTAATAGCTCTAACATATGGCATAAGTCATTTCTTATGCGAAAGCTACAAGGTACACTTTCCTTTTTTGGGCGAGTTTTCCAGGGTTGAAGTTTTCCCATAACTTGTTTCCGAGAATTTTTTAGTATTTCACAAAATGTTTTATTAATAACTAACACTTTTTTTTTTTTTTTTTTTTTTTTTTTTTTTTTTTTTTTTTTTTTTTTTAAAGCTTAAGGAATTTGAACGAGAAAGTTCAATGCGTGGTATGTACCTTTTATTATCCATTATTGGTAAGTCACTTGCCGCAACTGAAAAGCTTCCATGATCCAAGGTCTTCAGCTAACCTCTTCTATTATGTACGATTTTTTTTTTTTTTTTAAATATTGTCCATCAATTGTAGTCTTTTTCGCTTCCTCCCTCTTTCCTGCCATCATACCCTCTAGCACATCCCTTATGATCAAGTTCTTTCTTAGTCAGTGTTCAACTAGCTTCTCTATCTCAATATCTAAAATTGCTCTTTGCTCCCTCACTATTTCTAACACTCTCATATTTGTTTTCCGCTCGCTCAGGTAATTCTCTCTATTCTTCTCTACACCCACATTTCGAAAGCTTCCAGTTGTTTCTAATCATTTCTGAGTAATGTACACTCTGTCCAAAATGATTGTCGCATATCTATAACTGTCTTTTTGTACGAATATAATTTGATAATTATTTTGCAAGGTATTTTTAATACTTATACTATATGTATAATCGGGAAATGTATATTTGTGGTAAATTTCATAGGAAAAGAATTATAAATATGAAAATGAGAGTGAGCAAACCGAAATATTGCTAAATGGACAAGAAAGTTTTATTTTCGTTTTATTATTCTTATTTACTGCTCTTTTGACATGAAATCTATCACATACATGTCTTTGCCGATTATACACATACTAACATTACAAGAAATACCGGTCGAATTCTTTATCAAATTATATTCCTACAACAACATATTTATAGACATGCGACAATAATTTTGGACACGAGTGTACAGGTTTCTGTCCCATATAGTACAATACTCCACACGAAGCATTTCAACTCTTTATTCAAGGTCCCATAAAATATATTTTTCTTCCTCCTAACGGCTTCTTTCACCATTCCTATCTTTGCTTTTATTTCACGTTCGCACTTCATATCACTAATAATACTATCCAGATATCGAAAACTAGTTATCTGTTCTATTTTCTCCCCTCCTACTTTTATATTTGACACCGACCACTTCATTCCAATCACCATGGCTCTTGTCTTTTTTAACATTTATTTTCATCCCATATTCTTCACAGCGCTTTCTCAAATTTTGAAGTCACACAACCGCATCTACAATTACATACTGAAGGACATTTTTCAAATGCATGGTTCAAGGAATTAAAAACAGTTTTGGAAATAACATTTTCATTTTAATCCTAAACAAATTTAGTTACTTTTTAAATAAGATACATTAAGTCTGTGCTTAATGAAGATTGCTTCGGTGTTATTACACAATTTGGTAATTATTGTTTGCATTGGGAGGGCTTGAGCCACTTAATCCAGTTTGTGAGTGATTTACATCTTTAAATACGTGGATTACAAATAAATACCTTATTAATATTTTTGGTATGGAAGTTACAAACAACTCCTTTTGTTACTGGGGTTAGATCTTAGCCATCATACTTGTAGGAAAGATGAGTGGAAAATTCAAAATAGTTTTGATGTCTAGTGAAAATTCTATAATGATAATTTTTCTTATAGCTATATTACTCCCAGTACTAAAGGAAGGTTTTTGATTACTTACCTTGAACATTTTATCATCAGGCAGATGTCTCAAGGCGAACTCTCTCTGACATGTATACCTTGGATCAGTCTTCCTCAAAACAGCGTGTCCATAACCAGGTATCACCTGTCCAGACTTCAGAGTTTTGCACACGAAATCTTTCAGCTTGTCTTCCGTTATATCGTTTCCGAGTTCCTTCTGTATCTTGGTCAAAAATATCAACACCTGAATAAAATAAAAGAAGTTGGTAGTGATTTTTACGAAAAACAAATACTTATTATGCAATCAATGTACAATTTTGATCAAAAAATTCTTGGCCACGTTGCTTTAGAAGGCCATATTGTGTCAACCGTGCCTAGAAAATTCTAACACTTTGGCTCTAATCTGAGACCTCAATTGGCCAAAGAAAATCCTCATTTGCTTGATTTAATTCCAACTGTATGTAAGACTGCAAAGCTACTCAAAGATAAATGGGTGGCCAGGTATTTTCGAAGACTATATTTACAATTTTGCGCCAGCTTACAGTAAGGCTTTTGCTTAAACTAACCTATTAGTTTTAAGTATTTGTTTAACATTTTCCAACTGTGGGTCAGGGATTATCAAATTATATTATATTATATATAATTAATTAATTTTTTCTGTGAAATTTAACATCACTGGTACACAGAAATCTCCACCTAACGATACTTTTACTGAATGGAAAGACTATGATTCTGTAAATGTTTCTATTTCTTATAATTACACCTGTATTAAAGGACGCCGCCTATCCAATGAGGAACACCGGAACACAAAATAGCTCTTATGAATAACACGTGAAGAAAATGTTTCTTCATTTTTTTTTCTAGCTGTCTACCAAGTTGTTTTTCTTTTCGAGACTGGAACACTTGCATCTTCTCTAAGTCATACCTGTACAACAGGTATAGATAGATGTAAGAGGGAAAAAAGTAAATGCTAACGGAATGGAATGAAACAGACTTTGATCTTAACCCTAGAAAGGCCATGCTCGTATTTGTTACGAGGACCAAGAGGGGGGGGGGGGGGGGGGGGCGGAAGGAGTTACATTTGCCCGCGCTGGTTTCAGTAGCTTTTAAAGTATGTGTGTTCAATTTGAGTTAACGTGTTGAATTATATTTCAGAAAAGACACTTTCCAAGGAATGGAGTTTTTTATTTGTAAAAAACGAACTAAATACTATACGTAAAACTGCTTATATGTTATACCTAATTTCTTATAATACTATCCGGAAAACCAGTATTATAATTTACCTCGACAAGTTCTATGAAAACGTACGTCTTATATAAGGGAATGAAACAGACAAAAAAAATGAGAAAAATAACGTTTGAAAAGTAATACATTTTAAATATAAAAAACAAATGAAAGGAATTTTAGGGAAAAAGATGGGTAGCACCTATGATCAAGGGGACGGAGGATCAAATCGGCTCGCACACCATAAAAAAAAGTATATTCCAGTTGAAAAAAGCGAAAATTAACCTTTCATCAAAAGGAACAATAACAAAATAACAGAATCCTGAATACATATTAATCCACATAAATTAAACAAAAAAGAATTCGCAGGCAAAATTGACCCTCCCCCGGTCTTTCTAGGGTTAATATTGATAAATGGAGGGAACAGATTTTTGACTCCCCAATTCCTCTACAGGTACAAATTCAATGATACACAAAGAGTGAAGAAATGCACAACTGAACCAGGATTCGAACTCTGAATCGTCAACGTACTGTGCCGATGCGTTAACCACTACCCTACTGAGTCCGCTCCATTAATATTCATACATTTCCTCACTCTTGAAGTCTGTGGGGGTTCACTCAAACCACGTGGTTTGTACTTTTAACTCCTATTGTGTTTGAACAATCCAATGTTCACATTCAGAACACCTCTGATGGTTGTAGGGGTAAACCAATAAAACTTCCCACATTTTAGAGGTTAATAAAACAGAAGTATTGCAGATAGAAATATGTTAATTAAAAGTATAAAATGTTATTAAAAACAGCTTGTAATTATTTTCTTTTGATTTGAATTACTCTGTTCTGTTGTGTGTTGAAATGACCAACAAAATTTGAAAATTACTGTCAACACCCAATAAATCTTTCCACGTTTTGATTGGCTGTAGCGCTGACAGGAGTGGGGTCGTCACTTCCGCTCACTACTCTCCTCCCATTTTTAGTCGTCATTATAGTTTGGTCAGGAGTTCATTGCACGTACGTAGAGAGAAGGTTTTTCAACAGCACCAGTTCTGTGATTAAAGTTTTATATTTTACGTAATGAAAATATTTCCTGATTGGAAAAATCTTGCAGTGGGTCGAGAATTTCGAACTAGTTTAGCGTTCGAAAGAAAGAAAGAAAGAAAAGAAGAAAAAAAAAACTGATTTAAAAGTGCTCGTACATTGACAATATTGTGGCTGAGAGAGAAATTACAAACCATAGCCTTTTCAGAAATAGTCTTCAAATTGATTATCAATTGTATCATTTCAATCAGAACAAGGTAATTACAAACTGTTTGCAATACCATGTTATCTTTTCGAATAAAGATCTTTCTATCGGAATGAGTAGTATAGTAGTTACTGTATTGGTACGGTACGCCCAAGACACCGCGTTTGAGTTCCGGTCCAGACGTACATTTCTTTACTCTTTGTGGATCTTTGATCTTTAACTTATTTTAATTTTATAGATCTTCTTTTCATCTTTGAAACAAATTTAACGTATTCAAAACTGAAGATTTCATATTTTCAGTTTATGTATATATTTTAACAAAAAATCTATCAATTGTATAGTACAACGCGTACAATAATATAAATAATGACGTGCAAGGTAATCACATGATTAGTATTCCGAGCTGAAATCAGATATTACGACAGTGAAAGAAGTGAGTTTCATTTCACAATACTGTGAAACTACAGTTTCGAATTTCCAATATATACACGTATAAAATTATAAAACGATAAATTACAATTAACAATACATAAACAAGCCTGCTACCTTAATGTTACAATACAGATTTTGGTATACAAGATAAAGCAAGATAATTGCTCATTATAATATAGTCCTCCAAATTGTTATATGAATAATTACATTATTATTTCAAAAACAAATGCATTCAATTTATACTTTTAGGTGGACATTTAAGTTGCTAATGAAATATTCAACAGAAGAATAACTGGTACAACCGAATCACTGAACGAGACTGGGAGAACTTCAATAGAGAAGAGGATAGAAGAAAATGTAATCTTTCAGTTTTACGTCCAACATTTATGCCGTGGAGGCTAAAGGAAACTGATGATTAAAATGGATGAAATAGTGAAATGAAGAAAATGGGTGAACCACGAGAAAACCTACGCACACTGTCCATAACAAAGCCCACTTGGCACGAGCTGGAATCGAACCAGGAACCCCACGCACCAGAGGTGAACGCTCTATCACTGAACCACCGCGGCCCCGAGTACATACATACTCATCAGTATATCAATAATAAATAACTGGTGACATTTTATTTAAGTTTGAAAGAAACAAAGTTTTTACCTCTTGATTTGCCAATCCATGGAGAGGGCCTGCCAAACCATTCATTCCAGCAGCGAAAGAAAGATACGGGTCTGACAGCGCAGATCCAACTAAATGTACCGTATGTGCACTTACATTTCCACCTTCATGGTCACTGTAAGGAAAAGATTAAAAGTTAAAGAAACAAAACACAAAAATTGTGATAACCGGGGCCCGGATCTTGTTGACCTAAAATTTTCTAGAAAGTGACCTATAAAATGACACTAAAATTCCTGTAAAGTGACACTAAAATTTACAAAAATTGACCTAAAACTTGCGTTTTCTTAAATGTTTATTTCGTAAAACATTGACATTTTTTAAATATCCATTGGATTTTAATTAACGTTTGTCACTCATATTCAAAAAAGTTTTGTTTCAGTTAGTTGTAGTCTATTGATCATTTATGTCCGTTGATCAGTCCATTGTACGACATTGTATTGAAAGCGCCAATTCATTCCCGAGTTGAAACTAGGAAGCACTCTTAAACAATAAAAGTTCGCAAGTGTAGACTACATGAGAATAATAGATAAAAACCCTGTTTAAAATCTTTGTACGTCTTCTAATTCATTTTTAGTTATTCATGTGATCACATCCTTTGTGGTCAACAACCCAAAACTATCTGTTTGGACATCTACCAACCCCCACCTTTCGTTAACCAGTTACAGTTTAGTTTTCATTAGCTTGTTAAGAATGCAGTTTTTCCACCCCAAATAGTCAGGAAGCAAGAAAAGAGACTATTCAACTTCGTCTTTTCCACAACTGTAAACCGTGTTCATTTCAAGATTTCCTTATGTAGAAGGAAAAAAAAAAAAAAAAAAATAAATAAAATAAAAAGACCATAAGAGACCGAAAAGTTACCTTAAAATATTAAAAAATGACTTGAAATTTCAAAACGGCAAAAAGTGACCAAAAGTTGACCCTAAATATATATATTATATTTTTAGAACCTAGAGTTGATGGATAACGTTTTTATTAGAATTTGCCTTGTCTTATACGTAACAGATAAAAGTTGACTTGTCAACAAAATCCGGGCCTTGGTGATAACACTTAAATTACGCTATAACAATGAACTACACAAAGAATTATGGCCTTTGATTACAATAAAACGGAAAGATTATTAAATATTGAATACACCCCAGTGACCCAGCGGTTACTTGCGATGCACAACGATGCTCATTCGATTCAATGACATTTGAACTTTGTTCAAGACAAACCAGTGTATTTTCCTCGAAATACTTCCCAATTTTCCTAATTTATCACACCACTTCTTCGGTCATTTATCTCTTATCTTTCTCGGTCTTTTACGTTAAGTAACTTCATTTACTTCTGGAGAGCTGTCTTGGTTGGCAAAGTAGCTATGGTGATACAACACGTATTTACTACTAATAACATTTCGATATTACATTGTGATCTTGTGTAAAAAGGTTAAAAACTGTCTTTCAGTTACTGTCAGACAAAATACCACAGAAGTTGCTATGATTTATCCTTGTACAAACTTTTAACAATTCCTCTGTGCATTTCGGTATATTAAGTATTCTGCCTGTTTGCAGGTCCTGAGACTAACGACTTTTTTCTTCTTTCTTAGGTTCGGGTCTGAAACAGATTCTTCCCACATTTTTCGATCCTCCTCTTAATATTTGTCCTGGATGATGATGTGATGTCTTAGAAGATTATACATTAAGCTTTTAATTTTGATTGGCTTTACTTTGATGCATAAATTAAATACATACATACATACATACATAAAAATATGTAGCAGTAAGAAAGATACAATGATACAATACCTGTGAATCGTAAGATATAAGCGCATCAATTCCGTAAATTGTTCGTTATTGAAACCCAACATAGAAGAGAAATTTGCACTCCAGTCTTGGTTAGGATCAACAGCAGAAACTTTGCCATCCTTGTACACCTGACGATAGATTGTAGCTGCGACTACGGGCAATTTAGCTATGAGGTCCATTGCATCTTCATACACATACTGAAATATTTGAAGAGTATTTTCATTACTTTGATGACATACACGGTATACGGTTTGTATTACCTATATAATCACAGCATACATTATTTTCTTATCAAAGGGGGCAAAAGTAACAGTTGGCAACAGTACTACTAACCAATTACGAATTATTCGTTGAACCATCTTACTCCTTTGTAGATATGTAATTGCCACCCCTTGTATTCAATTTACCGCTCTTCAGAACTGAAAGATGTTTAAGTTTACCCAATGCTGTGTAAAGTGACTATTAATTACACATCTAAGGTAAGTTTTACACTTATGTTCATATAAACGTGATCTCAAAGTTCCTTCTCTTATCGAAAGATAAGATTCACATAACTACAAGTGCCTGCCACTTTAAGGACTTTTTAAGCTTATACATTAAAATATCTACTACACTTACAAGTAAAGGAGTTCACTGTTAATATTGCCTCCCAAAATTTATATGGATTGAAATCAAAACAAACTGATCGTATCAGAACTAAGCGCACCACTGAATCACTATGCCATTTATCAATAAGAATAAATTTTTATTTATAATATATTTCAAGATTAATCTCTGAATAAATAACTACACTGAATCATGATCTAGGTAATTCTTCGAGGAAGAACTATAAATAAATAAAGGAATGGGTATTAAATTTGTAATGTCATTCTTTTTCATTTTACTGATTTTTTTTTTCATATATACATATAATGCCCAACTGAACAGATTTAAATCTGTTAATATTTTTTGCAACTTATAACGTACAAACATACACACACACACACACACACACACACACACACACACGCGCGCGCGCGCACACACACACACATAAAACAGTATACCTATAAAGGATTTTACCCGATACCAAGTTTATGACGAACAACCTACGTGCTTATGTTGTTCTTAAATTTGTTTATTTCTCCAAATTAGTCATTGTGTTTTATCATTTCCCCCTTACTTTTCAGGTAGTGGTAATATTATTCA
Organism: Thermobia domestica; assembly: GCF_964235325.1. Lineage (NCBI taxonomy): Eukaryota > Metazoa > Arthropoda > Insecta > Zygentoma > Lepismatidae > Thermobia > Thermobia domestica. The sequence continues at coordinate 130,024,528 of NC_137466.1, read as the reverse complement.
TAATAATCGCACATTGCAAAAGATTAAGTAGTACAATATACAAACCTCCCAATATTTGGATCTATGAACACCTTCACTGTAGGCTTTGGCGAACTTGCTTTCTGAATTTAAGGCAGTTATAGCAGCACTAAATTGGGCCATTGGATGTAAATTACTTGGAAAGCCATTGAGCATTGATGCAACATGAGAAGGCAACCCAGCTCGTTTCGCCCACTCTTTAGAAATAGCCTGTGCCTACAAGATATTAAAAAACAGAATTATTAGTGACTTTTTCATTATATGTTGGTAAAATAGTTCGGTTTTAACTACTTATTTTAAATAATAAACAACGCAAATATCAAACGTCCTAGCTAGTTTTCAGGATTCTAATTAAAATGTATTTTCGAAGGAAGTTTTTTTTTCTTCTTTCTTTTTAATCCGACTTAATTAGAAGATACATTTTCACAATTATCCTTTACATGTTATATCTATCTAAAGACCAAAACAAGCCATTAAAACTATGGATGATTTAAGACCTTTATTTGTGCCTTATACTTTACACATTTTATACGTTCCTTTTAAGTTTTGATGGAAGTTAGTTTTCGTCTAAGCAAGCGAGGTCTATCAGCTGGTACTTACACCCAACAGGCATGTATTTATACTTTTATGTATTATGCACTCCAAAGGAATTTTCTTTCTGATCTCTCGAAACTCACTATAGGACCCAGTAAGCGAATCTTAGTTAAATAGGGTGACAATCACCTTGTTGAATACAAGTTTCTTAGTTTAATTTCATTTCCCCCAACACTTTTCGAACAATGGGTTGTTTTTAATACTTTAAGCACCAAGCTCCAAAATCAGATGTTTCATTCTGGAGCCAGAAGCGTCTAGAGGTTTCCTGAAGAATATCAATATGTATATAACATATATGCACATAGCTGCCAATAATGGACGAATTGTGCATTCATTATAAGCACATGAAGCTTAAAGTGCTAATGTAGTTTTGTGCTACTTAATCACTATTAGTTTGAAGTAGCAAAAAAGGACTTCTGGATTCACCATAAAAAATGAAGAATGATATAAATCAGGATTCTGACTTCATTGGGTAGCCAAACATAGGATATACTTGCTAAATTTGTTTGTAACTATGAGTCTTTGGATTTTTTAAGACGAGAATTTACTGAAGGGAAAATTCATGCACTTCACTTCTACGATTTCCTATTTTACTGTTAGTTGCTTTGTATTACAAAGTATGGTTGTGGGGATTAACTTAAGGCAAACCGTGTATATTAAATATTACCAACTTCTATTTTGTAAATTTCCAGGTGATCAAAAGGAAATATCAGATTGAAGTATCTTAGATAATGAACATTAATGATTCCAGTTATTACTAAACTGTATAACTATTTACATAATAGATCTTTCTTCTAATTCAAGGATCGAATCAAAATTTTATGAGCAAGTGACAGCAGCGATAACTTTTTACAGTCTCTTTTGTTTAAAATCCTTTTAGTCTTCATGAAATATAATTTTAGACATCTATTTATTTCTATGACTAATTCCATTGAGGAAACCTCTCGACTGTCGAAAACATAAACGCACACTACATGAGGTTTACTTAAACTTGTTGACAATTCGAGTTCCACGGAAGGACTTGAAATTGAAAACTAACTTGCGACGAAAAGTACAATACGAAGATAAAGTTGTATTGATTACCTGTGCATCACTTGGAATGTCGCCAGTGCAAAGAAGCCAGAAAAGGCCTTCAGGTAAAGGCTCTTCACCGTTTGGAGCTTTAGGAAGCAGTTTTCGGCATTCAGGAATTGAGTAACCACGGAATCTGATACCTTCATCGGGATCCAGCACTGAAGTTTCTGTCACCAAACCTTTCAAGCCTCGCATACCGCCATACATCTGTAAAGAAAATTGCAGAAAAAAATCTAATGTTGCAATTAATATTACACTTTCAAACTTCTGATTACTTTCTTTTAACCAAAACTGCAAAATATATTTCAGACCTTAAAATGAAACACTGTGTTAGTCTCAATATACGATTTTCCTACAATATTCTGCAAATTGTACCAGTTTTATATACACAACCAAATGTGAATCTACCCTAAACCATCAAGATTTACACCTTACTGTAAGTTTTGAACCTCCAAAAATTGTAACGGTGTATGCACTCTTCAAAGTGTACACTGCATTAAGTGAACTTTTGACCCGCACTTCATTGCGGCGTTTCACTCACGTAAAGAATAAAACAGTAAAAACTAAATAATTATCTTGTCTTATTCATATCGCCTCAGAAGGAAAGTGAGGAATAGGAAGAACACAACTGATCGAGGATTTGAAAAATAGAAGAAAATATTGGGAGTCAAAAGAGGAAGCTGAAGATCGAGAAACATAGAAGAAACATTTCCAGGCCCAATTCTAACATTAAAAACCCTTATTAGTCCCAGGCCCTGCCAACTGGAATAATAACTAGAAACAACAAATAATATAAGCATTATCACCATATAATCCTCTAAAAGAGAATACTGTATACTATATACTCAACGTAACAACCTTCTCTACGATATTGTAAGTCAATATCTTCATGTAGCACTTACTCCTGCGCTTTCAGCGTTATAATCCTCTTATTTTTTGCTTTCTAATTCTTGTAAAGAGTCACAGTACCGATTTTACACTTTCTTCGTAAGTTCAAAAAAACGAAACTTACCGTTTAATGTCTCAAGGCTAAGCCCTTGGTATACTAGCTTACACAAGTGAATTATGACTTACGTTAACGACAGGATTTAAAATAATAGTTAAAAAAAATCTTGTAATTATACTTCGATGATAGACATTGTATTCAGATAAGACTAAAAGATACACAATATATATTAATACGAAAACTGTACTGGTACGAGTATTTAATTTTTCCCCCCCTCTATCTATAGCTATCCAAAGCTGAAAATGTATGATACACGATATGCACACACTTTGTCGAGTTGTCATGGGCAACATGCAAATTAATTTGAAGGTATTCCTTTTAAAATTATATTCGAGTGCTCCTCATGTGTTCCTGATACAGGCCAAGTGCAAGGCTAAAGAATACGACATACCTGAAAGATATTAGTTTTAAAACGAAAAAGTAAAAGTCATGCATTAAAATGTACGAGTATCTTCGAAATTATCAACTGAGGTGGAATTTTAATGTTTTAATTAATACTTACGCCATTGACGCTTAAATCTGCGTGCAAATCATTGCAGTATATGCTTGGGAACATATTACAGTGTTACTTCCCTTGTTACTTCGGTTACATTTTGCAACGTTCACCACTTACTAGTGTGTGCCACTTACTGGAATACCCTGTATTTATAGTACTTATTTAAATTACAGAATTGCTAACTTTTATTTTATCAAGATTACTGTAACCATGTCACAAGACAACTAAATATTCAGCTTAGCATAAAGTGGAAAGTGTTTTCTCCCCTAACTTATTACAAATCATAACTGAAATTACCCTTATGTCTTCTACGCATGTGCATTAATCAGTCTATATCGCTGCATACTTATGAACTAGTCTTTTTCGGCGCACCTAGGCTATGTCTCTTCTAGAAATAAGTATGTTTCAATCGTGTACAATTATCTCTTGAAATACGGAAAGTTCTATCCTACAGCGAAGACCATAGTCGCACTGGGTTTGGTCAGTACTTGTATTATAACTGTTGGGGAAAGCCAAACGTGTTGGGTGTGCTGAGCTAAACGTCGTATGGACAATTGGGGAGCCACTTGAAAGGAAGATGTGGACTCCTGTCAAGAAAACTAGCATGGGACTCATGATGTGCAGATCACACACTGCTCCACTTATAATCACCAGATTGTCGGCTTAAGGAGAGTTTTCAATTGAGTTTCTTTAAGGTAATATTTAGACAGTTTGAATACATTTCTTGTAAAATTCCAACATACCAAATGAAGTAATCTTTTACTGAAGCCAACACAATATCTAAGAAATTGACACTGAACTAAAAGAACAAACATCTAACGACAACTAATGTATACTATACACGCATCTAGTGAATGAATAATTTCTTTTCCGTCATTCTGACGTAAGTAGTTGTAGTAAATTAGTATTTACTAATGATTTCTGTCTTGTCATCATGCCGAGTGTCTGTCAGTGTGATTCAAAATAAACACAGAAAAATTTAACTGTCAACATGGAAAAGTTTTCCATCATTTCATAAAGAATGTAACAAACCACTTCTAAATACAGAGTGACCCAATAAACCTCCCACATTTTAAAGTCTAATAACCCAAAAAGCATTACGGATAGAAACTAGTTTATTCAAAAATATAAAATGGTGTTGAAAACAGTTTGAAATTATTGTTCTGGTTTGAAGTACACTATTGTTGTGTTGAAATTACTCAATTTCCAATACAATTATTGTAAATAATACCGAATAAAACTCCCCGTCTTTTTATCACCTTTAGCACTGTCAGAGAAGAAGCGAGAGTGGAGATAGTCTCTTCCGCTCACCACTTTCCTACCGTTTTCGGTCGTCATTATGGTTTAGTCAGATACTTATAGAGCGTACTCATCGAAATAGTTTGCTATTCCACATAATGAACATGTTCCAGATTGGAAGACTATCTTACAGTGGGTCGAGAATTTCCGAACAACATAAAAACTGGTCGGCATGCTGCGAGAATAGGACGAATTTTACAAGAAGACCTGCTGATAATTACAAACTCTTTTCAATTCCATTTTGTGTATTTTTTTTTCTTTATTGGGTCACCTTTTATTATATGCAGAGCTGAAGAGCAATTTTTGCTTTATTATCAAATTGTCTACATTCATGCATTCGTTTAACTATACAATGTGTGAAGATAAACCATTCTTCTATCTATCTATCTATCTATATATATATATCTATATCTATATCTATATATAAGCTTATAGTTTACGAACATTTTATGGAAATTTAATAATAAATGGACAGTTCTTGTGAATAATTTAGTATTAAATCAAACTAATAACTAAGATTAGTGAAATTTTGAAGTGATAGAATTAATACAAAAATAATCTGTAAAATTATTTTCAATGAGAAATATCCTAGAAAATTAATGCAGAATCTCAAATTGACCCTCTATATGCTGTTAGAAAGTCAGTGTAGTTTATTATTATACTACATATTAATTGATGGAAGCAGTACTGGTATTTTTAAAGAAATACAAGGGTTAGTCATAAGTTTTGCAATATTTCCTCAACTCAAAAGCAGGCATGTGGTCGACCGTATGTACAGTGTCAAACTGACCTAAGAGGTAGTATGGCAAAAAGACTAACACGGAGGCCACCAATTCATCTGTGTTTACAGTCTTTTAAAATGCTTAAAGTTTGTTAGTGAATTGTTACTGTATGAGTTCGAACTTGGACATAACGTTGCGACAGTAAGCCAAAAGATCTGTCATGTGAAATAGGAAGATGCAGTGAAACAAAGCACAGCAACTTGTTGATTCCAGAAATTTCGTGCAGATTGTAAAAATGTCGAAAAACAGCCACGGTATGACTGCCTGAAGGTAACAGAGTCTCAGGTCATATGATACACCATTGAGGTAAATACATCCACCAACACAACGACGATTATCAAACCAACTCTGTCCCAGTCCACCGTAGTGCATCGCATTCACGAAATCGAGAAAACCACCAGGAGCTGCCGCAATGTGTCATAAGAGCTGGTCCCAGCTGAGGCCCACAGAAGGGTGGATGTGTGCTGACAACTGATGTAAAAGCGACATGCGTTTGCTGAAACGGACTGTCACATGCGACAATAAGTTTTTTTTTTTTTCAGGTTCGAAATTCGAATGTACAAAACCAGTGGTTGCGCAAAGGCCAATTTTCAGAACCAGTTGTTAAACAGCGCCATTTCGAGTATAAAGTCATGCTGTGTGCGATGGTGGAACTACGAGGGGATAATTTACTTCGAGTTCGTTCCTAACGGTCGTACTACTGACATTTATCCCGAAAAAGTTGGAGAGAATGTATGCTGTACTACACCAAAAATATCCTGCACTGCTGAATCGAAAACGCACCCTGCTGCAACAGGATAAGGCAAAACCACCCTCGGCTCGAAAAACGAAACAAAAAATCTGGAACTTGGCATTGATGTCACACCTGGCACACAGTCATGTCTCTGCCCATTCGAATTACGTTTCAGTTAATGGTGCACTTCCTGAAACCACGATTCTTCACCAACCAGCAGGAGATGGAAACAGCAGTGACTGACTTCTTTGCCTCTAAGGTAAGATATGGTATCGAGGAACAAGGAAGGTGGCTGCAGACAGTCCAACATAAGAGGCTATACTTTGTTAAAAATGCATTAAAAGGAGGTTAACATTCAAATACAGGTATGCTGTGTATCAGAATATTGCAAGACTTACCCTCGTACTAGTTTGCGATTTAAAAGCTGCTAACCCTAAGTTCACATCCTGAAGAAATTGAATAATTTTACAATACAGTGTAAGTAAACGGTCGACAGTGAACTTGAAAGTTAGTGAACATTTTTTCGACTGGGTTGCACAATCACCAAGAAAATAATACTACATACCCATTCTTCTTGAAGTCTAATTTGTACAACTGTGTAACGTAAAGAGACTAGTCCGAGGAAACCATACTGAAACTGGTACATCCATTACGCCATTTGCCCATTCCTTATTTCATAAGAACTTGTACGAGCTAATATACTATTTTACACGTATTAATAAAACAAAAGTGACTAAAACATTAAATATATATATTTTGCCGATGACCATATTGACTTAAGTTGTGACTGATTAAAACTGTTATGGTTAATACTGAATGTAGAGTGTACAGTGCCATATTTTCTGAAGGATTATATGGTAGTTACGCTTACATTAGTTCTAGTTTCTACCTTATTTTAATTAAAAATTGGTACCTTCCACACAAAAAATTACTGTACTTCCAAGCATGACTTATTTGCACCACTACTTCCAGCGTTGGTTGTTTCCGGTCGAAAAAAAAAAAAAAAAAATACATACGGAGCTTACAGTGCTTATTTTGCATTGACTTCTATTATTATAATGAAAGAGAGAATTGAAAGTTTTGATAAGATTTCCGAAAGTACGAATTTTAAAGAGTAAATGAATCGAAGATAAAAAAGTAAAGAAAGTAAAGAACATGATAGTAAAGTGAAATAGATACCGGATTATGCTATTTGTACCTAGCAGAAGCATTGTTTGGAACCAAATATACCAGTTTTGAGACCCTGCACTTCGGTTGAGAGCGAAAGTGACAAAATTATCTGACTCATCCATATAGAAAATACACATATTGGCACTATTTTTAACCTATGTCTGATTTTTTTTTTTTTTTTTTTTTTTTTTTTTTGTTATTAATGTTTTATGCCCCATCCAAAGAGCAGTTTTAATAAAACGCGGTTCAAAGTATCACTTTTCGTGAAGTGTACTCCAAGTTGGATTTTAGCACTTACAATATATACTGTGAGTGTCCCAGAACCAAATAATAAATATTAAAATGAAAGAACTAAATAACAAGTAAATATTAAAATGAAAATAAGCAAAATATCATTACCATATCAATTGTGACTTCTCCAACGACAAAACTTCCATGTGACTTTCGGAAAGCCTTGACGCGTTCCTGTTCTTTGGGTATTTTTTTCGATAGGACCTCCTTGAGATCAGTAATACACTCAATACTCACATTTCGTAAAAATACTGATAGAACTGGTGTAACCTGGAAGGAAAACAATATATTTTAGATACATATTATACATAATTATGGTACAGTATTATAATGAAATCCTAGAAAACTATTGAAATTACGCTTTCACAGATTACAATTTATATATCGCTGCTTAATAAAGATAGCACTCAAAAGATTTAATATATATATATATATATATATATATATATATATATATATATATATTTATTTTATTTTAATTATTAGCAATTTTCCAATAGAAATACAATTGGAAACTTGAATAAATTCACGAAAACCACGAGTAAATTAACGTTAAGTATGGATTCAAAATATTACTTGTAAAAATATTTAGATAATGAGATAATAAAATTGGAAATGATCATTTGCGAACAGAATCATAACGATTCCCGTGATCAATTATCTTATACACACCATTTGAATTACATCAGATAGACCAGAATTAACCAATACTTCCAGTAGACCATTTTCTTAGCTGATAATTAGGTCTCAAACCACCTGACTTAACAGAAATTGGTTTTGAATATGATTTACTACTACTGTTTCACGAGCTCACTCAGATTGGCTTTTTGTTCGGATTTAAAATAATTGATCATAAGAACATCTTATGAAATAAAAATGAAAGTTGCAGGACAAACACACGGGACCAACAAATACTTGAATGAGCTATTTGATTGCATACCAATCCTTTCAACAGTAATGTCATGTATTCGTAAACAATCTGAATAATAAACAGTAGTTGTGCTTTAGAAAATCTGTTCTATTAACATATTGTTGAAGTGTAAAATTCACATACCGGAACGATTATTATTGTAAGCAATGTTGAATTAAATCAATTCTCATGCAGATATTCTAAAACTTTATCTAATCTCGGAGCTATTAATATTATTACTTTACAATTTTTTTTTTTTTTTTTTTTTTTGAAGAGTCCGGCAGTTTCGAAAGAAACAAAGATGACAAAATTCTGAAGAAGGGACAACTTTTGCCGATATGTGTCACTACAGTCTTCGTATCTCCCTCATGTATTTTTTTTTTTTTAATCTTTCACACAAATTCACATTTCTCTTACAAATTTTAAGCTACCAGCTTCAAATTTTTAGAGAAGAAACTTCATAACCTACCGAAAGTAACAATCCGTGCCGATTTTTTATTTAGTACTTTTCTCATTGTTGAAATGTCTTAACTGTTGAAACTGAATATCCAAATTTTTAACAATATACTGTTTCAACAATGAAGAAAATTCTAAATAAAAAAAAAATCGGCACGGATTGTTGCCCTCGATAGGTTATGAAGTTCCTTCTCTCAAGTCTGTAGCTTGAAATTTGTAAGAGAAATCGTGAATTTTCGTGAAAGGTAAAAAATACTTGAGATACGAAGACTGTAGTGACATCTGTCGGCGAAACTTGTCTCTTTAAACCAACCTTAAAGGTAAGCGCTCTACTCTACTGAACCTGGGTGAGTTCTGTAGAGGAAGTTTAATATTTAAACTTTGCTATTTCTAAGTATTTTTAAAAGGGTGGTAAGTCTTTACATTACTTAACTCGCAATTTGATATATGTGATTAGAAATTTAACTATATTAGGAGTTTAGTTCAAACCCTCGATTTTCATCTGTCTTGATATACGCAAGTAATCAAGACATTTTGCTTTCGAAAGAAATAAAGTTTAATAGGAATTAACAAATCTTAGGACTTGCGTCACTATTCAAATCCGAAGTAAAAACTCTTGAGAATTTATTTTAAAGAGGTATGCATAAAACATTTGAACAATGAACTACTTCTATATTAATACTATCAAATCTATATTAATACTTAGAATTCGAACAATATTGAATGCTCAAACGGCCTCCCAATTTACCGCACAAATGTAATATTGTTATTTGTTTATGACTTGTTTTGTGAACCAAACAGACATAATTTTGTTTTATTGATTATGATATACCAGTCTCAGAACTACGAAACAAAGCTTTAAATTGCTGTTTTCTTTCAAGTGTTCTCTTTTCAATGTAAATAATCAATTAAAAGAAACTAAAAACTTTGTGTGTAATGTAAATGTAGTTTCTACTTTCACATTGCTCAGGAATTACATATGCAATAATAATATTAATATAATTAGGGACCACGGTATCTCAGTTGTACATTTGACCCCAACTCACGCAACTCTGTGGTAGATAAATACCGTATGCGTGGCTTTTCTTAGACTTTTCCAGTTTGTTTTATTCCATTATTTTGTTCATTACCACCACCACCGTCTTTTTTAGTCTCTAAGAATAAATATGGGACGCTAAACTAATCATTATTATAATTTCTGATTTTTCGTTATTCAAATAGGAATTTTAACAGCACTACAGTATTTCACAATTCATATCGTAAAATAATCAACGGTAAAACTGCCGCCTGTAGCCAGATATCCCTGTTTCTTTATATAACACCATGAGTTGCCTCATTCAAGTTAATATTACTATTGTTGCAACGTAAAATTTTATAATCAAATTAAGATGCTTAAATAAGCGGAACATGCGATACAAAAGAAAAATATATATTACGTAAGATACTACATTACGACAAAGGCAATTATCGAATGACTACACGGAAATGAAACGAATCAAAGCTAACAAGTTTACTTTTATTACTGTGAAAAAGTAATTCCTAATACAACGAACAAGCATATACAGGGTGGCCCAAAAGTAAGTATACAGGACCGTACAGACCTTACATGCCATTTTATACAGTTTTTTTTTATTGTTATCCATACAGGTATTGACTTAATTGTTTTATATAGTTTTTTTTTATTGTTATTCATACAGATATTGACTTAATTTCTTTTACTGTTTGTTCTTAACTTCTTTTCACTTACATCTTAATTTCGGAACAGACCGGAGAAAATAAAATTCATATTTTAATAAATAAAAATGTCATTCTTGATCAATGCAGGGCTGTATACCTACTTTTGGGTCACCCTATAGAATGGAAAGACGTTGACTTAGTGGTAGAGCGCTCACTTCCGACAAGAAGGGTTCCTGGTTCTATTACAGATAATATGAGTGTGGTGGAAAACATCGTATGTTTTTTTTTTTTTTGTGCGTTTTCCTCGTTTTCTTATTCTCATTCTACCAATTCCGTCAGAATCATTCATTTTTATTAACCAATCCTAAAAGACATAATTGTAAAACGTTGAATTATAAATTTCACTTAATTTAGCATAGACTAACATCGGCCACTCACTGGTTTTAGTTTAGATGCTTATACATTTTTTGTTCAGGTGTTCGGACGATGAACCTGTATATCCGGAATCCTTTTTAATTCACATTTTCTTCGCTGCACTATTCTTCAATCACTCAATTTTAGAAGCAACACCTGCTTACATGTAGAAGATATTCAAAGAAAATCTGGCCAAACCCCGAGTTCTTTCTCTGCAAAAACCCTATATTACATTATTATTCATAGCTTAAATTAGACAAATATGGATCATCTTCGGGCAGTTGAGAAATTTTTTCAAGGAAGAGTATTATATTTTTTTAATGTACGATTGCAAGTATATGACACTAGTGAAAGACGGTAGCCAGTTAAACAAAGATGTTCATATCATAGAGATTGTCGGTAAAAATATTGTGCGAATCTGTTTTGAAAATTTGCACTCTTAAACTCACTTCCTTAATGCTTCATATTCTATCTCACATTGTATCTATTTTTCTACTCTCTATTATTTATTGCCCTGATTTTACGGTACACAGAAAGGAACAATCAATACTTAAGTTTCTGATCTGTCGAATTCCACTATTTAATTATTCTTCAAAAGTGATTTTTTCAACTTAAAAAGGCAATTCAACAGAAGAGCTTATTTATAATGCCCTGCGAAAAGCTAGTATTTAACCTAGCACCCGTCCTTCATTGTAGATCTGAAAAATGACATCCCTCAAATCATTAACAGGGGAAATAAATAAACAAGGGTGTAGAAAATAGGATTGGGTTGCGACATCCTAGTATTCTGGTAAAACAATAGAAATTTCACTGAACGTTAAAAAGTTGATGAAACAATAATCTTCTTGTTAGAGACCACAAGAAAAATTTTAGGAATGATTGAAAAAAAAAAAAAAAATCAAATCTTCGCCAATAATTAGTTTTAGGAACAGGGTCCATAAAATTTTTGAACGGCCCCTACATAAAGTTTTCGTATTTTCTACGGAATAAGCACATCATACTGAGTTAAATGATAGTTTGGGTTTGGCTACACTATATACGTAGTTCTCCAGATATACAGCGTACAAGAAAATTTTGGTTAAAATATATTAGATTTTTTTGATTAAAAAAAAAAAATCTGGCCGGGCAATTTGCTTTCAACAGGATGATTATGATCAGTACATCTACTCGTGTCACAATTATTTTTAGTTTTCTGGACTGAGTTTCACTAACTCTTAATTCACGCAGCACCCAATTGCCTTACGATGAGGGATCAATGCCTTAAAGTGTGTGCCACCTTTTAATGGAACCGAAACTATTCCCACTAGAGGCACGAGCGCAAACCATTTGGCTGCATTTGTTAGGAAACACAAAATTCATGACTTTAGTACTCTTTATGTTACCCGAAAGTCCGGTTTTCCCTGAAGAAAGTTTCTAGCACATTTACTCATCGTAGTTAGGATACTGAATAGCAAAAAAGGGACAGCACACGGCTGGGCAAATAGTCAACCGAGAAACTTTTTAAGAAAACCTGATACTACTTGAAAAATCTACACACTAATTGCCTTTTAAGTGAGTTAATTGAGGTGGAATAATTTCGAATAAAGGACGTAAACATAATATTTCCATGAAGAATGGAAAAAAAAAATTTCTCCTTTGTTGTATTAAATGATAAATGAGAGTTAATTGTGCAACGCTTGTGTTACTCTAAGAAAGGAATTCAATTTGGGAAGGAATTAATCCATTTTGTAAAAGAAAAAAAAACTCCAAATCACCTCCTAAAAATGAATTAGAGAAATAAAAGTGCAGTAGCAACTGCACATTGATACATCGCCAAAGATTTTCATAGTCTGAGGTAGATCACTGAATCAAAAAATTTGGCCACTCCTGGGGTTAGGAAGGCCAGTTCCATTCTACTGTGATTTAACAGTAAATGAAAACGTACATTTACACACCTTAATCAATACATCTACAAAGAATCAAATCCTGGACAGAATTTAGATATAGGGTTTTACGTCCCGTGGTTATATCCTATATGCTACAGCAGCTGAAAGATTTACGAAAGAATAGCGGAATGAGAATGTAGGATGAATGGAAGAGATCAGAGAAATCCCATGAAAACCGTATTGTCCACCACACACACCGGAATCGAACAGGGACCATTCTCAGCACATGTGAGCGCTTTGTCACTAGGCCAACGTGACCCCCATATTACAAAAAAGCCATGACATGGGATCTCTAATTTCTATAAGGAGCTTTAAGAAACTGAAAATGGAGGTGAAATTTGGATGATTTGTCTACTATATACTTCGATATTCATTTACTGAAACTAAGTTATCGAATTTGTCCACTCGTGTTGATTTCAATAAGTTGTGCCACATGAATTACCCCAAACTCTTCGTTGGAAGTTTTAAATAAGATGTTAAATTTTGAGGGTATACTCATGGATAGGGTCGTCAGAAATAGAAGGTACGCAGACAACTCTCTTATGACAAAATTATCTTATTCATATAGTATTTCCTTGAGATAGTTTGCTATCATGAACTTAAGTTTGGGCATTCAAAAATAGAACTGAAAAGTATGCAATTTACCAAATCTATATGAGGAAAAAAAGTTCACAAATGAATAAGTAGATCAATAACTTAAATCACCACCGTAGATGAATATTTATCTTAGTAACTAAATTACGAGCAAAAGGTAGTACAAAGAACATGCTAGCTTCTTCCGACAAAGATAAGAGTGTTTTAATGTCAATAGATGCTGTTTCTGATGTTTTTCCTTATAAAGAAAGGAAAATTCCTGATACAAAGCTGATAAAAAAAAAAAAAAAAAAAAATCAAAGATGTGAAATAGAAATGATTCACAACAGTATCTTCAGAAAAACAAATTAACTGTCGATGAGTACAATGTATTACCCAAGCGGATTTGCTTTACCACTTCATTTTGAGGGGGAAAAATATCTGTGAGGAAATGTGAGCACTACCCTGATTCTAATTAACTTAGCATTGTCGTCCTGTACTACGAAGGAATTTATTCCTTTTGAACTAGTTTATTTTAAAGATATGAAGCTATTGGACGCATTTTTACTAGTTGCATCTTATAGATATAGGGTTAGCATACGTGCTTTCAGCACAGAAGACCCGAGTTCGAGCCCCGGTGGGAGCACACGTTATTCTAATACTATGTTAAGCTGTAGATTCACATTTCACATAGCTTTGGTACTGAAATGGATGTTAAACTAGAATCATTTTACTTTCAGTGAAACGATGTACGATTTTTTTTTTTTTTTTTTTTTTTTGAGAAAGATTAACGAATATTTATGCAATTATTCCATGAATAAATACATATTTATATCACTGATGTTACTAAGTTGAATATTGTATCTATTCTGTAAAGTATGAAATCATGGGAGTTGGAAGAACAGTTAAATACATTCGATATATACGCTGGCAACATCAGTATGCTTTAACAAGGACATGTATGAAGCAACCAGGAGCGTATGTTACCTTCTGAATACTGCAGGTGTTACTTCAGAAATTTTCTAGAAAACCGACGTCAGCTCTATAGAACTGACAGACCATAAAACAAAATCAATTGCAAAAACGTGCTACACTTTCCAGTTTAACCATCTCGCTCAGTTTCCTGAAATGATGCAGTTTGTTAAAATATACTTTACTACAGGACATGCACAATACAAAAGCGCAGAGAACAAGTTTAAGATGAGCTTGAAAGAGCGATATTAACTAACAAATGGCAGTATTTTCTCTTACCTTTCCAATATATTAAGCGACAATGTTCAAAATAATTTAATCAAATTCAAGACATTATTAATTAAGAAATAATATGTGCCGTTTTTTATTTTGTTCTTGATTGGGAGAGTCATGTTGGAAGTATGTTTCTGAAGAGTAAACTCAAGTACCCTAAACAATGAATGAAATATAATTAAAAACAGCACGAACCACGTGCTGATTAAGGATTTAATTTGTTATTGAACAAAGTCTGAATATTCATCTCTCGAGTTTGAATTATTTTGAATATTATCGCTCCCTACAAAATACAATGGAAAGAAGGAAAACGTGCTCCCCTTTATTGGCGATAGTCAAACCTTTTTATTCACCTTAAGCGAATTTATTATGAACGCACACATCGTTCAATTAAATCAATATTTAATAGTGGCGTACCAATGCTATTTTTACGTTACTATATACAATGGCGGGGGGTCAGTTACTTATCCCATTTTATTTCTACACATTTGAATAAGGAAATGACTGAACACGTTTGCTAGTGCTACAAATATTTAAATGAAGTTTAAAACGAATGGCTGGATGCATGATATCATATAGAGTGCGATGACGCACCCTAAAATAACTAAAAGTAAGGTATATTTTTTGAAAAATTTTACAACTCAATCGAGTTCTTTTTGGTTGTCCAATCAGTCGGGGATCTAGAAGAAAAACTAGGGGGAGGGAGAGCTAGAACCCAGACCATAGGTATATCATGAGTTTACAATTAACTTATAAAAGGCATATAAAGAATAGCTTAAATTATTTTCGTCACTCAAAAAACTTGGGGCCTAGGTCCCCTGGGCTAGATCCGCCACTGTTGCCCATTGAGTTTCCTGCAACTATTCAGTGCTGCACTGCATGCAGGTTCCGTCATCTGTTTTTACCTTCTTGTAATTCACATACACACATAAAAAAGAAGTGATCAGTATAATTATTTATGAGCCAATTTATTCATATTTTTGGCCATGCTAAACTATTATCGTTGCTATCAAGTGAAATATACCTTTAAAATAAATGTCAAATAGTCAAAACTGTGTTGAAAAATTAACAGATATTGTAAAAAATACTGTAGGAGATCTGTTGCTGATTCCTCCCATAAGAACGCGACTGTTAATAAAATTGTGTGTATGAGCTCATATGCTTTTCACATAGAGGGGAGTAACCTAGAACCACCACCAAATTTCGTTTACTGATAGATAATCACGAGATCTAATCGCCTAGGAAGGTGCTTTCCGATTTTATGCTCCGGGAGTATTTTCTGGGGGGTGAAAATGCATCCATGGTTTATGGCTTTAAGTACGCCTGGCATGTACGCAACAACCTACACATTTTGATGTTGCAGGTTTACATAACAGGACAGGATAAACATCGGGTAACGGAATTGCTGTGGATAGATTATTTTGCTCGTTTATCCAGGTTCGATTTAAGATAGGGCAACGACGAGTGCTTAAGCTAGTTCATGAATAAATTAATCGGCTTGCTGAAAATCATGAAGAAAAATTTAGAACAAAAACAGTCATAGCAGGAAAAACGCAGAAACCGTTGAAGTGACTAGATAATAATTAACAAGACTGCCAAATATTGTGACCTTCCTTACATAGTTTAAATGATTCTATTGGATTAATCACATCATTTGTTGGAAACTGGTCCATTTCATATTACAAATCACTTTACAGTATAATATGTCGAGTCGACCGTTCCTTATTTTCGGCACAAAAGTCCTCTCAAGGTCTCGTAGATCTTAATTTAAACAGGCTGAGCATGTGCCAGTTTATCAGAAGACACACCCTCCTGTTACGAAGTAAAATGCCAGACAAATACCATGGACTCAAGAGCAACGTTCTTATTCATAGATCAGTTCTTGTTCTCCCAACCACATGTGTTAACGTAAAGTTTAGATCTGAAATTCAGATCGATTCCTAAATTCCACAATACTTAGGCTGATTAATCTTCCCGAATATTGAGAAATCCCTTTAAAATAACCTTATTTGGCTTTAATTTTTGCAAATCTAAACACAATTAACACTTATTTGCAAATTCAATGATATTAAGACAAATCTCCATATTTGCACTGCATTACCGTCTTCTGTATTTTGATTATGGATGCAATTTCCTACTAGAGTCAGGAATAAGTATATGGACGCAACAAATTTTTGGTTTCAGCGTCATGTCTGCAGAAAACTAATATACTAACATATCCACAAATCTTTTATTAAAACATATACACTAAAAATTTGAATCCACAGACACTTTCTAACCGCACAATAAATTATGCAGCAAGATATCCGTATTATTTCTTGAATCTACAGGTATAAATAATTTGGAAGGTAACTGACCCATTTTACTTGATATAATGTGTAACAATTGACACATCGACACGACAAATTATTCTGTTTGTACTCATGAACAAACGAAAGTTGCACGAAGGGCATTTGAAAAGTTCTCGGAATGACTCATAGGCGGCCGCACTAATTTAAATAATACATTATTATGAGCCATCTTCCTTTATAAAAAATTCATTATTGTCTGGATTCACAATCATGAAGTTAAAGGCAATTTCAGAACACGCGTTTTTCGTTTTGTACATAAGTTCTCGGTGTGACGCATAAAGTTGTGCTTCAATGCGCTTAAGAACAGACACTGAACTATAGCGGAATGGAAATGTGTTGTGTGCACCGACGGCTTTTTCTTGAGTTTAACGTCCCACGATTATGCTCCGAAGCTAAAGGAGGGACAACGATGATAATGACCTAAATGGTGAAATGAAAAAAGTGGGAGGAAATGTAGAAATCCCGAGAAAATCCACTTCCATCATCCACGATGACAACAACCGCATTCACATGACTCAGAGTTCGTACACGGTTTGAGGAGCATTCATTCAATATCGGACTAGTCTGGTATGCAAAGTCCTCAAATTTATATTCAATTACGAATTAATGGGGCTATTTGCAGTAAAGGATAAAATTCACATCTATGTGGTGTACCTTTTGAAGTTACTTCCTAAACGGAATCCAGGTCAGATGCGATGTGAGTTCTATGGAAGCTGGGGATTACCGTAACTTATTGTGTATAACGCTTAATATGAATGCATTGTTGGAGCTGTAATATCGTGCTTTATGAGACATGGGTCCACAGCTTAACTTAGGATGAAAACCGCATGCGGTATAAAATAAATAAAAATACAGCTTCATTCTTGAACATCCTCATTACCTACTTTTACTCAATGCACTTTAATTTTACAGAACTAGATAAAATAATTCGCAAAATGCAGATTTAACAATTACTGTTAAAGTGACCAAAACTAGCTCTTGTATCAGGAAGACTGGCAGATGCGAACAGAATGCCGGCCGGCTTCGCAAGAACTGCACGCCGTGCCGTTAGAAATTGTAAAAGACCTTGGTTTCGTAACGAATAACCTCAACAACGTGATTTGCCTACATAATATTTCTTCTTCCTTCGACCGTCATTAACCTCGGGAACTTCCACGTCCTTCTAGCGCTTGTTATTTCCTGCTAGATACCAGCTCACTCCGTGACGATTCTGTTCAGATGTTCATCCTAACAAATCTTATCTGTATACTCTCATTCATTCACATCCAAATCATGTAAATAAGGCATGGAATTTCAATAGCAAGTTTACAATAATCTAAAGATTTGATGATATAAATTAATCACCCAAAAACATGTAGGATTCACAATGTTACGTAATACCACATATAATAATATAAAATTGCTAATGAGATGTTGAAAGCTTTCGTTTAGTGAACGAGCTCAAATGATGCCACATAACACTGGAAATATCAAAATTAACAAAACCTAACTAATAGAGAAAAAAAATCATCCCAAAACTATAAGTACGGAAGCTAATTTTTTGGCAACAGCTACTGTCTACACCAACCGTTCCAAAACACAGGCAAGTTTCAAATTACATCTAGCACTGAGTTTGTCCAAAGAACACAAGGGGCAATAGCCACCAAAAAATTACATAAGGAGTAGGCTATTAAGAAATATGAGTAATCCTGAATTCGTTCATAACATGACCTCACAGTCTCTCCGCCACTGGTGAATTTAACAGAATCCTTTAACATTTACGTATAACTTATTGATAGATCATAGTACTATTACAGTCTTAATGCATCAATATTATTAATAAGTTCTTTCAGTATCTTCAGTGAGTAATAAATTTAGATGAAGGCAATACATTATTGAGGTAATGGGAAAATACGAGTATGCACAGGATTGCAACATCACAATGTCGAAATCCCTTACAAAGCTGCAGTGTTTCAAAACTGCTACTTCAATGGAAAAGTAGTAACATACGATTACAATGCACAAAAATGCTCAGCCTAAAACAGAAACCTTTACCATCTAATACAATTTTGAATTAGAGTTTAATCTTTATATACTCATGCCATGTTCGAAGTTTATCGAATTCAGAAAAAGTCCTTTAGTTACATATTTGTTAAACGTGCAAACAGACTACAACCAAATACAAAACAAGACAAGTGATACGAAACCAACTTCATATTATTTTGAGCTTGTAAGAAGTAAAAGCAAATATATTTCAATGTAAAAAAGCTCCTGGACAACTCTTTTCCATCCAAAATATCGTCTGGAATTTAAAGAAAGGAGTTTGAGATCTATTTCTCGATGTAAACTATAATATTGAAGCAAATTTCTGAACTTCAACGTTAGAACATGGCATTTTGAATTTCATGTAGCGTTAAATTACAGAAAACAGTATTTCGGAGTTCTTATAATGATAATGATATAATAATAATACTTGTAGAAATTTTTGTCAACTCGTACGTACTCTTCTGATAATACCAGGTCACTTGCCAAAAATGCGATTTTCATATTTCCCTCTTATCTGACGGTCATGAATTTCTGGACTTCCCCAGATTTTCCAGGTAACGATTGACAAATTTCCTGGTATATGCATAATGTTAAAAAGCAACTTTCCGAATAGAGGATTCCTAATCTACTATGCATGTACAAAAGCTCACGAAAATATTTTTGTATTCACTTAAGTGAAAGAGAATAAACTTATCCACTTATCCAACCTTGTTCAGAAGGTGTATAGACATGTACTGAAGGCTCTTGCTTGCTACGTGATGTTGCCTTCAGGCGAACAACGGACGACCGAATATATCTCGAGGCTTTTATATACCTTCACCGTAAAGAAAAGCATATCCATCACATTTACTACGAACAGTTCAAAATAAAATTTTTATTTACCCGTTGGTGTTAAATGTTTGAAAGCCCAAACGGTGTTTTGCAACTTTTATTTTTTGTAATCCCAAGGGAATTAGGAAATATTTAATTCACAAAGGAAGTAAAATATTTAACTTGGTAGCTGCAAGTGTTTAAATGTAACTGCTTTTTCATTCTGTGTGTAAACTTACGTACTCCAAACTAATATTAGTTGTGAACAAAACAAATTTGAAATAATAATAATAATGATAGACATTTTTAGAGACGTAATAGCGTGTTCACACACTATTATGGAACATAAGTGCCTTGCGTAGAAAAAGATACATCTTTTCGATATTTTCACGAGTATTTTCCAGGTGAGACAGCGTCACATTTCATTTCGTGGACAACTAGCGATAATCACGAGGTTTACGTCCGAACATCAGGATCAAAAGTGCCTACATCTGCGATAATGAAGGTATGGAGGCACAATGATAGCTCGCTCACATCAGGATCCAAGGATCATTGGTTCGATTTCAGGCTATGCCGTGAATGTTTATGATGGACAACATCGTGGGTTTTCTGCAATCTCTTCCATTTTCTTCTACCTTTTTCAATGAAAAGTTTCTCTCATCACTCATTTCCTCCACTCATCTCTTTTACCTTCAGGCCATATTTGTGGGATATTAAACTACGGATTCCACTTCATTTCACTGCACTAAACCAACAATGCACTCTGTTGTATTCAGAGTTTCTTCCAGGGCACTTTCAGGGAAGGAGGGGATCAAATTATCCGAGGACGGTTAAACGTCCCCTTACACGAAGCTAATATAAATTAAATTGTGCAGGGCTTACTCAACGAATAGTGTCCCATTGTTCCCACAAGATTTTTTCTTCTTGGGGAGGCACATTAATTAAACCACAATGATTCTCTTAAGAACGCTGTGAAGGAGAACTTAGCATGAATAGCGATTTAAAGTAACTGTCATAGTAAACAATACACTGTCGTTTAGGGCCACGATGGCTCAATGATAGAACGCTAACCTCTGGTGTGTGTGGGGTCCCTGGTATGATTCCAGCTCACGCCAACTATGTTTAGTATGGACGAACAGAGTGTCCGTGGGTTTCCCAGTTTCATCCCTTGCTTCATTTCACCATTTCATTCATTACTATTATCACCTTCTTCCTTACCCTTAGGAAATAATAGCGGAACGTAAAAATGAAAATAAGAAAAATCCATCCATATAATAGTAATCCATTCTCTTTTGATTGAAAGAACAAAATTGTAGCAGGAGACGCAAGTATAAATAGCCTGATTTTATTTACAAAAACGTATCCAATAAACTTGAATATTTTTTCTGTCTTTCTTGGACTAATGTTCAATCTACACGGACTATAGTTAGAGAAACTCTATGTCAGGTCAAAACCCAGAATACTGATTTAATATGCAAAATAAAGCCATATAATAGTAATTGATTTAAAAGATAAGCGAACATATAATTTAATTAAGTTCGAACTGGTGCGTATTTTCAAACTTGACTGTCTCTTATAATCACAGCTCTCGTGACACTAAGCGCGTCATAAATGCCATTGGCATCAGCAGCTTACGCCGTCTTTGTATTTTTAGATGTTCTAGTTATATGTCAAGCACTGCATAACGAAAGGGTACCTAAAATAATATTAGCTTCTTCCTGCTCCTCCTCCAAAGGGCCATCACACCTTCAAAACGACCTTGTAATCTGTGCTTGCAAAACTTGGCATCACTTGATCTAGGCCATGCAACTCACTCTCTCTTACGTAATAGACATAGCTTCCAAGACAATCTGAGCCTTTTTTCTTATACATAAATACCATAGATAATCCATTTACAGCCACAGGAGGCTATAGCTCCTGATGATTTATTTAAAACCTTATGAATTACTAATGAAAGGTGGTAAATGCCTCATATTCTGGAAGGTCTTTCGCATTTAACTCACAAATAGTTAGAAAAAAGAACATATATATAAACACTGTATAACTTATTTGAAAATATCTGTGTAGTGCCTGAAGAAAAGGGTAAGGCACAAAAACATGTTTTTCTGTTTCATCCTTGTGAACGTTAAATTACTTTCATTTTAACGATTACTTTAATGCACATGGAACAATTTCAATGTAGAAATGTTTACACAAACAGTCAATATCACGTATTCCAGATACTGGTAATAATAAATAAGACAGAAGAGATCACGCAGTTATTTTACTTAAAACTAAATATTTGATTATATTCGTAAATTCTATACACATGGATTAAATCCACGTGACCATCAACTTAAAAAAAAAAAAATAGCTTAAAGTTACCACACTAAAGTCATATTTAAAAAAAAAATGTATGTTTGGCCGCTATACAAATCGACACAGTTCAACAGTTTAAAATGAAGTGTTGAAAAAAACACTTGAGTCGATCGAGTCACTTCGACTACAATGCGTATCCTAAGAAGGGAAAGAGGGGGTTACAATATACCAAAAAAAGAGTACCTTAGCAGCCCTTCAACTTAGAGAGACGAAACTCGATATATATCTCCTTGTGAACAAGCGTCCTTTCTTCTAAGGAAGTGTGCTTTCTCCATATTCAAATGGACACTGTATGATCATAGGAAAACTGGCTGAACCAATTGGAATCAATTTTGGAACATCATTAGCATTTGAGTTGTCTTGCAATTTTATTGTTCACTTTGAAAGGCGTATTCTAAGATTTTTTTTTTTTTCATTTCGATTCCAATAAACATCCTAAGGGAGGAAAGTGTTAAAATATACCTTTAAATATATCCACAAAATATTATTTCTGTGCGAAGAATTGGTTATTCAGCTAGTTTATTATACGGATTCAAATTTGATTGCACGTCTCTCGAACTTTGAGGAACTTTTCTGTGCGCGCAATACGAGAACATGATGAACATGTGCTTTTTTTGCTTCTCACCCCACCCTCTCTCGTTCTTGGGACTTATGAATACTCTTATGAGTAAATGAAATAGATTATCTGAATCGATATCAGACGAAAGGACACAAACTAACCATAAAAAGTAGTACCAAATGATATTCGGAGCAACATCGTGAAAATTCCTCGCTATTCTAAAAGCAACGCAGATAACCGAATGGTTACAGTGCGATTCAACTGATCTGTGATTTCAACTTTTGAGTGATGCAATTATTCATAGCGCCATATTCGATTCTCAACAGGTGGATGAAGCGGATGGGTTCCATTGACCCCAAAGGATCTATTCCGAAAGAAGCATTCGTTCATTTTGATACTTTCTTGAAGTGGACGGAACGGCAGCCTGAATGCGGCATCGTACAGTTTTTCTTTTCCTTCGTCAAACGTTTGCGGGACTTACAGTAGTAGCATCTAAGCGAATGTCTACGACAAAACAATTAACTTTGTTGGATATGTTCTACTAACACCTCTAAAGATATGTAACTACTTTCTCCTTTGTTTTGTAGGAAAAGTAACCTTATTTTCAACATTAGATCTACCTTTCTATCGAACAAGAGATTTTTAGAGAAATGGTTCTCATAACATAACCTCTTGAGAATTGATTCAATTATCCAGCTTTCTTTATATTCGGGTTGCATCCGGAGAAATATACATATGAACCTCCTTGACCTTGAATTATATTTTAAAAAATAATAATCTTTCTAATTTGTGACTTGCCAACTAGATTTGACCTGTCAGCCATTTCATGTGTTCAAGTTCATGGAATGTTTACTTCGATAGCAAGCAAGGCAGGCAGACTTTTGTCACACTCCATAATTGCCGTTCTCACTACGAAGATAAAAGTCAATTGAAGTACAGCATGAATTTAGCATGATTCCATTGATAAATCACTGACTTTTATAAAACATTAAAAAAAGTTCTTGGCCATTTTGACGATATACAACTGTCTATGTTTAAACGTGATCAATGACTGGCATTAGCCTGATAGTTTACATTACAATTGCCAACTTTAAAAAATAAATTATTACAGTGAAACCTCTATATGACAGAACTATGATTCATCATTATTTGTTCGTAAGTGAGAGATGTCTCTTACAAAGAGGTTACACAAGTTTAGATTACCGGCGCAGGTTATGCGGTATTGTACACAATAGTTATACATTAGCTATATATTTAAATATAGGTTAATATCGAAATAATGTACTCTGATCCTTACAAGTTTAAAAGGAAAGAGGAGTGAATCTGCCAGAGAAGGGACGAAGTGGGGATAGAGAAGAGACGGGATTATTGTGGAAATAGAAAAGAAGTATTTCAAGTTAAACTTACAACTGTTCTGTGCAGCTGACAGCGCCATTCTAGAGAAGGGATGATCTCTCTATTGTATTGTATCGCAGACTTACTTCCAAATAGCATAAGGTACTATTTTGCTAAATACCAGTTAATAAAGTCAGAAAAAAAACCCTGTCCCACATTGTTTATTTCCTGTGAGTGAAGAGGCTACTACATCGATGAAGAGGGGCGAAGAAGATTGTCCGGTGTTCGTAGAAGAGAATTCTGAAACATACAAAACAGATTGAAGAGCTCGAAGAAGAATGAAAGCTTTTTAAAAAGAAAACTACTCCCCCCATGGATTTTCCCCTTAGAGTTGAAAAAAATAAATTTTAATGAAGATGTAACAGTATTTCCATCTTTCTTTTCAACTATAACATCCAAAAGAATTTGATTACTGTGTTCTGAACAGACAATACCCGATAGAATCATGAATCAAAGGAAATAGGCTTACGATACGAAAGAAAATAGTTTAGTAGACGCAGTGCGTTTTCTAATTCCACCGAATTATTTGTTGAGATATTACGTAATATTCAATAATAAAAATGTATTACTAGGAAGTTCAATATTTATAGCCATAACTATTCTTAAAAAATCATACTTAGATCTTATAGAATAAATAATTATTTACGATTTACAAATAAACTTCAGTTACTAATGTTTTAGGAGTTAAAAAGACATTTCATATAGGGTCATACATGGAACAATGTGTATACATAACGACCAAATTAATTTATTCAGGCGTTACAATTTGAGGGGGAGAAAGTTAAACACTATCCACTAGTTTCGTATTTCAACATATTGACACGATGTATCATCTCCATATGGCCGTTTATGACTAAAATCGAACTCATTACTTTCTAATAGAATATCAGAACCTCACTATACAATTTTTCACGGAGAACTAAATATTATTCCAACGCAAAACATTTAGTATCTGTTTCTTGTTTATGGTACTTCTTTCCTCCCTACCAATTTGAATTTCAGCAACTCGTAAAACAAATGACAGATTTGTATTCTGTAAGATGGTTAGGCAAATAAAACAGCGCTTGAGATATGCAGAGTTGCATAACACACTACCAACCGACGCAGTGCCAACTGCAAACCTACGGACTCCCAAGTACTGAGTGTTGTAAAGAAAGTTTTAATCGCACAATCCCCTACAAGAAAGCAAAGGCGGTACCTGAATAAGTTTAAAAAATGAAAATTTCAGTTTAATCCTCTCCCTAATAAAAGGGTCTATTTGTTTTTAAAAATCTGTATTATGGAAATGTTCGTTAACGGATATTTTTCCGTACTAAAATGTGATAATTTGTCCATATTATATTATCGACCAACAGAATAAATTCTTGTCGGATAAATTGTGTAATTTTAATAATTTATAAAAAAAATAGCAGAAAACCTCAAATATGATCCTTATAAGATGGAAAGTAAAACTGCTAAAATTAAAAAAAAAAAAAATCCACCTGATATTACTGTTTAACTCAAAAGAAAAAGGATGCTTTTAAGAAATTATTTTATTTAAAAAATACTTCCACAGTCGTCTGCCGTATATTGTCGAAGAATTCATACATATTATTCACTTAACTGTGTATAAGCATATCTGTTCCCAAAATTAATTTACAGAAGCAAAGTTCATTTTCTCTTCGGACCCTTGATCTTACAAACATTTTCCCTACAAACAGAAGTTCAGACAACGAAAGCTGATACCGATTACATTCA
Source organism: Thermobia domestica (assembly GCF_964235325.1). Taxonomy (NCBI): domain Eukaryota; kingdom Metazoa; phylum Arthropoda; class Insecta; order Zygentoma; family Lepismatidae; genus Thermobia; species Thermobia domestica. The sequence continues at coordinate 129,998,630 of NC_137466.1, read as the reverse complement.
GAAGTGCTTATTTTTAAAGACTCACAGAATATATTCACACTAGAACGCAAAAACCAAAGTTTTTAGTGTCTGAGATCTGTTTACTCTATCAGTTAAACAGGAAATAAGGAAATACATTAATTCCATTAGTACTCTAATCGAAGACAGAAATAACTAAAGCATATTTTTTATTGGCATTCCAGTTCCATGGTGGTAAGTTATATTCAGTCATATACTTTTATCAACTGTATGCATGCTGCATTATTTCAATATTAAGGCATCTTTCGAAGCGAGGTTTATGAAAACATTCCTTTTACTCTGGAAATTCATAACTTTATTCGATAGTAGAATAGACGAAAACCATAACGAAAAATTGGTAAATGACGGTTAAAACACCAGAAACTTTGTGCAACAGAGATCTAAACAAAATGTTATCTATCACAAATATAACTGTAATACGAATTCTTTTAAATTCATTGAATCAGCAGCCAACTTTAATTCGGAAATAAATTCTTACACATTCAATTGAGTTACGAATGGCTATTCCCTTTATTCCATTTTGTTTAATTGATATTTGGGTACAAAGTATTATCAATGTACACTTTCCAAAATAACTTCTTTTTTGAAGTTGCTCCAGTGTTAAACTAGACTAGTTATGTTGATTTATGAGCAAGTACACAACGAGTACAAGGCTCGAAATTAAATATGCAGTTTCATGTCCCAAAGTTAATGCTGTGTAGGCTAAAAGAGATGGATGATTAAAGTTAATGATTAGGAAATGATCGGTAGAATGAGTACATTGAGGGAATGGAAGAAAACCGAGAAAACCTCCGGTTATTATTTTGTCCACCAGAATCTCATGGCCTGGGGTCGAATCTGTGACTCCTTGTATCGGAACTGGGCGCTTTACCACTGTGCCGAGAATTGGTATTTACTGCGCTCTATCTTATTTTGTGTGTTTACGATTAAAGAAATCAGTCAACAGACTGATGCAATAATACTGATTCCATATTCATTGTGTTCCGTGTCTTTAGTGACGACACCACCATCCTATTATTATTTTAGGTTTACTTGTCAAGATTACTACACTAGCTTCAATGAAAATAACTTATTGACAACTTAGTTTTTCAAATGCATTTAAGATAATCAGAACTAGCATTACAATGAGAGTATTAACATACACAAACAACATTAACATACATTAAACGCTGTTTCGAGTAAACAATTATCGAGACAAATATTTCCCTTGAATTTCGAAATTCATTCTTTCAGGGAAAGCTCATTATTTTCGATGTTTAAATCCATACAGATATTTTGTTTCTAAAATGGCTTTAAAGTACATACGTATTTTACCGGATATACAAGCCATCGTATCTGGTAACCTGTCCTACTAACGGCAGTTCAAGTTATAAAACAGATTTTCATGGACGAAGAAAGCACACACATATATATGGTGCATCTATTTTCTTGCGTGTTGAGTTCCTTCGGTGGTGGAAAGAAAGTGAAATTTCCTGGTACTAATTCATTGAGTTTTCGCGGAAGAACAAAAAAAAACTAATTGCACGAATTAACATGGCTTTTGGTCGTGCTGTTAAATACTTTTGGTTTCCAGAAACTAGATTTATTGCTTGACTCTTCCTTGTATGGAAAAGACCTTGACACAAATGCTTACAATTAAACAACTTAAGACTACAATTCTCCATATTACAGGAAATAACTAATATTTTACAAGAGCTCAAATTTGTCAAGTGTATAATAAACTTTAAAAATAACTCCCCCCCCCCTCAAAATAATCTCTGTAACAAAGTATCTTGTATTGTTATTGATCGTTTCTCAATACCTCTTTCACGAACAAATATAGGAATAAACCTACAGAGTACGGTTAATTGCTTCCACTATGCTCTATGCAAAACAGCGTTGTTCCAGAATTGTTTACAATGGATTCGAATTGAATTTGTTCATAACAAAAATTCATGGTAATAAACAAGTTTAAAATTAAAATACATAGAATTCTATATAATACAAAATTTTATATTATTTTATGTATTCTTTTAATTTTAAACTTGTTTATTACCGTGAATTTTTGTTATGATTAAATTCAATTCAAAACCATTATATATATCCTTTTAAACATACTGGTGAAGAAGTTCGACGTCACAGGCCATCCCCCTTAAAATAGTTTATAAAAAAGTAAAAAGTAGGAGAAAAATTACTGGAAATATACTATTTTCAACCTAAAATGATATATTTTTTTCAATCGCAGAAACTATCTGGGTTCCATATTGGTATGGCGCTCTATATTAAATGGAAAATCAACATTTCCAGTTCAGCATGCAGTTCGAATGAAACGTAAGGGCGCATGAAAATGACAGGAGAACGTATTGTTGTGTGAAGGGTCATATAACACCTTGAGTCCTTTTCAACAATGTTGTATTGTTGGTATCGTGAGGGCCCAAGGAAACAGTCTTGAACTGACAATGTTGCTTTTTCATTTAACGTGGAGCGCCATACCAGTTGGAAGCCCAAACAGCTGGTACGATTGAGAAAATCCAGTATTTTATATTGAAAACCATCTATTTTCAATAACTTTCCTCACTTTCCATTTTTTTTTCGTATCTTTGTTCATGACTAAGTTGACCCATGGCCTACGACTTTTGATACGCCCTGTATATATAAAAGTTGAAAAAGAAAATAAGTGGAACTCAATTGTAATGCAAAATAAAATATTTCAGTTTTACGTCCGATGGCTACGACCTTTAGGCTGAAAATGATTAACGAAAGAACGGCTACTGAAAAGAACTGATTGAATGATAATGTAGGTGACATGGCCTGAGTTTCAATCAGAGAGCAGAGACCCGTCGTAACAGATGAGTGCTCAATCCCTGAGCCATTCTTCAACTGTAGTTAATATCGTCATATCACAAGCAAATACTTGACTCAACTTACGAGTTATTTACTCCCTTTTAGTTATTTTGAAAAACTGAATTGGCAAACCAATTGTCAACTTATAAATACATGTAATAAAAACCACGTTAAAGCAAAACCCGCGTTTAGCAGGGTATTCCTGTAATAAATAGTTCAACTAATAAAATACAAACATCGGCTATAATGGTAAAAATGAACTCAAGCACTCTACTGTTTTAAGTTACAATAAGGTGTTTAGTATTGTTAAAGGTACAGTAGCGGGTTACGGTGGATAAGTGGTAGAGCGTTTACCTTTGGTGCACGGGGTCCTTGGTTCGATCCCAGCTCGCGCCAAGTGAGCTCTCGTGAACAAACACCGTGTGCGTGGGTTTTCTCGGTGTTTTCCCGTTTCTTCCCACTTTTCTTCATTCCACAATTTCATTCATTTCTCATCATCGCCGTCTCCTTTAACCTGACTGACAAACGTGGGACGTAAAACAAAATATTCTTATTTTTATAGGTACAGTAAGTGATTTTGTAAATCTACGCAAGGATAGCTACGAAGTACTTTCAACAACCATTTATGATAGTTAAGTCGCCCATAAAAACCACAGGTGAGATAATTAAAAAGGCAACAACACAGGACATGAGTTACAATACAAAAAACGTCAGCTAGCTACGCGCAAGCGATTAGAAGGAAACTGCGTCACAACCACACCTCCAAACTAGCAGGAACTGCTGCAGCCATCAGGGAATTCTTGTTCTTGCGTAAATACCATAAAATGAAATTTGTTTCGTTATCTTATCACTGTATGATGTATCATGAGTTAGTGTCACTTCCCTGCTTATTTAAAATAATTACTACACCTACAGTAAATTTCCGACAGAGTTCTCTGAAAAAGAGCGCCTTTCCGTTTCGCTGCACGAATTCTAGAAGCTTAAGCTCAAACTTACTTTGAGGGTAGTGAACTTGTAATATACCAACTGAAGTTCACGAAAAATCGAAATATCGAATATCCAGGAATCAAAGTTAAGTAAGAACCAGCAATGCCCACAAAATTTAAAATACAACGAATGTCAATGATTATTAGCCCCGGCTTTCCAACAAAATCTGCGAAATGTGTGGTGTGTTGACGAAGGAAACAATATTATTTTAGGAAACAACATTTCCCATTGTAATTTACGAGCCTCCATAATTTTCTGAGGGTTTCATTCAAGGAAATAGGTATTAATGGATATAATGTAGCTGAATTGTCTTCACAAGTGGTTTTGTTATCCTACAGAATTCCTTTAATCTTCGTTAAAGCTTAGCGCCTCTTTTCAGAACCGAGGCTACATGAGACGTGGAAATAGTTTAAAATGGAATCCGAATAATCGTAACGCATCAGATATTTTAATGCTCTGCTATCGATAACTGAATCTGGGACCACGTGCCTATACGTAATTCGAAATTTACATTACCAACTATGCACCAAATCTTTTGTATTGAGCTATCTCTGTGAGGAAAAAGCGATATATAGAGAGAAACAATTTTAATCACACCAAGTAAACTACCAATTTGCCAGGTTTGCAAGTTTCCCTTTTCAGACTTCATCATGGAATCAACATAAACTTTTCATATCTGCCGATCTCTGCACCAAGTACGTAATATAAGTGACTAAAACTATAGAAACAGAGTAACTAAGGAAAAATGAAGACCAATTAAGTAACACGAGAACCTTTTCTCGAAAGGTTTAATCAATGTTTGTTAAAGTTTAAATTTCCCTTTAGTACAAGGATGAAAAGATCAAATTTACTGCAATACAGTAGTGAAAGTTTTTCCAATGGAGAAATCAATGGAAATTTAGAAAGCAATTTTTTAAAATAGTTATTCTTCCACGTGTCTTCTTAGTATGGATGGAATCTAGGGCTTTGTGACGCTTTCACTGAGGAAGTTCATTTGAAATGAAATGAAATGAAATCTGAGTTTTACGTCCCACGGTTATGCCGGTTAGGTTAAAGGAGGCTGTGATGATGAGAAATGAATGAAATAGGAGGAAAGGGAGAACCCCGAGAAAACCCACGAGCACGTGTTTGTCCACCATAAAGCCCACACGGTGCGAGCTGGGATCGAACAAGGGGGGATTCATTTGAATTATTCGTTGAATGTCAATATTTAATCTATAAGCTCTGTATATTGATGTCCAAATCCAGATATAGGCTATCTAGGTGTTTCCGCTCTCCGATTTCAAAATACGATCGCCATTTGCAATTTGACATCAAAATAATGAAAACCGTACAGTAGCCTATCTCTTCAACACTTCTGCATTCTCTGTAGTCTGAAAGCTGATTACAGTCTTTAGCAGTGTATTTTCACAAAGTAATGAAATACTTGAACTAGGGGTAAACAATAGTACACACAGAGTGTGGTTTTCAGATACATCTTACAAATTCAAATTACAGTATAACTCAAACTTTTAGTTTTACAAAACGGATTGTTTCGGAAGAAAATTAACGTACCTTAATTATCCCCGTAAACACAAATCTATAATGTACGTTCAACTGCAAATGCATTTTAAAATACCTGATGATCAGAAAAAAATGAAGCACCCGAGACCATACTGCTTCTTTATTAGTTCATCTCAAAGCCAACGAAACTGTTAAGACCAAACATAAAATTCCACATTCCCGCAATATACAACAGTCGTGTACTGAACAAATTATCTCTTCTTTCTATTCGAAAGATATTAGACAGCCGTATATTAGAAAAACACCCACGTTCGACTATCAATAGCAATAGTAACCAAATATTTCATTGTAGTAAAAGCGAGCATATTCAGTAATGAATTCAGTTTGTGGACATAAAAATCCAACATTTCTTCATTAAGCTTTGATTCACTGCATAAACTGACTTAATACCAGTTTAAGACTCCCGATAGTTGTGCAAATAGTTTTAAATACTCGCAAGTTCTGAAACTGTACTGACCATTATCATTAACTGAACATGGACCATTTGTGCTACATTGCCCTTTTCAGTTCATAATAAGAGATAAGACAAAATGCGCACAAAGCGATTGTATTTTTCTTTTTTGAACCAATGACTCGACATATCCGTGTTACCCGGATACTTTCAGTACTTCGAATCAAAGTCCGTTAATCTTCTTCTGAACAAGTCTCCTACAACTTCCAATGAATCATATTTACCTTATTACAAACGTCTAATAGTACTACACATTAATTTAAAAATCAACACTGTAATGGTTCATTAAGAAATTCTGCAAAACGTGTGGCACAACAAATATTTTATTAGTAGACAACAACAACAGGACAGCTTGCCGCGATTTAAATTTGAACATAATTTTTCTATAGTAATAAAAGAAAAAAATCTGAGAACGACCAAGAATAACAGTTTCATTACATAGAAATATGTATAACACTTTGGCTACACACATGTAACAAACTGAAATTATTTTTATCATTTCACGGTCGATTAAATTTGTGTTGATGGTAAAACCTTGGCGGTTCATTCGTATAACACCTTTCTCTAAAACGAGGGGTCCATGGTTCGATCTCTAGGCATGTAAGCTTGTGGTGGAGCATAAGCTTTTATGTGGGTTTCCTCTCACGTTCTCATTCCACCAATTTCGCAATCACTCACTTTCATTAATCATCCCTTTCCTTAAGTTTACAGTCATAATTGTAGGACGTTAAAGTAAAGATTATTTTTAAGTAACACAATTAGGAATGCTGATTTGCCGGTGCTAGCATTTGAACAGAAGTTTGAATGAAACAAACACAGCATGAAGCCGGCTGTTTCACTATGTTTAGCATACGCAGAAATACTAATTCCAATCAGCATAATAAGGACAGGGTGGCTCAGTGGTAGAGCGCTTACCTCTGGTGTGTGGGGTCCCTTGTTCGATCCCGGCCAAGGAAGTTTGTGATAGACAATATCGTGTCAATGGGTTTTCTCGCAGTTTTCCCGTTTCCTCCCACTCTCTCATTCCACCAATTATTCCATCATTTATTTGCTTTAATAATCGTCCCCCTAGCCTAAGGGGCATAATTGTGAGACGTTATACTGAAATATTTAATTTAATTTCAAACCAGCATAATGCAAAAGACTGAAAAAAATACATCTTTTTATTTGTGCATTCAAAATCACGCGTATATAAATGTGTGTTAAATAAAAATTCTTACACGTCGCCTTTTCTACATCGACAGTCATTAATCACATGCTCAGAGCACTCTCTTGCTTCAAGTGAATTATTATTTCTCATCAACTCGTTCACGCAAGTAATCAGTTCTATCATGGAATGTTCACGCACGATTTTATGTATACAGGTCATGGAAACATTCCAAAAGTGGACAGGAAACAAGAAAAAACTATTTTAGATTATCTAATAGAATGTGTATCGTGCCATGTTTTATTATCGCCGCATGTATATTTGGGTTACTACCAAGCAGATGCATGAGAGACATAATACTTGACCATAGGGACTGTTGTGGCCAAACCTTATGTGCTTTATGTCAGAGTTCTCATACCCTTTCCTCCATTTTAATAATCACCCACTTATTTAATCATAATTTGTTATAGTTTTCAAACTAAATACTTAAAATCTTTTTTAAAATATTGCGACCTATATACTAACAGGTTAAGCCCTGAGAATGTCGCTCTCGACTCAGGTGGAAGCAAAAGCTTCCTAGTTGCGCAGCACGGTGTCACTATTGTTGGTAATAAATTATCCAGCGTTATAGTTCGTTATCAATAGAAGTGCTGTTGTATATCCTAACAATTGCTTAGTTAGGAACGCAGTATAGTAATTCAAACACATTTCATTCACTTTCGTATTATAATTAACGGTTTTAAGTATCTGTGTCATCTTTAATTTTCTAGCCCATTGGTTTGTAGAGGAAATACACTCTCTTTATTTCTCTGAAATTAAGAAGTTTAATGCTTTGATTTTACTTACTGCTTCTAATTAACTGTTCCTTGCTTTATAAATACTGCAATTACATATAATATTTAGTTTTCAAGAAGTAAGGGACAATTACGTAATTCGAAAAACAAAAAACAACAACAGTAACATCTAACCATCAACATTTCAGCTCGTTTCAAAGAAAATACATATAAGAATTGTTCTCTACATACATCAATAAATTCACAGGGATAGCCCAAGTGCTCAACACCTGTAAAAGAAAATTGACTATGTCTGAACAGTTTTTTTTAAAAAACTTTTAAGGATTAGCTTCTACAGAGATTTTACTAGTATTAATACAATATAAAATGAAATGAAATCTTTCAGTGTTACGTCCCACGATTATGCTGGCTAGGCTAAAGGAGACTGTGATAAGAAATGAATGCAATGGTAGAATGAATAAAGTGGGAGGGAATGGGAGAACTCCGAGAAAACCTACGAACATGGCATTTGCCCACCACAAAGTACACTTGGCGCGAGCTCTGATCGAACCAGGGACACCACACATCAGACGTGCACGCTCTACTACTGAGCCACCGTGCCCCTATATTAACATAAATTAACATATTTGGCCAAATGTATAAGTTAGACATTTCTAGTGGATCTATTGAACTAAAAGCAAATAAATAGGTATCATTATGTAATTCAAACCTGTCTTAAAAAGTAAAAAGTAAATAAAAACACTAAGTAAATAAAAGCAAAAAAAAGCGAAAACCTTCAAAATATTTTTTTCAAGGTAAGGAGCGCATTTCCAACTTAATTACTCATCTGTGCGGAAGGAAAAAAAAAAAAAAAAAAAAAAGAGTGCCGTAAACTCGATAAAGAATGCAATAATGATAACTGCTAAGGTTTCAAGGTTTACGGTCTATTTGTTCAGAACGATATTGAAAACGTCCATCTAAAACTAGATTTGTGCAAAGAAATTCATATTTTACTAAATCTTCATTCGTACTTGAAGCACACGATCAGATGAAATTGCCCATAGGAATTAAAAAAAAAAAAAAATAAATAAAAAATGCAACGAATGTACGAAAATCACACTAGAGAATACGTTAAGAACATAGCTACTAGCAATATGAATTAAGATCAACTACTCAATCAAATTTCTTCATGTTCAAGGCTTGCGAAACAACGGTAACGAGCACAATCTACCTTCAGTTATGTAACATCTATTCTCAGTCATTTTATTCAACTCAGACTTTCATATGACAAGCGGAGTGACATTGAAGCCGCAAGCAACGATGAAAAGACAAATTAGCAAGTTTCATCGCACTGGTTAGGAAAATAATGTTAGAAAGTTTTCCACTCGTGTACAAGGTCATCCAACTCACTAAAAGTTGACGAAAAATGTTGATTTCCCCAAATATTTTGCAATGAACTTGGAGAGAAAAATTATTCAATATTTTTAACCACGTTAGAAGAGGTGCCAAGCACAGTTGCTACAGTGGTTCAAAAATAGTTAGAAACCTAACATTCCAATTCGAACAATTTCACTTATATTGTGCCAACTTTCTACACGTTTCACTAATCCATGGACTTCTGGAAGGTTGGAATGGTCGCACTACTGCCACTACCGATTTTATTTTATGACCTATACTATTAGTATTTATTTGTTAATGGTTAAATTAAATAAATTGGAACGTAATTGATAAATACAATCCATTTGCATGTTCTATATAATCGGCTAAATACTACGGTCGTGGTTGTAGACTTTAGTGTAAGCAAAAACTTTATAGTTGCACCGCGTGGTGTCACTATTGTCGATGGTAAACGTAAATAGTTCAGATTTTTTTTTTTTTTTTTAAAGTTTTACATCTTACCAGTATGCCCTACAGACTAAAACACACGGATAATTAATGAAAGGGGTTGATAATCAAAAAACGGCGCGATGAAAATGAAGGAAACGGGAGAACCCTGAGACTACTCATGGACACTATGCTGTTCACAAATTCATGGTCTAGAATCAAACCAGAGACTTTTAACAAAAGATGAGCTCTGTGCCACTGAGCTCCCGACTAAACTTCCCCTTATATTCTAATACAAATACTGTTGCAATGTGTATCTGAACAACAATGAACAGCTATGTACATAGTACAGTACACACAGTTTATTTAAAAGTTTCATATTACAATTGAGTATGGGATTTGTAATTTTCTATTTGTAGAAGGATTATATTCTTTAGAGAATCAGAGGTTTTATTGATTTATAATAAGAAATGCCTACATGTTTTGAAAGCCTGAAACCATTACGAGTTCATAAATTTTGATCTCCAATACCTAGCAACCAAAATCAAACCTGCTTCTCACTAGGTTGATCATTTCACCAGCCAGTGTTAACAGGACTGCAGAAACTTCTGGAACCTGTATGTTACGAACTAACTAACTAGTCATTGCGAATATAATTCCAGATGTTTAGGATACACTGCAAATTATTAAATCTGGTGATTGTTAAATAAATAAATCTCTCACATGAGCTTCCCAGTTAAAAGTTATCAGAATGTACTCCAACATACTTTTTGTCTTACAAATGAACAACTTATAATGAATGCATAACTAAGCGATGGACGCGAGTCAAAATTACTGAATTAGTCCTTTAATGTTACTTTGCCTCCAGCCCGAATCAACTCTTTCAAAAACAGGGCTCAAAATCTGTACTCAACTGCTGCGTGATGGGTTCCTGTTTCGATCTCGGGCTACCATGTGAGGTCGGTCCAGACACCGTGGATTCTTCAGTTTCCTCCCACGTTCACTATTTCACAAATCCTGTTACTCTGCCTTCTTTAGGCTATAGGGCATTATACTGAAGATTTGAAGATATCATCAAATTTTTTCCACTCTAGCAAGAAATAATTCTGCTGGTGAACATTAATTTCATGTATGTAAATATACAGTGAAGACATATGCTGAGCTGTGGATAAAATAACTTTATGACCTTTGTCACTGAAAACATATAAACTTGGAGACGCCACTATGTTACATAATATATCATCAACAACAGATGTGATAAGCAGTTTGTCCCTGACCTTGTTCTTAACCGGCTCCTATAAAGTAGAACCATAACACTACTGTCTAAAGAAGAATTTGGAGACATTTAGAAAATTTTTTTGAATACTACGATTCTCCGCTATTTTTATAGCATTTTATTATCGTAAGTATAAATAGCCATAACTGTCCATTTGCACTTAGAAATTGGTTCCCTACTTGCAGGAATGAATAACAGTTGAAATAAAAGGAAAACAAGTCTTGTATATCATATATAAAGCGGAACGGGGGAGGGGAATGATGAATAAAGAAAACCATGAAATTTCACTATATAATTATTCTCAACTGGAGACAATATACATACTTAAATCGAGATTTCTTAAGTGGGTGAGGCATATGGCTAGAGTGAAGAGCTATTAAGGAACATCCTGTACGATTTTATTTTCAAAAGATAAATTTTCATTAAATGAAAAAAATTATACTTGCGGAACGTAAATCACTACATAATAGCGTTAAAATAGTTTTCTTCTATTTAACAGTACAGTAGTTCCAGACTAATTAACCGCAGGGGTTGTTTGGATTATGTTCTCGACATCAAATTGGCAAGAATGCTGAAACGTTTGGGATCGGCAAAAATGCCCACCGCCCCCCTAGAAGTCGGTCCTGGATCCGCCCCTGTCGTAATTTTTAGCACTAGAGCAAAATTGACAATGCCATTCAATTTCTATTAAAATTCCATATCACATGATATGGTTTTCATTTAAGACAATTGCGTAAAATCAAAGATGGCGGATATAATTGTGATACGTACTCAAACCTATTCCCCACCTACATTGTTACTTGAACTCGAAAGATGGCAACATATTGTATATTTTCGAGTTCTATGTTGTGTAAGTATTTGGTGTGATTTGTTTGATGGTTTTAAGTCTAATATTTGTGTTTTAAGATCCGGTAGCCCACTCGCATTGCTATTTGTTATTTGGTTAAATTCTTTTCCCGTCATAATGTACAGTCATGTCCAAAATTATTGTCGCATGTCTATAAATACGTTGTTGTAGGAATTTAATTTGATAAATTCACCCGGTAATTTTTATAATGCTCGTATGTGTATAATTGACAAAGACATGTATGTGGCAAATTTCATGTCAAAAGAGCAGTAAACAATAAAACAATAAAACGAAAATAAAGCTTTCTTGTCCATTTAGCAACATTTATTTTACTCATTCTAATTTTCGTATTAATAATTCTTTTCCTACGAAATTTACCAGAAATATATATTTCCCGATTATACACATAGTATCAGTATTAAAAGTACCCTGCAAAACCATTATCAAATTATATTCTTACAAGAAGACAGTTATAGATATGCGACAATCATTTTGGACGTGAGTGTACATAAAATTGAATAACTTTATACATGCATGTTAGATTGTATACATTAGGCACACACGAAGGAAAAACAGTATTGAGCTGCACTTTGATAAAGTTATTCACAAGCAATTTTTCATGGAAATAACATACATTGTTATCTTTTAATTCAACGCGAAAAGAAAAATGAAAGTTTTAATCTTTCACGTTGATTGCAGATATGGCACGTTTAGTCAACGAGGAAGATGAAAAAGAAAGAAAACGCTATTTGCTACTTATGCGCCGTTACCATTCATTCAATATACACTGCTTAAGCAACAAAATTTGTCTACACAGCTAAATTATCACCAAGCCGAACCACTACGTACAATGCGTTGTTCACATTTGAAACTTTGAATTGCACCTAGCTTCCATTCACAATTTTGCTTGAAGTGGTTGAGTTCACGAATTGTCTTATTTTTATTACTTTCCTAGTTTAGTGAAAAAGACAACAGTTGACAGACAAGCGACCTCGTGCCAATTAATATGACAATTACATTATGCCTGTCGCAGTTACCTTCACAAAATCCAACTTGATAAACAGCGCTGAAATGCACTCTACTGAGTTTGCTTCATTTATGTATTTATTCTTTTGACATTACTTCCATCTGCAACCATTGTGTTACAACTGGTATCAACAGCATGCTTTTAAATACGCGAGCACTCATTGTCAATGCTTGTCAATGCGTGTCAGAGATAACACCGTAAGGCACAAAGAACTCTACCTGCAGCAGTGAGGGTGATGGCTGACTTTGATACTTACGATAATCGTAAAATGACGACGTTTTCGTACAAGAACGTGTAATTACTCGTTTCTTTATTTGCGCGGTGTGCACCGCATAAAATTCATCGCCAGGTGAGTGAGACACGGGATAATGATGTCATGGATGTCTTTAATGTGCGTTCGTGGGTGCGACGGTTCAAAGAAAGTACAACAAACCAATACGATCTCGGCCCCGCACAAGCCGATCTAACGACAGTGTGTACAGAACCCACGGAAATGCCAACTTTGGAGGCGATGTGTTCCACACTCATTCGGCGAACCCCCAAAACAACGCTCTCCACTCGTTCGATCAAGTCAGACCGGCTTATTCAAGGCTCACATTATCTTGGTTTGTTGTCACACATATTGTCTTCTTTGAATTGTCGCACCCATGACACAAACATATTCATGCCACCATCATATGCCTCACTCAACTGGTGATGAATTTCAAGCGGTGTCACACCACACAAATGGAGAAAACGAATGATTAGACGTTATTCTTGTAATGAAAACGTCGCCCCATCGTATCAAAAACAGTCATCACTCACCACTGCCCTAGAGCAGCGTTTCCCAACCGGTGTGCCGCGAGAAAATCGAAAAAAAATTATTAATTCTATAGTAACCAAATTGCAAGACACATGAACAATGTATATTTGTATTTCATATTACCATGAACTTCTACAATGGAAAAATTACTGTAATTGTTGTATATTATTGTACATACATTACTGTGTAAAAGATAGTATTTCGGTAATAGAATTCTATTTGCCAGATCCCCATACACATTTTCCCGGTTAGCTGCTACGTTACGCTTCAATTGAAAGTCCATACAGAGAGGTGGAATGAACTTTCAAATTTATACAGTTTTCGTTTTGTAAAGCGCCCTCCCAAACAACTGAGGGATAAATTATATTTGATATAGTAAGTGATTATTTTGATGCAGCAGGTTTGTCATGGAAATCTTGTTTGAGTGTTGGCACAGATGGCGCTCCCTCTATGACAGGTTCCGTAAAGGAATATTTGGCATTAGTAAAGCAAAAGAATCCGGAGATAATATTTACATGTTTTTTCCGTAGAGAAGCACTTGTTTCAAAGTCACTTGTTCCTGAACTTGCAAAAGTATTAAATCAGGTGGTAAAAATGGTTAATTAAATAAAGCCAAGACCTCTTGAAACAAGACTATTTTCAGGTCTATGTTCTACAATGAATTCTGAATACAGTCAGTTGCTTATTCACACAAAAGTAAGGTGGTTGTCTCGTGGTCGCACGTTGTAAAGATTTTATACACTCAAAGAACAACTTCTTCTATTCTTTCTGTCAGAAGAAAGTGAATATGCCGATTTCCTTAGTAATGATTCTTCTTGCAATAAAGTACCTTTTCTTGCAGACATATTCCAAACATTGAAAGCACTAAACACAAGCATGCTGGGGAAAAAACGAAAATATACTAACTTTAAGTGACAAAATTAACTCAACTCAACTCAAAATTTGTTCATTTAGGAAGAAACTCTCACTTTGGTAGAACAAAATTAGAAAACAAAACAAATGTGGCATTTTGAGCTTACAAAGTGCTGTAAAATTGACACAAACCTCTCAACAGTCATTTCAGACACACTGTCTTTGTTGCGTACCAATGTTGAGAAGTATTTTCCTACACTTCAGTTGATTTCATTTGACTGGGTGAGGGACCCCTTTGTGAATTCTCTCCTACAGTCAGCAGAATTAAATGTTCAGGAAGAAAGCGAATTGGTCGATGTGAGGAATGACCGAGGTTTGAAGCTCTAGCACTTACAGCAAGACATTCTGGATTTTCTCCAGCAGCCCTATTTCTACAAAGGCTGTGAAAGTTCTCATTCCCTTTTCTACATCCTACTTAAGTGAAGCAAGATTTTCTTCAATGAACACGATTAAGTGTAACAACCGGAAGATATGAGGGCGTGTTTATCGACTATCCGTCGGCAATTGAAAAAGATCATAAAAGAACATCAAGCTCAAGTTGCACATTACTT
The DNA here is from genome assembly GCF_964235325.1 of Thermobia domestica. Taxonomy (NCBI): domain Eukaryota; kingdom Metazoa; phylum Arthropoda; class Insecta; order Zygentoma; family Lepismatidae; genus Thermobia; species Thermobia domestica. The sequence goes on along the minus strand of NC_137466.1, from coordinate 129,983,629 downwards.
TTGCTTCGTGCACCAACTCGTCTTACTTATTTTTTTTAAAAAAAATTGTATTATTATTAAACAATTGTAAATGAAATGAAATCTTTAGTTTTACATCCAACGGTTATGCCGGTTAGGCTAAAGGAGACTGTGATGATGAGAAATGAATGAAATGGTGGAATGAAGAAAGTGGGAGGAAACGAGAGAACCCCGAGAAAACCCACGAGCACGGTGTTTGTCCACCACAAAGTCCACACGTCGCGAGCTGGGATCGAACCAGGGACCCCAAGCACCGGAGGTGAACGCTCTACCACTGAGGCACCGCGCCCCCTATTAAACAATTGTAACCTTTAATAGATATTATTGAAAGATTGTTACATTACTAATATTATGTAACAATAACCTTCATATAATATTTGAAAATTGTAATGTATATTAACCATGTTAATAAATTATAAGTTTCCTACTGTGCTACTTTTCTGTACATTTTTAATGTTAAAAACAGTATTTATCACTATTATGATCATTATTGCTTCTTTATTTGCAGACTATTTCGTAACTTGAAATTTTAAATACCGCTAAATCCTTTCGACAAAGCAAACATGCATACAAATTACCTACATTTGTGTCTTAAAAGTACAAGAGATTTGCTTATTCGTTATTTAGTGATATTCCTTCTTGGTGAAAGACTGTATACAATTTTGAAAAAGAAAGTGCATTTAAAAAAAAAAAAAAAAAAAAAGGAGTCCTATTTTTTTGCAATTCTTTTCTATTTTTAAATTAGAATGAAAAATAAGTATATTGATTTACCATGGGAGAGAAACAGTGATCGAGCTTTCTTCTCTGTGAGAAAGAGATCAGTAATCACAGAAAAAAAATTACCATTGTATTTCATATTTACAAATAATAATAATAATAATAATAATAATAATAATAATAATAATATTTATGAGTGTGCCGCGAGAATTCAAGTTACACCCATAGTGTGCCGCAAGTTGAAAAAGGTTGGGAAACGCTGCTCTAGAGTTTTATGTACCGTAAGTCCCTTAACTATTCGTTAATAGTAAGTCGTTAACTATTAAATAGAATACTAATTGTACAAAAAATAAGAGTAAAGTAATATAACATTCAACAGTATTATTAATATACTGAACATTTACTCTGGACAGCAGGCGCGCACCCAGAAATTTTTGATTGGAGGAGTCCAATATTACAAGCCACTACATCTTAGTACTGAACTGAGCTGATATTATTCTGCATTCGAAAACCGATACGTAACTGTAAAAGACTTTCACTTACACTTTCAGAAAATAATAAAACTAGGTTGTTTACATAAGAAAAAGAGCATAGATGAAGTGTAACATCAAATTTTCATTTCCCTGTTAGACAAGTATAATTTTATTGAGAAACTACAAGTGTATGTTGAGTTAGGAAGTTTTCTTGGGGGAGGGGTTCGGATCCTGTAGATCCTATTTTTCCTAGGTTACAGCTATTCTGTGTTGTGGTTAATCAGTCCATTGAGATGACACGTATTCTGTAAGTAAGAGATTCTTTTTCCTATACTGCGTTAGATTTATTTTAGAAATGCGGCAGGGGCGCACTGACCAGAGACCACCGGATACGATTCCCCCCCCCCCCAAAAAAAAACAGCTAAAAACGTATGAACTGAGAATAACTCCTGTCTGTTATGAAGAGGTTACTGAAACGTTTGGAGTAAAAGATTATTCCGTGGCCATAAAAGGGAGAGTTTTATTCTATAATACCTATATTTTTGCCGGAGGGAAAAAAATCCAGATTATAAGGGTGATAGTTACACAAAGTTTCACTGCACTACCAGCCTTAACTAAAAGCGAGCAAAACTACGAGAAATAGGCCGTCTCACCTCTATTAGACAATTTAATGTTTGTTGAGAATAATTATCTCAGTGAAAGATAGGATCAAGAACTATTACGTGCACCTTCGCAACCATAGTGATCTATCAATACTAGACAAGTATAATTTCCAAAATAGATAACATTGTTTTACAGTAACAAACAAGTTCTTATTTGTCAAATATCTAGGTGCAGGTTTCAAGTGTTGAGACTTGTGGAATTTAGCCCTCAATTATTTGATACGCTCATCTAAGGCCTATTATCTACAAATTACTAAAGTTGCTAAAGGATTGCTGATAAGTGATAACTCATTACCTTGAAATTATTGAAAATCCAAGGACAAAATACTTTGATCACATACAAGTCTGCTACGAAGAGATAAGTTTGAAAACAAGGAAAAATATATGCTAGAACTCCCGGATTTACGTAATTAAATATATTTCTTACCTTATTTATCAAACGAGAAAAAATGAGAATTTTTCAGTTTTTTCTCTGTATCCCACCAAATTAAAAAACAATTTTTAAAAAAATGATTTTTAGTTGTTAACGTAATGCATAAGAGTTAAGAAGAAAAAATATTTGTATGTTACTTTGAACTTTTCCATAACTCCAATACTATGGGAACTACCGTAGTCGGGTTTAGACTTCACTTAGGAACTAAAACGTGCCCTATCCAAATATTAATGTTTCAGAATCTAAGGTACTTCCGCAAAGTTTGTGAGGACTTCAAATTATATGCCCGTAGCCAAACTCCCTCTACAAAAATTGTTTCGTGAGTACCTTAAGATTCTGAAACATGGATTTTTGGATAGGGCACATATTAGTTCCTATGCAAAGTCTTGACCTGACTACGGTAGGTCTTTCAGTTTTGAAGCTATGGGCCTTTAAAGTTCATTTTTTTTTCATGTTTTCGGCAGTCTATAACTCCGAAAGGAAGCATTTGTGCACCCAGGTTGGTCTATACGTTCTGTCTTAACTTGGTGCCAAGAATCACCTCCTAAACGTTGTCTGTGATATTTTGAAACACACTGTATATACAGCTGAAATACCCAGCGTTGTATGAGATGAATAGTGAACCTGCACAATATTACAAAATAAAATCGACAGCTTCAGAAATCGACAACTACACGACCAACAAACGTGAAACACCTGTGTCAAGCTTTGTTGGATGCCTGGAAAGGTATTTCCAAAGAAACCCTGCGAAAGCTGATCCAGAGAATGCCGAGATTGTGCCAAGCTGTCATCAAAGCTAATGGAGGACATATCGATGAAACGGCAATCTAATGTTTTCTTCTGTTAGTTGTGTCATTATATACCTTTCTTTTGTTGTTTTCCTTTTTATGTATTGTAATATGTAATGCCCAGAAATTGTACATTGTTTCAGTTGAATAAATAATGACGTATTTACAACAAAATTCATCACATACTCTTGTTCCTAAACTTTTTGCCGGTAGTATATATATATATATATATATATATATATATATATATTCCTGAGTCCTCCTTTCCTCGCACTCATCATAAGCTCTTCAAGTTATTTAGTTCTCTAACACGAGACTCATGTAACAGTTCAGTGACGATATATTACATCATAAATTTGCTTAAAATATTACATTTCCTATATTCAGTTGCTACTAAATAACTACGAGTACCTAAAATCTACTTTAATTATGAAAACTCTATTTTCTATTACTGTTTTACTTGTGTAATTCTGAGCGAAAGTACATTATTCGTAAACGTTAACTATCATGTTCTCACAAGGGACATGAACTTGTCATCCGGACATGGGAATGAAACCCAGTCCATTCAATCAACATAACAGAGGGGTCCAAAGTTGATGGGAGGGATTTCTGGAGGAAATTTTCCCAATATTCTCTCACTTTTCCCTGTTCAAGTACGGTAAGGACTCCAATACATAGCACCTCTGGAAAGCTTGTTTCATGCTGAACAGAATGAACTATAAACTTTCCAATGAACAGTACTGACGCAATAGCTATTTCACTACGAGTCTACGATTTTATTTCTACTAACAGCCCCATGAGCAATTATCCGCCGCACATCGTCGGGCAGATCGCTACTATGACGGTATATAAGCGGATTTCGGGCGGGAACGAGGCGGGACATCGAGTCTGTCGAGTAACTGCAAACACTGGCGGACCGATGACTGTTATGTCGGGGTACCCGCGAACGCGGTACTGCGACGGATGTAGTCTTCGTACCATACGCTGATCGTGGCGGTTGTCCCTGCTTACGGTCGTGTGGTGGGAACGGATCGGCTTTGCATTACCCACAATTCTCCCCTCTTCGCGTCGTAAACGTCATTTGCTCTGGTTTTCATATGAACAGAAGAGAACTCGGTAAAGTCTGATGACCTAGGATATAAGAGCAACAGGTGACAGCACTGTACTCGTGTAACTATTGTCAGACAGTTCGCCGGCTTACAAAACTATTTTCGTGACCGGTTACAGCATAACATGTTACGTTATCTGTTACTTGGCAAAATGTCAAATATACTGCCTAAAACTTTGCTTACTGCAAACCATCAACTTCAAAATTACAATTCTCACTGACAACTACGAGATACTTCAGATATGCTTGGAAGGTATTGCCTTCTACAGCCCACCTATCCCCGGGTGAAATAGAATTCTTGAAGAAGAAGAAGAAGAAAAAAAAGGAGTTAAATCTTTGTATTTTAGCCATGTATTGGTATAAAGGTTCCAGCGCTTAAGTGCCAATACGTTGTTGCCAAAATTGAGAGTAGATTATTAAAAGCGGCATGAAGAAAAATTTTTGGGGGCAATCCGCCGTGGTTTACGGTAGATCCGATTACGTCTTGCACATGGGGAAATACGTGAGGGGATTTCAGCGGCTGGGTATCGGCTAAAAGCGGGGGGGCAGCGAGATTATGGCGCATACCCCGCCGGCGGGACGAAGGCGTAATTAGTGTAATCGAGCAGATGCCCCGGCGGCGGCGTCCGCCAGCGGCCCGCCATTCACACGTCGATCGGCCTACGGCGGCCCGCTGGCGGAATGCTTATGGGGAGAAAATGGGACCCAGGGACTTACTCAGTTGACCATGGCACCCAAATTTTTGTGCATGAACATAATCTGTTATGTTTATCGAATGAACTAGGTTTGATTCCTATGTCCGGATGACAGATTCATGTCCCTTCCTTGTGAGAACATGATAGTTAACGTTTACTAATAACGTACTTTCGCACAGAATTGCACAAGTAAAACAGTAATATAAAATTGAGTTTTCTTAGAGTAGACTTTAGGTAGTTATTTAGTAGGAACTGAATATAGGAAATATACAATTTTAAGCAAATTTATTATATATATATATGCATTATAACAAGGTCTTCTAAAAGATCCTTCCAATTTTCAGAACTAAGGGGCCATACCCCCACTAGGAAAATATGCTAGATACGCCAATGGTGTCAATGTCAAAAGATTACTCCAATGTTGTATACACTTCAAATAATCACGTCCTAAGCGCTATAAGATTACACGAATGTAATAAGGAAAAACTATTACATTCCTAGAATTAAAGGGCAATTTAATATTCCGAGAACTTTTAAGTCAAAAAGTAGCTTATTACAGTTTACAAGAACTCATTCAGCAGTGTAACCAGAACAAGGAAATTTTCTTTACATTTACTAAAACTTAGCTTAATTGTTAACGGCATATCCTGTCTGAATGTCCCAAACTACAGCACTTTCATTTGGATTTACTTGTTTGAAATTGACACATCAAGCAAACTAGAACACGTACTACGTCATTAACAGTGAAAGGGAAAGACAAAACTCGCATATTCACTACAATCTTGCCTATATGCTAGCGTTTAAACAATTTATATTTTCCCCCCACTATCTTTCACGTCTTCCGCTAGTTTTACATTATTGTTTACTTACTTACTACCCTCAAACAGAGCAGGAAACTTGAAGTCGCCACTAATGACCGAATATTTGTTTGGCCAGTGCATTTGACCCTTTACTTGCATGGTGGCTCAGTGATAGAGCGTTTATCTCTGATGATTGGGATTCCTGGTTCGATTCCGGCCAAATACATTTATGGTGGTGGACAACATCGTATCCATGGGTTTTCCCGGGGTACTCCCCTTCCTCCCATTCACAATAGAATAGGGTATCGAAAACCTTCTGATGGCAGCATTCAGTGTGACTTCACCAGTGGTACGCAACTATTCGACGGAACGCGTTCCCTGGATTCATTCATTCTAAAGGTAGGAAACAATACAACGTGCATTCAGGCTCGGACTGGCCAGGAATCCCAGGCAGTGGCCCTCTCTAAATATTATATGTACATTTATATATAAAATAATGAATATTGGATAACATGGAAAATAAGATAAAACATGTCTGCCGTGTTGGAGCATAGTTACTCGTTGCAGTTTGTTCCGTTTCCAGAGTTCAGTGGCCCCTAGCATTGAATGTAGTCTCGGGGTCCCATTATTGGAATGAAACGATCAGTATTATAAAGTCCTATTTGGGACCCTTTGTTTGTGGCCTAGTAAGAATATAATTCGACAATATAAAGAACGGACCCCTGCATCATATTATCTAAATGTGCATTGAGCCCCTACAAATCCCGAAATGAGACAGACTTTTATAAAGTCCTGCTGGGACCCTCTGTTAGTCGTTTGACAAGTTATTGCAACACTATAAAGAAACAGAACAAGTCCTCACCCTGAGGTCCCATTAAAAAAAAAAAAAAAAAAAAAAAAAAAAAAAAAAAAAAAACTGGAGCTACTCGTTGGTGAAGTAAATACAGAGCTTTAAATGAGATCATTGATACCCACATTTATCAAGGGAAGAGCAAGATGCAACAGGCTTCCAAAGAAATCTATTTCTGACTCTTTCAGTATTCTTGAACGACGTTACAACCAGTAGGCAGGAAGTTCGATGCAAAAACGAAGTTTCAAGCCCAGACCTTGTTGCATAAATGGCATGAATTCCAAACCATTGTGACGAGTGCTGTATAACAGTTTTGTAACATTCGCGTTAACAACCCCAGTCTCAAAATATTTACAATCGCAAGCTCTGAAATACAATACTGCTTGGAATTTAATAGCAAAATTACGTGAACAGCAACGCGGGAAATTTCAACACCAGGATGAAGAAGTTGCAAAAGTATATGACAAAGCGAAATACTTTTGCAAAGTAATATGTTTCATACACTTTAATACTCATAATAAACTACACGCCTGGGTGTTTATAACAGCTTTTGGTTTCCTCTAGAGACACAAACTATAAATAAAATTTGGTACACATATACGTTAGCAAACATAAGACAACATTTTAAAATGTTTCAACATATAATTGAAGGCTTTTGTGTGTCCACTGACAACATTCGTGAAGCAGCCACTTTATCTTCGTGTTATAACTATTCATAATACTCGATCTGTGAGCATTGATTCTAATTTCAGGTTATATTGATGTTGTTTCAGTTAGCATTTTATCATACCCCATTGGAAATAGCGCATCATTACAACAGGCAGTTAGTTATATATATATATAAAAAAGAAACTTAGTATACTCTGTGAGGCTCCTGCCGGGACCCTATACGCCCCAGTCCGAGACTGCGTGCATTCATTCTTTTGAGAAACAAAGCAGAAACTTTCGAACAAGAATAAACATGTAAATCCGAGGAAGAAAACTGTCAATTGTCAAAAAATGACCGCCCAGCACTTTCTTTCGTATTGCTTTGTATTTGACAGTGAAATTAAATTTGTTTTGTTCGCTGCAGTTTAGCATCTCCTTTCAGCACCGAGCCTATTTCAAACGTGGACCTACGGTTTAAGGTGAATCAGAACCACCGTAATGCGTTCCAATCAATCCAATCTAAAATCATGTGCAAAGGCGTGCGCTAGCCACTAGGCCAGCGAAGAGAGACTGAGTTACTATTAAAATTTCAGGCAGGAGAGATGTGGATGTTTAATTTCCAAAAGCAAGCAATCAAACGAAATAACACAACGTCATTCTATGGCCTTGCTATCATAAACATTACAAAACAAAATACATAATTGAGCAAGCAGAAGCTCATAATACACAAATACCGCTAATACTACCAAAATTCGACACCTTAAGGAACACAAATAAATTAAACTTTAAAAAAATATTTTGTTTAGTTTGATTGGAGTTTAGAGTCCCTTTGAGCAGCGAGGCTACACGAGCCATGAACCTGGAATTTAACGTGGGATCCGAACCATATGAGCTCTCACAGGAGATCGAACCCGGGTCTCCCGCGCCAAACGTAATTCATAGGCACAAAGGAGCTTCTATTGTTCTGTATCCAAATTTCAGCGAGAAGAAGCAATTGCACATGTGAATCTTCGAAAATTGTTTAAACTGTAACATTATTATCTTTACTTAAAAACTGGATGCAAAATACCCTCGGAAATGTAGGAAATTCGTTACATCGTCAAATGTGGGAGTAGACACTGGAAGAAAAATACTACCAAGGTTGCCTTTTGATAAATCAATATAAAAGGAAGAAAAAAATCTCTTCAAATATTTAAAAGTTATCGTGGAAAACATTTTCAGACACGTGTACATCAATGGTATCACGTTACTGTGTAAACACAAACCATCTCAACGAAACGTTAAACAAAATACACCTACTTGAAGGCTACGAAATTAGGAAAGCTTATTCATCCACGTAAGTATTGATGAGTGCAGTAGAAGAATAATTCAAACAAAGACAAAACATGGAAAATTTATTTTATTTAAACACGTGCCGTCACGAATGCATCTAATCCATCACTGGTCTAATGGACAGCGCGTGTGCTTTGTGCAGGAGGTTCAGAGATCGATTCCCGGTAGAACAACACCGAACAGTATTGTAGTTCAAATTTTACTATAAATTGTAGATCTCGTCCTATAGAGACTGGCTGCTGAACGTGAATACAAATAAATCCAATAATGAACGCCTTTACACTTATTTACATATTTCACTCGTGCTATAAAATAGAGATGTTCATCGACATAGCAAGTGAGATGGTTTTTATTATCTAATTCAAATTAAAAGCACAACTAAAAACAAGCTTCCTAACCGTGTAACTGACCCTTCATTGAGTTAAAAAAAAAAAAAAAAAAAGCCCTACGGTTATGGCGGTTAGGCTAAATGAGACTGTAATGATGAGAATGAATGAAACAGTGGAATGAAGAAAGCAAGAGAAGCCCTAAGAAACCCACGCACACAGTCTTTGTGTCCAAAGTTCACAAAGTTCATTGATTTGAGAAAATCTTCATTATAAGTACGCGCTGCGTATATCCAAATTTAACAGCGTGTTCCAAGTATTTTCCATTAATCCTTGATCTAAATAACAATTAGGGAAGTCCCTCTTCCGAAAACTAAATCTAAATTCCAAATTTGATGACCCATAACACGAGGACCAAAAGATTTGCACAGAAAAATATTTAAACGCTTACTAAGCAAGTCACAATCTACCTCCATGCCGAGATCAGTCGAGATCGGATGAGCCTGAAGATCCAATGAGTTCCGGCACTACCTTAAAATAATACACTTAACGATGTTTTTATCATTAAGCATTTTACTTCGAGGAAGCTCAGGAAATTACTCAATGCACTATGTATATAGCTACTGTTTTTCTGATTTTTTTTTTAAAAAAAAGAAAAATTAAATGAAGGTCGAAAATGCATATTTGTATATCATCTATATCGATGCATTAATTCTAAACACGCCGAGATATTTTCAGGTTTAACACTGTAGTTGAACCTAAGGCAGCTCAGTAGTAGGACGTTCATGTCAAAAAAAAAAAAAAAAAAAAAAAAAAAAAAAAAAAAAAAAAAAAAAAAAAAAGGAACAAGAGTTCGAATCCACTTTGCACTATTGATAATTGACCTTCCTATTTTATCTACAATGTTTTATTCTTGAGTTTTAATATTATTAATATGCTTGATTGAATCACTGAACTTAAAGTCATATTCATAAAATAACGACAGGGTTAACAATTAGAAATGAACCTGATGGCAGAACTTTCTTTGTCCTTCTGCGATGAGCTTTTGTAAGTCAAAAATTTTCTGCAGGAATTCTGCAGAAGAAACACTTGTGATTATTAAAAATACGCTTTACACGAGGTAAAAAACAGTTCAAACTATATTTATGCGAGTTGTCCGTGCATTTAAAACATCTATATATAGCAGGCATGTTTTTACACTTTTCTGTTGGCTATATTTTTTTTTTTTCCTCGGGTAATTTTTCTGCACAGGCGTGGCCAATTTTCTGCGATCACATCGCGGCATGTTCTGCTATGGGGGAAATGAATAGTTCAAAAAGATACTGTGCATTTAGTTATTAGCTGTCGTAGCGCCTTTTCGAACTGTACCTCTATTACTATTTAATATGTTGTGCTGTCCACCGAAGCTAAGGTTTAGATGCAAATTATTCACAGTAAAATTTGAAATGAAATGAAATCTTTCAGTTTAATGTCTGAGGATTATGCCTTTATGGTTAAGGAAGACAAATGATGGAATGAGAATGTGGGAGGAAACTGTAGTACCCGAGAAAATTCAGACACGATGCTGTTCACCACAAACTTGGGCAGGGATCGAACCAGGAACCCCAAGCAACAGAGGTAAGCGCTCTACCACTGAGTCACCGTACTCCCAAAGTAAAATCTGTAAAACCAGCTAAGCAGCAATTGGCTATGTGGTTAATTTGACTGTCATCCCGAACTAACACTTGATACGATCCCTCAACAAGTGTAAACCTATTTACTATAGTGTAGTGTAATAATACAATTTCACTGCACTAACTATAAACATGACAAATTTTAATATGTAAGCAGTGAAAAGAAATTGCAGTAAAAACAACATAAGAGATAATTATGTACTAACATATTTACTGCTGAAATTTAGAAATTATAGCTGCGAATGAACTTTTAAGAATATGACACTTCGAACTTCTATCCGTCCACTATTCTTATTCCAGAGCTAACTATTCCAATCTCCCTATTTCTTATACAGTAATCCACAAAAATACAACACTACTGCACATTGGAAATACATCGACTTTAGTGTGACCAATTGTTATACAATTGCTATTCTTTGTTTTTCCTTCCTACAGCAACTAGCACAGTTAAAGGGTGACATCAAGTCTGTGCCCGATATACGAGCTCACGCTTGGAGGGAACAATTTATAGGCTTTTTTTTTTTTTTCCTACCACAATCCACGATCGATATCTTTCCGGTGCTCACGAAGTCTTATAACTGCGACAATACTGACAGTTCTCCCCGGGATTAGAAAACCATTTGGTGAGTTACTTCGAAATTTCCCTATTGAACTATATTTAACAACACACATAGAATGTTGCCGGCACTCATGACGACAGCATCCCATAGTTTAAAAAAATGGCAGGACTTTGTCCCTATTCTTAAGCACTCAGGTGTATCGGTAAAGTATCTCATGCCTTATGCCTTCTGATTCACTTCCTATATCAAACACTGGAGCAACCCTAAGTAGGCTATCATCGTTGCTTCGTTATAACATTGTTGATGCCAAAATGAAGTCATTTTCTTGGGAGGGGAGTAAAATGTAGGAGTACACAGAAATTTTCAACGGAATGAAAAAAAACCTTCTAAATTAAATACATACAAGTTTCTTTTCGTAAATACTTTCTGGAAAATTCGTTTTATATAGAAATATCTGCAACTCAGAATAGCCTATTGAAGGCATGCAGATACGAAGGTGGCGAAATTGTTAACTTCCGCAATTTTTTTTTTTTTTTTATAATGGTCAACTTTTATCATTTTTTTTAAATTTATTAAATCGATTCTGGTGGTTCCTTACCCACACAATAAAAGTGGGAAACTAATGCAATTATAACATTAGACTGAATTAACAGTGAAAAGACTAGTACTACTTGTAGAATCGACTATAAACTCCTAAAGAAACTCATTTCAGAGATTGGTAACTTCATGGCTATAACTCCGTAACTAATAGATTCTCAGTAATGCCCATTATTAAATATTAGTGCTGAGCTCTTTAGTATCAAGTGAGGAAAAAAACTGCATTTAACAATAACTCGGAACCAAGCCTTGTACCGCTTCAAGACATATTCACACGTGTCTACAAAAAGAACCACCTATGGGGAAAACCAGAATGTCCTTGTTTCACTGCAAGAACAACTCCTACACCACTGATGAAGATTCTCACAAGCATTAAAAAGAAGTGAAGGCCTACGGATACAATGGAATGTCAATGCAACACATATTCTCAGCTTATCGGATGAATCAGCATTAATCCTGCAAGAGAAAGTGAAGTATCAGATAAATGAAAGTTCACCGAACACGGCACTACGTCATCAAGCGCAAGCTATCATATTGAAAGTTAGCTATCAATGCCACGCACGTAAGTACAACGACCTCTTATTAGCATAACACGTTTATTTTCCGCGTACACATGAAACAATTCAGAAAAAAAAAAAAAAGTTATAGGCCTATTCAGCACTTGCATATTTCAATATGCAGTAATATATTCTATGATAGGTGATAAAAGATGAGCCACGCCCTATTAATACAATGACAAGGAACCAATTTTCTAACCTCCGGAAAAATGAAATCTAAGTTTTACGTCCTCACAGTTATGCCGGTGATGAGAGATGAGTGAACTGGTTGAATAAAGAAAGTGGAAGGAAACGGGAGAACTCCGAGAAAACCCACAAGCACGGTGTTTGTCCACCACAAAGTCCACACGGCGCGAGCTGGGATCGAACCAGGAACCCCAAGCACCGGAGATGAGCGATCTACCAATGAGCCACCGCGCACCCTTCTAGCCTCTGGATATAGACGTGAAAATACTTGAGGAAAACTATGTGAAAAATTTCAAATAACATACTATAACTCAAAATCTATCGTCAGCTTTACTTACAATATAGAACGGAGTGTACCCAAGAAGAACATTGGATCATATCTAGTGCCAACCATATTATCCTGACGTAAGTAACGAAAATCCTGGAAAAACTCAATTTTCCCGACTTCATAACATTGAAAGCTTCAAAGTACAAACCAGGGGTAATGGCCACCGAAAAACTGCATCGGACAAATAAGTCGGGTCTTTCAACTATTTAGTGAAGCACCTGCCAACATCTGATGTATTTCTTTAAAAATAAGAATACCAAGAAGTGTGGGACGTTTGTTTATTTTGTGATTCACGTCCCTTTTTAACCAAAACTATGAGACATGGATCTACACCGTGACACTAGTGCAAACCACACGATCATTCACCGGTAATCGAACTCGTGTCTCACATATTGCCCATACAGCCACATTTAAAAAGGAAATTTAATTCAGTAAGGGTCAATTCGTTCTGTCTACGACATAAGCTTATATCATGTTAGCTAATCAACAAGACAGGCAACCTGAGTAGCAGCAACACACGAGATTCTTTACGCGACTACATTAGTACATTGATCTTCCGATATCTACCACGCGGCAATTTAACTTAATCCTAACCTAATACAGTGAACCGAACTGCAGATAATACTGACGCCTTCTTCCGTATGTTTCCATGGTATTAAATTCAAACATGGCTAATCAAATTTCTTGGTTCCAGGAAAATGAAACGGTACTATCAGGTATTATCAATATTTAAATTTATCCTTGCTGTAGATTTTACCAGAATGAAGTGACGAAATTAATTAACGGAAACAACACGGAAGTTGTGGGAGATTAATTGGTGTTAGTTTTAGCAGGAAAGGATGTACTACAGACAGCTCTTAAGCTCTCATTCTCACAGTCTTGAATTTTGAAAATTAGAGCCAATAAAGAATCAGAAATGTAGACAGTGTCTACAAAGCGATATTATATGAACTAATGATTGTTTTCACGGCCTTTCGAATAGTGTAGACATCTGGGAGCCTAAAAATTACGACGTCATAAACTATGCACCCAAATTTTTGTTTAAGTTTGATGTCTCACGATTATGCACGGATGGTAAGGGAGACGGTGGTGATGTAATACGAGGAAACGCAAGAATGCCGAGAAAACCCACACATACAATGTGTGTCCACCACAAAGTCCACTTGGTGCGGGCTGGGATCGAACCAGGACACCACCAGAGATGAGCTTTCTACCAAAAGCCACAGCACCGTATTCTGGTCTGAAAATCTAGCGACGGTTATTAATGTATTTAACAGAATTATGCAAATACTTCCAGGATCGCTTTCTACGTTTTTTAATGTTCTTCATTGTATACGTCATTCACTGACACCTGAATAAATGGGGTAAGCTTAGTGAAGAGCAGCACTGAAGTTGGATCCCAATTACTACCCAGGTTCGTGCCCTCTAACTAAGCGACCGGGAAATGAACAAAGGATCACGCACACAGAAACCACTTGACCATCAACGTGTATGAAGTTATGGAAGGAAACAGCAATTTCAACTTACTTTATTGGTTCTGTAACATCTTCAACCGAAAGTTCCGAAATATTTTCAAGACTTGAATGTTCAAATTATATAATAGATTTCAACCCTACAAACGACTCTCTACCACCAATTACACTCATGTTAACTGTAATCGTGGTGTAACGATATTGTCTAACAAAAATATTAGATTAACTGGCTAATGCCTCAGTGAAATAATGGGAATCACTAAAAAGCTAAACGAATTTCAATTCTCAGTCGGCTTAACCTAATCTGAAACTACACACCTTTACTATAAGATCTCGTTCAGAAGACTGATCGCAACCCAACTACAACTTTTCATGACGACCTAGAGAGAGAGCGAGCGAGCGAGAGAGAGAGAGGGGGGTCTCCTCACAAATTATTCAAAATAACACAAAGTATGTTTGGCTTTCGAATTCAAAGAAATATCATTAATTTCAGTACTCATTTCAGGGTAATAGTAGATATAAGTGGTTTCAGATTATTGACATAAGTCAGATAACAGATACTTATAATAAACAAGCTGTGGGGAAAGGAAGATTGGAGAGGAACTTGCACATATTGATTTCAATAAATCAAGGAAACTACTCATAGGTGAAAAGTAAGATACTGACAAGTCTAGTAGATCATTTGGACCCCGTCCTATTTATCTAGTCTTTTTTCTTTACCGATAATACGTTCTCGAGACATTTCTTATCTAGATAGTGAACTTGATTATATATATATAAACCTAAGAGGTCAAGGTGAAATCCTGAAGACTAGAAACAGTTCGAAATATTGTGATGAGTTGGATCATATACTTGAAGACATCCCCTTTTTCTGAATCTTCTTCCATTTATGATTACATTTTTTTTTTCCTTTTCATTAGATGACATACCACTGCAATCATCTTAGATTTATCTACCTACTTGTTCTCACATCCCTCACACTCTTCTCGTTTTCCCAACATTCTGCACACAATCCTCATTTCCATGACAATCTGTCCTCCTGAGCTTTCTTTATAGACCATGTTATTGGTCTGTATCATTTCTGACCTAACCACTGTTTTGTAAATCATTCCTTCTTTCTTTACCGTGATTCTGCTGCCACATAGTCATCACATACTTCCTTCCAATGCCGCCATCCCTGTTGGATTCTGGCAACCGATGAGCCTAAATATTTAATACTTTTCACTTCATTCAATCGTTCTTCTCGTAGCCTGAGTTCCCCATTTCCTTCTCCGCTTTACTTGAAATATTCCTGTCCCCCCTCTCCCGCTAGTCTAGTGGCTAACGTGGGCGTCTCGATTCCCGGTGAGAGAACGAAAATTTAGGTTCACAATAATCCACTCTCATTAACGACCAGTTTTCTTTAAAATAAAGAGCATAACAGTGGAACGTTAAATTTTTTTTAAAAAATATATTTTTTCGAGATATTCAGTTTCATTTTTATTAACATTTAGACCTCTACATTTCAGACTTCCTCCAACTCTCTACTTTCTTTCCAATTCCTTCCCTATTTGTATTGCACAGCACAATAGCGTTTGGCAAACATCATACAACAGGGGCCTTTATTTCGGTGTGATACAACCCTATAAAGGGATTTAGCGTGTTAATCCCACACTACTTGAATTCTAGTTCCTGCATAGAGATCATGAATTATTCTTACGCAATCCTCTGGCACTCCTTTCTTCCTCAGAGGTGAACTTTGTTGTGTACAAACACCATATGCGTGGGTTTCCTAATACTTTGTTCATTCCACATTATATTCATATTTTCCCCTGTCGATACATTTTGTACAAACTGCACCGTTGTCTATCTACTAATTTAAAAGTTACAACTGTGTTTCACACTAAATGGTCGACCCAGGATATATATAGGATGAACCACTTAAACTGACCCCTCATTGTTTTTCTAAATTAATTGAAAGAAATAATCCAAATTTTGTACCAAGCAAACATCGAAGGAGTGGAAACGTTTGACATACTTAACAACATCACTACGGTAAGTTATTACAAATTTTAAATTTACATGCAAAATGAAACATTAAAATACTACACTTTCTATTCTGTGTTGCCAACTACAGGATGTTATAGTATCATAAATATCCAAATATCGGAGGGCTCTACAACAGCAATAAAGCAACTGAGAGCAACGAGGCGGGGCACATCTAAAGTAATTTGGTGTCGGATACTATGACCACGATACGACACATTTCGAATAAGTAATTCGGCTTTCACTTTCGAAAAGCTTTTGCGGTTTCGGTTTTGAAAACCGCAAATGTCACAAAAATTTGACAGCACCAGTACTGATATATCGGTATCGGCAAATAGACACCGATATTTACCGATACATTTTCCGAATTATTTTCAATTTGCTTAATATTAACAGTGTCACTTATATTTAATCGATTGCTATTTATCATTTGTGCAATCGATTTCTTTATGCATGTGTATGTATTGATTATTTGGCGTGAGCACGTATTGGTTATTTGTCTTCCTGTGGAGTTAAGAAAGCTACATGAATTGCGTTTTAATTGCCACGGAAATGGCCCAAAAATTAACCTTTTGGAGCGCAATAATTCCAGCGTACTTTCATTTCTTCTTACAACGGTTCGATATGTTACTCAGGCGCTTTGAAATTAATTGAGAGAACATTTCGCAAAAAAAAAAAAAAAAAAAAAAAAAAAAAAAAAAAAAAAAAAAAAAAGTTCACAAGTTATTCTTTAATTGCACAAAAATCGACAGTTCCTAAAATGTCTTTTCTTCTTTCTAATACTAAGGAATATTGATTATAAAAAGATTAATAAGAATCAACTTCTACCTTTTTGTTTT
This sequence comes from Thermobia domestica, assembly GCF_964235325.1. Taxonomy (NCBI): domain Eukaryota; kingdom Metazoa; phylum Arthropoda; class Insecta; order Zygentoma; family Lepismatidae; genus Thermobia; species Thermobia domestica. The sequence continues at coordinate 129,966,542 of NC_137466.1, read as the reverse complement.
GCCTACAGCATTTGTGATATTCCGCAGTTACAAATTGGTGGTGAAAGAAAAACAAATTCTCCTTTTTCACTAGCAGACACAAGAATGCCCTTTTCGCAGACGCAGCAAAGCCCCTTTCGTTGGCTTTTTTCATTGAACAGAAAACAACAAAGAAACAGTTGAGAATACTCGAAAGGCACTGCCAGAAAGAACTGAAAAAGAATTTTTTTTTCGAAACTTATATGAAATCTTATATTAAATGTATTTGATTAAAGTCAATAGATAATACAATTACATATTTGGAATCTGCGTATTAGGGGATCTGTTGAATTAGCCATATTGAGCTGTCACTCTTTATTAGTGATGTCAATTTAGCCTATCTTTGACTAAATCTAGCCTATTTGGAGAGGCATTTAGCCATAGAAATTTACGAAATGCTTATAGTCTCAAATAAAGCTTATTTTACGAAACTCTCTTTCCTTTTTTATTAGCCGTTAAATTAATTGTAAAAATTCTTTCTTTCTTCATGGTTACATATAGATCACAACAGGTATATTACCTAATGATAGTGACCTAGTCAGTTTGTATATAGTTAGAGCATGCATGAATTCACTTACATAATTACAGATACACATTTATAGATATGGCCATTTTAATTAATGAATCTTCAATAAGATTGTACAACAGTTCTTAGAGAACGGTCATTTATAGTAAATATGTCAAGTTCAGGATTACTTTCAGCATAGGAGTTAAAAATATAACACATTCTCCTAACAGGTGACATGTATAGCGTATTTGTTCTAGCAGTAGGTAAATGAAAAGTATTATTTCTAGGGCGCGTGCGTTTACCTGGAACATGTAATTCTAACTGGGATAGTAAATACTCAGAGTCTATATTATTTTGCAATAATTTCATTAAGAAAATCAAAAGTTGGGTGGTACGTCTATCTTCGAGAGATGAGATCGTGCTTACGAAGGAGGTCGGTATATTTTTCGAAATTTCGATATAGTCCGGTTTCCTTATAAGTTAAGTACCTCACAAAACGAGATTGAATCGCTTCAAGACGTGCTTTGTTTTTCTGACTGTTGGGATGCCATATGATTGAAGAGTAATCAAGTTTGGATCTAACGTAACTATTGAACAGGGTTCTAAGAACATTAGTATTTGAAAAGTCAAAGCCAAGTCTGATTACGAAGCCGAGGTTTCTGTAGGCTTCACTAACAATGCGATTGATATGATTATTGACTTTGTACAGGAGTGTTGTATTTACTGTAATTAAATTTTAGATTATTAGTTTTCTTAGTGAATGTAATAACGTTACATTTTTTAATGTTAATCTTAAGTTTGTTTTATATACACCCAGTATGTAGTGCGCTTAGATCTTCCTGTAGTGCCAGAGCATCGGAGAGCTGGGAAATTCTTCGATAGTTTTAAATCATCAGCAAATAATAATTTAGTACAATTTGGTAGCACATTTATAAAAATTAAGAATAATAATGGACCAAGGTTTGAGCCCTGAGGGATCCCTGACGTTACAATGAAACTTGGAGTTGTTATATTTTTATAATTTATATGTTGTCTGCGATGAAAGAGGTATGACATTAGGAACTGTTTAGTTTTGAGAGTGAAATTGAATGAAATAAGCTCGTTCAATAAAATATCATGATCCAGTGTATGAAAAGCTTTGCTGACATCCATATATATTGCATCAACTTTATTTCTACTTGCAATGAAGTGTAGTCAATTTGTTCCGCAATGAAGTGTATGAATTCAACGAGATTAGTTGATGAAGATCTCTTCGGCAGAAAACCATGCCGATATGAAGATATTAAAGGATGAATATGGTTAAAAATTCTTTGATAAACGATAGATATTTTAGCTGGGGCAGATAATAAGGCAATGGGTCGATAATTTTGAACGTCATGGTTGTCGCAGTTGCTTTTTGGTATTGGTAAAATACTCGAAATTTTCCACTTAGATGGGAACAGGGATGACGATAGCGATTTATTAAATATAGCTAGTAGTGGATATTTTAGGATTTCCGCGCATCCTTTTATTACATATGGAGGTACATCGTCCGGGCCAGGGGAGCTTCTAGGCTTGAGATTTTTAATTGCATTTTCCACTTCGGTCAGATGTATGGGGTGAAAATTTAGGTTGTCAATTATTTGAGAAGTTTCAAGATTTGAAGTATTTTGTATGTATAGGTGATGAGTTGCTGGCGATTTTTTGAAAGTGCTGTTTAAAAGCATTTGCAATTTCTAAGTTATCTTTTAAAATATTGTTTTCAAATCGAAGTGTGTTATGATCTGATTTTCTAGTTTTGTTTTTTACATACGATCAGAAAGCTTTTGGATTTTCTAGTATATTTTGCTCACAGTCGTATACATAGTTTTTATAAGCTTCGTTGATTTCCCTATTAAGGCAAGCTCTAATACTACAAAACTTTTCAAAATCAAGTATTATTTTTTTAAAAATTAGTCTATTTGTCATTCTAAATCATCATATTAATTGATTTCTCTAGACAGAGGGTATTTTACTACGCAACAAACATTTTTTTTTTCATTCTTCTTCTCCCTTCCCACCCACAGAATTACAACTATTTAATAATATTTATCGACTCAAAATTTCAATGTCGCTCCCGTAATGGCCCCATTATTTGCTACCTTTAATTATTTTACTTTTCACATTTCATTACAAGACTGAAAGTTTTCTAATACAAATTTAGTAAGCTGTTCATTTCTTCAAGCTACAAAGATTGTTTTTGTTTATTAAGGAAAGAAATAGGATATCTAATTAGCTTCAAAACTCTCAATGCAATCACAATAATTCATGTGGATGTACGGAGAAATAAGAAGCGTTTATAAGAACTATGACCTGCCGAAAGAAGTACTGCTGAAAATTCGGACAATAGCAGGCTACATAAACACAACCAATCAACAATCCAACGATGGTGCATCCAGTTCCAGCGCCTCGGCTAGCTGCGATGTCATCGATGATGATTTATTTCAATTAAACTGATAATACGGCTGTTGATATTCACAAATCATATGACTTGATTGTTTTTATTGTAATTCAGTCATGCATGTTGCTTGTTAGTCTTCTGCGGATAAAATTCAACATTTTATACGTTACTATAACTCACTTATAATCCTACACACAAAAACGGGGGTTTAAAATCTACAACGTGGGTTATAGGTTAGCAGTTCAAAGTCTAGAAATTTTTTTGCATTAAAAAGCTTAATTCTGAAGACCTATTTACCTCAGAAGTTGTTGGAAACACTGCTTTTTATCACCGTATATATATTGAAAATGAAGATATAACCAGCGGAAACCGGTTACTATTTGTTAACAAAATATTCACCATCCTCTTAGGTATTGTGGACACCAATATCATTTCTCTATGACTTACGGTTCCCAAGATATGGCTTCTTAAATCTCCCAAAATCTTTGGCCAATATCTTGGGAAATGGAAGTCATAGAGATATGATATTGGTGTTCATCAATACCTACGAGAACGCTGAACATTTTGGTACCAAATAGTGACCGGTGGCCACTGGCCAAATCACACAATTTTCCAGACAGAATTTTAAGATGTTGATGAGCAGATAATCAAATCTCTTCCTAGATCTTCATTGTTTAAGATTAAATTTAGGGGAAATATATTTTTGGTGTGGAACCTAAGATAAGTTCTGCTTTATGTCTTTATATGTCAAAATTGGCCTTATATCTAATATACCTTATGATAACGTTGTTCTTTTCATTATTCTGAAAATTCCTGATAATATATAAGAAATGTCGAAAGGTATCAATATCAGCTTTTTGAGTATCTGGTATCTGTGAAAAAGTGGTATCGGTACATCCCTAGTCTTATCTGGAACCTCCTCATTAATACTTAATAAGAAGTGACTTAGTAAACATGTCCCAAACTATTATAAAATGTTTCTTCACAGAGTAAATTCATGAAATCTATCTGTTAACTGTACTAGGTTAATCTTGAAAAATGGAATGAATATATATATATATATATACATATACATATATATATATATATATATATATATATATATATATATATATATATATATACGGTTGGCTGGTTTAAACCAGTTGGCTCGTTTAAAAAAAAAACTGGTTTCAGCCCCTCCTCCAAAAAATGAACGAAAAAAGGCAAAACAAACTTATTTCTGATTATAAGTAATATAAATACATAGAGCAGATTATTTAAACAAGCAAGTAAACAAAACAAAATAGTTTTTGGACTTTTTCGAAGAAAGAAAAAAAAAATGTTTTTTGCCAAAGAACACTTTCACAATTATTTATACCGTTATGGTAGAACCCGACACGAATTCGGAGGTTCAGAACTCACTCCTGACGCAAGTAGTCCCTGGTTTGATTCTAGTGCACGCGAGTTTGTCGAGGACAACTTCAATATCTGTGGGTTCTCTCATTTACTCCCAATTTTATTTAATCAACTCTTCTATAATCATCCACTTTCGATGATCATCAGTCGTTTTAGTCTAAAAGGCATAATCGTGGAAAACTACAGATTTAACTTAATTTTCGGAGTAATTATATTGACGTATTAGAATATACCATTAATCATACACACCTTTTTCTGTTCAGGAGACCGAGTCTTATTGGAAGATCTATTCTATATAAGATAGTGTGGATTATGCTTAGCAGAAGGGGTCCACAAGCACGTAAAAACATAAAATTTACAGGAGAAATGGATGATGCTTAGACCTAACATAACGTAACCAAATTTAATCTTAACTAAACTAACGTAATATTAGTAGAAATAAGCGAAATTCTATCATTCTTTTGGAAAATTAAGCTGGACCCCTATACTAACATAATGTAACAAACCTAACCTAATGTGAACAAATTTTCGATATCGGGACATACTTTAGAATTGCTAAACCCTCTCTGCTAAACAGTAGCCGATAATATTGCGTAATTTTTGTTGCGCCCATCATCCGGAGAGGTTCATGTCTCGGTGTGGTTTAGGGCCCCCGCAAAATTATATCGTTTTTAATGTCTAACCCCCCTTCAACATAAAGCTAAAAGGCAAGTCTATTATTAAAGGCAAGATCCCAACCAGTACTAGGGATTGTTTCTCTTACGGGAATCAAACCCAGGATACGCATACAGAAATCAGATATGTTGGCTACTTGGCCACGAGGAGGACTTCAGTACTGCACAAGAACTGGTCAAAAAATCAATTAAACAAGGCTCGTTAACAGTGGTATGTAATTACTGACCGCAATGTAAGCACACCCAATCCATCTCTACCAGCAACATTAATGTATCCAAAACATTACGCTTGTACACGAACGCAAAAGAAAGCTCCACCTTGCATTTTCGTGCTAGAATTATGTAGAAGTTAATTCACGGTAAGAGAAGCAACTGCTCGTTTACAGACTTTTGAAACTGCGGGAGAATACAACGTAGCATGAAAGTAATATGAATTATGTTATTACAGAATTTCATATTATTTCAAGATATATGCATATTTTAAAAGATAACAATAAAATTCTGCATCCAGGTCGTTTTTGGCACACCATTCCACGTAACTGTTGAAAAATTATAATTCTTCCACTAAATTCCTTTTTGCCCCTTAAAAGATTTGCACTGGGCGACCTGAAAATTTACTTGGCTTAGATTAGCTTCAAGGGAACCACCAGAAATAATTACCCTAAAATTATGAATTTTGAATCCCGGTAACCGGCAACTTGTATTCAGCCAAATACAATAAATATAGTCCTGCGGTACATTATTTATTTATTTAGATACACTTATCTAATATTTAAAGTATCTTTAGCTTCGAAATTCATTCGAAAAATCAGTGTAAAAACTGCTTATCTCACTCTTTTCATAACTCTTTGTATATTAATGATTACACTCGACCTATTTCAGCAGCAGACAACGTACATTCACCCTAAAGAGAGAATAGGATAGTCCACGGATTGAATTTGTGTTACGTAAGCATACAATTGTGTTATCAATATTTACATAAAATAAAAAGCTGCATAAGTTTCAAATGTTTCCAATTTTAATTATATATTGACTGTCTTAAATAAGAACTTACACCGCCTGGTAAATTTCAACTTTGCATTATTTCATGTAGTCTATAATAATTATCCGTCGAAACGAGTTTCCCTAACAGCAAATTACAAAATCATCTATCTAATAACTTACTTGTTGTGTTGTTATGAGGCGTGAAGATGCAACTCGAAAGAGAGCCATTTTCTCCCCTAATAAATCTTCCTAGCTTACACACCGACAGCTCACTGCTGTTAATTTACCGAAGTTAAAGCTGAGCAGGAGGCCCAGAAGAAGGGTCACGTGACACTTTACGTCCTATACAGATGGCACCACTTACTTAACATCGTCTTTTTCTTCTTTGTCGTCAGACATCAATAGGAGGGACGTCAGATCACAGCAGACAGGTGGGTGTTAAACATAATTCAATATGTTTATATCACTCCAGAAGAAAAATCGACGATATATTATTTGAATTTAGAATGCAGTTACTTTCCCAGATTCCCACTGTGTTCAAATCTGAAACATGAATTGACACCTACGTGTATATCGGTCACGATGAAAGAGTAAGTGAGGCGAGGCAGCTTTTACTTTGGCAGACTAGGTTTCGAGTGGAACAATATTATTCCCAAGCCCGACAGTCTGGTTTCGAAAAAACAATCTTGAAATTGAGATATTATTGTTATTGTAACTGGGTTTCTCTCAGTATGGTTAAGCACTTTAATCTGAATACATAGAAAGTATATGCGTATTCTCAAAAATGGAGCTTCAAAGGACATTCACCTCAAAAGATGTCATTTTATGCCAAATATTTATTTCGTATAAGCTTGAGAAGGGACAGATGTGGTGTCTGGATCCATACATTCATTGCATATATACTTATTTCGGTGCAGGTAAAATTTTCAATCACACAAAATAATTGTTGAAAAATTATAATTCTGTGATTTGCTTATTGTCCTCCAAAGATTTGCACTGGGCGACGTTAAGTATCTTTGTATAGATAAGGTTCAAGGGGACCACCAGAAATAATTGTTCAAAATTTTAGTTTTTCACAAATTTTGTTACTGCTCTCTGTAATATTTGCACTGGAAGACATGACACTGCTTCAATTAGCATAGATGAAATGAAAAAGGGCAACAAGAAAAATTGTAAAACACGCCAACCTGTGCTGGGTGGCTGCTAAAAAGCACGAATACTACTAATCGAGTTAAGGCAGGTGAACCTGGTTGGCCAGTGGGGGGTTACGTCCCCAGGGTTGCGTCAGCAATGGTTGGCACGCAAAAATGACGGTGATAGTGTAGTTTTGGCGCACCACATTTTGGAAAGTTTACAGGTATAACTCAAAACTACATGAAAAGACATGTTTATAAAGAGCAAATATCTGAAGACTACAGGATTAGGCCTACATACGAAGTAATACAATCATGTTTTAGAGGAATTAGTGTAAAGTCATTGATTTGCGACAGATAAAATGAATGAGTGCAAGTGAAAGATGACCTGTTAGATGCAATTTTTCATCGGTGGTACATTTCTGCACAGTGTACGGAACCTACATTTTATGTTTACATGTGGATCATTGCTAGTATGAAGCTATGACAAGTGCTCATATCAATGCCACTACCCACTTTTACCCTTGCTTATGTCCATACTCTCCATCGCTGATGCGCCTGCTCCCTTCATACGCGCTACAGTGCGGCAACACCAGTTTCGCGTTGCCCTGTCTCGGTTAGGTGGCATTCGGCTTTTTAGTGGGCATCTAGCACAGGTTGGTTTGTGTTTTTGCACTATAGTTTCTGTCACATATCTGGAAGCCGTATTTGATGAAAGTCGTAAAAGAATTGTGAATTTGCTACAATTCTGGTGGCCCCCTTAAATTTTATCTATGCCAAGTGATTTTAAAGACTTTGCTTTGTGGTTCTTCTGAGTACAGTTTGGTGTCCCTGGGATCGACAAATGGTTTTTGAAGGCGCAGCGATGATGTGTACTTCCGTATTTGGGTTGTAAACTTAACACGAGTATATTTTCTTCTGATGTTACATTTACGTATTATTTGTTTTGGCAAGTATTTTTAATTCTTGAATTGCCGTTATTCTTGAACTAATTCTCCACCAGTATTTTTAATATATAATATATACAATGTGTTTGCAAAGTCCTGTCTCTTGAACTTTGAACTGTTATAACTCGGGAATGAAACATACCATATAGATGCAAGATACGCACGAAGAGACGGAAATACGCAACATAAGACGACAGGTGAGGAGGGGAATATTTCGCCAAAGTAAGTGATAATTTTTTTTTTTTTTTTTTTTCGTAAACATGCAAAATACTGTGTCGTGTGAACTTCTATGGTTTGTGCGGAGCACGTACTAGAATATCGGAACTATTTACAATGTATTTATTGGCAGGAAATAATTTTATGATGTCATCATGAAAACCTAGTTTTCCGATAATATTTTGTGCTAACAACGCTGTGAGCACCAATATACATCAGGTTATGCGTGGCGGATGTCTGTGCATTATGTCACAAAAAACTGTGGAAACCGTAAGATAGATTTTTTTTTTTTGGGGGGGGGGATATTAGTGGAACCTAGTTACTCGTATACGTGATTGGTAACAATTGATTTTTTTTTTCTTGCAGCGAATGCTCGAATTTTCTACCTATCGCTTCTATGCAGCATATGATATGATCCCGTAAAATTTCGAAACAGTTTCTGGAAGATCACAGGGTTCATGTTGTTAATGGCGTGCCCAAAGTTTCCCTGGAGATTTCTAATCATAAGTGGTTCGGAGGTAATTCCGGGAGATACGAAATTATGCCAGGGTGTATCTTCGATTCCTCTCAACGCTGGTTATCAGGGATTTTGCTGCAGTATTTCAGCTTCCGCTTAGTGACTCCGCCTCCCCCCCCCCCCAAGAAAATATAAATGAAATCTTTGAGTTTTACGTCCCAAGGTTATGCCGGTTAGGCTAAAGGAGACGGTGATGATGAGTAATGAATGAAATGGTGGAATGAAGAAAGTGGGAGGAAACGGGAGAACCCCGAGAAAACCCACGCACGCGGTGTTTGTCCACCACAAAGTTCACTTGGCGGGGGCTGGGATCGACCCCGGCACCCCAAGTACCAGAGGTGAACGCTCTACCACTGAGCCACCGCCCCCCCCTCCCCAAGAAAATCTTAAGTCAGCAGAGCTTCTGATGTTTATTTGTTGTTATGGTGCACATCTTTCAAATTGTCCCATATAGGGTTGCCAACTCTGAAAAATAAAATATAAAAAGGGAACGCCCTTAAAATTTCTTGTGATACAGGTCTGAGTGTGAAGTATCTCTGTTCGGACCAATCTATAGGAAGGGAATATACTATCGTGAAAAAAAGTGCATTAGCACCCATATTCTAATGATACGGAAGGTTATTTCGGGATGGTAAAATCAAAACATAAGGATTGTACTGGGACACACTTTGCCAAAGGACGTACTCTGCAGAAGAATGACATATAATCACAATTATTCGTAGCTTCGGGGAAAGAGGAGGGTTATGCGTGGAAGAAACACTGGTTCTGGTCCCCTGAATATTTTTAGGAAACCTCAATGTTTTTCTATGTGACACAGGCGTGTCGTGAAACTTTAGCACTGATTGTTGTCGCACCAATTCAAAACTACTCGTTCTAAAGAAAGTCTGGTGATGAACACGTTCTTGTAATTTGTAATTTTTTAAGTAACAATACTAACACAGAGACGATAGCGACAAGAGGTCACGTATCACCTCACTTCCATGCGGAATCATACTGCTCTGATCCGGTTCAATTTCGGCTTTGACTCTGTGAAAACAGTGTTGTTAGTCAACATGTAATGCAAATAAGTATATGAACTACATTCCTTGAGATGTTAAAATTTAAATTAGCTTGATTTTCATTCCATTTTCTTTAGAACATGTAGATATCCTCTACGCATCATGTGATGCACTTTGGTGTTTAAAGTGTTCTTAGGAGACAAGAAATTTTCGGAAAACTTTGTTTTCTTGCTGACGTTATAATATGTTGTTTAACTGTCAACCTATGTATTGTAACACAGATACATAGGTTCTTTATTTTAGCATGTGCCACATTTATAAGTAAAGGAGTTTCCGTGGCATAGGATTTTAGAAATGTTTTCTCCCATATCATTCTCTCCTTTCTCACATGTCTTTACTTAATGTGGCGGTGAATTTCAGTTTCTCAGAAAAATATGCCAAGAACCACACTTTCTTCGTGTGCAACTTGTATTCATTTGACACGTTTCATTCTGGATTTTTGACAGTTCAAATGTCAGGACTTGGCGGGTATTCTGTATAACTTATTACAATCGTGGCTTAATAAAGATAATACGAAGCAAGGACGGGAACATCCCGTTATTGCTTGTTATGTAACATTTTAAGATCAACGTATCATAATCAGTACGCTAAAAGTGAGGTATTATATTACAAATTTAGTATGGAGATACCATTCAATTTTAAATTAAAAATGGAAGTCCAATGCAAGCTAATGTTGGAAGCTACGTAGGCAGTCGATAAATTTTTCCAATATCTATCAATATATTTAAGCAACCTAGGTTTCTTTATAAAACAACATCTGCATTCAGACGAGCAGAAATATACAATTTGGTTTCGTTTCGTATGTTTAGGCTTAACATCCTTACGTAATACTGAGTTGTCAATAAGAAGACTTTTGCTTCAAGTGGCATTCGAGCTGCTTCTTGGTTTAGACTTGAAAGATGGCTTATAGTTCGACTGAGAATTGAACATGGGACGCCTTGATTAAACGGTGAAAAGGAGATAAAACTAATGGAGATGGTTTGACATGTGCAAACGTCACCATGAAGTTCACACAATTTAAAGCATTTTTCGTTATTATTATTATTATTATTATTATTATTATTATTATTATTATTATTATTATTATTATTATTTTGGTTTAAACCAGGTTTTTTTGGGGGGTTTAAATTATTTACTCTATGTATTTATATTAGATATGGACAGAAATTAGTTTGTGTCGCCTTGGTGTTATTATGTAACAACGGGGTTATGCTGGAAGAGGTCACATAAGCTTAAAGCGGAATCCAAACCGCTTCTCGACTTACATCCAAGAGAAATTATCCATTTAGACACGAAACCGGGACTAATTGGTCGCAGATGCGATTGCCGATTCACTCACGAAAAACTCCTGATAAAAATACGTTGTACTGATCTTTACATAGGCGTACTTGGTAATATAATTGTGAAGAGTCATTTCAAAAGGACAAAAAGATAAACAGTTACACAAGTAGAATTATATATAAATCGGGAAACTCCCGCCTTAGCCATTGGGAAAATCCTCTTATTACTTTAAATGCATTTGTATGTAAAATTTTAAGATTAACATATCATAATCACTACGCTAAAACTGAAGTACTAAATTACAAATTTGGTATGTAGATATTATTCAATAAAATTAAAACACAGTCAAATCCAAGTTGATGTTGGAAGCTACGTAGGCAGTTGATAAATTTTGCCAATTTCTATCAATAAGGGGCAAGCTTGGTTTCTTTATAAAACAAAAGGCATTCATTCAAGTAGAAATATATAATTTGGTTTCATTTCGTATGTTTAGGCTTAACATCCTTATGAAATACCAAGGTTATCACGGAGAAGACTTTCGCTTAAAGGGACACCTCGAATCACTACTTGGTTTACACTTGAAACATGGGTTGTGGTTCGACCGAGAATTGAACACGGGACCCCTTGATTAAAAGGTGAAAAGTAGATAAACGTAATGCGGATGGTTTGATATGTGGAAAAGTCACCATTAAGTTCACACGATTTAAAGCTTTTTTCGTTTTTTTTTAAACCAGTTGCTTTTTTTGAGAAAACCAGCTGGTTTAAATCATCTTGGTTTAAACCAGCCAACCCTGATCTGTGACATAGATGTTAAAATTGTTTCATCAATTATCTCTTTACCGTATCGTATATAATTTATAATAATAAACAAAATTGGGTCAATCCAAATGAAATCGACCAATGATGGTTGCTGACAAAATTTAGTTTTTTTTAAATTTTTTTAAATTTTATTTTATTTAATTTTATTTTATTTTATTTTTTACCTATGTTTGTACCATATTCTGGGAGTTGAAAACGGGTATTCATTTATTTTTTAGCCGCGCAGGTTTCGTCGTAGCGGCCATTTTCTATAGGCATCTGAGCGTATTTTGAACTTTTCGAAAGATGTGGTTAAACGCGGTAACTTTTTAGGTTTTAAAGATAATGATTTCAAACCAAAACCATATGAAAGATAATGAAATGGACAATATTCTGTGTTCTGTGGACATTGAGACGTACTTTAGATCGTCGGGGAAAAAAGCTCTGAACATTGATGTTAGAAACCTAAAAATGTCCGTTTTGGAATGTACATTTTGAAACGAAATAAATGAGACTCACCTTCAATTTTTTGTCTACATAGAGACTAGATAATAGACAACGTCCTAAACAAATTTCAGATCTGAGAGCCGTATACTTAATTTTTGAGAAATTTTTAAACATTGCGAATTTTTGAAAATCGTGTATTTTCACCATCAAATATTTCAGGAAGGACGCAAGTGAAAAATCTGAAATTTGCACAAAATACACGAAATTTTTGCAGTAACAAATGGGTAAAATCGCATCACTGAAACTTGAATGGTTTGTGAGTTATAAGTTTTTTCTTTCCTGGGACTTAATATCATGAAGTGCCATGAGGCGTGGATATAGACTTTGTAGCAAAATTAAAATTAACGACAGTAATGTTAAATTGGAAAATGTGCACAATTTATGAATCATATCTTGTACAAACAAAACGAAACGTGTCTGTTATTTCTTTTCTGCCTATAACGCTGCTGTTGGGACATCAGTAAGGTAAACAGTTGACTAATTTGCGTGCAGGGTTTGGCACTGATATTGGAAAGTACGACCTGTAGGAATTGTGAACTCTGTGGGTTTGTTTTCCGGAGAACGTTAGTGATTGGCACCCAGACTTTGTTATTCGTAGGTAGTTTAAAAGAGGTTCTTGGTCCATGGGGATGGAAAAAGTGAACAAAAAGATCGTCCTGACTGATGTCTTCAATTCTCCCAATCCGCTATTTCTCGTCGTAAATACAGACTACTTATCATTAGATTCAAATGACAACATGCTGTGTTCTGGAAGTACTGAAGCACTGCAATCAGTAAATTCATCTGGTTGTGACAATTCATAACATGTAATTTATGTTTGCGTCAGAGGTACAAATCTATGATATGATCTGGTATTGATAATTCTTTTACAAGTAGCAAATCTGGAATTTCTTGCTGTTTGACTGCACTTCTCCCGATGAAACATAGATATATTGTATGCCTGAGATACTATCAACACAAAACCTAAACATCTGTTCAGCTGTTAATATTTCGAATTTCACATCATTGCAACAACTTATAACTCAGAAACTACTCAAGTCTCTGTGATGCAGTTTTATCTACTTGTTACTGCAAAACTATCGTATATTTTGTGCAAAGTTTACACTTGTCACTTGCGTCCTTCCTGAGATATTGATGGTAAAAATACACTATTTTCGAAAATTCACAATGTTTAAAAATTTCCAAAAAATCAAATATACGGTTCTCAGATCTGAAACTTGTTTGGGACGTTGTCTATTATCTAGTCTCTGTGTAGACAAAAGAATTGAAGGTGAGTCTCGTTTATTTTGTTTCAATTTGTACATTCGAAAACGGCCAATTTTAGGTTTCCAACATCAATGTTCAGAGCTTTTCCCAGGCGTTCTAAAGTACGTCTCAATGTCCACAGAACAGAGAATGTTGTCCATTCCATTATCTTTCATATGGTTTTGGTTTGAAATCATTATCTTTAAAACCTAAAAAGTTACAGCGTTTAACGTAATCCTCTGAAGAATGCAAAATACGCACACGCACCTATACAAAATGGCCGCTACAAACCAACCTGCGCCGCTAAAAAATAAATGAATACCCGTTTGCAACTCCCTGAATGTGGTACAATCTTAGGTAAAAAAAAAAAAAAAAATTGTCAGCAACCTTTGTCCTGGAAATTGGTCGATTTCATTTGGATTGCCCCAATTGTATTCACCAGAACACGTAAGAAACAGACATTTCACCTATAAAAGTTGTTTTCTATGAATTATTTTCCCTTTGTCAAGAGTAATGAGCTCTATTTTGCAACGTAATTTTCTGAATTTTTGTAAGGTTACTTTAGTGGTCAATCAATTCTTGTGATTACTTCGTGAACTGGTAGAATGCATATCAAGTTATATGTGTCTTTATATACAATAGTTGTATATATCTTCCATTTTTTCATGTATTTCTTTTTTTTTTTAATTTTTCTTTTTTCTTTTTTTTTTTAATTGTGCATCTTGTTCTTTCTATCACTTTGAAAGCAATATAACTGATGTTGTTCTAAAACGAGAAACAAAATCTGGCCAAGGCAAACACTTATTATTAATAATATTTACAGTTTTTATGTTTTGTGTCATTGTCTTCATCAGAGACAGTATGGAAGTTCAGTGTTAGGCTATAAGTGATATATTTGAGAAGAAAAGTGCAGGTTACTTTTAACAGCCAACCAATAAGGTTCTTCCTTTCATTTTGACATTTCTCTGACATATATGTAAGCTATAGCCTCAGGTTGCACTTTCAGAATATGTCGTATGAAGGCAGTGATAATATATATTACTGACACTTTATCGCAGAGTAGTAATGACAGGTTGTTCGCTACAAGCCTTTGGGTTAGCTCCTTCGCGGCTAAGTGGTTAGCGTACGCGCCTTTCGCGTGGGAGACGGTTCGATTCCTGGTGGAAGCTGTAGGTCCACTTATATAAGCCTTGCTTTTAGAAAGGACACTAAACAAGTCAAATCCAACAAATCTTCATTTTGCTGTATGCCAACCAGGGTGGATTGATTTAAATCAAGATTTAAATCACTTGATTTTTTTAAAATAAAAATCGTTGATTTAAATCAAATTCCGAAATAAAATAATTTAAGGTAAAAATAAGTAAAACCCCGTTTCTGTTCTGTTATTTCGGTTACGGAAGTTAATAATCATAATACAATGAGACTCAAATGTACAGTATGTACAGCATAGTATGAAAACAAGTGTCATGCACAGGATGATTAGGGAAAATCCCGTTTTGAACGGGTAACGGAGCAATACTGCTTTCTTCTCTTCGTAACAATGGGTTTGGGTTTTAAATCGTTAACTGTTCCAACGGGGAAATCACCATCGACATTTAAGACGAAAATTCTTTCGCGTGCACATCTGCTTGTTTGTTCCCAGATAATAGGGCGTATTTAGAGAGGTTTTATCCCCTCTCTGATTTTTTTAAAGATTTATAACTTTAGGCGAAATTTATGTATTTCGTGCCTCAAGCTAGTTCCAATTTTTAAAAAATGTGCCCCTACCAAATATCAGTAACTTTTGTGAAAAAAGTGTCATTTTGATAAACGTTGCTATACTTTTCCTTAATGCTTAACCTTCTAAATTATAATACCTATTTTTATTCTATTAAAAATCGAATCGTCATTATTCGATTAAAAAAGTACCAATAAACCTTTTTACTTTATTTATTTTTTTTAAAGACTGAAAGCATTGTAGAACATGTTACATATGCTTTCACGCCTTTCTGCGTCGAGACATAGTGTGTATGGCATCATAAATTTAAAAAGATATTTTTTTTGTTATGCCTGTTATTCTTATTTTTTGGCAGGCGTACATTTTGCATTAAAGAGACTGAAATTTTGCACACTCGTTCAGTGTACCCCTTAGTATTTTTCAGATCTCTGCGTGAAAACAGGGGGGTCCAGAGGGGAAAATGTAAAAAAAAAGAGGATATTTTTAACAAAATAGCTTTTTCCGCGATTCAGATGGAGGCATATGAATGGTACCATTTGAAAGTCTGTTATATTCTGAAGAGAATGACGTACGAACCATGATCCTAGGATAAATAAGGATGTTTCAGGAAACTGTTACCTGAAATCGTGTTTTATATGGGAATCTGGGGTATTTGGGGAATATTATTTTTCGCGGGTTTACTTTTGCACCTAGAAGATTGAAATTTTGCACATTTATTCAATGCACCCCTTAGTATTTTTCAGTGTTTCAAATCTCTACCTTAGAACAGGGGGTTGGTCCAGAGGGGTAAAAAGTAAAAAAGGATATTTTTAACATAAAATTAGTTTTTTGGTGATTTTTTCGCCCCAGATACACGAGACATTTGAATGGTACGATAGAAAATCGTTTTTATTCTGAAGAGAATAATGTACAAATCACGACCCTAGGATAAATAGAGATGTCTGAGGAAATTTTTATATTACATACAGGTTATCTGAGGCATTGTGGGAATGTTCTTAGCTCATTGTTAAATATTTTCCCCGCCCTTAGTATTCAAGATAGTTTGAAATTTTATACACACATTTAGTACACCCCTTAGTATTTCCCAGTTGATTTTGAGATATGTGCGTTAACACAAGGAAGTCCAGAGGGGATCAAAATTTGAAAAATAAAAGAAAAAGAAAAAAAAACAGAAAAAATCCCATTCTTTCTCTCTCAAAATTTCCCGCTTCAGGGACATGATAGGGAAATGTGAATGTTACCGTTTCAAAGGCTGTTCTATTCTGAAGAGAATGAGGTATGAACCATGATCCTAGGATAAATAGGGATGATGTGGTAACTGCTTGACTGAAAGTCCATAATTTTCCTTTTAAAAAAAGCCATATAATAATTTAAAAGGGTTAAGAAACATTGTTTGGGATTAACAGAAGTTAACAATTGGGGATTAATTCAAAATTCAACCCTGATTCTTTCATTTATATGGCATAATTAGCATTTAATACTAATTCCTAATGCTTTTTCTTCAGTTTGCGACTTTACGAGGAGAAAGATTTAATTTAAATCAAAAAATCTATTTAAATAAAAAAATAAACAAAAATTATTTTTTTAAAAAAAATCATGATTTTTTTCCACCCTGTGCCAAACGCCAAAGATGAAAATCATGTTTAATTAGAAGTTTCAATTGTTTCATATTTCACTTTCTTTGCTTTGTCCAGCTGATTTGCGATTACAAAAATATTAATGCTCAAATCTAGTATGTTTACTGCCTGATAATAGTAGTATACTTCATGTGGGTTGGCGGTAAACCTTATTAAATAGTGTACTCTTCTAAAGGTAAGCAGTAATAACTTTATGTAATTCACTTTTCGAGTGTTGCTTAGTTGATAAATTACATCGTGTTTAACATAAAATAAAATTCATGTGGATTTTATACAGTTACAAACTTATTTACATTTAATACAGTCCTTATCTTAATGATAAATAGAAAATCACGTTTATGTTCAACATCATCACTAGAGTGACCTTATGGCGACGTATCGCTTTTAACGGGATTGTCCCATTTTATGAAAAGTCGTCCGGTGTCCCGAGGAAAATGCAAATCGGATGTTAACATATCCCCTGTTTTAAAAAATTGTCCCGTTTTTGGCTTTTATAGTTTTTATGTGCTACTAAACTCCATATAAGTCTTCATTTGGAAGGATTTCGAAATTTTCTTCTGCAAGAATTCAGTCATCTAAAAGGCGTGATTCGAGGAACAATCGATGTCCCTAATCCTGATTCCTGTTAAATCTTAGAGGTAATGTGAAAATTAAAATCGGAATTAGGTAAAATAAATAATTGGTTAATTTGAAAACCTAGCTTTCTTTTTCAGTGGCATGAATAACGGCATAATAATGGTTGTACTTAGATGGATTGACGTACGTATTATGTCAGTTTGGAAAGTGTTCTGTTGCTTTAATTTCTAAATTTGGTCACGCTAAATTAGCGTTACTTACAGACTAAGATGATTTTGTATTATAAATACATAAATGTTTGCTTTGATTAGATTTTTTTTTTATTTGAATTCCAAAGATAGAATGAGCAGTTTTCAAATCCTATTCTTTTGTGCAATTATCACGTATGTTGATCATTTCCCGACTGATTAGCCAAAAACCTTTCGTAAATTGGAGAGGCAAGTTGATTTTCATTACTAAATATTTATAATAACCATGCTGTTTTTTTCCTTTCAAAGGGAGATTATCCTTGCTGGACAATGGATGGAATACCTGAATCATGTGATACTTTTGTTGTGCTGCCACCTAACACTGCTAATGGATTAGTTGTATTTGGCAAGAATTCGGATCGCCCAAGAGATGAAGTGCAAGAAGTTATCTACCGAGAAGGACGTGATTACTCTGAAGGAGAAAAATTGCAGGTACGTTGTATCAAGCTTATGTAAAAGAAGTTTCGTTCACATAGCAAATAATTCTATTTTTGTATGGATCCAACAGTTAAAAGTGTTCAGTGTTCTTATTTCTTTTTTCAGACCGATGTAATATTGTGAGGTATGAGTATATTATATATATACTGGTTGAGAATTGCTATGAATGAAACTCATTTTCAGCCATAATGTTTTGTAACATAGTCAGGATGCAGGAAGTATAGATATTGTGCAAGCTTTATTATCAAAATATGACAAGAATTAGTCATCATAAAAATTAACAAGACGTGAAACACCAAACACACGAAGAGCGCTATGGGGTAATGACATGAAATGTTAGATATCATGAAACAGAGGGGTTCAGAGGAAATCCGTAAGGCGTATCACTACCTCGGACACCAATGCATACGGCACATGTTTGCCACGAGAGAGTTCATGAGTTGCACGGGTATTCCATTCTTCCTTTAGGACAGGTTTTAGGTCCTGAAGCATCAAAAGTGGTGGTTTCCTCTATGCAACTCGTCGTCCAAAGTCATCTCAGGAATAAAATTGAGATCAGAATATGGTGGCCAGTCCATGCGGTAGTTATTCTCACGTTCGGTGGGACAAATGAACACCTGATACCTCGGCAAACTCACTAGCAATTTCCGCAGGAACGGGGCACGTCTATTCCTTCTGGCCATTTGGCCAGTGTAAGGATCCTGTCGAGCTGTTGTACTCCTCCCACGATCTCCACCATACACGCGTACGGCCGTTCTTCTGGTCACATCATATTTCTTCAGTCAGGAAATAACGCATTGTGCTACTCCCATCAGACTTACAACCTCTGTAACACTTTGACCTACCTCAAGACAACCAACAGCTTTTCCACGATCATAATCACTGAGATGAAGCCTTTGCGCTGATTTTCCAACAGACAAATTAGCTTGCACTATCATATTGTACTTAACGGCGGCTGTTGTGTTTGGCTGTATCTTTTACGCGCAGTCTTCTGCCTCAGTCTGGCGTTTGTTAGTGAGCTGAAACCTCGCATAGCCCGGTTGCTTCTCCTCTTGGATGCAGTGGCTCACTAGTGCCCTCTACTGATATATTTATGCCACTACATAGCCACGTGCATTTCAGCAATGTGCGCCCAGGGGTTCTCTACACTTGGTAGCTCCCAGACAGGCTCCAAACAAAATTTTCAGATAGGCTCTGACTTAAAGATGGGTGTGAAGTAGGCAAAAGGTATGCCTTGACAGCAGTGAATACGGAATGTGTCAATGGGAAGTCAGAAATGTTTGGTAACTCCAGTTTCACGATTCCTTGTGTTCGGAATAACACGTGATGCGATGTAATATTTCACACGTATGCATATATTGAAAACGAGGAATATACCTTGGAAGAATATGTCGCAATACACTTATTCCGAACACTAGGAAACGTGAACTGGCGTTTCCTAACACTTCCGACTTTCGGTTAACACATTGTCAAGGCTTACCTTTTGACTACTTTAGCCCCATCTTTAATCAGAGAATATCTGAGAACTCTGTTTGAAGCATATCTGGGTATGGAATTCCTTGTACACACATTGCAAGTTGCTGAAATATGGCATATGTGCGACTTCCTCTACGCTGATACGGACCGCATCTATACTGTTTCTTGTGTTCGAAATAACGGGCATTACAATGTCGTTTTTCCATGCTTTTGGACAGCTCTAGCTGTGACATACATATATTTCCTTGTAGGGCCATATGTAATTTTTTTTTATCTTAGTGTCAGAAATCACTTCCCAAATATTGTTGTTTTCAAACACCCTGTATATTATTATTATTATTATTATTATTATTATTATTATTGTTATTATTAATATTATTAATCTTGAATCGCCTTTGTAACTTAAACTAATACAAATAAAGCGCTGAAGTTTCGTATGATGAAAATAGCGACGGTGAAACATTTCTCAAGTTAAACAACATCACCAGTTTAATAGTGCTGCCAAATCAACTTTATTGTTTTAAAATGGCACTACGTGGAATTATTACATATTTCAAATCGACATATTAAATGAAAACTTAACAATATCTACTTTATTTAGTACGGCAAACTAAAGGCGCTACAATTTTTGAAACAAATTTTGGAGTTTTCTACAGCACTAGTGACGCAATACACATGTGAAGCACATTAGTATCAAATACTGTGATCGTGATACATGACGTATTTCATATAAACAAGAACAAAGGTAAAAAAGATGAAAATTTAACTTTTTAAAAAGATTTTTTTTTTTTTTTAATGCATACACAACTGTCACATCCAGTCAAGTATTTGGTCTAGGAATTAATTCGTGCGGGTGGACAAGAGATGGCGCAACGAACGGAGCGTCCCACAGTTCCGTGTATCCACACATGTGTTGCAAACCCCTGTCATCGCGTATCGTTCGTAGTATAGGGCAGTGGATTAAAGCGTCAACAACACCAGTTTGTAGTTAAGTGAACATGGCGCAATTTGTGCCTGATAAAGTGTTTTTGCGGGGTGTCCTGCTGCATTACTTTAACATGCAGAAAAGTGCGACTGAAAGTCATCGTACTTTGGTGGAAGTGTATGGTGACCATGCTCTAGCTGAGCGAACGTGTCAGAAGTGGTTTGCACGGTTTAGAAGTGGTGATTTCGGCTTGGCAGACCAAGAGCGAGCTGGACAGCCAAAAAAATTTCAAGACGACGAATTGACAGCATTGCTCGAGCAGGATTCGTGTCAAACGCAGGAACAACTTGCAGCAGCATTAGGCGTTGATCAAACAACAGTCTCCAAACGCTTGAAAGCCATGGGAGTGATTCAAAAGATGTCACATTGGGTTCCACATGAATTGAAAGACAGAGACGTTGAAAGACGAAAAACCATTTGCGAATTGCTGCTTCAACGACAGAGCAGAAAGAAGTTTCTGCATCGAATTATTACGGGTGATGAGACGTGGATCCATTACGAGAACCCTAAACGAAAAAAGGCCTGGGTGAAACCAGGTCCATCACAACCAAAACGAGATATTCACTGTGCAAAGGTTATGCTGTGCATATGGTGGGATATGAAAGGTGTGGTGTACTATGAGCTGCTGCAACCGGGTGAAACTATGAATGGAGAACGTTATCGACGACAATTAATGCGTTTGAAGCAAGCTCTGGCCAGAACACGACCAGAATGGGAGAACAGACATGATAAACTTATTGTTCAACATGATAACGCTCGCCCACATGTCGCAAAACCGGTCAAAACCTATTTAGAAAATGTCGGATGGGAAGTTTTACCCCACCCGCCGTATTCACCAGACGTTGCTCCTTCGGACTACTACTTGTTCGATTGCATGAACAACGATTTGATTGGACAGCGGTTTACTTCTTCAGAAGATATCGAAACATGGGTCTCTGACTGGATCGCTTCCAAGGATGAGGACTTCTTTCGCCACGGAATCCGTACATTGCCTGACAGATGGGTGAAAGTGGTGGCTAGCGATGGACAATAATTTTCTTAAGGTATTTATGTATTTTGTGTTTGTACTACAGCTTCAATGTGTGCGTACCAACCGCACGAATTAATTCCTAGACCAAATATATGGTTTCCAATAGATCATTATGCTGTCTGCAGCAATTTAATATTAAAGTTATGTAATTGCAAGCGTATCGTGTTAAACGTACGAATATGAGTTTTTCCCCCTACCCTTGGCAGGAATACTGTGAATCTCAATGGTCTTTCTGAATAAGAGTTGTACAAATATTCGATCTTTAAAGTAACTCAAAACTAAAAAGTAGGCTTTGCGACCAGCAGCTTGATCAACCTAGGAATTAGGTTACAACCAGATCTGTTCTGTTTATTGAATGAGGAAAGTAACAAGGACATCTGTTGTCCAGATACAATTTGATAAAGATATCTGTATTCATTACAAGCTTAATTGTGTTGTATAGTAGGAATAAACTAGGTTGCACGTCACATACTTCGGAGGGTTCTAACATTTTCCCTGTTATCTTCTTAATACAGTGTACGTATATTGAAATCGATCAAGCTCCTCATACTTACGCTGTTATTTTAAGTAAACCTGCATGGATGTGGGGAGCAGAAATGGGTGCCAATGAGAAAGGTGTATGTATCGGAAATGAAGCTGTGTGGACTAAGCTTAATGGCCCAGATGATGAAACTGAAAAGTTGCTTGGCATGGATCTTGTTCGGTAAGTAGAAAAAGAAAATTTTAAAATTATTTATTTAAGATATTTCATATCCATTAAGATGTTGAACGCTGATGAAATAACAGATTTAATCGTAGGATTGGTCGCGCCAACTTTGATATCCTGCTTGCGGGGAGATTGCTCTTCTAGTTGAGCTACAGCGATGCGTTTGGTTTCCTGACTTGCGATGCACTCTTATCCTAACCAGTAATTTGTAGAAGTATTCCAACAACAGTTATATTTTAGTTGAGGAAGCTCCAGTGGGGTGTTCCATTGCGGTTGCGCTTGATCGAATATCTTAAGTATATTTCGTATCAATTTCTTTTAGAGTACATAAATGAATAATGTGATGAATTACTTAATCCTGGAATACAAAGGAGGTACTATGGCACCCCACCACTTCCTTGTACACCTACGTAAGTATTTTCGTACCCTCTGTTGTTTCACTTACACCAGAACGGCTAGAACCACAAATAACAAGACACCTAACACATTACAAAATAAAAGTTAGAATGCTTACGGGATAGTCAGTATTTTGTTGGACTTCCTTTCGTTCTCTTGCATGCTTTCAGTAGCTCTGGAACACTCAAGACGAGAGTTTGGAGGGTAACAAGTGGCTACTTGTCCTAAACTTCCCTGATGGCAGCTTCCAGCAGAGGCAATGTAGAGATGTCCATACCCTGTAAACGTCTCTTCATGACAGATCATAGGTTCTCTATGATGTTTAAGACTGGACTATATCCTAGCCAATCTTCAAAAAATGAGACACAAGCATATTTAAGCCAAGATACCACACTTTTGGCTATATGACAAGCTCATATTGCATAAAAAAGACGTTTTTTTTTTCAAAGGACGATTCCAATACATCGTTTAACAGCTCAAAATAGGGAAACTGATTCATAGTTTGGTTTCTAGAGAGAGTAACTAACTCTCGTACACCACCATAACTAAAGGAACCCAAGACCATGATAGTGGCAGTGTGTTTTACAGATGGACATGTGTGCTGAGGAAGGGTTGAATCGTCACCAGGAAGACGGTACATTCGCTGGCAGCCAGTGTCACTAAGAAAAAGCGTGGCTTCATCAATCCACAACACTTTTTTTCCAGTCATTAACAGTCCAAGCATCATTTATATATATATACAGAAAGCCAGTTTTTTCTTACGATGATCCTCTGTAAAAAGGAGTTTCCGGGAGCTCTGTAACTTTGTAGCCCTAAGTTGTCATGAATTTTCTCCTGCACCATCCGTAGGGACACATTACCAAGCAATGCAGGGTTGTTTTCTTTTAATTCCCTAGGTGTTAAAGAAGGTTGCTTCTGCAGCTACCTTTTCATGATCTTTAGCGTTCTTTGAGACACTTTCCTGGACCTACCAGACTTTGGTTTTGGACGGGGCATTTTGACTTCTTCTTCCTCCCCAAAACGTTTCACCAAATGTTGTACTGTTCTCAGCTTCAGAGACCCGTTTGCCTAAAGATATCTTTGATTTTTTACCAGCTTTAAACAGGGCAATCACCGCCTCAGATTCACCAAGCATCAGAACGCAGTAAGGCATCTTGTCACAAAGAAATGAGATCGCAACAGAGCAGCATCAAAATTACATGAAATACCAAGAGCACATGCACACTCCAATTAATCCTGTCGACCTACCAGAGCAAATTGAAACTTGTTACTCTACAGCAACTAACACAACAGGCGGGTGTTTCCTGCCAGTGAGCGACAATACTTTACGCGGTGTCATTAAGGAAGTACGCGGATGGTGTGTAAAACCTCGAAAAATATTGACACTAAGCTTTAGGCGTCAATACTTTCCGCGCGCACTGTATAAGCGAAAATGTTAGTGTGTTCCAAAACTTGCCCAAAAATGTTAATTATTTCGGGTTGCATTGATAGGTTGAAATCGTACAGCTCTCATAGGCTTCTGTTGTAAAATCAGCTGTTAACCTTGTATCTTTAACATTTTAGTACAAATAGAGGAAAATTAAATAAACCTTACGACACCGCATCGTAAGAGGAAAGTAGATTTCTTCTGCTTACTGTGTTGAGACTGATGGTAATATTTTGGAGAACAGGTCAGAAATTAATGATTTAGGGTTCACACTTGATCATAAGTTAAGTCATCTTCCGGAACACGTATTGAAAAAATATTGTGTGTAATAATTCCTATCATATACTAAGTTTTCTTGTAACAAATATGAAAGAAATTAACAATATAGGGGTATTCATAGTTTCGTTAGGCGGCCTTTTTGTGCTGCATACACAAACTACTATTCAAAAATTGCTTATATTAATTGTAGTGTATTATTAAACTTATAATAAAAACTACATATAAGAATACAGATACTACATATAATATAATTGCTATAAAAATGTAGTATAATACATTATCTACTAGAAAAGAAATCCGTGAACAAATTTTATTATACAAATCATCAGTCACTTCTAAAATCAGTGAAAAATCAAGAAATTTTAAAACTATTGAAATTCAATGTGAACAAGAGTAGGGTACGCACTTACGAAGAAATAGGTTTTATTTTACAGTAAATCGTATGTTAGCCACGTTATTTGTAAAAAAGTATGTGAACTTAGTTGAGAGTGACTCTACACCAAATGCAATGTGTAGTTCTCCGTGACATTGTTGGAAAGCTATGCAAAAACTCCAGTTGTAAGTTTGTTCATCTTGTAAAGAGTATGAACTACCTGTTCTTTGCTGTAACTCTACAAGAAAGAATCCAGACTTCATGGGACCATTTCAGAGCTACTGGTAACTGTGATGAACCTCTTCCGAACCATTTATTTTCCAATACCTTACTCGAGTATTTTAGGCGGTATAAATTTATAATATACTGATATACCATCATCATCAGCTTCACACTTATTTCTCTCCCATCATAAAATTGTGTTTTGGTATGTTTATTAAATTGTCCTCTGAAATCCGTTTTAGTGTCTTAATTAATTTGTCTGTACGGGGTCCACGTGCCCATTACAATCTGTTATAGATATCCGTTGATCCGTCAGCCTCCAATGAGAAAAAATATATATAGTGACGGGACGTTTGGGTCACTATAATTCTATTTCCATATATTGTTCTTGGCCAGATCCTTGTTACATATTTTCTGTTCTTTGTTCCTCTAGATCTTCGGAAGCTAAAATGATACTTAGAGAAAAATTAAGTTCTAGATATTGGTTATAGTTTTTGATATTTTTATTCTCTTAGCCTCGATGCATAATCATGGAACGTTAAAATAAATAAATAAATATTTTTTTTTTCATGTGATGAGTGTAATTTTGGTATATTAGTTATGTGTATTAATTTTACAGTTTAGGACTTGAGCGTGCTGCTTCAGCAGAGGAAGCCGTAGATGTTATTTCTTCACTCCTGGAAAAGTATGGACAGGGCGGCCAATGCTCTGATTCTTTCAATTTTACCTACCATAATTCCTTTTTAATAGCGGATCCCAAGGAGGCATGGGTGTTAGAAACTGCTGGACACCTGTGGGCAGCGGAAAGAATCACTAGTAAGTTTTCTATTTGTATGGGTGTAACATTGTCAAAATAAAGTTATTCTACTATGATTTCTTCATGTGATCTTATTTGAGACGAGTTATCGTAGATTTAGCTACAAGGGTAAACTTTTAGGACAAATGATGTTTTTAGTTAAGACGCTAGAAATTTATTTTATATTTTATGGTAACTTTTGACCATTCTTCAGCAAAATGCGTTGTAACTTGAAATTATATACCAACACTGTTGGCACAACCTCACACTGGCAACCTTTATTTTTTATCTGCCACACAATGGATCTATATGTTCTTTATTTCTAGCCATTGGTTAAATGGCTTATTTATGATGAGCATTGCAATTCATAATCTATTAGTGAATATTACACTCCATATTATTCTTACCATCATTGTCCCAAGCTCAATTTTTAATATGATCATTTCTCTTCATCAATCAAGACGTGATCCAGTGGCGTACCCAGTACGGGCTGACCTGGCTCGTCCCTCCCCCCTTCTCCAAAGTGTAGTGATGCTGAAAGCGGATTCTACTTATATGGAGTATGTTCCATTTGCGATGTCGATGTTACGAACTTTTGTATAACTTCCAGCTTAAGCCTCCTGTACGTTGCGTTATAATTTCAAGTTTGTATGTGTGGTACTTTATACTTGGTACCCACTGGCCGGATCTAATCCAAATTTGATTGGCGTATGGCTCATCATCTAAGGAATAAGGATCGCTATATTTGGTGGTCGAGCTTGGCCAGGATGAGACTCCGCTCTGCTTATATGTGATACTTTATTTCTCGGTAACTACTGACTGACTTGGAACCAAATTTTTGGACAAGTAATTCATCGTCTAAGTAATGAAGATCACTATAATTGGCTGGCCGGGTTCGGCTCGGCAACACCGGAGCTCCAGTTTTGCACACCGGAAGCTTCCAATTCACTGACTATGTCGCTCTTTTTTAAAATTTTTCGCCAAGGAAAGCATTATGTAGCCATGTTAAAATATTACTTCTCAAAAGCTTTTCATTTAAGCGTACAAAAAATTTCAACATATTAGTTATGTACAATATTCTTATTATTGCGAATATCTTTCTTTGTGACGTATGTATCAAAATTTACCAAGTAAAGTTCTGAATACAAATCATCAACCCTTAACGAGTTTTCGTTACCATTTGGCAACACATTTGTTGATCTTGCTTATTGCGTTTGAAGAGTATTATTTTCAGGTATTATTCGTTGTGGTTATTTGTGTACATAACTTTTCGTAATGGTAGAGCAGCTATTGCCCCCTGGTGACAACTCTGGTGAATTTTACGCGGGAAGTAGTCTGTGGATATGTTGCTGTTTTGTAAGCAGTGCCGGAAGCAGACAGAAAAGTTAGTGAGCCGTTAAGGGTTAAACAATAAGTGGATGTTTAAATTTTAAAGTGTCTATATATATTACTAAGAAACTTATATTGAACCAACAAGTGAGTGTTAGAATAGGGAAGAGGAACTTACAGACGAGAGTATAATTGGAAGGGGTGTCCGACGGGGATGCTGTCTCTCGTCAACATTATTTATTATCTGTCTAGAACAGATAGTGAAGAATATCGTATATAATAAAGATGGTATTTCGGTAGGAGGTAGAGTAATTAGATGTATACTGTTTGCAGATGATAGGCACCAGTTGCGGAATCTGAAAAGAAAACCAATAAAATGTTAGAAAACTTGAAGGGTTGTGACGAATATGGATTGAAATAAGTGTTAGAAGGACAAAAATCGTGGTGATTGGAACGAAAAGGTCGATATCAAATATAGAAATGGGAGGGTTATCGATAATTGGGTAGTATGATTAGTGATTATATGAAGTGCGAACATGAAATAAAAGCACGGATAGGAATGGCGGAAAGAAGTCTTTAGGAGGAAGAAAAGTCTATTTTATGGAACCTTGAATAAAGACTTGAGAAAAAGACATACAATTTTTCGTATGGAGTATTGTACTGTATGAGGCAGAAACAGTGACATTACCCAAAAGTGATGAAAAACGACTGGAAGCTTCCAAAATGTAGGTGTGGAGAAGAATGGAGAGAATTGGCTGGGTCGAACAGAAAACGAATGAGGGAGTGTTAAAAGTGCAGGGGAGGAAAGAACAATTTTAGATATTACTAAAAAGAGGAAGAGAAACTAGATGGAACTTCGGCTAAGAAGGAAGGGAGGGAGCGAAGAGGGCTAAAATTGGACAGTATCAAAACAGAAAAATCGTACATGAAGACGAAGAGGTTAGCAGAAAACTGGGGAGCATGGAAACTTCTCAATTACTGCAAGTGACCTGCCAATAACATATGACGTTGATGTATTGCAAAGTTCCTGCTTATCCAAATGATTCTCGCTCGTGACTTTGGCATGCAGGGCCCCTTACTCCTGGTAGGACCAAACTAAAATTATCCGGCGTTGATTCAGTCATGAAGTAATTGAAGAGGTACTTGAATTAAGGATTAGTAAACTCCGGTCCTGAAAGCCAGAAATAGTAGCTCCTGCGAGGCGATAATCTGATTACGCATCACTCAGTTGATCGAGCACTATCTGACCGGCTATAGATCTGTATGAACTGTAGGAAAGAGAGTTTATCTGTCCTCTACGTTATCAGATTTGAAAACTGAAAATATTGCTACTCTTGCCAGGAAATATTGCCCTTTTTCCGCGATGAAGGTTTCTAACTGTTGGTTCTGCAGTTATGAGAGAAAATGGATTGTGACCTAGCCAATCACCACTATGTTTCAAATATTTTGTCAAGTGGCGTATTCGTTCATATTTTATATGTGCGCGTTCGTATAAATATTACAATTGTACTCCCTGTCTTTTTAAAATTTTATCATCAGCATTATTATTATTAATATTATTTTTAAAACCTAAGGTTATTTTAGTATTAAGTATATTAATTAAGAAAAAATATAACTTTGACAAATCGTAACAAAACAGCAGAGGGGACACAAAAACTTTTACCAGCCCCGTAAAATAATTTAATGACGCATGTACTCGAGAGAAATTGTGTTAAAACATTAATCAATTGTTACAGGTGGATGCCGCAACATTTCCAATACGTTGAGCATAGGAACAAACATCGATAAAATGGCTTCATCGCTAAAGGAGCATGCTCAAAATGAAGGATTTTGGGATGGCCAAGTGAGTATTGTAACTTTAGAAAACTGAACATGGAATTTTAATTTACACACACACACAACACTCATATATATATCGGGCGTGCCTTAATTATTGACACAAATGTCGGGAGTTGATTCCCAACACCGAGATAAGCAGACAAGATCCTATGAATATATAGCATATTAGGCACGTTGGCAGAGTTAGCGGGAGCCGAAAGTTAGGAGCGGTAGATATCGAAAACCAATATGCGGTCTAGAAAGTCTAGAAGTGGCACGAATGTCCAATACGTAGTTGCTTGGTTCATACACACAGGTGACGCTTGTGTTCAAGACTACAGTACATGAGTGCGGTCATTGTACTGCGAGTGTTGAATAGGACAAATGGCAATGTTCGACCAAAATATAGTGCGTTATTCAAACCGCGAACAGGCTGACGTGCTATTCATGTACGGACGTTCAGATGACAATGGACGTGAAGCAGCACGACTCTATCCGGAGTGTTTACTGAACAGAGTCCAACCATCATATAGGATGTTTGCTGCAATTTATCGACGCGTGTGTGAAACAAAGACCGTACTACCTGCTCACGTAGATGCTGGTCGACCCTGTAGTGTATGAACACCTATTATACACATACGTGTTAGAAGCTGTGGATAATGATCCAGGTACGAGCACGAAGAAAATTAGCCATGAAATATATGTTAGTCAGATGACTGTTGCGTCCGTTACTTGAAAATACCTTGTACCCATACCACCTTCAAAGGGTACAAGGATTGACAGAAGCGGATTTCCAGCCATGTGAAGCATTCTGCCAGATGTTAATTTAACAGACCACTACCATCATATCGTTTCAGACATCAGCACGGTTCACTAACGAGGGCACGTTTGGAAGAAATTGTATCGTCAACATGTATAACATACACACGTGGCAGATGCACATCCCCATGGTACGGTTGTCACTTTCATCAACACCAATTTGGACTCAGTGTATGGTGTGATATTGTCCATGATCATCAGATCAGCCCATACCTGCTACTTTGAAGACTGGAGCATTTGGCCTTCCCGCAGGATATACTACTCGAATTCTTGGAAAATGTTCCCCAAACAATTCGGTGCAACACGTAATTAGTACATGCATGATGGGACTCCGCGCACTTCAGTGTGAGTCTTCATCGGTGGTTGAACAATTTCCTACGACATTGGATCGGGCGTGACGGTTCAGTGCATTGGCCTGCCCGGTCTCCAAACCTTAATCCACTGGATTTTTATCTGTAACGGCATATGAAAAGTGTGGTGCTGCGTGGTGTGTGGTCCCATAGTTTTTGAGCTTTGAACCTCTAAAGTTCATTTTGTCATGATTTCGGCAGCCTATAACTCCAAAAAGAAGCATTTGTGCAGCCAGGTTGGTCTATACCTTTTCTTATCTTAGTGTCAGGAATCACCTCCCAAACGTTGTCGGTGTTGTATTGCAACACTCTGTATAGTTGGATGTATTTGAGCAATGGAAATGTAAGTGTAACAAACAACTGTTAATATAAACGGCGTAGTGTGGTCTCTGTGGTGGACAAACACTGTGCTCGTAGGTTCTTTCGGGGTTCTCCCGTTTCCTCTCACTTTCTTCATTCCACCATTTCATTCATTTCTAATCATCAGCGTTTCCTTAACCTAACCGGCTTAACCGCGGGACGTACAACTAAAGATTTTATTTTTTCCATCTTTCGGGTGATTTTCTTTTCGTTGTGGACATTTCTGAGATCCTGTATACAATTCAGATTTCCAATGTATACTTTATCAAATATACACAAGTACAGAGAAAAAGGAGAGACAAGCAAAAAATTAATAATAATAAATTGTAATCCCATTAACCTCATATATGCAAATAAGACAATTAGTAAAAGTTAGAGTTAGGTATTAGTATTGACTATTTGGAGTGTGTATGAACATCGACTCATTTAAAGTAAAATTACAGATATTAAGCATATTTACTTACCAAGTTAGTATGAATAAAATTCACCGAATTGAGTTCTAAGGAAATTATAAGGTTAAACTATAGGTTAGGTTAGGTTAGGATTTTAGATTTCTAGGCTTTCAACATCTAAGGCCATTTAGCCCTTCACGTTTGAGGGATGACGTCCCTCGGCGAGCACACAATCCGGGGAAAGGGAAGGAAGGAAGCGGCCTGGGACCTGTAAGTTAGGTACCACCCCGCCATTTGCCTGGTGTAAATGAGGAAAACCTCATTCAGGGTGGCTGGCCTGAAGAAGCGTTTTACACTTTTTCGACCGAGTGCCCTCACCGGGAATCGAAGCCGGGACCGCTCGCACCGAAGGCGAGAGCGTTAGCGACTGCGCTATGCGGCGGGACAGGACGTTTGGGCGCCACCATTTGGGCGCGGACGTTTCGGCGCTGCCGTTTGGGCGCGAAGCCGTTTAGGCGCCAGACGTTTGGGCGCGAGGTACATAGTAAAAATCACAATTTACGAAATATAAAGCAAGCTAGGCACTGAAAACTAAGCGCGAATCAAGATATATACATTTCCTACACTTCTATCTTTATCTCACCTCATTTATCTATTTTCTATCTCTATCTTATTTATTCATCTAAATTAAGTAGTTTAATGCGTTTGTAGCATTTGTTGCCTAATCTCGTCATGGATTGATTTTTCGCTTGTTCACGATTCTTGTACTTCTGATCTAATGTTGATCTAATTTTTGTATTTTTTAAAAAAGTTAATAATTACATACTTATGAATATTAAAATTTGTTTTCTTTCGTATTACGTTTGCCAAAATCTTCTCTTCCGTAAGTCCAATAAAGAACTACCAATAAAAGATTTCCGCGCACTCGAGTTGAGAGAAGTGGCCCCGCGTAGCGTAGTCGCTAACGCTCTCGCCTTCAGTGCGAGCGGTCCCAGGTTCGACTCCCGGTAGGGGCACTCGGTCGAAAAAGTGTAAAAGCATTTTCAGGCCAGCCACCCTGAATGAGGTTTTCCTCATTCACACCAGGCAAATGCCGGGGTGATACCTAACTTATAGGTTCAGACCTCTTCCTTCCTTCCCCAATCCTTTCTTCCTTCACTTTCCCCGGATAGTGTGCCCCCTCAAACGTGACGGGCTAAATGGCCTTAGATGCCGAGAGCCCAGAAATCTAATAATCATAAATCCTAATCGAGTTGAGGGAAAGATGTTAATACAGGGTGTCTAAGACATTGAGTTTAGGAACTGTAGTATGCCGTATTTCTGGTATCATTTTTTTAAATTAACATTCCGATATAAAAATCAAAACTTAACTTAACAAACTTAACATAACTACAGTAGAAGTCCTGCTTTAAGTTTTTTTAATGGAATAGGCTCACTATGTACGTAATGCAGTCAATCATATCTAGTCTGGTCTACTTACCTTTGGCTTGAAAAGTTATCAAATAAAAAGCACACTTAACTTTGGTTGAAACTTAAATTTACAAAATTTAATTGTTAAAACAAAATCCAGTATAATTCAAGGACTTCCACTACAGTAGACACCTTGTGATATCTTGATTCGAACTTAGTACTCAGCGCCTAACATAATGACTTTTTAATTTAACTCGCGCCCAAACGTCTGGCGCCCAAATGGCTTCGCGCCCAAACGTCCAGTGTCCAAACGGCGGGGCCCAAACATCCGCGCCCAAACGGCGGCGCCCAAACGTCACGTACCCCTACGCGGGGCCACAAGGTTAAACTGTATGTTAGAAGTAGATCTGTATGTACAATTTTTGATAGATAAATGGAAATTTACAATAAATATTATATTTGTGTCTGAAAAGCGCACAGAGTTTATTTATTTATTATTATTTTCTCAAAATTAAAATTTTTAACTTTAGTAAAATTATGTAGAAATGCAAGGTAATTTCAGTACCGTTTGTTAAATTTCGTTGTAATATTTTTCCACATATATTATTATATTATTGGTCGTGATCTTGATTTATTTGCCACAACTGAAATCTAAGAGAGTATGTGTTTGCTTTCTAGGGAGAATTTAATTTTAGTGCTGCATATGGAGTACCAAATGAATCTGCAGTATCTAGAGAAAAGTGTGGAAGAAAGTTACTAGAAAAATTTTCAAGCGAAGGTGAGATTTTTTGCTTTAATATTGTACTATGTAACTTGGAATTAAAATATGGCAAAATACCAGGAGTGCCGTATACAACGTAGCTAAAGAGTTTCCTGCATACTTAAGTGTGTTGGTAAACTTCTTTTTTATTATGGTTAGATTTCAGATAAATTTAGTTTGCTTGTGATAGCTGTCAGATCTATCTTATAGCTTTTTTCAGACAAGTTCTAGAATTTATACTGTAAAATGTAATATGTTGAACTCATCAACTAATTGGCCTTTGTCCTGTGAAAGTAGTTCCTTCCGCTATCTATATACCAGCTACCAATGTTATTTATCTCGAAATCAAAAAGAAAAATTCCTTTCGGGATGCTTCTCAGCCCATTTCCTGGAATCGTATGTTTTTGGATTGCTGGAATATTTTGAGTCTCTTTTTGCGGCATTTTCACACAAGGAAACAGGAAGAAATCGCATAGCAACAAATCAGTCGAACATGGGGAATCTGTAGTAATAGGGGTGATTCAGTCTCTCATTGTAAATGCGGTTCATCCTCTGTCATTGTGGTAGAAATTCACCGAGTAGTACACTTCTTGTGTCGATAGAATATCTTACGATTTATCACGTTACTTTCTTCAAGGGTGGTGAACCATGACTTTGTTACTCGGCACTTAGCCGCTTGTTTAAGTCAAATACGTAGTACCAACTTGCGTCTTTGGCAATAATATTAAGCCCGAATGTGGAATCATCTCTTGCCTTTTCCAACAGTTCATATGGTAATTGTTCTTCTGGCTTCTTTCAAGGGATATTTTTTGAATTAAGCGTCCGTGTTCTTAATTGAATGTGTAAAACTTGATCTTCACTATTAAAGGCCAGTCCACCTGATATGGAATAGTAACAGGACTCTTGAAGTAAGTTCTCACGTGTTCCATATTTTCAATCCTATATGGTGCT
Source organism: Thermobia domestica (assembly GCF_964235325.1). Taxonomy (NCBI): domain Eukaryota; kingdom Metazoa; phylum Arthropoda; class Insecta; order Zygentoma; family Lepismatidae; genus Thermobia; species Thermobia domestica. Next base: position 129,932,345 of record NC_137466.1, on the reverse strand, counting down.
GTAAGCAGGGTAATGTTGACTGAAGCCCTACCGTACCGAAACGTCTTCTGCCAGGGTTGTTGTGAAAAACTGTTTTCTTAAAGGGAAAGGAAAGAAAGAAAAAATCGAGCCCAATAAGTTTTATTGGATAAAATTTAATTTTATTAAATTTTGTACATACATTTAACACCGTATTCCTACATAAAATACCATTTAAGCATTCATGTTCCATTATACATGTTAAACTATGGAATTCCCTTGTCGCACAGTGGAGTCCGTGGAGCTCCATCCGCTTTTTGTAGGACACGCTTTTCTCCATTTACAATCGCTTATATTTCGATTTCTAGAAAGAAAGAAATAGGCGATTAGAGTAACAAAGGGATGGGTAGTTCTATACAAGTAACAGTGTCAAATGTACACCACATGAAGGAGTTTGTTTGATTTGTTTGGCGTGATGCTTTCTCAATATTGAAATTGGAAATGGTAATAGATTTGTATCATTTCCGGTTTTAGTAGAGAGATTAGAGTCAAGATGAATTTTTTTCTTGGGACGCTTAATTGATACCGTTTCTCACTGTCTATTATCGTTTCCAGTCTATAGCGATCGACGTAAAAACTGTTACGCAGTTGATCATAGTTACATATGAAGGAGACCAGCAACCACTCAGTCAATAAAGTGTGAATATTCGTGCCCTTCTCGTTCTCCTTTCTGTAAGAAGCTGTTGTCTATTTATATTTATTACCAATAGCTGTCTGTCGTTCTAAAGCAGGCTACTATTCTAGACCTTATGTGACTCTATGTAGGTTTCTCATGACTATTTGGCCTACCCAATGATTACTTCAGGTTCAAATCTGATAAAACCTGGTGGGTCGAAATTCACTAGCATTTGTGTACGACCGTCACTATTTACAAGAATAAACATATTTCATAAAATAATTATTATTATATATTTTCTACTTCTTAATTCACGGTTAATAACCGAGTTTAGGATATTTGAATAGTATTTGTTGTAACCTTTCAGAAGCTCCAAAATTCTTCACACTTATTGCACTCGACTACATAATAACTATTTGCTTGACTACACATTAGCTTCACGTCGAAGATTAAGCCCACTAAACATATCTTAATGTAATGAAACCGTATTCTATTTTTATTTGTGTACATGTTTACCAAGCAACTAAAGTCTTCCTCTTTTTACAAGTAACAAGTTTATTACCAAATCTATAGCATTTTCTACCCACAAGTATTTTTAAATAAGTCATTAATTTCTCTGGTCTTACGTAGCGTTTCGGGAAGCGCACATCATGCCGGAAGTAGATCTGAAAAAATGTGTAGAATTATCTCGAATTTATTAGTATTTTTAAAGAAAACATCTTAAATAGCTGACACCGGTAACTCTTATCAGTAATTATAAGTTACCAATAAAAGTGCTTACCCACTTCGCGTTAAGACACAGGCTGTGAGTAAATAAACATCTTGAATTTCAGAAATAATAACATGCTTCATGATGATTATTTTGTCATCCTGACCAGCAGAGCTGAAAGCTGCAAAACTGTTCAATGAACATGCGCATTGCACTGATGGATACCTTAAAATGAGTCTAATACAATTGTATTTCTTTATTACCTAAGATGCTAGAGGTTCCAGGGGAAACCACTTCTTACCAGTTAATACATCCAAATGCAACGAAATTGGTGAAATGCGCTTCGAGCTTTTTGCATCATCGCAGAAAAGTAATTCTTTTCAGCTTTCACATGGTGATTCCATAGGTCTTGGAGACACCTTTGCAAATAATTCAGCACGAACTGACTAAATTCAACTTCTTAGCAGTTCCTGTTTTCCGTTATGAGGTGTGGTGTCGGGTAGCTTACTGGACGATCAAATCTTGCGAAATGTGGACATATTTACTGTTGGAGAAGGATCCTTTTCAGTATTCTTAAGATTGCTTGTTTGTTTATAGAAAAAGAATGCGGGGCCACATTCTGAAAAAAATAAATCAAGATTGGTTGGCAAAACGACGCATTTAGAAACATCAATGCACCGATCTGTTACTTACTTGAATGGCTAGGTTTGCTCTTGGGTCTTATGGAAAGCTTGTTTAAGTATTCGTGTGCCGAGTAGGTCACATTCTACAAGTTAAGATAGCCAGATGTTTTGATTCCATGTCCGATCGAACCCTCCCCGATGGTCTAGTGGGTAGCGCGGGCGTTTATGGTATATGGGGTTCTGGGTTCGATTCTTGATGAGATAGCGTTGAAATTTGAACTTACAGTGATTTATTTATTTACAAACATAATTCCAGATACAGCTGAACGCAAGTTTACACTGGAATATGGGACGTAAATGGGATCTGAATAATGTGAGTCCTGTCACCAGAGCATGGCGCATCTTCAGGTTGCGGATCGAGGACAAGGTCTGTAGATATAGAGGTTAGCTGCGAGAATATTGAATAAGCAGTAGCTGACAGACGACAAGGGGTTGTCCTCCAGCTTGGGATTGGAGCTAATAACCTCATCCTGTAAAAAGGGTACTTGTTCAAAAACATTCGCAGAAGCCTCCGACCAGGACTGATAACTTGGCACGACCTCTACCAAGTAAAATGGATTTGAGATTTGGAACATGAAATATAAGAAGTTTTTATAGGGTAGGCGCACTAAAATCTGTAACAAATTAGTTCAAGAAATATAGGACAGACCTAGTAGGAGTTCAGGAAGTTAGATGGGAAGGAAAAGGAACAGTACAGACCGAAATTTTTACGTTTTCTATGGAGAAGGAAATAAAAATCACGAGCTAGGAACAGGGTCTTTCATTCACAGACGGATAATATGAGCAATTAAACGTGTGAAATTAGTTAATAATAGATTTTATTTTATTACTTTTAAGATCAGTGGTGCGATGTTATTATTCTAAATATTCATATCCAATTCCAGTAATACTACATGAAAATTCTATTAGGGATTTCAATGCGAAGCTAGCACGAGAGGATGTTTTCAAATCAATTATAGAAAACGAAACTCTGCATAAGGGAAGTAATGATAGTGGTGAACTTTGTAAAATCCAAAAACCTTATCGTGAAGAGTTCAAGATTCCCACATCGCGACGTTATACTTGGATCCCTCCAGGTGGATAAACATAATCAAATCAAGCACGTTTTAGTAGATAGAAGGCAGTCTAGCGTAATTGATATTCTGTCGTTTACAGGACCTGACTAGGAATAACGATTATAAAAGAGAAATTATCATTGTAAACAGGAAATAATCAGCATCTGAAAACGGAGAGGTTTAATTTTAAAGAAATAAGAGGAGGTTCAGGCGAGAGGGAAATACCAGATTGAAATGTAGAACAGATTCTCCTTTTAGAAGATTCGGAATGCTCTAACGTTAAGGTTACTTGTAATAAAATTATCAACAACATTAATATTTCAGCAGGAGAAAAAATGAAGCACGCGGAAATACATAGAAACAAACCATGGTTCGACTAGGAATGCATTAAATAGAAAAGACAGGAAAAACTGCGTTAGCTACAAAATCTGAATGATAGAACTGCACAAAATTTTGTTGACATTAGGTGGGAAACTTCCAAAATTTGGTGCAAAGAAACGTTATTTTGTGAAAGCTAAAATTATTGAACTTGAAGATAATAGCAAAAGCAACAGTATTCAGGACATATATAGAGACATCAACGAATTTAAGAAAAGATATCAACTTTGCACGTATGTATTAAGGGAAGCAAATAGAATAGTTCTCATAGACACGGATAGTATTTTGGATGGACACGAATTTCTTCGACAGTTTGCTGTACGCGGAGAAAAAAAAGTTCGTAAGGAAAGTGAAATGCGTACAGCAGAGCTACATGTTCCAGAGTCAACTCGAATAAAAATAGAAATTGCTATAAAGAAATTAAAGGAACATAAATCTCCGGGTGTAGATGAAGTTCCTGTTGAGTTAATTTTAGCTAAAGGAGAAAATTGAGGAATGGGATACACAAATTCATTCTCCCCATCTGAAACATGGAAGAATTGCCACAAGAGCGGAAAGAATCTATCATTGTTCCAATTCAGAAGAAAGGCAGCAAAACTAATTGTAATAATTATCGAGATATCTCTCCCTTGTCAACCTCCTGTGAAATTCTCTCAAACATTCTGTTAGCAATAGTGAGCCCATACGAAGGTGAAATTATTGAAGAATATCAATGCAGACTTAGACGAAATCAATCTACAATCGACCAGATATTTACCATTCTACAAATACTTGAAAAGAAATGTAAATACAATACCCTGATACATATTGATTTCAGAAAGATCTGCATTTCAGTAAGAAGGGAAACATTGTACAACATTCTTGCCGAAAAACTGATTAAATTAATTAAGATATGTGTAGATGGCTCGCAAAGTAAAATTCCTGTGGGAAAACACTTGTACACGAGCTTTCACGTCGAGAATGGCCTGAAACAAAACAAAACAAAAAAGCGTTGTCGCCATTATTATTCAGTTTTGTTTTGGGATACGCTATTAAGAAAACTCTTAACTAATGCTTAAATTTGAATTTCACTCATCAGTTTATGGTTTATGCTGATGTAAATGTGATAGGGAAACGACATGAGGGCAATAGAATAAATACGGAGGTTTTATTAAACACCTGGAGACATATGGGTTAGAAGTAAGTACAGAGAAAACTAAATACATGAAAATTCATCGTGACCATGATACCCAGATTATGGATACGTTAAAAATACCAAATAGTACTTTTGACAAAATAGGTATTTTCAGATATCTAGGATCAACATTAATTAAACCATTGACACATACACTTTCAAAAATTAAAATGCGCTCAGGCGGGTTTTTTAAAGTAATTTGTCAGAAAAATGACACACTGCACGTTATATTTTATAATCATTTACTGGAAAAGTTATGAATATTCCTATAATTTTTGCGTGAACATAAATGGCAAAGACTACTATCAAATATGTTCCTGCATATGACTAAGTCATATGCAACAGACGCACTAACATTTGAGTTAGTAGAGGAAATAGGACGAAGAGAGGTGTAACGGAAAACTTCCGTAACTCGGTCTTTTGTTTACTTAAAACATACGGAACTTTTCCTTAAATCTGCGTCAATGGGTTAACAGACCGAATCCATATCCACGAAGAAATTAAATGCCGATTGAAAGCAGGCAATTCATGTTATTATTCAGTCCAAGCCCTTTTGTCTTCGCGAATTCTATCAAAGAATTTGAAACTTAAAATACATAAAATGATAATTATGCCTCTTATGCTGTATGGTTGTGAAACATGGTCGCTTATTTTGAGGAAAACGCAGATTGAAAGTATTTGAGAATATTAAAATACTGAGGCAGATATTAAAACTGAAGAGAGACGAAAATGGGGAACGACGCAACTCATAACGAGAAGTTGTGTAATTTATACCATTTATCCAACATTGTTAGGATCATTAAGTCTAGGGGGCTCAGGTGGGCGGGTCATGTACCCAGAATGAAGAAAAACAATAGGAACGCTTTCAAAATTTTAACTGAAAATCCAATCGGAAAAAGGCCAATAAGAAGACTTAAATGTATATGGGAAGACAATATTAAGATAGATCTCGCGGAAATAGGAATACGAAGTAGAAACTGGATACAGCTGGCTAAGGACAGAAGTCAATGAAGAGCTTTTGTGAATGCAGCATTAAACCTCCGGGTTCCATAGACCATAGAGTGAGTGAGTGAGTGAGTTTTTAGTTTATGGTGATCGGTATTCTGCCTTAAACTGTAGGTATACGTTTCATATAGCCTTGGTGCTAATAAGGCCACTAAATCTAACTGTCTGTTCGGTTTAAGAGTTTGCAGAAACTAACCTCGAGGAAATTTAGTTTTGAGGTGAATGAATTGCTTTTATATCCAATGGCTGTCATTATATAAATGACTATATCCGAATATCTGGATTCTACTTACTTAAAGATTGTATCGGACGAATTTGTATAGTTTCTTAATGTGCATAAAACGATCACAATAATCAAACACTGAAGAAAGAAAATATTCAATATTCGTGTTTACTGATTTGTTCCAAAGATTCTGATGAAAGAATATAAAAGAGTGGATATACAGTGGATGTTCTAACAATAATCTGGCTACCTATCTATCTTTAATGCTCTGCATTCTGACCCATATATAGATCAAATATGAGTGTTCTGTGACCAAATTGAGATCTTAATTATTTTTTACGTTCATGATTAAACTTTGTTTTAAATTGTATCTTGAAAAATAAGCATGATCGTTTAGAATATATATTTGAAAAGTAGTTCTTTTCCTTCATGTAATACTGAATTTATTTTAACTCAATAATCGGAAATACTTTCTGCGTTAACTGAAATTCTGTTTGCTCGAGTCAAATTAGCATTTATTTAAATGAAATGCTCTTCAATTAGTGAAGAATTTTAACAAGTGCAAAGAATATTATGTCCGATACGTACTTTCAAGCTTTCACAACTTTCAGGGCGCTTTTCACTCCAGCACATGATGAAAGTGCTGAGGGATTATCCAAGTGGGATTTGTATGACAGGCAGTTTTGTTTCAACTTCATCCCAGGTATTGCTATATAGAAATTAATAGTTTCAACTGAAAAAGTTAATTTTAGAATTTTAGAACTGTTTGTACGAAATCACTTTTAATTTTGGACTTCCACTTGATATATAGTCTCTCTCCATTCCCAAGATGCTTTCTGTGCGGAAATATAGATTGAAGTCAACAATATTTTTGTATTGAATGTGAATACCTAACTTGGCTCGTAATACTTCAGCTTCAAATAAAATGTAGTATAAAGAGAAATTACAATCATTTAACGTAAATTCACAGCTGACATAGATTTTCTATATTTATATACATATATTCGATGAATCTAATATAGCAATAAACATTTATGGATACGCGTAGATCGCTATATAATTCAACTAAGAAAAATGTTGGATTTATGCTGTGCATTTTTTCTTAAACCGCCATCTCCACCAAAGTTGTGTCTTACGTGGATCAACAGCTTACCGTGGTATTTGAACTACATGTACTCCCACAGAGCGCTGAGTGACTTACTAGCTTTCAAAACTGATGCATAGCAAACAAGAACGGTGCTATCGGAACCATCATTTATTATTTTTTTCCAAGAAGAAACAAATTTTGCTCTGGTATTTATATTCGGCTCTTGTTCATACATTGTAAGAAAATGTGCTAGTCATTTTAAGCCAAGTCTCGGAAATATATTAAGAACAAAAACAATTTCCGAAGTGGAGTCCATCACTGAGCTATCATTTCCAAAGTCTGTTGACATGATGTAAGTCTATTTCAATTGAACAAGTGAGCATATGACCTTTATTACATGCCTGATTGGACACATTTCTCGAAGCGAAATAGTCCAACACGTGAAGGACTTTGTATAGATCCAGTTTCACCAAAGGGCTTCTGTGACATATCTGATAAAGAACTGAATATTTCACATTCTCTTATTAAAGCTAAGTTCTGGCAACCGGTCTTTGGTATTAAATGGAATCCATTGGAGTGTATGCTAACACAAATGAATGTCAGAGTAAGCTGTTGCTTCCTTTGCTAATGAAATACCTGGTTTCTTATTTATTCAAGATACACAGACACACAAATAAGGCATCGGAAACATAAAGATCACAAAGTGGTAAATTCTATGTGAATGGACAATATTGTCCGTAGATGTGAATGACAACACCACGATTAGTGGTCAAAATGTGCAGCAGATCTCCTTATATCCAAAGTGAAGTCATGCCTGGATCTTCATTACCGTGTATGTCATTAGTGTCGAGAAAAATACCACTTAGGTGCGAAGCTGGAAAATGAACAGTTTCATAACGAGCAACACCAAGATACCAAAGAACGGCAGCCACATGCCAGCAACATCCGAGAACACGAGCTCCACTGGGGCATTTGCAGTACCACCCAAGAATAGCGTCGGCTCTTGATTTTTGTGGATCATATTCAATGAAAAATGTGTACTGCAAATTCTGTACATATTGAGATTAAATTTTTAACCTCAGGATGTGTGGAGTGGTATGCAAATGGAACAGTGAAAACCTACCATCAGATTTCATGTGCTCTGCTGCATATGCGTAAGTATTTTGGATTTGATAAATCCCAAGCGTGATTTTGAATAAGTCTTCTGTCAATCGAGGGAAGTCAGTAATTGACGATCCGTCACAAGGTTTCCAAATCTTTGCTGAGCGTTTGTCAATATCACCAGATGTCTGTAGTTTCTTTTGTAATTCGTTTGTTAAACGAGAACATGATAAGATTTCAATACTTTCGTCAGACTTTTCTGTTGCTTCGTTGGTCAATGGAGGCGCAAACTGATTCTCTAAGGCACCTGCAATGGGTAAATACTCGCGTAAGTAGGGAAGAGCCGCAATTGGAACCCTATCCCTAAACATCTTGTACTTCATTTTGAGATGGCCATTTTTCGCTTCTACACACCACCTGCCCTTTGAGACAATACGAGATTGGTTTGCAGCCAGGCAGTCATACTGCTTCTTTCCCTTTTCTAAAAGACATGACATTTTTGAAATGATCCCCGCCTCCTCCAACACCGTCATGGAATCTCGGAATCCCCTATCAACCAAAACGCAGTTCCTTGGTTGTAAGAGCTGGTTTAAACCATTTGCTGTGTCGGCGAACATAGAGTATGTAATACTAGCATCATTATTTACACCAACAATGTCGACGATGTACCCGCTGGGTGTAACGAACATCCTGGGTTTCACTAACGTCGTCATTTTTGCACACTATAGAGACACCTTTGCAGAGTTTAGTTCGTCGATTTTTCGGTGTAAATGTTTGTTCCGTCAAAGACTAAAACCAGCTTGTCATCCCCTACCCCATAAAGTTTGCGGGCCCAAGCTGGAACCTTGCTCAAAAGAAACAAACGAGATAAATGCTTTGAACCCAACACGGACGGTACAAACTGCCTCATCAAAGCCTGTCTGACTGATTTCAATGCATTTGACACACTTCCGTGGCATGAATATCCAAATATTGCTCCCAGAAAGTCATTACAAAGATCATGCCTGTTTCATTAACAACATGCCCAATTTGGTTTCAACTAGGGATGGCCAAAATTTTCCGGAATCCGGATTCCGGAAATTTTGTTTTCCGGAATCGGAAAATTTACTTTCCGGAATTCGGAAAAATTCCGGAATTCGGAAAAATTCCGGATTTCGGAAAAATTCCGGAATTCGGAAAAAATCCGGAATTCGGAAAAAATCCGGAATTCGGAAAAAATCCGGAATTCGGAAAAAATCCGGAATTCGGAAAAAATCCGGAATTCAGAAAAATTCCGGATTTCGGAAAAAATCCGGAATTCGGAAAAAATCCGGAATCCAGAAAAATTCCGGAATTCGGAAAAATTCCGGATTTCGGAAAAAATCCGGAATTCGGAAAAAATCCGGATTTCGGAAAAAAATCCGGAATTTAGAAAAAATCGGAATTTTTCCGAAATCCGGAATTTTTCCGATTTTACTTTCCGGATTCCGGAAAGTAAAAATTCTGGAATTGGCCATCCCTAGCTAGTAGCTGTTAAAAGAGAAACACAATAATGAATATATATACTGTATTAGTTTCTTGTAGTTGGATATGTCTTTATCACTTACGTAGACAATTGCTACTGCAGTTATTTACTGTTTTATAAAGAAGGTCTTATTTTCACACACAAAAAAGTCGCCGGTATGTCTCAAACATTATCGCGTTCCCACCTGCAGCTGCTCCAAAGCACTGCAAACTACTTTTTAACCAGGCGAAAGGCAGTGGAGGAAAAGAAATCTCAACAAATATTCTAATAACATTCGCTTATTGTCAACATACCTACAGTGAGCGCAGAAAGTGTTCGTACACCGTGCATACTTTATATTGAAAACAGCTAGCATGAGAACGGGAGGTGGAAAATATATATATAACCAGAATTAAGACTACACATTCATACATTTTATTTCTATATACAAGAGAAAGGCCAAACAAACACAATCACTGTTTTGTTCAGAAGAAAAGAGAGAATTCCTTTTTTGTAAACGCAAAATGTCACCGTACACTTATGCTTGAATTAGTGCTTATAAAGTATATTACCTTATTTGATATTTTGTGGGATTACCCTGTGCGTTAATGATTGTAGTCTTCGTGGCATTGATTTCACCTGTAGTAGTTCGTAGTTCTGTAGCTTCGGGACTGATTATGTCCCATTCTTCTTGAATAGCTTTTCTTAGGCCTTCTTTAGTAGAGACAGGGCCGGCGCGAGAGAGGGTCGAGCCGTGCCACCGCCCAGAGCGGCAAGTCTAATGGGCGGCAAAATTTGAAAAAGAAAAGAATACTATCAAAATATAATGCTTCGTAATAGGCTCACATGGAAAAATAAGATTGTGTTAACCTGAGAATGTAATTGAACTTTACTCACATTCAAGAAAATACTCTCTCAGGAAATTCAGAGCATTCCTCCTCGTTTTCAATTATCAAACTACTAGCCACAGGTATCTCGTTCAATATTTCCCTTGCAGCAGTGTAGATAGGATTTTGAGCTAGAGTGCATAAGATTATCACGGTGTCTTTTTATATTTTTTTCTATTCAATAATGTTCTAACGCTCCGCTCCAAGTATGCAAAAGGTACACTCCCACTTGAGACAGGCCGTTCTAGCCTGTAGCATCCAGGGGCGGATCCAGGACGGACTTCTGGGGGGGGCGGTGGGTTGTAATACTGCTACTTAGAGCTACTTTTAAGAGCGTCAAAAAATAAACTATATATTTTATTTATATATAAAATAAAAAAGTTTCCTCTTCTGGGGGGGGCGATCGCCCGATCGCCCCCCTGGATCCGCCCCTGGTAGCATCTAGAGACATTTAGGTTCTAATAGCGAGTTTTTGACCAGTTTACAAATTGTTCATTCCGAATATAGTAAATCGTACAGCGTATTATTTCTTGAGAAATGTCTCATTTTTTGTATAGCTAAAAAAAAGTTTGACTTTTTTTTCTGCGTCAGTTCAACGTTAGGCCATACTAAAGGAACATATTAGTAGTCTCACTTTAAAATCATAATCCACCACAAGGTGGGAGAGCCGAATTGATGCTCTGACTCAGTTATCAAATATAGGAAGTTTATGATGCCTTACTTCAAATAAGTAATGACAATAGAACCGATAGAATGGTCGTCCACGATGCTCTGTGTATAGCAAACCAGCTGAGTTACTTTTCTTTCCTTTACTCACTCGTTGTCTGATATGACTTTAAAGCATTGATTCTCATGTGTTGGATGCAGTAGGATTTCTTGAAAATATATCTGGGTACTTTGAGAGGAGCAGAAATTATGCAAAGTTTAAATCTTACTTAGTTGATACGATGGACTTGGCATCAGCATTAGATACGGGTGATCCACTGATACGTAATACAGTGCAAGCTCGAAGTCGAAAGAAGAGACTGTTTCAGTACGAGGCAGAGGATGAAGCTACTGAAAACAGCCACAAACAAGATACAAGATCGATTTTTATTACAAAGTTCTAGAAGTGATTGTTAGCTTTTAAGAGAAAGATTTGAGCAACTTAAACATCACAGCGAGTATTTCAATTTTCTTTGCGATATAAATAATCGTAAAGATATAGCCTACCACCTGATTTTTTTGTCTGAAAAGTGTACTAAACTTACCATTTTAACACACGAAGAATTGAAAGATATTAACCCCAGTGATTTGAAAGACAAACTGAAAGTGTTATCCACTATAATTAAGCCTGTGAAAGTTCAAAAAAAAAAAAAAAATATTAGGAACATGACTTTGCTCCCAATGTTAGTATTGCACGTAGAATTTTGTTAATCTTGCCTGTAACAGTGGCAAGTGGAGAAAGAAGTTTTTGGAAATTTAAGTTTATTAGAAACTATCTACACTCTTCTATGTCTGAAACACGCTTGAGTGGTCTAGCGACGATATCAATAGAACACAAATTGGCTAAAACATTGGACTACGTGATGTGATAAAGAAATTTGCTCATATCAAAGCAAGAAAAGTTTCTTTCAATTAAGGTATGTTAAATTTATGTATGTCTATTGTGTTTTAGTACATTATAAGGCTTAAGCTAATCACTTACATTTACCATAATATCTGATTTACTGTATTATCTTCTTGCTCCATACTCTGTTGAAAACGCCTTTTGATATAAAATAAGCCTAAAAATTAAAATTCTTAGTCATGATTAAAGTATATTTTTAAAATTTTATTTTCTGTATGCGCTGCTCTATATTACAGATATACAGCGAAATCGAGCATACTGAATATTGTGTCAGTATAGAGTCGTTTAAATATTACGTGAACATTCCAGAAAGGTAGTTCTTTTTTTTTTTTTTTTTTTTGTTTACTTTTCCATTTTATACATGTTTTTAAATGACACTTGAACGTTATCTGTCAAAATAAGGTTTGCGGATTAAAGGGGCGGCATGTGAAAGCACCGCCCAAGGCGTCAAAATTGCTAGCGCCGGCCCTGAGTAGAGAAGCTGTGCCTTCTGATTGTTGTCTCCAGAACAGACCATAGATATTCTATGGGGTTCATATCTGGGGATTGGGGAGGTGTGCGAAGCTGTTTCAAGGTATTATAGAGTAGCCACAATCGAGTATTTTCCGCTGTATGTTTGGAGTCGTTGTCTTGCTGAACAATAAATTGTTTTCAAGAACCATCTTCTGCGCACTAGTATGGAAATTTTCCTTTAATATGTTAATATACACTTTGTGGATCATCACTCCATCGATAAGGTGGAGACGACCCACTCCTGAAGCACTCATACAAGCCCAGACGAGCACGGACCCTCCTCCGTGTCTTACTTTAGGGACGAGATTTTGAGGATTCATCTCTGTATTCACCTTGCGCCATACAATACGCCTCCCATTGGACTCGATAAAGTTAAATTTACTTTCGTCCGAAAATATGACCCTATTCCAGAAAGAAGCCTGATCCCTTATCTTTATACTCTTTTTCAAACTTTAGTCTCTTTATACGATTCGTCTTGTTCACCCAGAACATTTTCCTGGCTATCCGACTATGATACCTTGCAAATATTCCGCACTGTACTGGCTGATACTTTAACACCGCGTGTTTCCAGATCCGTTGCCAATTGCACAGCACTATTTTTTGGAACCTTTTTTCTTTCCCTAATAATGTAACGTTTATCTTGTTCACTCAACACTCTTGGTCTTCCAGTTTTTTTGTTTTTTTTTCGCACAGTGATAGAAACATTATACATCGCAATTATTGTTTGTACTGTTGAACGAGGCCTGTCTGCAAGGTTTGCTATCTTTGTCAAAGACTTACCCTTCTTATGCAATTTAATAATTACTTTTCTTGTCTCCTCATTTGTTTCTGTTCGGTTGCTTCCCACTTTGACAGCCCACCGTGCAGTTTTTTCACTTCTATTCACAACTAAACTCATTCTGTTACTCGTCATGCTATACAAAGGTGTATACTCAGGTGAATACTAGTGAACCCCAGTTGTGGTATCTTTGTTTCGTATTCGTACGTCAGGTGTACGATCACTTTTTTGCGTCTACTCTATACACTTTCTACGGAATTTATTTACTTTCTGACCATTAAACTTGTCTTTGTGGTTCTTTATTGATATATTCATAAAGCTTAGTTTTCATTATTCATATTGTGTGTGTTATTACACTTCTTAAATTTTCTGTTTCTTTTTCGCAAACATTCTCGTTTCAATAGCATAGGTGTACGAACACTTTCTGCGCTCACTGTATGTACAGTAAATACAAATTTATAATTTTTTACTTTACGAAGTGTGCAATGTAATTGTTCAATAATTAACATAAGCAGGCATTCATTAATTTATATTAATATAATAATTAATAAAACTAATAAGCGGGTGATTGATGACTCAGTGGTAGAGTTTTCATCTATGGCATTCTAACCCAGGACATGTGGGTTTTCGATGGCTAATTTTGTGTTCGAAAATTTTCCCGGTGGAAGGCCTACCTTTCTTATATTTGTTCCATCATCACTCATTAACGAATTTAGTTTATCAAAACTCTATAGCCATATATTCATTCTGTCCGTCAGTGAAGCAAACAGTCTCAAGAACTATCTGATGGATTACCAATCAATTTTGGCCATGATGTACAGAGTCAATAGTTAAGAATCGAGTTCCCTGATGAATGTAATATTCAAACCGGAAGCGGTACAAATCAACCATTTCCGGTTTTAACGTTAATCATTATATAGTAAATATGGTAATAGATAGCGAGAAGCGGTTTCCAGTAATCGACATATATATAACATTCATGTAGATAGAATGTTACCCAATTTGTGCATCTGCTGAAAATAATGAGCTTAGGTATTTAGAGAGCATTTTCCGCTTTAGAAAATGTGTGCTTGGTAAAGAATGTAGAGAATTAGCTGAGTCAGGCATGTAGCTAGAATATGGTAATAGGAAGGGGAGGGGGTCTGTCACGAAATACTGTGGTTATTTACCAGGGGCTCAATCATTCTAAACTATTTTATTGGCAACATATATTGGTTCGTTTAGCCAAGATTTCTAATGGGGGGATGATATGAAATACTGTGGTTACACACCAGAGGCTCGATCAATCTAAATATTTTACTGACAACATACCCATATTGATTGGTTAGGACAATAAAATGAGGATATATTAGTAAGTATTTTAATAAGAAGCTATGAAGAAATCTCGAGTAAAAGAATATAAAAAAAGTATTGAAAAAGATATAGTTTTCCGAGGTCATTCGAACGGTGTCGAGAATTTTGCGTCTGGGAAATTTGCGCCCTACCTCAAGAACAGGGAAAATTGCGCCTGCAATGTACCTCCACCGGAAAGTTGAGCCCTGCGAAATAAAAGAACCTATTGGAGCTTACGCATTTGCTCGGAGGGGCTGACATTACAGCATAAACAATCCTCCCCCCACAACCATGCTATTTGTGATTTATTTTCATTGTGGCTATATAAGGGGAGAATAAACTTCAATATAAGCCAAAAGAACACAACGGATCAACGCAATCACTGCTTCTTCCAGAGATGATTTTGGGGGAACACTGGCCTCCCCAGAGCTCTCAGAGTGCCCCCTCGGAGGAGACCAAAATAATACGTCTATAATATAATAATAAATAGAATAGTACCAGCAGTGACCCCCCTCCGGAATACTAAGTGTGCCCCCCGGAAAATTTTTTTCTGAAAGAACGACTGAACGCAATTGTGTGTTTGAATTCCAGCAAGTAAACACACTGTACATAGTTTTCTTGATAATATTACTGAACTGATTTTACATTCACTTTACATTTTCTTTTCTATATTTTGTGTCCTGAAAAGCCAAACAACTCGCAAGGATTGTGAACAGAGATATCTGGGTAGAGCCAAACAGCCTTTTGTAGATTAAATTATACTCTTTGATTATATTAATAATTATATATCAGTCATTTATACTTTTTTGTAAATTTTGTAGTATAATGAAAAATTGTATTTGTATGGATTGCCCTTTAGTGAACTAAAATTGTACTTTTTTCATTTGTTCGGAATATTATAACGGATGGAGTAACTCACTGAGACGATGATAGGCAAGCCTAGTTCAAGTGTGAGTGGAAGTTACTTTACACAATACAAAAATAAGTTGAATTGTAGGGCGCTAACATCCCAGTGCAAATATGTAGCCGGCGCATTTTCCCCTCTTTTTGGGGTAGGGCGCAAACATCCCAGTGCAAATATATTGCGAGCGCATTTTTTCCTATTTTTGTGGTAGGGCGCAAATTTCCTGGGCGCAAAATTCTCTCATTCAAGGAAAATATAATGTCCGTGAAGTTGACAAGCCACTTATGTCAGACTCCATTTCGACTTTAAACGTCGCTAGTGCTACGTTAGTGTTCGATAGTGACGCAAATCGTTAGTACTTCACAGATAACGTGTGCTTTTTAAATAATGGATATAGGTCTTCTAACTGCATGCCAACACGCCCACTTCTAAGAATCATCTCAAAAATGAGGTTAACCGTTAGAGCAAGTAAGTGCTCATTAGTGCCATTAACATTAATGCCTCCATCGTACGGCCCTTTGAGTAATGATAATAGCACGCTCTTTGCTAGTCTGAATGCGTCCCTATATTCTCGCGAACATTCTGACGTGCTCAAGTTAGTTACTTTTTTTTTTTTTTTTGCAACTATTGTTTATCTGTTATTGTTTATTGCTAGTCTGCAGAGTAGTCCTTACATTAATATGCCATTGTCCTTGATAATCATTGCGTATTTACAAGCAGTTTGTTATTACTGTTAGAAGATATCAAAAAACAACAGATAAAATCTACTACTTAACGGTTCACATTTTTCTTTTACAGTACATAAACGATTAATAATAATAATAATAATAATAATTAATAATAATAATAATAATAAGACTATTCCAGCATAAAAGTTATCAATTGCATCCCACTGGCAACAAGCGACGCATATTTTAACTTCACAAAAATTAGTTTCTCACGATTTTCTGGAAAACTACGTATGATAACATCTTCATTATGTCAAGTTGTTTATCTCAGTGTGATATATGTCTTACCTCTGGACAATATCACAGTAAAACAAATATTAAATATTAGGAGTACATCGTACTTTTGGACTACATCTCATTAACCATGGGAAGATTGAGTAGTGTATACTTTAGGATGTAAGTTTCAGCTTAACTTGCATCATACATTCTTAGGATTACAAAAAGGAAATTTGTTCGTTTGCGTTTGAACAAAATTCTTAGGATTACAAAAAGAAAAAATAATTTTTCCGAAATCCAGATTTTTTCCGAAATCCGGATTTTTTCCGAATTCCGGAATTTTTCCGAGTTCCGGAATTTTTCCGAATTCCGGATTTTTTCCGAAATCCGGATTTTTTCCGAAATCCGGATTTTTTCCGAAATCCGGAATTTTTCCGAATTCCGGAATTTTTCCGAATTCCGGATTTTTTCTAAATTCCGGAATTTTTCTAAATTCCGGAATTTTTCTAAATTCCGGAATTTTTCCGAAATCCGGAATTTTTCCGAATTCCGGAATTTTTCCGAAATCCGGAATTTTTCCGAAATCCGGAATTTTTCCGAATTCCGGATTTTTTCCGAAATCCGGAATTTTTCCGAATTCCGGAATTTTCCGATTTTACTTTCCGGATTCCGGAAAGTAAAAATTCCGGAATTGGCCATCCCTAGTTTCAACGCTTGTAACACTGCTGTTATGTAAAAGTCACAGAAGCTGCACAGCACAGTCAACTGTTTATTGTTCAATCCCGTGAACACTACTAACTGTTCTTCAGGAATTTCTGCGCGGTTTACCTTCATGTGCACAGGCACAGTTGACGTATCTTCAACGTTGAGATCCGACACCTGACTACCCATTTCTGGTTGTTTCTGCACACTTCTCACATAAGAACTTGCCTTTATGTAGCATGTTGTACATAGTACTGTTGACGGACCGAAGCACTCGAATGACTTACCTTTGCTCCCACGCATGTAACTAAGCGCTTGTAAGAACTCACTTCCACACACCGGGCGCTTTCTTTGTCCTCTAAACCATAGTTCGCACACGGAACATTGCCGATGTTTACCCATGCTTCCATCGGAAGCCGTTTGTCACACACGTTACCAAATTGTTTTGAAACGAATAATATGGCTTTTGCATCACACGTTTCCACACTGGCGAAACCTACCAGAAAATAACACCAAAAGTACACAACAACAAAGTTCGCATAAATATCCCGAGAAACAGAACAACAAAAGTCACTAGACAAAAGCATGCAGGGTGCAACTTCTTGCAGGCACAATGAAGTAGGCACAACACTCGAATCGATCACCACCTACTTGCAGTCTCTAAAGACGAGTAAGCTACTACAGAAATCAACACCTCCACAATGACGCTTCTACTGTACTTCCCTCGATAGAGGCAGCCTCGCAACAGACAGATAGCGAATACGAAACGAATGTTTGCATATACACAACATCAAACGTTCAGATCGGTCAAACAGAATATAATGCCACTGACGTTTTCAACCATTATTTGCCCCTTACCCTGCTGTACATCATAATATGACAATGGTCTTATTTGTCAGAATATTCCACGCTGGATGAATGAATAAGCTCTTCGCCTTGTACTCAACGGATCCCAGGTTAGATTCCCGGTGGGAACAGAGGAAGTCCGGATCCCTTGTTCAACTGTAGGTTCCATCCTTCGGACGTCATCTCATGGCAGGCAATGGCAAACCATCGTGGGTTCACCTAGCCCAGAGACCTTCGGGTCACAACCCTGCCTTCGGGAGGAACACCATATCGTCTTGATCTGCATTTCGGAGGCGCTGATGGTACGTAATACAATTCTCAGCCATCAAATATTCTCCCATACAGTCTATTAAACTACCAGGTGGCGCCCAATTTCAACACCCTGTATCAGGCAAAGGAAACATTACACCACTTTCGTTTCTACCTATTATTTATCCCGTACTCTGATGCACATCATATGTGCAAATCATTGATCTCAGAGTTGTGAACGGTACCTACGAAATTCCGAATATAACATGTAATTTCCCATATACTCCATTATAAACATTTGCGGTATTTTGGCCCTACTTTCTTGAAATCGTTATCAGTGTCGTCGATTTTTTTTTTTTTTTTAAAGAGTAGCCTTTATAGGAATACAGCAAAAAAGCGAGGCAAATAGAACTTTTATCTTTGACGAGAACTTACACAGGGTCCTTTCCGATCGAAAAATTGTTCCTATAATTTCGTACTAAATGAAATTTCACTTACCGCCATTACATGAAAAATGTTAACTGATAATACAGAAATAGTAATTCTTCGATCTACGTCAACTCATATCAATATAGGCGGTTCCTGAAGTGAAAATTTTATGGATAACTTACAAAAATTACTGAAGAAAAATTAAATTGTTTTTGTATTAATTTGGTAGTTTTTCCTAGGTTAATAATGTTCTTCCAGTTTCTACCTGAAGACCCCTGTTCCAGATTCTATTTTGACATTTTAGGCTTGATAAGGTGTTATTAATACGTAGCGTTTTCTATTTGCGATTATGTTTTTTTGAAGAATTTTTACCATTTTAACGGAATACCTCGAGAATGTCAAATGTTTACATAAACCCCATCGCAGACAGAAAAATGAGCTCTCTCGTGGCTATGTGGATAGTGTAGGTGTCGTCCTACTTGCGAACGTCTTATGTGCGACAGGAACTGTTAACTGTCCTATGAGCGACCGATTCGATCTGTTAACTGGCCTATGAGTCACTGATTCGTTCATACTAAGATAATGGAAGAAAATAATGGTTACTCTCCTTTCACGCTAGTGTAATTTAGAACCTAACAAAATGTACTATGAAAAATTTTTGTTCCTACATATCTCATTTCTTCCAGCCATTTTACAATTACAAGGAATATACACCCTTAACAATTAACAATTAAAAAATTAAACCTTAATGAGATACCTATAGGAAAGTCTCCTTCCTTTACATATATTTACAAATAAACAACATCTAGATATAAACAATTTGTTAACAAACCCCCTTTAACACTTAACCAGATATAAGCTTACAGTTCATTGTACTGTACTACCTTCCACTTTTTAAATTCTTGGTTGATCATAAATTTGAGATGTAACCTTACCCTTACATTCATAAGTATAAAACATTCTTTAATAAGCATTGCAGTCAAGTATTAATAACAAACTATTAAAGAATATGATGTATATTTTTCCTTAACTATCCCCGGCTTGGGTCTAGCGTATTTAAAAGTTGCGGAAAGCAGGATTTGTCAAAGTAAACTTTTCATGGAAATCTTCGTTAAATTATTTGATATGTTTTTTTTTTTTTTTTTTTTTTTTTTTTGTCAAATCTAACTCAAAATTAAGATAAGTTTTATTTGTACTCACGGTAGAGGGAAATATATTAGACGAACAGTATCACTGGCACGTACATTTTTCATAGCAAGATTGTTTGGACGCTAATAACGCCAGAGATAACCATATTTTACGAGAGGGAATCATATCATCTTCCATCATCTCTGTCAATCAATCGGTCGCTCATAGGAGAGATAACAGTTCCTGTCGCTAATAGAACTGTCGCTTCTAGGACTAATTCGATAGTGTATGTGCCTTTGGCGTGGGAGACCCGGGTTCGTTTCCTGTCGTGAGCTCGTGTGGTTCGGATCCGACGTTAAGCTGTAGATCTACGTTTCATATAGCCTCGTTGCTGAACGGAACGCTAAACTTATATCCAAATACAATCCACAAATAGAAAACGCTGCGTGTGAGTCATAGTCCTGATAAGATAAGATGTGGGAATCAAACCTGGAACAGGACTGTTAGATAGAAGCTGGAAGCATATTATTTACCTAAGAAAGACTACTAAATCCGCATAATTTTTTTTTTTTTTTTAGTAATTTTTTTAACAATTATCCATCAAATTTTCACTTCAGGAACTGAGTATATTGATATGAGGTGATATTGTTTGAAGAATTGCTATTTTTGCAGTATCAGTTAAAATTTTTCTTATAATGGCCGTAAATAAAATTTCATTTAGTGTGTAAACAATAAGAATAAGTTTTGGGTTTCAAGTTTAATATTAAAAGTATCTTCAAATACAAAAGGAAAAAGACAGAGTGGCATGTGTGAATAGAATCTTTATATTCCTTCAGAGGTCTACCCCAGATGAAGCTTCAATGTTAGCTTCTGAACTTTTAAAAATACATTTAGAAAAAGCAAGATATATATATATATATATTTAATATATAAAGAACCTTTATTTTTCATACAGTATATAAATGCGTAAACAAACTGAAAACTATTAACATACTACATATTTTATTTGATGGACTTTCAAGAGAGTTCAAAGTTTTGACTTTGGTGTGGAACTTGTTTTCTTGACAGAGTAGAGTTGTTTTAAAAAGTGATGAACGATTATCATCAATGACTTTATTGAATAGTACAGTTATTCATGTTTTATGCTTTGGGACCAGCTATCCTTAGGAATCCGTAAACTCGTTTGCCAACAGCATTATTCATGGCATATGCCGCTGTGGTCCATCATAGCCACAGGTGCGTATAACTAATTATCTCTAAATCTGACACCGTTATCTCCATTTCCAAACTATTGTGTATTTGTATTTGCATTTCTCTATAAAGTAGCAAGTTAACTCGGTTCACTTTCTCTGTCTGTAATATTTAATAACAGCCCGTTACAACATGTCTTCAGATTCGCCAACTGTGGAATGCAATATACAGTGGACTAAGTTGATTCGAGTTGAGTCATAGACACGTTTGTTGTACTTGAAGTCAAGCTACCTGAAAAACTAATTTAGTCGAGTACCCAGTAAATACTGTATTCACCAACAGCATCTAAGAATGAAGAAGGTGTCAGCAATAACTGAGAAATAAAGATCAATGAGATGAGAAAAAAAATTCATATTTGGTCTTGATAGACTGATAATGAATGAAGGGCAGTTACCTTTGTTTTGACATTGTTATTAAATATCTATCAGAGCAAAAATATTCGAATGCTGTACTTGTAAGTTGATTTTAATGTCTATAAGAATTAACAATTGTAACTGTAACAAAAATTTTACAAAAGTGGAATAGTCCAAAAGATAAAGTGCTTTCTAAGAAACGCATATTAAACTACTACATTTCAATTCCTATCCTATATGGCTAACGTGGAAGTTTAATATTAAAATCCTGATTAACCAAAATGTACTAATTGTTGGTAAAAGTAGGAGCATGGAATTATCTTACAAAAGTGGTTAACAATGCTAGGAAAAGTTGCTGCATTACTCGGACAATAAAGTATAGCTGTTCATCAAGTATGTACTAACTGGGAAATGATGTATGCGAGGAAACCTGTGTATTTTTTTTTAACTGTGTGTATGTATGTATGTATGTTATGTGTGGGTGTGTTTTTCTAAAATAACGCTGATGATTTTCTGGCAGCTGCCTTTTCTACTTTGGATATGTTCAACATCCTAAGAGACACGGAAAGTGGAATAGCTCGTGATTCGAGTCACGAATATCCTACAGCTGCTAGTCAGGTATGTCCCGTAGAGAGTTCAGAATTAATGCTTTGATTTTGTACCAGTGGGTACTTTGGTTATTTGGTGTATAATTGTTTAAAAAACAGACTTTAAAACCGGAATGTTAAATCAGTGGACTTCCTTCTCATGTTTTACTGTGATGTTAATGGCTCTAGAATATAAAGTACATAGTGCAGTAATTAGGAAACGAGATTTTTTTGTAGTAGTAGTAGTAGCAGTGGTTAGTTTTTCATAGTGGTAAATCTTGTGAATGTGTGTGATCCTGGGAACATGTGCAGAAATGTCCAGCTAGGCCGGTCGCTAGTGTGGCGCGTGGCCTTCCGCGGCTAAAGATAGGCTGGTGTTGTGATATGTCATCACACAAACATTTAGTTCTATCGCTCCCTGGGAAAAACACCAGTGGAAATACTTAAAATGTTGAAAAAGGCTTACGCAGACATACTTTTTATTATTATTATTATTATTGCTATGTTCCTGAATGGCATAACAGGATCAGTGTTGGCTGGTACTGTGGAAGATGACCACTAGGGTGGTCCTTATTATAGGGACAAAAATAAAAATTATAATTTTCATCGGGGCACCCTGTCATCTTTTTCCAATATTGAAGAAAACGAATATTTCCAAAATTCGGGCAAATTTGAATAAAATTTAGAGGTCGCTACCGAAGTTTGAAATACTAACGTTTCTGTATTTTAAGCAGTACAGGGTTTTCATAAAGTCTGGACGGATTTAATTCGCTTATAATTTACATAAAAATGCTCATATTGAAATCAAATAAAGTGCAAACGGTAGCGGAAGGATTAAATTTTTACCTGTAATCTGCACCAGCTCAGTTCATTCACCGCCACACCTCCAACTGGGCGCCATTTACGTCCACACATTCGCGTAGGCGGCGCTGGAATCCACTCACAGCGTTCCGCCGTGTTTGATCCAGGACGGTTCAGGACGCTTCCTGTCTCCAAGAACTTAGCATGCCACTTTCGGATTGCACTCTCAGTCGGTGCCGGCTTTTTGAACTCTTTGGTGAACTTTCGACACACCAGAATTGGTGATTTTAGCTCTGCGTACCACAGAACACATTGCGCTTTCTCTTTCACCGACGCCATCTTTGATACGGTAAAAAAAAAAAAAAAAGTCTTCTCAGAGAAGTTTTTCATTTATTTATTTCTTTAAAAGACACACACACCAATACAGCTTACAACTTACTTTTAACAGTCAACATTGAAACAACAATGCAAACAACAATGGATGGAATTTGGTAAGAAACTGATCCTTGTCCTCCCTCTCCCTCTCTCAACGTGTTCAGAGTTGCCGCTTATCTAACAGTGTTGCCAAGTAAAAATTTAATCCTTCCGCTACCGTTTGCACTTTATTTGATTTCATTATGAGCATTTTTATGAAAATTATAAGCAAATTAAATCCGTCCAGACTTTATGAAAACCCTGTATATAACGTAATATATTATTAAACACTTTTAACTTACAGTTGATAATATCCATGCTACAAAAACACAATGAACGTGCAAATACAGAACAAAACTTAAGCAATGCACTCACATTGGAACATTAATTCTTATTGGTAAGCGTTTCTTTCCTGAAGTCCGAATATCTCTTCCGGTGATCACTGACAAGTTGCAAAAGAAACTATTTTTGTTCTTCATCCTTGGTATGCAATTGGCAGTATCCCGTGGTCAGAGCAGCTCCTCGTTCTGCCGTGTCATTAACGCATTTGATGGACCTGATCAATTTTTTCGTTGCAATGTAGTTCACATCAAAAGGCCACAGCTCGGGATCTAATTCTGTGAATTTCGAGTCAAGTCCTAGTATGTCAAAAAACCTTAATATGCTGACTGACACAAAATGGTCCAAATCCTTCTCCAAGATGGTATCCAGATCAACTGTTACTCGCTTTGGGGTGTTCTCTAAACCTTCATTTTGGATAACTTGAATCATTGTGGCTTTGGTGTCTACTGGCACTCTTTCATCAAAGAAAGCAAAGGCAACCAACTCTTCGCTGAGATACCGTAGATGACCGCCAAGCTTCTTCATGGCAATATTACGAACTGGGAAGTTTACTGTCTTGTATCTTTGGAGGTTTTTCAATAGGAGCAAGGATCAGCAATTGAAAGTGCAGCTTCGAACCATGCCTTTAAATAGAATCTCACAACAAAAATGGCTATGTCCCGATTCCCAGATTCCTCTTCTTCAGTTAACGAAAACTGACCGTGAAATATCCATATTTTCATGGCATAAATGGATTTGGTTATCCAGCGAGCCTTGTGTTCTGCACCAGGAGCAAGAAATCTAACTCCACGAAGAGCTTGACTTCCAAGAAAGGTGATTAAGGTTTCCAGAAGCTCTCTGTAGTCATCGCGAGGTTGGTTATTGTTTAGTTGGTCTTCCGCAAAGGTAATTATTTCATCCCTAATGTCGGAAACTTCATCGGCAGTAAAGTGATCATCTAATGCAGTTCTGTATACAGCCTTATCAAGTGAAGTCCACTGCACTTGGAATTTCTTGAAAATTGCTATTTCTGGGTTTGCTGATTTGATTTTGGTGACAGAGAAGACAGCTTCTAGTAGTAACTCGATTGTATGATGTCTACAGGGTAGGTAGAGAAGGTTCGTTTCTAATTGATGTTCAATTAAAACGCAAGCTCCATTCTTTCGTCAAGTATTAGACGCAGTAGTGTCAAAACATATCCCTTTCACTCTCTGCAAGCTTCCACCTTTCTAAAGTATCAACAACAGCATTGCTCATTTCCAAATCAGTCCCAGCTGAAAGTTTAGGAACTCCAAGCAGTTTTTCGATTCCATCGCCTGTAACTATAATAGGAAGACGGTCAACCACTTCCATTCTAGTAACATCTGGCAGCAACTTGCTGTCCCAATGTACGACCAGGGGCAGGGGCACTGTTGGATTAAAATTAGACATTATATTCATAGCCGTTGTTCTTTGCTTATTGCGACTGCGGCAAATTGATGAACCATTTACAGAAAAGTAGGACATGTTCACTCGTAGACTATCCCCAACAGACAGAAGTAACGCAGTAGCATTTCGGTCGCTCACCTTCATACGATCCAATACAGATGCCAAGCTTGATGTCATGAACTGCTTTCTTCCTCGTTTTCGAGACGATTTTCCAAGAGATGTTGTGCGGTGTTGTCGAGCTTGTTGACTCTGGTAACTCAACGGTCCATTTCCTCAGAATCACTGCTGGAGGATTAGGAACACAAGGTAACATCATAATTCGCTTCCGTTTCCTTCTTACATTTTTCAATTCGTTGTTGATATTTCGTCTCTCGCTCCTTTTTTTCTAGTTTCTTGAATTTTAGAGCCTTATCAACTTCTGACATTTTCCTCGTCGCCCTTCTTCCCTCTGCGCCTGAAGAAACTGTCGGTCCTCTTCTGTTTTAATCATTGTTCGTGCGTTTGCTTGGGCAATGTCAAAAAGCGCATCAAGGCTGGCACTGAAGGCTGTTTCCTTTTCAAACAATGTTGCAGCTCTTTTCTTCTTATTGTTCTTGTTTTTCTTAATCTTTTGCCACTCATGGAAAACTTTTTCAGCAGCTTCAATTACGTGTTTCCGGAGTCAAGTAGGGATCCGTGCTTTATCCCAAATTTTCATGGTAGCTTCAACAGCTAAAGTCGCACTTTTCCGAACAGTTTTCTTTTCAGTCAGATGAAAATGAGAAAAAAAAAAAAAAAAAAAAAAAAAAAACCGCCATTACTTCTCGCTTAGAAGGTAGTTTATTACAGGTATTTCACGTGATTGCTGTCCGATTAGCCATACATTAGTCATTTTACGTGTAGTGGTAGTCATTACATTGGCCATATCGTCATAGAAACATATCTAGAGCTAATCGCACATCAATCACAGTTTGCACTAGAATAAAAAGTAACTAATTGACTTCAGTTGTTCGTAACTTATACTGTAGAAATTGGAAATTCATCACAGTGAAGTAAGAAACACTGTATCTGAACAGTGGGCAGTTAATCAAGACAGTGTATCTGTATCCGAAAGTATCTTCGAGTAGAACATTCACAGAAAATGAGGTAGATTTTTCACTGTCAACGCAAAACGCAGATAACATATGATTACATGAACAAAATGCTTCATAATATATTTAAGAGATTCCCCGTTTCTACCTGAATCTCGCAATATACCACAGTAGTTAATACAAAATGTTATAATCTACTGAATTAATAAACGCTTTATCAGATTTTTACAAACGTGTAAAACTTTTCTTTCATTTAGAAGGAAGAGACCTATGGAGAATTAGTCATGAAAATATACTTTTTTTTTTTTAAGCGTGGTCCTATCTAGCGGAATTAAATTGAAAAATTGCTTGAAATAAAAATATGGCAGATAAATGATGCATACTAAATAATCGCTGGTAGCGACCTCTAAGTATTGTTCAAAATCAACCAAATTTGCCAAAAATAGTTGTTAAAATAAAGGAACAGATTAAAAAGGTACTCCACCAATTTTCCGAAACTTGAAAATAAGGACCACCCTAATGATCACCCAGGTCGAAACAAGTCTTCAGAACATCTGAAGTTATTGGCAGAGTTCGGGATATCATTTTGAATTACCAAATTTCGTGGTAATCTCAGCCCACATGGGTGAAATAAGGAGACTGATCGCTAAGTAATAACGGAGAATTTAAAGAAATGAGGCTGTGGGGACTCAATCTTCTACATACTTCCTTCTAGCACTGAACTTCTTACACCATTCGAAAATAGGGCCGCGAGATAAGCAATCGTCCGTGTAAACCTGTAAATCTTTTCCAGCATATCAGATGTTTCCATTGGAGTTTTCTCTAAGTGTGCACACAACTTGATATTTCTTGATATGTATACTTTGTTCCATTGTTGAAACGGCAACGAGATATTACAATACCTGTCTATACTTACCCGCGTCACTCGCCACACTGACGATTGACCGAGATGGAAATTTCTGCATATTTTCCTAAGATCACACTCAAGATTCACACTATGAAAAACTTCGGTGCCAAAACTAACTTTACAAAAGAAAGAAGATAAAAATTATTCTCGTTTCCTAGAAACTGCACAATGTATATTAGTAATTATCGTGAATTCCAGGCTTGTATATCATTCTATATACTCTGTGGTTTAAGCCAAGTGTAAAGGCTCTACTATCACCTACAGATGATAGCACGTATTCCCTATCTTTCCAATGTTATTTTGTAAGGTGTGACAATATTTACGATAATTGAATCTGTTTCAAGCGATGAAATATTTAAACTTCATCCAAATTGAACCAATAATTAGGGAATAATCCATGCTATTTTGTAATATTGTTTCATTGTTGAGCGACATTTATTATTGGGAATATGTTTCTGAATACTATGTGCTCTGTGCAATGATTAAAACAAAATAATCAAAAAGTGCACAGATCATTCTCTAACTATTGTTTATATATATAATCTCTAGAAGTTGATTCATTTATTGTGAATATTGTCAGACCTTACAAAATACATTGCGAAGATAGGCTTACGTGCTGCCATCTGTTGACAATAGTAGAGTCGTTACACTCACCTTAATGTAGGATTTCTGTTAAAGTCACAGCTTCTGATGCAGTGGTGGTACTACCTAAGTCAGTTGTCAGCATAGAAATAGAATTGATTATATCCGCGATACCGCATTTTTAACATTACTTCTACTAGGTATCTTGTGGATTAACACTACAAATCGTGAGGATTAGCAACCCGACGAAGAAGTATTTATTAAATAAACATAGCAGTGTGAAACTAGACATGTGTTACTTATATTTATTCGATTCAAAGTTGACATTCACTATAGAAATATTTATTTTGTTGAATTAACTTGCTTCTCTGTCATACTGCACTTCAGATACAAATATTGTTATATGAAATTCCTATGAATGTAACTAGATTTTTCATTATCTTCAGTTCTTGGTTTTAAAACCATTTAAAAATAACGTACGAATTTTAATCATATATACAAGATAGGGTAATAATTATTTAACGATGTTATGAACGAGAAACCCTCTGAAGAAGGGAATTGCGAGATTCATAAATAGGCTATAAAACATTGCAAAATGTTCAGAGAAATCTAGTAACGGAAGTAGTTTCATATCTTCTGAATCATGCATTTTCTCGCCCATATATAAGTAATCGAGCTTTCAGATAATAGTATTTAGGTTTGGATCTGTTGCGTTCAGTATTGGAGGATAAAAAAATATCTTGTTCGGTACTAAAATAGTAATTTCATTAATGATTTAAACATTTTGGTATTACGTTGTTATAATTTTATTCTATATCATTTGCGTTTGATGACATTCCTTGTTACAACTACATAAATTCGATGCACATCATTGCTGGTTTAATGATTTAAAGATACTCTGTCAATATAGCTGTGTTGTATAACAGCAGATCGATTGTATATCCGTGCAGTGTATTTGTCTATATTACCTTCCAGATTGAAAAAAGTATATTGTGTCATTTCAGGTCTCAGTACTTAGTGCCAATGAAGGACGGCTGAGTTGCCATTGGTTTACAGGGACACCAAATCCTCAAATATCGGTGTTTAAGCCATTCATCTTTACTAATAATGTCCGAATTTCTCCTCATATACAAAGTCCTGTGTATTCAGCTGAAGATGATCCAGCAAAGGTAGGCCTTTGATTATAGAATTTGTATTAACCTAAAATAATTGTTTCTTCTAGGCCTGATACAATTGATTTTCATTACGATTGTTGAAAATAAATTGTTCAGTTCCATACCGTTGGGCAGGCCGTAGTAAGCTGTACCGGTAATTCAAATAGTTGTTTTCGATGGTTGGTTAGATTGGGTTTTGCGTCTCTTTCAGCACGGGTTCTGTGCGAGACGTGGAACTACTGTTTAAGGTATAGTCCCAACGGTCGTAATGCGTTCATATTTTTCAAGGCTCTACCATCGGGAATCTAACCCGGAACCACGTACATCAAAGGTGCATGCGCAAGCCACTAGACCAGCGGGAAGAGCGTAAAACTGTAAAGGTTTGTATCTTCAGATCTACCATATTGTCTATTATTACGAGAAGCTTAAGCAGCCCAGTATTTAGCATGTGTTTTTTTGCGAATGGTTTCTGATAAAGTTCCTAATGGGGTTTATGGTTGAATCTTATAGCTCATGTTTTATATCAAGGATGCTGAAAAGGATGTTCAAACAAACCAAAGGCTACTTCTACTAAATATAAAGGGTGAAAAATATGGAACAACCAGGAATTGAACCCAGGTGTTGTGGCTTACTGTGTCCTTGATAACCACTACGGTAACCAATAATTTTTTTTTTTCCATAGCCACACATGTCGGTGCTCAACCTTTCAGACACATGAACGATACAACAATTCTATTGTGTTTGGACAAACCAGTTTCTATATTAATTAACACGTGAAATGATTTGAGTTAGGTATAATAAATAAATATAACAAACTACATTTTTTTACACCGTAAGCTTTGAAGATGAATTTTAATGAAATTCAAATAATAAAAAACGTGGGCACCGATTTCAAGAATTAAAATGTATAGCCGCTTGAGAAGCGTTCTGGGTAGCTCAGTAATTAGCACACCGATACAATTTCGAATTGTACTCCAGTCCGTGCTAAATTTCATTAAATTCACATCTATATAGAAGAAGGTAAATGTGAGTTATTTTATTTTATTTTATTTATTTATTTTAGTGTAGGTAGTTCACTAATATTTTTTTTTCACTTTTATGAAAAGTAGGAAAAAGCTAGTTATGGTCCTCATGTCGTGTTTTGATCTTCAATTACATCGCTCGCTTACACGCTTACAGATCGTAAAAAGGAATGGGATTGGAAAAAAAATACGAAAGGGAAAACCATCCATTGAGAAAATTGACTCATAATTTTAATTGAGAAAAATGATTGTGTGAATAAACTTGAAAAATCAGAATTGTGCCTAAAAATAGTGTAGTGTATGTACTGGTCTCCACCATAAGACTTATCCTATAATAGAACTTCTAAATTGATAGTTAACTTTAAAATTGCGAGATGTTTTCTTTCTTGTGCTTACCAAGATTCTCAAGACTATTAACATATAATCAAAATGTTATCCTGCATGTATTGAGAACAATTAAAATGCAACTTCCTCTAATTTTAAGTATTTTGGAGGGTCGTTTTTATCCGTTCTTGTTTATCGATTTCTGTTGTTTATGTAGAGTACTGTTTGTTCTTCTGTTTATCAGATAGTTTACATGAAGTTCGTTTATGTTGCAGGTTGTTCCTCGCTTTCAAAAGAAAGTTGATAGAGCGCATAGGCTGTACAAATTGCATCGAGAGGCAACGGCAAAGAAAGGCGATATTGTGAAACTACTGCAAGAATTAGAGAAAAAGTGTGTGGAGGACATGGAAAATTTTCTTCAAAATTTTGTACCAGATCAGCTGGGAGAAGTAGATGACTTATTCAAAGACATCGTTGAAACCGAAATCAAGTTCTACAAGTAAAAGAAAAAAGAGAAGCTTAAGACAGCAAGCAGCTTCTTCATAGCAAATGCAAGGGATATGTGGTGCTTCTAGGGGTATGAGTGGAATTCCCCCTTAACTTTTCATAATTTATCTGCCACTCTTAAATCTCTCTATCAGTGTTATCACTCGTACGTCCTTCCAAATGTTATCACCCTTGGATGTTTGCACACGTAGATTTTTTGTTGAATCAAACAAATGGCAACTAACAGGAGAAGCACTCTGAAGTGCAATGCGATACCACAGATTATCAGTAATATCGATCGAGTGATGTCTGAAATATTATGCTTATATGTATATGGGATTACTTTTTTTTGTAATTAGTAATATAAGAATGCTCATTAGGGTAGCTTGATTCCTTAGAGAAGTAGGTAATAATGTATTTTTCGTTAAAGGTAGCTGTAGCAGAAAATTTGAAGATTGTGTGACTTACAATCTTTACGCACATCAGGAAGTGTAAAGTGAACTTAAAGCTTTTCTAATCATAAGGGACAATGGCTGTGATTGCATATTTGCATGTGTTTTGATTGTTTTATTTTGATTTTTCTTACGTTCCTGATGCATAATACTTTCTAGTCTTTTGTAGCTTTTAAATAAAGACAGAGCTGTGTATCATATTTATTGTGATTGTATAAATTGCAAAGTTTTTTTCTTTTTGTATTAGATATTAATATACATAGAAAGGTATTTTGATACATGAAGTCTGTTGATACATGACACCATAAGCAACAGGATTAAAATTCATTAATCCGTGTGCTGAATTGTATGACTATGTAGTATATTTAGATATATTGTCTTTAGCGTGAGATAATTATGTAACAGAGACTATTTACAAAAAACGATTTATGAATATTGAAAATATGGGTCTGATTTATATATAGATCTTATGTCATGTGAAATATTCCTTTATGAATTAAGTGTAAGTCATTTGATATTAAACCATATTAATGTATAAAGTCACGCCTGTACTTGCGGTGCCCAAATTAGTGAGAGATTAATACATTTATAATTGACAGAAACGCCCTATTGTGTTCTTACGTATGAGTTTGTTGGAATGGGGACCATCTGCAATGAAATAAAGGGAAATGATTTTTTTTAAAGAATAAATCGTGGATAGCTTTTCAGTCAGATACTGGATATATTTTACCTGCTTTTTTGGCTTTTACTTAAGTACTTACGGTGTAAATGTCATGATTTTGTTACCTGTTGTTTGATGAATACTTTGTTAGCACTTTTATGAGCTTAAAAAAACATGTCATGTATGACAAAAATCACTAAGATATTAAAAGCTTGAAATCAGCAAAAGAGTAATTTTTTCTTGTACTGAAAAGCTCCATGTCCTAGTAGACCATATTAATTCCTTTTACCGCTTTGCTCTTCCAAATGTATTTCAGCAACAGATCCTGAGCTTGGGGTGACACTACTGTTGTTTGCAAGTTATTGCAATTCTTAATTTGTAAAAGCCACCAGGTAAGGCCTATTTATTCTTACAAATCTCTTTTCTGTGCATGATTCATAAACAAACTTTATTTATGAACACATTTTGAGGACCTGTTCGTAAACATTACAAGTAGTGAATTCGTCACGAGTCGCCATTAAGAAAAGAGAAACCCACAATACATACGTTCTGCTACTTAACAGTGCATTTTTTACGTATGCAATATATACATAAATCTCTTCTAGGAGAATAAAAACTATTAATTGATTGGATTAGTGTTTTAGCGTCCAGTTTTTTAGCACTGAGGCTATATGAGACGTCGACTTAGAGAGTAACGTGAGATCCGAACCACTTGAATTCCCGCGGGGAATTGAACCTGAGTAAAAACTGTCAATTATTAACAACTAATGATTTTACCTTTTAGCGTCATGAAAGTTAGTTTTTTCTCGAAATGCGTCAGAATTTATCCTAAAACCTGATCATCTTGTTCATCTCAATATCATCTATCTATTCATAAATATGGCGCATATTTGCATAAACTATATTATAATTAAATAAAAATTAAAAGTTTAAAACTTATAATTTTTGGTAATATCTCATTAATCTTTCTGTGTATTGTTTTATCAGGGTCATAATAAAAAAAAGCTTGATGATAAGAGTTTCTTGTCGTACAATATCAATTTTGTGTCTGACAACAACAAAAGATAGTTTTCTCGCAACCTACACATGAGCAATTACACTCACTCATTTCATTTATTCAGTTGAATGAGATCTGTCGATATATATCATCTTGGCATATTTTTTTATGATATACATTCTAGAATACATATACATACGCACATTCTAAAATTAGTCGAATATTATGAGTCTGAAGTTTAATAATATTAGCTAATATATTACGTTTTGTTTCAAGAACGTGCTAATTGATATTTTCAAATATCAAAGTTGCTGCTAATGCATTTTCTAATTTTATTGACTATAAATGGAAAATGGTTTCATAAATCACATTTGAAACTATTTCCAGTCTCAGATACACTAAGGTCAATGAAAGCATCGGAGGAGCTGTTTTATGAAGAAACTCAATAGATACTTACGTTGCTCTTTTCTATCCTGTTGTGGATTTGTTCAAAAAATCATATTCAGCTTCAATAATTATAATTTCTCTTCTCTTTATGTAAATCGTCCAGTGTGAAAATGATAAAAATAACCGTAAATGGACAGTTGGATATTGATATTCGGCTCGGCGCACAACTAGTATTATCCTAGTAAAATCTTCCAAATGGAGGATATAAAACGAACGAAAAGACTGAAAATAAATAGAAATCTTTGGAGAAGGATATGATGTTTAGAGCAAAACACTGAAGATGCGTATCAACTTCAATAAGAAATCCAAAACACAATCCGATTATGTGCTAATGAACATCAAGGCTTACTACCATCACAAAAAACAAAAGCTCGTTTTGTGTGTAATCAATCCGTTCTGGACTAATAGAAACATCATCGTATCCATGCCGTTAGATCAGGGATGAAAATGATTTCTATTGTGGGATGTTGGCTAGTAGCTTTTTCCTTGAGCGAGTAAAACTTTGTTGAGTATTTGCATCCCTGCGTTAGATCCAACACAAATGAATCCAACGATAAACAATAAGTATCTGAAGTTAAAGTAGTACACGAGGTAAGTCAGCATCAACATAAAAATAAATACATTTCTTGACACGAAACTCAGAAGGGATTAAACTAACACAATGATTTCATACAATTTGAATGAAGCTTGGTGTGTGGTTTCCTGTGATCTTCCAAAATAAACCTATTGTTTGGAGCTGCAATAAAAGTAGGTAAAATCAGGGAAGTCCAGCTCAACTCTAAGTTTTCTAATTAAATAATACATACTAATTATGATGTGCATTGTAGAAGAGAGCAACAGTTATTTTTTCCCCTTCCTTCCTTCTTGATGAATTGATGATATTGATCACTTTACCGTTCACTAATTTTACTATTAGCTGAAAGATTAGATCTCAAACTTCCAAGGAAACAAATGTTTTGTTTCGTGAACACCAGAATAATATTTCTTGCGAAAGTTACCCTGAAAATGATTATAAGGTTGGGGTCAATATGACCCCGTCCTTTTAAATTTGTCCCATATATACTAGAGTCACGATTATCCGAGCTAATGTGGATTAAATCTAACTCGGATAAGCAAAAACTCGGTTAATACGGATGGATACATAGAAAATTTTGTACAGTCCGTAGCAAAAAAAACTTGCTGCGGATTGTACAGTATTTATTGTTGTTGTTTATTGATTATTTCTCTCTATTATTAGATTATTCATTATTATTGTATTTATTATTTATATTGAACATATAGTACAGTACATACATAAAGAATTAGCGTTTGATAAGCTTTCATTGCTGAAACAAAAGCCTGTAGACTGTTTATTGTAGTAACTGGATTAGTTTTTAAATTTTTGTTTGTTTGGATTAAGCTCGGATAATCAGGACTCCACTGTACCTTGAGTGATGCCAGCTAAAATCAATAGAATATTTCGAGCTTCGCCTTGTTGGGAAACTCAAAAGATACCATACGCAATGTATTATGGAAATCGGAGATTTTTGAAGAAAAGTTTTATTTAAAGCTTTCATAAGATACGGTGAATTCCGCATCTTCCCTCTGATTAATTTTAACTCCAAACATTCGGAGTAAATCTATAATCTCAAACAAAACACATATTAAGTTTCAGTGAAATCGGAGAATTTTCACGAAACTTTTCCAAAACATCGGGAGGAAAGAAGGGGTAGAATAAACTCTCGTTATTGAGTGAGTTCAACCCCAAGTAGTGCGGATCATTGGAAAGTATGAAAGATGGGCAGAAAGTTTTAATTTAAATATGAACCATATTTAATCAAAATTGAATTCTAATTAAGCTTCTCGGGGATATTATTTTTATATATTATTTAAATATAGAACTTAGAAGTTCGAGGGACCATATATCTGCTTATTCGCTTATGTTTGACCAATTTCAACCGAAAGTAATATAAATCATTGCAAAGCCTCAAAGAAAATATACACTATTTTGTATCAAAATAGAACATTCTTCAAACACATGTACTGGTATCGCATTTGTATTATGAACAGATATGCAACACGGGATGGACTTTACCACTTACTCTTGACAGACTTTAATATAAAACAACACGCTTATTTAACAAGGCTGGAGATATAAATGTAAAAATTAAATTCATTAAAATCTGATAAAATTTATGAGTGGAACAGACGGACAGTCACACAAATATTTAACCTTAGTAATTTAGGGTTAAGGATGTATTACGATTTCTGAAGTACAAGAACGAAGGAATAAATATAAAGGGAAGCATCTGACCCACCATCGTTTCACTGATGACATCGTTCTATTTGCAAACAACAGGTATCTTCAAGGTATGATAGATCATTTCAAGAACAAGAAAGTTGGGTTGTAAGAAATTGATGTTCAATAAAACAATTTTGCTAGCAAATTAAAGATCGACGTCGAAAATACGGAATTAGAAGTGAATACTTAAGCCCATCTGAGATAGGATATGTTCTTGTGAGGTAACACTAAAAGAAGAATCTGTTAATTTCTTTTAATGTTGGCTAGAGGTCGTTCGGAAGGCACAGCTTCATACTGAATATCAAACATCAGTGAGCCAACAAGACTAGCGTAAAGAATTTTGTGATTACGAGAGTGAACTCATGATAATTCTACCGCAGTGGAAGCTGCTGGTTTTGACGTCACTGAAAATGCATCGTGGCCAACGAGAAGTCTTGGCAAAATGGATTTACAAGCCACTCAGAATTATTTCGAATCGGTTCCTGAGACCCTTGGAAAGTGTGAATACAAATTTCGAAAGTGTTCTTTTATTATTGCTGGCAGTGACTCATCCATTGTCATGTTATTTTCTGAAAAATTTGAAAAATGAAATGAAATCTTTAAGTTTTACGTCCCACGGTTATGCCGGTTAGGCTAAAGGAGACGGTGATGATGAGAGATGAATGAAATGGTGGAATGAAGAAAGTGGGATGAAACGGCAGAACCCCGAGAAAACCCACGAGCACGGTGTTTTTCCACCCCAAAGTCCACACGGCGCGAGCTGGGAGCGAACCAGGGACCCCAAGCACCGGAGGTGAACGCTCTACCACTGAGCCAGCGCGCCCCCTGAAAAATTTGAAGTTATTGTGAAACATGTCAGATTATTATTCTCGGAGTTTTCATTGTAGAATGTTATCTTTTTCTTCAGACCGGCAATTTTGTCATTACCGTCAAATATTGTCTTCCCTTTCCCTTGTATGTAATGTGCTGAGACCTTCGTTAAAAAAAAAAAAAAAAAAAAAAAAAAAGTCTACCAGCAGCAGCCTCATTTCAGATTTTGCTTGAGGGGAGCAAGATTCCTCATCGACATGGTAGTTTTATGCACTTTTTATTGTTATGTTAGTATGCAATTGGTTAAAACATATTTCTCAAACTCAGGGCATGACAATTCTCCCTCCCTGCCCTCCTCAAATGACGCCCATGCTGCCAAGTAACATAATTTACATAAACATTCTTTATTATTCAAATTATTTGCTAACAAACTCTTTCGGCCACTCAAGATTGAAGGAACTTCCGTTCGAAGTCCTATTCAATGGAACAACGTTTTACCTCGTGACAACCATTGTATTTCTGTGTGTAATAACAATGGCGTGTGTATATTTCCCACATTTTCACATAGTATTTTGAGCAGCATACCATGCAAAGATCGTGCTTTAACAAAGTTGATAATTTTGACGGTGTTGTCTAATATCTCCTAATGATTTCAGTTTTCCTCCGAAAAGGAATTTAAACACACTGAGAATGAAAGGTAATCTAAGAAAATACTGAAAATCCACACAAAGCTCGATAGGAGATATAGTAGTCCTGGGAAAACTTGTATCTCTCGGAGGGAGTAATTTTCTCCTTTGCCACCTCCTGAATTTATCGCTGTCTTCTTTAATACCGCTGAGACTTTTTTTTTTTTTCGTTTGAGGGTGTTTCCGTGTGTGGACAATGACTAATTAAGTAGTTTTTTTTTTTAATTTTCTTGATTCTGTTAACAACACCGCAATATGACCTGCCATGGCCTTTTCGCCATCTGTGGATACGTCAACGTACCGTGGAAAATCAGAGTATACGCGGCGCCCCCGTACATAATTTCCCCTCTCTTTTCTTTCCTTCTTTACTTTTTCCTCCCGAATTTTGCGTCCCTTTACTTCGGCGCCCGGGGCTTTCGCCCCGCTCGCCCTTCCCACGGCACGATACTGCGTCAATACGACAATGTAATTGTTCCATACTACCGAGTTATATATATATACTGAAGAAGGCGTTAAGTAAGCATGGGGAAAAATTCCCTACCGCTTGTAGAGGATGGAAGTGGTTTGCAAAACAGAATATCTTTATGAAATGAACCTGAAAATTCGTATCGCACAAACGTCATTAACACAATCCTATGTTGGATCCATCAAATTGTAACCTAAATTTCGTTTGACTGATACGGGAAATTAGAGTATCTTTATCATCGTGTAATAAATCTTGGATTCGATTATGCACAAGGTGACCAGAATTTTTACTTTCAAAAACGGGACGCATACGAATCGGCGATAAGATGTGTTACTTTCACATTGCATTTTGGGACTCAGCAGTGTTTTCAATTTACAAAATACACAAGTAAGAATGATAACACAGCGTTTCTAACTTAAGTACTACCCAACAATATTTTTAACTACTTCAACACTCAGAATTCCCACTCAATTCCCACTTGAACCACAGAACACTCAATTCTGATTTGAATATTCAGAAGTTCTAGGCACGGCTGAACCTTCCCAATGAGTGTTGGTACGGAAGGGTGTAGAATTAGCATTGACCATTTATATTTTGAATAATAATTACGGGACACCTGGGTCATGTTTGCTTAAAAACGGGACATTTAGGCGTCCCGTTTGAGAATCAGAAAAACACGGGACAACGGTTGAAAATAAGGGACTGTCCCGGCTAAAACGGGACGTCTGGTCACCTTGATTATGCACAGTGTTATTTGATAAGGGCGTACTGAAGGTCAAGTTCACAGTTACTCGTCCACCGTGTGCTTTACTACTTTCATTAATAATGGTTTTATAAGAATTTCAGTAAGAATATACCGTTTACTGGCATACAGCCAAGTCATGACTAATCAATTATGAAGCTTTCTTGTTATTTGTCTTTAGATGAAATACAAATTTTGTCTGATTTGCATAAAGTTTGTCAAGGTTTCTTTTGAAATAGTTTGCAGTTTTATTTGTGAAGTCACGATGAGTTTCGAAGTACTGTCCAAGCTTGGGAGGGAGAATATAGTTATTAGGCAAAACTTTATTACATATCAGACACACTGTGAACATCCATCAACAAACTCAGAAAATGTCATGTGCAAATATGAATAGCAATACTTTCGCTTTTTTTTTTTTTTGGAGGGGGGGGGTCTTTTCGGTGCCTTTTCATTAGGCATCGTATGGGCAGAATATTCCGAACTCAAGCCCAAGGAATTGCGTTAAATCTTCCAAAGTGAGATTGCAGCTGTTGTCATCCCTTCTTTGATTGACTACTGGCTGATGGCTGACTACTTTCCTATCTTGCGAAGCCCGTTTTAAGCCGCGGTCAATAACAGTTTAACCACTAACAAATTCAGTAACAAACAAATACACGTATTTTGCAGGCCACGGTGGCTTAGTGGTAGAGCGCTTACTCTTCCTTTTTCAAGCTGTCAGTTTTCGAGTTCCAGCTTTTGGATAGGACCGTGCATGTTCACGAGAGAAGTCAGATTTGTCTGGAAGACCACTTGGCCCTGTTATTTGATCATCTGAAGGATTCTGCACTATCTTGTTAGATTCATTTGCAGGTGATAAATGAACCTTTTTTTGACTTGTAGTCTGAAGTTCTAACTTAGCAGATGAAGGGAAACGACTACTACTTGGCACTACAACCAATAATCCATTACTATTGTTCTATAATAATAATAATAATAATAATAATAATAATAATAATAATAATAATAATAATAATAATAAACAATCATCATACTCTTTGTTTTGAAACCAACAACAATTGTGCATATAACAATGCTTAACCGGCAAAAATATTTTTCAATGCCATGGGGCATGTTGCAACAGATGTTGCTAGTTACCCTATTGACATGTTTGTATATAGAAACTTTCCTCGCCACCAAGTAGCAGGTAACATGGGAACAGAAATATAATATAATTATAATTCAATTGTTATGCTATTTGGGTACTGCATGTTACTTATTGTTGTTACATATGTATAAGATGTGGTAAAGAAAGACAAAAGTTTAAAAAATTACTTACCTCTACAAGAAACAAACTTTCGCCCGCTACGTCCACAGCATCTTTCGACTTTCGTTGTTGAACTGATCACGAGAGACTTCTTCCGTTTCGTGTTCAAACACGCCACAATGCAACACAGTGGAGCCAACCCTAAAACAGAAAAAGCGATGTTGCAACGTGCCTCACCTTCCCCTATATATACTGTATATGCAGAGACAGTATGTTTTATTACGATTTTGATTCGACATACCGGTTATCTAAATATTGAAATGCAGTGAAGATATGTTGTCTAAAAAAAATGCATTTTATTTACATGATAACTCAGAACCACGGGAGAGCTTCTCCGTAGTTGTGGGTGGATATAGGCTATGGCCCCCGCCCTCAAATGGTTAAAAGGGAGTTACCGTGGGTCATTATTTTTCAACTTTTTGGGTTTAAAATGTAGATTTCGGAGCTGTATTCAATGGCACTACTTTTGATTTCTGGAATTGACATCTTCAAGGTCAAATTAGGGGTCAAAAATAAAAAGTGGGAACATTTGAGCAATGCAGACCAGTGACCGACTGGGACGCAATGGGTGTCATTCGATTCGTATTCACACGTACTCCCATGCGCAAAAAAAATTGCGCGTATACTGTAACTCAAGATTTTTCGCATTTATTCCATTTTCCTTACGTTTATGGGTAAAATTCAGTTATTAGTATGTGGAGATAATAGAAAGCAATTCATCTAAGGAAATATTTCCAAAAAATATAATAAAATAATAAAGATATAAGCAAAAAACAAAATTACGCTCGGTTTTGTGTATACTGGCAACGATGATTTCTAGGGATTTTTTCAGTAGCAGATCACAATTGCGGAGGGAATTCAGTAGGGGAATCGAGAAGTTGGATCAAGAAACTGGATAGTGGACTAATATGTTGCATTTATTGGTTAAAACCTAG
The DNA here is from genome assembly GCF_964235325.1 of Thermobia domestica. Lineage (NCBI taxonomy): Eukaryota > Metazoa > Arthropoda > Insecta > Zygentoma > Lepismatidae > Thermobia > Thermobia domestica. Next base: position 129,892,012 of record NC_137466.1, on the reverse strand, counting down.
TGTGTAGATTGCCTGCCAAATATAAATTAGCTTCTGTAACTAAGATGTCGTACGAAAATATAGAATTAAACAGAAAAACTCTTATCTTAAGGTTCGAAGCGATACGCACTATGGTTATGAAGATTATTTCTTTAAAAAAAGAGCCAACACAACGTAGCCTCCGTGGCTAGGTGGATAGAGTGGCGGAGTCGTAGTTATTTTATTATTTTGACACCACATCGAATCCCATCCCATTTTTTTTTTTTTTTACAAAACATTATAGGAAGTGTATAATTTTGATGTTAATAAGAACCGAAACAATATAATAAGGAAATAATTTATTGGTAGTATCCTTTAATCGACGTATTTATTCAGTATTAGAATACGTGTACTATTGGAAACAGTTATTGTTTTCAGTTTATAGTCTTGCATGTTACTTCCCGTTCTTGAACAGCAGACAACTCACTTCGGGTTTGTGTGTCAGGAAGAACATACGCGACCTTGAAAGACTGTCCAGTCTTACCCCTTGTTACATCGACCTGATGTTAAATGATCGTTTATGTGTGTGTGTGTGTGTGTGTGTGTGTGTGTGTGTGTGTGTGTGTGTGTGTGCTTGTTTTTTGCTTTTTAGAGTATTGACTCTCTCTCTCTCTTTTTTTTCATATCCACAAGTGCAAGAATGCTTTCGTTGAACGTAACGAAATTATACAGATCTATGTATACGGAACACGAATATTTCCAAATATAGAATGAATATGAACGATAATCATACCATATTTCTACATTATATAGTAGCGTGAAAAACTGATATTAAAATGATATAACAAACAGGCATAAGCTTTTTTTTCTAGCATGGCAACACATTAAACGTAACTCATTAAATTTTGGGAATTACAAATTATCACCTTACGTGTCGTTGTATTCCTATTCTTTTTCACGTTCAAGCGACGAAAGAAGAAATTGTAGTAATAGTGATAAAAATCGAATTCGAGATTTCAATGAATTCAAGTTTCACGCCCCCACATATCGAAAAAGTGATGTTGATGTCTGTCCATCTGTTCGTTTGTCGGTTCGTCATGCTTTTACATGCATTCAAATAGAGGCCATACTGTTCGACGTATCTGGACTTAAGTCTAGACATGAAGTTTTTATAACACTTTATCGTTTCGAATTCTATATTCTCCGACATAAAAATACGGGTAGTTTACTGAAGGATGGAAATTTAAAATAATTAAATTGTTTAAAAAATAGCTGTAAAGATTTTGCTTGTTTTTTTACAAATATAGTTTGAATCATTGCTCTGAAAAAATACGTAAGGTGTAATTTACTGTATGGGATGCGTTTTTTCGAACAATTTTCTCAATCACATTTTATAAATAAATGTATCATTAATAACCTAACAATATGACACAACTCGTTCGTCCTGTAAACATTCAGAAGGGTAGTTTAGCCTACTCTTCGACGATTTCCCCATTAGCGCCTGACCCAATTTTGTTCATATTTCATAATAGAGCAAGAGCCCAGACACATTTATTTAACCCAACGAGGCCAAAAGGTTTGAAAGTCGATTCTAATGTGAAAAAGTCTCAGGAATTCGAAAATGTAACTCTTACAACTGTAAACCAGTCATGATACGCGCTACAGGGTGTTTAAGAAGTAAAAGTGTTACAATTGTAAGATTTCACCTCATATAATTTAAAAAATAATAACTTCATTATGGTTCAAGATAGAAACTTCTTTCTTGCTTTATTTCCGAGAATATACTCCAGATATCAATCTCAATAGTAACAACTTTTTTATATGGCCGCCATTTTAAAACATGGCGCCTGAAAACGAAAAAAAAGTCATTTCTGAACTACAATTCTTGTGTTTCAGGGCTAATAACTAGGAAACAGCTACGTTTTCTTAAACAACTTGAAGTAAATGTAATTAAGCATTTTAAGAGCTTGCAAATGACACCTATATCATTGCTATATCTTTAAAAATTATTGAGCTAATTCATTTTATGTAGTGTTATGTGTATTTGTTTTTAACTTATATGTGAAAAGTTTTAGGAGATTTATAGCAAGAGTCCATACACATTTATTTAACCTAAGGAGGCCAAAAGGTTTGAAAAACGAATATAATGTGAAAACATCTTAGGAATTCAAAAATGTTACTCTTACAACTGTAAACCAGCCATAATTCGCGCTACAGGGTGTTTAAAAAGTTAAAATATTTTTAAAAAATGACGCTCTAATAACATTTATTTAGCGCAAACTGCTGCTTGAAACTGTGAAAGTAATTCCTAATAGAGTCATGTTTCAAAATGCTAATAATATTACTTTTACACAATATTTAACTTTTTGTGTTATACAGGGTGGTTCCAAAGATGCCTCGTAAAAAAGTAGTACTGTACTTTAGTGAACTAAGAAATCTAATGTATACTCTCACAATGCGAAAAATATTTTTAAGATGCATCAAATCTCAAACCTTTTGGCTCATGTGGATAAAACTAAATTGTTTAGGTGTACAGTTTACTTGGCTCCTCGAGCTACTGGGAATCTGTGAGGATTTTAATGCCGAAAAACGCATTAAAGCAGCCATTAAAGTGTTGCTAGATAACGTTCTAGACACACAACTAACACATGTTGATTTTGTAGCCAAAGAAGTACGGTATCATCATAGTTGCAGAAAACAGTGTTTAAACAAAGCAGAGAGAGTAGTAACAAAGCAATCTCCAAGTGTACCAACCAAAGAAACATTTTCAAGACGAGTTCATGAAAAAGCCTTTCTTCAGTTGTCTGAATACGTACAAAGTGAACTTATAAATGGAAAACGAGCAGAATTTCTCACATCCCTTCATACTCGTTATGTTATTGGTTGCTGCAGAAGATGCATCTGACATCGAAAGGTATACAACTCAAAAGCTTGAATGTAAATTACTGAATCGATTCAAAAATATATTATCATCAACAAAACTATCAAACAAATATGGAAAAATCTTATATCCAACCGCTTTAGAGAAAGAAGAAGCCATAAAGCAAGCAATTGGTGATGCAGATTCGTCAAAGTGGAAAGTATTGGAAGCAGCAAGAACACTTCGTACTGAAATCCTTAAATTAAGGTCATCAGGATGCGATCTAACATCACCAGTAACTGCAGAGTCTATAGCAGAAGGTACAGCTAAACCTCCAGAAATTCTATTCCAATTCTTCAGAACATTGTATACTGGAAGAGCGACTGGAACTGAGGAGTATGAACATGTAGAGAGATTTGTACAATCATCTTCTGCAGATGCCGTATTTGCATCTACCAGAGGTCATATTAAGCCATCTAAGCATCTATGTGAAGGATTGGGTCTTAAAAGTATGACTGGAAGCAGAAAGATCATTGATATGTTAAACAGATTTGGTCATTGTGTTAGCTATCACATCGTCGAGTCCTTGGAAACTGAAATGGGGTTCGCCATATCTGAAAAAATTCTCTACTGCCAGATGGTCTTCAAGCAGAAAACAATCTATCCACCTGTTTAGCATGGGATAATTTTGATTAGAATTCTGAGACACTCTCTGGAAAAGGAACATTACGTGATACAACAGGGATTTGCTATCAAAATATTTCAGTCAAACCTGAAGAATCGTAGCATACTAGTAGAAAGCACCGACAAAAGATAACCCGACTCAGGGGAACATATACAGCAGAAGAAAAAGATCTCGAGTCTTACAGGAAGAAGCCTAACTGCATTCAATTATACAACAAAAAGCATGATTGATTCAATTACGTTTCAACTTGGGTATAAGAAGGACGCTCTTTGGATGATGTTATTTGATTGTGTTTCAACAACAGCTATGTGGATAGGTTGGAATTCCAGTTACTCTAGAGACAATCTTCCTAGACAGGCAATTGGATATATGGAAAATATAACGGAACCTCCAACCAGATTAGATGTGGTTGCAGAAACTTTGAAGATAGCCCAGAAAGTTGCCAATGAATGTGGTTAAGAATATGCTGTTGTCACATACGACCTCGCTATTGCTAAACCAGCAATACAAATTCAGGCTCAAGAAAAACCTTTGTACGACAACATATTCATATGCTTCGGTGCATTCCATATTTCAATGACTTTCTTTGCATGCCTTGGATATATAATTGATGAATCTTGATTACCGGCTTTGTTGACTTCCGTTGATATTCTTGCCCAAGGTTCCCTGAAAGGTTTCATAAACGGAAAGCACTTTAACCGTTGTAAACGTTTGCATGCCATCATAATGCTTACGATGTGGATACTGCACTTCAAACAGTTTGTACAAAGCAATGAGGCTGCTGCCAGCTCAGTTAGACACAAACTGATCCAGCTATCTTCAGATCTAAGTGAGGAATCCATTACCAATATTTTTGAGTCTGAGACAATGAGTAGTTTCCTTGACAAATACGAGGAATACACTGCTAAAACAAGATCTGGTGAACATGGTGAAACAGCACAGTTCTGGTTTGTGTATATTGATCTAGTTCAGCTATACTTCAATTTCCGTAGAGCATATAGAACTTGTAATGTGGACTTGTTCACTTGTTGTTTGGGAAAGATGTGCTATGTATTCTTTGCAGTTAACCGTCCAAACTATGCACGATGGATTATAAGATACTTTCTAAATCTGCTTAATATGGACACAACACACCCTGGTGTCCGTAAAATGCTAAAAGATGGTGGCTTTTCAGTTAAGAGAACAACAAAGGGGTTTTCCCGTATCCCAGTTGATATGGCATTAGAACAAACAGTGAATGCAGATGCCGCTTCTCGCTTCACAGGAATCTCAGCCTTTTCACAGTCCATATCTGCACGTGAAATATGGATGGTTACAAGAGCAATCAGAACTTCTATTGTTTCAGTGTTGATGGATATGGTTGGACTGCAATGCAAGGAAGATGTTTCTCAAGAGTGCAAAAACAAGAGAATACAGAGAGACCACCAAGATGTTGATAAGCTATCTGATGTTATAAACAATAGTATGAATTCTTTTTCAGAGGATAATGTAAAAACTTTATGCAATATATGTTTTGAAGATCTTTCCAGATTTGAAAAACCCCTGAAAAGAAGGAAAATTAAGAATTTCACAACTGATTCAGTGAAATGTAGATTATCAGTGAAAGATAAAAAAATCTTAGAACTCAAATGCACTCGTGACCTTCTTGGAAGATTACTTTTCCTTGCCTCAACTGCAAATATTGATCTGGAATATATGTATACATATCCTCTGACACCAGTGCCTCTTACATTAGCCCAATATGATGGATCATTGAACAAAACAGACAAATCAAAGTTGGTTCATTATCTTGAGAAAAAGTACGAAAGCCAGCCTCCCATCCACATTGATGTGTGTCTTGTAGATGCAATGTTTTTTATTCATTCTCAGATTAATTTACCATTAACGTATTCTGAGATTGTCAAGGTATTGTTGATTCGTCTGTGTCAATTAGCACCTTGTGTACTTTTCATTTGTGACACATATCAAAGTCCTTCCCTTAAGGATGTAGAAAGAATAAATAGAGGCTCGTGCTCTTCATTATTTGCTGTAACTGGTCGACAGCAAACACGACCAAAAGATTTTCAGCGAACTTTAAGATCACCACATTTTAAGGAATCACTGTTTACGTTTCTATGTATGGAGTGGGGGGAAAATCAGTATGCTACAATCCTTGAAAACCATATTCTCTATCTAACAATACAAGACACATGTTACGAGTTTTCTTCCAACAATGGAGTAGTAACTAATATCATTAAACCAACACTATTGTGCCAACATGAAGAGACTGATACAAGGCTTATTTGGCATGCAGTGTATGTATGCAAAGAACTACAGAAACCCAATATAATTGTGCGCTCGTCAGACGCAGATGTTTGTATCCTGCTGTTGTTTCATCAAAAACATCTTGAAGGTTACATTTGGTTAGATGCGGGAAACAGCAGTAACAACACAAGAAAGTACATAGATATCAGTGCCATTGTCAACATACTTGGACCTGATCTTTGTAATGCTCTTCCATCATTCCATTCTTTTACAGGATGCGACTATACTGCATCTTTTATGAGAAAAGGTAAAATTCTGCCCATGCACATACTGGAAGCTTCAAATTGTTTTAAGCAAACTTTCGCCACTAGGAAATTCGCAGGACATCAGTGATGACGTTATCAGAAATTTAGAACATTTTGTATGCTCCATGTATTCATTACCTAAGTGTACTACTGTTAACAAAGCACGATTCGATTTATTTGTAAGAAAGTATGGTCCTGACAAAGGTAAAAGCACTCTTGGTAACATAAAAGGAGTTGATCAGAGTTCTATTCCACCATCACTACCAGTCTTAATGCAAAAAATAAAAAGAGCAAATTATGTTGCAAGTTTATGGAAAAATGCCAACATCCAGAACCCTGTTCTCTTTAGGCCTGAAGACAATGGTTGGTGAATAATTGAAGGAAATTGTGTGGTTGTGTGGTTTGAGAGCGAACAAATTCCTCAAAACATACTACACCAGTTTTCAGCAGAACATGATGATTGTGACTATGATACAGACGAAAAAGTTCAGAGTGGATCTTCCAGTGAGGAAGATATTAAAAGTGGAAGTGATGAAAATTAAGAAAAAAAATTACAAGTCTGTCAATTGCTTTAACACATGTCTGTCAACAGTTTCAATATGTATACTCTTGTATGATCCTACAGTTAATTTCGGTATTTATCAGAATTTGTATTAAAATGGCCAGTCTCGAACCACCCTGTATAACACCAAAAATTAAATATTGTATAAAAATAATATTATTAGCATTTTGAAACATGACTCTATTAGGAATTACTTTTACAGTTTCAAGTAGCAGTTTGAGCTAAATAAATGTTATTAGAGCGTCATTTGTTTTAAATATTTTAACTTTTTAAACACCCTGTAGCGCGAATTATGGCTGGTTTACAGTTGTAAGAGTAACATTTTTGAATTCCTAAGATGTTTTCACATTATATTCGTTTTTCAAACCTTTTGGCCTCCTTAGGTTAAATAAATGTGTATGGACTCTTGCTATAAATCTCCTAAAACTTTTCACATATAAGTTAAAAACAAATACACATAACACTACATAAAATGAATTAGCTCAATAATTTTTAAAAATATAGCAATGATATAGGTGTCATTTGCAAGCTCTTAAAATGCTTAATTACATTTACTTCAAGTTGTTTAAGAAAACGTAGCTGTTTCCTAGTTATTAGCCCTGAAACACAAGAATTGTAGTTCAGAAATGACTTTTTTTCGTTTTCAGGCGCCATGTTTTAAAATGGCGGCCATATAAAAAAGTTGTTACTATTGAGATTGATATCTGGAGTATATTCTCGGAAATAAAGCAAGAAAGAAGTTTCTATCTTGAACCATAATGAAGTTATTATTTTTTAAATTATATGAGGTGAAATCTTACAATTGTAACACTTTTACTTCTTAAACACCCTGTAGCGCGTATCATGACTGGTTTACAGTTGTAAGAGTTACATTTTCGAATTCCTGAGACTTTTTCACATTAGAATCGACTTTCAAACCTTTTGGCCTCGTTGGGTTAAATAAATGTGTCTGGGCTCTTGGACTATAAATAAATGTCACATAAATAACCTAACGATACGGCATAATTCCATCATCCTAAAAAGCTAGAAGTGGTATAATACTTTTCGGAGTAAAATTTACCCTACGATTTTGTGGAGAACGACTCAGGCAATTTTGTTCGTATTTCATAAATAGCATAACTCGTTTGTCCTGAAAAGATACACAAGGGATATTTTATTCTTGGGGATGACTTTTTTGACGATTTCTCAGAAAGTACTCGGACGCTTTTGCTCATAGTTCACATACAATTATTTCCTTAATAATTCTAATATATGGCATAAGTTATTTCTAACAGAAATATGACCAATGGGTACTTTACTTTTGGACATACGTTGCTTCGAACAAAGTTTTCCAAAAACACATTATTTTATTCGCATTTCCCAAATAAATGTTTCAGTAATAGCTGCAGCCTAACACGAGTCAGTTTAAGAAATTTGAGCGAGAAAATTCAGTGCGTTTCATCCGTACCCATTCTTAAATATATTTTTAAATGTTACACCTAATCACAATTTTCCTAACAAAATCGAAACTTCTATTTAAATGTGCCTTGTTGTTGCCAAATGGTTCAAGTCCATTGGTTCTGGATTTGATTCCCGGTGAGAGCTAGTGTATTTTTTTATCCAACGTTAAGGTATAGGTAATAAGTAGGTGCAAAGAGAAAAGTGTTGAAACAAGCCTAACCAACCTAATAAATAATACAAAGAAATAATACAATATTACGAAATTATAGAAGAAACGTTGTTAATATTAGATATTTGCGTGTGAGATTGTCCAACCGATGACTGTCAACTCCAAAGGTAAGAAAGTGAAACATCCAATACCAGGTTAATCAGTGGTCTCTAGGTAAACCTATCCTACTAGGAAGTGATTGAGATACCAAAAAATGTTGTAATCGCTGGGAGACATGTTAGGAGAATACATTGGGTGAGAGACTTTAATTCATGAATAGTCTGCACCTTCGTTGGTGTATTGAAGTGCGTAGGTGGTGTGTGTGTAGCACATCGGGTTCCTTTGTTGTTAGTTCCAGCTTTCTAGACCGGATGCAGTTATTCCCGGTAGAAAATACAAATATATATATATACATATATATATATATATATATATATATATATATATATATATATATATATATATATATATATATATTTCTATTACTATTAAAGTAAATAATTACACTCATTCCCTCAATGTGATACTTGCTTGTTTAATTGTATACAGAGAGCTGATCCATGGAAAAATCGTTCATAATAATAAATAAAATAAACTCGACAAATATTCTTGTAAATAATAGGTAAAAGTTTACGTCACACTGTTCATTTTGCTGGGCACGCCAGTGTGCCACGTTATCCGGTTGTGGCACACTGGAATATAGGGTATGGCTTTCTAATTTTTCCCAACTATTTTAACTGCTTCAATTGAAATGAATTTATAATAATAAGAGAGTGAATTTAGTCTTCTTACCCTTCGATTTAGAAATAAGGTCCGCTAGAATTGTATATATATAAAAAATAATAATACTCAGAATTTTATAGAGTGGTTTGTTTTATTCGAAATGACATACTTCCTGCAACTGTTTGGGTTGGAATTATTTGAAATCAAATCCTTAAGTTTTACGACCCACGGTTATACCGGCTAGGCTAAAGGACACGGTGATGATGAGAAATGAATGCAATGGTGGAATGAAAAAAGTGGGAGAAAACGGAAGAACTCCGAGAAAACCCATGCACATGGTGTTTCTCCACCACAAAATTCACTTGGTGCGAGCTGGGGTCGAACCAAGGATCCCATGCACCAAAGGTGAACGCTTTATCACTGAGCCACCGCGGCCCCTCTGAAATTATTTATAGGAGAGAGTGACTACTTTTATGAAAACTTGATATCGAACACATTTGTTTAAAAATACCAGCTTTTTGTGAAATATTGCTTAATATTCAGGAAAACCTAAGTCAATAATAAAATAATAATAATAATAATAATAATAATAATAATAATAATAATAATAATAATAATAATAATAATAATAATAATAATAATAATAATAATAATAACTATTATTATTATTATTATTATTATTATTATTATTATTATTATTATTATTATTATTATTATTATTATTATTATTATCTTAAATTAAAAACTCTCTGGACCTAGTGCATTGGCACAATTCCACGAATCAAAAAGAATGTGTTTACTTATCATATAAGTGTAGAAGGACTTAATCCCTGTTGCTTTCAATATAAAAAGAAAGTGTCCAACTGTCAAATGATATGCTACATAAAATGCCCTATGCAACATAATGTAGTATAGAGTCATCATTCCAGGTTGTCTAAAGAACACTTTCGTTTTAGCAAGAAAGGAAGAAAATAGAAAATACTGAGTTTTAACCTAGTAGAAAGTTTGCAGATTTAAGGGAAAATGCACAGAGTTGTTGGATATAAAATGTAGTTCGGATTAATGGAGTAAGACACCGTAAATATTTTATTGTTTGAAATATACTGGGAGTGACCAAGCCATTACATATGGAAATATCGAAAGAGATACGTTAATGGTGTTAGTTGCAAACTTTTTTAGAAATGAAAAAATTAAGGAAAGCTCTAAAACTCTGATATCACAGATCCAAATTGACTGACTGTTAAGTAAAACTGCTAAATCTGAGTAAAGCAAAAAAAAAAAAAAGTATTAATGACCTGTGTTAGTTTCAGACATATCGTTCTCATATCAAAACTACGATAGAAGTAAATTATGAATAAAGGTGAATTCACAGTTCTGGAATACCAACAAATGATTTTGCTAGATGTAACTTTTCAGAAAACTTTTTTATAAGGCTTTAGATTATTATTATTATTATTATTATTATTATTATTATTATTATTATTATTATTATTATTATTATTATTATTATTATTATTATTATTATTATTATTATTATTATTTGTTTGTTTATTAGCTTCCCCATGCCGTAAACGTCGCCAACTTCTAGTGGCTCACTTGCCGGTAAATGGCGATTGTCGATATAGCGACGCGTCGAAGGATTGCAGCTAGCGTGCCACTAGTGGCAGGGATTCGTCGAGTCGAAGCAGATATCTAGAATCGGGGGTATTGAAGTTACCACAACGTAAGAACCAGGACTTCATTTTGGTCCGCGCTCGTTTGATTTGTCACGGAGAATCGTAAAGGGACCAACATGAACTATCGCCAGTCATGTGCATGCGGTTATTATTATATATTATTTTTCCCTGACGAATTGTTATTATAAGGACAATATTTGAGCTCCTGCCTTTACATCATGAAGTGAAAAATCTTGAGGTGGGTGCGTATAATTGTATGAATTTAGTTGGCAACTGTCGCCGATCACTAGCAAGTGAATATGGGAGAACTATGAAAAAAGTAAATAGACGCTTGCCATTTTGTTATAAAATTACATGACGAGTGCATTTGATTTGATTCCGAACAGTTGTCTTCAAATATACACGGTTAAAGAACCACTCTGATTAGAAATATTAAAAAGACTTCAACGATTTATCACTCTACAAGCTGTGTCTTCATAATCGCCTCCGTGACGAATTCCGAAGAACACGCAATTAGCAACCCTAAGGTTGATGGTTCACGCCCAGCTCAGGGCACTTTCGTTTTATTTTTTAAAAAATCTTTTTAGACTCATCTTGATGCAAAGAAATTACGCATATAGGCGATTTCACGTATTTTAGGGGAATAATTTTGTGGTTCGTTGGCGTTCCGTCGCTTCTCTGCCGGTGGTGGTATAATTTTAAAAACGGAAGTGGGACCAATTTTTGGCTGCGGGACCGCCAATTTTTGGGGACATGTCACTAGTTGCCTATCGGTGGTCCACCGACGCTTACGGCATGGGATTGTTTCCTCACGAGTGAGGCAGATTGTAATCGACCAAGAGTGTTTTGGAAAAATGGGAAACATCTTCCGACTTCGACTTCTGAATAATACGTTTAGGATCAAGTCGAATCAAGGCTGCGCCACGGGAAGGTAGAACAAGTGAGGCAATCGTTCCAAGCACTACGCTCGGCAGCTTCCGTCTCATTCACGACTTAGACTCTTCAGGAAAAGTAACAAGTTTATTACTTGTAATTTATTCTTTGAGTCAAAGTATTTTGCAATAAACCATCGTTTTGTAAGATATTTTTACGATTGTATACTATTAATTTCGAAAATTGTACTCATAATATAATTTCCCATCATGGATTTGAAAAAATTAAAGTTGGAACAAAGACAGATCTCCGATCCACATCTCTCTTCATGTTTGATATTGAAGTCTCATCTTCATTATTGACCCTTAATTTATTTTAGTCCTAGGCAACGCGAATCGACGGGATGGCTCTAAGTGAAAACATTCATTTAGATGGTTAAGTAATCAGGAAATTCCTGCTGTTATTTCACGAAACACAACAGAACTTGAGGGAAAAAAAAAAACAATTTTGCTTACCAGGGGGAGGGAGTAAATCATCTGCTTACGTTTGCTTAACTAGGAAGAAGGCAAGGGCGCCGATCCTGGGGGGCCGGGCCCGCTCAAAACTCATGTAGGCCTCCTTTGTATTTATGAATATACAATATTTGGCATTATTTGAGTGTAATTTGTCTTAAAATTCTCATATATATATCTTCTGCATTTGAATGCCCCCCCCCCCCAAATTTAAAGAAAAATTGGCGTCCTTGGAAGATCTAGTGAAATGAATAAAAATGTGATAACGTAATACTTGAACAACTCTATATATATAATGGAGGAAAGTAAATTAGTATTCAACACTTCTTTCAGTTTTAAGCATTTCAAAGATTCTCGTAATGTAGTAGCGTCCCGGATTTGCATTTTTGAAGTACGGGAACTTTATCTATACCTTAACGTGGGAATCGGTTTCGGACCATGCACTTAAGCCGCTTTGCCATAAGAGGCACAAGGAGTTTTTCTTTCGATTTCCTCAGGAATATTGCGAATGGTATAACTTTTAAAACTATGTTTAAAAAAGAATACACATCGACATAATAAGATGATAATCTGATACCTAGGAAATATATTGAATTGTTTTTAATTTGTTCTCACGCTTCCAAATCAGTACTTATGCTTTTTTTTTATTCCAGCCTTTTAATATAAGCATTTCAGACTATTGTCTGTTCTAGGACGATACAATTCTAGTTCATGTATATGCTAGCTTTGGAAATACAGTAGAGTTTCGCTTATCCGACATAAACAGGCAGGCAGAACGCTGGATAATATGGATGTGTTAAGAAAAGACCTATTAAAATTAAAACTTATGATATAATTTTACATATTACGCATCTAATAATAATGTTTTATAACAAACTGCACTGCACTGAATCAGGGACGTATCCAGCGTGAGAGCCTGAGAGCTGTCTCTCTCCGAAACTCAAGCACTTTTTAATAAACTTGCCTTTACCCTTTTGAGGTTCTTTTATATCAGTTTACTAGTAGTCAGTGTCCAAACTTTGGGCAATGTGCTGTTGTCTTGTTATAATTCTAAGAACATACCATAATGCCATTATACCAGGTGCAGTGGCGTATTTAGGGGGGTGGCTTCCAGGCTTAAGCCCCCCATGAAATCTTACTTAGTATAGTAAAGTAAATGAAATATCTTGCAGAATTTTCACATTTCCAGGCAAAGCCCCCCCCTGAAAGTTAGCAAAGCCCCTCCCGAAACAAAATCGTAAATACGCCACTGACCAGGTGGAATTAAAGAACAGTTTTAAATAGGATTAACATTTCGTTTCCGTTCTGTTTTTAACTTTAATATATTAGAACGATACACTCCATGTCTTCTTGCTATTTTTGTTATGTGATATACGTAGCAGACAGTTTTCTTTAGTTACATTTCTCTCGAAAATATGTTTCATTTTGTTTGTGCTATAATGCAGTTTCCAAAATAAACCGGTTTATAAATGAAAAGTAGGAAAAAGTTTAAGAGAGGTACAGAACTGTTGCATTATTATTATTATTATTATTATTATTATTATTATTATTATTATTATTATTATTATTATTATTATTATTATTATTATTGATATTTAAAAACATTAGAATTACGTGCTTACGAGGATTCGTGTTGGGCCCCCTCCGAATAGAAAACCTGGATACGTGTCTGCACTGAATGATAGACGTATGAGTCAAGGTGTAGACGGGCGCGCTAGGCGATAGACTAGACAGCATGAAAAATAGATTAAGACCACAACTTGCAGATCTTCTTGCCGATTGGTGCTATTTGCAATGATATATCGGATCATATGGTATGTGGAACAAAGGATGGTCGGATAAGCGAGACCATGGTGTATTGGTGTTTCACGCACCTAAACCTGTAAAATGTTTGCATAAACAATTATCTTTCACTCCCTAGCTAAATTTGTTTATTATCACACACCTTGCCTCATAAAGTATAGTCTTATAAAGAAAAAAAAAATTTCTTTTTACCTAAAACCTAAAGAAAAGCCAACTTCATTTTTTTTCTTTTTATTAATGGCAAACTAGTCCACTTCATCACGATAAATCACGTTTGGTACTAAGATGTCTTTTTCTGTCCGTATATATCCTTCACACTTCGTTGGAGACAAAATTGTGTTTTCCCCAAGAAAACAGGATGAGAGAAACTATACAACATGAACAGAAAACAATAGCTATTAACAATAGTTCTCTAATCCTGGATAAATACGTCATTACAGCAAAATATCAGTAAGTTGTCCTTATTATATTGCTTCGGTTCTTATTAACATGAAAATTATAATGTTTTGTAAAAAAAAAAAAAAAAAAAAAAAAATGGGATGGGATGGGATGGGATTCGATGTGGTGTCAAAATAATAAATTAACTACGACTCCGCCACTCTATCCACCTAACCACGGAGGCTACGTTGTGTTGGCTCTTTTTTTAAAGAAATAATCTTCATAACCATGGTGCGTATCGCTTCGAACCTTAAGATAAGAGTTTTTCTGTTTAATTCTATATTTTCGTACGACATCTTAGTTACAGAAGCTAATTTATATTTGGCAGGCAATCTACACACTAGGTTTTAACCAATAAATGCAACATATTAGTCCACTATCAGTTCCTTGATCCAACTTCTCGATTCCCCTACTGAATTCCCTCCGCAATTGTGATCTGCTACTGAAAAAATCCCTAGAAATCATCGTTGCCAGTATACACAAAACCGAGCATAATTTTGTTTTTTGCTTATATTTTTATTATTTTATTATATATTTTGGAAATATCTCCTTAGGTGGATTGCATTCTATTATCTCCACATACTAATAACTGAATTTTACCCATAAATGTAAGGAAAATGAAATAAATGCGAAAAATCTTGAGTTAAAGTATACGCGCAATTTTTTTTGCGCATGGGAGTACATGAATAATTGATATGGCATTTTCCCGAAAATTCTATTTTGACCTCGAAAATTAACGAAAATCCGGGATTTTGGATCTTGGATTTTCGTTAATATTCCGGATCAAAATTGAATTTTCAAAAAGGAGTTATTTCTTTATCACTGTAGACACGAAAGAATTCCTGTCGAAATTAGAACAATACTTTCCGATTTCAGTTTAAATGATTCGCCTCAAGTCAATACACTGCCTTTTGTTTGGATTGGGTCCATGGCTCATTCCTTTTTGCCACGTGATTTTTATCTTCAACCAACACAAGAAACACGAGTTTTTGCATAGGAGTAAGGGATGAAATTCTTTGTGGACATCTCATTTTAAAAACAAAAGGTAGGGAAAAGATAACAAAAATGTAGGTTTTGCCAACTTAAAAATTATTTCTACATAAGAAATAAATCTTTGACGTGCACAACTATTCGCAAAATATTGTATATAGAAATGGATTTATTAAAGGTATACTAGCATCCACTTTCCAGTGACGGCATGTCCTGATCACTAAAAAAAGAGGAGGTATGCCATACAACCGCATACCGTCTCACTTCGACCACTGTGTTTAGTCGTTTAGTGCACAGAATAAGCCTACATAGAAAGAAACGGACAAACACTGAAAGAACTAAAACTAGCAGTAGAACTGCCTCGTAATTTTGGAAGATTCTGTATTCCTTTGCGTAACAGCTCAAGTAATTTATAGAGCATCTTCAATTAAGTTACATACAAAAGTCCGATTAGTGGCTTTCTCATTCTTTCCTCATAAGCACGCAAGCTTCGGCCCGGTACTGATCCATATTTATGGTTGGGAGTCCGATAGTGGGCCAATTTTACAGTTGCGGGCCTATTGTGGGCCAACAATGGTCCGATACATTAGGGACCAATTGTTCATGGGGTTGATACGTGATCAAAACAAGATAAAAGTATATGGCAATAATACAACTATAGAACCCCGAAAGCCCCATTGTGTTTCTTTAATAAAATATCTACTCAAGCATAGATTATTTACAATTCACACGAAATAAACAATTCCAAAATACTCAAATTGTTCCTTCATATCAACAAATTATAAAGAGTATTTGAATGAAAAGATAGATGTTTATCGTTCTTTTCGCTGCGGGACGTTTAGTATTTGGGTTATAAACATGAGAAACTTGTTTGGTATTAGATTAACATGTCGGAAACAACGACTTATCCAGGACGGACTCTGGGGAAGGACTGTGAAAGATTCTGTTTGCTCTTTCACTGGGCTTTTGCATCAGTAGTGCCTGTGCCACCAGAGATCGCGTGGGTCAATGAAAAGTTGACCCACGACCCACTGACCCAACACTAATCGTGACTCACTTCGACTCACCACCTATCGCGACCCACTCTGACCCGCTCCGACCCACCACCCACCATGATCCACTCAGTAACCAACCACCAAAATACATTGTCATCAACTCTGACTCATGATCCACGCCCTTCTCTCCACTGACTTAACTGAGTTTACACCAATGGCGGATAGGGCCACCGGGCGGCGCTCCCTCAACGAATCGGCCGCAAGATGCAACGTATAAAAGAAAATTTTGGACTGAATAGACCAGGCTGTAAATCGTGAAAATCGATGCGGTGCCGTGGAAAGGAGGGAAAGCTATCAGAAGCAGATAATGATGCCTGAAAAAAGATCACATACCTATTTAGTACCTCCAAACCTGCAGGACTATCAACTACTGACTGTCAACAGACTGAATACATTATTGAAGTTAGCAATCCTACCTCATCTGCTACGAATGCTACTGTCAGAGTGGAAAATGAACAGTAAAACATGAACATAAAGTGGAAAATGAACAGAAAGTTTCATGAATGCTGAACTTAGTGCTCCCACCACATCAACAACAAATGTTACTGTCAAAGTGGAAAATAAACAAGAAGGTCCACTTTCGTGAGTGGGTTTCCAACATTAGCTACAATTGTTGCTGTCAAAAAAGAAAATTAACAGAAAATCTCCCGTTCTAGTGATGCCGATTCCGAAGTCAGTGAAAACATTGAAACGCGTGATGCAACAGAGAACAGAGTAACAAACTCTTTCATACGTATACAAGAGGATGGTATCCTGAAGTTTTGAGTTCCATCCCATCCACCAACATAAAACATACCCTTATAAACGAGCAGATAGCACCAAGAGGGTTTGGCTGTCATATTGTTCTGCTCAAATGCGTTTTTTGCACAGTGTGGCCAGCTTATTCTGCAGATCGAAGGAACACGATTCTTAAAGGTTCTGAGCGGACGAACGTAATACTAAACACACTTATCAACGACTAAGAGAACACAAGTCTTCCTAAATACATCAGACCAGCGTGGATGCTTAAGTATCTAACAAAAGAGAACATAGTGTTAAGAAACTACTTCCTCGTGGACAGATAAAACAACACAGGATCAGATTGAGAAGAACAGACAGGTAATGCATCGAGTCTTCGAAGTGCTTAAATTCATTGGTAAAAGAGGGCTCACTTGCAGAGGAAAAGAAATGAAGCAACCTATAGACTGGAAGGCACAGCTGCAGATCATGGAAACTGTTTGGATATTATTCTCTTGTTAAGCAAATTTGACCTCTCGCTTAAAAGTAATTTAGAGAAGGTTATCGAAAATAGTAAACTGAGTCATGTACGAGGAAGTACGCAGGGTGGTGGTCACATAAATTTCAAAAAACACAGTGAATTGTTTTGAATGCTGTTAACACACTTATCAGAGAAGATATTTCGAAAGAAGTCTCACAAGCTGGAATGTTTTCTGTTCTAGTAGACACTACCCAACACACCAGTGCTCTGTTGTTTTGCGGTATGTTGTTAAAATTGTTGTTAATGAAAGAACTGTTGCCACTGTAAAATGCATATCTACCACAGGCCGATACCTTTGCCGTCTGGAATTCTGTAGAAGTTGAACCTTGATGTTGTGAAGTGTATTGAAAATTCAACGATTGCGCAAATAACATGCAAGGACAATATTCGGATTTTTCAAAACACCTATGATCAGTTACACGTGTCGTGTTGCGCTCATATACGCAATATTGTCATATGCGATCTGACAAAAAGTTGCATTGATTCTGTATCATTGCTTGTTCTGTGCTTTATTTATGCGTGAGTATTATCTGCGAATGGACATTTGGAAGATCAAAGGCGTCTTACGTTATTGCGGAAACAAGATGGTGGAAAACACTCTGCCTTGCAGAAAAACTTTGTTCATTTTTCGAATCTAGAAAGTGCTTTGTACATAGAATTGACCATAACAATAATGAAAATTGTTTCTACAGAAAATATCAAACCAGAAGCTAGGTTTAAAGGTACAGGTCTCAAGTTCAAAAAAATTTTGACAGCACAAGTGTTCCTGAGAATATTTCTGTTAAACTATCTCCAAATACAGGGTGGTGATGTATTGTAGTCGTATCGAATGGTGCAGGGAACTTTACTCTGTCCTAATTGAAAGAGCATGGAGGTGATTTTGGATCTGTTAATAATACAGCGTTAAGATTTGCAGAATGGGCCAATAACGAATTTGTAGAATTAGAACGTGATTTCTTTGTTTCTACTGATCTATCGACACATTGCCTTCGGAGGTGGGAAAGGATGTTTCCCTATGAATGTGAAGATGAAATTACTTCTGTTCCAATGACCAGGTACTGCATCAAAGCATTCGACACTGTTGAATACAGTAATTTCGAGTATTTCTTCAAGATTCAAGAAACAAGATATTTTATGGAATTTTTGGACCCGAGAAACTTCAACTAAATAAAAGAACTTCCAGACACATCCAATAGTCTTCTTTTGGACTTTCAAAGCAGGTGGGAATTCCTGAAAGTCAGCCTTGATGACGAGTACAACCGAGAAAAAACGACTGCTTCTGTTGATGGTGCAAGTGATTCAGAATTACAAGAAAATACATTTCTTCACAAGGAAGGCGAGTGAAAAACGAGTTGCAAAAATTGTCCAATGTGCTTTTGTAATTTTGCAGTTTTAATTTGTAAAGCAATGCATATCCAGGTTTGCTACTAGCGTACACATTTCTATTAACTCTGCCCGTAACTCAGTTAACATGTGAGAGATGTTTTTCCAAACTGAAATATATTAAAAATAGGTTAAGAGGTACATGTCTCAGGAACATTTGGAAACATTTATGTTGATGTCTATTGAAAAATATTTATTAAGTAATGTTTCGAATGAAAAGGTGATAGATACAGTAACATCAAAAAGTAGTACACTAAAACATCTGCTAATCTTGTAATATAGTAAACGTACTCTTTGCATTTCATGTAATACTTTGAGCAATTCAGAATAATATGCTGATGAAAGAATATAAGGTTTTAATTGTTAATTGTTAATCAAAATACTATTGATTTACTGTAGAAAGAAAACTGTGCAACTTGATTTATAACATTGAGATGCTAGTGGCCCTTTTGAGGAAAAAGCGCCCGCGCCCCCTAATGATGCCTATCCACCCCTGGTTTAAAACTTGTAATAAAACAAAGCTGTGAAATTATAATTATTACTAATCGGAGTTTGAATTTCTACTTTAATCGCTCAAGTACCGCTCTGTTACAATTCCGATGAACCTGACCTTTACGATATAAAATGGTAGACTGTTTGTCATACGATGAATTTCAATTTAATTATTATATATAACTATTTCGTTGTTGAATTACAGATACTTTTCAGTGAAAAAAAAAGAATGACATTTGAAAGTTTCAAATCAAGGTAAACTAGGCCAAACGTTAAAAAAAAAAAAAAAAAAAAAGTAAAATTTTCCGTACAATTAAGCGTACCCCTACGAACTTAATATTTCCATGTAGTTAAGCTTACAGCACAAATTTTATGCCTATTTTTCTCACAATTTTATGGTTTGATTGCCTTGTACTCTCCATACAATAAACACAAACTTCAGCAATTATTATAATAGAAAGCAATGGATACAAAATGCGAAACACTGTAGTTTTTGTTTGTTTTGTAATTAATAATTGTTTCTCAATTTATTTCTTAACTAATATCGATCGTTATGAAGAAAAAATAATGCTTGAGTATGTAGAAATTTAGTTGGATTTCATTTGTAGTCGGTCATGACTCGAGAGTTACTAAGGTTTTCATCTGGGATAAAAGTTAAGTTGTTTATCGGTTTTCAACTCGAGGAGGAAGAGTCGTGAAGTCAAAAGTTATGCATGTTTCTTCTCTGGTTATTTCCTAAAACGTCTTATATGTATGCAACTCGCATTACTTCTTTGTTTTGCGGGCTTAGATAATAACAAAGGATAACTACTTGGATAATGGAAAATGAAATCTTTCAGCTTAACGTCCCACGATTATGCGCTTGAGGCTAAGGGAGACAATGATTAAAGCAAGTGAATGATGATGGAAGAACTGGTAGAATGAGAAAGTGGAAGGAAACAGAAACACGCCGAGAAAACCCACGGACACGATGTTGTCCACCACAAACTTACTTGGCCGGGATCGAACTAGAGATCTCACGCACCAAGACACTCAAGAAAAAAGTGCTACCAAAATGAAAAAGAAGCGTCTAAAAACAGGCGGAAAGGTAAAATCATCAGCTAAGAAGAATTTATTCTCAAGTTGTTCCACACAAGATTGTATCTGTTTGGTTTGTGAAGAGCCGTATGAAGAATAGGATGCAGAAGACTGGGTACAGTGTTTATGTTATGAAAAGTAGTCTCATTGGTCGTGTGCCGAGAGAAATCCGTACTACATCCGTATAGATTGTAAAGATATTGACTGTCACGATGAAAGTGAGTTAAGCAATGTTGAAACCGTAGATTTGATAGCATTGATTGCCACAGTGATAGTGAGTTAAACGATGTTGAAACCAGTGATGTAATGCTAATTTTTTTTAGGTGGGTATACGCTCTATCCCTTGTCACACACACACATGTTATTGGTGGTTTCAATACTATTGGTCTTTGCACTATTAAGATTTAAAGTTCAACGTTCATAAGAAAGTTATGAAATATCCTTGCTTATACGGAACTCACACTTGCTCTCTGCGCGTATTGGTTGCATAACACGTAGGATATGTATATGAAGTAACAAGAGAAGTCTGAATGGAGAGCTATGTTTTGGAGAACAGTTACCGAACCACTTAACCTATCAACCAGAGACTAAGGAAAAGATTAGCTATAATGTTATGGATTAATGTAAGACCTTATTTAGCTCTCTGCGTTAAGTAGATCAGGCTGTAGAAGTGGTTGTACTTGTATGACTGATAATTATAAGAAGAAAACAATGACTTTGACCACCTTGCTCATTCCTTTGGCCCTATCTATTACTATGACACTTTCAAAGGATGTATTTAATGTACACAGAAATACACATATCTCGTTTGAGTTAAAATGTTGAGTACATTTGGAGTAATTTAAGATTGACATTTTGAATTTTAATATTGTAGATCGGTCGCGAGCCACAGCCTACTGGCTGCTGTGATAATCAGGGCCATAACCAAGAAGCGATTAATCGTCCTCAATCCAGTGGCGGCTAATGTTAGTGTTGCAGCGTTGCGCAACAACCAAAGTATTTCAAGAAAATATTATTATTAGCAATAGTAGTAAAGAACAGAAACAGTACTTTCTAATACTCCCATGTATACTGTAAACAGTGGCGGCGATTGGACGTTGAAAGTGGGGGGGGGCAAGTGCTCTGTATATTTGTATATCATTGTTAGTTTTCCTGGTTGTTTCTAACACTGTTTGACGAAAGGTTGTATAACTAATAGGATATTATCGTTTTCAGTTAAAATGCCGTATATCGTATTTCATATTTTATTAAATAAATTGACAAGAGCAAAGCAAGTAGGTACTAGTCCTTTGTACTCTTAAACAACGAAAGTGTAACAAGAGATTTGATTCCTTGCTCATGAACATCTTAGAAATTCTGTCTGGAAAATTGTGTGATCAAGTTATTTAATAACAAATTTGAAAAATAAATAAATAGAAAGGATAATATTAGTGATAGTAATGAATAATGAGGCTTGTTTCGCAAAAGTTATATTGAAACTGGGGATTAATGAACAACTTGTATTTTAAATTCTACAATACATGTTCGTTGTCATTAGGCACAGTTTTCACTTTCTTGGAAAACTCAACAATACTTAGAATCACTCCACACTCCAGTTATACAAAATAATCCTAAAACCTAGAATTATGTTGAATTCACTAAATTTAATTGTACTGTATATACACTCGTACACCCGTAAACACACCACTTTACTCGTATATTACACTGCAAAACAATGGAAAAGGTAGAAGTTGTTTGTTAATACTCTTTTTAATTAATACTCTGTATTCCTTACTATTAGAAAGAAGAAAAGTCATTTTAGGAACTGTCAATTTTTGTGCAATTAAAGAATAACTTTTTTTTTTCGAAATGTTATCTCCATTAGTTTCAAAGCGGCTAACATATAGGGCCCTTGTATGAAGAAATAAAAGTATGCTGGAATTGTAGCGCTCCAATAGGTTAATTTTTGGGCCATTTTTCGTGCAGCAACGCAGCTACGCAGTAGTTGTCGCCCGGGTCAAGAACCGGCCTTAGCTTCCCCCTGATCAATCAAACCAAAACGCTCTCGCAAATATTTGCTCAATTTTGAGCCCTCCCGATCCGGCGCCCGGGGTACAAACCCGCTTGCCCCCCTAGTTACGTCACTCTTTCCGCGGCAATTAAAACCGAATTCCTGCCGCTTTCTTAACTCCACTGGAAGACAACGAGTACGTACTCACGCAACGGCAAATATTATATGGTATCATTTTTATTTTATGACTAGTAACATATACAATAACTGTACATTTAAAAATGAAAGTATATACATTAATAGATCACTTCAAAAAAATGGGGGGCAACTGCCCCCTTTTGCCCCCCCTAATCGCCGCCCATGACTTTAAATAACATATATTTTTACTTCTGTAACTGTCCGTTTCGTTAATCCGTTTTAAAAAGCGAAAAATAATCCGTCACAGAGTCACTAATTTATATTGTGTTGCAGCGAGCATACAACGACCAGATTCCTTCAGCGCGGGAATTGGAGCAAATGTTAAGTCTCCTTTCCCCTATCTCAGAAGTTAAAGGGTCCGGTCGTTGCAGTGCTTTTGCAACACAGCACGGTTTCCAGCGAATGAGAAGGTTTTTCACGCTAAATGAGCTTTCTGAATTTTATTTCACTAGCAATTAACAAATTGAATTTGTTTTTATGCATTCATATTTTTAAATTACGGTACTTATGCTGAAGCAAATCAATATAATGACAATTAAAAAAGTGACAGCAGAATTACAAAATAAGAAAGAAAATATGTAGTAGAGCAGAAATCAAATGAAAGTAGATCCGCATTTACAAGTTAATTCTTAGCTTATATAGATAATGAAGGTTTCTTCTACAGTAATTTGTGAATCAAATATTAATAAGTCAATATGCAGAATCCCCCCCCCCCTCTGTGGATAGTATTTTAGTATATACATAATTTTTTAAATAAAATAAGTATATTTTATACTCTTGATAAAACTGCATGATGGGGAACGCCACATTGAATTTGGGACTAGTTAGCAATGCTCAGAGGCGTAGCCACGAGGGGGTCCACCGGGTCCGGACCTCCCCAAAATTTCGAAAATCGACTAGCATTCGTAGACTTTCTTAACGAACTATACTGGTTTAACAGAGAAATGATTGATATAAGCTAAATATTTTATTTTACGCCTCATCATGTACTCTTACTTTTCTTATAGAAATAATCGTTCTATCATTTTTTCTAAAAATATAGGTGATAGTAATTAAGAATAATTTATCTTTTCGGGTACAGCATAAGACAGGTTTGTTATTATGTAGACGTATTGGACCTTCCTCAAATACTTTGGATCCCTCCCAGCTAACATGTAGTTCCTATATCTGGCGGGTTTCAAGGTTGCTTTCCAGAACTATGACATTGATAAACATTGCTTCTCCTCATGTGGAAGTATATTGTGTTCATCGTGCATTGCGTAACAACTAAGACGGGTGATTTGGAATGTAGTTTTTTTTCTTTTATGCACATGTGTGTGTGTTTGTGTTGATTATGAATAGGATTGCCAACTCTGTAAAATAAAATTAATAAAAAACGGCACTTCCTCAAAATTCTCTATGATATAGGTCTCAGTGTGAAGTATCTCTGTTCGGACCTATCCATGGAAAGGAAATGTACTATCGTGAACAAAAGTGCATTAACACATATATTCTGTATGTCCTTAAAACATTCACTAATAAGCTTAATAGATACATTGTGCTATAAATGAGAAACTGAAATCGATCAATCGGCATTGATCAATTTATTGTATTTACCAGTAAATACCATTTCTTTAAAATTATCGAAACAGATGAACAAAAGTATAATAATCTTTACGTGACAATTTTGGATTTGGAAAATGAAATTCATTCACATATAGTCTCTACTTCAACTATAGGAAATTGCTTTAAGAAGTCCTTTTCCACTCTTAATAAATGTATAAAATTCCTTGAAAGTAAATTTCAAATTTTCCCTGATACAGTTCCTGTTATCACTCTAAAATTTTCTAAACAGGTGAACACAATATATTAATCGTTGATAGATGGTGAAAGGTAAAAGTTTTGAGTTTACAGAATGACGGCTACTTTTCAATATCTATACTTCGAACTAGATACAAATAAAAAAAAAAAAAAAAACGGTTATAAAGGGGCTGGTGAGAAGTTTGTACCCGTCACCGGCTTTAAACAAAATAACAGCAATTTTTCTGCCAGGCCAATGAAAAGCCGGCCAGCTGACAGCCCTATGTATGAATATGTGACATTCGCAATTCATATACCAGTACCTCTTTTGTATCAGCTGTTTTGGTTATTAGTTATTAGATTTAATTTTATTGTATGTGTTTTAATTCTGTACATAACCTACAACTTCTGAATGGATTGCATACCATGACTTCTGTAAATAACTTACAAAAAAATTGCCCAGCTTTCAACTGAGGAAAAACACAATTAAGGCTCAGACAAAACAAGCAAAGTGCAATTCAGGAGTGTGTTCGAAAAAAAAAGTTTAAATTTACATGACATCTTATGGCAGTAATGTTGTATGCACTAGATACATTTCCACAATTTATTTTAAATTTTCCTAGATAAATTGTGAATAAAGCGTGTTCAATGTACATTTTTTATATAACATTAATCTCTGCTACGAACTCTCTTCAGTCCACACTGAAGAGGAATTCGGATCACTGTCAGGGACTGAGTTTGCTAGAATGAATTGTTCACAATAATCCAGAAAAAATATTTAGTGAATCTACAAAGCTTCTGAAATGAATATTAACTGTACCTATGGCGTCAGTAAAAGAAGAAAAGTTTTTTTTCACATCAAAAAGAATTGACACTTTCAAGAAATTGAATGTCCCAAGAAAGGTTATCACCATTGGTTATGCTTTCCATCGAAAAAGACCTGACAATAAGAATACTAGAGTTCAACCAGCATGTATTAGGCAGATTTGTTCCAATCAAAGAGAGAAGAATGAACTTACTAATTAAATAAGGTGATTAATCGGATTAAATGTTCTGCATTATTTTTTATTTTTTAAAAACAGAATTTTATTTAATTTCACATGTCACGTAGCATTTGTATCTAAAGTTATGCTGATTAGTCAATGAGTCCACTTTATATCTTCTGTCTCCGATCGTTCGTACCAGGGTTGAATTCAGGGGGTAGCCCGGGGGGGAATCTCCCCCCCCGAAGAAAATTCATTCCCCCCCGGAGAAACTCCCAAAATTTCAGTCACAAAATGTAGAAATTACTTCACCCAATTATTTGCTTTTCTTTCCGTGTACGTGCAGACGAAATCCGATCTCTCAATATACATATAAATGACGCAGACCCATTCTATATAAATGTTAACATGTAACATCTAAGATAGAATACCAAATAGTGAATAAAACTTGTATTTCTTAACGCTATGACTGAGTTTGGCAGAACATGAAATTGTTAACTGTTGAAGAAAGGTTTGTATTTTAGTAGGTACTATACTCTCGCCCTATATTATATATTAGTAGGTAGCACTAGCACAGGTTGAGATACGAAAGGAAAGATAGGGAAGATCTTTCGATCATTCCATATAATCTCTCATGTCAGCAGACTTCAGTTCTTGAAAATATACAGTTCCTACATTATTTGAAATAGGGCGCCTAAATCCCATTTCTCGCATCGGAAGTAACAGACGTAAATGTGTTTTACGATTGTTAAAGTAAACACATCTTTCTTTAATTAAAAATAATTCAGTTAAAGGGTGAGATTCAGTGGGCGTCATTTAGAGGGATCAGGGAGGAACAGTTATCCCTCCTTGATTAGAGACTTATATAGAATTTATCAATATGATAATAGTATATAAGTGAAAGATTGCTATTGAAGGTGGCCAAGATCCTGCTCAGTGCCGTTCCATGGGGGAGGGGCAAGCGGGGCGACGGCCCCGGGCGCCGAAGTAAGGGGTGAAAAATTCGGGAGGGAAAAAGAAAAGAAAAGAAGGAAAGAAAAACAGAGGAATGAAATACATGTGGACATATATAAAATGAAAGGAAAAAAGTAATGAAAAGTGCTCAAAATCAAGGAAAAGCAGGGTTTACTTTTTAAAATTTTCCCACCTTTGGCGGCTGGTCTGTCGACCTCACTCATATATACGGGGATGCCGTCGTATACTCTCGCGCCAAGCGCTGATTTTCCACGACACGGCACTAATCCTACTGAAGATTTCGTCAACTAAACTATTGATGTATATGCAGTGAAGAAACCAAGGCTAATATGTTTGATTTAGAATCAGAAGTGTGAGAAAGAATGATAACTTTTTATTAAGATATTCCTAAGTATGTTTGTTTTAGGAGAAAAAATATTTCAGTTAATTTAAATCTTTTTAAAAATTTTTACATTAGTAACAAACAGTAATTACTGAATATAGGAAATAATAAAAATAGTTACTGTAAATAGCAGTTAAAGTTTAGTGTAAACTATTTTTGCCAGTCTTTATTTAATGTTTTAGATGAAATCAAACGATTGTTTTCTTAAAATTATAATCTCATTGAATATTTATCAGCAATTAGTCTCAATATTAGGTAAGATGTGTATGTGAATGGAATTGTTAAATATGCTGCTTTCTTGAAAAAAATACAGAAAAATAACCCTCCCCCGAGCAGTTGACATTCCCCCCCGGGTGTAAATGTCTGAATTCAACACTGGTTCGTACTGCAACACCCGAAACCACAATCCACCGGCCGCCAGTGCCTCAATCTGTAGTTTGTCCGTCCTGCAGCTTATAACCTCTCTCTTTCTCTCTCTCTCTCTCCCAAATTGTGTTTAGTTGTACCAGTAAGGATGGCTGGCTCGACTTTTTAAGAGTAGAATTACTCGAACAGTTGTTTCCAGCGAAATTTAACCCTGGGGCCGTTCACACAAATGATTCCAATAATAATAATAATAATAATAATAATAATAATAATAATAATAATAATAATAATAATAATAATAATAATAATAATAATAATAATAATAATAAATCGGTCAAGAATGTGTGAAAAAGCTTTTGCAGGTCAGCTATCCCAAGAGAGGTTTTTCTTCATTCTCACCAGGCAAATGTCGGAATAGTACCTAACTTACAGGCCCCAAGTACTCTCCTATCCAATGCCTTTAATGAAGGACGTTATCCATATGACATCATCATCATCAAGCCGGAGATGTAATAACAACCGTTATAATGTGAAATAAATAAATATACTTTCTCTGAAGTATTAGCTGGCAAATTAACGTGTTCTTTGGATTTTTCTTCACTATTTTTCGATGTATTATTTCACATTTTTGCTAATGGAATTTACACAGCTATTGTCTCTTTTCCTTTTTAACTAACTTTCTAACATCTTGTAAATTGCGAAGTAACTCGTAAGTAGTCAATCCACAAAGAAAGTTTAAACCTTTTGAGAATTTCACTTCTTTTTTGAGGTAAATTTTAGACTTTCACTGAAACAGTTACTGCTTCCTTACTATTTATCGTAGGATCATGGTTCATACCTTCTTTTTTCAGAATAGAGCGTCATCTTTTTCAACGGTACCACTCGCTTGTCCGTATTATACACCAGAAACAAGAAAAGCGTGTAAAACCGGGAGCATTTTCGAACTTTTTTTCAAAATTTTTGCGCCCATTTATATATATTCCTTATACGAAATGAAAGAAAAAAGTTCTAATAAACATGGACCGAAAAATGCCCCCTTTCAGAGTTATGATCCATTGAAAATTCGAAAAATCATTTTTCAAAACTCCCTAACTTAGAAACTATAGGATCCATCTACAACGAGATACTTTGTATCGGTTGATAATTACTTGTATCTTGGGCAGAAAGTGCTTCTACACAAGCACTATACCTGATATAATGTTACTTAAAAAAATAACAAAAGAAGAATGTTTTTAAGATATAAGAAATATACATTATTGTATAGTTGGTTGCTATGTAGTTGTTTATAGATACATAATTAACATGTTATGATTGCAAGTCAGTTTGTGTGAATATACGTTAAAAGAGAATCAACGAATAAATTATCTAACACTTATCATGGACTTGTAATTTCAGTAGAAAAGGTGATAATACTAGTAAATATAATTACGGAAGATATTTTAAGGTGTAAACGATTACTGCCACTAAAGATATACTTATATTATTAGCCGAACCAGGGTTGATGACTACCTTTGGTGAGTCGTTGTAAAATTTTTGGTTTACCTCACCCGGGATTCTTGTAAATTCATATCCCGAAGTCTAAAGTAAGGGTGAATTTACCTGAGTAAGAAGGTTCATGAATACGAACTCAACTATTCTCAGAAGTGGCAGAGTAATCACAAGAAAAATTATGATCGGTGAGATAGTAGAAAATGAAACTGTTGACAGTGTTAACAACGAGCAAAATATAGCTCACATTACACCCGAAATGTTGACATTAGAAGACAAAATTTTAATGGCATTACAGCGACAGGAACAAAGCCGAAAAGACGATTTAGAAGCCATGAAGCAAAATTTGGCTCAGATGTCCAACGAATTGAGTAGAGGATTAGAACAAATAGATCAAAAATCAGAAGAGACGAAACAATCTGTTATCCAGGCGGTGAGAGACATCACGTTACAGTTTGATGAAAAGCTAAAAAGATTATCTGAAGATTGCCAGGATAATTACAACCATGTAATTCAAGAAGTCAATTGTGTAAAAAAGGATTTGGAAGTAATAGAATCTTCTGTTCATCAACAAAAGATTCAGGTCACAGATAATTCTAACCAAATACGTGCAAATACTCAATTGATATCTACCTTACAAGAGGAAATTAGGACATTACAGATTAAGGACAACGCATATCACAACAACATGGTTAATGATCGTTTGGAGTTCCCTTGTTCACAAGAGATGACCTCGCATTCACCCGCAGCAGATCAACGTGGACCTTACGTTATCTCTTCTTCAAGTAATCCATCCGAAGAGGACATTATTTTGGAAAGAATTCATCCAAAGGAATACAGATGGGCGGAAAAGAGATGGTGGAACCACGCATAACGCAGTAGGTAGAAATTGTCACTCAACGCGAACACGAAATGGTGAAAGGAATGTAAAGTTAAGTGTAAAGATGAGCGAAATACGTGCTATGAGTAAGTTTAGTGGTAAATGTAATGAAAATGCTACTTCTTTCCTAGAAAAATTTCAGGATGAGTGCAGTATAATGTGTATAGATAAATCGCAATATATGAAACTAATCCCTCATTTATTACTCCCACCATGTTCTTTATGGTTTAAAGAAGTACGAGATCACGTCAATACATATGAGGAATTCAAAGCAGCGCTGATTGCAAATTACGAAAACGACTTTTTACTTGCAAACAGAGATGCCATGATTAGAAACCAACCTTTTAATCCTCGTTTGCACAAATCTGTTGTTGATTTTGTTGTAAATACGTATAACGAATTAAAAGTCGTAAATCCGTTGCAATCGGAATCTAGAGTGATTGCATCTATTCGAAATCTACTACCGTTTAAATTACAACAAATCCTGTTTTCTACGCAATGCATGAGTTTTAATCACCTATTAATGCTTGTCCAATGTTATGAAACTCAATATCGGGCACTGAATCATCAAGCGGGAATAGGTAAAATTAAAAACAATTCAGATCACCTTGTACCTGTTCGGAATCTAAATATCCGTAATGTGAACGATACGGAACATAACCTAAATCGAGCAAATTTAAACAATCAGAACGAGCAAAATAGGCAAAGATATGTTGGGAATCCACCTAACCTAACCAATCGTGACAATAATTATGTCAGATCACTTAATCGAAGTAGACTCAAAAACAGTCGAAATACATGGCGAAATTTTAGAAATACAGTAAACTACATGGATAGACGTAATAGTAATTCAAGAGATGGCACTTCGTATCAAAATCAAAACAATGACGCAATTCATGTACAAAATAATGCGGAACATAATCACGATTGTGCAGTACAATGTACTTTATTAGAATCATATGCAAGTACGAATTTAAACTGACTGCAGTTGATGTAGTAAGGGTTAAACCCATATCAGTTATAGATTCTTATGAACATTTATCTTCAAATTTATGTGTTAATGACAATAATGAAAACAACCCTTATGAATTTGAAGTACAACACATTAAAGGAGTAGGTAATGGACCCGTAGATACTTTATTACGTCTGTTTCAATAAATGATAATTTTCAAATGATTTTAATTCTGTCTTGTTAATGTAAAGAATTATAATTCGATTCATAATTGATTAAACACAAAGGTTATTTATATTATATTGATTTGTGCTGAAACTTAATTGTCAAAGATTATGTTAAGTATAAGGTTCATTCTATTAAGCTAATTATCCGACGACTGTCTACACGCGCCACCTTATATGTTACTCGAATAAGATTCTTCTGTATTATGACGCCTTATTGATACGATGTATACTGTAAAATATCATCTAAAGTAATTACTATATAATGCGCCCTAGAAAGATCAAACATTGTTAACATCACCGTTTTTAATAATGATTGAAACTGTTGATCATTGTAATGTGTTTTAAAATGTAATTACCTCTTACGTTTTTGACTTCGCACCCTTCGTTGATTATATTAGTAAGCGACGACGTTTTTATAATAAAAGATAAATATTAATGAAATAAAAGACTTATTATAAATGTATTTATATGAAGGAAACTTAATGAAAGTTATATACGAGGGTCGATCAAAATGTATAGTACATAATTAATATAATATCATTATTATAAACGGACCAGTGGTTCTTAAATATAAAAATCAAGCTACCTTGTAACTTTTATATCTAGTCCCATCATCGGGCGACATTTTATACAACGAGATACTTTGTATCGGTTGATAATTACTTGTATCTTGGGCAGAAAGTGCTTCTACACAAGCACTATACCTGATATAATGTTACTTAAAAAAAATAACAAAAGAAGAATGTTTTTAAGATATAAGAAATATACATTATTGTATAGTTGGTTGCTATGTAGTTGTTTATAGATACATAATTAACATGTTATGATTGCAAGTCAGTTTGTGTGAATATACGTTAAAAGAGAATCAACGAATAAATTATCTAACACTTATCATGGACTTGTAATTTCAGTAGAAAAGGTGATAATACTAGTGAATATAATTACGGAAGATATTTTAAGGTGTAAACGATTACTGCCACTAAAGATATACTTATATTATTAGCCGAACCAGGGTTGATGACTACCTTTGGTGAGTCGTTGTACATCCCAAGCGGTTTAAGGAATTACACAGGAACTAGTATGTTCTCTATCTAAATATCCATGTTTTACCATCTACCGTTATCGGTGAAAGGAACTGTGAAAAGGAAGTTAAGTATAGGGATACTCCTTTAAGTACTAATGGTGCGTTCGTTTCGCTGGTACCGGTGAATTCTGAAACATGGATATTTAGATAGAGCGTATACCAGTTCCTCTGTGATTTTTTAAACCGCTTGGGATAGGCTCTATAGTTTCTAAACCAGGTTGTTTTGAAACGTGATATTTCGAATTTTCGGTAGTACATAACTCTGATAGGAGACGTTTTTCGACCCATGTTTATTAGAATTTTTTTCTTTCATTTCGTATAAGGAACCGCCTCCAAAAGTTTGTCGGTGGAGTTTCCTACCACCCTGTGGACGCGGTAGCTCAGTGGTAGAGCGTTCACCTCCGGTGCTTGGGGTCCCTGGTTCGATCCCAGCTCGCGCCATGTGGACTTTGTGGTGGGCAAACACCGTGCTCGTGAGTTTTCTCGGGGTTCTCCCGTTTCCTCCCACTTTCTTCATTCCACCATTTCACTCATTTCTCATTATCACCGTCTAATCGTGGGACGTTAAACTTAAAGGTTTCTTTTCATATATATACAAAAAATTTACTGCGTCATTACTACTTGGCCTAGCATCATGGTTCAAACGTCATTTTCTTCGTATTACGCGCTCTTTCCAACGCTACCATCACATGTCCGTATCGTGCACATGAACCTGGAAAATCGTTTCTTTTTTGAAAATTTACTCACCTCGGAACATTTCGCAACTCTGGCTCGGCCTGAGTTCACGTAGGGATCTCAAAATTTCTTGGAAAATACGTTGTTATCACTGGCGTCTCTGGCATGTAAAATTTGGGGGTGACATCAAAGAAATTGATTTAAATGGTACTTCCTAGTCCAACCTGTTTATTATCTTCGATTCCATTTTTACCCTTCTGCTTACCTTCACGGATCCCCTGAGGTATATCAAGAACTCTGTTATAATCGTTTCGCAGCCTGAATATTATATTCCAAATAAAAAATATTATTATTTATATGTTATTCTATCGTTAGTAAATAAATTAATTAGAATAAAATATTAAATATTTTGTACTTCAAAATATTGGGGGGACGTGTCCCCCTCGTCCCCCCGCCAGAGACGCCCATGGTTGTTATGTACACAATACGTGTGGAAAATTTCAGTCTGATATGTTGGAAACAAAGAGCAGATTTTTTTTTTTTTTTTTGAAAATCTGAAGGTGATCCATTTATAGATATACAGAGTGGCCCAAAAGTAGGTATACAACCCTGCATTGATTAAATATGACAGTTTATTAAGATAATGAGGTTATTTGATTCGGTCTATTCCCACTTTAACGTATAAGTGAAAATAAATCAAATAATAAACTAGCCTAAGTTAAACCTGTCTGGATAATAATAAGTAAATTATATATAATGTCATAAGTCGATCAGTACACTAGACTGTATTCCTACTTTTGGGCCACCCTGCATATACATTTATTCTAAAAATTCCTACAACATTACTGTTTGGCCTAGGATCATGGTTCAAACTTCATTTTCTTCAGTATTACGTGCCCTTTTCGACAGTACCACCCACATGTCTCTATCGTACACATGAATCCGAAAATTCGGTAAAAACCGGATTCTTTTCTGAAAAAACACCCTCTCACAATATTTGCGCCCCTCGGGTCCGGGTTCAGGTAGGGATCTCAAAAAAAAAAAAAAAATGAGAAATACTCAAAGGTGCACACAATCCATATGCAAAATTTTAATTTTGATATCTTGAAAACTAAGGTAGGAACTTTTCGAAATTTTCCATAAGAAAAAGTCACACCCCTCCCCCACCGCCAAGTTTACCATCCGGTTCCAAAATGAATCTGAGGTGCTCTTTGGTCCATGCTTGACTTGGACAATAAAAAGAACCGGGTTCAATACGTGTTATATGAGCTTAATAAGCGTTTAAACACAACACTACTCCATGGTACTAAGTAGTGTTTAACCCTTTGGAGATTTATAGTACATACTATAAATCTCCAAAGGATTAAACACTACTAAGCAAGTATTTTCGAAGTGACGGCTGTATCAAAATGATCAAAGATTGCTGTGACATACTCATACGCTACAAGTCTTCCCTGACTTGTTTTCTACCTATTCCTGTTAACAAATTTTCTTCAATTTCCTTTTTTATCTGAAAGAAAATGAAACAGCAAAGAAAAATGTTTTTTTTTTTACCCCGTCCCTTTTTTCGTTCAGTAGGCTGAGGAAAAACAACTACTAGTACTAGCTGCTGAGTATTTATCGAAATCAATCGCTCCTTTCTTTTATGTCAATTGCGGCTACAAATGAGCAGTATTAATCCGAGGTTCGCTGTTGTAATTGGTGGTATTGGGAACGACGTTGAATGCTTGAAACAAGACCGACGGCGACGACAGGTCATACGTTTTTTTTCTTTGTGGAGGCCAACGATTTCTTGGCGCAAATATATTCATTTAATTTCTCTTAACTTTTAAAGTAAAGACCACATTTTTCGGAACGAGAAATAAATGTAATATTCTATTTGTTAAGAAAACTTTCAAACAGTGATGATTTCAGGGCATGACCTGTCGGAGAATTTGAGACCCTGTTGACATAAGTTATCTTCGATCATGTTCAAAGTGGACTAATAATGTTTTATCAGTTTTCTCTCATTCATATATTGACCATTCCCCGGGGAAAATCTTCTGAAATCGTCAATGCTTATAATTAGTTTTTCATTACAAATCAAAGGATAATAATGAAATATTGAACATACTTAATATTTTGTTCTCAGCTGTGGATTTTAGATTTGTAATTCATATAATGTTCGCTTCTAATCGAATTTCAGAAAAAAGTAGTTGCCAAAGATTTATTCAAAGAAATGTTCTCAATCCTCTGATGAAAGTGGGAACTCACTTTTTTAAGGGAAAAAAAAAAACGAATACTTACTACAGGGTTTGAATATATAAACTTCTGATTGATAGGCTAGTGACCCAAACCGCTCGACCAGTTCGTATGTCGCCACTGAGCCTCTTTTGACTTTTATATAAAGTGGTTTCCTGCTCCACACTTTTTTTTTATGTCGATACGACTCTAAGTTTGTGGTGAATATTTGGACGTTACAACTCTTGCAGTGCATAAAAGTCTTTTTCGTATAAATTATATTCAATTTTATGTCCTAATATAAACAGGTTTAATCAGTCTGTGATATGATTGGGGTTGGAGTGATCGTAAATGTTTTCATAGTTAGGAGCCTGGATATGTAAACCCGCTTAACGTGGGGATTTACTTCTGTGAAATTTGGTACATACTGTTTCAGATAGCATAATAGCACAAGATTGCTAGGCATGCGCCATTTAGGTGTTCTAAATCCATCTCCCACATTTGATACATTTGTTGCTTCTTTTTCTAAGTGATTTTGTATTAGAAGCAATAAACGCATCAACTTCATTAGATGGCAACTGTCGCCGATCATTTGAAAGTCAATATGACAGAATCATGAATTAATGTAAATAGACACTCGTCATTTTGTTATAAAATTACATGGCGAGCAGATTTTATCTGATCCCAAACGGTTTATCGTCGAATATACGCGGTAAAGAGCACTCTAATTAGGCAAATTCAAAAGACCTAAACAATTTATCCCTCTACAAGAGACGTTCCCTTCATTGCCTCCGTGACCAAGCCGGAAGAGCATGCGATTAATAATCCCAAAGTTGGTGGTTCGTGCCCACTATTTGTGTATCAATTCAGGTTAGGGTGACCAACCGTCCCACAGTGGAATATTTAGCCTCAAAAGTTGGCCAAAATAGGAAGTTGCATTTTATTTCTTATAAAATTTGGTATACTTAGGTTTAGATGGTCGCTCATTACGAATCTGACACCAGAATTAAAAAATTCAAAATGGCGGATCCAATATGGCGGATACAAATCGCTGAAAAGCAAGCTATGGATATGAAATCGGGTACTTGGGGGTTTCTGAGGTCGTTGATTACAAATCTGACGTCAAAATTATAAAACTCAAAATGGCGGATCCAATATGGCGGACACAAATCGCTAAAAAGCGAGCTATGGATATGAAGCTGGGTCCATGGGGTTTTTTAAGGCCGCTGATTACAAATCTGACGTCAAAATTACAAAACACAAATTGGCGGATCCTATATGGTGGACAAACTCTACAAAAATCCACGATATGGCAACAAAATTTGGTATGTAGACGTATTCGAGGTCGATGAGTGCAAATCTGATATTAAAATGGTTAAATACAACTTGGAGGAACGCCAAATAGCTTTCCGTTAGTTATTTTATGTGGCATTTCGGTGAAAAGGAAACAAACTTTTTATGCATATGATGTATTGTCATTCGAAATTTGCACACATTATCCACAGTAAATTTGCACGTAAAATCAAATCAGGCAAAATTAGTTAACAAAAGAAGTATTGTATCCGCTTTTCTTGAATTAAAAGCCTCCGTAATCAGAAAAATAACTTATTCGTAGTTGGTGTACAACCTACTTCTCCGGATAAAAACAGGTATCCACTTGTGGAAAAGAAGCAAATATTCGTAAAAATAGCGCATATGTAACTTTATCTAACCTAGAAAATTCACACCAACTTCATACACATTCGTCATACTCAAATAATACAAATTCGAATAACCAAACACGTGAGAGTATACCACATGTCATCCTTGCTTGCTATCTTCAAACGGCCATAGAGGACTGTAACACATTCTAATCTGAAGCTTCACCCGATGATGCATCCGTTTCATCCTCGCCTTCATCACTGTCTTCTTCTGTCGCTCCTGCAAGGGGTGGAACGTCTGGTGTCGCTGGAAGTAGGAGTTGTAATATTTCGCTTGAAAAGAACTTTCTCCTTGTCCTTGACTTAGGCTTGGAACAGCTTAAGAAAGGATCAGAACTGAGCAATAGTCTGTTGAGAACATCTCGCATGCATAATTCTCGTGAGAACTTTCGTGAAAAATCCTGCCGATACTGGCGAAAATGCTTATTTCTAGCTTCAGCTGCTTCTTCAGAAAGTTGCCCAATTGGCAATATAGCGTAACTAATAACGGTGGCCCCATGTACTAAAACTTTGTGTACAGTAGGTGACATTGGGTACAACCGATATAGTTGAACGTAAAGTTGTGCAGTAGCCTCTGTGTATTCACCAAATTTTTGGATATTGATCTTGTGGCCACTCGATATTGTTTCCAAAATCACTCGGAACCTGTTAATGAGGTTAATATCCACACCTGTGATTCGGGATGCTGTCTCAGGGTTGTCAAAGAATCGCCTGGAGGTATTCCCATCATTGGTGCTCCCGAATCCTGCTTTAGGAATATCTACCAGAAGGCCAAGTTCCTTTTTCAAGTCATCTTGAATTTTTCTCTTCGTTTCCGACACAATCTTCCGGTCTTCAGCGCTTCTCACTTGCCACTTTTTGATGGGAAGTTTGTAGGCCAAATGGAGAAGTGACTCGAAAAATCTTATCCTTGCATGAAGGATTGAGAGGCCAAACTTTAGAGAATCACTATTTTCTGTTACCTTTGTTGATTTGTTAAAATCTTTTGACGTTTGTCCACATATATAACACCGCATTGTTGGTGACGTGCCTGTGACAGCATTACACACCTTTGCATCTACCATTGTAGGAACCAAACTGTGCTTCACACGTATTACGACATCTGCGCTTATTGAAACTTCAGTCATTTTTAAATGCTGCACTTGACTTTCAACATACTCAAATTCCTCGTTCGTGATATCAGTTGTTTCGTGCACAAATCGTATAGTATTGGCCTGCAGAATCGAATTGAAGATGGCACTGGGTTTTGCCAGATATTTGTCGCTTGGTCGCCAATCTTGCATTGCAGTGTTAAAGGAACAAAGGAGCTTTGGAAAATATTGGCGTCAGAATCTGCTTGGTTTTGAAACTTTTGCTTGAATTGGGACTGTTGTGATCCGTCACAACCCCATTTTGAGACTAGCTCTAAGTTACATTTTTCTTCGTCGCTTAGGCGTATTAATACCTCCTCTAAGTATTTACACAATCTCGTAGCAGTGTGGTCTAATAACGTTTGTAGATTAATTTCAGCACTTGTTTCTGTCACTGTAATTGCAACTTCATTGGCATAACACTCTTTTTTAGCGTCTTTCACTAATGAATAACACGGATAAATATGTTTATTTGGGGCACGAATCACTTCATATTGTTTTTTCGTTAGGTCTGCTTCCACAAGTAGTGCTAGAGCTTCTGAAGGCGTATACTTTTTGATCACATGTTTGCCTTTAGCCGAGATAATTCCTCTATACTTCGACGCTCTTGTTGGTGAGGATGCACTATCTTTTATCATTTATGACATCCACATTACCCGCACTTCGCTGACTCATGTGAGCTGCATATGTTAGTTCTTCGTGAGACGCCTGCTTCCTTAAATCCTGTGTTTTACGCCTCTTGCTTCGTTCACTTGACTCACCAAAGTCTTTTCGCGGTCGACCAGGTTTTCCTGTTGTCCAAGTTGGTAATTTGATAACTGCGTTAAGCCATTGTTCGTTGTTCTTTAAAAATCGCTCGTGAGTATACTTCGCGCCTACCCATCGTTGTTTAAACTCAGACTTGAAATATCGTAAAGCACGTCTTAAAGTTCCTTCTTCACCAGGTGGGCATTTTGTTCTTCTCAGAAGTTCATTTTCCATCAACAACAACTTTTCATCAAGTTTTCTGCTCCCACATTCTTGTATGAGTTCATACAGTGATTTCCTGGTAATCTCCGTCTCCATCTTCAACTAATCTGCAATATAGAAAAACAGAGAGACTTAGTTCCATGTTTGACGAACAGCTCTTAGGAGCCTTTGGGATAGAAAATTTAAACTACCTCTAATTGTACTGCTTCCTGTATTATCTGCAAACAGATAAAAGTAATCGAAAAGTAAAAAGCCAGCCAGCTAGATATCATTATTTGGCCTGTGAGACCGTTATCACGACTCACTTACCTGCTTTTGCTTTGCATCTATTTATGGGCCTGTAAATATCTACAAAGCGAAAGCAGTTCAGTGAGTCGTGATAACGGTATCACATGTCAAATAATGATATTTAGCTGGCTGGCTTTTCACTTTTCGATTACTTTTATCTGTTTGAAGATAATACAGAAAGCAGTACAATTAGAGGTAGTTTATTTTCGCATTAACAAGGGCTCTTCGTAACAAAAAGAAACATAAAGACATTTATGCATCCCCATACATCAAATCAGCAATATATCCTACTATTCGGAAGAACATACTATAACGACTCACCAAGGGTAGTCGTTAACCTGGTTCGATCGATGATATATGAATCTCGAGTGGTAGTAATAGTTTGCATGTAAAAATATCTTTAATAATTATACATATTATTATTCTCACCTTTTCTATCAAAATTATAAAGTCGACAAACGGTATCAAATGGTTTATTAGTTGATACACTTTTATGTATTTTCATTCAAATTGTCATGCACACATACAAGATGATTAGGTATCCATAAACAATTACATAGCAACTAATTACCTAACACTATCCCATAATGTATTTCTTTTACATATATTAAAAACATTCTTCTTTTGTTATTATTAAATTAACATTCTATTAAGTATATTGCTTATGTATGAGCACTTTCTGCCCAAGATGCAGGTAATTATTAATCTATCCAAAGTATTTCGTTATATAAAATGTCGCCCGACAATTGGACTGAATATAAAAGTCATAAGCGAACTTGGCTTTTATCTTCAAGAACCACTGGTCCGTTTACAATTATGGTCTTACATTACATATGTTTATCACATTTTGATCGCCCCTCGTATGTATCTTCATTACATATCATAGATATAGATACATTTATAACAAATCTTTCACTTCATTAATACTTATCTTTTATTACATTAATTATATTTATTTCATTATCATTCGTTACATTATTATTATATTTTATTATTAAAATGTCGTCGTCTATTTATTTAATCCTTGAAGGGTGCGAAGTCAAAATCGTAAGAAGCAATTACAGTCAAGACATGAGTTACCATTATCCAGGGCGCATTATATAATAATTATATTGGGTGATATTTTAAAATAAACATTGGATCAATAAGGCATCAAAATATAGAAGAATTTCATTCAAGATAGTCGTTGAATAATTAACTTAATAGAATGAATCTTATACTTAACATAATCTTTGGCAGTTAAGTTTTCAACACAAGTCAATCTAATATAAATAATCTTTGTTTTTAATCAATTATGAATCAAATTATGATTCTTCACATTAATAGGAAAAAATAAAAATCATTTGAAAATTAACTTTCCAGTCTATCTAAAACTATATTTAAGCACTTCAAGTATTCATAAGAGTCGTTTTCGTTATCAACATTAACTCATAAAATTGAAAATAAAAGTTCACAAGAATCTATAACTGATATGGGTTTAACCTAATTTCATTAACGGTAATCAGCTTACATTCGTACTTGCATATGATTCTAATAAAGTACATTGTACTGCACAATCATGATTAGGTTCCACAATATGTTGTACATGTATTTCATCGTGATTCTGATTTTGATACGAAGTACCATCTCTTGACCTCCAATTACGTCTATCCATGTAGCTTGTTGTATTCCTGTAATTTCGCCCTATATTCCGATTGTTTTTATATCTACTTCTGTTGGGTGATCTGACATCAGGATTACCACGATTAATTAGGTTAGGCTGATTCCCTACATAACCTTGCCTATTTCGTTCGTTTTGATTGCTAGAATTTACTCGGCTTAGGTTGTGTTCCGTATCGTTCACACTTCTGATATTTAGATTCCGAACAGGTACAAAATGATCTGAATTATTTTTACTTTTACCTACTCCTGCTTGTTGATTCATAGCATGGTATTGGGTTTCATAGCATTGGACAAGCATTAATAAATGGTTGAAACTCATACACTGTGTAGAAAACAAGATCTGTTGTAACTTAAATGGGAGCAAATTTCGAATCGATGCTATTATTCTAGATTCCGATTGCAAAGGATTAACGACTTTTAATTCGTTGTATGTATTTACAACAAATTCAACAACAGATTTGTGCAAACGAGGATTGAAATGTTGATTTCTAATGGTGGCATCTCTATTTGCAAGCAAAAAGTCATTTTCATAATTCGCGATCAGTGCTGCCTTAAATTCCTCATAAGTATTGATGTGATCACGTACGGCTTTAAACCATAAAGAACATGGTGGGAGTAATACATGAGGGATTAATTTCATATATTGTGATCTATCTATACACATTATATTGCATTCGTCCTGAAATTTTTCCAGGAAAGAAGTAGCGTTTTCATTACATTTACCACTGAATTTACTCATAGCCCGTATTTCACTCATCTTAACACTTAACTTTACCTTCCTTTTATCATTCCGTGTAGTTATTGGGTGACAATTCCTATCCATGACGTGATGTGTCGTTGCACCATCCCTTTT
The DNA here is from genome assembly GCF_964235325.1 of Thermobia domestica. Lineage (NCBI taxonomy): Eukaryota > Metazoa > Arthropoda > Insecta > Zygentoma > Lepismatidae > Thermobia > Thermobia domestica. The sequence goes on along the minus strand of NC_137466.1, from coordinate 129,850,669 downwards.
CCGCCCATCTGTCCTCTTCGGATGAATTTCTTCCAAAATAATATCCTCATCAGACACAGGTGAAGGCGAAGTCATCTCTGGTGAGTGGGGAAAATCCAAGCGATCACTACCCATATTATTGTGGTATGTGTTGTCCTTAACCTGTAGCGTTCTAATTTCTTCCTGTAGAGTAGCTATCAATTGCGTATTTGCACGTATGTTGTTAGAATTATTGATGACCTGAATCTTTTGCTGTTGAACAGAAGATTCTATTATTTCTAAATCCTTTTTTACATCACTGATTTCTTGGCTCAGGTGGTTGTGATTATCCTGGCATTCCTCAGATATTCCTTTTAACTTTTCCTCGAACTGCGAGGTGATATCGTTCATCGTCTGGATAATTAATTGTTTCGTTTCATCTGACTTCTGTTCCATTCGTCTGCTTAATTCCTCGTATTGCTTGTTGGATTCTTCGGAGTTCTGCTCTATCTTCTGCTCTATCGTCTGCTTCAATTCTTCGTATTGCTTATTGGATTCTTCGGACTTCTGCTCTATCGTCTGCTTCAATTCTTCGCATTGCTTGTTGGACTCTTCGGACTTCTGCTCTATCGTCTGCTTTAATTCGGTAGACATCTGAATCAATTGTCGCTGTAAGGCTAGCAAGATTCGGTCTTCTGATGTCATTCCTGGTGCTACACTATGTTCACCGTCGTCACTATTATTGGATTCTTTCTCAATTGCCTCACCGTTCATTTTTCTTATAATTATTCTACCACTTCTTAGTCTGGTGAAATTTGTATTCATTAACTTTATTACAAAAGTAAATTCACCCTTACTTTGCTTCGGGATATGAATTTACAGCAAGTCCCGGGTGAGGTAAACCAAAATTTTTAACTAATCCCGGTGTGAAGGCACCAAAATTTTTATAACGACTCACCAAGGGTAGTCGTTAACCTGGTTCGATCGATGATATATGAATCTCGAGTGGTAGTAATAGTTTGCAAGTAAAAATATCTTTAATAATTATACATATTATTATTCTCACCTTTTCTATCAAAATTATAAAGTCGACAAACGGTATCAAATGGTTTATTAGTTGATACACTTTTATGTATTTTCATTCAAATTGTCATGCACACATACAAGATGATTAGGTATCCATAAACAATTACATAGCAACTAATTACCTAACACTATCCCATAATGTATTTCTTTTACATATATTAAAAACATTCTTCTTTTGTTATTATTAAATTAACATTCTATTAAGTATATTGCTTATGTATGAGCACTTTCTGCCCAAGGTGCAGGTAATTATTAATCTATCCAAAGTATTTCTTTATAATACCTCTGTATTTCTATTAGGTGGATAAATGTTTACTTCATGTAGTAAAAACAAATAACACAAAAACTAGTATTGATGTTTAGCACCTGGCACGCTTGAAGCTTTAGTCGAGATAGAATATTTTGTTTTTCCTATTTTACATTTTAATGAAGTCTTTTTACTAAAAAAGTACACTTTCTCTGTGCAATCCTATGTTTTGTTGAGATAAAACGTAAAAAAACCTAACTATAACTAATTGTAAGCAACAATTCTGAAAATATGTGGTTGCAAAAATGCGACAACATATGTGAACTACGTTATGGTACACAAAAAGGGGGAAACATGGGGAAACTTTTTCTTTGGAAATCTCTCAAGGAAGACCTCATGGTACTGTTTATTCACAAATTTCTACTTGACATGCCCCGACACATACAAAAAACTACCTGTATTTAACAGAAATGCTTTATGCATTATGTTAATTTTTCTACTTCCTTATGGTGGTAACAAATCTATTTATATTTGTTGTGAAACTAAAATTAAATTCTGAATTAAAGTGTGTACCGTCTACTTGTCAAATACCACACCGGTTGTTTCTTACCTCCACTTTTTTCAACAGTAATACTTCTTTCTATCTTCACGTTTCGACTAACACTACGAGCACAAATCACGCTACTCACTCAACATCTGTCTTCCAACTGATAACGCGGCTCAAGGCTCAGGTGAATGTGATTCTCTTGGCTACCTTCGGATGTCATAACACTTCAGCTATACATTAATGTACATTTTGGTGATTGATTGCAAAGTTCATGTTTTGGACTTTTGGCCAGCTTTTTTAGTAAAATACTCGTCCCGTAAAAGTGGGATTCTCCCGTTTTTTCACTACCATTCCCGGTGTCCCGAAAAATTTTCCCGGGACGCCAAAATGTCCCGTATTTACGTACATTAGGTACAAGAAAGCTTTCCAATCTAAAATTTCCTAATTTATATTATTATTTTCTGTTATGTGATTATATTGGAATATGTCTAATTACTGAGCAAAGTCATTACGACGTTTGCGATATTGGATGTGGTGGCTGCACTGTTTTCCCTCCTAGGCTTCCCCCTCCGCAGACGACAGGGCAAGGAGCTTAAGTCTTATGAAAAACAAACTGTTTTTACTCTTTGTTTCGTTCGGTGGAAGACTAAGGCGCTGTCACCAATACAGTACAGTGTTTCCGTAATTTGACTAAGATGTAACATTCTGTCATTTACGAAAGGGGAACAAAAATATAGAACTATAAAAGTGAAAGTAAAAATTAAAGTAGTTGTAAGTGAAATAATGTTTAAAAGTAAGAAAAAGCAAATAAAGGGAGTTGGAATCTGATGCTGAGAGTAGTTGGTTATAAATTCTGCCGGTGACAGATTTTGATGATTGACAGATATTGATGAATGTTTTATATATTTTAGTAATGTTTTCAAAATTTCATTTTTTGTTAGTTGCTGATAGTTACTTGTTATTTAATTAATTCCACAACCTTTTCAATAGATCTTAAAATGAAAAAGAGTAAATTTGACCTTTTTTTGTGAGAGATACAGAGAGAAAGAAAACGGAGAGGCAAAAATATATATTTAGGGGAGTAACCTGTTCAAACGTAAAAAATTGTCCCGTTTTTTCTAGTTGACGATTTGGTCACCCTACTTCAGGTTCAAAGTTCTACTATCCCAAACTCCAGTTGCGTTGTATATTTGACACCCTGTATATATATATATATATATATATATATATATATATATATTCAATTTCATTTAAATTCAGTATCCCACTCGTATTTCTATTGTTCAAAGAAAAACATACAAATAAGTAGAACAAAATAAATATTAACAAAAGAACAAGTTTAAACTTGATCGTAAATAAAACTACCGGTACAGGTTTATTCAGTCAGTAGGCCTATATATAAAAATTTATATGTAGATCTGAATATTGATCTGTGACATTCTTTGAAAACATTTTTTTCTTTCATATCCATAAATGTCTTAGCTAGAAATGGGATTTTTTAAACTTTCCTGTTGTTGTTGTTCCAGTAAATTTAAACTTTTTTTTCGTAACGTGCAGGAAGTAAGCAATTTAATTTGCGTGTTTTATGATAGATCGTTCCGCTAAACAGCCACACCGTCGTAATTTCATCTGATATTTTATTACTTTCAATACAATGGGACATGAGTTGAATAGTCAATTGAATTGAAAAGTTAGTTGTTTACCGAAGACGATCGATTAAAACTCTACCAGAGATATTAAATTCAAGTTTGTTTTGTTTGTATGGCGAATCAATTGTATGCACGTACATATTCATGCCGTAAATCGCGTGCTGTACAATCGATGGAGCAGGGTAGTACACAAAAGCGTCCTTGAGTTTGCGTCAGAAAGAAGAAAGAAAATAGCACCCACAGTCCATGAATGTTTACGAGTAGTTTAGTCGTTCAGTCAAGTTGACAATCATGGGGCGTTTGTACCTCGGATTTCTCTTAAAACCAGCAACCCTGGTTTATTTCACAACTCTGCACCTGTTCGTGTTTTATCTGTGTCCTACTTTCGCTTTCGTTCTCACGTCTGGAATATTCGTTTTAGTGTTTGCGCTACTTGTCTTCATTGTTCAAGTTCCGTACGTTTTTATCGAAATTCTTTCGGTCACAGTGTTATCAATAGTATTCATTGTAGCGCAATTAATCACTGTGGTAGCGACACATTTTATAGCGGCCATCTTGTTCTCAACGCTGGTATTATTACCTGTTCCTGTTTTGTTTGGTCAATGGTCAAAATCGAAATTGACGTAGACAGTTTTATTTTTGAAAAGAAGAAAAAGAAGGAAAACTTCCAACATTTGGTAACTTCTCAACGGAAACTTTTTTTTTTTTGTGTGTGTGTGATAAAAGTAATACCAGTAATAAGAATGTGTAGTACTTACGTAAAGACATACTAACAGAAATATCTGTCAATTTTGAGGCTGGTCAAATGACGAAAGTGTCATCCACATTCCTAACAAATTAATAATAATTGATACGAAACTGATATTACGGTAAAAATATACTTAAAAAGACAATCATATGGTATGTTGATACTAATGAAAATCCATTAGTCAAACTTTGTGCTGGAAGGATCTGAAAAATAATAATAATGGAATTATCAAAAAACAAACCCTTTAAGTGCATCTATTGCTCTGTCTGATATATTTCTCCTCACAAAAAAGAGCTAGTTGAAGAAACATCTTGACAGGCACATGATAGCAAAACTACCTACTATATTTGATGTCATTGACGATTTGGAAGATGCATATTGAAGAATCACGATATCTTAAAGGTAAGTTGGTTAATGTGTTGTTTATAATTATTGAATTAAGTTATGCCCTGCGAACTAGTGTTCCGAAAGAGCGTTTTCACTCCCAGAATCATAGCTACCTCCTTATCAAGAAGTGCGAGACCATAGTCAGACCTCTGTAATTCTAGCAGAGTTGCCAGAAAATAAAATCATGTGGTGCTCAATGTAGTGGTCGAAGTGAGACGGTGTGCGCTGGTATGCCATACCGCCTGTGGTTTCTCAGTGATGAAGGCATACCGTCTCTGATTTTTCAATGATCAAGACATGCCGTCACTGGAGAGTACAAACACCTTTAATAAATCCATTTTTATCCACAGTAATTGACGAATAGCTTAGCACGTAAAAAGATTTGATTTCTTACTGGAGAGTACAAATACCGTCATTGGAGAGTAAAAATACCTTTAATAAATCCATTTTTATCCACAGTAATTGACGAATAGCTTAGCACGTAAAAAGATTTGATTTCTTATGTAGAAATAAATTCTAAGTTGACAACACCGACATTTTTGTTATCTTTTTCCTACTTTTTTGTTTTTAAAATGAGGTGTCTTCAAAGAAGTTCACCTAGTTTAAATTTTGATGTGGCACATTGAATTGTTTCTTTCTTATGTAGCCTATGTGTATGTCTTCTTGCCTTAATGCATATAAATGTCGTGTTTTGAGCCTGGGCGGATTTAGGGGTTGTCTGCTGTGGTGGTGGATCTTTCAAGGGTTTGGAATACTCCTCAGTCGAGTGAGGCGTACGGGAGTTTTTCCGCAGGAAATTGTTAATATAAAAACTCAGTTTTGAGGATTTTCGTGTATAATTCTCTATAATATAACATAAGGGGATATATAGAAATATTTATTTTTTAGAAAGTTGTTGGCAGGGGATCAAAGTCTCTCCATGTCTCCTCCCCGTAACTACAGAGAAGCTCTCCAATGATTTTCAGTCATTATGTAAATAAAAAATGCGATCTTGTAGGCAACATACCCTCATCGTATTTCAACATTTAGATAGCCGGTATGTCGAATCAAAATCATAATACAGTAAAACATACCGTATCTTCCTTTTTTCACTCTGATCACTGGCTCAATGTCTATATTATACGCTTTATTGACTTTTAGTCGAAAGGCTATTCTGTGTAGACTAAAGAAGTTGAGAAACATGAATGTGACGATAATTAAAACAGTTGTGGCTAGTGGACAAGATTTATTGTTGCTTTGGATTTAAAGTCCGTTTCCAGTACAAATGCTACAGGAGACACGAAACTACTGCTCAAAGGGAGACCCGAAGCACTATTGGAATTAGTATCCGAGGCAAAACCAGAGCTGCCTCGTGGCTATGTAGATACCATACGCGCTTTTGGTGTGGGAGACCTGTGTTCGATTCCCGGAAGGAGCTCATGTGATTCGAATCCGACATTAGGCTGTAGATCCATCACGTCTTATATAACCTCCCTGCTGAACGGGACTGTAAGCTCAAATCCAATCCCAGGGAAAATTGCACCAGTGATTGAATTTCGAACCTCGTGTATAGAGAATGAGCGCGTTAGCACGGGACCACAAAGGGGCAAAAGGCGGAAAACGATTCAGGTCTAGTCTATTTGGGTTAGACACTCTGAAAGTAATGTAAACTGTAAAGAACAAATTCATAACTATGTAAGTATTCTTCATGATAGAAATGATACTATTGTTAGAATTATTATGCTAATTAAGGGGGGTGCGGTGGCTCAGTGGTAGAGCGTTCACCTCTGGTGCTTGGGGTCCCGGGTTCGATCCCAGCCCCCGCCAAGTGAACTTTGTGGTGGACAAACACCGCGCTCGTGGGTTTTCTCGGGGTTCTCCCGTTTCCTCCCACTTCCTTCATTCCACCATTTCACTCATTTCTCATCATCACCGTCTCCTTTAGCCTAACCGGCATAACCGTGGGACGTAAAACTTAAAGATTTCATTTCATTTTTATTATGCTAATTCAAGTGTGATTCCTCCTTCAGTTTTGATACTCTCTTGTGGATATATAATACCAAAAGCGCCTTGGAAGTGGGAGATCAGGGTTCGATTCTTGGTGCGAGCTTATATAATTCAAATCTCACTGGGATATAGCCCACGTTTTGTATAGTTTGGCAATAAGAATGGATGTTAAATTATATGTTATATGTTATAGCTCTGTAAAATTTCTTCTCTATACTGTCTTTGATGCACTTTCGACAGAATGCATTATCTCCTGATTTAAAACACATACACAAGTGAATTACAGTCCTTGTTATTGTCCTAAATTTAAGTACGTAAGTTTATGTTGCTTAAATGCTACAGTAAAACATGTTAAATATCGCACCACTAATACAGACTGTATCAAGTTTTTTTCTTTTCTTTTATCTCTCTCTTTCTTAATAGATGCAAAATTTGGCCATGTACTATACAGGTTAGTGTGTCATTCTTTCCATTATGACAGAATGATCGAGTGCAATAAGTAGTGGTTTGTATTGATATAAAACAACCCTTCCGCAACATATTTACCCGCATATGCATTTCTTTCAGCAATATCTCTGACAACAATGCGTATATATCAGATAAATTTATAGAGTTTGTTCTATAATATTTATGATTTCAAAAATAGTTTCTAAAACAGAAATATCTTCTTTGTGGATCTGGGAATCTATGAAAGCAATCAAACAAAAGTGTAATCATTTACTACTTCACAGTTCTTAGGAAAAAATGCTGAATAAGCACAAGGGTGCCGATTTCTCTGTAAATTTGGGGGCCCATTGAGATGCATAAGGTATATATATGAGGATTTTAAGACAAATTGCATTCAAATTATGCCAAATTTTGTATATTCATAAATACAATAGGAGCCCAATGAGCTTTGAACAGTAAAATTGCGATCTGGCCTGGAAGAGTAATAATTATTATATACCTCTGTCAAAGTAATTTCCGTTCGTAAACCTAATATGTTGAAAAGAAAGTAAAAAATAAAAAATAAATATACTCCGAGTGGTCGGAATATTGGACATTTTCAGTACTCGAAATATACATCGGGTGTTCTAAAAATGGCGCCCACGGACCACAGAGGACTATTCTACAAGTCATAACAAATATATATATATATTAGAGACCTGCACGGGCCGGGCCAAGCCCGAGGCCCGAAGCCCGGCCCGGCCCTCGGGCCGGGCTTTGGCGGGCCGACTCTGTTATTTCTTTGGGCCGGGCCGGGCTTGGGCGGGCCGACACTGTTATTTCTTTGGGCCGGGCCGGGCTTGGGCTGGCCGACACTGATTTCTCTTCAGGTCGGGCCGGGCTGGGACCGATCAATTGCAGCTATTTAATAATTATTGACTTTCGTTAAACGATAATTGAAATAAAGCCAAACGTTGAAGAAGTGTGTGTGTGAAATGTTATGAAGAAATAATGCAATAACTATTTACAGTTTGTGTTGCTTAGCGGCTCCTCTTCACCATAGAGGATTGCAGGCATTATGCGGTAAATTGAGCTCTGACCTTGACCTTCACTGAACTCAAAATATAACAAGAAGGGGTGGGAATATTTTACTTGTCGCTAAACAATATTGCCATCTTCACTTTATGTTAAAAATCAATTAAATTTGATGTTTGTTACAGGGAATGGAGTTTTTGTTCTCTCGATGACAGGCGAAGTTCTAGGAGGCAATGATACCATTCGGGAGGCAAGCGTCAGGTTGTGAGCCAGAGTTTAGAAAATGTTTCCGAGGGTTAGGTCAAATTTAGTATTAAATTTTGAGAAAGATTGGGGCTAGAGCTAATTTTTTAAAAATTATCGGGCCGGGGTCGGGCCAAAAACTTTTAAAATTTATCGGGCCCGGGCCGGGCTTGGGCCAAGAATTTTAGAAAACTGATCGGGCCGGGCCGGGCCGGGCTCGGGCCGAAAATTTTCAAAATATTTCGGGCCCGGGCTGGGCCGGGCCTAGGTACGTTCGGGCTGCATTGGGCTCGGGCCGAAAAATTCGGCCCGTGCAGGTCTCTAATATATATATATATATATATATATATATATATATATATATACCTTTCAGGTCCTTGTCTGGAGACTCGAATTGTACTATGTGGCAATGTCGCAAATAAAGAATCATAGAGTAGATCTACTAATCTATCAAATAGTTGCATCGATGCTTCCCAGTTGGCAGTAAAGTCGATATAGATTGATACTAGCATCACTTATTGCTGTAGCAATCGATTTAACTGCTTGATGTATTTGTGAAATAATGCTAATTGTTTCAAGGCAATCTGCGACACTACCACATTGGGAAACTTTGATTCCCCATAACGGCTGAAGAAGGCCCCGAAGAGCATACCATCATATAACATTTTCGCTTTATTTTGGCTTGTAGAATAGCTCTGTGGTCCGTGGGCGCCATTTTAGAATACCTGATATAATACCAGAATATATAGGAAAAGACGGTAGATGTAAATTTTAAATATCGAGAGGCTAAAATTCTCTTCTCTCCGAATTGATAAATGTCGTACACGGAACGATGTAGGAGATGCATGAAAAAACAACCATATAAAAGAAATTCAAATACGTTAGCTGGATATTGAATACTTATTTTTATATGTAATGTATCTTATAAGATGTTTATCCATGTTTATTCACGTCATTAAGTACAAAACAAAGTTGTTATTATTTTAGGTTTTACTTTCATTATTTTAATTTTATTCCAGAATTACTATATGTAATTAAGAAATGCCTTATGGCGTTATTTACGCTCTTACTCTCTTAACTTCCTAAGCGACAAAATCTACATGAATCAGTTGTCTTTAGTTTTTGAGCATCTGTGACCGTAACGGACTCAAATCTATTATCAATTACAAAAATCTATTACGAATAGTGGCCTAACCTTTCATAACTAAAGTATCTTTTATTTAACAGGAAAAAAAAAGCTTGTAGCTCGAGAATTTCTTCTGTTTCTGATTCCTCTAGTTCAAAGTCAGAAAATTCTTCTGCTTCCCACTTTTCAGGTGTATATTGTTGTGTTCCGTAGAAATATTCCCTGTGTCTAACTCTAAAACAAGATCTCGCTTCTTAGGTGATTCGATGACATAGATTTTCCAATTGACGAAAAGGTCGTCAATTTGTAGAGTAATTAACATATAACTGTGAACTTTTCGTTTCACAGATCCACTAACATCTATCAAATACACATTGTCAACTCTAAACAATTTAGATACTGTAACATCTGCAACTGATAATACGCTTTTATAAATCTAAACTCATTAAGGATACGCCTGATCCTCAATCACAGAAACATTCTACTTCGTTATTACACACCTTAATTTTAATTTTAAAAGACATGGGATGTAATTTTGTATTGATACAGCTACCCACAAAAGTAGTATCGGATTAACAATCGTTTCTTGCTTTTTTTTTTTTTTTTTTTTTTTTTGCATACACAAGCATGTGAGATATAATAATATTGATTTAGGTCTATGTTGAAATTTTTATAATATCATCGGCTATTCCTTGACCCACAGAAAAGACAGTTATCGGTTTTCCGAATTACCCTGAATAAAAGACCTGTGTCTATTGAATCTGCTAAAATTATCATTTCTGTTATATTACTGTATAATGATTAAGATTTTGTGAATTATTTCGATTCTGTCTATTTTCTCTAAAATTTATTTTGTTCCTCGAATTTTTATTGTTTGGTGTTGACTGACTGCTAAAGTTCTGAGAGTGTTTTTTTTCTGATTATTTCTGTTTATATGGTCATGAGATTCTGAGCGTGACTGTCTGTTGGTTTCTATTATTTGGTCTAGTAGGTTCGTTCCGTTTACACTTTTACTGAGTATAATTCACTCTTTGGTTCTATCTACTTTCATGATTGTAGATATTATCATTAACAGTGCCGTGCCGTAGAAAATCGACAGAAAATCAGAAAATCAGCGCGAGAGTATACGACGGCGGTCTCGTACATGAGTGAGCTCGATAGACCAACAGCGAAGCGCCACCATGGTTGGCGCGAAGCGTAATAAAATTTTCAAAAATAAACCCTGATTTTCCTTGATTTTGAGCACTTTTTATTATTTTTTCTTCCACTTTATATATGTGCACATGCGTTTTCCAAGTATAAATCTGACCCTGCAGTTCAAATTAAATATTAGATTGAAAAATACCGATGTTGATCTAAAATATTCTAAGTAATTTTTCCTCTCTCTTTTTTCTTTCCTTCTTTTCTTTTTCTCTCCCGAATTTCTCCTCCACTACTTCGGCGCCCAGGTACGCCGCCTCGCTCGCTCTCCCCCACTGCACTGCACTGACCATTAGAACGAAAATAATTCTTATTGTTTGAATTTGACTGATTTTGTATGTTACCATGATTATAGTCGTGCACATTTCGACTTTCCTTATCGTGAGTTTGTCGCATATAAATAATCTCGATTCGTTACATATATGGAAGAAATTCTTGAATATTGGTATGTCCTACAACAGGAATGCAAATAACAACTCGCCCGAGGCGAGTGGTTCATCGGTGCAGACGGGTATTTAATATTATACCGAAGGTAAGTAAGTGATTTCCATTGTGGGATGTGGGCTAGTAGCTTTTTTCTTGGGTGAGTAAAATTTTGTTGCTTATTGGTATCCCTGTCCTACAAGAAGCATTATCGTGTAACCCATACGGTAGCATTGGTATAGAATCAATTCTTCCAACAAGTTGAGTTGAGGAACTACAAAATCATGCAAAGAGGCATATACTTAAGGGTTAAAATTAGTGTTTCTACAAACTGCTAACCTATGTAAAATACTAGCTTTACTAGTGAAAGCGTTAATTACTTGGAAATTTTGGAATTCCTTATCCCTGGCCTGAAACCAATCTAATGCTACATATCTAAGTGAATGTGGTATCGCTTGGAATAGATCCTCATCGGAAAGATGTGCTACTCCTGCACTATTTTTCAAATTTCGTAAGTATTTATAAATAAATACATCTGTAGTGGTATTTGAACATTTCGGAAGAAATTGTAAATCTCTAGGATCTATCTCGTCTCCTAACCATGTCTTGATCCGATTTCTACCCTGCACTTAGCATGTTTACTATTTGTAACATCTCTTTACTCTCATTTCTTCATCACTAGTCCCCACATGAGATTCTACTATGCCTACTATCCGGGTCTGAACCACTCGTGTTTTCGTAATTACGGTTCTGGAAAGGTGTACTAAATAGTAATAAGTTTAGGTCTACACTTGAGAAATTTGGTTTCTAATGTATTAATTACGTCACTAAGACTACCGACTTCCTGCTCAAGGTTTTCTACCTTACATTCGAGTATTTCTACTTCAACTTGATTATTTTGGAGGTCATCTACTTTTGAAAGTATACATCCCAATTAAATCTCTATTACAACGTCATTCTAGCATCATCAAATTCGTTTTCCCTTCATTCTTCGTATTGCCAGCATTTGTTTTGGATGTTTTAATTCACTTGAAGCTCGCGTAGTTGAGTCGCGTTGCTCTTATGGTCAATGTTCTCGATTTGCCTTTGCACTTGTTTGTTAGGAGGAGCTATTTGAATGGTGTTTTTATCTGCCTCAAAACAAACCTGGTCTATTTTTCCACCTATCTCACTAATACTCTCTCTCTCTCTGTTCTTAATAATAGCTTGTGCGTTAACCTGCATGCTTTGGTGATATATAGTTTTAATTGTAAGACTATCCATGGCTTTGGATTGATTATTTTAACAAAAGAAACACTGACCAAAGCTTAAAACACACTTTATTTTAAATTATAATTTAAAATAAAGTGTGTATTAAGCTTTGATCAGTGTTTCTTTTGTTAAAATGGTTTCAATGTTGGAGATTTTGGGTTCAATCCTTTTCTGAATAGTTTCCTTGTAAGTTTATTTGCTATTGTGGTAGTATTTTTAATAATTCTTTGTGAGCGTTTCGCATGAATTATTCTAATCGGTCTACTTTGTTCTCTACTTTCGGTAATTGACTCTTCTGCATTAATTCAAATTTCTGATTGCCTTTTTTTTCGAAATTTTCATTATTTTTTCCCTGCCTTCTGTAATTTCGGCCTGCATCTAAATTATTAAATTACGTAAATCTATGTAGACGTCAGTCATTTTAAAATATTCAGTTAATATATTGATTAATATGAAGAGTGGAAACGTATAGACCCCTAATTATCACCTAGATATTATCATAAAACAAAATAAATACCTTTATAATATGTTGATTTAAAACTGGAACTTTTTTTTTTTTAAATCACTGCCTGGAAGAAAAAGTGTTATCTTTCAGTTAAATTATTTTATATTTGGTCACCAGCAGTGGTTCAACGATCCTGTTATAAGTTCAAGATGCACACACAAGGACGTTTTTAGTACGTACAGTAGAGCGTCGATTATCCGAAGTAATTGGGGGACATGGGTGTTCGGAAAACAGGTTTGTTCGGATAATCGAACTGTACATGTTTATTTGCCAAAAAGAAGTACTGTACAGTAAATTGGCCAGTACTGTACGGCCAGTGCCAAACCGACAGAAGTGTGCTGATTGTTGAAACACAGCGACTGGCGGCTTGGCCGGACAGCAGCACCTTATGAAGACCCCATTAGAAGCAATGTTCCGCCAGCGGTGGCTCAGTGCGGCGACTACTGTGGGAAACTTAGTTTGGGAGTGAGGGAGATGATGGACGGTAGGGTGGGAGAGTAACAGGTGCGAGCGAGTACACAGTTCGGTTAAGCGGTCGTTCGGTTGACCGACGTTCGGATAATCGACGCTCTACTGTACATTTATAAATCTGCAACATGCTTGAATATCTAAAAATAGTTATTTTTATCTCTGCCGCTGTGATAGCCATGCTCATTCCGTAGATATGAAGATATACGTGAAAGTACAGGGTATGTTTGCATTCGCCGTACAAGTTCCGTACTTGCCGTTTTCGTGCGGAGTACAATAAGTTATACATCCCGTTCGCTTCTGTACTTTATTCAGCGGAGTATGACTAGTGTTTTTATTATTATAATAATTATTATATTCGTGCAAATCTGTCCTTTGACCTTACTTAGACACTTTGTGAGATCTTATCTTTTAACAGGATAACGCGCATTTCCATACAACCAGGGTAACACAGTATGTTCTAGCTACTCCGTATTCGTCTTCTATCCTGGCCTAGAGGTCTGCACGGGCCGGATTTTTTTAGCCCAAACCCGGATCGGCCCGTGAATTTACAATGTGAGGCCCGACCCGAGTCCGAAATATGTTTTAGCATTCAGGCTCGAGGCCGGCCCGAGCTCGCGTGATAATCAAATGAGCCCGATATCAACCCGAATTACAGAAACTTACTTATTAACGCAAAATTGTATTTTTATTGACACCAATTAATTTTGCAGTTGTGCTTTAAAAGTTCTCCAGAAAGAACAGTGCAATATATATATCGTTATACAGTATATTTACAAAGTGAGGCCCGAAAAAGCCTGAGAAATATGATTATATATGTAAAAATTTACGGACCGAGCCCGACCCGGGTCCGAAGTTATGTATGCTTTGTAGGCCCGAACCCGTGCAGACCTCTATCCTGGCCTTCTAGGTCTTGGAACACAAGCCCTTTTGAGCACATGTGTGACGTTGCCTGGCCGAAGTTGGGTTTCGGACCAATCATCGCCCAGCTATGCCAAGATCCGCAGCGGACTATTCCAGACATTCAGCGCCTAAAATACGACCAGCTACCCCCGAACAACTCTTGTGTAGAGATAAAAATGGTTACACGTTGTATTGGGGTGAATGCTGAATGTTACTTGATTATCCTGTATAATATCGTCGCAATGGAGCTTAGTCGCCGTGTTGGACTGTGATTATCACGAACTAACTACCACATTCTTGATTGTGTGCGAACTTTGAGCTGGGTTGGGGCCGCGGTGGCGCATTGGTAGAGCGTTCACCTCTGGTGAATGGGGTCCTTGGTGAACTGTGGTGGACAAACATCGTGTGCTTGGGTTTTCTCGGGGTTCTCCTATTTCCTCCCACTTTATTCATTCCACCATTTCATTGATTTATTATCATCACCGTCTCCTTTGGCCTAACTGGTATAACCATGGGACGTAAAAATTAAAAATTTCTTTTAATTTTTTCGGCTGGATTGTGAATTGGTTCAGTGTGTTCATAAATGCATTTCCTTCAGTGTATGAGAGTTTAGCTTTATAATGACTTATATAGTTTTTTTCTCTCTCTTTTATTTTGCACTTGCAGCCTTTGATTGAGAATTGATTTCCTGCCTTGCAGCTTATTTGTGACCTGAAATGTCATTCAATTTTATTGATTTTCAAAAAAAGAAAGAAAGAAAGAAAAGAAAAGTGTTCTAAAAATGTCGCTATTGTTGTTAAGTGTTGAACAGTTAACTCAAACAGAAGAATGAGCTAAATAAATTTCTTTCTCTTTCTCTCTTTCTCTTTAAAAGGTTCTATTAATATTAGTTAAAAGATTGTGTGTTCGTATTTTTATTGTCCTAAATACTTCATCAGAAATAATTAACTTACGTTAAAACTCGAATCACTTCTGTTCAGAATTCGAAGCAAAATTTTTGCTGCATGAGATCTGAGACTAATTAATAGTTCTATAATCCTGACATTTCTCTGGGTTCGGTTTCTTAGTCATCGGTATCATGATCGTCTTTGGGAAGTATTTTGGACACTCTCGTGTTTCATATATTGCATTCCAGAGTCGAAGGAACTTTTCTTTCCCTTATCTCCCATATTCTTAATGAAGTCGATTGGTATTTGGTAGCTACTATATGTATGTATGACAAATATTATGCAGCCAGCAACGATATTAGAACATACCGTACACTGTACTATACAAGAAAATTTTATCTCCCTCAATAAGACCCGAAACAATTTTATAAACAAAATATCAACAGTTACATATTTATTACATTTTACGGTGAACTTACATGACGCCTTAAATGGTAATAAAAAAAAGTAGTAGTGTCACGTGTATACCACTTGAAGGAGTTTTTTTTTTCTTTAACGAAATGAAATCTTTCAGTTTGACCCACGGTTATGCCCTGTTGGCTAAGGGAGACAATGATTTATGTAAGTGAATGATGATGGAAGAATTGGTGGAATGAAATGTGGGAAGAAACAGGAATAGTCGAGAAAACCCATGGACACGATGTTGTCCACCACATATTTACTTGGCTGATGATCGAACCAGGGACCCACAAACCAGAAGTAAGTGCTCTACCACTGAGCCGCCATGCCCCCTTGAAGGAGTTTTGTTTGTATGGTATGCTAGTTTCTCAATTAATATTGTAACCGGAAATGTCTACCACTTCGGACTTTAGTAGAGACATTAGAGTGGAGGTGAAATATACACTTGGGACGCTTACTTGATTTACAGAAAATCAATTACCGCTATCTATTACCGTTTTTTGCTGTATAGCGATCAACATTAAAGCCGGAAATGGTTGATTTTTGCCACTTTGAGTTTGAATATAATCTCTATCAACGAGCTCAATTCCTAACCTTTAACACTACATCGTGGCCAAAATTGGTAGGGGTCCACCAAGTAATTCACGAGATTTTTTTCTTCCGGACGGACGGACACGTTAGGTAAATATGTAAAAGAGTTTTAGAAGAACAAACTCCTTAGAAAGGGTCAACATACAATACAGCACATGGATTTTGTGAAGATTTTCTATCCAAAAATCTTGAAAAGAAAAAAAATATTTCACAAATATTCGAGAATGGGATGCTATAGTCTAAACATAGTACTCGTATTTGTACATTTTATTTTTACATATATAATATGCAGTTGCATAAGTCGTTTAACCCTAAACTATTAAAACAACTTTAGACCTTCCCTATTTCTTATCTAATCTATATACAAGAGGCTATCAGAATTCACTCTGCATTCATATTATGTTAAATTATATAAGAAAAAGAGCACTAAACACAATTCGTTTAAATCGTATTTGTAAGTGGATTTTTTATTTATTGTGGAATTATTTACGTATTTTCAAACGCTGATAAGTGCTCTTACAAAAAGTGAAACTAAGTAAAATAAAACAAAGAACAACACTTATATTAAACGAAATAAAATGCACAAAACTAGTGCTCGAGAAAGCCTGTCTGACGTCGACGTCTCAGAACCTTGGCTCCTTCTTATTTCCTAGTTGGAGTAGAGAATATTTGGATGTCATCTTGTTCATGTCTACGTTGTCTACCGGTTGGTATTACCGACCAGCGAACGAGTGCGGGCGGCCGGTTTTGGAACTAAAATACAAGCAGCAATGTTTCTAACTGGATTACTTATAATCAATCTATCACAGTTCTTTTTGTCCTGTTCGTAATAAACCACTTCACGCATATGCTCAAGTCAGGGGGAAATCCAGGGGGGCGATCGGGGCGATTTCCCCCCAGAATAGGATATTTTTTTATTTTAAAAATAAAACCAAAGAATTTTCACCTTTGTATTATAAATGTAAAATAAAACCTAAAATAGGTAGGCCTTACTCTTTTTTGTTTTACGTTGCAGAAGTCAAATAATAAATTGCAATAAATTATTTACATTGGCGTTCTTGCTAAAAAAAAAAAAAAAAAAATGTCCACATTCGAAACCATTTCTATTTCTAGGTGGCCATTTCTATTCTAGAAATTGCAGACAATAGCTACTTCTCCTTTTTTAAAGTTGTTTTACTTTTTTTGTACCTTGATTTGACTTCGAACGACCACCCCCCAAACATTCAGCCTGTATCCGCCCTTGGCTCAAGTTAAGACAAACAGTTCCAAAAGTTATTCAAGTTATTTGCAGAACATCTTAAGTAACAAGCAAAAAACATCGACAACAACAAATATGACTCCATATTATCTTGCGAGCAAGCTAATGGAAGCAGCGTTTTACAGGTTGCTTCTGTTTTATAATGACCGAATAAAACGTAATCAATTTTTATACAATCTTTTTAATACACGGTAGAAGCTCACTGAATTGTCAATTGTTCTTAAATTAGTAATTTCCATTCATATATCATTATTCACAATAAATCTGCATTATTGCAAAAATGGTTCACTACAATCACATAACTTACGGCGTTCTTTATTAAGCAGAAAGAGATTAGGCTATGCATAGCATCTAAACTGCAACTTTTATAAACCGTTGGATACACTGCAGAGTGAAACTCTCCGCTCCCCTGTCTCACCGCACTTGCCAAGAAACTGGTGTAAACACAACAGCAGCGCCATCCTCCTAAAACCGCACTGCTATCCTGGTCAGGTCTTATCGTTACACAGTAACGAAATTAAACAATAACTATCTGATTCATGTTAGCTTTGCTTTAGTACTTGAAAATAAAAATAACACACAGCTTCTAAGTAAAGCCAATGCTTTTCATTAAAATAGCGATGTATAACAGTTTCGCCGACGAACCAATCCTTCGGCTTTATCAGACTCATTATCTACCACAAACATTGTGTTTTGCTCGGAGTCTTGTGTTATTTCTATTCTAAATTAAGCACAAATTAACGTTAAGGAGTTAATCATAATTTTGGGCTATGTCTCTTTAACTATACTACGTACTGCCGCTTTCCTAATAGCATAATAAAGAGCTTATTGAGGGCATGATTCAGTATCAGTTTCACTTCATTACGTGGCATGTATCTTGTACAGCATCAATTTTTAGGTTTACGAACCAATTAGCTTTTCTCCATTTTCCGAAAAACTACGCATGAGGTCTTACAATCATTTGGTTTTACTCAATAAGTTTTATCGATTGGTATGTGTCTCATCTTTAGACAAAGTTTTTCCCGTTAAACCCTAATAACATTGTACTGTAGAGTTAAAGCATGCAATGTATACAATGTGAGCAATGGTTTTGTTAACACAAAATAATTATGCTTCGAGAGAAGGCTTGCTTCTTTAATCTCTTATATGGGAACACGGTGCCTCAGTGGGAGAGCGCTTATTTCTAGTGAGTCGGGTCTATGGTTCGATTCCCGAGCAAGCAAGTTTGTGGTGGACAACATCATGTCCCTGGATTTTCTCGGGTACTCCAATTTCCTTCCACATTCTCATTCCATTAATTTTTCCATCATTATTCATATACCTTAATCATTTGTCTGTCTTAGCACAAAGGACATAATCATGGGACGTTAAACTGAAAGATTTTCTTAAACTCTTATGTCACTATGTTGTCATAACGCGCAAAGAAGACATCATGGTTGGAAGGGGAGGGGATCTACGTTTTACAAGATGAAACAAAACAGAATTTTCGTGACACGGTGCGACACGAGACGTTATTTTTACAATATATTTTCGCGATAAGACAACCTCAACTCTTTGTCTCATAGAGAAACCACGAGAGCTCAATTATTGTAAATTGATTAAAAGAATTGCTAGATGTAGCCTTGGTAGATTGAAAACGAAATGCTATTAATTAAAGTCGGATTTAAACATTTTTGCCCCCTTAGATGGATTCGTAGCCTAGGCAGAACAAATTATTCCTACACGTTGCTTAACTGTTCTTCCACTCGTTCTCTCCGCTCCAGATATATTTTCGTCCTGATCTCAGCTCACGTCAACGTCAGGCAGCCTGTATGGTGGACAAACACCGCCTGCATCTGTGTGGGTTTCCTCGAGGTTCTCCTGTTTTCTCTCACTTTCTTCAACCCACCAATTTGTTATTTACTATTATCACCATCTCCTTTAGCCTCAAAGCATAATCGTAGAATAATAATATATAAAAAAAAATTCGTTGTTCGTTTCTACGCAATAAACTATTTGCAACTCATCATGATGCGGTTGCAACAGTCGAGAAGAAGGTTAATTTAACATTTTCTTTCGTTGTCACTATAACATGATAAATGTTTCAAACTTACACTGTGAGCAATGTTCACATAGTCATCCTCCTCCTCATCATCATTTAAAAATAAAACACTTCAGCCATCACCAGCAAATGATTGAAGCTGGAAGCAGGAACAAGAAAGAATACTGCCTTCTATCCTGCCAATAAAAAATCTAGAAGAAAGAAAAGAGTTTGTATCATATGATGTGATCGGGGACACTTACAACAGATAATTAAGAAAACAAAATGTGTTCCAAACATCAAAGTGCACCTGAATAGTTCTTAAAAAAACAAAAACTATGAGGAAAATTGATTTGTAGAAATAAGCATAATCGAACGCCACTGAAACATGAGATTCTGGGAGATCAGCCATCTCAACGACAATATTGGTGGCTAAAGGACTCTGAGTCCTAAGCTTACGACGCCTATGTGTGTTACTGACCGGAGCAAAATATCTTCTAGAATCAATACTCAAAAGACAAAAGTTCAGCCGTGCATATCGCAAGTTAAAGTTCATAATACAATTTTCGAAAAAAAAAAAAAAAAAAAAAGAAAGAAAGAAAGTTACATCCTTTCTTCAGGTAAGAAAACTACTGAACCGTTTTAGTCATTCAGAGAAGAATATGAATACGCGACAAAACGTACCATTTGATAGGACGGTATATATATATAAGCCAAAATAACGTAAAAAGTTGAACAGATTGGTGGTGAGAAAAGTACCGATGCAAGACCAAGACTAAGACTAAGGCTAAGGACCAAGGACACATAGGCATTATTAGAGGGGCGCGGGCGCTTTCTCCCACAAGGGCCACCAGCATCTCAATATCACAAATCAATTACACAGTTTGCTTTCTACAGTAAGTCAATAGTATTAACAATTGACAATTAAAACCTGATATTCTTTCATCAGTATATTATTCTGAATTGTTCAAAATATTATATGAAGTTCAAGAAGAACGTATACTATATTACAAAATTAGCAGATGTTTTAGTGTACTAGTTTTTGATGCTACTGTATCTATCACTTTTGCATTCGAAATATTATTTAATAAATATTTTTCAATGGACATCAACATAAATGTTTTCAAATGTTTCTGAGACATGGTACTCGTTAGCCTATTTTTAATGTATTTCAGTCTATTTCAGTTTTGAAAAATTTCTTTCACATGTTACCTGAGTTATGGGTAAAGTCAGTAAAAATTTGTATGCTGGAAACTTGAATAAATATTACTGCAAAATTTACAATTCTTCAAAATTAAAAGCAGCACATTGGACAATTTTGTAACACGTTTTGCATTCGCTTTCCGTGTGAAGAAATATGTTTTCTCCTAATTCTGAATCACTTGCACCATCAGCAGTCATTTTTTCTCGGTTGTACTCGTCATCAAGACTGACTTTCAAGGATATCCACGTCCTTCAAAAGTCCAAGAGAATACATTTATAGTATCCTTGGAAACTTCTTTACTGAAGTTTTTCAGAAAATATGTAAGTTTATCGAAAGGCACGTCTGGAAGTTCTGTTACTTGGTTGAAGTGTCTAGGGTCCAAATAATCCATAAAGTACATTGCTTCTTGAATCTTGAAGAAATACTCGAAACTACCATGTCCAATATTGTGTTAAATGCGTCGATGCGTCGATAGAAGCAGCTTCATTTTCATATTCACAGGATAATCTTTGTCCATCTCTGAAGGCGTATTGTCGACAGGTCAATAGAAAAAAAAAATCACGTTCTAAGTCTTCAAATTTGTTATTGGCCCATTCTGATAAGCTTACTCTCTACTCTTTCACTTGGAACAGAGTAGTCTGCACCATCCGATAGGACTACGCTAGCAGCACCCTCTATTTGGAGATAGTTTGACAGAGAGGTCGTCACTTGAAATATCTTAAGGAACATTTGTGCTGTCCGAGTTGTTTTGAACTTGAGAAGATCTTTTATATATCCTTTCGCTTTACACCTAGCTTTTGGTTTGATATTTTCTGTAGAAGCAATTTTCTTAATTATTATGGTCAACTCTATATACAAAGCACTTTCTGGGTTCGAAAAATGACCAAACTTTTTCTGAAAAACAGTGTGTTTTCTACCATCTTGTTTCCGCAATAATTGTAAGACGCCTTTGTTAACATTGATCTTCCAAATGTTCATTCGCTGATAAGACTCGCATAAATATCGCACAGCCATTCAGCAGAACAATGACACAGAATCAGTGCATTTTTTTGTCAGATCACATATGACATGATTGAGTATATGAGCGTAACACCACACGTGTAACTGAGTTTCTTAGTGGTTAGGCGGTTAGCGTATGCGCCTTTGTCGTGGGAGACCTGGGTTCGATTCCTGGCGGGAGCTCATGTTGTTCGGATTTCCCGTAAATCAGTATGTCCCGTCTCGTATAGCCTCGCTGCTAAGGGGCCGTTAAACTCAAAATCAACTGAATCACACGTGTAACTGATCACAGGTAAATTGTAAAAATCCGAATATTGTCCTTGCATGTTACTTGAGCCATCGGTTGAATTTCCAATACACTTCTTAATATCAACTTCTGCAGAATTTCCACCAGTAAACCGCAAGGACACTGGTCTGCGGTAGATATGCATTTTACAATGACAACAATACTTTGTTTAACAACCATTTTAACAACATGCCGTAAAACAACAGAGCACTGGCCTGAAACTACTATATCTTGAGTAGTGTCTAATAGAACAGAAAATATTGAAGCTTGAGAGACTTCTTTCGAAATATATTCTCTGATAAGTGTGTTGATAGCATTCAAAACATAATTCACCCTGTTTAGTAAAAGTTATGCGACCACTATCCTGCTTAATTCCTCGTATATGACTCTTCTCGGTGACCTTATCTAAATCACTTTTAAGGTTAAGATCAAATTTGCTTAAGAAAGAAATAATATCCAAAAAGTTTCCATGATCCATAGCTGTGTCTTTCAGTTTATAGGCTGCTACATTTCCTCTGTAAATGAGCCCTCTTTTACCAATGAGTTTCTGCACTTTGACAACTCGATACATTACCTGTCTGTTCTTCTCAACCTTATACTGCCGTTGTTTTACCTGTTCATGAGGAAGTAGTTTCTTAACATTATGTTCTCTTTTGTTAGATATGTAAGCACCCACATTGGTCCAATGTATTTTGGAAGACTCGTGTTCTCTTACTCGCTGATAAACGTGTTTAATGTTACGTTTGTCACGTACAGAACCTTTAAGAGAAGTTTGTTTGATCTGGAGAATAATCTGTGAACACGCTGGAAAAAAAAATGCTTGAAATGGTACTTTTTGTCGCAGATTAAATATCCGAAATGTTTTAATTAGTCCAAGACAGGTTGTAATTTAAATAAGTGGTACGTGGAATAAATATCAGAAATGCTTTAGTTAATCCATGACAGGTTGTCATTTATGACAGGTCGTCAAAAGTGGTACGTTTTGTCGCGAAAATTCAAGTGGTACGTTTTGTCGCTGGTACGTTTTGTCGGGACACCAAGAATATATGACGTTCTTGTTGCAGGCAGCTGTACAGAAAGAATACTATCTCTATTCAAGATCTGTAGTGCAGTTTTCTAAATTCAAGTGATACCATTGGCATACGTAAGGGAGGGGGTTATCCTTGAGGAAATTATGAAAATAAACATTTACTATATTATATGCCTGAGCTCTTTTGTGGCTTTGCGGATAGCGCATGCGTCTTTGGCATGGAGATCCGGGTACGATTCCCGACGGGAGGTCATGTGATTCGGAACCCACTTTAACCTGTAGATCCACGTCTCATAGCCTCGCTGCTGAACTCAAATCCAATCCAATCTAATATATAATATTCCTACGTAGATCTTTATATAAAAAATCACACTCGTCCTGAAATAATACGAGATTGAGTGCTTCAGCCCTCTTTGACGGAATTCTGCGCACGCTATCGAGAGAAAGAATTTTGTTTGAAAAAAAATGAAGTGTAGGAATCTGAGCGCAAGAGTCTTGGTCTTGCAGTTTTTGCAAGAGTCTTGCATGCAAGACCAAGACCAAGACCAAGACCAGAAATCTCGATGCAAGATCAAGACCAAAACCAAGGGGTGCAAGACCAAGACCAAGACCAAGGCCAGAAATCCCGATGCAAGACCAACACCAAGACCAAGGGGTGCAAGACCAAGACCAAGACCAAGACCATACCTGCAAGATCAAGACTCTTGCGCAAGAGTCTTGCACAAGTACCGGCATTACTTGACTTTTTTTATAGAATTTAAAAAAGGAGATGGATTTCTTGGCCTCAGTAAAAATGCTGCTGGAGTGAATGTGTTCCCAGTAGCTTATGCAATCCGTGTGAGTCGATCTGCCCCTGTAGCATATAGCTACAGTATGTCGTTTTCTGAATTGGTTGTTCGCGTTTTCTGTAGATATTGCTCATTTTCAAATCACACAGGTGTCATCTTGCGCCATGTGAGCTTTTTTGATGGAAAAACACTGTGTGCGTGGACTTTCTCGGCGTTTTTCCGATTCCTCCTTCTTTCTTCATTCCACCATTTCAGTCATTTCTCATCATTACCGTCTCCCTTAACCTTGGTGCATAATTGTGGGACGTTAAACTAGATACTTCATTTCATTTCAAAACATATTAGTGGTTTTCTTCTTCCAAAACTAAAGAGAAATGTAGTATTGACCATTGGTAATACCGTAAAACATGGGTGTCGACAACATGGGTATGGCTTTGCTCCGAGACTCAAGCATCCGTTGGAAATTTTTAGTGTGTGCTCATAAAATTAATATCGAAATAATATTTTCATGACATTGACAGAAACTTAGTGCATGTGACCACAAGTTTGATTTCATGGGCGGGTGCTCATACGTTGAATAATTGTTTATTAATATAACTTTTAGCCTCCTTAGGTATACGGCACATCGAGGATTGAGCGATATAACATCATACTACAACAATAAATCTATATTATAAAATTGAAAGTGTATATTTTTGTGACTCCTAATCTCTTGAAGCACCAGACCGATCTCGATCAAATTTTCAACATAGATGAGGTTTGAACCTGGGAGTGTTTTCATCATTCCACATAGATGGTAAAACTTAGGAGAGGGGAGAAGAGGGAGTTATAAAATAATAAAGAAAACTTAATAACTCTTGAAAGAAATGGCAATCTCGATCAAATTTTTAACATAGATGAGGTTCAAGCCTGGAATGTTATCCGCCATTTCACTTTGACGGAGCAACGTAGGGGAGGAGGAGAAGGGGAAGATGTATAAAAATCAATATAAATAAAAATAAAAGTGACTAAGTTTGTGACTTAATAACTCTTGAACCGATCTCAATCAAATTATTGACATGTATAAAGTTCGGTCCTGGAAAGTTTTTTAGAGTTTGTTTCACTTTGATGGTAAAATCTAGGGTTTGGGGAATATATATATATATATATATATATATATATATATATATATATATATGTGTGTGTGTGTGTGTGTGTGTATAAAATAAATAAAATTAATAACTTTTGAAACACTTGACCGATCTTGATCAAATCTTCAACATAGATGAAGTTCAGGCCAGGAGCGATTTTTATCATTTTAATATGACGATGCAACGTAGAGGAGGGGGAGGAGGGAGATACATGTAAAAAAAATAAAAAATATAAGTAACTGTCTTTGTGACTTCATCACTCTTGAACCAACCGATCGATCTCAATCAAATTTTCAACATAGATGAGGTTCGGACTTCGAGTGGTTTCATCAAATCACTTTGACGGTAGAACTTAGGGGAGGGGGAAGGGATGGAAAAGATACAAAAAGAAATAAAATTTAATAACTCTTGAACTACCCGACCGAACTTGATCTCGTTTTCGACATAGATGATGATCGGACCTGAGATGGTTTCTGTCATATAACTTGGACGGTGCAGTTTAAGGGAGGGGGAGGGGAAATATATTTTAAAATGATAAAAAATGACCGATATTAAAATGGAATCTGTAGTTTTCGGGGTCGCTGAGATAAACACTTATACCACCG
The DNA here is from genome assembly GCF_964235325.1 of Thermobia domestica. Taxonomy (NCBI): domain Eukaryota; kingdom Metazoa; phylum Arthropoda; class Insecta; order Zygentoma; family Lepismatidae; genus Thermobia; species Thermobia domestica. Next base: position 129,825,224 of record NC_137466.1, on the reverse strand, counting down.
ATTCTGTTTAAATTCAGTCCCGTAGCTTGGCGTTGGGGAGGATATATATATATATATATATATATATATATATATATATATATATATATATATGTAAATGATCGAAAATGACCATTATCAAGTCGAACTCATGGTTTTCGAGGTCACTGAGATTAACAATGACACTTTCGATGCAGTGACTCGAAACATTGGGGAGGAGGAGATATATAAGTTTATTGAAAATGACCGACATTAGTGCAAATCCATACTTTTGGAGGTCTCTGAGACGAACAGTGACCCTTCTGATGCCGTTTAAATCCTAATTGAGCCTTGCAACTTGGGGAGGAGGAGAGGAGAGAAATATAAAAATAATCGAAAATGACCGATATCAGAGAGCGCTTTACTAATAGTAAAAAAGTGACTTACTAACGAAATATATTATATTCATTTTATTTTATTTTATTTTATTTTATTTTTTAGTTTAACCCAACGAAGTGGGTAATTGGTGTTAGTAATCCATATTCACAAGTGAGACTTCAAATAACTTGGAGTTTCATGCGGTTATTTTTTATTTCTAATACAGGTCAAAAGTATTTATATAAATTGAGTTTACACAAAAGACACAGACAGTTGAGTCGTTTTCAGTTTTCACTCAAATTATTCTAAAATATTAAGAGATTTGATTATTATTATTATTATTTTAATTCTCTTTCTCTCTTTTTTTTTAAGTCAATATTGTTAAATATATCATCTTCTTCATAATACCTATTCTGCCATTATTGGCAGGTTACTTGCTGCAACTGAAAAGGTTCAACGTTCGGTGGTCATCAGCTAGTTTCTTCGTCTTGACGTAGCAATTTTCTGTTTAATACCTTCCTTCAACTAGTCTCCTTCGCTTCCTCCCTCTCTTTCCTTTCACAATACCCTCTAGCACGTCCCTCATAATACAGTTCCTCCTCAGCCAATATCCTAACCAGTTCCTCTTTCTCCTCTTATCAATAACTAAAAGTCTTCTTTTTTCCCCTATTGCTAATATTTCTAACACCTTCTCATTCGTTTTCCGTTCAACACAGCTAATTCTCTTCTTTTTTTCTCCACGCCCATGTTTCGAAAGCCTGCAATTTTTTCATCACTTTTACGTAATGTCAATGTTTCTGTCCCATAGAGTACATATTGGAATCAGTAAAACAAAATCTCAATATTTAATTGGAAGTTTGTTTAATGCAAGGATTAGCTAATCGTGGTTGAAAAGAACAATCTGACGCTTTTAGAGTGTAAAAATAATTTTGCAATTAATGGTATTTCAATAATCTGTGTCGTCTTGATTTTCTTTCATGTGTCTCATGGATAGTATCCCCAGTTTGGGAACCAGTGAAGTGTTGGATTTGTTCAAAAAATATATAAACAGATTACGAAGCGTTATGATTTAGGCATATCTTATAAGCAGTGAAGAGTGGGCACCCATTAAAAAAAATAAAGGTCATCACCTATGCTGTACACTATCATCATACTTACATGAAGTTAAAGTATATTACATTTAGAAACATACATTGTATTTCCGTTACTATTGGTGCATTGTAGAGTTTATTATCCCTTATATCCATAGAAAAATCCATCTATGAAAAGTTTGAGATTTCTTAAATGCAAGACTTGCAAGACTCTTGCATGCAAGACCAAGACCAAGACCAAAACTGGGTGTGCAAGACCAAGACCAAGACCAAAGGTTCCAGTGCAAGACCAAGATCAAGACTGGATGTGCAAGACCAAGACCAAGACCACTCCAGTCTTGGTCTTGGTCTTGCATTTGCTCATCACTAGGAATCATATTTAACTCAATTCTAAACAGTTATAGGCAGGCAATAAAATGGGAACTAAGTTAGAACCAGTGAATTTATATTAGAATACGACAGTCAATATTTTTTACAATTTCAAACTTACAAGTTAAGAATATGATTTGAGCTTTTCGTTCAAAATTGCAAAATAAAATTACTGATCAATAATTGAACATTTTAAGTACAAGTTAATGTAAAGAGCTGGAGATTAGCAGTGTACGGTGGCTGAGTGGTAGATCGCTTATCTCTGATGCTAGAGGTTCCTGGTTCTATCCCAGGCTAAATAAGTTTTTGCTGAACAACATCATGTCTGTGAGTTCTCCACATTCTCTTGAACCAATTATTTCATCATCGTTCACTGTAATTTATTAATCATCTGTTTCCCTTAGGTTAAAGAACATTATATGGAATGATATAGGTAATGAGATTTCATTTTATTTCATTAGTCCTCGATATTAAAAATTCAACACTAAGAAGGAGCTATGTCCTGATATATACGAGGGTAATTTAATTCGAACTGGCAACACTGCTACGATTGGGTGTCGTGTGAGCAGGACACAAATGACGAACGCAGTGCGTTCCGTGAATGTGTACGAGTCAGTTCAACGCTGCTGCGGTCCCATATTATGGTGCGGTCATTTACGGTGTGTATGGCTAGTAGACATTGTTAAAGTAATTGTTGTGTGAAATACCGCCCTAGCGCAATGTTCACGCGTGCAGAACAGCGTGTTTTTATGAAATTCCAGGTGGCACGAGGACGAAATGCTAGGACGATTCACAGAGGATTAGTAGAAGTCTGTGGTGAAGCTACTCTACCGTATCGGATAGTGGCTAGATGGGTTGCAGCATTTCAGGCGGGACGAAAGTCAACAGACAAAATGCACGTTTGAGGGCATATGCGAACGGCTACGGATGAAATTCATCTTGCAAGATTACGGACACTGTTTGACGGTGATCGGCGCTTGACTTGTAGGAATTGGCGCAGGAGCTGAACATTTCTTCCGGACCAGTGTTCCACATGCTAACACAAGATCTTGGCATGCGGAAAATTGCAGCCAGATGAGTACTCCATGCTCTGACCGAGGTTCAAAAGTGGCATAGGTGGAAATGTGCGCGTCTACACCTTCAACGTTACAATGAGGAAGGTGATGACTTCTTGCACCGCATTATTGCAAGTGACGAAAAGTGGGGAAGATCCTACGAGCCTGAATTGAAACGTCAGTCGAGTGAATGGTGCCACCCAGAATCTTCACGACCGAAAGAGCTTAGGCAAGAGCCAGGAAACGTGAAGGCGATGATGATAATGTCGTACGACCACGAATTCATTATATCCTGTCACATCAAGTTCCACCAGGCGTTACCGTCAATGCTGCATATTATGCTTCTTACCTCAATCACCATTTGCGACCAGCATTGCGGCGCAAAGGTCCACACCTCCTGGAGTCTGGACCAATTCTCCTACACGACAATGCCAGATGCCATACAGCAAATCCAGTACAGACTTTGTTACGACGATGGGGTTGGGAGGTATTGGAGCACCCGCCATACTCCCCGGATATGAGCTCCTGGGATTTTGATCTTTTTCCAAAAATGAAAGAATTTCTCAAGGGCAAACGTTTCAGAGACATTTCCAGCATTGCTCGTGCCTTAGGGCGCACTGCCAACACCCTCTCACAAAGTGGGGCTTTGACAGGTATTCAACTGTTACCAGACATCTGGCGAAGGGTTCAACTACATCGAAAGCTGGCGGAGACTACATCGAAGGACTGTAAGCTTCTTGACGTGATTCACTACATTCCATTTCACAATTATGTTGCCACTTCGAGTTAAATGACCTTCGTATATGCAGAATGTGTAGAGGATAGAAGAAAAGTAAAATGATTATCAATGATGCACTACAACACATTACGTATCAGTCATGCCCCTTAAAACAGTAACTGGAGCCAGGTCAGGAAACAGTTCAGTAGTGACTGCCGTGACATTGAGTGTATCAGGACGGTCGAACAATGCCTTGTCGTTCAATACGGCATCAATTCCACTAGCTTTCGCTTGTGACCATGGGATAATTGTTGCATATCATTACTGAGTATTATCCTTTCGTGATATTCATATTTATGAGGGAATGCAGCCACAATAATACCAATACAGAATCGATGGCTCCAGGGACGAAATGCATGATCTCAATGGCCGAGTGAGATCATGGACTCTGTGGGTAGACTTCTGCATGTGGCTACGGTGAAATGGACATCCACATCTTTCAAACTTGGGAAACAATTTGGAATTGTTGCTCAATGACCAATGCTCCACGAATTACGTCGTCTGACGGAGTAGGGACATTTGTTACGACTCACTTTTGTTGCGATTCTCGTTGATTGCAAAGCAAAGGTTTGTTTCTATAATGGTTACACCAATGTCGTTCATGGAAAGCCGAGTGGCAAGACAACCTCTTCTCGGACGAATTCTGCTGTTCTGATGGCTACATTCAAAATTGGCGTTACAATTACAACAAGCTGAACGACTTTTGCATCCTGCATCACCATACCAGTCCAGCAACGGATTTTATGCTGGGGGATACCAACCCATTTGTGTCTGTTACACCTTAACGGATATTTGATCAGCGAAAGATATGGTGTTAGACCCGGTTGGTTTCTTTGCTGCAGTTTCTGCAAGGAGCAACTTTTCAACAGGGAAAGGATGAATCGCATGTGGCAAGAAAAACGTCCTATACCTATTATTTGGGCACATTGTTCCATTGCTTTCTTAGTATGTTCGTTTATCAGTTAAACACGACCGATGTATGACTGCATAACGCCGTATACATCTGAGACTGATTTACAGTCGATAAGATTAGTTGATGTTGCAAATGCATGATTTACTATACTCTAAGAGAGCATCTTAGCCTTATCCTCTTTAGTTCCGGGCGCCCATGATGAATCCACGGAATACTAACCTCTAGAGGTGTAGAAGGCCGATGTCCTCCATCATCTGCATATCAAAATGCAGATGAGGGGCACATTTGCATATTGATATGTAAATATGATAATTTGTGGTATAATTAATTGCTTAACATTAGCATATTCAGTGCATATTTATTTGATATTATTAGTAATGAAGTGTAAAACACCGAGCATAGTACGTAAATATTAATACAATATTGTATTATATTGTATTTATTTCATTTGTGTTTATTTCATTTATAGGCATTATATAGCGTATTAAATAGTTGCATCTAATTACTGCGTCATTGCATAATGTATAGTTTACAGGGGATGATGGAAAATATGATATTAAAAGCATAGATAAAGGATTAATTAAATAGGAAATGAGCAGATTCTATATGAATCATACATGAAATTTCAGAACGCTGGAAGAGAGCTAGCGCTGAGAGAAGTTTTTTTTCTTTCCCGACTTGCTGTCGCCTAGACTTCAAGATGTGAGGTCCTTCACAACTCACCATGGAAAGAAATAACCAGTATAGGAACTAAATAAGTATCTTTATACACAGGAAGTAGCCTACAGACTTCCTTGGTGGAACTACACTGAAGTTGATACAGTGTGTTGAAACACAGCGTTCGTATTGTTTCAAAAGCCATAAACTTTTTCGCTTCTACATGCGAAATTTTAGTTTTCTATAGGTGTGATTTCCAATGCAGCGAGCTCAAGCGTCACTTCCTCCCCCCTTCTCACCAAAGACCAGTAAACCTGGCTAGCGAGCCTTTAGTTTCTTCCCGAAATGCAACACCAATTTAAAAATGTATACTCTAATTTGACTTATTTTCTATGTTTAATATTAATATTTACGTACTAAGCTAAACACGTTCTTGGAAATACCGCATAAAATTCTAAATTATTTTATCAGCGTGTATCCCTTATCGAACAAGACATTTGGATCTTGTATTGGTAAAAAATAAATAATTAACAAAGATGTTTCCTCAATCTCTCTCCAAGCAAACATGGCTGCATTAGTAGCAGACAGTTTTGAAAGACAGCCACAGGAATTGGGTGTACTGCTGCTTCTGAGAGAGATGACAGTTCATAAATTTTATATATATGTATTCTTTGTATATTTTTCTTTATTTTAATGTAAAATAACCAATGTTTATCATATTAATTTATGTGTAACAAGTGAAGAAAAACAAATTTGTGTAAAACACTCTCACAGTTTCTGCTGGGAGCAAAAGCTTCAGTGTTGACCGTCCTTGGTGTAGGGGCAGCACATGTCAGCAGGGTCAAGGTGAAGTTGGCTACGAAAGGTAGCTAAACAAGTGCAGTGGCAAATCGGACCACCCAGAATATCGCCTCAAGGCAGAGATTCCTTTGTCAAAGGTTGCTTGAGGAAGCGAGTTTCTTCGTTTCCTTGTTTTTGGTAAAGACATATACTCGTTTTCATGAAAGAACGGGGTAGTTCAAGTGAGAATCGAGAGGCAACAAGATAGAGTTTTTCAGTTAAAAGGAAGTCACATGACTTCTCTTACAAAGAGTTTGATACCCGGGACAAGGTGTGAACAAAGTCCGGTTCCCCTGGATGGTCCTGTGAACAACTGTATACGCGAGTGTGTAGAACTCAGTTTTTCTATATATGAAGTTATAATCAATTCACAGAATGTGTAAGCCCTACACATATCTGTAGTTTATACAATCAGTGGTGATTATTACATATAGTGACAATGGAAAGTGAACTTTAATCTTCAGTTAATAATTCTTCATTCTCTGAGTGCTACAAACAGTCAATAAAGACCTCGTAGTTTAACTCTCGTCGAACATCCCATTTTTAATATGGGAAAACCTAGTTCTTCCAATATGGGAAAAATATATAACTTAAGATATCTCAAGTAAAGATATTAAACATAGGCCGGTAACGCCTTTATGCCGTGCCTGTCCTTGGACATTTAGAACAAGGCTTCAAGCAATTATTTTGCTTGTTTATAAAAGATACTAAAAGTTCCCTCATAGAACATCAGTATTCCTGTGTGCTATATCTCATACAAAACATTTTACTTCACAGTGGAATAAAAATCTAGAAGAACACTGTCACATTCAATTTAAAACTTGTGAACATCTAGTGAATATCGGAACAATAAATCAGCATATTAAATTTGTTTATTTTTATCATCAACTTGTTTGTTTATCTACGCAAATATTTAAATATGTTTTTAAATTTAAAATATGTCTCTCCTCTATAAACTGTTAGAGACCAAAAACTCATAAATATGAGGAAATAAAAAAGCTGTATATATATATATCTATATTTTTTTTATTAAAGGTCAAACAGACCTTTCTAACTTCAGGTTCATCCTACGTTATTTTTTTTTAAAAAAGGAAATTGTGTTAAATATATCACATATCAAGTGTATCAAAATATATGAAAGTGTGTGTGTGGTAGTGCACTACGAAAAGGTGATAAAATATTAGTGTATCAAAGTGTGAATATCATCACATCTATTATATTATGTTTCCTGTTTCCTATGTGGAAAATAAAACTACCATCTCTTACCAAAACCAATGTCTACTCAATTTGCTGTAGGGTAAGTACCTGTGCTAATAATATATTTGTTTCAGGAGTGTAATTCAAAAAAACATTTTCCCCTTAATTATGTATGTTTAACCACCTCTCTGTATGGAGGCTCAAAAAAAATATTCTGTCCAAAAAACCATATAACAGCCATGAGATAGTGAGCTTAAATACAGGCTGCTACCTGTAAAAATTTATATTATAGTTTTTTTTAACCTTATTTAAATTTTAAACTGACTCACTATTGTAGCATCCTTGAGCATGGCTGTTATGCAGATAACCCTAAAATCTGCTGTTCCACAAAATTAATTAATATAGCTCTACCGACTTAATAAGGGGAGTGGCGGCCCTTCCAGGAGAGTACCTTATCTCCAAGAGGGAAGTAAATCATTTTCACATAGTTTGTAATTAGCATTCTATGCAAATACCTTGCAATTAATTTAAATATTCCCAGCCACTCCACTTCTTTTATTTTATTTTATTTTGTGTTAATATTCTTAGGTAACCATAGTTTCGGCTCTGGCTACCTGCACCTCACAAAAGAAGTGGCGCCATCAGCGTAAAGGCCAACATACGCTGGTCAACATACAGTCTGTAGTAAAATTTCGGTATATGTTTTGTTTCTCGTCCCGAAAAATTTCCAAGAACGAAGGTGTCTTGTGTGTTGAAATTTATTTGTGTCTTGAATATTTTTGATTACCATATCTGTGTTATAGAGAATTCAGTTTTTTTTAGAACTTTGGGGGGAAAGAAACGTTGTAATTCCGTTTTGTATTTGTAAATGGTTGTAACGCGAGCACAGGCTCGAAGAGTAAGAAATATGGACACAGAGTTTGTATTTGAAGAGTTCGCTCAGAGAGCTAGGGAGCTCTCAGAGGAGAATAGTGTGGTTGACGCGCAGAGCGCTAGCGAGCGTCCGGTCAGCGTTGTGGGAGACGCTGATGCGGTGGATACCGTTCCGCCAGTCCCCAGTAGGGAACAGGAAGTACCATTGCGGGAGGAAAGGGAGGTAACTACGGAAACTACGAGAATGCCGGAACATAGTGTTAGCACCGCATTCAATGAGGGTAGCGTGGTGGAACAGAGAAGTTATTTAAATATTGAGGCCATTTTAAGCGAGATCTTACAAGGACAAAAGAAACTAAAGGAGGAATTAAAGTTAGAAATAGAAGCAAAACTTGAAGAGAATAGTAGAAGCTTGAAGGAAGATTTGAATTTGAAATTAGGAGAAAGCTCAAAGGGATTGGAAAAGTTAGAAAAGAAACTAGAAGAAAGCTCCAGGGGTCTAGAGAAATTAGATAAGAGTCTTGAACAAGTTCATAATGAAACTAGGCAGAATAGTGTAAGACTTAAACAGGCCATAGAGTCAGTCAATGCTCGTCTTGAAGTTCGTTTAGATTCGATGACGTCAAGACTTGAGCAGAGTGAGCGGGAATTGACAGAGCGACTTGAGATCACTACAGTAGAGCTGAGGGGGAAGATTGAAGGCGCTCGGGAAGATCTCAATTCACGTGTCACTGAAACAACTAGAAGATTAGAGGAGAATTACTCAGAGCTTTCTGAAAATGTTAAACAGGTCTCGTCTCGTGTCGAACAGACCACACTTACTCTAAATAATCAGGTCAGGCGAGTGGAAGTGAGTTTCGCTTCCCAACTAGCCAGGATCCGGGGGGAACTAGAGCAGGAAACGCCACTCGATGAGATCAGGTCGGAATGTAACGGTAGCATCCAACAGATGCAAGACACCGTTCAAGACGTGTGTGCACAACTTGAGAAGAAAATGGAGAAGTGGAAGAACTCCATACAAAAGGAGACAAGCGAGGTGATTGAGGGGAGACTCGCAAGCATCTCTGTCTCCAGTGCACCAAAACGCCATACGTCACCAAATGAAACCTCGAGTCGCGATCTGCCTGGTTCTCAACCTGGGATCCTCGCTACTTCCCACGAGACAGAACCTGTCCCGTCGACGTCTCGCTCATGTAATCATGAGACGAGACAGCATCTCGCAACAGCATTTGGGATCATACACAGGGACGTCACTTTACCTGTGTATGCTGGAAATGAATCTGAAACCAAAACCTATAACTTCCTACAAGATCTCGACCGGTACTTTGAGGTCACTGGAGTACCGAACGAGATGAGGCTCAGCTTCATACCTAAAGCAATTCGGAATACTTGTTATCAGTGGTTTCAAGTTAACCGGAACAAAATCCACACCTACGAAGATTTTGTACAAAATTTCAAACAGTGTTACCTTAGCGAAGAGCGGCTGGCTAATCTAAGGGCAACTATTCTCACCTCCCACTTCGACAATCGTGTACACAAATCCCCCGCAGAGTATCTGCTGGATTTGTTACACAAGAATAGTATATTAGAGCCAAGAATGTCTGATGCAACATTACTTAAGGTACTTCCGCGGCATTTCCCGAACTGGCTATTTAGGGCGATAGTCTCGTCTCGCCCTAAGACCATAGCAGAGCTTTTAAATCTGGTACAGGAACTGCAGTCGTCGATAACGAATCGCGACCAGTTTTACCAAAGCAACCAAAAAAAAAGGGGTCAACATGCTCCAAGTGAGCGTGGAAAATAAGGACAATAACCCCTCTGGCCACAGTGGTAAGCACGCTGCTCGTAAGAAAAATAGAACGAGAGAAAACCAGCGTCCTTACCAGAGAAAGAGACACCCAAACACGAATCAAAACAACCACCAGCGATCCCCGCCTCGCCATCAGAGCAGCGGAAGTGGGTCGTCTGGCTGGTCACGTGGGGGGAACTCCCACTCCTCTCACAACAACAACGTTCGTGGAGCCCGCGGTAGGAGGGGTGGAATGCGCAACACGGATAGACTACAAGGAAATTCCTTCCGTCACGAGGACGAGGAAATTCAGCTGTTGAAACGTTATGACCGTGCGCCTCCTCCTACCAGCCAAAACCAAAACAATACCAGGAGTAACCAATCCTCTTCTTCTGCTCCCAGAGAATGAGGATTGTCCGCATGTGCTTGGGACAACGGTAAGATGGAAATAAAAAATACGAGTACATCTGAGTTGACAAATTTAAATTCCAAGTATGTGCGAAATATAGAAGAGAACATAGAAAATATACATTTATATGAAAATTCATGTGAAACCGCAGTTAAAGAAATTTTTGAAAATGTAGAAAGAAAAGAAGAAGAAAATTGTAAATTTTGTTTAGAAATTAAGGCAAAGAAGCATTTCAGTGAAGGCATGTTCAAAAATAAGATAACCTTGTTGAGTAGGAACAGAAAACACATTAATTTAGATAGGGCTGTATATGAAGAGGCCAATGGCATTTTTAAAAATTTATTTGATTCAAGTAATGAAGAACTACCTAGTAATAACATCATCTCACTGCCAGAGATTAATGTACTTTTGTTTGGAAAGGAAGTTAATTCTTTATTAAATACAGGGGCTACTTGCTCCGCTATTTCAAAAGAAATTTGGGACTCCGTCTCAAATAGCCACCCCACACCCGCATTTTTGAGTGCTAAAAATATACGGGTTACGTCTGCTTTTGGAAGTAAATCAGCGACGATCATAGGCCAAACGCTGTTAGTCATTCAAATACATGGGAAGGAATTTCATACGCTAGGCATTATTATTTCAGGTCTAAACAGATCCTTGATTTTAGGTTCCAACTTCTTTACAGAATCTCGTGCCGTGTTAGACTATGACACCGGCCTTCTACATCTCAAACATCCTCATGATGTAGAAGTGAAATTTAGATCAATAGATTGCGAGACTGAGGATCTAGTAGTTCGTTGTTTAAAATTAAATGGTGAGTGCGAAAAACCTTATAGTTTTATAGAGGAAGTAGATGCTTTTGACTGTAATTTTTCCCCGTCAGATGAAAGACGGAAGGCCATACGGGTTAGCGCACTAAATGAGCATAAAACCTGCAGAGAAAAGGCTGCTCGTGCCCCAAACTTAAATAATGGTAGATTCCCAAGTGCCCAAGAAATGGCAGTTCATGTATTCCCATCAGAAGAGTGGTTGAAAGTAAACACACGTGCCTCCCATTCAGATATAAAGGAGTTTGTCTCGAACTACTCAGATCTCTCAGCCTCCCAAAGAAAAAATTTGAAAGCTGTTCTTTTAAAGCACCAGGCGCTTTTTAATATCAAGCCAGGTTGCATAGCTAACTACGAGCATGAGGGTGGAGTAACGGACAAACGTCCTATAAAAACAAAATTGTATCCTTACCCAAAAATATTCAGGAATTTAGTATCGAATGAAATTTCGCGTTGGGAGGCCTGGGGTGTGATCAAGAAGATGCCTACAGCATATATAAACCCTCTGGTAGTGACGCCAAAGAGTAACGAACGCATTCGAGTTTGTATTGATGGAAGAGCTCTGGCCAAAATTTCAGGGGATCTCTCCGACAGACCTATGCCACCCCTATCTGTTCTCCAAAACATCTGCGACAACTCTTGGTTCAGCTGTGTTGATGCGACCGAGATGTTTTTGCAAATTAAAGTGAAAGAAAGTGACCAGAAATATCTTGGGTTCCTACATGAAGGCATTTCGTATGTTTTTCAAAAACTTCCGTTTGGAACAAAACAGAGCCCTGCTTCTTGCGTAAGAGCATTAGATATGCTGATTGGATCAGAAGCTAAAAAATACTGCGGCGCTTATGTTGACGATTTAATTTTAGCCGACAGGAGCTACGCTGATCACTTAGTACACCTCAACAAAGTGTTGGATTTACTCACTGCGGGCGGCCTAACTCTCAGGCTGAAAAAGTGCAATTTTGCTAAAAAATCATTGAACATACTTGGTTTCCATCTTTCGCAATCCGGTATCGGCAAAGATCCGGTGAAAGTGAAGGCGGTGTTAAATTTTAAGACACCACGAAACGTAAAGGAACTGTGTTCCTCATTCAACTAACTGCAATCTTATAAATGCTCCAGCATAAAAACTCGGAAGTTCTCCATCCGTTGTTCCAACTACCACCCAAAAAAAAAGAAATAGAGGTGAAACAAATCACACATATAAGCATCACTTAACCGGATTTGACAACCTGTGTAAATAGTGTTAGTAATAGTGTATATTTCAGTGAACTAGTGTATTAGTGTATTAGTGTATGTATGGGAACCTATGTCATTTATGTTTACGTAACTTAGGGAACACTGAATTCTCAATATTTAGCTTTTGTGTATTAATATTTCATTTATTATGTTTATTGTGTTGTTTAACTTTGATTTTTTTAAACCTTGGATGTATTGTGTACTTATAATATTTCAAGAATGAAAATGTGCCCTCCGTATGATCTACGTCCTGTACTAAAAAGTACAGCACCTAGAATAATAGGGGGGAAATTACTGTAGAAGGCCGATGTCCTTCTCCATCATCTGCATATCAAAATGCAGATGAGGGGCACATTTGCATATTGATATGTAAATATGATAATTTGTGGTATAATTAATTGCTTAACATTAGCATATTCAGTGCATATTTATTTGATATTATTAGTAATGAAGTGTAAAACACCGAGCATAGTACGTAAATATTAATACAATATTGTATTATATTGTATTTATTTCATTTGTGTTTATTTCATTTATAGGCATTATATAGCGTATTAAATAATTGCATCTAATTACTGCGTCATTGCATAATGTATAGTTTACAGGGGATGATGGAAAATATGATATTAAAAGCATAGATAAAGGATTAATTAAATAGGAAATGAGCAGATTCTATATGAATCATACATGAAATTTCAGAACGCTGGAAGAGAGCTAGCGCTGAGAGAAGTTTTTCTTTTCTTTCCCGACTTGCTGTCGCCTAGACTTAAAGATGTGAGGTCCTTCACAACTCACCATGGAAAGAAATAACCAGTATAGGAACTAAATAAGTATCTTTATACACAGGAAGTAGCCTACGGACTTCCTTGGTGGAACTACACTGAAGTTGATACAGTGTGTTGAAACACAGCGTTCGTATTGTTTCAAAAGCCATAAACTTTTTCGCTTCTACATGCGAAATTTTAGTTTTCTATAGGTGTGATTTCCAATGCAGCGAGCTCAAGCGTCACTTCCTCCCCCCCTTCTCACCAAAGACCAGTAAACCTGGCTAGCGAGCCTTTAGTTTCTTCCCGAAATGCAACACCAATTTAAAAATGTATACTCTAATTTGACTTATTTTCTATGTTTAATATTAATATTTACGTACTAAGCTAAACACGTTCTTGGCAATACCGCATAAAATTCTAAATTATTTTATCAGCGTGTATCCCTTATCGAACAAGACATTTGGATCTTGTATTGGTAAAAAATAAATAATTAACAAAGATGTTTCCTCAATCTCTCTCCAAGCAAACATGGCTGCATTAGTAGCAGACAGTTTTGAAAGACAGCCACAGGAATTGGGTGTACTGCTGCTTCTGAGAGAGATGACAGTTCATAAATTTTATATATATGTATTCTTTGTATATTTTTCTTTATTTTAATGTAAAATAACCAATGTTTATCATATTAATTTATGTGTAACAAGTGAAGAAAAACAAATTTGTGTAAAACACTCTCATAGTTTCTGCTGGGAGCAAAAGCTTCAGTGTTGACCGTCCTTGATGTAGGGGCAGCACATGTCAGCAGGGTCAAGGTGAAGTTGGCTACAAAAGGTAGCTAAACAAGTGCAGTGGCAAATCGGACCACCCAGAATATCGCCTCAAGGCAGAGATTCCTTTGTCAAAGGTTGCTTGAGGAAGCGAGTTTCTTCGTTTCCTTGTTTTTGGTAAAGACATATACTCGTTTTCATGAAAGAACGGGGTAGTTCAAGTGAGAATCGAGAGGCAACAAGATAGAGTTTTTCAGTTAAAAGGAAGTCACATGACTTCTCTTACAAAGAGTTTAATACCCGGGACAAGGTGTGAACAAAGTCCGGTTCCCCTGGATGGTCCTGTGAACAAGTGTATACGCAAGTGTGTAGAACTCAGTTTTTCTATATATGAAGTTATAATCAATTCACAGAATGTGTAAGCCCTACACATATCTGTAGTTTATACAATCAGTGGTGATTATTACATATAGTGACAATGGAAAGTGAACTTTAATCTTCAGTTAATAATTCTTCATTCTCTGAGTGCTACAAACAGTCAATAAAGACCTCGTAGTTTAACTCTCGTCGAACATCCCATTTTTAATATGGGAAAACCTAGTTCTTCCAATATGGGAAAAATATATAACTTAAGATATCTCAAGTAAAGATATTAAACATAGGCCGGTAACGCCTTTATGCCGTGCCTGTCCTTGGACATTTAAAACAAGGCTTCAAGCAATTATTTTGCTTGTTTATAAAAGATACTAAAAGTTCCCTCATAAAACATCAGTATTCCTGTGTGCTATATCTCATACAAAACATTTTACTTCACAGTGGAATAAAAATCTAGAAGAACACTGTCACATTCAATTTAAAACTTGTGAACATCTAGTGAATATCGGAACAATAAATCAGCATATTAAATTTGTTTATTTTTATCATCAACTTGTTTGTTTATCTACGCAAATATTTAAATATGTTTTTAAATTTAAAATATGTCTCTCCTCTATAAACTGTTAGAGACCAAAAACTCATAAATATGAGGAAATAAAAAAATATCTATATTTTTTTTTATTAAAGGTCAAACAGACCTTTCTAACTTCAGGTTCATCCTACGTTATTTTTTTTTAAAAAAAGGAAATTGTGTTAAATATATCACATATCAAGTGTATCAAAATATATGAAAGTGTGTGTGTGGTAGTGCACTACGAAAAGGTGATAAAATATTAGTGTATCAAAGTGTGAATATCATCACATCTATTATATTATGTTTCCTGTTTCCTACGTGGAAAATAAAACTACCATCTCTTACCAAAACCAATGTCTACTCAATTTGCTGTAGGGTAAGTACCTGTGCTAATAATATATTTGTTTCAGGAGTGTAATTCAAAAAAACATTTTCCCCTTAATTATGTATGTTTAACCACCTCTCTGTATGAAGGCTCAAAAAAAATATTCTGCCCAAAAAACCATATAACAGCCATGAGATAGTGAGCTTAAATACAGGCTGCTACCTGTAAAAATTTATATTATAGTTTTTTTTAACCTTATTTAAATTTTAAACTGACTCACTATTGTAGCATCCTTGAGCATGGCTGTTATGCAGATAACCCTAAAATCTGCTGTTCCACAAAATTAATTAATATAGCTCTACCAACTTAATAAGGGGAGTGGCGGCCCTTCCAGGAGAGTACCTTATCTCCAAGAGGGAAGTAAATCATTTTCACATAGTTTGTAATTAGCATTCTATGCAAATACCTTGCAATTAATTTAAATATTCCCAGCCACTCCACTTCTTTTATTTTATTTTATTTTGTGTTAATATTCTTAGGTAACCATAGTTTCGGCTCTGGCTACCTGCACCTCACAGAGGCTCTGCTAGGTTCTTGCGATGCTGTCACACATCGTTAAGTGTAATCATGTAACACCTGTATCTTACTCTTACAGGTTAGTGTTGCTCACGACACGAGAAATAATATTTCCTAGTCACGACTAGTAAATTATGTAGAAGACTCGTCTCACTGATTCTCGAAGAATTATTTCTCGTCTCGATTTTTTTTTCGTTTCGATTTGTAAGTTTATGTACAAAATTTATGCCTTGATTTTTCTTAATTATATCTAGGAGCTACCACAACCTTCCCGCGTCACATGAAGTTCACAAAGGATGTGATATTATCATTATCATAGGTATTATGCCATCATTGCCAGGTCATTTACAACTGTTGTTAAGATCTACGACATTGGTGAACTAGTGTTACCCACTAAACTGCTATTTTTCGTCTCATCCCAACTTTTAAAGGGTACTTCACATCTCATTTTCGAGCAAGATGAGAAATTTCTCGTCTCGTGTGTAGTACTACTTATTTTGTCTGCTTGCCGCATTTGGGGCTGCTACCTCTTCGATTCAGTATTGTACGCGTAGTTTTAATGTCCCAGCAGGTTTATTTCGTTTAGGTTGTTCCTTTGTATTCTGTGGGCGATTCGGGGGTGGAAACAACGAAGAAATACCTTGTGGGATAAAACTAGTGAAAATTAAGAGACAAATCCGTTTCGGTTCATAGTGTAAAAGTACCGTAGTTTTCTTCACTACTGCGGATCCAATATTGAAACCGACAGATCTACCATTTCTGGTTTCGATAGCGAGATAAGGCCAGGAAAGGTAGCCAATCCTGTCGACAATGAGATCTCAAAAACCACAAGTGCTAGAAATGTGACGTTTTCACTGGTCGATTCCAAAGTTTGTGTAGATTTGCCTGTTCTCATTCAAATTTTCAAAAAAAAAAAAAAAAAAGTCTTTATTTTTCTATTCCACATTTTAGACGTCGTCTTAACCCTATTAGTTTAATATTGCACTAGGACGTTAAGGTTGATACCCTTGTGAAAGGCAACCAGTAGAAAAGCTACGTATAGCGGGTTGGCGGACATTTCAGGCACTTTGCTTTAATCTGAATGACAAAACCTATTATGTTGCAAGCTGGTAACTTCGAAGGCTTGTGGACCCACAATGAGGCATACTCGGATATGGAATTTTAAGAAAAAAAAATATTTGCATTTGGTATCATCTATTATTTATCGAAGTTTACCACAAACTCACCCCAGCATTTTGTATATTAAAATACTACATTTACATGTTTGTCTATAGCAATTCAGTGCCTTTGAGAGTCTTCCTGTTCTTTGCTTGTGTTCGTAAAGGGACTTTCACAGATATAGTGAGAAGTGGGAAGGAGATTCACGCTCATATTAGAACTGTGTGCTATGTAAATAGCGCAGGTTCAGCTAGTATTATATAAAACATTTCTCGGTATCTCTTATCGTTTGTTCTGAAACCGTTCAACAGAAAGACAGACAGACTCAGTGTAAAATAGTTTGAAAGTCTAACTTAAAATTTGCCAGGATCGCTAACGTGGTCCTGAAGTCCAGCTCTCTTAGAGACGAGAAAGTATGGTCAGGAAAGGGCTGTACTCTGAGAGTCCATCTTATATTACGATCTGTATATCCGCGAACTTCTCCGGATTACAACGGTAACGGGCTAGAAGTGCTTAAAATAAGCACTAGCCCGAATATAAAAAAGAAGAAAAATCATAATTATAATTATTATAGAAACACACATCGTTGTTGTAAGTTCTGTAAAGAGAGGATAAGAGATGGCGCTGTAAACACTAAGTATTGGGGAGCTTTGCTCTAATTTTTTATTCAATTTTTACTATTTACAAGTATTTACCTTGGACAATTTTATTATTTATTACAATCTTCATATACTGTTTTTTACTTTCAATATGTTCATGCGCCGCTTATACTTCGTTATTACATTAATAGTGTGATAAACAAATATATTTCAAACAGGCAAAATCGGTCATCTTAGCTCGTGCCATTTTAGTACATATTTATATTTCAAACAATTTATAATTAAAACAAATATAGTGACGTAGTCCACAGGACTCTAAGGCTGGGACTTCCTTTATAAATCTCCTGTAAGGGAGGTTGTTTGACGCCGAAGTTTGAAGTTCTATAAATATACAAAAAATATAAATAAGTAAAATTCATGGGATATAAATTATTTACAACGAAGAAAATCCCGCAGTTATTTAATTTAATGAACCAGGGAATGTAAATAACAAATAGTTATCGTTTTATTTGGTGCCTCACAAACTGGGAGTTTGTGATAACCTCGAAGCAGCAGTAAAGATTTCCAAAACCATTTTTAAATTTTGTGAGCTTCATTTTGTGACAAGAAAAACGGAGTACAAATTACTACTCAACGGAAAAAGAATTTATTACAATATGAATATGTCCGATCAATTAACAAGAGCTTCCGAGTCTAGGGAAGATGTACAAAGCAGTCAGACAATTACCAAAGAAATAACTAGAGGTTCAGGTACTGAACATAAGAGCGATTATAAAAATACTGAGCAAAAAATCTTATCTCAAGGAGGTAACCATTCAAGAAGATGAAGAAAATATAGGTTCTAATAAAGAAAGTACAAATTTATTGAATTTATAAACTAACAAGAGATCCAATATCACAGAAGTAAATCTACAATGAATCAAATTGATTCACATAATCAAGTGAACAATAAGAAAAACACAAAAGATAATTCTGGAGATTCATTTCTTAAAAATCAGGCCAATAGAAACAAAATTAAAGTTCAAGCGTCGAGAAGTGCATGTTTTAATGTAGACCTTCCATTGTTACATAGTTCACGTACTGAAATCGATCTTCCAAAAGTAAGTGTAAGTGTACCCAAGGATGTAACTGGAAACAGACACATTATGAAACCAGCAATTGACAAACAAAAGAATCACGAAAGTAAAAGAAATCCAAGGAGGGAAAGAAATAAAACGGTAATTAATTCACATAATGAGGAAGGTAACAAACCAGATATAACTAAAAGTGTGAAAAGTGATAACGACTTACATTCTGGTAAATCCCTCGGGTTGCTTAACATTAATGAACTGAAGAAATGGTCTCCTTCGAAAGATACAAGAAACAGATGAAAGCAAATCGTCAAAAACGTTATTGCAGAACAGAATGTGCTTCTGAATACGAATATCCTGTGTAAAACTTAAAATTGGGTGCACTGATTAATAATTCGTCAATCGCAGTCAAGAATTTAGTGTGTGTTTCTTTAGAGTGTATTTGTTTAATTTTACTTTAATTTTGGTAAAATAATAACAACAAATAATTAATGTTTTAAATATCACGTCATTTTAGTTTATAAGTATTTATCGTCTTTCTTGACTTTATTTGCTGTACAACTAAGGCAATTTTCCTTTAAAATAATTGTTACATTTAAACCTAATGAATGTGTTTTTGTTTTTGAAATCTCGAATAACATATGTGTTTGTTAGATATTTATATTAAGAACTTATCAATTTAATTAATCTAATACACGAATAGACAATTAATGATATATATTAAAAATAAGGAAATGAAATATTTATCAAATGCCGAATTAACGGCTTAATTACGGGAACAAATACATTATGTTTACATGTATTGCATATATTCCTACAAGCTAATGTCGATAGGCTATTTTTGTACCAGATGCATTCTAAAATGTCAATTTCTGTCATTGTTATTGTAATGTCCTGAGGTTCTTTACATAATTGTATTAAGAAAGTTCACGTATACAATTTATGTAATTCCCTATAATTCAAGCACCATATACAACGGTAACGGGCTAGAAGTGCTTAAAATTAGCACTAGCCCGAATATAAAAAGAAGAAGAAAGTCATAATTATTATAGAAACACACATCGTTGTTGTAAGTTCTGTAAATATACAAAAAATATTAAATTAAGCAAAATTCATGGGAAATAAATGATTTACAATGAAGAAATCTCGCAATTATTTAATTTAATGAACCAGGGAATGTAGGTAACAAATAGTTATCGTTTTAGGATTCAATGCTCAGTCGTGGTTTGGTGGAGCCCACGGTTAATATAGTAGGTCCTCTGTTCTTTACAAGCTCTATGTTGCATAAATATGGAAAAAAGTCGGTTTTAAGTGATTTTTCTTTCTTTCTTTTAACATCTCGGTATAAACAAAGTCATTTATGATCATCTTCGTCAGCATAAAACTTCCGGATTAGGCCGGTCGCATATTAACCAAAGGAAGGCCAGCCAAGCAGAAACAGGGGAAGGCAGGAGAGGAAGTGGAGAGAGAATTGACTGTATGCATCACAGCGATGGATAGATCTTTGTCTAGCATCTGCTTGAGTGGCTATATGATACAAGGTTTTGTTGCAATACGCACAGTACTGAACATCGACTTGACTGTCCTGTCTTCTGGTCAATATACGGCCAGCCTTATTGATAGAATTGGTTACATAAATTCTCTGGTGCTCATAGAATTTAACTGTAAGGTTATCCTTTATTGGAACAAGGGGGCACGGTGGCTCAGTGGCAGAGCGTTCACTTCTGGTGCATGGGGTCCTAGTTTGATCCCAGCTCGCGCCAAATGGGCTTTGTGGTGGATAAACACCGAATTTGTGGGTTTTCTCCGAGTTCTTCCGTTTCCTCCCACTGTATTCATTCCACCATTGCATTCATTTCTCATCATCACCATCTCCTTTAGCGTAGCCGGCACAATCGTAGAACATAAAACTGAAATATTTCATTTTTTCTATTGGAACAAATGTACGTATTCGCTCTCCTACACAAAATGTTCGTAGCATTTTTGTTTCTATTCCAACACATCACTTTTACTCTTCATTATTGTGAGAATAAGAAGATGATATAATCGGATAAGGTTCATCAGCGTGACAAAGGGATATTATCGGTTGCATAACAATTCTCAAACTGAAAAGGTTTCATTGTTTGCTTATGAAAACAAGCGTCCTTGAGCGCGAAGACCGCTCAGATAGGCCGACTTTTTACTCACGTGATTCACCGTGTAACCACACTCTCTATGGCTCTTAACAGCTGAGTTAGTGTGCCACTTGCACTCAAATTGTTAGGTCGTGAGTAATACATCAACAGTTTTATTAGCATTTTGTAAACAAAACGTTATGAAGTGTAACGTATTCTTTTTTACATTATGGAGTATATTAGTGCATTTGATGCCGGTATGGGGTTCGAAAGCACCAATTATAACTATAAAACAAGGACAATTACGAGGAAAAACAATGAAATCTTTTAGTGGGAGAGAATTTTACGCTTATCACGCGATTCCGTACGCCAAACCACCTGTAGGAGAACTACGGTTTAAGGTAAGGTTTTGTCATATACTTATCCTTCCTTTCTTTTATATTTAATACACTATCCTTAGGATTATTCTCACAGACTTGAAACAGGGCCGTACCGTTTGTGAGGCATGTCAGGCGACGCCCCAGTCCCCGCGCTATACGAGAAAGTATTAGTTGACTATTTCTAATTCATTTTTGGAATTCAAAATATTTAGAAATGATGAACCATCATTTTCTAAGACATATTTACCACTATGGTGTTAATGTCACGTAGTGCACTCAAAGTGAGCGATCACTAGCATTTACATATACAGTATATGAAAACTTCGAAGTTTTCCCAAGCATAATTTATTCTTGCTGTAAATGGTGCCTCGCAATTTACTTCGACCTCAATCTCCGCAGATCGACGGGGCAGCAATGAATTTAAGGTTCGGGCTTGTTCATGATGTTCTTGAAACAATATTGTTTAGGAAAGAACAGGTTAAGTATATCAAAATGTGGCTGTAGATTAGGGTGGCAAGATGTCCTGCTTTTGGCCGGACAGTCTGGCTTTTGGTGGTCCTGTCCCGTGTCCGGCTTAGTAGTCGAACCGGACTCTCATTTATCCTCTTTTTAGTTATCTCACGAATGTTTTAACTTTCCATTATTCTCATGGTTCGATGGTTCTAGTCTCAGACATTCCAGAATTTGCAAATTATTATCTGAATATTTTTGTAACTTGTAAAGTAAGATCAGAAGCGACATTGCTAGGGTCGTCAAGTCTAGGAGGCTTAGGTGGGCGGGTCATGTAGCTAGAATGGAAGAAAATAGAAACGCTTTCAAAGTCTTGACTGGAAGACCAATCGGAAAACGACCATTAGGAAGACCTAGGCGCAGATGGAAGGACAATATTAAGATAGATCTCGCAGAGATTGGAATACAAAGTAGAAACTGGATGCAGTTAGCTAAGGATAGAAGTCAATGGAGAGCTTTTGTGAACGCGGCATTGAACCTCCGGGTTCCATAGGCCATAGAGTTAGTCAGTTAGTTAGTAAAGTAAGAAAAGTTTAGTTCCAAAACTTGGTGGGAAAACCATTAGATTGCCAACCCTGACCAGGCCATATCAATTATGGATATTCGACTGCTTCATAAGCTTTCAATGGTTTTAGAAAAAAAGTGTGACCGCGTCATATTCACCTTGGACCGCGTGCGAGTTCACAGTGAATTCTAATTACACAGCGACAGTTAATTCTAAGATGAATCTATTAGTTCCTTGTGATAAAACAAAGTACGAATCTGATTTTTTGAATTTTTATAAACGGGCTCGCAATACATTCGCGAGAGGTATGATTTTAGAGAGACTCTCGTTGCTTTCGTTGGGAAATCCCGAGTGTTCTTTTGAAGATTTTGTTAGTTCTGTTGAGGCATGTAATATTAAATCCATTGGCATGGATGGACTTTACGAAGAATTCAGTGTTTCAAGAAGTACCAGCCTCAGATATGTTCAAGAACGGTACAACTGTTGAAGAAAGGTATTTAAAACTTTCAGAACGTGCGAAAACACAAAGAGAAGGATTTGAGAATTTGAAGAAAGTCGGCTTGTATATTCTTTTCATACAAAGTAGTAATGCTTACTGCGAATGGGAATTTTCATTAATGAATGCTGCTTGGATAAAAGAACGCAACCGTCTTAATATCTCCACAATTAAGTCTGAACTTTAAATTTGTTTCAACTTTGATTTAAAAATTGAGAATGGTACGTGCAGTGACATATTTAAAGAATTCTTGCAGAACAAGCGTGTATTGAAGGCCGCTTGCTTAAGCCAAAGATGCCTAAATGCAATTAATGAATTGAATTGTCATATGTGAGGAATAGGTTTACAAATTCATGAAGTCCGGCTTTTTAATCACTGCTTTCTGACCACTCTACTGTGGATACTGGAGAAAAAAAGAAATATTTAACATGTATAGTTATGCATTTTACGTTACAGGAGAAGGATAATAAATAATAGAGGGGAAAACCATTATAAAATGAAAAAATGTGAGAAAACAGGGTTAAAAGATACATAACTCACGAACACTCACGAGCTGGAATCGAACCAGAAACCTTTCCTCACGGAGGTAAGCGCTCTACCATTTAATCACTCCCTTTATTAAAAGCGCTCTTATTTTCTGAGTTGCAATAATAGTAATATAGCTCCCAGGAAATTACCTAACACGAAAAATTCGATTAAGCATTCGTTTAAGCATTGTTTATGTTTCCTTGCGGACATTTCAGGCTCTCAATTTCGTCTATATGAACTTGTAGAATAAATTTAGCAAAAGAAAACTATTCTGTGATCTCGATGCTCGCCTTATATTACTAAAAGAGAGAAAGTAAAAATGTAACAAGTGTAAGTTCCACAGTTACGGCAAAAAGTAATTCTTCATTGTTTCTTTACAAAGCAAATCTCTATTAAAATCGCTTTGCGGAGATTTTCACTTCACAGCCTTCATAATTCGTGAACCAAAAGCCAACACACTACAATATTTCACAAACTTGGATGACAAGGCAGGGTCTACCTTCATGCCAAGTTTGATCCCAATCGGATGAATTCGGTTGAACTCGTGTACATAGGATTCTTCATTTTTCAGGAAAAGTACAATTGAAGAACGAAAAACTTATATACAATAGGTTGAGGGTAGCAAATAACTTTAGCGAGAGTTCTGAGTGAAAATAAATAAATAAATTACAAGTATTAATGAGTATATGCTACTTTATAGTCAGGCTAAACAGTGTATTGTACGGGATTAACATTGACATATTACGAAATACCGAAACCACTAGAAGCATGAAAAGATGGATATGGAAAAAAAAAGTGAGAAAATTATCTAGATAGTACACAAAATGAATGAGGAAGTTTTAGCGAAAGTTGGTTAAAGAAACGCAATAGTGAAAACACATATAAACGAAGGAAAACAACTTCTTAGGACTTTAATTTTTTTAAATGGGGACCGTGGTGGCTTAATGGTGGAGTGATTACCCCTGGTCCGTGGTTCAACTCCAGCTTCCGCCAGGTGATCCTCCTTCGTGGACAAACATCGTGTGCGTGGAGTTTCTCAATGTTCTCTCGTTTCCTTCTACCATTCTATTATTTCGTTCATTATCCTCACCGCCTCTTTAGTCTCGGAGCATATTCGTGGGACGTTAAACTAAAAAAAAAAAAAAAACATTACGAATGTATGTGATTTGGAATGTATGGTAGAATGTAAATGAGAGGAAGAAGAATATTGCAATGTAGAAGCGAAGAGGATGAATGAAGACGGTAGTGACTGGAAGCTTCAAAATTTATGGCAAGTTGGCTACGAGTGAATGAAATGAAATCTTTCAACTTTACGTCCCACAGTTATGCAGTGTTGACTAAGGGAGACGGTGGTGATACTGAAAGACGAGGTGGAATGAAGAAAGTGGGAGGAAACGGGAGAACCCCGAGAAAATTCCCACACATGGTGTTTGTCCACTACAAAATCCATTTGACACAAGCTGTCTACAAGTAATGGACAGGATAGGATTTTAGATTTCTGGGCTTTCGGCATCTAAGGCCATTTAGCCCTTTACGTTTTTGAGGGATGACGTCCCTCGGCGAGCACACAGTCCGGGGAAAGGGAAGGAAGAAAGGATTGGGGAAGGAAAGAAGCGGCCTGGGACCTATAAGTTAGGTTCCACCCTGGCATTTGCCTGGTGTGAATGAGGAAAACCCAAGAAAAACCTCATTCAGGGTGGCTGACCTGAAAAAAGCATTTTATACTTTTTCGACCGAGTGGCCCCACCGGGAATCGAACCCGGGACCGCTTTACAAGTAATGAAAGAATGCTTATGGTGATGATGGTATAGTGAAGCTGATAAGATGTGTATGTGGAAGAATAAAGAATAAAAAGAGTTATAAATAAAGAAATAAAATGCTGGTTCCTAATTATACACTTCCATTTCCGGCAAGAAGGTTTCAGTAGGAGCGAGATTTTCTTCTTGCTTTTTTCAAAAAATACAGTTATGCACTACCCTAGCTAATTTCGGATTTTAACTTTTAAAGAGTTTGGTTTATTGAAATTTCTTTATATATTTATTTTTTTCTGTCTGTGTGCTCGTCCTTCCGTGCGGAAGACAAACAAAAAGAATCACAAGAACTTATTGTATCATGGATTTTGATTAGAATGAACGAGATCAAAAATTACGAATCGAGATTGTTGATAAAATCAGACTGTGCATGGAATTCATTGGTGTATTAAAACCGGATTCAACTATTTCTAGTTTTAACGTTGATCATTATAGAACAAAAATAGTCACAGATAGCGAGAAACGATTTTTTTGCAATTGATTAAGCGTCCCAAAAATATCTTCCATCTCCACTGTAATCTCTGTACTAAAACCGAAAGTGGTAAAAAAAAAATCTACTAATTTTTTTGGCTTCTATATTGATTTACATAGAATAAAAACGATAAGGGACATCGTAAAGCGATTTTTGTGGAATCGATTTAGCGTTTTAAGAATAGGCACCATTTTCCCTCCTAAACTCCTATTCAAACCGAAATTGGCAAAAATCTGGTTTTAACGTTAGTCACTATAAAGTAAGAAAAAAATGATAAGGTGTAGCGAGAAGCTCGTCTGTGGAATCAATGAAGCGTTTCAAGAATATGTTCTATGCATGGGATTTGCCACAACGAGAATAATCATTTTTCGATTTACCATAAAATTTTGCCAATCCATAGGGTAAAATAACTGGAAAGCTAGAGGTCCCGCGTGCCTTTGGGGGAGTAAATTTATAAATATCGATTCAATTCGGTGAAACAGAATATTGTAGTTTGACTGGGCTTATTACAATATATTCTCTCTGATACTGTGACGCTCAAATCCATGACATTGTTTTCATATATTTTTGCTAATGGAAAAGTCGAGATAATTGGTCTTCGTTTTGTCTCTGATATCGTTATTTATTTTAATAGTATTACAAAATAATTCCCTTATCAGCCTACTATTTATGAACTTTAAACACTACATTAGAATCAACAAGAATACAATCCGTTGATGTTTTCATGAACTGGCGAGTATCCCATTTCTCCCATAATCTACATTGCGAACCGGCGAATATATAAAATCATCGTGTCGAGAAAACGACGTTGAAACTCGTAAATTTTGCGTTACTTGCTAATTAGTGAATATGTATATACGAGACAAACTGAACGTTGTCAGAACAAATTACAATTTGTTCCAATATAAATAGCGACATGAAACTCAACATGTCAAATTCTGCATTTGCTGGTTCATGATACACCAGACAGACACGTAGCCAGGATTTCGTAATAGAGGGGTCCGTGACATGAAATATTGTCATTATCACATCAGGGGCTCCATCAATCTAAACTATTTTACTGGAACATATATTGGTTTATTAGGACAATAAAATGAGGATATGTTAGTAAGTATTTTAATAACAAACTATGAAGAAATCTCGAGTAAAAAAAGTATTAAAAAGGTTTTACAATATCTACGTTCCTTCCTTTGTTCATTCAAATATAACCATTTTCCTTTCATTATGACCTCAACTATTATAAAAAGTACACATTCCCTATTAGAAAAAGTACATATCCAATAATGTCTTGTAAAATATTTTAAATATCTGCGTTCCATTCTCTGTTGAATCAATCATTAACAGAACTTTCTCTCCACACAACCTTTTTGTTTTTATTATTCCGTCAATTACTTAATTACTATCTGTTCCAAATGACAAGTTAAAGGAGCAATATTCCAACTGTTTCTCAAATAACATGTTTTTGATACTGCAGAGAAGTGATGACGAAAAATTATTATAAAAAATGTCCATATTATTACAGAACGGAACTATTATTTCGAAAACTTGAAAATTCTCTGGCTAGTATCAGAAAGTCTGAGAATTCCGTAACTTTTCTAGATATTTTCAAGAAAATGGGGGCCGCGGTGGCTCAGTGGTGTGCAGTTGCTCGGCAGACGCCGTGCCGTTCACCTCGTTGTTCCGGTAGGTGTTCGAGTGGAAGTAGTGAGTGTGTTAACTTGCTTCAACTCAACCTGCATTGTCAAGTGGAGTATTTTCTACTACCAAGTAGTTCGAGTTATATTTACTCTTTTCATCATATTGTCTAGTGTGAAGTACAAGTTTACCTACTAAGTGCATTATGTCTGTTATCCGAGTGAATACTTTACGTTTGTCATTTCAAGATGTTGTGAACAAGCCTAACACATTGGTCTTGCATGAATGGATCCGCAATACTTTTCATCTGCTTCCTGATCAAGTTGTCAGTATTGAGTTTGATTATAGTCGCAAACAGTTATATGTTAAGTTAATCTCACAAGTGCTTTGTGAACAAATTCTGTTTCGAGTGAATGGAAAGGTTAGTTATTCAGATGATCTTGGTACTTATAACATTTTAATCGATTCTGCCAGTTCCAATATTATGACTGTCCGTTTACATTTGGTACCCACCGAGTTGGAAGATCATCATATTTCTCGTGTGCTTTCTCAGTACGGTGAAATTAAGTCAATTGCAGACGAAATGTATTCTACTGGACACATCTATGAAGTAAGGACTGGGAGAAAGATAATACGTATGAGCATTAAGCGCCCCATACCTTCTTATGTGACTATCTGTGGTTTACGTTTGTGGTTAACGTATGGAGGTCAAGTTAAAACCTGCGCCATTTGTGACTCACCAAATCATTTTCTGATGGAATGTACAAAGCGTCGTCTCCCTCCAACCGTACCAGCTTCAGTATCCAGTGTCTCACCATCCAGAGCCCCGCCCATGCCCGGCAATTTGAATAAAGTGGATACTCAACCGAACGTTCATTCGTTTACTAGTTTTCCTGTATTAAGTGAGAAACGTCCTCCAACTTTACAGGAGAACCTTCCACCTTCAACTGCAACTGCTGCAAGTCCTTTTGCTAAGGCACTCAATGAAACTGAATCCACTTGTCCGCTTGGTGTCCCCCCTAGTTCTACAGCTGCATCTCACACCAGTTTTCCTGCTATTGCCTCCCAGCAGACCCTTGCTTCTAATGCAACGCAGAGTGACTCTTCCAGTTCCACTACCATAGCGCCTAATAGTTCGGATGTTCCACAACAGAGCATTACTGTTTCAGCATCTTCCGCATCGGAGATGGATACGCTACCTGAAATCACGGTAAGTACCCCACCGTTAGTGGGCATTGATGACTCTCACCAGGAAGTGACGGATTCTTTCGATAGAGATTCATCATCTACAGAAGCATCCCAGCTTCCCTCTCTACCCGAGAAGAGACGTCGCAAAGGTCGATCTCAGTCTTCCCCTCGTGATACATCCAGTAGAGCCAATAAACTTCAGAAAACTAAGAGCGTTCCCCCCGTAAACAACAATTGTGTGTCTGGTTTCACGAGGTCACGAGTAGATTCCCATCATAGTGAAGCAAGTGCTAAGGAAAATGATAGTGTTACCTCTTCGGACAAGTGATCATATCACCTTCCAGTATAGAACGGGAATGTGTGCGAGTGTTGCCCCCCGTCTTTGTTGTTTCAAGTGTATTGTGTCATTTCTTTGTGTCGTGCTTTTTTGGTGTCTTTTTATTTTTCTGTGGCCATTAAATATGTATGCCACGCGTATAGCCACTCTTAATGTCAACGGCATTTCTAGTCTCACCAAGCAAAAAGCGCTAGCCGATTACATCAACAAATCGTCTCTGGATATAATTTTCCTTCAAGAATGCAATATTGACAATTTCTCCTTTCTTTTTAATCATTTGTGGGAAGTCAATCCTCCCGAAACTGGTTCTGGAACAGCTATTATATATCGCAAAGATATCTCATTAACCGCTTTCTCAAAATTTCCGTCAGGACGTATTATCGCAGCCAATTATGAAAGCATACACTTTTGTAATTTATATTCGCCGTCCGGGAATAACAAACGTACTGAGCGAAACTCCTTCTATCTCACTGACGTTCCAATGGAGTTACATTCTGGTACCAGAGATTTGATTTGTGTAGGAGACTACAATGCAGTGTTAGATCCTATAGACTCAAGTTTTGGTTACAATACTTCTCCTACATTACGTAAATTGATTCAAGACTTTAAGTTAGTTGACGTATGGCGTCATTATAAAGGTAACACCCCAGGGCACACCTTTTTTCGACGAAATGGATCCTCACGTTTGGATAGGATCTATGTCAGTACCACTTTAATTAATTTTGTGCGCTCCATAAACGTTCAACCGGTATGCTTTTCTGATCACTGTGCTGTGGTTTGTACCATTGATCTACCCATCCGTAAGTACTTAAAATCATCCTTTGTTTGGTCACTCAATAACAGCATTTTACCTGACGAGGATCTACAGTTGCTAATTACCAATAGGTGGAACTATTTAATGCACTTTAAATCTCACAAGAAAAGTTTGTTTTCATGGTGGTTACATCACATTAAACCGTCCTTTCGGTCTATCTGTAAACAGCACTGCAAAGACAAATCCTCTCTTTTTAAAGAGCAATATAATTATTACCATCACTTATTATGTGACTACTATAAAGAACTTGCTCAAGGAGTAGACGTACTCCCTCGTATTAATGAAATTAAGGCACTCCTACTCACTTTACATCGAAAGAAAAATCAAGGTTTTTTCACGAGAGGCAAAACAACGATGCTTCAGCATGAAGTTCCCTCTTTACATACAGTTATCTGTGAAAGGCGCAGAGGTAAACAAAACCTTATTTCCAAGGTCTCCTTTCCTAACGGTGTAGTTCACGAGCATGATCAGGTAATCCCAGCTTTGTACGATGCATACCAGAACCTATATTCCCCCGCTCCAACCCAATCTTCTGACCCTTGCTTCGAGCGTCCGACCGGTACTTTCACCCGGGAGGCTCGTAACATATTCAATGCCCCCTTTACAGAAAGAGAAGTCAAGCAAGCTATTTTTGCGGGGAAGTTAAATAAATCTCCGGGACCCGATGGTCTTACACTAGAATTTTACCGCCAATTTCACAGCATTCTTACGCCTTTTCTCACAGAAATGTATAACGAACTCCGACTCACGCCCACGTGCATCTCTTCCTTTACCGCTGGCATAATGGTACTTGTACCTAAACATGCAGGTGCGCATGACTTTGATAATTTTAGACCGATTACCCTCCTTAATGTTGACCAGAAAATTTTATCCCGTTGCCTTGCCTCTCGTTTAGAACCGTTTCTGAATCAAGTCTTACACAATGATCAGTATGGTTTAAAACATACAAAACCTATGTTTTTAGAACTAAGTAATATACGAGAAGGTATTCATTGGTGTCAGAAAACAAGTTCTCCGCAGGTCGCTTTATTGGCGCTTGATTTTCATAAGGCATTTGACAGATTGTCACATGATTACATGTTTAAGGTACTTGAAAACTATGGTTTTGGAGACAGTTTTCTTAATTTGATTAAATTTCTTTATACTCAACGATATGTAAGATTAAAGGTTAATGGTGCACTTACATATCCTATCAATGTACGTCGAGGTATTGCACAAGGTTGCCCCCTGTCTGCCATTCTGTATAGCTTGGTTCTTGTTCCCTTTCTTTTAACACTGGAACAACACATTCAAGGTATACAGATTGGTGCAACATCCTTAAAATTACAAGCATTTATAGACGATATACATTGTTTCATTACCAGTCCACAGGAACTGTCACGTGTTGAACTTCTCATATCGAACTATGAGGGCGTTTCAGGTGCTATTCTCAATAAACAAAAGTCACGCCTGATGTTTATAAATCCGGCTGACCAACACGTGTATTTGTCTACGTTCCCCTTTACTGATCGCATCAAAATCTTAGGCGTAACTTGGCAACGTCGCATAGCAGATACTATAGACTACAATTTTCATACCACAACCTGTAATTTGGTTGCTCTCATACACCAAAGTAAAGTCCGGCAGGTCAGTCTTGCAGGCAGAGTATACCTTTTAAATGTTTTTATTTTTAGTCGTCTTTGGTTTCTGAGTCAATTTTTTTCCTTGCCGAAGAAATACCTAAGTATCATACGAAAACAAACAGGGCAACTGCTGTGGCATAATCACTGCCTAAGGGTAAGTCACGAGACTGCGTGTTTATCAAAACGTGATGGTGGCCTTGGCCTTAAAGACATTAAATTTCAGAGCTACTCGCTGCTGATTCATCGCGTCTGCCAAACATTATGCTCCTACTCCGAATCCTTTTCCAGCAAGGCCTTATGTGTACCACTACGTCATATTGAGTTACAAGCTCCCCTGCATATACAACCTTGGATTTCCCTTGTGCCATACCTCAAGGACGTATTTCTTGATATTAGTTACTCGCTTATCGCACGGAGTCACCTTGAAGATCTTTCTGTTAGACAATTATATAATCATTATCATGGCACCACAACTTCGGTTCCCCGTATTGTAGAACATTACCCAATGACACACTGGAAGAAAATCTGGGAAAACATTCATACTCCGGTATTGTCTCCTGCCATGCAATCTCTTTGGTACAGTGTTGTTCATAATATATATCCTACTAACGGGAGACTTTATGAATTGGGTATCTGTAATATTTCTTTCTGCGGTACTTGTTATGTTCTCGATACTCTCCAACACCGGCTCGAAAGCTGCTCACGAAACACAGCTATATGGTTTCATTATCAAAAAATCATTGCCCGTATCTGCAGAACAACTCCTTCTAATATTCACTGTACGTCATTCATGCTGCTTCCGGATTATCAATTTTATCCCAGCACTAAACATAACGCAATTTTATGGATCACGTCCCAAACTATCGATATTCTTTTATGTAATGATTTTAATAATAATGTGACTTTGTATGTCAATCAATTATTGTTCCGTATGCAAACTCTAGCACTTTCAATTCGTAAACAAAAGTTTGCTAATTTTCTAGCAGCAGTTTATTGATGTCTATTGTACTTTTTTTTTTTTGGTATAATTGGATGCTCACAGTACAATTTTCTTTGTTAATCCTTTCTGATGTAATTGGCTAAATAAGAGTACAATAAAGTATTTAAAAAAAAGAAATAAAAAAAGTGGTAGAGCGTTCACCTCTGGTGCTTGGGGTCCCGGGTTCGATCCCAGCCCCCGCCAAGTGAACTTTGTGGTGGACAAACACCGTGTGCGTGGGTTTTCTCGGAGTTCTCCCGTTTCCTCCCACTTTCTTCATTCCACCATTTCATTCATTACTCATCATCACCGTCACCTTTAGCCTAACCGGCATAACCGAGGGACGTAAAACTCAAAGATTTCATTTCATTTCATATTTTCAAGAAATTTTCTAGAAATTCTTTTTGTTTGATCCTTATATTTTTATTTCTGGTTTCGAAGGGAGGTCCGGACGCCCCAGACCCACCCTTTGGCTACGTGCCTGCAGCGGAGTTGTGATATTCACCAATTCGTGGAAACATCGACGAATTATGACAATATGTTAAATTGAAATCCGAATAATCTATTCAATAACTAGATTTTTGTCATGCAAACTTTATTATATTTCAAATTTTATTTGCAAACTTTACTATATTCACAAGTAGTATAAGCACCACTGTTGAGGGAAATCGAACTATAATAGATGCGTTCTGCTACTCAACATTGCATATTTCTCATATACAATAAATACATAAATAATCTTTATGAGCAAAATAAAACCTATCAACTACATCAGATTGGCAACGAGTCATCTAATGTTTAACACCATAAAAATGTGTTTTTTCTTGAAGTGTATGAGAATTGATCGCAATTGTCACTAGAATCTTCAGATTAAGATAGACTACTTTCTTGTTGATGGCAATTGTCGCTACATCACCCACAGCATAGCTCTATACAGGAATGTACTAATTTCCTCTGTACACTCTACACAGACTACAAAATGAACGAAACACAAATCTGATCGAAATACTGATATCAGTGATACCAGGATTAAGGTTCCATTCCCACAGAATTCAACAACATACGTTTTCCGTCAGGTTTTACAATGGTGTGATATGAGTTACAATTTTTATTGATGACTCCAATGATACACTTGATGTGCATAAAATCAAGGAATAACACACTGGAATATGAATAAGCGAAATACATAATTGTCAAGTAATGTAATGTGTTTCTAGTGCATCTAATATTACATATTAATTAAAATAAAACACGAAACATCAGTGATAGCGCTAGACATAGGAATCAGGTATTATTATTATTATTATTATTATTATTATTATTATTATTACTTAACGTAGGTTGAAACCTGTCCTAAACTAGGCTGACATCCAAATTTTTTAGAAAATTTTCAGCGT
Organism: Thermobia domestica; assembly: GCF_964235325.1. Taxonomy (NCBI): domain Eukaryota; kingdom Metazoa; phylum Arthropoda; class Insecta; order Zygentoma; family Lepismatidae; genus Thermobia; species Thermobia domestica. Next base: position 129,791,858 of record NC_137466.1, on the reverse strand, counting down.
CCCGAACGCATATATTCATTATAGTATGGTGGGAAGGCAAGTTATCGAAAACACTTACAAAATATGCGACAGAAATTCTTAGTGAATATTTCGCACCCCTATTATAACTTGTAAATTTCGACCCACGGTGTATACTTATGACTATGGAATTATCTATCGCTAAAATGCTCCATGTTGGCAGTAGCGAAATCACTGTCAATAATATTATTCTTTGTTCGTACTGATTCAACGGTTCATAACATCTGTTCAACTAACCACCTACTAACTGATGCTACGAATGTTCTATTTCGTGTCTTTTGATTTTAATTTTCATTACAATTTTCAGTCCTGAACGTAAATATTCCTTTATGTTATTCTTAATAAATTGTTTCATGCATAAATTTAGTCTCATCTCAGGAACCAGCGATCTGCAATGTTCGATAAGTGTATTTCGCTTTATGTTTACCAAAACGAAGCAATTCTAGCTTAACGTTCCTTTTTAGCCCCTACAGGTTAACTTGGAATCCGAAGGATATGAGCTCTTACCAGAGGCATCAAATTTTGAGACGAAATTTAAGGAGATTATCTAATTGGTAGCACATAAACTAGTAGGAACGATGACTGGTTCTATTTTTATATTTAAACTTATACAAGTTTACCTAAACACCAGAGACGGAGTAGGTCGATGGGTCAGTGGTTCCTGGGTTAACAGGATGTGACCCACTGCGACTCACCATTCACCGTGACCTACCCTATCCACTGATCCACTAACTCACTATGACTTAACGACCCACTCGGCTCAGTTCATTGTAGACAGCATCTTCTAAACAGTGGTGAATTTGTCCACGTTTTACTTTCCAAGGCTTCCATTTTCTTCCTTTTTCACTTGTTCCTTTTTACTTGCTTGAGGTGAGTAATTATATCTAAGTGAAAAAAGAATTTCAGGTACTTTTGGATATTGATATTTGTAATTGTAATAATAGCAATAGGACTTACTACTTGGCTTTCGAGACACACAGCCTGTGAGTTTTTAGAGGAGCTAACTACTGGAAAAAATACATTTTTGAATCACCTGTAATATATGAATTACTATATAAAAAAAAATGAATGTAACTATGTGTGCCTGATCATCACAGCCAAATTCCAAAGTCAAATGAAATGACTTTTGGTATATAGTTAGACCTTAATTCTAACTGGGATGTTACCATATCGCTCTCATTATAATACATATCGTAAGCGGAGAGTGGAAGTTCGAATTTTTGCGAAAATTGGATAATGAGACAAAGTTGATGACGATGGGTTTTAGTGGGTCGGAGTGGGTCACAGTGGGTGAGAGTGATTCATGGTAAGTGGTGGGTCGAAGTAGTTCATTGTGGGTCAAGTTTTCATTGACTCACGCCAACTCTGCTAAACACTATCTTACATTATTCACTGCTTCTCTTCTTCCTTTTCCACATAAATCAACAATTTCTTGAAGCTTTGTACCACTTGACAGAGATAACTTTTAACAATTTTTTTTTAATGGACCACAGTAGTGATAAACATAGAAATAGGAAGAGAGTAGCATTATTAGGATGATATGAAATGCGAACGTGAAATAAAAAGAAGGATAGGAATGGTGAAAGAAGCCGTTAGAAGTAAGTCTGTTTTGTGGGATCTTGAATACAGAGTTGATGAAAAGACTCATAAAATACCTTGAGCGGATTATTGTACTGTGTGAGACATAAACATTTACATTACGAAAGAATGATGGAAAACGACTGGAAGCTGGTGTAGAGGAAAAATAGAGACAATTTGCTGGGTCGAGCGGAAAACGAATGAGAGGGTATTAGAAATAGTGGAGGAAAAAAGAACAGTTTTAAATATTATTGAGAAGAGGAAGAAAAACTAGCTGGGACATTGCCTAAGAAGGAACTGTATCATAAGAGACGTACTAGAGGGTATGGTGGCAGGAGAGAGGGGGAGAGGACGAATGGAGGATCCACTGATTTCCCCTTTTTCTTTCCTATCGAATGATCATTTTCTTCGATTCTGAAGTTTTTCAGATTTTTTTCTTCAAAATGCAATAACTAAATGGTTTTTCAAGTTACAACGGGGAAACAAATATAGAGTATACTGCTGTTTCCACTACAGTTGAAATATTTAAAAAGAAACACCAGAATTCCTAGGTAAAAAGAGCAGCGGAAAATGTTTTTCTTCTTCGCTTCAAGAAAGCATTTTATTAAAGTCCTTGCATCCCTAGAGAAGAAACAGGAAAACTCAGAGAAAACACAGATATGATGTTGTACACCAGGAATTAAGATGACTTGAGATCGAATCAGGAGTCCCGCGCGCCAGAGGTGAAAGCTGTGTTGATGAATCATTGTAGCCCTCTGATTCACAGATTGATCACTAAGTCACAAAGAAGAATAGAGACTGAGGGCTTTTGAAAGCAAAATTGTGAGATAAATATATAATGCAAAACTAAACGATAAGATTGTGTCAAAGAGTATAGAAGCACAGAAACGCTTTTGAAACACTTTACACATTTACGAGTAGTTCCTTCTTGTATATTCATTGGACACAACAGAAATTCTGATACATTTTGAACATTCTTAGGGCAATTGTTATTAACCAATGGCATTTCTTCTTCACTGATAGAACACTTTTGGATATTTTTCGTCATGTTAAAGAATGGCCAAATGTAGTTTCTAAAACTGTCCAATTACAATCACTCGTATTAATTACCATCAATTGCGTGCTAAATATAGTTCTAGTTGGGAACCCTGTGGGATAAAGGTCTGGGTACAGAGCAAGAAAATAGACCTTTCCATTCTGGTCTATAATTACTAGTAGCCATTACATGCGCCTTTTGGAGTATACGTTCCAGCGTTCAGTTCCCGCTGGGAGAGCACTAACATTTGGACGCATTACATTGGATCGGATTCCATCTTTAAATGTAGATCCACGTCTGCATTTATGTCATTAACTTTTGGTATGAAGTATGTAGAACTGAATGTTACACTGGATGTTATCAGGAAGTAGTTGTCCTTGCAATCACATAAATGATAAATTAAGTCATGCATATCACTAGCACGAATTTGTTAGTATCTTTGGAAATTATTGATTCAAATATTATTCTATATTTAGAGTTAGATGAAGTCAATCATACCTGTATTAGCATATTGCCGCTATTTCTTTATTATGTCTATAGAAGAATGAAGACGAACATGTAAGGTCATACATAGAAACGTAAACAAGTCACAAATTGTAGGTCACATAATTGTCTCATGTCTTAGTAAGTTTATATTTACTTTTCATCAAATTATTCACATGTTTCTTTTACGTTGATTATCTTTTCTGTTTTAAGCAAAAACTACATACACTTTAAAAGTCATAAGTAGTATGTGCGTCTTTATTAGGAGTGTGTGTCACCGTTAAGAGAGGAAAAACAACAATAAATACAATCTAGAACTCAGCACGTGTTTCAGCGCAATAAAAATTCGTTTTCATTGATTTTTTCAGACTACGCATGAGAATTTAGCCTCAAGCACAAAGAGTTAATCATAATTTTGAGCTTTATCTCATTAACTCTCTACTGAGTTAATTATAATTTTGGACTATATGCATTATTAGCTCTCATACTGACAAGTAAACCTTACGTTTGGGTGAATCGAGTTGCTGACTGAGACACATATGTGAAAGTAGTACTAAATGTGGTCAGTATTTCAGTGAAGTTTTAGGTGCGAAGCTCCAGGGATTTAGGAGATACAGCTACCAGAACATCATATGGAAGTACAGAATAGTCTTCATACAGTTGGAGGTAAAAGCTCTGTAAGACCTCTTGTAACGACAAAAGATGAATAACAAATATATGGGAACATATTAGGACTAGGGGGAAGTCATATAGTAAGAGTATACCTGACGGCGGCCATCTTGAAATCCGCCATTTTGAATTAAGGTTAAGTTTTTAAAATAGGAATAGGGTCATGTGATACATGATTTAAGGCGCAAATTTATTCAGAAGAACAATGGTGACATTAATTTTGTTTTACGCGCAATTGGTAAAAAGATACAGGGAAATTAAATATTGTTGCAGCATATGTATTAGTCCTTAACCCCACCTTGTAAATTTTGTGTTAATGATAATAATTAAATAAAAAGCAGATGGATAAATATTAGGTCTATGGTAAGAGTTGCCTTGATGGTGGCCATGTTCAAATCCGCCATTTTGAATCAGACAAAAGTTTTAAACAAAACGCATAACAGTGACACCTTATTAATAGCAAATTTTACCATAAATCCAACGGTATAACCATTTTTGCTTTATCATTAACCAGCATTTGTTATCGCATAAACAAATTGCTAATTTAAGGAAAAATGACCAAAGTGGAATTGAGTCATAATTGAACTTGGGTCTTTGTTCCAGAAAAGTCCTCAATTAGTACAATCAATATATAGTTCAGAAAAGAGTGCATGACTTGCACAAATGCTCTACTCACACTGAGCACACCTGAAAAAGGCAATCGAGTTACACTTGACACATTTGTCGTTAACAATTCCGTCAAAGCAGTAGTCGTAAGGAGCGATCCATTTAATTTTGTGCTGGTTAATGATAAAGCACAAATGGTTATACCGTTGGATTTATGGTAAAATTTGCTATTAATAAGGTGTCACTGTTATGCGTTTTGTTTAAAACTTTTGTCTGATTCAAAATGGCGGATTTGAACATGGCCGCCATCAAGGCAACTCTTACCATAGACCTAATATTTATCCATCTGCTTTTTATTTAATTATTATCATTAACACAAAATTTACAAGGTGGGGTAAAGGACTAACACATATGCAGCAACAATATTTAATTTCCCTATAACTTTTTACCAATTGCACGTAAATCAAAATTAACGTCACCATTGTTCTTCTGATTAAATTTGCGCCTTAAATCATGTATCACATGACCCTATTCCTATTTTAAAAACTTAACCTTAATTCAAAATGGCGGAATTCAAGATGGCCGCCGTCAGGTATACCCTTACTATATGACTTCCCCCTAGTCCTAATATGTACCCATATATTTGTTATTCATCTTTTGTCGTTACAAGAGGTCTTACAGAGCTTTTACCTCCAACTGTATAAAGACTATTCTGTACTTCCATGTGATGTTCTGGTAGCTGTATCTCCTAAACCCCTGGAGCTTCGCACCTAAAACTTCACTGAAATACTGACCACATTTAGTACTACTTTCTTATATGTTTCTCAGTCAGCAACTCGATTCACCCAAACGTAAGGTTTACTTGTGAGTTAATTATAACTCTTATACTGAGTCAATCCTAATTTTGGGCTATATTTTATTAACTCTCATGCTGAGTTAATTATAATTTTGGGCTATATCTCATCAACTCTAATACTGAGTCTATCCTAATTTTGGGCTATATTTTATTAACTCTCATGCTGAGTTAATTATAATTTTGGGCTATATCTCATCAACTCTAATACTGAGTCTATCCTAATTTTGGTCTATTTCTCATTAACTCTCATGCTGAGTTAATTATAATTTTGGGCTATATCTCATTAACTCTCATACTGAGTTAGCCCTAATAATAATTTTGGTCTATTTCTCATTAACACTCATACTGAGTTAATCATAATCATAACTCTGACACTGACTTAACAGTACATTCCATAAGCTTCTCAACGCTCATACTGTACTATGTTCTTGTTAACTTCTAAAAAAGAGCTTGGTGCGGGTAAATTTCGGAATCAGTTTCACCTTAACAGGTGGTGGTAAAGTTGTCATGCAGGTTGTTACAAAATACCGCTTTTAACGCTTGAGAAGTGAATCTATGGGTGTGGTGCACATCCGCACAGCACGATTTTCGTGCACATCGGCACGGTATTTTTATCTTTATTTATTATCGTGCTAATCCGCACGCTCCTTGAGGCGAGGTGCGCAGAGGGGTGGAAACCTGTTTATATAAAAAAGGGAACTGACTATAAGAAACTGGCTACAAACTTATAAAATATGAAAATAAAACAAAACCAATACATTACGCACATTCATGCAAAACTTAATAACGTCATACAATTGGCTACAAACTTATGAAATATTAAAATTAAACCACATCAGTACAAAGTTACGCATATTCAAGCAACACTTGACAGCTACAAAAGTTAGTTTGGATACAAACTTATGCAAAACACATTTATGCAAAACAATAAAAAATATATGTTGATACGTCTGGACGACCTATAACATGCCGCTCAAGAGCATGGAAAAAAGCAATGACTACATAATTACAATGCACTCGATCCATACCCCAAGGCGGCTTCGATAGGAGCCTTGTCGAGTATATCCGTACTAACTGCACCTCGTCGAAAATAATACATGGCTACAAGCTTATGAATATTTACACTTTACAATATCTAGCCTACTCGAGTTTATGCACGTTCCTCATCTCATGAGACATCTCTTCAAGTCACCATCTTCATATATGTCAACCTTCTCCTCTTCTGGCTGTTGTCAAACACTTCCTGTCTGTTAAGGACATGGAAACTGGATGTGGCATCTGCTTTCAACACCTTTATAAGAGAGAAGAGATGCGGTGAATTTCTTGATATGGTGCTGTTCAATCGATGATGCCAACCTTCAACGACGTTGTTCGTCTTGTGCCTTTGCCTACTGCAGTTCCACATTTTCTAGGAACGTTAGGATTCTCCAGCCATTGTTCAATAAAATATTCATTGAACGCCTCAACCTTTTCTCCTGTTGGACAGTCCTCCATGATTACCAACCAACCATCGTCAACGCACTCCAGAGGCACAAGTGCCAGAGAAGCACACATCCACTCATGGTTGCGTGTATCTTTTCTTTTTGTGTACTCCTCTACCTTGCCGAGAGCCTGTACCTTCCTCCAAATTGCCTGGTGAAAGTGATAGTTGCACCCTGAGATCTGAGCAGCGGGGAATACAGCCTTCAGAGCATTCACAGCTGCTGCTTCGAAGTCGACTTTCAGCAATTTTGGGTTAGCTCTACATGATTTTACGAATGAAAACATATCTGTACGTGACGTCACGTTTGTCGGGCAGCAATGCATAAAGAATGGGCACGACCGATGTATTGCTATGTATACTTCCAATATTAGCATGTAAGGTATATAGTTGTGCAAAATGTTTACAGGAACTCTTAAAAGTTCCATCCAAGAACCATTCCTCACTGTTTTTCAGTGCTCATCTTAAACCCTCATAACCGAAACATAAAATCCTTTTGTCTTCTTCTAACCTGTCGTATTGCAAGACTGAGGATCCATCCTCACATAGGAGAATATCGTCAGGGAAGGAGATGTTGCTAGGCGTTGGTGTGTCCTGTTTCAGGCCGAGAGCTTTTCTCCTTGCTTTGTTCAAATAACCTTTCTTGTCGCTGTACATTGGAAGTTTTGTCACCAAATCTAAACCTTGGTTTACTGGTACTGTCATTTCGTCTTTGAAGATCTGACTTACTGGTATAAATATTTCTTCCTCTGCTCTTCACTTGTAATTTGCGAGTCGTTTTCTTATCTCGCAAGCAGCGACGTCTGGCATACATGTGTGATTTCTCTCAAATTGAGCTCAAAGATGTCTGTTTCGAGTCAAGTCGAGTTTCAATGAAAACTCGTTCTTGCCCATCCCTAATTCGATTTGGGTCACTGGTACACAAAAAGTAAGTGATAATGTAGGCTAACTTTTCTTTCTTTAGCTTGTAGAGATAAAATTGCTAACTTCTACCGATACCGCCCTCAAGAGCCGCCAGTGTTTAATTCATACCGTTTGAAAAATAAAAATGCTTTATGCTTTCTGTAAATGATACCTTACTCACAAAAAATTGGGCTTTATATATGCGTATATATATATATATATATATATATATATATATTGCTAAGTTGCTATAACGATGTAAGTAATGACGAATAATCACTAAGTAATCATCAAAGATAACCCTATCCTTCGGTTTCCAATTTGGTTACAACATGTATATGTGACCAATTTTTCACTTTTCTGTTTTCCATGAATATACATAGATTGGATTCTGTGTAATATGTGGTAAATATTTTTGTTTACAAAAAAATGTTATAATAGCAGTAAAACATAGTTTCTCTCGAATTATCTTAGTTGAAGGATACGAAGGTCAATGCTAAGAATAAACGTTTGAACTACAGAATCATGATCATTATTTCTTCAAGGACAAAACTGCGGGAATATTTCACACACACTTCATGTTGCTACGTTGTTGTGGGACAACTGTTTTTGTTTCAGTAATTACACAATAGTAACTAAACGTAATATGACCGTAAATCTGTTTTCTATACCGGATATTTCCCAATTTTCTGGGATCTCGCCACGCTATGCATATCACATTCCCTATTCGATGTCTCTGTATCCAAACTTTTTAAAAAAAAATACATTGACGTTATTCTGTTTGAAGTAAATAGTCATTTATATCCTAGCTTATATTCTTTTAAATGTAAGAATACAAAATTAGAATAAAACTACCAGTGACAACTCTTGAGGGAAGTCACTTTTGTAAATAAATAAATAAATAAATAAATAAATAAATAAAACTTTATCCCTACAAGCTAGGCAAAAGAAAGAAGTCCTACCAGACATTGAGTGGGTCAGTTGGTCGTAGGTCAAGTGGTCAAGATTTGTGATTTTGAGTCAGTGGGTCGTGGTCAACAGGATGTGACCCACTCTGACCCACCGACCCACTCTGCTTAGTGCATTGTAGCATTATCTTCTGAACATTGGTGAATTTGTCTACGTTTTACTTGCAAGGCTTCCATTTTTATTCCTTTTTCATTTGTTTCTATTTATTACCTGAGATTACGTACATTAAGAACTTCAGGCACTTTTGGATATTAATATTTGTAATTGTAATAATAGCAATAGGACTTACTACTTGAGATTTGAGACACCCTGTATGTTTTTAGAGGAGCTGACTGCTGCAGAAAATATATTTTTTTGAATTACCTGTAATACATGAATTATTATATAAAAAATTGAATGTAACTTTATGTGCGTGATCATCACAGCCAATCATCTCAGGAGCCATTCAACATAGGAAGCTGAAATTCAGTATATTAACACTTTATTAAAAATAAACAGAACATATCCTTGCATTTTTTAAGATCCTTTTTAATGGCGGTAGGGGCGCACTTTCTATATATGGGAAATTGGTAGTGGGTTGATATGTAAAAATAATTGAAAACGATCGATATTAGTTGAGCAATAAATTGAGAAAAATTATTAATTGAGAAAAAATTACAGTGCTTCGCATCTTATATCCATTGCTTCCTATTATAATAATTGCTGAAGCATGTTATATTATGGAGCACTCAGAACACAAGGCAATCAAACCATAAAATTGTGAGGAAAACAGACAGAATATTTGTACTATAAGCTTAATTATATGGAAATTTTAAATTCGTAGGGTACGCTTAATTATATGGAAAATTTTACTTTTTTTAACGTTGGCCTAGTTTACCTTGATTTGAGACTTTCAAATTTCGTTCTACTTTTCACTGAAAAGTATCTATATTTCAACAGGGAAATAGTTATACAGGGTGTTTCAAAACAACACCGACAACGTTTGGGAGGTGATTCCTGATACCATGATAAGACAAAAAGTATAGACCATTCTGGGTGCAGAAATGCTTCCTTTCGTAGCTATAGGCTGCCGAAAACAAGAAAAAAAAAAAGAATTTTAAAGGTCCATAGCTCCAAAAATATGGGACCTACAGTAGTCGGGTCAAGACTTCACTTAGGAACTAGTATGTTCCCTATCCATAAATTCATGCTTCAGAATCCTGTGGTACTCACACAACAATTTTTATACAGGTAGTTGGAGAGTACTACGAATTATAAACTCGTAGCCAAGCTCCTTCTATAAAAATTGATTCGTGAGTATCTTAGAATTCTAAACATGTACGGTATTTTTGGATAGTGTACATATTAGTTCCTAAGTGAAGTCTTGACCCGACTACAGTAGGTCCCAGAGTTTTGGAGCTATGGACCTTTAAAGTTCAATTTTTAATGTTTTCAGCAACCTATAACTCCAAAAGGAAGTATTTGTGCACCCAGATTGGTCTATACTTTTTGTCTTATCTTGGTGTCAGGAATCACCTCCCAAACGTTGTCCGTGTTGTTTTGAAACACCCTGTAAAAAATAATTAATTTGAAATTACCATTTTATCAAACACTTTACCATTTTATATCGCAAAGGTAAACTCCACCGGTATTGTATCAGAGCGGTTCTTGAACGATTGATCATAGAAAGTTAAACTCCGATTAGTGATAATTTCACAGTCTTGTTTTATTATAAGTGTAAATTCTTTATTCAGTGGAGAGGAGGGCGTGGATCATGGGTCAGAGTATATGACAATAGGTTTTGGTGGGTGTTGAGTCAGAGTGAATTATCGTGGGTGGTGGGTGAAAGTGGATGATGATGTGTAGTGGGTCAACTTTTTATTGACCCACGCCATTTCTGAATCCTATAATGTATTCATTCTTTACAGCAAGAAGATTTTTTCTTCTGAATTTTATCGCTACAAGCCAAACTAAGGGAAGAAACCTTATATACTTATTCTTTCTACATATACAAATATACATTAGGTAAGTTTCATCAGCTAGCTTGTAGCGATAAAGTTGTAACTTTTGTTGATCCGACTTCCCTTAAGAACTGCAACTCAATTATTAGAAACTAAATAAAATAGGCATAGTTCGGTCAGACATGACTCCTCATGTACAGTTTGTTCATAATAGCGAAACATCTTGCTTTGTGTTCTATTTCAATATTTCAATTCTAGTTTTTCCCTAATGTGTAACAATAAGAGATTTGCGCCTAGATATACAAAGCACTCGAAAAGAAAGAAAGAAAGGGCAAAAATAAAGTTGATATAAGATTCAGCCGCAAGATTACAATACACAATTTGAAAATATAATCTATAGAGTTGTTTTCCAACATGTAAAATAAATAAATAAACAAATATTCGTCTTCGTTTTAAATATCAGAATTAAATATTGCAAAATTATCTTCAATAAGTTCTTTTTGTTCTTCAATTTATAATCAATCAATAAGTTCTTTTTCGATATTGTTCTCTTTTGTTCAGTTTTAAGCTGCAAATTTTTGAATATTTTTTCTTTTCCATTTTGTTTTCATTGCTTACTGTAGTTGCATTTTTTAATAATGAGATCAACAATGTGTTTTCAGCATACCAGAAAATGTAATTAGGCACAATAGAATATATATTTTATAAATTTATACACTTTAGATACGTTTAGTATACACAATTTGGAAAAAAGGAAAACTTACTTAGATTCCATCTTATATTGGACTGAGAAAATGTTACAAAAAATCCGTAATACTTCATGAATAGATACAAATAATAATAATAATAATAATAATAATAAGATTACGAATAATAATCTATATGCAATAATTTATATTTTAGTATGTGTTAGATATATTTAAAAATAAGAATGATAAAAAATGGTAACCTTAGATCTCTAGTGATAATCGTATTGTAATCCTCTAACACTGCACTTTTTTTTTAATTAAACAAATCTCGGTCTTTATTCGACGCTGTTACTTTCAGGTGAATTGAATATTGAGATATAAAATTAAAATTAGGTGCAATGGGAAACTTAGGTTAATTTAGCTTACAAAATAAATTACTCAGACATATGATTAAATGACGTGATAAGCCTGGTCATTTGGAATAAAGCTTAGACTGGTGACTGACGGGTAGTTCCTGGGAGTATAGGCGAAAATACCATTGGAAGAGCGAGTCTACGATAGGCTGTCGTAAAATCACAATAATATTTAATTAAATTCATAGTTTAGAGATAGTTACTGAGAATAGATAATAATGGTCCTATTCAGATTTACGTTAGTAATAGTTTTGTTTACTCGTTGTGATTGTAATTCTTTTCAAGCGAATTCCCTGTTCATAATCACTTCACATTGTCACTGTCGAACAAATACCCCATCTATTGTTCTTATCACAGCCTTGAGTTTGATTTTAGTGGCTGGGATTTCGATGCAGCGACACACACTCTGAGAAGTCAAACAGCATACACGAAGTAATCTTATCTGGTCTTCTATCTCTTGGATTTCAAGCAATAGCTCCCGGAGTTCGTAATTTTACAAGATAAGAGCTGAAGTTTGGATAATACAGAGCCCGGCATCGAAGGTTAGATGTTTGGCATCCTTGAATACGTGTCTTCAAATTGGCAGCTTAAATTTGATCGAGTTCGTGATTAAATTAATAGGCAAACCAAATATTTCTTGATGTAGAAAATAGTTGTTTCAACCGACGTTTGCACTCGATATTTTCGGTGAAACGAATCATTAAGTTTTGTCTTATTAATGACTTCTCAATTAGTTCTGTTATACGCGGTTTTACGCAATATATTTCTGCGGTGTTAGGACGCTAAGGCGATTTATGGTCTTTTTTTTTATTGATATTGTAGGTAAGTGCGTAAAAAAAATGAATTTGTGTTACAAAGGCAGAATAAGAATTATGGGAATGACTGGTTGCACATGTAATTTTTAATGATGAATTTTCAAACGAAGAATATGAGTTTCTTTTTTTTAAAAAATAAATAAAATTTATTGGAATAGGAAAACGAATGGCGAAGTAGAAGCGTGTTTTGTCCGCGTATAGCGATATTCTAAACTTCTTATTTAAAAAAAAAAAAAATGAAATTACAGAAATTTTAAATTTTTAACAGAATTCGTCTATATCGAAGTTCGTTACGATATTTTTCTGAATTAATATATAAGAATAACATTTAATGACTGAATTTTGATTGTGCTAGGACTCGCATTTATTAATGAATATCTCTAAAAAAAATCTGTAAAATGAATTGTAAGATATAGAATTTTCCGTAAATCTAGTGACTGGTGTTAGAGATTTTGTACCGACCTTGAATCTCGTAAAGTTTATTAATTTTTAAATTTAGATTCCAGACTACGTATTATTTCTATATTTTCGCGTCTCCTTAATCAATTTTGCTTGAATTATTAAGCGTAGAGTTGAAACTTGTAAACAAAGCACACTTGTTTTAGCTGTTGCGCAAATGAGCTTATCCAGGGCTCTAGATAATTACCTTTACAATGTTTCTTAGGAAATCTCATTTCAAATATTGTCTTCGTTGGAGCCGCGGAGACTCAGTGGTAAAGCGCTCATTTCTGCTGCGTGGGGTTCCTGATTCGATCCCAGCTCGCGCCAAGTGGGCTTTGGGGTGGACAAACATTGTGTGCATGGATTTTCTCGAGGTTCTCCTGTTTCTTCCCGCTTTCTTCATTCCACTATTATTATCCATCTCATTATCTTCGTTTCCCATAGCCTTGCTGCATAATCATGGGCCGTTAAAACTGAAAAAAAGGCTTCGATATATTCGAATCGTCGAAAGGCGTATCTGCTCTTACTAAGGGATTTTAAATTATGCGTAAACTCCTCACTGTAGAGCCTACGACTGATTAGAACGATTTCTGTCAGTGTAATCTGCTCCTAACACCATTAGTTCTGGCCTTTAAAACTAGAGTTCATATCTCTTAATTTAAATAATTATCTAATTGCCTCACAATGTTGTGTTAACACAAATTATTCTATGCCCCATTGGAAATCCAACTAGGACCAAGTGCACAAAAGTAAACTTTTAAAAATAATTTCTTAAATTTAAGAAACCATTTCTTATCTGTGCACCGAGACAATATTTTCTTAGAAATGAGATTTGGCAATTCTCATTCATAAGGAAAGTAACAGTATATTTTCTCGTTTCACTTTATACAATCTCATCTACTTTTCTCCATTTTTCATTAATGAGAGTTTCAAATTTTTGTTTCTAAGAAAATATATTCTCGGTGCACAGATAAGAAACGGTTTCTCAGATTTAAGAAAGTATTTTTAACAGTGTACGAACATTAATATTCTGCTTATATGAACCTGTTGTATAGTTAAGATTAACCATATTTACTATAAAACAAAACATTTGTCATCTAAATTGTTAGCATGTTTGCTTTTTAATGCTCATTGTTCTGTGTTTGAGTCAATTGGAAGTGCAATATTATCATTGCTTTTTTTCTTCATTTTTTTCCTAGTAGCTGAGAACTTTCCATGTTCCTGACTGGATTTGATTCCTGTTATAAACACACGTGATTCAGATCTCGGATTTAACTATAGATTCTGTCTCGTCCTGAAAACGAACAAACAAAATTGAAGTTTTGTATGAAATGACTACATACATCGTGTTTCCCCGAAAGTATAAGACCGGATCTTATAATTAGTTTTTTTTTAAAATTTTTTTATATTTTTTTATTACTCAAAAGAGACATTAGGGTTTACCTATTTACACAAGTACAATTATCTGTATGTGTAAGTGATCCGTTTGCAGTTCTGTAACTACTGGGACATATTCTGGGGATAGATCTTATTCTTAGAGTAGGGCTTACATTACGAGCAATCGGAAAAATTAGGCTAGGGCTTATTTTCTGATTAGGTCTTATTTTCAGGGAAACACGATCTGTTTCTCAGCCATTTATAGAAGCAGCATGTTATACAGAAATTCCATGGAAATATTAGATAATCATTGTATCAATTCGTAGAACCATATAAAATAACTTTATAGCACGTGTTAATTGATAAAGGTAAAATCTTATCACATAATCTTTCACCACGCTAATATTTCAAAACAATGTACTTCATTCTACCCATTAATTGCAGATCATTTTCTGTTACGTAGATAGAAAACTCTTCTGAAGATCGAACAAGAATACCACAAATGGAGAGACATATCTACAATCACTCAGTACCTTTGTCATTAATATCAGTTTTGCTGCTATCACTGTTTTATAATTATTTACTATATCAAACGTTTTAGTTTCTAATGAAGATGCAAAAAAAAAAAAAAAAAAAAAAAAATTGGGGGGGGGGGGGATGGAGGGCTTTCCCATAAAAAGCCAGCTTCTTTGGAAATAAAACTGAAATTCTTGCTTTTTGGCTTCCTTATTCAAATACCACCTTTGTTTTCCTATAGTGGATTCTACAATTAGGAAAGTGTCTTTACAAGAATCAGTGCCTTTGAAACTTATGTTCTATCAAGGGCTGGTTATTTTGATTGATTTTCGAACTGGTATTTCTTCGGGTGCGAGTTATGCAGGTCAACATATCCATGGTGTTAGGTTGCCTTAACACCTAATCCAGTGCTTTAAGTTATACATCGTGATATCTGTGTTTTACGGGTTGCCTAAATTCAAACTGACAGAAAAGAAAGAAGAAAAAAAAGTATCACAAACCAGGAAACATTATACAATACTATTTCGGTTATGGTATAAAATTTAGCTTCCATTCCGTTTCCTGTTAGAAAATATTATCATGAACTTCAGATATTCTAGTAGAACCCAGAATAAGTTCAGTTTACAAAATTAAAGATATTAACGGCAATATCAGGAATGATGTTACATTAACGATGGTAAAACTTCATTATTCACATAATTACTTTTTCCTTTACAGTTATAACTTATCATGTTTGAAATAGGAAACATGGATATTTTTTAACTGTCTTTCCCTTATATATATATATATATATATATATATATATATATATATATATATATATATATATATATATATATTGTTTCGCGTAATCTTCTTCATAATGCGTGTCTTTTGCTACTAATTGGAAATATTACTAACAGAAGTTCTAGTTCATGTATAAATTGTAAACAATAATGATGTCCTACGAAATCTAACGATTAAGTTACGTTTTCCGAACAGTTATTGACGACATTATTAAAATATTTAATTAAGCACTTATGTCATTGAAAGCTACTCTTTAAAGCCGTACAAGCAGTTCGTTAGAACTAGAAAACTCACTGCGTCCACTGGCTTGTCTTTTTGCTTTCGTATTGAGTAACCGATTTCGCTGATTCTTCAATTTTTTTTTTCTTCCCTCAGAATACTGTAATTAAATGTTATTTCGTGTTAATAATGGGAAAAGAGAGGTAGAACGTACTGTTATTTCTTCATTAAAATCGAAATTTTCAAAATTTCCCAGGTAAAAAAGCCGTGGAAATAAACTTCGTTTAAAAAAGAGCCGGTTTTTTCTCCCGAGCTCTTGTATCTCTAGTTTGTAGTATTCCTACAATTTTGTTTGCTAATGACCAGGGGCGGATCCAGGACCGACTTCTGGGGGGAGGGCGGTGAGTTGTCATACTGCTACTTTTAAGGGCTCCAAACTTTGGGATGGGTTTTATTTATATATATAAAATAGGAAAGTTTCCTTTTCTGGGGGGAAGGGGAAACGCCCCGATCGCCCCTGCTAATGACTATAATGCAACTTTTTAATTACTTCAATTCACGATTCATCGAGGAATTCTTGCGGTTATAATAGACAGTACAAGTTATATCACAGGAAAAAAAAATCCCGGTGAAGATAATAGTTCAGGTATTCTGATGAATTAAATGCTAAGTTAAAAAAAAAAAATCCACTTTAATGAATACGACCCGATTGCTCCAGTTCCTGACATTGACAATCACAGGTCATCTTACATTGTTGTTTCAGTAGACTAATGTCGTACGCATACATTTTATCAAGCTACTACCGTCTTTTAATCATGCTCTTCTTGATTTGAATTTGTTATCGGCTTCGTTAACTAATAATATTAAATTCAGAGTCGTCGAACTAACTTGAAAAATTACACAATAAAAAAAAAAATCAGTTTAAATCTTTATCTCCCATAATAGTTTTCACATTTTATAGTTTTGCTTTGAAATAATTATCACATTTTTATTGATCCATTAGAAGCTGACTTGTAAATCAGTATTTGGTGTTGCCCACATTTTAGAAAGTGTTGATTGATATTAAGTATTGTTATCACAGTACCTACTTCTTTTGTGATTGGACAATCATGTGATAGATATCAAGTACCAACTTTCCATACACGCCCACAATTTTACTACAACTAAGAATCCACCAAACAAATTCTTTCCCCTCTTATTGTAACTTCGTAACCAAGTGATTAACAAACGTACGTTTTATGCACGTGACCACAGGTTCAATACCTGGTTAGCTCAGCCTCTGGTAAAAAAAAAAATGAATATTGGTTTCAATTCTGTATTAAACAACCAGTTTTGCCTCATGTAGTGTTGATTAGTGTTTTAAGGTAAAAAAAGCAACGGAAATTTAAAAAAAAAATACCAAGGCCGGGGAAAAGCGGAAAATTTCGAAAAAAAAAAAGAAAAGCGTTAGTCTAATTTTTTCATCAGTACTCTATTTTTCCATCAGTTATTACAAAACTAAATTTGAGTAGCAAATGTTAATGTTATATATCCTGTTCCTGTTGCAGACAGGATATTAATACCGGATTCACAGTAGCTGTCTATTGACTTCTATCCTTAGCTCACCCAATCCAGTTTTTTTACTTTTTATTCCTATTTTTGTTAGATCAATCTTAATATTGTCCTCCCATCTGCGCCTAAAGCTTCCTAATGTTCTTTTTTTTTCCCCTGAGTTTCCAGTTACGATCTTGAAAGCGTTCCCACTTTATTCAATTCTGACTATATGACCTGCCTTTTTGAGCCATCCAGACTTAATGACTCGATTAATGTTAAGTAAACGATATAAATTATGCAGTTGCTCACTGTGAATTGTTTAACTAATATAACTTTATTATTTTTGCTAATGGACTAGTTCATTAATATTGATGAGCCGGTCGTGGCCTATCTACAGGTAGTAAATAACGTACATTTGCTAATAAAACTACAAATGTAAGATCAATATACTGTAGATACTATCTGTGTCACTATAACTTATTCCAGCCAGGACTCGACCGTCGTGGTTGCGGTTTTCCTGTTTCGTTCTTAACACCATTACTAAGATCACAAAAACATAACCTCAAATGAAAATTATTTGGAAATTGGTATAGGACCAATGATTCATTGATACAAAGCTGTATTTTGTGAAAGTAGAACGTAAATTTCCTGTTATAATCTCTTTTCTATCGAAAAACACTACGATACAATTAATTGAAGCAATTGCGTCTTAGCATGTTTTATTGTAGCTCCAGTAATTTGCTGAATGATTCATGATTGCGAAATACTATCAGATTCTGCAACACAATATTTGGCACACTACTTATACAGTATATATATATGAAATATATAGTAGCGGAACCGGAACATTGCGGGTGCGGAATGGAACAAGTTAGTAAACACATAAATGATGTCGCAAGATTATACGAAACACATCCAGTAGGGCACATATTTGTATGCAGCTTAAGATATTTTCAAGGCTATCCAGTTGGAAGTCAATCTAGAATAAAGGAACTACAAGACAGGAAAAATGTATAAATATTATGCAATCTTTCAGAATGATGTTGCTGTAAAAGTATTGATTGCATGTACCATGTGCACGTTGACCCCAATACATTGAAAGAGAGAAAGGTCATGGTTTGGGAGAAATTCGGTCATCGAAAAGGAAAGTGGTTAGTGGAACAGACAAGTAATATGTAAGATGTAGAAGCATTAGGACTAGTTTAGAGTAGTAAGGGAACAATAAAAGTGCAGCGTGTTGATACGTAGGCCTGTGTTACGAGAATATGTATTTTAAATGTTTTATTTTTGTTCTTAATAAACTGTACTAATGCCATCAAATCGTTGTGTTTACGCAGTGGATACTACC
Organism: Thermobia domestica; assembly: GCF_964235325.1. Taxonomy (NCBI): domain Eukaryota; kingdom Metazoa; phylum Arthropoda; class Insecta; order Zygentoma; family Lepismatidae; genus Thermobia; species Thermobia domestica. Next base: position 129,773,183 of record NC_137466.1, on the reverse strand, counting down.
TCTGATATAATCAGTTTATTTTCTTTCACAAGTTCAAAAGCCATGCAGGAAACAGTAACGACACCAGAGGGGGCAAGGGGAGTAGGTGCCCCTGCAGGCTAACTCTAGTCCGCTCGACTGCAACCCTTCAGATATATTGTATTTTAATATACTGCAATCCTTATTCTTTTTGGTATACAAAAAAGAAGAAGAAGAAGAAGCTACCTCCCCAAATTGTACCTGCTTCTCCGCTTGTCATCCCTTCCAAGAAAGTACAGCTAGCGTGAAATCTAAATTAGATTAATCCATATATTGAAAACAAGAAACGTGGCTGAATGGTATCGTCGAGCGGTATGAGGCATTAGAGTGACGATCAAGAAAGGAACCCCGTCTGAAGGTCGAATCCCTCTGAATATCATGGACATTTTTAACTGTCCTTGATGCTTCTGTTGTTGTGTCTCTGTTGAGTCTGTGAAAAGCATAATACAGAGAAATTAAGAGCCGGAAAGAGTTTTAAAAGAAAGTACTAGAGCACTTACCTCAGGTGCCAGGGTTCCTTAATTCGATCCTAACTCAGGTGATTCGTAGTGTTCCTTCACATTCTCATTCCACCGCAAAACGGGATCTAATGTTTAAAAATGGACCCAAACCACTACCCGACGCAAGTACCTACACGGGATTCGAACTTCAACTAACTACCAATCTTGACAGGACACGCCAGATATTTGAGGGTAGATTGTGACGTCATAATTGTCAGATAATCGGGATTTCTGAATGTATTGAATATATCTAGCACAATTATTTGTTCATTTAATAGCATTCCGTAAATATAAAATGGCCTGGTTTCTGAAATTGATCAATTGTTTTATTAATTGGAGTCTGACTTTACATTTAAATCCGGATGCTCTGAGACAGGGCCTATTGTTTAAAGTGAAATCTGAATCACTATTCACAGGGGCGTTCGGATTGAAGGGATCGTGGATTTATTTTTTAAAATTTTATTATTTATTTGTTTTAGTTTTCTCCATTCAATTATGATTTTTTTTTTCAAATTTGAAATTCCAAACAGTGACCAGGTTACCCAGACCAGTGGTTCTCAACCTATGTGTCGTGACACAATGATGGGTCACGTAATCCCCTAAGGTGTGTCGCGAAATTTTAGAATTTAAAAATCATGAAGAATTTAATAATAATTAGTTAAAATCGTAACACGTAACAATAATGCTCAGTGCTATATAGAGTCATTATAAAAACTAATAGGTTTCAGTATTATAAGAGATATTATTATTATTATTATTATTATTATTATTATTATTATTATTATTATTATTTATAATAAAAAATATCAAACAAGTGTGCCACTATGTCCTGGATATTCAGGAAAGTGTGTTCTCAACCAAAAATGGTCTATTATTATACCACATTGACTTGATCCCTAGTCTTCCGTTGAAAGCGCTGCTATCGTCTGAAGTTATTCCACTCACTTTCTCTCTCTTAGCAACAGCTGAACCCTTATTGGCTCAACGCGAGGGCGTGTGAGGTTGTGAGCTTTAGTTCGCATTTTTGCCATGGCTCAAGACATTTTGGCAGCACAATAGCAAAAAAAAAATGTTGCTGGAAGTACTGGCGAAAATACCATATGCTTGACCCATCCATTGCACGTACACTTTTCCGAGCGTCTACTTCCACGGTGTTCCTGAGTAGCTAATCAGAACTCGCTGTTAGTCGATGACCGCGGCTCTCATTTTTCATCAGCATTAAATTTCGCAAACCTATAGCGTATAGTACGTTCATTCATTACTCCGGCCCAAATGCACTGTTGATATTTTTCGCGGCTAGATGTTTAGAATATCCCACACGATAATACTCAACAACACACTGTCTTCTAACTTACTGGGTACCCAAGACAGTTTTCTGAACGTCGCACGCGTGACTTCGATTCTTACATTGGTTGTGTTACACAGGGGCGGATCCAGGACCGACTTCTGGGGGGGGCCGGTGGGTTGTCATACTCCTACTTTTAAGGGCTTCAAACTTTGGGATGGGTTTTATTTGTATATATAAAATAAGAAAGCTTCCTCTTCTGGGGGGGAGCGATTTCCCCGATCGCCCCCCTGGATCCGCCCCCTGGTGTTACATAGGATTATTTCCCACCAAATGTGAAAATTTATATTCCAATCATACCAACACAATATGTGGCAACAAAACATTGAAAATCTTCAACAAATGATGGTGGCCTACTTTCGTTTGCTGAATGTCAGCGAATGTTACCTACATAAAGATCTTACATATGCAGCTTGGTACATATAAAGTACGCACCAGAGCTCCGTCGTGAATTATATGGTTAGTGTAGAAACCTTCATTGGAAGAGACTCTGTTTCGATTCCCGGTGGGAACTTATCTGGTTCGGCAGCCGCGTCTCATACACTTTGGAGCTGAAATTAAATCTAAACTCCAATCCAATCAATCAAAATACACACCGTAATATTTGTCGTCGTGAAGGTGTAATTTATTCCGTCTTTTATCGAAGACCACCTTTGACAATTGCTTACTCTCAAGGCTACAGTGTGTTAGCCATAAATGTACGATATATAAATGTAACCAAGAAAGTTTTATCGCTTTTTCACCCACTACTTGCGAACATCGATATGTCACCTAAGACGTACCTGGAAGATCAAAAACAGTCCCCAACAGCAGTCACGACCTTCTGCCAACGTCCTGGAAGGCCATAGTTTTTATCGCGGTAGAACTTGGTTGGCCGTGAAGCGAAGAAGGTATCAATTTATTTTGCACCTCTACTAGGGATTTGAACTGCAGTCCTCAAAGGTGATTGTTCAAAGAATGGAGCAGGTGATGATTGGACGGTGCAATGTTCGGACAGTATCGCGAATGCAATAGCGTTTTCCACCCAAGGCGTAGAATGGTGTTTCGGATCATCCTAGCCACATGGGGCTTAGCGTTGTCCTGTAACAGGAGGACCTCTTTACGATTCAGAAGTGCTGGCTCCAGAGTTTTCAGTTTTTCTTGAACACGGCTCAATTGCTGACAGTACACAGTTGTATTGATGCTCTGGCCAGCTGGTAGCAGTTCCTGATGCAGACGCCATGAGCAGTCCACCAAACACACACAGGAGGACCTTCTGATGCAGTTTTTGTTTCGGTTGTTTTGGAACCAGTTCATGGGATGATAACCAATAATGACGGCGACGTGGAGATTTGTACAGGATCCACTTCTCATCACATGTCAACACCCTGTCCAGAAATGTCTTTTCTCAGACGAGACAGCAAAGAAACACAGGTGTCTGCTCACGTTGCCTTCTTTCCCGAAGTCAAATCATGTGGGATCCATCGACCCAACTTGTAGTTTTTCCTAAGTTGATGGACGTGCTGCCGAATGGTTTCTCAACTCACACTGAATTGTAGTCCCAGTTCCTCACATGTCTGGCCACTTTTCGCCTCAATTGCTGTCTGAAGATCTTCATTTTGTACATGTGTTTATCTTCCGACACGTGGTGCGTCTTCGAGTGTTTCGTCATGTCCTTAAACTTGTTAAACCACCGCTGCACTGTCCGCGTAGTCAAGACACCCTCACCAAAGGCCTGGCTTATCTTCCGCCCCGCTGCTTCGGCGTTTGACCTCAGTTTGAACTTGTACAGTATACACGGACTTATAAAGCTCTGTGGAGGTCCCATGTTCATACTATCCTTACTCAAGTTCACGGTGTAACTGAACTGCCACAACCAGGTAGTATGTTAGATATACCCACACCAACAACTGACCATTCGCATTCAACTCATGTGTGAGGGCCAGTTGAACACTGGCCATCACAAAAACGACAGAACTTTGTTGGTTACCTTCATAAATGTAATAAATCGTACTAGTTTGTATACCTTTCTATGTGGGATGAAAGTAAAATATCTTCTTAACCATCTATCTTGTTATAATGTTAGTAATCCTGAAAAAAACCGAAAGAAAAGCATGTAGTTATTATTAATAAGTTGTAGTATTATTTTCCACTTCTGGTTAGATAACGCACTCTGAAGCAGTGTTTGGCCGAGTCAGTAGTACCACGCGGCCGTTACCATGGCAACTGACAAGACGTGACATGAAATAAACACTGATTCGTAAAAAGAAAGATAATAAAAATAAAATAAATAAAAAAAAACTTCCGGCATATTTTCATCACTGATAAGCATAAGCATTTGTACACATATTCTAGCAGTAAGTTCATAGTAAATCAACGATATGTTATTACGATCAGAGATTAAGGAAATCTCCCCAAATCAAATGAATTTACTTCTTCTTCTTCTTCTTCTTTTTTTTTTTTTTTAAAGAAAAACTATCTATAAAATTGATCTTTGCAGTATTTTAAAATTTCAGTTGTTAGAAGTTAAGTTTACAGAACAATGCAGAACAGTGAATATATAAACTTACTGTTTCCTTTGTTGATCTACAGCCTCCTCAACTTCCTGAGTCTTGGGAAGGAATTCGAGATGCAACCAAAGAGGGCTCACCGTGTCCTCAACTACATATGCTCATGAAAAAGTATATGGGAAATGAAGATTGTCTATTCCTAAATGTATACACATCTAAAGTAAGTAAATATTATTCAAGGAAATTAATTTTAGTCTATTACTAGAAATTCCTTTTGTTTATTTCCTTAAAGTTAATATTTATTGTCTAATAATTCTTGCCTTTGTGAGTACTGCCCAACCTAATTATACAATAACTACTAGGTACGTATATATATTTAACTCAAGCTAACTTCGCTCATAAAATGAAAAATATTTTTCACTTAATTTTTGAACACTTTTTTCCCACTGACAACTGTTACTTTTGGTTATATTTCTAGAATGAGGATGGTTCTGATCCCGTTTCTCGAGATGTTATGTTCTGGATTCATGGAGGAGGATTCATGGTGGGCTCTGGTGACACAAAAACATATGGACCAGAGTACCTTCTCGATAAAGATATTGTATTAGTTACTATAAATTACAGAATTGGGGCTTTAGGTATGTAGTTAACTCCGTTTAACGTTTTACTTTACTATAATGTGTATTTCACTAACAATAAAGCAAATTGTTTCAATAAGATACGTACTTACTTTCAACTCACGGAAGCTTGCCATTCTAGTAGAGATTTTAAGTTAGTCACAACAAATAAATTTGTATTCGTACTACGCCTTTACTTAATGGTATGGAGTGGATTTTTTTTTTTTTTTTTAAACCAGATCACGCGTATGTAATGATTTTTAAGAAATGCGACGAGATGAATTCTTATTTTCCGCGCCAAAAAAAGTATGTAAAATCATTTTCCCTAATGAAACCCTGTGCATTTTCCATAGTTGAACCTCTTCTAAACACAACGTATTTCACTTATATGATTATTTTCATTTTTAAGCCTGTAACATAAATTGAATCAGTTAAATATTCCATGGAGGAAATACTTTTATAAAAAGATTAGGCAGTTTTTAAATTCTTTTTCCGTGACTTACAGGGTCTGTTAAAATAACATATCAGGACTGATTTTTCTAGCCAAGGGGAAGGGGTGAAATGTGGTTTCCATGGGCAGGAACGTTGGTAGAGGATGTTAGGTATACGACGTGACCGACTTAGTTTTGCCTCTGAGCCTGTACAGGATATGGATAAGCAGCTGTTTCGTGGTGTTGTCAGAATCAAGGTGTCAGATGAATTGCAGATGAGAAACACGTGTTCCAAATTGGTGCCAAAAGCTCTATCTGGACAATAGAAGGAAATCCTTGTTCGTTTCTCATGAACTGTTCACACGTGTGGAGTTTGAACATGAATTGTTGGGCAATGTGATAACCGATAATGAGTTTCTGGCCAAACGTAACGTGGCAATGCTGCCTCAGCCTTCCTACAGTCCAGACTAGGCCCCGCCAGATTTCTTTTTCCTCCCTCAAATGAAACGAAGTCTGCAGAGCATTGTTTGAGATGGTGGAAAGAGCGCAAGCAGCTTCAATATAATGCGTGAAAGAAATTCCGGTTGCAGTCTTCCAGGGGTGACCAAACGTGGCAAAAGCGCTGGCATCGGTTTATTGATAAAAGAATCTTATTTTGAAGAATTTTAACGAATTGTACATTTAGAGAGGGGTCCAAAATATACTCACTGTTTGCAATTAAACAAATTCTAAACAAAGAGACTTACATTCACTAGCCTAATGCACAGAGTGTAAACCGCCATAATTGTGTCTACTGGGCTCCTGAAAATCCTCATGCTCACGTGGACAGAGCAGTGAATCTAGTGGGGGTTGCTGTGTGATGTGGTCTATCAGTGTGTGATGTGATTGATCCCTTCTTCGTCGAGCGTGCCGTAACTGGTGAGATGTATCTTGATATGCATCAGAGAAGGGTTTTGCCTGCCATTCATATACTTGTATGGTGATGAACCTTTTTACTTGCAACAAGATGGAGCTCACCTCACTACCATCGAGATGTCAAGTTGTATTTCAATAAAACTCTACCCGGACGGTAGGTTGGTTGAAGAGGTCCTGTTGAGTACCCACCTCGCTCTCCTGATTTGGACCTTTGGGGAACCGTCAAGAATGAGGCATATCGACAAAAACCAGCAACAATCAACGAGCTACATGAACAAATCGTAGTGTCATTTGCTGTCATTGCTGTAGATACATTAACAGCCATAGTTCAGTGTGCAGTTCGTCACCATGGGCAGTGGCGTAGGGAAGGGGGGGGCCCGGAGGGGCCGGGCCCCCCCCAAAGAGGTCCGACAATGTACTTTGGTACTTTGATGTTTGTAATTTTTTATATATTTTTATGTTTATATATTTTCTTCTTTGTAATTTTTCTATATGTACCTATAACAGCACTTGGGCCCCCCCCAAACACACATCCTGGCTACGCTACTGACCATGGGCGTTGTATAGAAACTACTAGTGGTCATTTCGAACACATAGCATAACAACTGGCGTAAATCCCGGGCGGGATGAGGGCAAGGGCGCCGATCCTGGGGGCCGAGGGGGCCCGGGCCCCCCAAAGCTCATGTGGGCCCCCTATTGTATTTATAAATATACAATATTTGGCATAATTTGAGTGCAATTTGTCTTAAAATCTTCATATATACCTTCTGCATCTGAATGCCCCCCCTCCAAATTTAGAGAAATCGGCGCCCTTGGATGAGGGGGCATGTCCCCTCCAATCTTGGAACTGGAGGGACTGTCCCCCCATAATCCGATTTGAAATGTGTTTTTTGGTGAAAAAAATGTGATGATTTGTGTCCGATTGCCACAAAGGAAAGTGAGATGAAATTGATTTTCCCCCAGAATAAATCTCAAATCTGCCCGCCTCTCAATGTTGAAGACAACTCTGCTCCCTAATCCTCCACAGTATTGTTTTTCAACTTTACAAATATTTTGAGCATCGCTTAACAAAAGAAAAAGCCTTTCTTGTCCCCCCCCCCCCAAAGTTGAAGACAGATTTGCGCCGCTGACCATAAGCCTCTTTTGGTGCCAAAAAGTGTTATGTCAAATCAAATTTATCATGAGATATGGACTAGCAGAGTACAGTTTTTGGAATCCTCGTTTTTTTTTTTTTTTTTTTTTTTTTCGTAAATACAGTCTCGGTTTTAGACTGCTCCTGTAAAAATATAAAATGTGAAGTGAAGGGCATTATAACATAAATGGAGCATACGTTTGACGTTGGCTTACAGTAGAGACCTGCACGGGTCGGGCTCGGCTCGAGGCCCGGTCCGGCCTGGGCCGCGGGCTGACTCTGTTATTTCTTTGGGCCGGGCCGGGCTTGGGCGGGCCGACACTGATTCCTCTTCAGGTCGGGCCGGGCTGGGGCCGATTAATTGCAATTCTTTAATAATTATTGACTTTTGTTAAGCGATAATTGGAATAAAGCCAAACGTTGAAGAAGTGTGCCCGTGAAAAATGTTACAAAGAATGCAATAGCTATTTACAGTTTGTGTTGCTTAGCAGCTCCACTTTCACTATAGATGATTGCAGGCATTGCGCGCTAAATTGAGCTCTGACCTTAACCTTCACTGAACCCAAAATATGACACGAAGGGGTGGGAAAGTTTTGCCTGTCGCTAAACAATATTGCCATCTTCACTTTATGCTAAAAAATCAATTAAGTTAGATTTTTGTTACAGAAAATGGAGTGTTTGTTCTCTCGATAGCAGGCAAAGTTCTAGGAGGCAATGGTACCATTCGGGAGGCAAGCGTCAGGTTGTGAACCAGAGTTTAGAAAATTTTTCTGAGGGTTAGGTCAAGTTTAATACTAAATTTTGAGAAAGATTGGGGCTCGAGCTAAATTTTTAAAAAAAATTATCGGGCCGGGGTAGAGCCAAAAACCTTTAAAATTTATTGGGCCCGGGCCAGGCTTGGGCCAAGAATTTTAAAAAACCTATCGGGCCGGGACGGGCAAGGGCTGAAAATCTCCAAAACTTTTTGGGCCCGGGCTGGGCCGGACCTTGGTACATTCGGGCTGGATTGGGCTCGGGCCGAAACCTTCGGCCCGTGCAGGTCTCTAGCTTACAGTACCAATGTTACTGAATATGGATATAATATCTAGGGAGGTCTTCTAAACAAACAAATGTTATGTCCTTTTAAATAATATGACTATTTACGTATCTTTTTAAAAGTACTGTAAATCGACTTGAAATAAAATGTTTGGATATAAGTTTGCAATAAAGAGTTTAAACAATGAGATATTTATTTCTTCGTTTTGCATCTAATTTTTGGATGATACAATAGCAAGAATTTTTGAACAAGGAGTACAGCCAGATATACTACAGAAGTTTATAAATGCCTTGCTTCAACATTCGTGAATATTAATTTTGCTACAGTACATGTCTCGTATATAGTACGAACTTAACATACATGTTCAGTAGACATTTTACAATACCCTTAAAAAATGAACCAATTAAACTACTAGTGCCTCTTCGTGGTGTAGTACTTTTTGTACCCGGTGAGGATACAAACGGAATAGGTTTGGAGCCCATTCTAAATGGTAGGATTCTTTTGGTATAATATCAGTGCAAAGAAGGACGTTAGACTGTTATATATTGCTTAAGGATTTATTGAAAGTAAATTGTAGTTATTTCATGCTATTGCTTGAATCTTCCTTGAACGAAACTAAGAATTTGTATTGATTTGTGTTTCTAAAAAAATAGATAAAAATGTTTATCTGATAGCCATATGTGATAATGTGAAATACTGTATCAAAAGAGCAATCCTTATTAATGTTTCTGATACAAAATATTTAACAATTACAGATAACTAGCAGCGTTCACCCCGCTTCGCTGCGGTCACCCCGGAACGCAATAAACTTTGTTACTTAGATAATTTTTACTTTTTCGCTTTCAAGTGATATGATAAAAACCATAGAAGATTGCAGTAAATGTTAACATTATATCGCCTGTCATTTATGTTAACCCGCCCCGCTTCGCTGCGGTCACCCCCGAACGCAATAAACTTTGTTACTTAGATAATTTTTACTTTTTCGCTTTCAAGTGATATGATAAAAACCATTATAACGCCTGTCATGTATGTTAACCCGCCGAGTGACACGGTCATGCGGGTTGCATATAAATACGTTTATTTTTATACCTATGATGAACTAACAAAGGATTTGTACGTAATGGACACCTGAATGGTCAATTATCTCAAGACACTGGTAATTGAAAATTAAAGTGATATGATAAAAACCATCTAGGGTCCAAATCCTAATAACCCCCCAAAAATAAAAGAAATTGGTTCAGCCGTATTAGCGTGATGAGCGGACAAAGGATTTGTACGTTCTCTTTTATATATATAGATAAGTGAGTTTTGTTTCACAATGGGAAACTGCGATAGACTTTTAAACTATGGGAATCCAATACTAAAACTTGAAGTACTACATCTATAACTACTGGTTCCAATAGATTATTAAGATTAAAGATAGAACTTGTTCCTCAGACACTGAATCCATATGAAAAAGATATGATTCGCTGTTTTATTGCTTTTGTTCTATGACAATAAAAAGTTGTAACCGGAAATCGTTAATTTGAACCACATCTAATTTGAATAGAGGCTTAGGGAAGGTGATAATATCTACTCCTGGGAAGCTAAATTGATTGAAAAAAAAAAACTGGTTCTTGATATCTCTTACAATTTTTTGCTCTACGGAAATTAGTATTGAAACCGAAATCAGTAGTAAATTTCAACCACTTCCGCTTTTGGTAGAGAATTGTGGGTTGTGCTGGGATGTTCCCTTGCAATCCTAACTCGATTGCAGAAAACCACTTGTCGCTAACCATTTTTGTTCTATGGCGATAGAAGTTAAACTCAGAAGTGGTTAATTTGAATCTTTTTCGGTTTAGATAGATTATTGGAGAAGATAGAGTAAAGCGAGCTGAATCGGTTGCAAAAAACGTATCTTAACTGTTTTTGCTTTACGGAAATTATAAAGGTAACCAGGAAAGCTCTGTCGGTTTTCACCCACCACCTTCGAACATCGATATGTCACCTAAGACTTCCACTAAGGATTTAAACTGGCGTCCTCTAAGGTGATTGTCCAAGGAATGGAATATGTGATAATCGGACGGTCCAATGTCCGGGTGGTATGGCGGATGCAATAGTATTTCCTATCCAAGGCGTAGAATGGTGTCCCGGGTCATTCTAGGCATGTGGGGCTTAGCGTTGGCCTGTATCGGGAGATCCCATTTGTGATTCACAAATGCTGGCTCCAGAGTTTTGAGCTTTTCTTGAACATGGCTTAACTGCTGACAGTACACAGTTGCATTGATGCTCTGACCAGCTGGTAGCAGTTTCCCCTGTATGATTCCACCAACAGTCCACCAAACATACAGGAGAACCTTCTTCTAATGCAGTTCTGATTTCAGCTGTATTGGAACCGATGCTAACCAATGATGACAACGCCGTGGAGCTTCGTACAGGACCTACTTCTCATCACATGTCAACACCAACACCCTGTTCAGAAATGGATCTTTCCTCAGACGAGACAGCAAAGAAACACAGGTGTCTGCTCACGTTGCCTTCTTTCCCCGGAGTCAAATCATGTGGGACCCATCGACCCAACTTGTAGTGTTTCCCAAGTTGATGGAGGTGCTGCCGAATGGTTTCTCCACTCTCACTGAATTGTAGTCCCAGTTCCTCACATGTCTGGCCACTTTTCGCCTCAATTGCTGCCTGAAGATATTCATTTTGTATATGTGTTGGTCTTTCGGCACGTGGTGCGTCTTTGAGTGTTTCGTCGCCGTCCTTAAACCACCGCTGCACTGTCCACGTAGTCACGACACCGTCACTAAAGGCCTGGCATATCTTCCGCCCCACTGCAGCGGCATTTGACCCCAGTTTGAACTTGTACAGTATACACGGACTTATAAAGCTCTGTGGAGGTCCCATGTTCACTCTGTCCTTACGCAAATTCACAGTGTAACTGAACTGCCACAACCAGGTAGTATGTTAGATATACCCACACCAACAACTGACCTTCGCCTTACCTAAATTCCCATTCAACTCACGGTGTGGGGGTCAATTGAACACAGACCTTCACAAAAAGCGACAGAACTTTCTTGGTTACTTTTATAGTATTGAAACCGGAAATAGTAGTCAACTTCAGTCATTTCTGGCTTTGGTATAGGTTGCGGTTGTAGTTGTATGTTCTCTTGACACCTTGAATCGATTACAGAAAACCACTTGATGCTATTTAGTACTATTTTTGTTCTATGGAGATAAATGTTGACACTAGAAATGTTTAATTTGAATCACTTTTTTTTTTTCTGAATAAAGGGTAAACGGAGGAGATGGAAGCTATTCTTAAGACATTGAATTTATTGCATAAAATAATCTCTATATATCTTATCGTTTAGCTCCATGGAAATTAGTGTTGAAACTATTAATAGTAAATTTGTTGTAGACAACACACGTTGAAGCTAGAAATGATTAATTTGAACTACTTCCGGTTTGAATAGAGCGATAACTGAGTAGATGGAACGTAGAGTCTATTCTTGGGACACTGAATTGATTCCCAAAAATGACGTTTCAATATCTCTTTCTCATTTTGCTCTATGGAAATCAATATTGAAACCGGAAGTAATAGTAAGTTTAAACTACTTTCTGTTTTAGTAGAGTGTTGCGGACAGTTGTTATTTTACCTTAAGACGCTGAATCATTTAAAAAAAAACTCTCGCTATCGATTATCGTTTTCGCTCTATGGCTATAAACGTTGAAACCGGAAATGGTTAATTTGAACCACTTCCGGTTATAATAGAGATGAAACCTATTCTTGGGATGCCGAATCGATTGCGAAAAACCGCTTTTCGATATCTCTTACCGCTTTTGCTCTGATACCTGTCTATAGAATGACGGACGGACGAACGGATAATGACGTTGTATTAAAGTCCCGATACTCACCCACATCATAGTTTGCATATCTGGAAACGCAATACACGAATCAATAATTTGATAAAATGATTAAAAAACGTAAAGTAGGGCTGTTACTTTCACTATGAATTCATTACAAAACAAATTCACTTATGACCTAATATCCTTAAAAACAATGCTCTAGAAACATAGTACAGATTGCTTATAGGTATTTTAATATTTTTCTCTGCCATGGAATTGTGAAATTATAACCTAAAAAGATAAGCATGTAAAAATTAAAAGTTACTTTTCTATGATAGAAAATAATGTCTAATAATTTTTATTTGAACGAAGTAGATTAATACAATTAAGTGACGTTTAATCATTATACATACATTTTGTTGGGATAAGGAAAGCTCCTTTTGCTTCAAGTTTAATGTTATTTTTCATCATTGAGTCAATATATGTGACGTATGGCCCAACAAGAATGAGTTGAACACTGATCAATTTGAGTGATAACTAATTGTCATATGTAATTATGCCGTAACGAAGTGTCACAGAAACAATTGAGGAAAGGAATACCAAGAAATAATTCGCTCTCGATCAGCTGTTGTAAATATATGCCAGTAGAGCATTGTATTAGCTCATAGCTTCTAGCAATTTCAGCACCTTAGACTTCAAGTAATTGCCTGTCAAGTTATATAATATGTATGTACCTCTACCGGGAGTCGAACCCAAGTCTCACGCATAAAAAACTAACCATTTACCGAGATAGAAGTTATATTTTCTGTTCTTCTTTCACAAACGTCGCTACTACTACTCTGTACCATTGTCATAGCTGCACGTGTCTATCGCTAGAAGATTCCGGTTTCATAAACGGAATACTCTTTCTTCTATGGCTGTACTTAAAATAGTTTGATTACACTTTCAAAACAATGATTAATAATATATTATGTATCTAAATGCATGTTTCGTTTTGCTAAATAGTTAGTCCACGTGTAATTTTGGTGTGAGTGGTTTGGAGTAAATTCCCGATCTGCGAGAAAGAGATTTTGGTATTGGTCAACCATTGTCAAAAAGTTTTGAACTTACATGAATCGTATTTTTAAGAGCGAACTCTGAGTTAGCTAAAATAATAATAATAATAATAATAATAATAATAATAATAATAATAATAACAGAGATTGGAATCAATGTGCTGACTACATATTATCTAATCGAAAGACATATCGTAGACAATAGTACTTTCTGAATTGTAGCGACAAGGAGTTCGTTATCTCTAATACTAAATGGATCTTCTTATTTTTAAATCTTAATCATAAAATTAATAACTACAATTTTGTTTATTTCCATAGGTTTTATGAGCACTGAAGATGAGGTATTGCCTGGCAACAATGGTCTACGTGACCAAGTACAAGCTTTAAAATGGGTACAAGAGAATATTGAAGCCTTCGGAGGAAATCCAAATAGCGTTACAATATTTGGAGAGAGTGCTGGAGGAGCCAGCGTCCACTACCATATGCTTTCACCTTTATCCAAAGGTAAGCTGTTCATCATTAGGTTATATATATATATATCATTAGGGAAATATTCATTTATAAATCGCTGAAAAATAGAGTTGTCTCATAAAACAATCATATTGGTTTGATTTTCGATTTGATTTGAGTTTAACGTCCCTTTCAGCAGCGAGACTATATGAAACGTGGACCTACTAATTAACATGGGATCCAAACCACATGAGCTCTCGCCGGGAGTCGAACCGGTCTTCCACGCCAAAGACGCGTACGCTACCGCTTAGTCACGAGGAAAATCTAATGCTAAACAGAAATCATGTTACAATATTGTGTAGTAGCTATATATCATCGTAGTCTTTACTTAGGTAAAGTTTTTTTTCAATCTTTCACAATGGATAATGTACTTTGTAGCATTTAATCTGATCTTAGAAGAGTTTCATTGAATAATGACTATCATGCAGATATGATCCTACTTCTGTAGCAGGAAACGTAGAAACGTGCCTCAAACTTTGGAATATTTTAATATGTTTACATGAGTAATGATACTAAAAGGCATTATTTTTTAAACATTGTTTCCATAAAATGCACTGGAGTTTTTTTTTTTTTTTTTTTTTTTTTATGTGGAGAATAATGAAGAACTAGGAATACGGCTGGAAGCATTGGGCGCTCTTCCTAAGGTTGAAGGCTAAAGTTTTTCGCAATATATAACTTTTTGGTGTTTATTGAATATCCTACAACCAGTTCTGTATTTCTAAGATCATTAACTTGAGCGGCTGAAACAGCACTTGAGGAAGGCAAATAGTTCCTAACTTTTATATTAAAAGTGTCGTATAAAGACCTCGAACTAGCACTGAATCGTTCCTATCTATTGAAGTTTACGAATATACATAATCTAAATTCATTTGTAATAACTTGATTAATTTTACGAGTAAAACGGTAAGTTAGAGCAAAAACTATATGATAATATTGTATTGTCATCGAATTTACGCGTCTGTGCAACAGAGCTCTAATTAAGTTGGAAATGTCTGAAATTTAAGTTACAATATTTATCAACCAAAAAAACACAAAAGCAGCTTCATAAAAGCAACGCGAAAAAAGATCCGAGGTAGTTAAAATATGTGATCTAACCATGTGCGTGTTATGTAGGGTAAAATTTCATGAAGAATCGTATTTGTTCAATAAATACTCATAGGTGTTAATGCTATCTATATATTTTAACATACATTTCATATTGGTTTTCCTTTTTCTCACCTTTTTAACCGATAGGTGTTTGGAAATACAGGGAATTTCAATGTTTATGTGAATAGGTGATAGATTGTTAGTAGCTATAAAACTTTGTATCAGAAAAATGACTCTTTTTATGGGGTAATTACCTTTGGTTTAAATCTTCTTGGGATCACTGGCGCAAATCCCGGGGGGGACGAGGGGGACATGTCCCCCCCAATGTTGGACCTGGGGGGGACTGTCCCCCCCAATAATCTGATTTAAAAAGCGCTTTTTCGGATTTGTGTCCGACTGCCCCAAAGGAATGTAAGATGAAATTGATTTCTCTTGGCTTTTCCATTTTTTTTAAAAAAAGAATCGTATTCTGTAGTATTTCAAACTGAACTTCGTGCTGTAGTGAGTTTAGTAGTCTCATCAATATGTATTAATTCCACTTCCGCTATTTGGGCACAAATTGCAATAAATGCCAGAGGAGGATATGCCCCTCTCCTCATGCTGGAAAGTTGTCTCAGCTGTAGGTACGGGCACAAATTCCGGGGAAATGGGGAGACATGTCCCCCCCAACATTGGAACTAGAGGCTCTCCCAATAATCCGATTTGAAAAGTGCCGATTTGAAAAGTGCATTTTGCAGATAACTGTGATGAGTTGTGTCCGACTGCCACAAAGGAAAGTTAGATGAAATTTGTTTCTCTTGGCTTTTCCATTTATAATGAAAATGAAGGCGTGCGACTGTGCGTGACGTAACCTCATATGAAATCTTATCTCATCCTCTCCCCTAGGCCCTAGCACACGAAGAGTATATAGACTATCCAATGTCAGTAGAACCCATCTTTTCAGTAAATGCGCATTTAATCTATTTGTAGTATCAGCCTAGGCATCTACTCATGCTTCGTAAGCTAACAAACTCTATAGCCTATGGAACTCGGAGGTTCAATGCCGCGTTCACAAAAGCTCTCCACTGACTTCTATTTTTAGCCAACTGGATCCACTTTCTACTTTGTATTCCTATCTCTGCGAGATTCATCTTAATATTGTCTTCCCATCTGCGCCTAGGTCTTCTTAATAGTCGTTTTCCGATTGGTCTTACCGCTAACACTTTGAAAGCATTCCTACTTTCTTCCATCTTGGCTACATATCCTGCCCACCTAAGCCTCCTAGACTTGAAGACCTTAACAATGTTTGGTAAGCCATATAATTTACGTAGTTCGTCGTTATGAAGTTTCCACCATTCCCCATTCCCGTTCCTCTTGGTCCGAATATTTCTCTCGGGATCTTGTTCTCAAATACTTTCAGTCTATGCTCTGTACTCAGTAAGAGTATGATTATCGTTTTATACATTTTAAGCTTCAAATCCCTCGACAGAATTCGCGACGACAAGAGGTTTTGAACTGAATAATAACACGAATTCCCTGTTTTTAGTCGACATTTAATTTCTTCGTGAATATGATTTTCGTCTGTTAATATTGATCCTAGATGTTTGAAAGTATCCACTTTATCAAAAGTATTATTTAATATTTTAACACATACATAATTTGCCGTATTACGGTCCAGACGCACTTCCATGTATTTAGTTTTCTCTGCATTTACTTCTAAACTCATGTCCATGCAAGCGTGTCTAATAAGACCTTTGCATTTCTTTCTATTTTTCTCATATCAACCCCTACTAAACTTACATAATCAGCGTACGCATAACCTGGTGAACACCGTTCAGCTCTAGGCCCTGGTTGCTATCCTTCATCTTCCTTATAGCGTATTCCAGGACAAAGTTGAATAATAATGACGACAACGCATCTTCTTGTTTCAGGCCATTCTTAACGTGAAAGCTCGTGGCCAAAACTTTTCCTACCCTGACTTTACTTTGGGATTCATTTAAACATGCCTTAATTAATCTAATTAGCTTTTTCGGTATTCCAAATTCTGTAAGAACGTTGTACAATGTTTCTCTCCTAACCGAGTTATAAGCCTTTCTAAAATCAATAAATAGTTGATGTACCGGACTACTGTATTCCCGCTTATTTTCGAGTATTTGGCGAATGGTAAATATTTGGTCGATAGTTGATCGATTTCGTCTAAATCCACACTGATAATCTCCAAACATTTCATCTGCGTATGGGCTCATTCTTGCTAATAGAATGTTTGAAAGGATTTTATGGGATGTTAACAGAAGAGAGATGCCTCGATAATTATTACAGTCAGTTTTGTCGCCTTTCTTGTGAATTGGAACAATGATTGATTCTTCCCACTCTTGTGGCAATCTTCCTTGTTATAGATAAGGAGAATGAGTTTGTGTATCTTGTTCCACAATTTTTTGCCTCCAGCTAAAATTAACTCAGCCGGAATTTCGTTTGCACCAGAGATTTGTGTTTCTTTAATTTCTTTATAGCGAGTTTTACTTCTATTCGATTGGGTTCTGGAATATATGATTCTGCCGTGTGTATCTTCCTTTCTCCACGCACAATAGTTTTTGGCTGCGTGTTAAGCAAATCGTCAAAGAAATCTTTCCATCTATTTAAAATGCTATCTGTATCAGTGAGAACTGTTCCATCAGCTTTCTTTCATATATAAGAACGAGGTTGATAGCCTTTCTTAAATTCGTTGACCCCTTTATACATGTCCCGAATGTTTTTATTTTTACTATCTTCAAGTTCCTAAATTTTAGCTTTCAAAATATCGCGTTTTTTTGTTCTAAAAGTTTTGGAAGTTCCTTGCCTGATGTCTACGAAATTTTGTGTAGTTACTTCATTCGGATTTTGTAGCCAACGTAATTTTGCCTGTTTTCTCTTCTCTGCTAGTTCGAACCATGGTTTGTTCCTACGTATTATTTCCGCGTGTCCCAATTTTTCTTTTGAGAGAGGATGTTTCGTAAGCAAAGAAAAGAATTCAATTGCTGGAATATTTTTCTCTCTAATCTTAAGGTTACATCTGTTAAGTAAAGAGTATGACATGCGTCAGATTTCTGAAACGATTCCTGTAATGTTATTGAGATTATAATCATTTTGCTCAAAGAGTATTGTTGCGTCACACATAATTGATATTCTTTCTTCATAGTTTTGGGGAAGTCGTCATTTATATTATTATATTACTATAAAACAATTTTAACGTGGATCTTTGTGGATGCCTAATTAGAAACATACAAATTATAAATATGCATGTATTCAGATTTCAGAATGTTTTCACGGCAGTGATTTGTAATACTGATATGTACTACTACTTCATCTACATCACCTAATATATAATATACTCTACAACAGTTGATCAGATTCATCTACCGTAATATGAGTTTCATCTCCCTTATCTAGAATAAGCCTCAAATCTGCCCACCTTCCAATGTTGAAGACAACCAATGGCGTATTTAGGATTTTCTTTTGAGGGCTATGCCCAATACAATTAAGGAAGTGGGCAATTGCCCACCTGAGTTTGAGAATTAAATATATTTTAATTTATGCATAAATTGAAGTTATAATGGCAAGAATTACAGATCGATAAATCCTATATGATATGACACAAAAATTTAAAAGTGAATCTAACCCTTTATTCTATTCATACAAGAAAAAGAAAGCATCCTCTTGGCCGTCCTAATTTCCCGGGCTAATTATTCCCCCGTTCTGATTTTCTTTAATTCAAACATTTCCTTCTTTTAAAAATAACTAAACGATATAATTGTTCCTTTGTTATAATAACTAAAGTCCTGTCATGTTGATATCCGCGCATGTTGGTGTGGAACACTAGTTTCGCTTATCAACTCCTCTTAGTTTTGGTGTTACTGATGACGGCCAACTTGAATCACAACTGACAACGGTCGATAAAGTATGATAGGCGAAATGAAAGTAGTAACGTCAAGAAAAAGAAACAGAAAAATAGAAAGGATGACAGAAAGAACAATTAAGGACGCGGTTCTTACATGGAATGAAATTTGACAAATACAGTATTATTTCTAAACAAAAAGCATAAGAAAATGGAAAACCAATGACATTCTTAGAAATGGTAAGAAGGATTATTGTTGTACGTGGAATGCGTAAAACTAACAAATTATTTCGAGGGGAGAATGAGCCCGATAGCCTCCTAAATTCGTCACTGAAGACAATTCTGCTCCCCTGATCCTTCACAGCATTGTTTTTCAACTTAATAAATATTTTGAACATCGCTTATATATATATATATATATATATATATATATATATATATATATATATATATACATATATATATATATATATATATATATATATATATACATATATATATATATATATATATATATATATATATATATATATATATATATATATATATATATATATATATATATATATATATATACGGGACCATCTTACCCGTCCCCCCCAATGTTGAAGACAGATTTGCGCCTTTGCTTGGGATTTGTAATAATACGTGATTATATTACATTTCTTCGCCCCTTTTTGTCCCAGCTAGAACTTGGAGTCATTATCTTTTCAATTTAATACATCACAAGTTCAACATTTAACTAAAATAAATAAAAAAATTCTCTTAGTGTAATTAATATATTATAGAAAATATATTAAGATACGGAACTCTTAAACTATCCTTAATTTTAGACCTAAATATATAATATATATGAATGAATTATATCGTCAATCAATTGTTTCAATAATGTCCTCATTTCTATGAATTATTTTATTTGTAATAGTAATAAAATTAATATTTTTGCTTCATGCTTTTATAATTTTCTATTATAGGGCTGTTCCATAAAGCTATTTCTCAAAGTGGAACATCATTATGTCCATGGGCTCTAGCAACTAAAGCACGTTCCTTAGCTTTTAAATATGGAGCAATGTTGAATTGCAAATCTGAAACTTCAGAGCAGCTTATTCAGTGTCTAAGTAAAGTAAAGGCAGCCGATTTAGCAAAGAATTACATAAAGCTCAAGGTAATCTAAGTAATTTTCTTGCTTTCTCTTACCAATATTTCTAAGGTCCAATAACATATTTCAACATATAACAAATAAACACGTTCAAGACTTAATTTTATAAATAGAAATTTCATTTAAGATATACTAGAGAAGATAATCTGCTCAGAGATTTTATTTGTCTTAACAATAGTATTTTTTTTCAAGTTCGCACTTTAAAAAATTTTTAAAGATGCTGATTTGATTTGAGTTTGTAAGTTGAGTTTTACATCCTAATCCTAATCCTAATCCTAACTATATACAAAACTACATGAGCTGACATAAATTATTGAGACTTCCTATAGAGCTACAATGATTGAATTTGGCACGATTGTAGCTTTCCGGAACTAACCCACAGGAAAATTGCCAAACGTGAATATTTTTAATTTTTAGGGGGTCTAAAGACGGGATGAAGAATTTCCCTATGTTATTTAAAAGGGCCTTTTTTTGGACGTATAATCTTATGTTTTCGGTACTTAGAATTGGAATAAAAACTTGAAATTCGGTATGCTTCTACGTTTTCGTTAGTACTACCTAAGTAAATCAGTAAAAATAAAATATTCCAACTTTAGAGAGGTTTTATAGTGAACTGAAAAATCTTTTCCATGTTATTTATATGGGACACTTCTTACACCCCCAAATTATTGAGCACTTCCTATAGGGCTACAATTATTAAATTTGACATGATTGTAGGTTTTCGGGACAAACCCAAAGGAAAATTGCCAAAAGTTAATATTTTTAATTTTAGGGGGTCTAAAGAGAGGATGAAGAATTTCCCCATGTTATTTGAATGGGCTTTTTTTGGACCTATAATCTCATATTTTAGGTACTTAGAATTGGAATAAAATCTTGAAATTCGGTACGCTTGTACGTTCTCGTTTAGCGTTACCTAGCTGAATCATCAGAAGAAAAAATTCCAACTTTAGAGTGGTTTTATAGGGAACTGAAAAATCTTTCCAATGTTATTTATATGGGATGTCTTCTACACCCCAAAATGTTTAGGCACTTCCAGCAGGATTAGAATGATGAAATTGGGCATGATTGTAGTCTTCCAGGACTAACCGACAGGAAAATTGCCAAAAGTGAATATTTTTATTTTTTTAGGGATCTAAAGGGGGATGAAGAAATTCCCATGCTATTTAAATGGGCATTTTCTTAGAATACAAAATCTTATCTTTTAGATAGTTGAAATAGGAAAAGAAACGATAGAATTGTGGGTGCAAGAGGTGCGAGGCAGTAGGCCGAGCAGAGGCAGTGTATGGGATCGAAGCCCTCGGATGGACAGATTCAGGAAATGTGAAGAGCAAGTTCACAAAATTCATTGTTGATGCAAAGGCCGATAGATAAGAAATGCGAGGCCGTAGGCCGAGCAGACTCGTGGGTCCGGGGGCAGATCCTCCAGCTAGGCAAAGGCTAGTCATGTTATATAATTCGATGATATAAACAATCCTTAATTACATACTTCGCAAATGTGAATTTCATAGCAGATTGTTAAGGACTAAATTGAAGCAAGATTTAAATTTTATATCAGACTAGCAGCGTTCACCCCGCTTCGCTGCGGTCACCCCGGAACGCAATAAACTTTGTTACTTAGATAATTTTTACTTTTTCGCTTTCAAGTGATATGATAAAAACCATAGAAGATTGCAGTAAATGTTAACATTATATCGCCTGTCATTTATGTTAACCCGCCGAGTGACACGGTCATGCGGGTTGCATATAAATACGTTTATTTTTACCTATGATGAACTAACAAAGGATTTGTACGTTATGGACACTTGAATGGTCAATTATCTCAAGACACTGGTAATTAAAAATTAAAGTGATATGATAAAAACCATCTAGGGTCCAAATCCTAATAACCCCCCAAAAATGAAAGAAATTGGTTCAGCCGTATTAGCGTGATGAGGGAACAAAGGATTTGTGCGTTCTCTTTTATAATATAGATTTTAAGAGCTATTTCATAGCAAGAATTGAAATTTCAAGTGTGAATTTCATATCAGATTCTTTACAGGATGAAATTGTAGTTGAGCTCCATCGTGGCTACATGATTAGGAAGTGCACCTTAGGCGTGAGAGTCCTAGGTTTGATCCTCATGAGGATCATTTCGTTTGGATCGTACATTAAGTTGTAGGTCCACGTCTTATAACCTCAGTTCTAATAGGAATGTTAAATACACTATCATCCAATCAAATTATAACTTTGAAAGTACCTTGAGGTTTCAAATTTTAATTTGAGTAAGATTGTACAGAGTGAGATTATTGTAAACTTATTTTGTTTGTTTGATTGTAGTTGTTGTTTCAAATATCCTTCAAGTACCGAGTCTACATAAAGTAGCTTTCAGCTTAATGTGAAATCCAGATCGCCTGTGCTTGCTTCAAGGGAGCTAATCTAGAACCACGTCATTGACTAAACTTCTTGTCCGTGATCCCTTATTTTCTAAGAAAGATCTGACTAATTTGAATCGAAATTCGCATGTTGATCCAGAAATTGGTTTTTGGATGAGAGGCCACAAAATTTTTGAACGGCTCCTAAATCGAGTTTTCGTAATTTTTACGGAATAAGCCCATCATACTGACTTAAGTGATAGTTTGGGTTTGTCTACACTGTATGTATTTCTCCAAGATATAAGACAGAAGAAATTTTTGATTGAAATATATTGGATCTTTTGATCCAAAAATAAACCAGCATGCAATAATGCCAGCCAGCGTTGAGAGAGTGTTGGATTAGTTAATCAGAGGAAAATTTGTTCATTTTTTAATATCTATCTACGAATGATTGTGCGCTATGGTGCAGATCTTCTTTATATCCTTGGTGCTGAAAAGGTACGATAAACCATGAAGCACTCTACAAAAAATTTAGATGATATGACAGCAGTATCATTTCAGATTTTGCTTACGTGTGTGTATGGAGGGGGGAGGGAGGAGGAGGAGGACAAGACTGTTATAAGTAAAATTTCACGTTTTTCATTATTATATTGTGTAAGTAGTGTTGTGAAAGCCTGGGAAAAAACCGGAAATTTTGGTTAGAAAACAAGTTTTTTACCGGTTTTTCCCGAGCATGGAAAATAACGGAAAATTTGGGAAAAGAATGAAATTTTCGAATATTTTACTACATTTTGCTTTTAAAATGAAAACTACTTTGTTTCTTGTATTAGAATTGGAAAAATTTGTGGCAACAAAGATGGAAAATTTATGTGCACCACCAGTGGCGTATTTACGGTTTTGTTTCGGGGGGGCTTTGCTCACTTTCGGGGGGGTCTTTGCCTGAAAATGTGAAAATTCTGCAAGATATTTCATATACTTTACTATAGTAAGTAAGGTTTCGGGGGAGGGGCTTAAGCCCGGAATTCCCCCCTAAATACGCCACTGTGCACCACTCATCCAACCGCTTTAAAGTTAGTACCGTGCTAGAATGGAGTTACGGCTACAAAATATATTAAAATATAATCATAGTTGGCGCAATTAATATACACGCATTAAAATTATCTTAAGCAATGTTAGGAAGTTCCTGCTTTATGGCAGAGAAGTGTTAAAATAAGGGGCCCAGAATCATTTTAGTTAATACCGGTGTATTAAAATCAAATATATATTTTATGCAGATATGTATCTTACTTGTGCTGTGTAAAATTTCCGGAAATTTTGAACCCATTAGAAAAAAATTGTTTCTTCGGAAATATTGACAAAAACCGGAAAATATAATTTAAAAACTATTTTTTCACCTGAAGCTAATCTTATTTGCTGTAACGTGTCTACAGCATATATACAATGTATTTCGCCAACAGGAAAAATACTTAAACCAACAGGTTTTAATTTTACTGTTTAGTTTTCTGATTTCTGGTAAGAACCCTTCTTTATTATTTGTATATTTTACGAACAACTCAAAAAGAGAGATGATCTTAATTACACATATACATCGCATGTGAAACTTCTGTTCGCTCTTATTAAGGACCAGCAAAATACCTGTTTTTCGCACGGGGAAAAGACGTTTCATTTTGGACACAAAGGGCACCAAAACTGTCACCACTGAACTTAGGAACCCCCAAAAACTATGAATTCGACACAAGTATCGGTCATTTTCAATTACTTTTACATGTCACCCTTCCCCTTTAGGAATATTAATGGGGGCTGAATTTTGATTTAAACGGCATCGAAAGTGTCATTGTTCATCTCAGCGACCCCCAAAAATTATGGATTCGACACTAATATCGGCTATTTTTGATTATTTTTATACCCCTTCTCCCTCCCCCAAGTTCCAGCACTGAATTTGGATTTAAACGACATCGGAGAGTTATTGTTCATTTCAGCGACCCCAAAAAACTATCGACTCGACACTAATACCGGTCATTTTCAATCATTTTTATATATATCTTCCTCACCAAGTTGCGGGCCTGAATTTGGATTTAAGCGGAATCGGAAGTGTCACTATTCATCTCACAAGGAACGGACATGAACATGTCATCCGGACATCTGAATCAAACCTAGTCTATTCAATAAACATGACAAAAATATGTTCCTGCACAAAAAAAAAAAAAAAAAATACGTGCCATAGATAACGGAGTAAGCCCCTGAGACGTAGTTTGAGTAATTGTAAGTATAAAGAAAAGCATAGACTCATAGTGAAATAGTTATTGCATCAACACTGTTCATTGGAAATCAATAGTTCATTCTCTTCAGCATGAAACAAACTTTCCAGAGGTGCTATGTATTGCGGCTCATAACATACTTGAACAGAGAAAATTGGGAGAATGTCGGGAAAATTCCCTTCAGAAATCCCTCCCATCAACTTTGGACCCCTCTGGAGTGGCCCCGGCTGAAAGCACACAATCCAAACGTATCTCGAAAATTACTATAGGGGATAAGAAATGTGTCTACCAAGTTTTGTATTGATAGACAGAATAGGTATGAGGGGAAAGTGTGTATTGGTATACAAGATTTTCCCTCATATCTATTCCGTCTATTAATACAACCGTCTATCAATAATTCTAGCAGTTTTATTTTCGAATGCTTCTTTTTTTTAAATATTCGCAATATTGAAATTTCTCAACTTACATTTTTCACGCGTTCGAAAAAAAAAAAGGTTTTATTACTAGTAAAATTAACCTAATATAGTGATTTTTGTTATTTTCCCAATTTTTCCTAATTTTCCGGAAAGAAACAGAAAAAAAAAAAACGGTTTTATACCAACAGGTTCAAAATTTTCGGAAATTTTACAACACTAATTGTAATATTGATGAAAAAGTATCTACATCCCAATTCACTCCATAAAGCCACTAAATGACGCCATTGTGAAATGCCGGTGTGATATGTAGTTAAACTTTTAGTAATCTAGATGTAATTAAACTTCCGGTGATTCAATTGTTTATCCTTTCAGGAATGGGGATCAGACTTCTATTTCCCTTTTGTACCTGTAGTAGAAAAGACAACTTCCGATGGGGTACCTGCCTTTCTATCCGCCCATCCAGTTGAGGTATTAAAGAAAGGAGAATTTAATCAAGTACCATGGATCAACGGATTTGTCTCTCACGAAGGAATATTGCCTGCAGGAAGTAAGTTGTAACTTGAATATTTATTTAAGTGTAATTTTATGCATAGTACAAGTTACGTTTGTTTTATTGACTTGCATTTTTGTGATTTTTTTTTTCTGTGAGACCAATCAAAAAGATACTTAGAGGAAAATGAATACTAGTGGTATTAGTGAACGATTCTAGTGGAAAGTTTTTGGACGATCGCTTGTAAGGATGTTTCACTCAGTGGCGGAGTTAGAAGTTAAAAACTGGGAGAGGTCAGAACCCAGACTATGATAGGTATATCATGACTTTACTATAAACTTTTAAATATGTATATACCGTAAATACGCGAGTAATTTTCGCCCTCGCATAATTTTCGCACCCCAATTTTGAAGGGCATTTTCTGTATATTTTATTTTCCTCGCGTAATTTGCGCACGCGAGGATTTGACAGTGATTTGTAAGGTAAGAAACCACACGACTTCTTAACCAATTTTTTAATGTTATTTTTCTACAAATTTAGAATTAGTTGTTTGTTGTCAATTCTTGCTACAAAGAAAATGTGTACCGGTATTTTCGTGTTATTTAGACTGGGCAAAAAATTAGATGATGTTCACTGATGTGGGTAATTTTTTTTCCCCGCATAATTTACGCACCCTTGTTTCAAAACAATTTTTCTTCCTCTAAAAAAGTGCGAAAATTACGCGAGTAAATACGGTATATACCAATAACAGCTTAAATTATTTTATCTTTCAAAACATTTGGGGGGGGGGGAGATCCGCCACTGGTTTCACTGTATAAAGAAGTAGGTAACCCCATTGCACTTCCTTTAAAAGAGAATAAATTCCAATACAGATTTTCTTCTATTAAAGTTATGTTTTCTATCTTGCCCACTTATGAAAACTTGGACCCAAAATATTAGATTCATTACATTTTTCCAGTAGCGGCTCGTAAGTAGCGGAATCACATCGGTAAAATATCAAACTGACACAGAATCATAGTCATACGTCTTGCAAATCAAATCAGAAAAGTAAACACACTGCTGAACAAGACTGCACTTATTTAATATAAAAACACATTTACACGTGACGTTTCGATCTTCTAGCCAAGATCCTCATCAGATGACGATCTTGGCTAGAAGATCGAAACGTCATGTGTAAATGTGTTTTTATATTAAATAAGTGCAGTCTTGTTCAGCAGTGTGATTATTTTTCTAAAAATCAAACTTTAATCTTTTCAAACTCAAGGAAGAAAACTTATCTAATATTCTAATTCTTGATTTGATTTTGAGTTAACGTCCCATACAGCAGCAAGACTATATGAGACGTGGACCTATTGAATAACGTGAAATATGAACCACATGAGCTCCCGCCGGAAATCGAAGCCTTGTTTCCCAGGCAAAAAGTGCGTACGCTAACCGCTTAGTTACAAATGAACTCTATACTAATTCTTATATGGAAGAACTAGAACATTACGCAAATTTTCATCGCTTCGTTTGGAGCGATTGAACGTTTAGCAATACTCGTATGACTTCCCTCAAGAGACTCCACTGCGTATTTGTGAGTGGCGCGGGAGGACACAATTAGGAACAAAGCGTTCCGGGAAACAATAAAGATTAAGCCAGTGGTAGAAGAACTGTAACAAAGTAGACTTCGTGGTTTGGACAGGTAAGAAGAAGACCTTTAGACTACTATGTAGCTCACCGAGTTGATGCCATAGAACTGAATAGCAAATGAACGCGAGGCCAACCCAAGAAGTGGCTTGATGATGTGAAGGAAGATATGACTCAATGTGGTGTCTCAGTAAACATGACACAAGATACAATAAGATGGAAGCCAGCAATGCGTAAAGCCCATTCAGCTTACTGAGAAAAGGTTTTGAAAAAAGAATATTAAGAAGTTTACGTTATTTGCACTGTTTACGCGATGTTACATGTAAACGTAGATTCAGAGAACTTCTCTGTATGTAATGTAGTTAGGTTACTACTACAAACTTTCAAATATATAAAAAAGTTTTGTTTCGAATTTTATGCATAGATGCACAAGAATGATTTCATCTTATACTCGTACGTTACAACAAAAATTCGAAATGTTTAGGGCAGAAACTAAGCCACTTTCCTTGTAAATTTCCATCCCATTATAACTTAACGATTTCCCTTCGCACTAACGCGATTATTAAATTTAGTCGGCTGAGAGATGTTTTATCATTTAGGTAAGAATAAAACCAGAATTTTTACATTTATCTTCAAAATTCAAATATTGTATAGTATTTATTTTCAACATTTCAGTGTTGCTTGCCGATCAGCAACTTCAAGATATCAATAAAAGATTTGAAGAAGTTGTCCCAATTTACATGATGTATGATGAGAGTGAAAATTCAGCTGAAATATCGAAGAAGATAAAAGAATATTATTTTGGAGGCCAAGAAGTCGGCTGGAAAACTATGAGTAATCTCATTCAGGTAAATAAGCCTGTCTTCACCTTCTCTTTATTTTAAAAATGTAGCATTAAAGCTTCATTATTCCAATATGTAGATATGTGTTATTTCAAGCTTGTATTTTAAAAGACTTGTGCCCTACTCTAGGTATAAGTAGAAACTTATGTATATTGCTAAGCACTATATATTATGAACTTATACATACAGAAAAGCAACTCATGTCGGGAATTTTTCAACCAAGGGGATATGGGATATGGCGCCCACAGCTTTCCTGAATTTTTTAGACATTTTTCTTCTTTCTAGTTATTTTTTGTTTTGTTTTCGACATTGGGAACTATTTTTATTGCCATACATAAGTTGAAGTGACAAGCAAATACTACAGTCTGTTTAAGGGATATTATATTGTACATCTATTGTTTTTTCATGTAATTTTAATTTATTATGAACTTCTTTATTAGAATTCTTCTTTGTTTATGAACAGGGAGATGGTTATACAAAAGTACATTACTTTGGATGTAATGAATGGTCATTATTTGTTGTGTGATTTTTCTAATATACATGATGGTCCAAAAGTAGGTATACAGTCCCGTACTGATCAACTCACTGCTTCTTATACCATTTCTCGATGTCTTTTTACTTATATCTTAAGCTCGGAACAGCCGAAGCAAATCAACCTATAAGCTAGAATGTTATACTTGATCAATGCAGGGGTGTATACCTACTTTTGAGCCACCCTGTATATCTGGTTTTACACGCCTGATTTCACACTAAGACGCCTGATTCCATATTCATTGCATGTTCTTTCAGCAAATAATGTGATAAAACTGCAATAGTATTTGTTTTTATACGCATATTGTGTCCTTTGTTGTTCAAGTTACTTTATAAAGAAAAAATTCCAATTCTACGTAATTGGAATGAGGAAGCAACTTGTATTTTTAAAATAATATCTTTGTCATTTGTTTTGTAACAAGCATACACATATTAGTTGTCGAAAATAATTCTTTATCATTAAAAGTAATATTGTTCCTAAACACAATAATATCTGTCTCTTGATATGTACCAAGGAACAAAATGACCTAGTTCAGTGATGGATAAACTGTTTTTTAGAAGGAGGCCAAAGAACAAAGAAAAGAATTTCAGGCAGGGCAATATAATTTATTAAAAGCAAAAAATAGTACATTTTACAAAATTCTTCTAGTATTAAACCTTATTAATGATGAAAAATATGAAGGCGAATGTGATAAATGAAATTGTGACTGCAAATCTAGAAGTTCCTTATAACCTGATTGGAACTGGGATGGGTTAATTCTCAGAAATGAAGTTAAATTCGTCAGATTAAGAATCTTGTCGTGGGATGGATAGAACTTTTCAAAGCCGCATTTCACCCGCGAGCCGTAGTTTGCCCATCACTGACCTAATCATAAAAAATGCTCTGGTATTCTTGTAATTGCTGCAATACCTTTGTTACTTCTACAATATTAAGCTGAAACATATCATTAGTAGGTATATATATTTTTTTCATTTAAACTTACACAAACATACGGACTTGAGTAAAATGATATGTATAATATAATATCCCTTGTTTAAGTAACTTCAACTCCTTTGTGATCAAATCTGTAAAGGCAGAATGAACACTAAAATGGTATTTGTTTTATTGTAGGTTGATTCTGATAACTTCTTTATTTATCCTGCAATTGCTACTACCAAACTCCAGCTTGAGAAAAGTACAAATCCAATATATTTATACGAAATCACCGCTGAAGTATCAAACGGACTTGGAAAAATTCTTTTGGGTCCAAAAGCACCAAAAGGTAAAATTAAGATTACTTTATGTGAATAGTTCGACACTTTTATTTATTTATTTATTTATTTTTTAAAAAGATCAAGTACATATTACTATCTGCATGTACAAACTTAAGTTGTATGATTTTGATTTTAAGACTAAAAAATACATCATTTTTTTGGGACATACACAAAAATTAACGCATTAGATTATCAGCTTACTTGAAGACTGATGACATTTCATATTTAGTTCATCAGATTGTTAAAATTGTTTTACCATATTTTTCGAAAAATGTTAATTATGTGGTATTTCAGATTAAAACAACATCATGAGATTGGAAATCCATATCTGAAATTTAGCCCATAGGCGCCTGGTCTGATAGTAATTTGTATCATCAATGTGACATTCCAATTCTTTATTATAATAATCAACTTAATAAACCATCTTATTTGAACATTATGGCATTTCTGATCATGTCTAACCTTCAGCAATATTGTTCTTCTCCTCTCAACTTTTCTCATAGAGTGAAATCTCCTTTAATATATATTTCTCAATAATGAACACCACCATAATATGGACATTTTTAGTCCTGGCAAAAATGTATGTGTTTTTATGGGAGAGGACCTTCCCTTTTAAGGCCACTCTCAGATACGAACATGGACACTGGACAGTCTTCTTTTAACGCCAACGTTTTTACTAACCTTTTAATCTAGATAGGAATTATTCTCAGTTCATATGTATTTAGCATAGTAAATAACTTCCGCAATTTGAAAATAAATCTTCAATTAATTCCAACTAATCCAAGAGTTACATGCAAATTTCGATCAGAAACCTGTAACCGCAGAAGCGGTCCCGGGTTTGATTCCCAGTGGGGATTTGGTCGGGAAGGTGTAGAAACCTTTCCAAGTCGGCCATCCTGAATGAGGTTTTTCTCTTTGGTTTTCTTTATTCAAACAAGCAAATACTAAGATGGTATATAACATACAGGTCCCATTCTTCCCTTCATCCTTCCGCCTGGACAGTGTGATCGTGGAGGGACGTCATTCTTCATACGTGGCAATTTTAAAAGACCACAGATGCCAATGACCAGAAATATAATTTCTAATTCGTAGTGTACGCAGAGTTACAAGACAGACAACTACTGCAGACTTTCCCCCAAGAAATTCATAAGTCGTCATGATTGGTTAGCTTTGTCTATATTTTCAGTATTTAATAATATAATAATAGTTTTACATACTTTTTTTATTGTGTTACTTTCACTTTCAATATAGTTAGTAACCGAATGAAGGGACTTAGAGATATGACTTGAAATTCAGAAGAAACTTCACAGACGCATTATATGTTCTAGTGCACGTCCATATAAACGCAGCAATACTTTTGTTTCTTTACAGACAATTTCCCTGTTATTTCCTCAGTAATTCGAATATTGAGTACTATATTTTGATATTAATATGAAATATGTATTTACATTTATAACTAAGTATTTAGTGCATACTGCACACAATTACCGCATGAGCTGTGAGTAACCTAAATTTGAGTAATCCCTCTGTCAAGGGACACCTCTCATTTACGGACATAATAGTCATGTTCTATCGGTGTCCATTTATTCAGAGGTTTCACTGAACTTCTTTGTTAGTTTTGCATCCTACTCGGTTATTTTTTTTTCATTCTTATCCGCAGGGGCGTTAACTTCTGGGTTGCTCAGGTCCTTAAGCACCCACACTAAAAACAAAGAAGAAAATAAGAAATGAAAAAGAAAGAAAAAAGAAAGTAACTCTAATCGTTTACCGTATTTCTTAAATGATAATAGGACCCATTTTTTCAAAGCGGAGAGAGATATATAAGAAGTTATGAGCCAAAGACAAGCCTTTCATTTCAATTCGCTGCATCGTTGTATGCATTATCGTTATTCAAAAAAAAAAAAAAAAAAAAAAAAAAAAAAATCTTAAATTTTGTTTTATTTAGTTAGCTTCATTTGTTCTACTTCCTTTTAAAATCTATAAATCCAAAGGTTAGTATTCAGAAAGGTGTGTCAAGTTCTCAGATAGGAGGTTAGAACTTTATACGCTCCCCGGCAGGAACGGCGCCAGAAACGCTTGATGGGGTGGGCGGAAAGAGGTGGACCTAGTTGCTGGGTGGGCGGACAATGAAAATGAGAACTGGGTTTTTGACAATAATTTTCATTTTTTATACTCATTAGTTAGCTAAGGCTCAGACCGAAATAGGGGAGGAACAAGGATATGGAAAACAGCTGTCTTGGCCGTATAGAAGGTACAATTCCGGCATTCGGCTGGTAGGACTGAAGAAATGCAGAACTTAGGATGGGCTGGGGGAGTTCGTGGCTATATGCTCAACCTACCGAATTCCGTGTGGCACACACTATCTCAATTTCCAATGTTTTAAAACAATAATAATGGTGTGCCTGTGTAGTCGAAGTTCAAGACAGCTTTAGCTCCTCTCCATCCAAGAATACACATGAATGCATAGAAATAAAAGAAAGTTCAAACAACACAGACTAACAGATAATACTCTACCTTTCGTTAATAACATAAAATACACAATAAGTAGGTAAAGTAAAACAAGATTTTTTTTTTTTTGACGTGATCTCTATATGCAACAGCAAAGACTTATGTTACTAAAAGAATAGGGAAATTCGACAGTATGATTGTTTGATCATAGCTTATACAGATATGTTGACACTGAAACTCAAGTTAGCAATATATATACAGTAGAGCGTCGATTATCCGAACGTCGGTCAACCGAACGACCGCTTAGCCGAACTGTGTACTCGCTCGCACCTGTTACTCTCCCATCCTACCGTCCATCATCCCCCTTACTCCCAAACCAAGTTTCCCACAGTAGTCGCCGCACTGAGCCACTGCTGGCGGAACATAGCTTCTAATGGGGCTTTCATAAGGCGTTGCCTTTGTACGTTACTTTGTAATACTTAAAGAGATGCCTGTTTTTATGAATACATTTACTGTACAGTACTTCTTTTTGGCAAATAAACATGTACAGTTCGATTATCCGAACAAACCAGTTTTCCGAACACCCATGTCCCCCAATTACTTCTGATAATCCACGCTCTACTGTATATATATATATATATATATATATATATATATAAAACTTGGATAAAGAAGTAAATAGCTTTAACAAAACTTCATCATGATCCACAGAAAGAACAGTGTATTTTAAACTATGAAGGTCTGATCACATGGTACGAACAAGCTTACAATAAACCTTTATACCTGCACTTAAATGAAGAGCATTTTTCATTACTAGCATGTTGCGCTAGCAAATGCGTCGATTTTTATGTCCAGCATGAATGCGTTTACCACATCCTCTACAGCAATATTCATTAGAAGTTTTCTTTCTACTGAGAGGAAACAAAGATTGCTTAGGCGACCGTTTGTATTCGATTTGTTAGATATGTTTTAACCTGTCTAAGACACGAGAAAGAACGCTCGCATGGGGAACTAAATACAGGAATGGTGACAACAATTACGGCTAATTTGCGAATTTCATGAAAGCAATTATGAAACGATCCATTACTTCAGTAAACTGAGAAACGGAGGTAATTTTGCATTGCTTTTCCTCCTAATAACGTTTCAAAACTTTCGGGAGAAGTTTCAGTTCCACCTCTACACTATCGACATCACATCCATAATGACGTGCAAGTGGTTCAATTTCCTCAAATGAGAGGAAGTGTACACTTTT
Source organism: Thermobia domestica (assembly GCF_964235325.1). Classification (NCBI taxonomy): domain Eukaryota; kingdom Metazoa; phylum Arthropoda; class Insecta; order Zygentoma; family Lepismatidae; genus Thermobia; species Thermobia domestica. The sequence continues at coordinate 129,739,741 of NC_137466.1, read as the reverse complement.
AGGGTGAAGACTGCTTATCCCACTGCTTATAGAATACCTGTATTTTTTGTAAAACGCCTATCCATGCATTTCGGCAAGTATTCTGTCATGTATAGGAAGAAATATCCTAAGTCTGTAGTCTTCTTGGGATTTGATATCTTCTTCCTAAACCGACATTTGCTCAGTCATAATATACTGACGTAAATGATTGGGCAGTGATCGTGTTCTGGACATTGGACCCGTTAGAGACATACCGTTATTTTCAGCAAGATTCATTCCAAATTTTTTCGAACTCCTCAACTGTGTTTCGAATTTCAGTAAAATAATCCACTACACCATTCGTAACTAAAACAGCATCAGCCAGTGTGCTCTCCTTGTTTGGTAGATAATCTAATAATCTTTTCAACTTTCCAAGAAAAAGTGTGAACAAGTTGAATTGGAACACAAGCTGAAAATTCACTTGACCCAATAGATGTCTTGCTTCAGAAGAGCTACTGCGATTTTCATTACTTATCTCAGCAAGTGTTAGAATAACTGCCCTAAACGTTATTTTCATACCCAGACAAGCTGCAACCTAAGATAAACGGGCAAAAAATATTTCGTTAGTAGTTCAGAAGATACTTAATGCCATAAATAATACTATATATTGAATACTATGAGAATATCCCCTAGAAACACGCCCTTACGATCAGAGTAGAACAAAGAGAACTTCAAGAGGTCGATAATTTCAAGTATCTGGGAAGTATTTTGACGAGAGACGCTTACTGCACCAAAGAGATCAGGTCAAGAATTGCCATAGCTAAAGAAGCATTCAACAAGAAAAACTTAGGCTCCTTAACTAGCAGGCTCAATATTGGACTTAAGAAGAAGTTGGTCAAGTGCTATATATGGAGCATTGGACTGTATGGTTCGGAGACTTGGACACTGCGGAACTTAGAGAAGAAATATCCAGATCACTTGTGTTCCCACTGGGAATTGAATCCAGGACTCACCGGGGACACTGGAAGGTCAATAAGAGTAACATTATTTCGCATCTGTTTATTTTCATGGTAACTGTGCGGGTAAAAAGTGGACCAGTAATAATCTTCGATAACTACAGCAGGAAGCGCGCGTTAATCCGAATATTTGCTTGAGCTGTTCAGGTTATTAAATTGTTTGGATTAAAAAGGAAGTTCTCAAAAGCCACAAATCTAGTTACAAACGAATATTTGTCAAGGTTTAGTTCTAATCTAAAACATGTACAATACAGTTAAGCAATCAAAAGTCATTTGAAACAGTCTTGTATTCAAGAAAATTAATCTGATCTAGTCCAATAATTCACAACTGTTCCTGTTTGAGCAACCAGTCTAAAAATATCAACCCCGCCGGCTAAATATCATTCGGACAAGCGCAGGTTTCGGATTACGGTGGGTTTGGATTAACACGAGCATCCTGTACTGCTAATGGAGAAACAAAATACGGAAATGTGTAATTAAATGAGCTCGAATAAAAGCAAGTCGCCTATATTCATGTCCAATAAAACAAGCTACCAATCACGTTTACACCATGCAAGAGGAAACAATATGAGCAATTTTAGCCGTGCTAACTTTATTGGTCCACAGCAATTTGCGAATTATCTGGGATGATGGGGAAAATCCCCTTTAAAACTAGATACATCATGAAAGTTTTATTTTTTTCTTGTTATTTTCTCCTGGAGTAAAAACTGGAATTAGAAAGGAAGGCTTACATGGATTGTGATGTCAACGGAATTCAAGGAATAATAAACACATATTCCTCCTATCAGTATATTTGAGGAGGGGCAAGGGGGACATTTTAGTTTTCTTTCCTAAAAGGAACTTTACAGTAACAACAATACTAATAATGCATAAACAATAAAAATCACGTATATGTCAATAACTGAAATTCAAGTAGAGATATTAAGTAACAAAAGTTTTTTTTTCATGTGTCTGCGGTAATTACGAGTGACTAATTTTACATTTTCTCCCAACCCTACGAAATCGGTTTAATTGGCTTCGTAGTTCACGAGGTCCTGGAATTTAAAGCCTGCGTAATTTAAAGGTTAATCACCACTATTGGCATCATTATATTACTACAAGTATCTGTCTTAAAATTATTGTTCATTGCATAGTTAAACAGAGTCCTAGAACCTTTTACATTACAATCCAAAGTATTACTTATTGCTTTTGAAGTACAGGATGTCACCTTCATTACTCTACTTCTGTTGGGGTGGGCGGATGGGTGGGCGAGGCCATCCATCGGGTGGGCAGTCGCCCACCCTCGCCCACCCTTAATGCCGTCCCTGCTCCCCGGTTACTTCATATTCTCATTCAAGAAAATTTTGCAATATGAATAAAAATACTTTATTTTCATTCAAAAACGCCTAAAACTCTATTTTCAGCCGTGTCAATTTTCGAAAATTTCCGGTGGAAGATCCCTGGACTCCAACTAACCCTTGGACAACCCGCAATTTGGAACTACCGTGTGTATTGGAAGTACCTCACAGATTTTCAAAACCCAGCACTTCTCCCTCTCCATACCAACGTCCAATCAGCTACTTAACGGCGAATAAACAAATAATCAGTTTGTCCCAACATAATAAAAAATATCAATTACTCATATTAATTGATAATGACACTCAAGGACATACTTTTTTAGCCATAAAAATTCCATTATCTTGACTTTTCCAAAAAGTTCGCGACAGAACTTCAGTATGTCATTCTGTTTAGGTTATATATATGATAAGTTTCATCTTTGAACAATATCATAGTTAGAAAAGAAAATTTAAGAGTTCATCATAATATTGGGCTCTACCTCATTATCCATACTGTCTACAGTCGTGTTGCTAGTGTCGTAATGAAGAAGTGGATGAGGACATACTTCAGTATCAGTATGATCTTAGCAAATGGTATGGTTATCATACGGCATCAATTTTCAGGTTTCAAAGAAAAAAAATATCATTTCTCAATTTTCTGGAAGACTACGCATGAATATTCACGCTCACCGTTATCATTTTCTTAACTCAATACATCTATCGTTTCACACACACACACACACACACACACACACACACACACACACACACACACACACATATATATATATATATATATATATATATATATGTCTCATAATTGTACACTTTTTTTTGGGTCAAACGCTTTACTATTGTAAGGAATTTATATTCATTTAATTTAATTACGCGCCTTTTCCTGTGGATCGCTCAACTGCCAGATTAGCTATCCAGGTCCAATTAAAGATTGAAGATTACTATTTTTAACTGTTCTGAAGATATATTCTTTCAAATACTTAAAATCTAAAAGAAATAAGTTCCTCTCATTTTTAAATTCAAATGTTAGATTTTTTAAAAATTTTTTGTACAGGTGTTTCGCATGGAGATGATGTTCTTTATTTATTCACTCTTGGAGAATTGCACTATTCTCTTAAACCTGGCGATCCTGAGGTTTTGACTAAGGATAGACTGATAACTATGTGGACCAATTTTGCTAGTACGGGGTAAGTAAATTTTCTTATTTTAAAATCTACGTATACATATATATATATATATATATATATATATATATATATATATATATATATATATATATATATATATATATATATATATATATATATATATATATGTATATACAAGGGCGGATCCAAGGGGCTATAGCCCCCCCCCTTGACGCTCAGGTTTACACTGGATAAAATGGGCTTCAATTCTGCTTTACACTGGATAAAACGGCAAATTATGATTTAGCCCCTCCCTTGATTATATTCTGGATCCGCCACTGTATATATATATACTCTTTTTAATGTTTCCTGCTTAGTGTATACAGTATAAATACTTCACTTATTCTGTCTATTCATTGATGTCTGTGAATTAAAACTTGGTTCTATTTAGTTCAACCACGTCAGTGGAATCAAGTCTAAAGTCTGGTTTAACAGATTTGTCGCATATTGATGTACCTTCAAATCTTTATTTATTGTATACTTTGTGTACTGTGTATATAATGCCAGGGAAAGAAACTGAAATGCAAATTTATATAAGTATAATACATTGTTTAATTGCAAGTGCTTCAAATATGCTTACAATACATTATTTTCCTTCTTATCTCGTTCTATTCATAATTAATTCTAGTTGTTCTAACGAAACTCATAATCAGAAATTATCTTAAAACATAAATTAAGTAATGATATATATTAGGCGACAATATTACTATTAATAATAATTATTGTCATTGCTGTTGATTATTCAAACGAAGCTTCTGGTAGAATTTAATGATTAAAGTCATTTAATATATTCGTTACAATTGGATTTTTACGTCTTCTTATACAAAAAAGTAAAAGGGTTATTTGAAATAACTCAATTTATTAATTCGAGTTGTTCACTTTAATACTTTATATCACATATTCTCAAATTAATGTTGTTCAGTATATTCTTCTTTTATTGTATGTTGCCATGGAAATCATTCATTAAATGTATTTCCTTATTTTCTGTTCCATCTATTTCCATTTCATAGTTTTCATGTAACTTAATGATTATCAGGGGGAGGTAATGGGATACAATGTAACCAGATTAATAGAAAATGCTTGTAGAATATAATTTGTTAACCAATACTCCATATACTCTTACATAAAACTTATGGGAGGTATCCCACCTACTACCAACTAATAGGCTGTTAGTTATGAGAATACGTCTAATGCCTCCAAACAAAAGCAGGTAAAGGAGAGGTCGTCAGAGGAAAGGATGTTTAATACGTATTTTATATGTGAGCATAACAATATTGAATAGTTGACAAATAATAACTAATAACATCCAAAAGTGTATTCAAAAATTGTAAAAGTTATGATTATATTCAAATATAAACTTATAATTATGCATTATGAATTTATTTTGATAGAAAAAAAATTTGCTCAATTGCTCTTCCTTTCTTAACCTGACATTCTTACGTGTTCGGTTATGGTATATACTGGCATACTTTCCACTAAATAATATACAAGTGAAACGAAACTCTTAATCATAAAATGTTTTAAAACATGAAGTAAGACGAAAATAGCACTAATTATAATAATCGTCATTATTTCTGTTGGAAACTGAAAGAAAACTTTTAGACTTTAAGGATTAAAACTTTTTTAAAAATATATTCGTTACAATTGAGTTCTTACTTTTTCTTCTACAAAAAAGTTAGAATTATTTGGCATAGCTCAATCGTTTCGTTCTATCTCAAAATCCGTTTTGAGAAATAAGCATAAAAATATTAACATATCCTGATGTAAAGACTATGCCGAATTGTGATTCGCAGCGAAGATAAATCAGTCAGTGCAATGCTATTATATCCTGACTCTGCCCCATATCCGTGTGCATAGACTCCTACTTGAAGAAAATATTGGGGGACCAAACAATGAATTAATATATCGTATTCAGCTGATTTCTATCAACAGCATGATGATGGCCCCCTTCCCTCCCCCATATCTTGGTCTGCTGCGGAATTCACGACCTAAATCAAATTCGCTTAAAGGCATTAAAACAAATTCAATTCAAAATTTGGGAACTTTACTGCAACTTTGCGCAGCACATTGATCTGTACTTTTCATATCAATGTTTCCAGAGTGTTGGTTGAAGCTTCAGCGCTCTATTAAAAATACCGTTTCGAAAACGGCATTGTCTATCGAATAAGAAGGCTGTTCCTAATATTGAATTAATGGCACGACGAAGTTTACGATAGAAATTATTGCTCTTCTTTACTAATTCTCCCTCGACTGAATTATATTGGGGGGGGGGGAGGACGATGAGCCCACCTTTAAATATTGGGGGTCAAAAGTGTCCTGTCCCCCCAAAGTCGGCGCCTATGTCCGTGTGCTTATAATCTCGTAATTCACGTGTAGGACATTTTCCCAATATTAAAACACTAATTTTTGGTAGCTATAGCTTATGTTTTACATGAGACAATCAGGAGTATTCTAAAATGGTTTTACCTTGAAATTTCCTCTGGTACAGGGCTACTTATCAGCATCGCTCATTCTGTTTCTAATTGATGTCTTTTTGGTTTATAATATTGTTCATATTTTCATGAAATTAGACTTCGAAATAAGATAGTTCTTTGTTAGTACATACTTGTATGCGAACCTAATATATTTTACATACAATATCTTTAACTTGATTAAATATCATTTTCATATCAATCAGAAATCTACATCAGTTGTAACTTACAAATATGAAACTGCTAATTTTAAGAGAATAACTTCTTACAGGAAAGTCCTTTGGGAAAGTTTTTAACATCTCACGTACTTTTTATAATATCAAGAAAAACATGGGAATATCAAGATGTGAGTTGCGTAATTGTCTAGTAGTACGTAGATGTTACTGTGGGCTTAATGTTAAAAAAACTACAGTAAAAGCTGAGTTATACACAGAGAAAAATCCGTTCTCCGGACAGAGGTATTTGTACAAATATACGGTATCCTCTTGCTTACTATAGTAATCAGTACCGAGCATATGTTATCCGTATGCTACATAGGCACTGCCCTTAGATGTTACATCATGCCATTGCAGGATGTCTGACATCTAACAGTTTTCCGTATATCACATGCATATACTTATGTTACCTTCGTCAGCTATATGTTATATACGTCCATTTGTATGTGAGATCCTGACCGCCTACATTGTTTTATACAGAAAGTACGTATAGATGGAACACATACAGAAAATATTATAAAACATGCGTCTTCAGTTGTACGTCTGCTGTACGTTAAGTCCAAAAACTACAGGAATTACGCATGTAACCTATCTTTTTAAGTACGCCACCTACATTTTTTCCTCAGTGTATAAAATGAATATTAATGCTTAAAAGACGAAAGCAATGATCGGAGAAAAAGGGTTGTGACCAGGCCCGAAACCAGCCATAGAGGTTTGGGGGGGGGGCATGGATATGTTAGGGGGGCCAAGTCATTAAAAATTCTCCTACATTTTTTTTTTGTATTAATAATAGCATTTTGTATTGAGGTCTGGAGGGCCACTAAAATTTTAGGGGGGCGGAAGCCCCCATAGCCCCTGTCTGGTTGCGAGCCTAGTTGTGACAAGTATAAAAGTCGAAGAAGGAAATGAACGAAAGATGACCAGTTTCCAGTATCTAGATAGTATTCTTAGTGAACATCTAAAATGTGAACAGGAAGTACAAACAACGGCTGGATTATAAACGGCTTATTTTGTGGCTACCATCTTCAACAATAAATATTTACAAATACCCTCCAAAAGATGAGGAAACAGTCAATTTACATAGAACAACCAAATGCAAATTACACCCTTCATCAACTTTTATTAGAGTTTAAATGTTTTAAGCTCGTTCATTCCAACTTTTTTCCAACTCTATTAAATACATTTAAAAAGAAGTAAAACTAACTCGCTTGAAACGTTGCAAATGCGATAATAACAGATTGAAGAATGAAATTTGCTGTTGGTTGATCTATACTGACACGTTACTAAACAATGTTGCGGAATTTGTAAAACAATCCTTTGAAAAATAAGTGTTTATTTTTTTCCAGCAACCCAACTCCAAATAAGACTGATCTTGTGCCCGTCCAATGGGAAGAAATATCAAAAGATAACCTGAAATATTTGGATATCGGTACGGAACTGGAACTCAAGGATAACTTACATAAACCTGGAGTGGACGTTTGGGAGTCTATTCGTCGATTTGTAACATCGAGTTACTCCAAAGATGAACTTTAGTCATGTTGTTGGACATAGAAGCAAAACTGCATTGTGATAGTTACGTTTTTTAACTTGTTAAAAGTGTATGATAATTGTGTAATTTAGAATATTATATAAACAAAGATACTTGTTGTATAAAAGGTAATGTTTGAAACGGTATATAAATCTTTGTGTTCTGAACAAAATTTTTCACTTTTAATGATACCAAACAGTTTTATGTTTACCTTTAAATGTAACCAAAGAATGTTATGAAACAAACCGAAATTAATACACTATTAAGCACTTAGAAACTTAATAATCACTTTATGACTTTTTAAAACGAATACAGTTATTGACAATTATTTTATTCATACAAGGTTGTTTTCTTGTACAGTTTTTGTTGATATCTACTACGCAATATGCCTTTCGACGTTCTGTTGTAGTTTCTTTTTCTTGTTACATATGCATACAGTTATCTATCCAGAATCCCACTACACCTCTTGAATTTTCTGCTAAGCACTGTCAGATGCGTGCACCTCTCCCCTGCAATTGCAAGGTGTGAGGAAACTATCTTTATTACAGATAGTTTCAAGAATACAAGGAAAAATACTTATATTTCCATCCAATGTATATACTCAATTTAATCGTTCATTGTAAGATACCAGTGGTTCTTCTTGGTCTGTTTCAAATCATAGTTAAATTTCTATATGTCAAACTATTTTACTTACTAAGTGTAATAACAGTACATTGTCTGAGTACACAATTTACATTTCTTGTTTTGTACAAAGTTGTATATAAACTATAACATTTAGTAGATGTATTGATTTTGCGTCAGAACTACAAACTTAACGGGTTCATGTTCCGAAATCCTATGGGAACGAGAGAAGGTTTTTCTCACCGACAATTTTATCTTCACGGATTCCATATATGTGTATGTGGGTAGATTCTCCATACATTGGTTTGCTATCTACCTCTATTTCGAAAGGATTTCGCATCATGGTAGTTTGTAAATATTATTTCTTGTTGAGAAAAGTAGTTTTTTTTTTTTTGTGTTATTTTCTCTTTCACAAAAACTGATTCAAAATATGGTACTTGGTACTTTGAATTACATCTTAAAAGCTTCCTGTTATAGTTTACGAAATTATTTCAAATCAGTGCTGTAAGAGAATGTGTTACTAATTATGTCTGAAAGCTATAGCGAATTAAGTAGATTTGGTTTTATATTTCTATAAAGAAAAATACACTATTTTGAGAAATATTTAAGAACATATTTAGACAAAGCATGGTGATATGTAAAAATTTTCATTAGATGTTTCCTTTTCTACAGTGAATCCTGGGATTAATATATTAACATGTATTTTATATATATGTAATGAATATGAAGATTTGAAAAAATGAAATCTTTGAGTTTTACGTCCCACGGTTATGCCGGCTAGGCTAAAGGAGACGGTGAGGATGAGTAATGAATGAAATGGTGGAATGAAGATAGTGGGAGGAAACAGGAGAACCCCGAGAAAACCCACGCACACGGAATATGAAGATTTGAATCACCCATGGAATATACGTATAGATTACATATGATCTCTTGCATAAAACAATAGTATATAAGATAGCACTTCATGAAGAACACTAAGTTACTCAAAGGAAGTGTGAAAGTACCAGTTATATATTTATCTTGCACTGGCAATAATGCGTGCTGTTACATGGCTATGGAGTTATTATTTCCAATGTATATTTGAGTCAGTTTTCTTGCAAACTAACTCACAAATGTTATTACATTAACAGTGTGAAAAAAAATAATTATAATTACAACAGGCTTATTCGGTCATTTTGGCACGAGCCATGTTAATACATAATCTTATTTCAAACAATTTTCATTTAAAACATTACTAGTGAAGCAGTCTACAGGGCTCTAAGGCAGGGACTTCCTTTATATAAATCTCCCGTAAGGGAGGTAACTGGAACTGGAAACTAAAATATTAGGAACACTTTCTTCATTTTTATTATATAAGCGTTAATTTGTGATCCAGTGTTAGATTTAAATGTGTTATTAGATAGTAAAAGGTCTTGGTAGAGTCAATAGCAGAAATGAATTCTCTGCTCCCAAATTGAATAGAATATTTTGATTATCCTAAAGCTCTTGTACAAGCAATAACACACTATAATATATTGATATTGGGAACATATTAACAAGATTTTATCTAAAATAATACAACAATCTTAATTTTCGATAGTCTTCTAAACGAAATATCAATGAATTTGTCCAATCAAGTATTGTATAAATATATATCTGTGCACTGTATCATGTAAAGTATGCAGAGAATGTATTGTTTTGTGAGAGAGCACTATAGCCAAAATTTATTTTTTCAATACGAACTGTACGGACATAAGGACTTGAGTAGGCAGGATTATAGTCTCACATTTGCTGTCGATTATATGTGTGTTTTACGTCTGGTGCTAGAAACATACGGTTAATTACAAACAAGAAAATAGCTCTTCTTGTCGTTGATATTCTAAACTTCTGTGATATTTGTATGATCATGTTATATAGCATTATAAACCCGTCGCCATTGAAATTCCTGCAACTTGTGTATCTTAGTGTGTTCATGTCTCAGATAAAATCACAACTTCCTTGTTATTCATTACTGCAGCTAAATGCACGAAACATTTACAATTGAGTTGGGTGCTATGTGTTGCATTCTCACCTGAACGCCTAGGCTTTTGAACACTCGTATGGTAATATTATCAGAGCCAGGTTTAAAGTGGTAATGATCCAGCAGTAAATTGTTTTATATCAGAATCTGAACGTATGGATGTTGTAATTTTGAATGTAAAAAATCCAACGCTGTTATGTTACATGTCAAGGTCTGATTATTGTTTCAAATTAAAACTGCTTAGATTTTGAAGCTTTTCTTTTCTTCTTCCGTTTTATTACTCTGAAGTAGATTATTAATCTAGTATCTCTCTCTCTCTCTCCCTATATATATATATATGATTTTCAATTTATTTTAAGCAGAAATCTGAATACAGTTTTTTTAATCAACAATCTATAATAATTATTAAGATCAGAAATATAAACTATCAATAAAACACTGCAACGGAAATTATATAATCGCGTCTGTGAACATCAATTAATTTGTTTCATTCGAGAGATTTCGTACGATCAAGTTATGTACGAATTCTGATTCAGGATAACCGGATGCTAAATTGTTGGGGTCGGCGATTGATGAAAATGATATTGTATATACTGTACTGTACAGTAGGGTACTATCTGGTCGATTTATGACCGAGCAGTCGTAACCGAAGTCGGTCGTAAGTTGACTGACTGTACTCGAAATTGATGTAATAATATTTTCCCGCTCATTTAAGCGTCCAGTAAGAAAATTTTCTTACAAAATTTCCTGCACAGATATCCCACAATTCTCGAGTTAGATAGGCTATATAAAAAATCTAATATTACTGTGTATGGGATTTATGGAATTGCCTTCAAAAGATACTGTGAAGGAAGTTAATTTGGAACTGGCACTATAAAACGTTAATACTTCTCCTTCAACGAAGGGTGTCAAAACGATAGAAATAAGCGCCGTTGCCATAAGCAGATGTATGGTTACGTGGGCAGAGTTGGTACTTTAAACGTGAAAAAGAACAGTAGCTGTTGTGAGAAAAAGACAATTTAAAGAGCAGCACGGTCGAATTTTGATCAAATTATTCTGTTTGAAATTGGGCTAGATGATCGAGCCATTAACTTTGGCCTTTATTGCTAACAGCTGGAAAAAAATGCATGACTCTTGGCGTGAGAAATGTTGCACTGTGATTAATATACGAAGACCTCTTCTGCAACATGAGAACGTTCACTGTCATATCTCTAGAAAAAAAATATTTAAAAAGTTCTCTAAGGAATTTTTCTCATTTTCTATATAGTGTGGATTTTGTTCTTTTAATATTATATGTTCCACTGTCTACATGAAATTACTTCCTTGTTGGATGGCACTTTCTTTCTGATAGTGATTCGTAAATAATAAGCTACGAGTTATTTTTCATCAAAACCCTGAGAATGCTGTCAACAAAGAATCAAACATCTAACAAAAAGATGGAAGGAAACCAGGAAGAACATGAAAATGTGTCATATTTTGACTTTTGACTATTTTTATTTACACCCTTGTAATAATATGTGTTTGTAAAACGAAAAAAAAATGTTGACACAGCCAAATATATGGTACGAATAACATGCATTGGAATATCCCCTCCACGTGCCAACCACCAGCAACAACAAACATGTGACACTCTAATATCAACAACACTGTCATGTGCAGGCCCGTGCTGGCCCACCGGGACACCGGGACGTGTCCCGGTGCGCCCTCCGAAATGTCATACTATAAATAATGATACAAGTTTTTAGTAATAAACTCTTACAGTTTTATTGGTAAAGAACCCGTGAAAGGTGTAGTGCGCCCTTTTCATTAAGCGCCCTTCCAGACCACATCAAAGATGAACGATTTTATTTACTCTTCTGTATAGCACAGTTCTGTACAATAAATACACACAGTTACTGTTGGCGAAAAACCCGTGAAAGGTACAGTGCGCCCTTTACATAAAGCGCCCTACGAAACATCACATTATAGATAAGTGGTTTTAGTTATCCTGTATACTAGCTTTGTTTAATAAGTTCAAATACTGACTGGCAGTAAGAACCTGTGAAGAATACAAGGCGCCCTTTACGTAAGATGCCCTGCGAAATATCATATTATTATTTTTATTTTGTTCTTCTGCATTTCAGTTTTGTATTATAAATTCATACAGTTGCTATTGGCAGAGAACAGGTAAAGAGTATAATCACTTACAGAAATATTATAAAGTTATATAGCTATAAAACGAAACAATGTGATACATCAAGAATAGTTCGGATAATCAAACGTACGATGCATTTATGTAATACTACACTGACATTAGTCTCTAATTTACGATTTTTACGGCATCGAAGCTTTCACAGTCTTAATATGCATCCATATATCCGAGCATATTGATTGTTCCTGTGTGTTTTAAAGCAGTGTTCGGATAATCGGTACCTGTTGTATTTCTGAAATATAGCTGTATTAATTTCCGTAAAATGTGGTCTTCCTGTCACCACGGCACGGCACGTCCTCAGGTTGTGGATCGAGGAGAAGGCCTCTGGGATATAGAGGCTAGCTGCGAATATACTGAGTAGGCAGTCGCGAACAGACAAGGGGTGATAATCCAGCTTGAGAATTTAGTGTGAGGCTAAAAGCCTCATCCTGTAAAAAAAAAAAAAAAAAAAAAAAAAAAAAAAAAAGTCCAGATAAGTTCGCAGAATCCTCGGATCAGAACTGGTAACTTGGCACGAATTCCGCAAAGTAAAATCGACATAAGATTTGGAACATAAACGTAAGAAGTCTCCATAGGGCAGGCGCGTTAATTTTTTTTTTAAATGAGTTTAGAAATAGAGGTTGGACCTAGTGGGATATCAGGAAGTTAGATGAGATGGAAATGGAGGAGTCAAGTCGGGAAATTTTACGTTCTTTTACGGGAAACAAATTAAAAATTACCAACTAGAAACTAGAAATTACGTATTCGTTTCCGTTCACAAACGAATGCGTAATATCAGCAATTACATAGGTTGAACTTGTTAATGATATATTTTCTTTTATGTCTCTTAAGTGTTGGTGGTGTAATATTATTTTAAATGCACATGCCCCAACAAAAAATAAGGATGGCGATTTAAAAAATACAGTTTTTACGAAAGAATAGAACGGGTATTTTATCATCTCCTGCAATACCATATGAAAATTCTGTTTGGCGGTTTCAATGCGAAGGTAGGACCAGAGGGTATTTTCAAAGCGATTATAGGGAATAAATGTTTGGATAAGGAAGGTCGTAACAACGGCGTTAGACTCGTGAACTGGCAATATCCAGAAACCTTATCGTGAAGATTACAAAATTCCAACATCGCGACATTCATAAATATACTTGGACTTCATCAGATGGAAAAACACATATTCAAACTAATCATATTTTAGTAGACAGAAAATAACAGTGTAGCACAACTGATGTTCGGTCGTTCAAAGGAGTTGATTGTGATAGTAAGAGAGAGGCTATCGTTGAATAAAGGAAATCTTCAATATCTGAAAACGAAACAGTTTATTTTTTAAAAATAGAGGAGAGTCAGGTGAGAGGGGAGCCAGATTGAAGTGTCGAATAGTTTTTCGGTTTCAGAAGTTTCGGAGTGCACTAGTATTCATGATACTTGGTTGAAATTAGAGATAACATCAAACTTTCAGCAAAAGAAATATTGTAGCACGCAGAAATAAGGTAGGAACAAACTATGGTTCAACCAGGAATATACTAAAGTAGCAGAGAAGAGAAAACAGAAGAAACTGCGTTGGCTACAAAATCCGAACGAAATAACTACATAAAATGTCATTTTCATCTGGCAGTGACTTCTAAAACTTCTAAAACTTTAAGAACAAAGAAACGCGACTTTCGAAAGTTAAAATTAATTAACATGAAGATAATAGTGAAAACAAAAACATTCGGGACATGTATAAATGCATCAACGAACTTAAGAAAGGCTATCAACTTTGTGCTTATATATTAAAGAAACCTAAAGGAACAGTTCTCAGTGATACTGATAGCATCTTAAATAAATGGAAAGATTTCTTTGACGATTTGCTTAACACATAGCCAAAAACTAATGCGCGTGGAGAAAGTGAAATGCATGCAGCATAACCGTATATTCCAGAACCTAACCAGACAGAAATAGAAATCACTATTTAAAAAAAAAAAATAAACACACATCTACGTGTGTAGACGAAATTATGGTTGACTTAATTTTAGCTGGAGGGGAAAAATTGTAGAGCAAGATACACCAACTCATTCCCATTATTTGGAACAAGGAGGAATTACCAAAAGATTGAAGAGAATAAATCATTGTTAAAGTTCAGAAGAAAAGCAACAAAACATATTTAATAGTTATCGAGGCATTTCTCTTCTGTCAAAATCCAATAAATCCTCTTAAACATTCTATTAGCAAGATTGACTCCATACGCAGATGAAATTATTGGAGATTATCAGAACAGATTTAGGTAAAATCGATCAACTATCGACCAGATATTTACCATTCGACTAATACTTGAAAAGAAATGAGAGAATACAGCATCCTGGCACATCAATTATTGACTTTAGATCTGGTAGGACGGAAACATCGTACAACATGCTTACAGAATTTGCAATACCGAAAAAGGTAGATTAATTAAGATATGTTTAAATGAATCCCAAAGTAAGGTTCGAGTAGAGAAATTCTTGTTCACGAGCTTTCACGTTGAGAATGACCTGAAACAAGGAGATGCGTTGTCGTCATTATTAGTTAACTTTGTTCTGGAGAACACAATAAGGAAAATCAAAGACAGCAATCAGGTCTTAGAGCTGAATTATATTTGCCAGGTTATGCCGTATGCTGATGATGTAAATTTAATAAGTAATGATAGAATAATAGAAAGTAATGCAGAAATCTTAATTAACGCTTGCAGGGATATAGGCTTAAAAGTAAATGCAGAGAAAACTAAATAAATGGAAGTTTGTCGGGATCGCAATACTGCATTTTATTGATGCGTTAAAATACCAAATAATATTTTCTTTCGACAAAGTGGATACTTTTAAATATCTAGGATCATTATTAACAGACCAAAACCATAATCACTTAAAAAATTGATGTAAACTAAAAGCAGGGATTTCGTGCTATTATTCAGTTAAAAATCTTTCGTTGTCGCTAATTCTGTTGAGGAATTTGTAGCTCAAAATATAAAACGATAATCATGCCTGTTGTGCTGTATGTTTGCGAAACATGGTAACTGACTGAGGGAAAATCGCAGACTGAAAGTATTTGAAAACAAGATTCTTAAACCAATATTCGAACTCCAAAAGGAACGGGAATGTGGAAAGGCGGAAACTTCATAAGGAGGAACTGCATAATTTTATACCGTTTACCAAACATTGTTAGGTTATCAAGTCTAGGAGGCTCAAATGGTCATTTTATGTAACCAGAATGGAAGAAATTAGAAACGCTTTTGAAGTTGTAACTGGAAATAGGAAAATGACAGTTAGGAAGACCGAGGCGCAGATGGGAGTACAATATTAAAATGGTTCTCGCAGACATTGAAATATAAAATAGAAACTGGGTTCAGTTTTCTAAGGACAGAAATCAATGGAGAGCTTTTGTAAACGCGGCAATGAGCCTCCTGCGTCCACAGCCGTGCTATATTAAGTTGTTGATACATTTAGCTTCTTTTTATTTGACAGAAATGTTATTACAGAAACTAAAAAGTTTCTCTGTAGTAAAGGGGATTTCGATTCGAGGTTGGCTATTTACGTTCATACTAAAACACATTTGATGGTGATTTTGATATAAAATGGCAGCCATACTTTCTTTCAAAGTCTTTCTCTCTCTCCATATCTCTCTCTCTCTCTCTCTCTCTCTCTCTCTCTCTCTCTCTATATATATATATATATATATATATATATAATATTCCTGTTCGTATAGGCGCCCTTTTAGTAGACTTGTCCACCGCCCTCATTAGTATCCCAGCACGGCCCTGGTCATGTGGCCTGAAGATGGACAAAATCAGCGCCACCCACGAAGGAGGTCAAAGGCTCCCAAAATTTGAGGATAAAAGGAACTGCAGCACACACACCAGCTTCAGTCTATTGTGAGACTGGTCATCCTCACCTGCTCTTGGTTGCCTTGTATTGAGAGTAAACTCTCATCTTCTTTCGGATGCTGTGGGCTGAAAGACTATTCCTAACACCCACTTGGTTGCTGCGAACTGAGATATTACTACTAACCCCACTTTAGGCTGCTGTGGGCTGGAATATCCCATCAAGTCTAATCTATCTCGGCTGCTGTGCGCTGAGAAACTCAAGGGCGCATATAGATCTTTGGATCTTGATTGTAAAGCGAATTATATTATAGATTGTATAAACTTTGACACTTTTATAATGAAACAGTGAGGTAAAACAAAATCCCGTCTAAATCTATTTTTATCTAAAGAGCGTTACATGGCGGACACGATCGGATTATCAATCGGATTGATTGATAACACAGTTGATGATCCTTTTGTTTTGTTCCACACATTCTTCTTTTCAACTGGGAATTTCAAATTACATTTTGTCAGGTACGTCCCTTAAGCTTTTCCATGATATTTGTTTAGAAAGTAACAAAATTGAATTAAACTGACAGGTAGATTTATGCCAAAGACCAGGTAAAACAGATGGGAGGAAAACAGAATATATATCTGAATCAGGAAATACTCAGAGGAGCGCCTCTGAATTATCTTTTAATATGCCTCATTAAACCGAATATTCAGGAAGAATCACGGAATCAGTTCTTCATGTTTGATCACTTAGCGATCCTTTAGGCTTGGGGTCTGGAGAAAAAGAACTTTTGCCCATGTATTTACAAGATGTTGCTCTTGATTTATTTTTCAGCTACAAAATCAAAACCAATTAAACACACTTACGTACTAAACTAAAATAAAAGTTAATTTTTTAAAGTCCTCCAAAAATTCCAGCATACAAAGCTGAGCTAGAAATTCTCCAGATACAACAGGGGGAGAACGAGCTAATAGGCGCGTACTTTCTAAAATTAAGAGCGATACGATAGCTCAAGCTAGAGACCACAGAAGAATAGAACACTTCCTATCTTTGGGACTACAGGTAACTCTTCAGAATGTACTGGTATTTCAAAATCATTTACATTCACGAGAAGTAGCGCTGGATTTGATAAAGAAAACACATCATTTGGAATTCTTTCAGGTGATCTGTACAGCCAACCTTTACAAACGCTATTATGTTTAAACGGATTTAATAATCCAACTATCCTTAGCTCTACTATACCCATGAACACATAACAAGCAATTTCTAGTATGCAGAACCGTCGACTTTGACAATATTCTCAAATTATCTCGAATTATCAGCATCACCATACTTCAACACCATTTCTACAAAATGATGCTCAACTCCAGTTAACTTTCGGTCTATCAAAATAAACTCTACAACTTCCTATTAGTATAGCTCCCAAACAGAGCTAGAGCCTACCGACATCACCAAAATTGCAAACCACATGGTTGAATTATCGCTACTAGTCGCACAGAACGCTATGTGAAGTTCGCAATACGGACGCAGCAGAGGGAGAGGAAGTAACAATGAAAGAAGAAACGGATTTAATGCTAAAAGTGACAGTAATAAAGGGATAAACTATAAAAATAGTAATTGCAACAATAATTTTAAGAAAGGTGATAAAATATTAGTCTGTGCCACTTGCTTCAAGAAAGGTTACGTATATGACATCTATCGACAAAACGCTTGAGCTTGCCCCGGAATACCAAACTCTTGCGGGGTATCGACAAACAACAGGGCATACGACATTACGCTATAAACGAACAACAGGATAGAAAACAATATGCTAATGATTTATCATCCATCATCATCCAGGAGTCTCTTGAATTCTGTGCCTCAAGTTGTAGATAGGCAACAACGGTTGGAGAGGTTCATACCAGAATGGAGAAAGGCCTTGCTACTGTATAATTATACAATACCAGTTCCCATTAGTAGTGTGGAAGAAGAATCAGTAAATACACTCACAAAGCAAATTGATGGTAGATTCCTCTCCAGTTTTAGTAGATTCAACTCATTTTAATGATACAGTTAACCACCTTCAAGAAGTGTTCCAATTTATGTGGATTTCCGCACACCATTGTTATTGATAAAGGCCACATTTCAGAAGTGGGGCTTTCTCTAGATATTGTTCGCAGAGGAGTATTTGTCTGAGACATGCTCCTCCATATAATCCTGACAGCTACTGGACCGCCAAAAGACCACTGTGGTCTGTTAAAAAATTGTTCCGTAAGAAGGCATTACGAGCAGCATGTTGAGTGTCCAAGTTCATTATAAGGGGCTGGTTGAAGGTGTTAAATTACATCTTGTACCATATAACCTTACGAAAGAATGGTGAAACTCCAGTAAGTTATTACTTAAATAATCAACGATCATGGTTTTTACTAGGTTGGAAAGTAAAACACGGAGATAAATATAGCTCCGATGCACATAATGATAGAGTTTCGGTCAAGGATGACCCTAAGAAGATTGAAGTTGAACGTGAGTCATCTGGGTGGCCATAGTCTTTCATGGGTGTAGCGTCAGGAAGTTTAATTTAGTACATCTTACGTTAGCAAATTTCATAAGTATTCAATACTGTGTTACTAAAAACAACTGAAAAGAATATAATTTCTTTCTTATCTGTCTCACGTGCAATTCGCCTCACTTTTGTGTATTGAAATAAAATACTAACCTTCATGTCACAACCTATGAAGTACTCTGGCCGACTATATCACCCATTTCAACCGATGACTGTACATAATGCTTGATGTATGTCTGTGTAAACGCATTTATTCGTTACGGCAGTTATTTGTGGTCTCCATAATATACTTCTGGCTATGCCACTGATCAGTATTGCACTTATAATTGAATTTGGGAAGTTCGTAATTATTATAATGAGTTGACGCGGTTTAGAATTTTTCCCTTTATCTATAAATATACTATTATATAAAGAAGTAAAAGTGGCTCACTCGTCAGGGTAAAAAGCTATACCACTAGGCTAGAAACATAAAATTTCTACAGGAAATTCTTTGGCTATGAAAATAAATAATAGAAAAGGATTTTTTAAAAATACTTTCTTAAGGGATGTTAAAGACGGTCTAAATCTTTTCAATAAAGAAGTATCTCATATTGGAAAGACAAAAATTAGTATATGAACTTCCCATTAAAAATAACTGAACATATGTTTCATTATTTTTCGAATATTTTGCTCTTAAATAGAAGGGCACACTTTCTATGTTCAGATTTCGACTGCTTATTTGAAACTACCAAACGTGAGGATTCACTCAAGTTAAAAGTATGAAATTTGGTATTAATCTCTTAATTAACATAAGATAATACGTTTCTACAATTTCACTTCTAATGTAGAAAAGGAACACTTTTTATAGTATTTAAATTGCCGATTCTTTATACCGAGAAACTCTATGTGAGTATTTGTTTAAGTTGGAGGTATGAAAATTAATATATAAACTCATAATGAAATATTAGTAAACAAGTGTTTCAGCATTTTAGACAAATCGGCTTTTAAAAAGTAAAAGTAGTTTTTACAATATTTAAATTTCCAGTTTTATATTCATTAAAAGTTATTCTTCTCACTTGAAGATGGGCCTTACTGTTTGTTCTATTATAAGTATTCGCCATTCTGCTTTACTAAACGTTTAAATAATACCTAACAGTCGAATTCCATGTGCGGGCTCAGAAAGTTGTTTGGGGGACCGGGCCCTCATTTAGTCAACCGTGAGTACATCCCTGGTTCCTAGACACATTCATACTTAGATTATGGGGTTTATACTTTATACCTAGCATGTATGCTCTGCATAATATACAGTACTTGTCTTTTTAAAACTATGATATACTTGAATCTATTGAGAATTGGACCAAGGCAAACGCCACCATTCAAATCGTGCATGAGAAGCGTTTTAAAACGCTTATTTTGTACTCACTTAGGACGACAGGAAAAGGCAATTTAAAATACCTCAGCTCAATTCACACTCATCTACCACGACAGGAGAGGCAATTTAAATGGTTTAGTTAATTTTGCTTCACCTAGAATGTCCGAGCTATTTAAAAGTCTTTAGCTCAATTTTGCACTTACCTAGACGATCGGAGAGGCAATTTAAAGAGCTCTGCTCAGTTTGCACTTACCTAGACTGGCAATTTAAAAGCCTTCAGTTTATTGTGCACCTACCTAAGACTGCCTGTGTATATATCCCGTTGTTTTACTTAACTTCACAGAAAGAAAAACTTTACAGCAATTACTGAGAATCTCTTTCATTTCGCTAATATCTCAACATTCTACTGACAATCCCAGTTTTGCTAAAGTTGGTGTTTGGACCGTTGCTTGTCCAAAGACTTTAACTTTAATGGTTTATATTACGAATTTAAAGTAGAGCGTTATCTTTGATTAGAGAAATTGGAGATTTCGTGGGAATAATTTAAACTTTGTAACTTTCATTAATGATTCTCTGTGCAGTACAAAATACCGGTCACGCTTATGATACTCAGATGCAACGCTGGATAATATATTGGTATAAGTTAATATGAAATGATTACATTCTGAGAAATTTTGAATAATTTTCAGCACTCAGAAAGATTATTTTAATGCAAAGAATAAAAGTCCAGGTCAAGGCTCGGAAAACATCGGGCATCAGATGATTATGGTGACTGCATATATGAATCTAGCGCCTTATTTTTTATTTTTCGAATAACCCATTTTTATCAAGTAGTTTCTAGTTTTATGTATGAGAGTCACTTAACTCGAAGTGGCAACATAGTTGTGAAATGGAATATAGTAAATCACTCACCCCAAGAATTTTACAGGCCTTCGATGTAGTCTCCGCCAGCCTGTTGAACCCTTCGCCAGATGTCTGGTAACCGTTGAATACCTGTCAAAGCCTCACTTTGTGAGATTGTGTTGACAGTGCGCCCTAAGGCACGAGCAATGCTGGAAATGTCTCTGAAACGTTTGCCTCTGAGAGGTTCTTTCATTTTTGGGAAAACATCAAAATCGCAGAGGCTCATATCCGGGGAGTATGGCGGGTGCTCCAGTACCTCCCAACCCCATCGTAGTAACAGAGTCTGTACTGGATTTGCTGTATGGCACCTGGCATTATGTAGGAGAATTGGTCCAGACTTCAGAAGGTGTGGAGGTTTGCGCCGCAATGCTGGTCGCAAATGGTGACTGAGGTATGAAGCATAGTATGCAGCATTAACGACAACGTCCGGTGGAACTTGATGCGACAGGATAATGCCTTCGTGGTCGTATGACATAATCATCATCACCTTCACGTTTCCTGGCTCTATTCTAAGCTTTTTCGGTCGTGGAGATTCTGGGTGAAGCCATTCACTCAACTGACGTTTCAATTCAGGCCCGTAGGGTTCTTCCCCACGTTTCGTCACTTGCAACTATGCGGTGCAAGAAGTCATCACCTTCCTCATTGTAACGTTGAAGGTGTAGACGCGCACATTCCTACCTATGCCACTTTTGAACTCGGTCAGAGCATCGGGTACCCACCTGACTGCAATTTTCTGCATGCCAAGATTTTGTGTTAGCATGCGGAACACTGATCCTGAAGAAATGTTTTGCTACTGCACCAATTGACTACAAGTCCAGAACCGATCATCGTCAAGCTGTTTCCGTAATCTTGCAAGATGAATTTCGTCCGTAGCCGTTCACATATGCTCTCCAACGTGCATTTTGTTTGTCTGTCTCCTGCCTGAAATGCTGCAACCCATCTCGCCACTGACTGATACGGTAGATCAGCTTCACCACAGACCTCTACTAATCCTCTGTGAATCGTCCTAGCATTTCGTTCTCGTGCCACCTGGAATTTCATAAACACACGTGAACATTGCGTTAGGGCGGTATTTCCCACAACAATCACTTTAGCAATGTCTACTCGCCACACATACCGCAATATGGGACCGCAGCAGCGGTGAACTGACTCGCACACATCCACGGAACACACTACGTTGGTCATTTGTCTCCTGCCCATATGACACTCTGATTGTAGCAGTGTTGCCAGTTCGAGTTAAATGACCCTCGTATTTAGATGGATTAAAAGGAAATTATAAGAAATAATTATGAAGTTGAAAATTTGCAGTTTGTCTAGAAATTAAAATATATTTAATTCCAGTAATGTATTATAGTTAGCTTACACCAGTAATTATACAGCGTTTTTCAAAACAACACTGACCACGTTTGGGGGCGATTCCTGACATCAAGATAAGACTAAAAGTATAGGCCAACCTGGGTGCATAAATGCTTCCTTCCGGAGTTACAGGCTGCCGAAAACATGAAAAAATGAACTTTAAAAGTTCATAGTTCCAAAACTATGGAACCTACCGTGGTTGGGTCAAGACTTCACTTAGGAACTAATATGTGTCCTATCCAAATATCCATCTTTCAGAATTCTGTGGTACTTCCGCAACAAGTTTTATAGAGGTAGTTTGTGAGTACTTCAAATTTTAAGCCTGTAGACAATCTCTTTCTATAAAAATTGTTGCGTGAGTACCATAGGATTCTGAAACATGGATTTTACGATAGGGCACATACTAGTTCCTAAGTGAAGTTGGCCCGACTACGGTAGGTCCTATAGTTAGGAGCTATGGATC
This sequence comes from Thermobia domestica, assembly GCF_964235325.1. Lineage (NCBI taxonomy): Eukaryota > Metazoa > Arthropoda > Insecta > Zygentoma > Lepismatidae > Thermobia > Thermobia domestica. The sequence continues at coordinate 129,716,790 of NC_137466.1, read as the reverse complement.
TTTAAAGTTCATTTTTTCATGTTTTCGACAGCCTATAACACCGAAAGGAAGCATTTGTGCATCCAGGCTGGTATATACTTTTCGTCTTATCTTGGTGTAAGGAATCACCTCCCAAACGTTGTCGGTGTTGTTTTGAAACACCATGTAATTTGAAATTAAAACATGTAGGCTATTTCTCAGATTGATTTTTTTATTATCCTTGCGCTCAGATTAGAGGGAAATCTTTCGAGCACTGGTCTTAGTTATGTTGAACATATTTGCTTCTCTCCCTCTGAGCATTTATAAATCACAATTCAACTGGTAATAAATACACATGTATTGGGCTCATTTTTTTTTTTAAAATTACTGCATATCTTTGGTTTTCGTATAGGATCATGGAAGATTTTCATCCTTTGATCTGAGTTAATAGATCTATGCAATTCATCAATAATAATTTTCTTTCCTTAAGAATCTGACCTTAAGAGTCATTTTTCAATTTTCTTCCATTTTTTTTTTTTATCCATCACCTTTCATCATCCATCATTTTGATCAGTTTAAACATTAACATATCATTGCGGAATCTTATTTATAACAAAATTCACTGATATAGTTAACTGGGAATAGATCTGCACCTAAAGATTTAAAATTTCAAATGAAGTTAAGAAATACATTTTTCTGTCTTGTATTTGAAAATGCGTTTCAGGTGTTATTTTTAGTTCGCTTTTAGTGTTTTAGGAAGGAAGTGGTTCGTAGTTTTGCACGAGATGATGTTCCCGTTCGTTCACACATGAACCATAAATAATTAGCGGACACATTCCGTAAGGATTTGGGTCAACGAAACGCATCACAAAATTTGCGGTTTAGTTTTTGATAATCGACATTACAATTATAATTACGTTTTCTGAGTGCGTTACAGGTACACAAAATATTGAGAAGAGTGGTATTTATTACTCTCAGGGTCTATACTTTTTCTGCTTTCATCACATATCACGTATTCTTCCTATCCTTTCTCTTCCCTCTTTCTCTCTTCTGCTCTTTATTATTATTATTATTTTGTTTTTACAAGTGTCCATTCCCAAACGTTTCCGTTGGCCAGCCATGAACTTTTCAAGAGGAAAAGAATAAAATGCGATTCATATTTTGATTTCGTGATGGTGACAATACGTAAACACTCATTATATAATTTATCTGGAGAACTCAGAAGCCAGAACAATACACGTGAATAAGCTTCACCTTGAAATTAAAATTAAAACTAATTATCTCTGTTTCTCGTGGTTCTGAATGCTTCAGATTTGAACTTATAATTCAAGTTGTCTTTGAACAACGCGGTCCTCACTGTTTCTTTTTCATTATAAGGTACACTTTCAATACAAACAATGACTAAGAATATGTCATTTCTTGTATTATTTTGCCTTATAATGAGTATTTCTGTTTCTTTGAGTAAAGCTCCAATTGTGAGTGTAGTACAGGGAAAGCTACAAGGTAAAATAATGAAATCTTTTTACGGAAGAGATTTTTATGCTTATCAGGGAATTCCCTACGCTAAGCCACCTGTAAAGGAACTTCGATTCAAGGTAAGAGTATTTGATTCATAAATTCCATAACTACTGATTTAATATTTTTAGAAATAATTCATTCAGGACTTTGTCCACTTTATGCTGACCTTCAGAGGTTTCTTTCTCAAAACTAATAGTCTTGTAACATTAGTGTAAATTTTTTAAAAATATTTTACAATTGTATATACGTACCATAAAAACATGACAAATTAGAGGTATTAACATTACTATTTAGAAAATGACTTCTACTATCATTCTGTTGTTTCTACTTCACGCTATTTTACGACTTGTAAAAGACAAATTACAAAACTAGTAATTTTGGGAAATAGATTTCAAATCAGTCTGTACATCTCTTTCCTTCTTTGGGTATTTCTAGATTTAATTTTCTCGTGACATGATATAGTCCAATCGTAGATATAAACACAGGCAGAAATTATATATTCAATTGTTACTAAAAAGCTAGACTGACACTGGCGTAGCTAGAATTGTATCCAGGAGACTCTAGTCACTCAAAAGTTTCCAAATCTAATTTCGTAAAGTAGTGTTTGTTTTCATAAACTGTTTGCTTGTAGCTGGTAGGGCCTACGTTCGAGCAATGTGAGAGACAGAGCTTGAGATTACGAGACTTGTCTGCCACGTATTTGAGTCCAGCTTAGGTCATGGGTATTGTATGTTGTGCTATGTCACTTTATTTCATTATTATTATTATTATTTTCTCATCGTCTTCCTCTTTATCACTAAGGACAAAATGAAATGAAATCTGAGTTTTACGCCCCACGCTTATGCCGGTTAGGCTAAAGGAGACGGTGATGATGAGTAATGAATGAAATGGTGGAATGGCGGTAACCAACATCATGTTCAAATGAGCTCCTCAGAAACATCGTAAAAGTAGACCCTCGGAAAGAGTGTTCATGTCATTGTAGTTGAGTTAAGCATACATCTTACCACTATCATTTTAGGGGGCTGTTCAATCTGTAAGAAAAAAAGTTGGACTCTTGTGTGTCAAATACTTTGATACCGAACAAGAAGAATCGGCATTTGGAGACTTACAGTTCTCTGAGCGTAAGGGATAATGAGAAAGCTTACTGCATCAGATTGTCACTTTTGATGTAAAATGGAATTGCTACGACATCATAAACGATTAGGACTGGTTGCATTTCGATTAAAGGCCAATACGGATAGAAAGACCGGTAACAACATTCTAACACTTATCTCCCCATTTTCATTATTTTCATTTTCTATCACTCTGCGCTATTATGGTCGAATAAGAGATAATTGAAAGACCGGTAACAACATTCTAACACTTATCTCCCCATTTTCATTATTTTCATTTTCTATCACACTGCGCTATTATGGTCGAATAAGAGATAATTTTGCTGTCAATTAGGAAATTTATATTCCGTTTGTAGCAATTTAAGTTTTCTCTAAAGAGTCACGAACACCACTGATAACTTCATTCACCTTGCTCTGTCGTCATAGACTGTGCCAGGAGCGCACCCTGAAATTTTTGTTGGGGGAGGGGGTTCAAGTTTTGGGAGAGAGGGTCCAATAATACGTGACACTACATCTATACAGTGTTGAACGGGTATTATTCTGTACCCGAAAAGACAATAAGTAATTGTAAAATATTTCCACTTATGTTTTCAGAAAGAAAATGATAGAGCTAGGTTGTTTTTTATATGAGAGTGTACAGATGCAGTGTAAGATCAAATTTTCATGCTACATCAATCATTTCCGTATTAAACAGTATAGTTTTATTGAGAAAATACACATGTGTGTTGAGTTAGGAAGTTTAAGGGCGGTTCGGAGTCGGTGGACCCCTGTGGTACGCCCGTGGACTCTACTAACCGTAATTTTTTATTGTTAAAAAAAAAGAAACTTTGTATTTTCAAAATTTTGAAAAAATAAAGGTAAAAAATCTTGAGCATGGCTAAAGACGTTTAAAACAAACATTTATACTTTGCAACTCTTTCCCGTTCCAAATTATTTAAATTAGTCATGGACATCGAGACAAGACGAGACCACGCACTTTTGCTTCAGTTGACAAATAGTGCTCTCGATCTCGAGTTAAAAATCAACGTCTCGGTCTCGTCTCGACCAACAGGTGCTTGTCTCGAGGACCAAATCTCGATCTCGTCTTTATAGTCTCGAAATAAATTGTGTGAAATTAAAAATTTATGAGTAGCATAATCTTGTTGTTTCCTTTTTCTCCCCTTACTTCTATCTTGACCGGAGAATTATTGTATTCCGCGTACCCATTCAGAGCTAAGTGGCTCACGCTCGTGCTTTCTATGCGTATATTTGCTGATTCAACCCTCAATGGCTGTATCAGATCTGGGATAAAACCCGAATAATAGTTTAGATCACTGTAACCAATATATTTTTTCTCATATATACTTAATTGATTCTACAATTAAACTCTTATCAATCAACTCCAGTACTATAGTTTGTTTCCTTTCTCCTAAATGAGCCATATTTGATCCCACATACCAAATAACTTACTAAATCCTAAACTTCACTGGTAATATTGAGATACAGTATCTCAAAGTACAGTGCGCGTAGAGATAAAGAAAGAGAAAGAAAATGCTTGAACAGTTTTATTGGTTAGTGAAACGATTTTAAAAAACAAACAAAGAAAGAAAAAACTTAGGATATAGCGAAAATCCCCACACTCGATTTTTCTGCAGGATTGTCCCAACATATGAGGAGAAATCAATGTCTATTTTACATTGATTTTTCCTAATGTTAGGACAACGCTGAAAAATAGTCGTGGTTGGCCTTTTCGGATATAAATAGTTGTTAATTCACTAATATGTTTCTATATACGCAAGTTAGCATCACGCGATGCTCTAGCTCTTAATACAACACTTTTATAAAAACAACTGTGCATAGTACCCGATTAATCAACTTTTACCATTTTTTCACAATGCTTTTACATATTAGGCTCTTTACTGGGTGTTTATTTGTTAGTGTTTCTTATAGCTTGTAAACACTACACGCACTTCAATACTAACTACATCTATGAAATTTTGTACAAATACGTAAACCTGATGATAATACAGTATTTTTACATATATTTTTCTCTACCTTGTTTTAGTGTAAAAATACTAAGATTACCACGGCCGACTCGATGTGTTCCTGTCCCTAAGGAAAGGAACATCGAGTCAGCCGTGAGATTACGTAGTTAATTAAGCATTGTTTCAATAGATGGCAGAGTGATTCAGTATTTGTTACACACCTCTATGTGGCGCCTCCAACGGAAAAGTTAGAAACTTTCGTCTCTCACCGTAAGACAAACCTCCTATCATGCTCCCGGACCAGGGGCGACCGCCCTTCTCGAGAAGTCCGTCCTGGATCCGCCCCTGTCCTGGACAGATTTGTTATTTATATCCTTTTCCAATTTTCTTAAAAGAATAAAATATGTAAGTTCACTCATTAAAATCATGTAGTATTTTCAAGTTGACTAAGTTAGGAAATGACTTTATTGCAGGATGTTAATTAAATACTAAAAAATAAATAGGGCCTAATCAGTGGCGGCGGAAGATGAAAACATTTACCCGGGCTGAATTTTACAAAAAAAAAGTTTTGTTCATCGGATAGGAAGCAAAGTCCATCGTACGTTGTAATCCCTTCCCCTATTTAATACACACTCTGTGAGGTTCAACTTGCAGACTCTAGTGAGTTACAGGGGCTGTGGTGGCTCAGTGGTACAGGGTTCACTTCTGGTGTCTGGGGTGCTTGGTTCGATCTCCGCTCGAGCCGTGTGAACTTTGTGGTGGACAAAGATCGTGTGCGTGGGTTTTCTCCCGGTTCTCCTGTTTCCTCCCAAAAGATTGGAAAATTTTCTAGAAAGAAAAAGACAACTACTTAAAGAAAAGAGGGATAAAGAAACACAAACATATGATACAAAAGAAAATGAAAAATTGAAAATAAAGAGTAAAGAAAACGAAATGGACAAAAAACGACAAGGTTAAAGGAGAACTGGAAACACTTCTAGAAAATAGAAAAAAATAGGAAAAAGAAATTTAACGAAGAGAATTATAAATGTACTTGTATGCAACAGACCCCGAACATTAATGAATCATTTGCCCACGGTGAAGAAAAATATCTTTTCCCAATTCAAGAAGAACAAACTGAAAAAAATTCAAGATTCGGAAGTTTCAAGTACAGAAAATAGTCCAGTAAAACCATTAAATGAAGAAATCTTAATAAATAATATACAATTATATGAAAACATAAACCATATGCATAGGCTAGCAAAATTGGAAGAAAAGCAAATCTTAATTACTATATTAAGACAGATAGTAAGAGATATTCATATAAATGGAAGAACTATAACTTTTCCAACCTTGGAAGAAGCCGACAGAATTGAACTGCAAATTTATGATCTTCCAGCAAACGGATGAGAGTTACTCGATCTAGTGGATGAGGTGTTTGAAAGACGAGGGATATATTGGACGCTAGAAAATGTTTACAAACAACTGGTGCGTGAGCATGGTAGAGTATACTTCATCCCAATGAAATCAGGAACGGATGCGTACATATATACGAGGTATGGATAAAAATCAGCAGTATTTGAAAATTATGCAGAATAACGCACAAAGAAGTAAAATAACCACAATGGAACTTAGAAGACTAACGGGAATTCAAAAGATCGATATCGTAGCAATACAAGAACCATATTTACTAGTAGGGAAATTAGCAACCTTTCCGGCAAGCTCAAAAATAATGTAATTCCCGGCGGGAGCTCATGTGGTTCGGATTCCACGTTAATCAGTAGGTCCACGTCTCATATAGCCTCGCTGCTGAAAAGGGACGTTAAACTCAAAAATCAACTCATCAATCAAAAATAATGTACGGAGGACAGGAATCTAAAACAGTTCTAGTTATTATGAATAGAGAAATTGAAGTACTTAAATTAACCCAATATAGTAACAATTGGATAACAACAGCTGAAGTTAAGTATGGAAACATGAAATTCTGGCTAATAAATGCGTATTTCCAATACAGCTTAGAAACAAATGACTTCATAGACAAAATTCAAGTGATAATATGGCAGAGGAATAATACGGAAATGTTGATCTTTGCCGATACAAATGGAAAATCAATCTTATGGGGTGCTCCGGAAACAGTTGATAGAGGAGAAATAGTTGAAGATTTTGTAATGCAAAACGGACTTGTAATCTGAAACATCGGGAATAGACCAACTTTTGTAGGAAATAGAGGCAGCTTTCATATTGATGTGACATGCGTAACATTTGCAATAACAAATAGGATTGAAAATGGGCAGATTGGAGATAAACTCACTCTCAGCGGCCACGAAATAATACTATTTGATATGAAAATTGAAAAAAAAAAATGGAAAAGAACAAAAAAATTAATATAGCTAAGACAAATTGGATTACTTTGAAGAACAAATTAAATCTACCCCAAATAAATGAAGATGACAACTTGACGGAAATAATCAACGAAATTGAACAAGCAACAAAAAAAGCTTTAAAAAAGGTTACTCCGGAAAGTCAAGAAAGAAGAGTATATGAAGACTTTTGGACACCTAAACTACAAAGAGTGAAGAAACTTGCAATGTCACCCCGGAAAAGTTATCAGGCAACTTATAATCCAATACTAAAGGAAAGAAGATTAGAAAAATTTAGAAACGTAAAGAATAAATATAAGGAAGAAATATTAGAGGCTAAGAAAAGAAGCTGGGATTCTTACCTCAAGAAAAATATTGAAATAGATCCATAGAGTGTACCATACAAACTCATAACACAAAAATAAACTCATTAGTATTAAATACAGTCAACAAATTAGATGGATCATACACCTCAAATAGAGAAGAAATTCTAAAATTCTTAGAGAACAATTTTTTTTTCCCAGAGATGAAAACAATAACGACACAGAAAGAAACATAGTACTAAGAAACAAAATGGGTGAAGAACATGCGGGAACTGTATCAGAATCGGACAAAGTCACTAACGAAGAAATAGAAAAGTTCTTTAGAAAATTTAAAAACAAGAAATCTCCGGGTATAGATGGCATCAAAAACGAAATATATAAGAAGACTGAAGATTTATGGGTCTCCTACCTAACGAAGGTTTTCAACCTACTAATAAACAAAAGAAGAAATTCTAGAGCCGCGGACAGCATCAAAATTAATTATTCTCTCGAAAGAACCAGAAAGGGATCCATCCGAAGTAAACTCATATACTTCGGATATACTTCGTAGACCTATATGCTTATTAAAAACTATATTTTAAAAAAATTGAGAGAGTTATATTAAAGAGAATTAAAAAATACAGCGAACTAACTGAAGACAAACTACAATTTGGATTCAGAGTAGATGATGTCAAACTAAAGATATACGAAAAGAAATATGTATTAGCGCTCTTCATTGACATAGAAGGAGCATTTGATAATTTATGGTTTCCATCCTTGATTAAAAATGTAAAAAAGCTGCAAATGCCAGAATACTTACTGAATCTGATAAGAAACTACCTAGAAAACAGAAAAATAATAATACTCAATGAAGAGGGCAACATAGTAAATACAACAGAGAAAGAATATCCGCAAGGATCAATATTAGGACCCCTACTATGAGACAGAATTACAACCATGCTTGGCAAAAATAAAAAAAAGGCAAGAAGTCGATAAAATAGTGACATTTGCCGATGACGTCGCTATAACAACAAGAAACAGCCGAAGGGAATTAGAAGAAAAGTTAAAAAAGATAATAGAAACACTTGAAGAATAGAATACGGAGAGTAAATTAAGAATATCATTAAAGAAAACCAAATATCTAATTTTCAGCACAAAACTACAAAGATATCCGACCATAAAATTAAATGGAGTAGGAGTAGAACGAGTGCAAAGCATAAAATACATTGGCATAATGCTAGACGATAGACTAAAATTTGATAAACATTTGAAATATATTGTAAAAAGAGGAAACAGTGTAGCGAATAAATTGTTCACTATTGCAAGAAACAGGTACAGGCTTCCATTAAAAATACTAAGACTATACCAACAAAATATTTTGTCAGCTACCATGGTGTACGCATCTAGCGTTTGGATTGATAGACTATTAAGAAATAAGACCTACAAAAACCAAATCAATAGACCACAAAGAAACCTATTAATCAGGATGTCTGGAGCTTTTAACACTACTTCGCATAGCGCACTCTGTATAATCCTTGGTATCCAACCAATGAACTATGTGTTATTGCAAAGGGCAACTAATTACTGGTTACGAAAAGAAGAGAAAAGGAAAATTAGAGAAACTTTTAACAGGGATCTAAAAGATGAGAAAGAAATTAATGACATTATACAACTATGGGATCAAGAATGGCAGGAATACAGTGGAGCGCAACGATTGCATAGAATCTTTCCTAGCATCGTCGACAGACTAAAAATAAATCACTTAAATCCAACATATGGATTGATTTATTATCTATGAGGTCATAGACAATACGAACAACACCTCCATAGAACCAGGTTAAAACCCAGCCCAATGTGTGAATGCGGAGAAGAAGGAACTCCTGAGCACCATGTCATGTGGTGTCCATTATTAGAAGAAATTTTAGAACTAAGAACTCAAATAGAAGAAAAACCGCTGAAAGAAATAATAGAAGTAGAAGAAGACTGGAAAATATTGGAAAATTTGACAAATGAATACTCCGAACTAAGACGAAAAACTTACAGAAGAAGAATAGAAGGATGAGTGCAAGTGGAAAAATGTGTGAAGAAGTCCTCGGATCGGAGAAAAGACACCTGGAACCCAAGCACTGGATTACCATTCCTTCGCCGAGGACCAGAATGCGTGCTGCATATCCAGCCTCTCGGTTTGGAAAGGAACTCCGGTGCAAGAGTGAATGTTGCGTGAGTGCATGAGTAGAGGTGAAGCGAGGATAGTGTCTCAGAAACAAAACATAGAGCAATTTTCGCCAATAGGACGGCCCATCCCGGCGTGCCGGCCGAAGGATAAAACGGACCAGGGCCTGCACTAAGTGCTCTGAGTAGGCCCTGGACCTCAAGCAAATACAAATGGGTGGAAACTGGCATTGATACGCAACTGAGAACACTAAAGCATCAAAGCAAAAGTAACAGGAAACGCTTATATAGAAGCATAAGAAAACTAAAACTTTGAAAATGTGAAAATTTAGATAAAAATGAGTGTAGTGTTTGTGTTTCTAGTGTAAGTATTAGTTGGTGAAGGTTAGTGATTTCATCAGAAGCAGTCAGTGTCAATGTTTGTAGTGGGTGTAGTGTAGTGTTTATGTAGGATAGTGAAAAGAGGTAAAATATACAGGTGAAAGGCCAGTGTAAATAGTGCAAATGTGAAATAGAACACAGGAGAGAAGTGTAGGCAGAAAGCAGAGAAACCAAATATACAGAGTGAAAACCTGAAGAAAAGAAAGATGATGACCAAAAGGTAAACACCAAAACACAAAACATATGACATACAATAACACACAATATCACTCAATAAAACACAAAACACACAAAATCTCACAAGACTGGAAATGAGAGTAGAGTTAAGCAAATGTTAAGTTTAAATAGTTATTTTTTGCCCCTTTCTTGTTCTTTCTTTCTTTCTTTCTTTCTTTTCTCTTTTCTTTTTTTTGTTGTTCAATCTCGTTAAATTTCATGACTTTTTCCCCTTCCCTTTTCTTCTTCAAAATTATGAAATAAATAAACCCAAAAGAGAAATCATTCGCAATGATGATACTTCGCCGGTTTTGAATGCTCAAGGCACCGGCTGACAGTAACGCGGCTGAGAAAAAGAAAAAAATGAGCGAATTTTCTCCCACTTTCTTCATTCCGCCCTTTTACTCATTTCTCATCATCACCGTCTCCTTTAGCCTAACTGGCATAACCAGAGACGTAAAACTCAAAGATTTCACTTCATTCATTTGTAGTGAGTTACACGAAAGAGAATCTTATTCTTAAAAAGTGGAATTATCAAATAAAAATTTATCATTATCAAAATATTTTCAAGATGAAAAATATTCATTCACCAGTCGTCGTACTTAGTTGTCTGCATTGAAATTCCCATAATACACTTTCTTTTTTACTAATATGAGCTCTTCGGGAATGGTACTGGGTTATTTCATAACTTCTTCGAGATCTTTGTGGGAATGAAGAATCATCAAGTAGTTATTCTACAATATGTTAAGTCATGGTACTCCGAAGATAAGTCATGGTAAGTTTCATTCTTCAAAGAGTCCAAAATAATCTTTCTGGTGTCACTGATGTCATAGGAACAGTAAGGTAAAGCATTGTTAGCTTATTAACTTCCGAAAACAAATCATGAATTATCTCTTTTGGTTCAGATTTTAATAAGACAACCAAATCTTGAATACCTTCAATGATGTTTAAAGAATTATTTTTACTTCGGTGAAGCGAGGAAAGCATCTTCAACCGTGCTTTTAAGATATCAAAATTTATGACCTTTGAATACATGTAGATTAAAACTGGGGATATGTGAACAGATTTTTCATTAGTGTTACCAATCAGCAACTGTTAAATATTCTATAGCACAGAGAAAATATAGTCCTAAATCTTCTGATCATAGTGTCGTATTTTGCCGTATCAAGCTTTTTAGGATTCTTCTTTGCTGCGGTAATGTAGGACTCAAAGTTAAATCTTCTTCGTTCTCCAAAACTTTATCTTAAACTTCAACGAAGTCGTTCGGTTTCGACTGAAAGGAATGCTTCGTTACTTTTGCTAGTCTATTCATCATTTCAGCTTCAGGATTTATATTACTTTTCTGTAATTGTTTGGAAGAATGTTCTTCCAAGGAAAATGTAAAAATATAGCTATACTACTGCACACGTACTTGTTATTGTCTTGTTTCATTCTCTTTTTCTCGTACTCTTTCGTTCGTGGGATATGCACCATGAGCGACGTTAGAAATAATAAGAAGGTATTTCACCAGCAAAGGGGATCTACAGTTTTTAGTGTTCTCCATTTTTTTTCAAAGCAGGAGGTTCTTTAATCAACCTAAACAAAGTGCAAGAGAGAAGAGCAGAAGCTTGTAGAGTAAGCAAGAACTTTTTCGACTATACTTGATTCTAGGGAGCCGAAAACTCAAGTTTCTTTTTTTCTCGTTCATTTATGTATCTGTTCGTAGTTACTCACTCGATGGACACTAAGTTCAACAGGGTTGGGTGAGGAGCAGAGAAGAGACAAGGTTAAAACGAAATAATACCGTCTATGTTCTTGTTATTTTACGCTAGTTTATTTGACAGAATATCTCTACAGCGTTTGCGTGGTAGTTGAAAGGGGAAGAAAGAAGGAAAAAAGAAAACTATTGGAAGTTAGGGGTGATGGATGAACAACAAAAGTAGTAAACACTGTCAATAATTGATTCTACGGAAAAACTGAGAGTGGTTATTTATTACTTTATATTATCATTTTTAATATGTCATGATTTTTTTTTATTGATACTTCCATAAATATTGACCGGGCTAAATAGCCTGCGCAGCCCAGGCAGTTCTGCCGCCTTTCGGCCTAATAATCCTTAGAATAACAACTTTTAAAATAAATGCTTTCGTAAAATGCACTGGAAAGGAGGAAACAATTTTTGGTGAGATAAAATCGAGAAATGGAATCTAAGACAAAAAAGCCTAGAGCGGGATTTAAGGTTCACATAAACTGTAATGTTAGTATTTCCTAATAAGATTTTTTTCCTCACTGTTATTGGAAATTGTACGTACTTCCTCGAGCACAGTGACGTAACTAGCGGGGGGTGGGGGGAGCAAACGGAGCTTGTGCCCGGATTGGAGGGCGCAAAACTGGACAAATATTTATTTTCAAGGCAAGGAACGGAGTTTTACAAACTAAAGATCATAAAAAAAAATACCTCAGAAACTTAACAGGACAACAAGGATTCATCAAGAGCATAAGTTAGCTTCAAAACTATCTTTAGAGGACATTGTAAAAACCTTAGCAGCTAAAAGAGCCCGCATAGTTAAATTTTAGTTCCAGCTTTCTGTGTTTTCATTTAACTTACATCGATTTAAGAGATTTGTAAAATGTCCGAGTATAATATTCGAGACAACAGCTTGACTGTTTGTCATAATTAAATATTCTATTCTAAAGGAATGAACTGTTGATTCATTCTTCACATATGCACATCCCTTTATAATTCCGAAAACATTGTGATTTCCAATTATTATGTTAAGACTATAAGAATAGAACATGCTACTCTTACATTATTTGGCAATCAAATACTAATTAGTTTGGTGTTTTATTTTGTACTAAAAATTAAATTATGTACTGCAATTTTGAAATCAAACTTTACTACATTACGAAAAAACGGAATAGGAGAATTACTGTGTGATGCCAATATCAGGTGTAGTCGGGGAGTGTTTTGGCTTGGTTAGTCGGAGGGGGGGGGGGAGTTCTTGACGAGTTCTTGCTCTTGGTGAAAACTATCTAGTTGCGTCGCTGCTCGAACATGGTGTAAAGCCATTCTCTTTGGAATGATTTCATAGGAGGCGTCACTTGTGTTCCACTTTTCTTTCACTGAGATGAACAATATACAGGTTAGTATGGTTCACACCTGCAGTATGTTGACGACGTATATAAGAGAAGAAAACATATTTTTTTAGATGTCTTGAATATGAACAGAAATCGCAATTATGTGAAATGTAGAAGTCCATATTTCTATTTCACGTAGTTGAAACTTTAAGGAGAAACAACAAGGAACATGAACAACAAGGATAAGAAAAAACATAAAAAAAGCACATCCAAGCAAACACATTCAGTATAAGGCTTTTTTTTCCTCTTTAAAAGAAGAAGAAAAAACACTGGTAAATTTGGGACGTTTTGCAATTCAGGTCTTCAATTATGCTGGGTACTTATAATAATTAATGACTTAATACCTAATACCTTCATCTAGGTCCTGAATTCTCTGGATATAAAAATGTTTGTTCATCTGACTAGTCACTAAATAAGAAAAAAAAAAGACCTCTCCATCTCATGTGATGGCAATGATAGCATTCTTTTGTGTTACAGTTTCCTGTACCTGCTGATCCTTGGACTGGTGTAAGAGATGCTACGAAAGAAGGAAATATATGCCCTCAAGAAATAATATACACTAAACCACACCCTACGGATGAGGATTGTTTGTATCTGAATGTATATACACCCAAAGTAAGTTAAGGTTAATTACTGTTATTGGCCATTAATTTACGTCAACTAAAATCTACATAAATCGATATAAATGTTCTGTCCCTATAAATTAATATAGTTACTCAGTACAATATACACTGGTAACGTAATTGATGCTATACAAATAATGGTTTAGGTAAAGAAAATAAATTTTATATAATTATATTTTTATTATCATCAATATACTAAATACCGACCCCTGTGGTTGTCTTTTCGTAGTACGATTTGTGTAACTCAAACGCTTCAACATATAGTCTTTCTTTCAGAAACTTTTGTGTAGGGGAGGGAGGAAATCAAAATGGGAAAAGTGTACTAAATCTCATATCCTGCACAAGAGTGATATGCATTTAGAGTATAATTTGTTTTAATTCAGGGCAGGGGGAACGAAGTGCCCCCCGAAATATTCTGAGAAAAATACTGTTAACTTGTGTTGTAACTTTGAAAGTTTAAAGTACTGAAATTTGTAATTTTGCTATCCTTTGAATATGTAACGTATAATCTGGTTAATGATCTTTCATCCTTAACTAAAATAAACGGATAGAATTACTAATGTTTTCTTGTTCTATTTAGAATGATCAAAAATTTTTACAAATCTTTTCTTTAGCTTTGTAAGTATTTGTGGGCATAAATAAATGTTGACAGGGAAACTTTCAGACAGTCAATACTTATAATACTTATAATAATAATAATAATAATAATAATAATAATAATAATAATAATAATAATAATAATAATAATAATAATAATAATAATAATAATAATAATAATAATAAAATGGCTAATTTTAAAACACCTGGAAACTGTAGCTTTAGAATCTCTATTTTATACTTAAATTTGTGGTTAATATATTCTTTCTTCGATACCTGGTGAGGGAACGCTTATTGCAGCAATTTTAGCAGAAGCTTTTCCTGTTTGGATATGATTTTTCTATATTCACGCTTTAAAAAAAAACTTACTCGTAGTTAGCACATGCAATCTTTGATACACTACAGCTTTCCTAATGTTTGGCGATTTTTTTTATCCTAGTTCTTATATCCAGCTTTAACTACCAACATTCACTATATACGCATTTTCTGTTTGTTCCATTTGTTGTAAGAAATCACTTCCCCGAAATTGACTTCGTTTTTGTTATATTTTTACGCAGGTGTGAGTCTTCTGCTTAAGGCAGATTCTGATCCATTCGCCTAGCAGGATTGCTAAACTCTTAGAGCGGTGATAGTGTTTCCAATTTTTTTTTTTTCATTATTTCACAGTATATTGAGATCCTAATGCTCGACTGACGAGATACGTAAAGAATTAGGATTAGTAATACTCACTACACAAGAACAGTAATAATTGCTACATTACCTAGACATTCACATGCATATGTCAATTGATATTCCTCCTACATAAGGCTTTCTTTCTTTAAGTTTCAAGTAATTAATTTTCATTCCAAGGCGTGTTTTAAAGATATCTGTCTAGGAATTGAACTCCAGATTCCTTAAAAAAAGAAAAGAAAAAGAAAAGAAAAGGAAAGAAATGCTTATTTGAAAGTAGTTGCGTAGAACTAAATTTTTAAGTGTTTCAGATTCGTAGTTAAAATCTAAACATGAGAAAATCTCAGAATGAATATTGTAGGCTATTTAATTTTTTCATAAGTCAAAATTGATATTAATTCTTTTTCGGATTTTCTTAACTAGTGCTCTGTTACTTGTTAGGTATTTTCTTCCTTTATTTAAACTTTTGATGATACTAATGTTTGTACACAATAAATCCAGTGAAATAACAATAATAATAATAAAAAAACATAAACTCATTTTACTTCATAAACATGAACATAATTACTTCAATTTGGTTTGAAACAACGACAGTTTGTTCATATTAAATCAAAACTATGTTCATTGTAGGAAAAAAATACATAACATTAAAAAGTTCGAGAATACTACAGCGCTTAAAGAGTTTTTAATGGAATCATTATTGAAATAAAAAATATTTAAGGTTTCTATAAAGATTATTATTTATATTTCTTTATATATATATATATATATATATATATATATATATATATATATATATATATATATATATATATATCTTCTTTATATCTCAACATTTATTGATAATTTTGCCAAGCATTAGGAAAGCTGCAGTGCATCAAGGATATACAACCAACAGTAGATTGCATGTGTTAACTATGATAATGAATAAGGTTTTTTTAAAATGTGGATATAGTAAAATCATATCCAAACAGAAAAGGGTTCAGCAAAAAAAAAAAAAAAAAGTTGCAACAAGCATGCTCTCACCATATTCTCTCGAAGGAAGACTATATTAATCACAAACTTAGGTATAAATTAGAAATTCTAAACCTTATTCATGGTTTCCAGGTGTTTCAAAATTAGCCATATTTCATTATTATTATTATTATTATTATTATTATTATTATTATTATTATTATTATTATTATTATTATTATTATTATTATTATTATTATTATTATTATTATTATTATACGTATTGAATGTCTCAAAGTTTCCTTCTCAACATTTTTTATGCCTACAGATACTAACAAAGCTAGGGAAAAGATTTGTAAAGATTTTGATTATTATTTATATAACTTTATGTATATTTTATTCTTTCTTCTTTATATATATATCTATATAGAAACTAATTATCTCTTTCAATAACGATTACATATTGAAAGAGGCTTGTCTTAAATATATAAGAATTTATATACAATATATCTTATAAATTTAAGGCAAACCTTTAACTAGTTTGTATTTAGATTCCAGGACGATATGATCCAACATCTTTGGATGTAATGGTATGGATCCATGGAGGTGGTTTCATGTTTGGGTCTGGCAACACTCATTATAATGGACCAGAATACTTCATGGACAAAAATGTTGTACTCGTAACCATTAACTATCGAATTGGAGCATTTGGTTAGTGAATATACGTATTTCAAGAAAGTATTATTTAAATGGAGATTCGACGACACAATGTTTATAATATACTGTATAGGAAACTAAAGTTCTGAACTGTTGGTGAAAATATTGAAAGTAACATCAGTAAGAAAGGAAGCATGTCACAAAATGATACTTTTTTAATTGTCAGAGTAGAGCAGTGTTGCTCAACCTTTGTGAGGTTGCGGCCCCCAAACTCTCCAATATATTTCCTTCGGTCCACTACAAAGAATTACAATGATTACATGTAATCGTTTAGAAATTTAATAGAGTGAACAACGAACATTGTGGCAAATTACAGAAAGTAATAATAATAAAGTTTTGGCTTACCAGGAAAAAGCTGGAGTAAAGGAGTCAAGATGCACGTTTTAGCACCACTCATCACATATAGAAATGTAATTTTAAAAAAACACTTTGATGCACAAGTCACTATTAGATACCACTTTTTAAAAAATCAGGTTGCTAAACACAAATATACTTACAACAAAAGGGCTAATCAAAACATTAAATAGTTTACGGATAGAATTGAAACTGAAGTTCATGAAGTGAATGGGTGTAGCAATGGATTTGAATTAATGAAATTTTAACATTGTAATGAGCTTGTAACATCTAAGAATCATGTAAATCATTTTCTACTGTAACACTGTTCAAAGTTACTACGCTTGTTATTTTCGTAAGTAATATTCTAACAAAGAGAGAACTGAAAATTTAATGCCTTATTTCGTTAAATATTTCCTCTGCTACAGAGCTACTTACAGGTAAGTCAGTTTGAATTCTATTGGAAGTTCTAGCAAATGTAGTTGCGCTCAACAAATAGTTTGCAACTTACTAATCATATCTTACAATCAAATTCAGCAGTTCAATGTAGTTGTCCTTGTTGCTACCCTCTCTATATATCTTCTTTAATCCGACCGTTGCTTTTGCTTTAAAATAAAAAAGCTTCGGCAATAATCAGACATTTTCTTTTTCTGTTTGCTTTAACATTTTTAATATTTACAAATCTCTCATACAGATGATGATAATCTATTTGATCGTCAATCCTTGTGAGTGTATTTATGCAGTACTTGGATGGAAATGGTTTTGGGACTCCTAACGACACCCCCTGTTTGCATAAAAAATGATCCAGATTTTGAGACATTCCAAACGCAATTTCAGGACCTAAATAAACATGACTAATATGGCAATTTATCACTTGATGAATACTCAGTTAACCGTTTCGTAGAATTATGGCGACTGCTTCGAAAATTTCTAGTGTAAGATTTCATTTTTGTTTTAAATTCTGTAAGGTAAGAGGTAGGCCTGCTATTTAAAATAACTGTACATTCTTAAAGGTTAGTGAACAAAAAGGACACAATTTCTTTCATATACTGGCTGGTTCATTTCTGAGCAAGACGAAATTTCTGAATTCGTAAACCTAGAACATCTACACTCACCTGCTCTGTTGCCGTCTTACTTGTACAAGTTTAACTAGCAGTATGGAACCCTAAATCTTCCAGGTTTTCTTTTTATCAAAAAAGTTATATAAATATAATATTGGGGAGACCGGCCCAAAATGGCATACATCGACTTTATGTTTAAATATCTCCTCAGAATAAGTTTAAAACTTCCTCGTTTTTTTTTTATGAATGCTTCTTAGGAATGCTGTTTGAATATTGACGTGAAGATCAGTAAGATTATTTATTGTTAAAGTTCTTGTTTTTAGATTTTTAAAAAACTTCCGAAAGTCCATTTTGCCCGGGTAGCAGGGCAAAATGGCACACTACCTTGCTTTTATGAAACATATAAACAGAAATATAGGAAAGTGAATACTGACCAATAGAAAAACATACAGAATGGCTGAAGGAACATTTTTGAACAAATAAATTTAAACATATCAATGTAGGCCTAAACTTTATTTGGAAAACATCGTAAAAATTACGAACATGTTAAAAGAAATGGAAGAATATTAAAGAAACTAAAAATATGTTTCAGGATTATACCAACAACACAAGATGAAAACTGAAAATGAAGCACTAAGCATAATTTAACTTTCACAGACTTCACAAACAAACATTTTGGCCCTTGGAGATAATCTTGCACGTGCAGCTTGACTCCAGAGGAAACAAAGCTGACAACGGGACCAACCTTCTCAGGCTTTGGACTTGCTGTAAAGTTCGTTACAGTAGATACATGGCGCATCATCCTCAACGGAAGTAGCGTTTTTATCTTTGTTCACACTTTGCATTCGAATCCACACTCGGTTCACTTTCGTCCACTGGCTCAGGGCAATCTGCAGTAGCTGCTGGCAGATACAAATGGTCTGGAAAAATATCTTGGTTGAAAGGACATATGCTAGTTGCTGTGAATCCATTAAGGGCACTGAGCGTTGTTGCAGATTTCGAATAAGTATTCGAAAATAATTTGGCGACTTTACTAAGACTCGCGGTTCTTCCCGAATGTGTTTTCAACCACCTTACCACCTCTTGATAGTAATTTGTGGCAAGTGTATTTTAAGAAAACTGCTTTAAACGCTTCAGAATTTCAGCAGATTAAACCAAGGCAAAATGGCATACCGTAGTACAGTGTTTACTGTGCCATCTTGAGCGGATGCGCAGAGTGAACAAAAACAGTAGCTGCACATTATGTGAAAGCTGAACCTTGAAGTTTTTACACTTAACCTACCTTTAATGGAATATACTTTACAACTTATATATTTAAATGTCTGTACTTCCTTTAAATGTTTGTGTTGTAAAATAATTCAACATCAAAAACAGAAGAAAATAAAAGTTTTATCTACCAAAATCACTTTTTCGCTGATAACACCTACTGCGTTTTACTTACACACATGCCATTTTTGCTCACAAGTGTTGCTAGATCAAACTCTCATTTGTAACATTTACTGCTTGTTTCTAATCAAACAGCTTTCGAAAACAACCACTATGCCATTTTGCCCAGGTATGCCATTTTGGGTCGGTCTCCCCTACAACGTTATAGAAAAGGATGAACAAATTCCCTCATTCCTCAGCAAATTAAAATTATATGAACAAACTGAACTGTATCAAGCGCTCAATTTCACTATTCCCAATATAGTAAAGGGAGTAGGTCAAGTGGACAGTTTCCACTGGCTTTTTCAGTTCCTCCCTATATTTGTGTCTGCTCGGGTTTATTCGGAAGAAAACGTTCTTCGAACTATCGATAACTGAATGTTGAACGGCATTTCAATCTTTAAATCTTACTTGGAGATGCACAAAAAGGAAAGGAATATATATATATATATATATATATATACAGGGTGTTTGAAAACAACACCAACAACGTTTGGGAGGTGATTTCTGACACCAAGATAAGACAAAAAGTATAGACCAACTTGGGTGCACAAATGCTTCCTTTCGGAGTTAATGGCTGCGAAAACATGCAAAAATGAACATTAAAGGTTCATAGCTGCCGAACTATGGGACCTGCCGTTGTCGGATCAAGTCTTCACTTAGAAATTAATACGTGCACTATCCAAAAGCACATGTTTCAGAATCTTAACGTACGTACGTATAATAATAACAACTTTTACAGAGGGAGTTTGGGTAAGGGCATATAATTTGAAATACTCACTAATCACCTCTAGAAAAATTGTTGCAGAAGTACCGCAGGATTCTAGAACATGGATGTTTGAGTAGGGCACATATTAGTTCCTAAGTGAAGTCTTGATCCGACTAAGGTAGGTCCCATATTTTAGGAGCTATGGACCTTTAAAGTTCATTTTTTCATGTTTTCGGTAGCCTATAACTTCGAAAGGAAGCATTTGTGCACCCATCTTGGTTTATACTTTTTGTCTTATCTTGCTGTCGGGAATCACCTCCCAAACGTTATCGGTGTTGTTTTGAAACAACACCTTGAAGAACTGTTTCCTGAAAATACAAATTTGTAGGTAGAGACTACTCTCACCCTAGAAGGAAAGTACTCACATTCTGCTGCAAAATGGTATCACACATTTTTATGCTACTTCCTTTCCATTAGCTACGTACTTATGCACAATGAAATGTTTTTTACATGTAGATTAAGTATCAGTCTTTAGAGTTTCCTAGTATTTTTTTTGTTAACATTTTTCAAGAGTGCGATTTTGTACCACCATCACATACTGGATAAAGTTCTGCAACTGCAGTATGGATTTGCCAAACAGCCTTGCAGCGACTCTAGCTACTGAAACTGCTACTAGAGGGAGCTGTAGCTTATACAAGGTTTGTGATGCTCCACCTTCTCTTCTTATGTACCAAGAAGTGGGTATTAATTAAATTATTTCTTAAATTACTTCTTCTGAAAAAACTCCCGGGTTGCCACCTTAATAAAAACTACAATTATATAACGAATATGATTTGCTTTCGAAGAGCAGGAGATAAAGGGAAGGGATGCCCATCGACGAGCCCTTAGCGTCTAAAACTACATATGTATATGCAATGGAATTCAGCTAAAGAGATCTTCAATTAGTTACTTGTGAAGCTAAATAGTGATGTTTAACAATCTCTCACCAGCAATAATATTTTAATAACCAGAAATATACAGTAGAGATGTGAATTAATAGCTGGATCTAACTGTTCATCTTGTATTAACAATATATGTCTATATGTAGTACAAAGCATATATAACATCAATAGCACGATAGTTTTCTAACTGTCCCCCTAAAATTAGTATAAGAGTCTGCATAACATCAGAACGTAAAGAATGAGGAGTATCACTATATTAGTCCATCAACTCGAAGAATACTTTCAATATCATACATTAATCTTCTAAATTCATAATTCGTTTTTCATATTATTCAATATTGAATAATAATAATAATAATAATAATAATAATAATAATAATAATAATAATAATAATAATAATAATAATAATAATAATAATAATAATACTTATTATTATTATTATTATTATTATTATTATTATTATTATTATTATTATTATTATTATTATTATATTTACTTTGTTTATTCATTAATATTGATTAAACCTCATATTGCATCATCACCATTGCAATTTGTTTCACAATATTTATTTCGCAATTCAATTCATAACATTGCAATAGCAGTTGTATTAGCGTATATAAATAGATTATGAAGGTAAGATATGTGCTATCGTTCATTTAGTGCAGTCGCTTGGCACAAAAATATTTCCATTCTGGATACCAGTATTAAACTTGGCACATTTATTAATTATAACATGTTGAATGAAAATCCGCCGGGACACAAAACCGATGATCACCCCGTCGGACAGAATTCAAGATGGCGTCCAAAATGGCGGCACAAACTGAAAATACTCCAATTTTGCCGTTCTTCGGGCCAGTTTATATGTTCAATAGCATGCTAAATTCAAATAACGCGCTTTTAAAATATTACGGTAATAGGTTTACAAATATAAAGAATTATGGCATATTTAAAGCCATTTTAATGCAAAATTAAACATGCTATTTACTGTAATAACAACGAAAAAATAGTTTTTAAAATTTTGAATGACGTGTTCAGACCTTATAAATAAATCCAAAGATATTATTACAGTTAAGTGTTAACTATGTGTTTTTAAGTAATCTTATGTTGTAAAACACTTATATTATAGGTAATAAATATTTGATACTTTGATGTTTTCCCAATGTTTTGCTATTTATATGGCTTGTTAGCAACTTCTTATTATTATTTTGTTCTTGCAGATTGAACTGAAATACCAAGATGCCTAAAAAGAGAAAACTGGAATCAATTGAGTTTGATTCAGCAATTCCGCCCAATCCGGAGGTGAAGTAAGAACAATGTATAATCTCTCAAAAAGAAAATGAATCCCCTCTCGTAAATGCAACGGAAAGTGGACTGAAATCACTTGGTGAAGACTTAATAGAATTCTCTAACCTTGGAGCTTTGCCTAAATCTGTTCCAATTGTTCAATTACAAGATAGTGGTGGTATTGTTCAAAATCTAGTGTTAAATTCAGCAAAATTTCATAAGTCATGTCGTACAAAATTTGACAAACAGAAACTTGAGCGTCTGAGGAAAAAGAGGCAGCAAACAATAGTTGAGTTACTTCCTGGACATCTCAGGAAGTTAAAACAAGATCAAGTACACCAACTGTGGGCATTAAAAATACGTGTTTATTTTGTGATGGAGCAGAAGAAGAAGACAAGTTAGTATTTGCGCAAACACTAGAAATTGGTTTAACAATCATGTTTTTAGCAAAGGAGGTTCAAGATGACAAAATACTAATGAAATTATCTTCAACTGATTTAGTGGCACAGGAAGCAAAATACCATAAGCTGTGTTACGTGCGATTTAGGAACAAAGTTAGAAGTAAACTACGAAAAAAGGGACCCAAAAGTGAAAATGATATAAACAGCTTTGTTTATGGTTCTGCGTTAGCTCAAATGGTAGAATATATTGAATACATTTATTTGCTCAGTGATACTTCACCTGTATTTAAGTTAGCAACACTTACGAGTCAGATGGAATGGAAAATGCGCAATCTAGGAATTCCAAATGCACAGTGAAATGCCCCTCTTAACTGTTATTACACCATAAGAAATAGAAGGTTCTAATTCCACATATATAATAACTTGGTTAGAATCAGTCAAAGGAAGCATCGAGAGCAATTTTACTTGTGACAATGACTCTTCAGATGTACGTATTTCTTGGTCAGCGTTTGTATCAGAACATACACAATCACCTACACTTCCAAAATCTAATAATGTTTACTTTCATTGTTAAGCAAAAAGGTGCAATTCCCAGCTGTGGTAGCACACTGTATGGAAGTACTTTTCAATATTTTTGATAAACTCTGTTTGAATGATGGAGTTCCGATCCTCACTGTGGAGACGAACCAATATATGTCCTGGCAAAACTTATTCAATGGAAATACCCTAGTAAATATGGTGAAGACAAATTTGTGGTAATGATGGGAAGTTTGCACATTGATATGGCTGTAATATGATAGGAAGTTGGCTTACAGCATCTGGGTGAACTGATATATTAGTTGATGCTAGAATAACATCAACTGGACGAGCTGAATCGTTTCTATCGTGCTCTCACGTCAAACTCGCTCGCTATGCTCACCAAGTAACAGTGGCTGCACTATATATTTTGAAAACAGAAGCGTATAAATATATCAATGTCTCTGAAGGAATGTCATATTTAGATTTTAACGAATGGTGTAATCTACGCAATGAAGAATCTCCACCATTTATTATCTGGTCAATAACTATGGAACTACAGATTCTATTGTTCTCTTTCTTACAAAGTGTGCTTGAAGGAAATTCTGTACAATTCAAAACTATTCTGGAAGATATATGTCCCTGGATGTTTGTTTTAGATCACACAAACTATGCCCGCTGGTTGCCAGTTTTCATCAAAACACTGAAAGAACTGGAGATGCGCCATCCTTTTATATACAAAGAATTCATGAAAGGCAAATTCGTAAGTCAGAAGAGCAATAGACCATTTTCAGCAATGGCGGATGATCATTTACATGAGCAAAATAACAGACAAGTTAAAGGAATTGGTGCAGCAATATGACTTTTTGACAAACCTGCTGCATTTTTGAAATGGATGGTTGCAGGGCCAGATGTAAAAATGATATCTGACTTTGAAGAACAGTTTTCAGTTTTCGATGGTGAAGAAGATGCAGGTGATGAATTGAGTTGAGTTCATTTTGAGTTTAACGTCCCGTTCAGCAGCGAGGCTATATGAGACGTGGACCTACTGATTAACGTGGAATCCGAACCACATGAGCTGCCGCCGGGAATCGAACCCGGGTCTCCCACGCTTAAGGCGCGTACGCTGCAGGTGATGAAAATGACGTAAAGCATAAGGAAAGCAGCAAAGCTTTTGAAAAGAGATATAAGGAACACATTTCAGATGTTGTAGCTTCCTTTAGAAACTATGGTAACCCATTTGAACAAGATATATTAACAACAGCAGTTAGCAAAATATGTGCAACTAAAGATGTAGAGAAGTCGGTTAGATAAGCCAGGAATCTTGGAAGATGTCCGTATGAAAATTTTGTACAAGAGAGGTTGATTGAAGGGAAAACATCAATTCATTCAGTAATTAAAAGGTGTAATTTAGTGTTATTTAATTACAGAATGACAAAGGGGAAATCTAAACTTCAAATGCAAACAACAGTCCTTAGAAAGGACGCAAATATATTATGCAAATTGTGTGTGGCGAGTCAGATTAGGCAACCTGACGTTATAACATTTTTTTTCTCACGAAACTCACCCATATCCTCCCTCCATTAGCGAGTTCGGCAAACTTCGCAAACCATCAAGAAAGTCTGACATTATTACCTGTTTATCTTCAGATGTTTGTGAGAATCATGACAGTGACTGTAGTATTTCATTTTGCTCGGCTATTGTTATAGATGGTGCTGCTCTTGTACATTCTCTTACTCCAGGTACATCTAAAACATTTGGAGAACTTGCAACCAAAATTTTTCGACCTGCCGTAGAATCTCACCTACAGAAACTTGATAGATTGATGTAGTATTTGACAGCCTTACGACTTCTTGCCAAGTACGTATCTGACACTCGTTTGAAACGAGGCTCTGGAGAAAAAATGTTATTCAAAAGAACAACACCATTCCTAAGGGTATTTAGGAAATTTTTGCAAGTTGATGAAAATAAAAAGCAACTTTTCCACTTACTTGCTTCTGAAATTGAGTCACTGGAAGTTGGTTGTAAGTTTGTTATTTGTACTGATGAAGACCTCATAATTTGCGTAGGATCCTACCATAACAACAACCTGTCTCCTTGTTCACATGAAGAAGCAGATACAAGAATTCTTCTACATGTGAAAGATGCAGTTTTATGTGACCACAAAAATGTTGTAATTTCAACAGTAGATTCAGATGTAATAATAATTGCTGCAACGGCCCTGAAGGAGTTGCGGGCTCTCGATTTCCAGAACTTGTACTTTATTTACAGTGTTGGGAAAAACAGAAAGCAATTTTCACTCTGTGAAATGTTACAAAATTTATGTCCTGAAACTTGTGAAGCATTGCCGTTTTTTCATGCTTACACGGGTTGTGACATAGTATCTTCTTTTCATGGGGTTAGTAAAACTAAAGCTTGGAATGTGTGGAAGACACTGTCAGAACTAATGGTCGTCTTTATTTGATTGTACACCTCAATCATTTTATCTGATGATGATTTTGATATGATACAGTATTTTACAGTGCTTCTGTATGACACAACCAGCGCAACAAAAACAGTCAATGAATGCAGAAGGATACTTTTCACACAGAAGAATAGATCCCTTAAAAATATACTCCCTACTGAAGATGCTTTAAGATACCACTTGAAAAGAACAATGTTTCAAGCCAGTGTTTGGAGACAGTGTCTACAACATCAGCCTGACATTCCTGATGTTACCGACTGCGGATGAAAAGTCTCAGATTCCCCACCATGGCTTACACCATTATGGACAGTTCTTCCAGAAGTATCAATGAAATGTTCGGAATTAATCTGCTGCCACTGCAAAACAATGTGTATGAACAAATGCAATCAAAGCTTGAACATGCAGTGTACCGCCTTATGCTCTTGTGATGGACAATGTATACAGTGAGGGAGTTATTGATAGATGAGACTTAGACATGCATTCCACCTCTAGTACAGAACGATTAAAATATAGTACTCTTTAAAATTGTTCGCAATTTCTTTTAAAAAAAGAAAGAAAGGAAGGAATATTCATTAAGGTTGCATTCTTATTTTAGCAATTTTCGAAATAAAAAAGAATAGATTTGAAACATACTTTTGTACATACAATTTTATTTTTAATATCCTACTTGATGATGATGATGATGGGTGTTCTGTCCGAGGGCAGGTAGTTGGCCCGAAAGTCCCTGGGCAAGGTGAACCTATGGTGGTCTTGCCATTGCCTTCCATGGGATGATGATGACGTTCTAAGGACGACTCCTATAGTTTAACGAAGGATCCGAACCACTTCTGTCCCCACCGGGAATCGCACTCGGAACCCCTTGATTAAAGATGACGAGTGGAGGGACACTGTATTCTATCTTAACACGCAATAATTCAACGCAATAATTTAGTAAATGCTCCCATATTATTTAATTTTACTCCCTTTACTTTCTATTTATCACCCTACTGCCAAAGAACTTAATTGCAATCATTATCCCCCTCCCCTCCTTTTATAGAAGCTCATATGACTTGTGTCCCGGTGGTTTTTTATTGTGTATTACCATGTAAATAACTATGCCAAATTTTATTCTGGTATCCAGAAAAGAAATATTCTTATTGAAATTTGTACCAAGCGACTGCACTAATTGTTTGACTAACTTCTACTCACAAGCTATTACCCGCTTTTACTGTGACATTTACCTGGATTAATTTAGGAACTGCTGCATGATATATTCCATAACATTTTTGACGATATAAGCCAATGGCAATAAGAAAGTAAAGAATGATTCGCAGGACAGAAATAATTCAAAGTTTCATAATGTAACAACAAGGACTCATTACAAAACCTTAGAGCCTTGTGGACTACGTCACTATATTTGTTTCAATTATAAATTGTTTGAAATAAGAATATGTACTAAAATGGCACGTGCCAAGATGGCCGAATTTGCCTGTTTTAAATATAATTGTTTAACACACTATTAATGTAATAAAGAAGAATAAGCGGAGCATGAACATATTGAAAATGAAAAACAGTATATGAAAATTGTAACAAATAATAAAATTGTCCGAAGTAATGAATTGTAAATAGTAAAAATGGAATAAAAAATGAGAGCAAAGGTCTCCAATACTTAATGTTTACAGCGCCATCTCTTATCCCCAACTAGGAATCACTGTATATTCAATATAACTTTCCCCTTCTATTCCCAATTTTCTTTCCTACGCCGGCTTATAGCTTATTGCTTTCATAGGATCTATCATACAGAAATATGATAATACCTTAATATAATAATTTTGCAAAACAGTAAAGAATATAAAAAATAGCTAGTAAATAAATTAATATTACGAACAAAAGAGAAAACAAATTAAGAGACAGTACTTTTTACCGTTACAGGTTAGAATGCCTATATTATCTCATTTCAAAACAGAAAATAACATGAGTTTAAGTATTTTCCCATTCATGTATCGATTATGTAGAGGACACATAACAGGCACGTAGCCAAGGGGGGGGGGTCCGGACCCCCCCCCCCTTCGAGACCAGAAATGAAAAAAATTAAGGTAGGATAAAACAAAAGGAAATGACGAAAAGAAGGATCAGCGTTAAATATTAAAAAGAAAATTACAGGAAGCTTTTGCTTACTCTTTCTTATGAGGAGATTTGTATTGCTTGCAATATGGTGGCGAGCTAAGCGAGATATTCTGGAAGAGTCAGGGATTTTGAAATTTCAAGAAAAGTTACGGAATTCTCAGAATTTCTGCTACTAGTCAGGGAGATTTCAAGCTTTCGAAAGCATAGTGCCGTTGTGTAACAGCGTGGACATTTTAAATCATAATTTTTCGTCATCGCATCCTTGCAGTATCAAACATGTTATTTCAAGAACAATTTTCTATTGCTCCTTTAACCTGTCATTTGGAACCGACAATAGTTGACGGAATAATAAAAACAAAAATTTATGATGAAAGAAAGTTCTGTTAGCATTTGATTCAACAGAGAAAGGAACGCATATATTGTAAAACTAGTTGAATATACACATGCTTCGCACAGGGGCTGTATTTGGAAGTCAACGCCTGTGGGAGTATCAGCATGGTTCACAGCGACGGCGAAAACTACGGATTTCTTACTAATATCGGTCATTTTGGGCTATTTTTTTACATGTCTCGGTATCCACCCCCCGCTGACTCCCAGCCCGCATACAATTGTAACTAAATTTGCAAGTCATCGCTAATGGAAGTGTCACCATTGATTTCAGCGACCGCGAAAACTATGGATTTGACACTAATATCGGTCATTTTGGATTACTTTTATATGTCTTGCTATCTCACCCCCCTCCGATGACCCCCGGCCCGGAGCCGAATAGCGTGAATTTGGAAGTTAATGCGATCCGAGTTTCATCATTGATTTCAGCGACCGCGAAAATATGAATTCGACACTAATAGCTCAAGTGGTAGAGCGTTGGCTTCGCATTCGGGAAGTCGTGGTTTCGAATCCCGCTGCCGACCATCCTGACTGAGGTTTTCCAGGGTTCCCTCAGTCCTACCAGACAAATGCCGGGATGGAACCTAATAAACATGCCCTGGCCGATACCTTCCCAAATCCTTTCCATTGTTAATGTTGTTGGATATCCAGTGTAAAATGGCCTCTGAACTGTATCTGATGATTGTTAAATAAATAAATACATATCGATCATTTTCTACTACTTTTACATGTCCCGGTAAACGCCCCCTTGAGACCCCCCTGTTTCGAAATTAAAGAAAAAAACACTTCGTCGTGATCTGGGGCCTGGGCCAAGGTACCCCTGCAGGGGCGTTATTTAGGGGGGCAGGAGGGAGCAATTCCCCCCAAGAGTTTGAGGAATACATATACTTTAATCGATTGTCTACTAATATACTAGTACAAAACGTGAAAGTCTTATGTCGGTGGGGCTCTTGCCCCCCTCAAGCGAAGTCTGAAATGACGCCCCTGTACCCCTGACCAAAATTTGGTAACTCTCGGTCCACTCGTCTGGTCCCTAGGCCGCACACAGACAGACAAACACACAAACAAACTCTTTATTTTATTTATATTAGAAGATAGTTTACAAGACAGTATTGAGTATGTACTTTCATAATAATTGAGGTCATAACGAAAGGAAAATTCTTATATTTGAATAAACAGGAGAAGGACGTAAATATTGTAAAGTCTTTTTCAATAGTTTTTTTTATCATTTTGCTCGAAATTTCTTCATAGTTTGTTATTAAAATACTTGCCAACATATCCTCATTTTATTGTCCTAACAAACCAATATATGTTAAGAGTAAAGTAGTTTAGATTGATCGAGCTCCTGGGCCTTCAGAATTTCATGTCACTCCTCCCCCCCCCCCTTCGTTACGAAATCCTGGCTAAACGAACCAATATATGTTCCAGTAAAATAGTTTAGAATGATCGATCCCCTTTTGTGATGACCACAGTATTTCATGTCACGGACCCCCCCCCCCTCACGAAATCCTGGCTACGTGCCTGCACATAAACATGTAGAGCAAAACCAGAGAAGAAATGACATTGCGCTTTCATCTATTTCTTTGTATTCTGTCTTCATTTTTTTCCAGAATTTGTAGATTTATAGAGGCACTCAAGGTACCTGTCCGATAAAAGTTCGGCCAACTGTATTCTTTCTTTATATGAAAGACCGTAATGCGTATGTTCACCGAAAGGTTTCACAATTTACATATTGTTCTCCCGAAGGTCCATATCCTCAGGACAATACTTTGCAAATGATATCTAAATTTTTATCATTAAAAAAGTTTTGTATGTCTTATGCTAAATTTTCTTTAATATTGGATAAACTACATTGCAAATCTTTGAAACTATATATTCTTTAGTTGAAATTTGCAATTAAAGTATTTTTTAAGCTGATTTTTGAAAGATATGGACATTGAGCTGAATACAAATGCCTATAATCATAATAAATTTTGTTTGACGTTTTAATGAATTAATCCAAGTTATTGTTTAATTTACCTTCCTCTATTTGTTATGTAATTTAATATCTTTTAGAAAAGTTGTAAAAAAGAGGTAGCAATGTTTTCATTTTTACCTGAACATTATGAAAATTGATAACATGATTAGATTGAAATTATTTTTTTTTTTATCTACATGCACTAGGTTTTCTGAGTACAGAAGATGAAATATTACCAGGAAACAATGGATTACGAGATCAAATACTAGCACTAAAATGGGTACAACACAATATTGCAGCCTTCGGAGGAAATCCCAGAAGTGTAACGATATTTGGAGAGAGTGCTGGAGGTTCTGCTGTGCATTTTCTAATGCTTTCTCCGTTATCCATAGGTAAAGTTATACAAGTTGATTCATATAAAATTTTATTATTTAATGAATTTATAACCTACATTCATATGAAAGAGTAAATCCAATCACTGATTCACCCATCAACAGATCTCCGAAACTCCTACGCCTAAAATCATGAATTTGTTTTATATAAAGGTAACCAAGAAAGTTCTATGGCTTTTTGTGGAGGTCTGTGTTCAATTGGCCTTCACACCTTGAGTTGAACGCAAATGGAGATAAAGCGAATGGTGTAGGTATATCCAACATACTACCGGGTTGTGGTATTTCAGTTAAACCTTGAACTTGCGTAAGGACAGAGTTAACATGGGACCTCCACAGAGAGTCATAAGGGCGTGTATACTGTACGAGTTCAAACTGGTGACAAACGCCGCTGCAGCGGGGCGCAAGACATGCCATTCCTTTGGTGAAGCTGTTGTGCTTACGCGGACAGTGCAGCGGTGGTTTAACAAGTTTAAGGACGGTAACGAAACATTCGAACACGCGCCGTGCCGCAAGACTAACACATGTACAAACTGAAGATCTTCAGGTAGCAATTGAGGCGAACAGTGGCCAGACATGTGAGGAACTGGGACTACAATTCAGTGTGAGTGGAGAAACCATTCGGCAGCGCCTCCATCAACTTGGGTCGATGGGTCTCTCATGATTTGATTCCGGGCCAGAAGGCAACGCAAGCAGACACCTGTGTTTCTTTGCAGACTCATCTGAGAAAAAAAAAAACATTTCTGGACAGGGTGTTTACATGTGTTGTGAAGCTCCACGGCGCCGTCATCATTTTTTAGCATCCCATGAACCGGTTTCAAAACAGCCGAAACCAGAACTGCATCAGAAGAAGATCCTCCTGTGTGTTTGGTGGACTGCTTGTGGAGTCGTGCATCGGGAACTACTACCAGCTGGTCAGAGAATCAATACAACTGTGTACTGTCAGCAGTTGAGCCGTGTTGAAGAAACACTCAAAACTCTGGAGCCAACACTTCTGAATAATAGGAGCAAAGGGATCCTCCTATTATAGGGCATCACTAAGCCCCACATGGCTAGGATTATCCGGGGCACCATTCTACGCCTTGGATGGGAGACACTATTACATCGGCAATACTCCCCGGACATTGGACCATCCGATTTTCACCTGTTTCATTCCTTGGACACTCACGCCAGTTCAAATTCCTAGTAGAGGTGATAAACGCACTTGGTACCTTCTTCGCATCAGGGCGCCCACCAAGTTCTACCGCGATGGAACCCATGGCCTTCCGGAACGTTGGCTGAAGGTCTCGATGCTGATGGGAACTATTTTTGGTCTTCTTGGTACGTCTTAGGTGGCATATCAATGTTCCAAGTTGGTAGGTGAAAAAGCAACAGAACTTTCTTTTTTACCTTTATTTATGTATTTGCAACTAGGTTGTAAATAAGATGAGGTTTGCCCGAACAAGCTGGGCAGGTGACTTGAATGCTTGTTCACCGTTGACCAGATTTCCGAAACTACCGGATGTAGAACCTCGAAATTTTTAAAGTAAAACATTTCCTTACATCATGATCTCTAGATTAGACGGGAGTTTAACCCTGTGTGAAGAATCGGGGTTTTCATCTTTTCGTTCACCAAGTCTCCAAGGTATTGAGTGCAGAACCATGAGAATTAGTGTGTGTTATTTACTTGTACAAAGACAAAGACAAATGAGACGCAGGAAGGGGAAGGATTAAAAGTATTATTAGCGTAAATGTGGGGCATATGCTAGTTTATATACAAATCAAAATGAACGGCGTAATTAGCTATACAGTAAATGTGAGAAAATAATTTTATCACACAATGTTTAAGATAGCTCAGATACACTGGAAGACAATATTTTCTTTAGTGAACAAAGTACTTACGTGATTTGAGTTTATGGAGTCGTTGGACGTATGACAGCGTATTGTTAAAGTAGTCCTGGGTCCGGATCCACAGGAATTATCCAGGAACACTACTCGGACTAGATGCACTCTTCGAAACCATCAACATTGAAGTTTATAATATAGCTTACATTTTCAACATTCGACATATATGTAATATGATGAGTGTGATTTAGTTGTGTTTACAGTAAAATGAAGGACCATCAATACTTGCTGTAACCTTGTGATTTTTCTACACTCACTATATAATTCATAACTACATACTTGGCAAGGGTTACATATGGATCACTCGATATATATATATATATATATATATATATATATATATATATATATATATATATATATATATATATATATTGCTGTTTAAGATATTTATGCTGTAGTTTTATTTACGTTATGTAGTTTACTATACTTAACATTTTTCTTTCTTAGTAAGTTTTTGCTTTATGTGATTGGAAAAGTCCGTTTGTGCCTTGTATATTTTCAGTTAAAAGTCAACTGAAAGCAGGGGAATCGTGTTATTATACAGTCTAAACGCTTTTATCTTCGTTAATTCTGTCGAAGAAGTTCAACCTTAAAACGTATACAACGATAAATATACATTGTTCTGTTGTATGGTTGGAAAACATTATCATTTATTCTGAGAGAAAAACGCTGGCTAAAAGTATTTGAAAATAAAATCTTGGACGAATATTCGACCTCAGAGGCCCGGGAAAGGGGAATGTGGAGACTTCATAACAAGGAACTGCATAATTTGTACAATTTACCTAACATTGTTAGGGTCATTAAATCTAACAGGCTCAGATGTGTAGATCATGTAGCCAGCATGAAAGAAAGTAGGAACACTTTGAAAATAATAACTGGAGACTGAATCGGAAAAGGATTATTAGGATGGGATGACAAGATTGAGATGGATCTCGCAGAAATAGAAATACAAAGTAGAAACTGGATCTGGTTAATTAAAGATAGAAGTCAATGGAGAGCTTTTGTGAATGTGGCATTGATCCCTCTGATTCCGTAAGCCATAGTTTATTAGTGATATTTCTAGTTATCTTGTGAAGGTAGTAGATTTTCATTTCTATTTTTTTTTAAACTGTCGCGCATCTGAAAATGGACGCTGATTTTCTTTTTTCCTTAGGTTTATTCCATCGTGCTATATCTCAGAGTGGAACTGCGTTAGCTCCTTGGGCTCTAGCAACTGAAGCTCGTTCTTTGGCGTTCAAACTGGGAGAAAATCTTAACTGTACATCCACAAACTCCATAGAACTTGTAAATTGTTTAAATAATGTTCCTGCTGATGACATAGTCAAAGCTTATCCATTATTAAAGGTAAGAAAATACCATTGACTTTAATTTAGCCTAACATAATATTCATCAATATGAGTGCTATTTGATGCTATAACTATGTAACTTAAACTGATTTACGTACCATAAGCTACTTCTGCAACATTATTGTAATGATCGAACACACACGAGTGTAATAACATATTAGCTATAATATTGAGAAAAATAGAGACCTCATAGGATACGGATTACTAGAAATGTTCTTTCGAAACACATCAATTCTATTGTCAGTGCTATTGGCTTTAAGTAAGAAAAAGTCACTATTTTCAAAGTTATTAACTATAGATTGGAGGTAAATAACCATAATAGAAATTCTCATCTTTTGACCGAGTTAAGTCAGAAGAATAGGCTCATATTTAGCTTTATAGTTCGAAAGGCAATGACATAAGTAATAACTACATACTATAGTTTAACGCATATGAAAATTTAAATTACTTTTACTTTTATTAATGGCAATTAACGATCTTGTACACATTTTATAAATCAATATCATTAACAACCCTATAATTTGAAACAAGTTGTTTCCGTAAGAAAGTCCACAAGAGTAGTTTTTTCTTGCAATGGGTATTTTACTTTCAAGCTACAATAATAGTGAAGAAGAATGTTCTGATCGCGAAAAATCATAAATATACTTGATGTCCCATGACTATCTGTTCCGTCTATCTGTTCCTTCTTACGAGGGTCGGCTGATAAGTTCTCGGCCTGACCCCCTTCTGAATGTATTACCCTGATGTAATTGATGTCATGTGAAATGTTTATCTTTTATATGTTTAAGTACCAAATTTCGCAATTCTACCATGAATGGTTTTTATTTTACAGGTATTTGAATGAACCATGGCGGAGCCAGATGTCAAATTCACCAAAGAGGAGTTGCGAGGTGTAATGAAGTTCTTCTTCCTGCAACAGAAGTCGCTCAAGGAAATCCATGGTTGCATGTTAGACACATTGGGTGGACAGTGCCCTTTATACTCCACTATGAAGAAATGGTGTGCGAACTTTAAGTGTGGTGAACTTTCAACAGAAGGTGGTGATAGGTGTGGCAGGACAGTGTCAGTGTCAACTCCGGAAAAAGTGGACCAGATTCATGACCTGATTTTAAGCAACAGACGGATTTCGCTTCAGGAGATAGCTGACGAAGTGCACATATCCAAAGAACGTGTTGGGTCAATAATCCATGATCAGTTGGACATGCGCAAGCTTTCTGTGAAATAGATTCCGAAATGTTTGAACGTGGATCAGAAACGCGAACGTGTGAGATCATCGCAGGTGATTTTACGGCATTTCGCGAACTCCAAGGACGATTTTTTGAATTGGGTTGTTACCCAGGATGAAACGTTGTTGCATTACTTTGGTCCGGAAACTAAACAGCAGTCATGCGAGTGGCGCCACTCAGGATCTCCAAGGCCCAAAAAATTCAAAGCACAAAAGTCCGCAGGGAAGGTGCTTGCCTCAATATTCTGGGATAAGGATGGTGTTTTGCTCTCAGACTATCTTCCAAAGGGCCAAACCATAACTGCAGAGTATTACTGCAGTCTGCTAACTAAGGTAAAGGACACTATTAAAGAAAAGCGCCGGGGAAAGTTGACACGAGGTGTCTTGTTTTTGCAGGACAATGGTCCCGTCCACAAGGCTGGCAGAACAATGGATTTTCTGAGGGACCTAGGGTTTCAGTGCATTGACCACCCACCTTACTCGCCAGATCTTGCCCCTTCTGATTATTATCTGTTTCCAAAACTCAAAACAGCACTGAAAGGACAGAAATTTCCCAGTGATGAAGAGGTGATAACAGCTGCGGAACAGTTTTTTGCAGACCTTGAGATTTTTTTTTTTCTTGGAGGTGTTGGAGAAGTTGCAGCATCGAAGTGCCAAGTATGTTGACCTTCGAGGGTACTATGTTGAATAGCCTCACACTTTTATGCCTGCAGCTCAAGTTCTTCTGGGTCGGGCCGAGAACTTATCAGCCCACCCTCGTATGTACAGCAGTTTTAAAGGCGTGATGAACTTCGTGATCTATGATCTAAAAATCTCAAACTCGTCAGACTCGAAACCCATTAGAGTCGGTGACCGAGTTTGACTCGGACAGATCTGGAGACCGATTTCGTCCTAACAAGTATGATTCTCTTCATTTTCTCTTTTATCACTATATCCAATACATTTTTGTTACGTCTTCAGTGAGTATAAGTGAAAAAAATTGGGTTCACTGTTTAATCTGCCTTTGTGAATTGTTGACATAGGATGCGATTATGGTCTCATCTTTGGCACAGGAAATTCGGATTCTGTAAAAGTGCATGTACACTAAGCCAAAGTCTGTATCTTAGTGGCACTGGTTCTGCACGATGCCACATGGAGAACAACTAGGTTAAATGTATTATGATTAATAAATAATGTTATATTAGAGATCGAGCAAGCAAAAACTTATTAATATGTTGTATATGTTCGATTATATGTTGTACGTAAATAGTATTTCATTACAACCTTAAAATATTATATAAATTTTTCTCACATCATTTCAGATATAACAAGATTTGAATATTTTATTCCAGTGATTTTCTTGTAAGTGACCTCAATAATTATCATGTCAAAAAAAAAAAAAAAAAAAAAAAACATTCCATCATAAACATTAGGAAATTGTACAGTTTGTTTCTTTCTTGGGAATCCGAGAAGGGCGTGCTACTAATACAGTGGTATTTCTTTGGACGAAGTTTTAAATTCACAGTTGTAAATTGATATTTCTTTTCCTTTTTCTTAGATAAGTAATTGTTTTCTTGTAAACTAACACATGTAATTTTTATTTCTTTATTTTTTTCATATGTTACAATGTAGCCATATTTTTGTCACTATTTCAATTTCTATCCACTAATGCACTAATGTCTAATGTTTAAATTTTCCACTAATGTCTAAATTTTCTGTGATTACATAGCATAATTTTTCTTTCTGAAATTGGTATTATATCTATTATATAGCATCTTAAAAAGAAGCATCTCAGAGTAAACAAATGAATTCCTTTAGTGTAATTAGTTATGGGGAAGGTATATGTAATTTTGCCTTAGTTCTTATTTTCTTCTCTTTGATTCGGATGTGCAGAAAAAGGAAGTAGCATTCAGGCATGTGAGCAATACATTATACAGATATACACATATATGTTGGTACATAGTAGTTGTTATGACGAGAAGTAAACGTAAACGATAAGATTTCTTTTTTTTTTTTTAATTTAAAATTTCAACATTATTGATTCCTCAGATGCTATTTTGTTCGTAAGGTCCGTCATAACTGAGTGTGATATGTTTTTTTTTTTTTTTTTTCAAAATTTATCAACTGTGGTGTTTATGTTACACAACCCATCTCTATTAGCCTATAAGGCATAGTCGTAGGACGTAGAACTAGAAATTTCATTCCAATTACGAGAAGATAGATTGGAAGAAATAGAGTGCTGCTAAAGTCTCATGCTTTGACAGTAATCT
This sequence comes from Thermobia domestica, assembly GCF_964235325.1. Classification (NCBI taxonomy): domain Eukaryota; kingdom Metazoa; phylum Arthropoda; class Insecta; order Zygentoma; family Lepismatidae; genus Thermobia; species Thermobia domestica. Next base: position 129,679,470 of record NC_137466.1, on the reverse strand, counting down.
AGTTTCCGAAAAGTAAGTTGGGATCTTAGATTTCAAAGCCTATTGAGACGGTTTATTTCCAAATGCTATTAAAAGTCAGACTGCACTAAAGCTCTTTGTAATTAATTCTGGGATCAGTTTCCAGTAATATAGAATATAGTCCGTAGTGGATTGGTTTGTATTATTAAGAACCTAAAAGACACTCAAAGTGAGACGTCCGGCTTTCGAGAGAACATTCATCACTGAAGTTTAAGTACATGCGATATAGAAAGAAACCCGGACGCTATATTAAGAAGAAACGATGATATATAGTTTCTTGTAGCAAAAGTGGCAGCTTACTTTTGTTTTAAATTATGATAATACATGCATCTTATTTTACTATTAAATTTTTGTTTTCCATCGCACTTCTATGATTTGTATAGCAAACTGTTATACGTATATGACCGCTTTTATAAAAGCTATATATATATATATCAATGGAATTTTAAATTCATAACATACACTAACAAGGGAACTTTTTCTTGTGTTACACGAAATGTGGAATATGTTTAGGTGCAATTTTATGTACATTTTCATCGAACTCGGGCCATTTTTCGTCTCATTATCCACAACGTGTTGTGTTGGCAGTGCCCCTACTCTTCCCCCCATAAGTACGGAACGGTTGCGATCTAAGGTTTTCCCGCCTATGGATTTTCTTGTTGACTAACACAAATCGTTTGACCATAGTCTCGTTCCATATTTCGTGTGACATCAGAAAATTCCCTTGTAAGCATACATAATAAATAACCTAAGTAATCTTCAAAATGTCAACTAAAAAATGTAAAATTCCCTTCCTTTGTACCCATGGTAACTATAAAGGTAACCAAGAAAGGTCTGTTGCTTTTCCACCCACCAACTTCGAACATCAATATGTCACTTAAGACATACCTACAAGATCAAAAATAGTCCCCATCACCATCGACAACCTTCTGCCAACGTTCTGGAAGGCCATGGATTCCATCGCGGTAGAACTTAGTGGGTCGTGAAGCGAAGAAGGCATCAAGTGCATTTTCCACCTCTACTAGAGATTTGAACAGGCGTCCTCTAAGGTGATTGTCCAAGGAATGGAATAGGTGCTAATCGGACGGTACAATGTCCAGGGAGTATGGTGGATGCATTAGTGTTTCCCACATAGGGCGTAGAATGGTGTCCTCGGTCATCCTAGCCACGTGCGATTCAGAAGTGCCGCCACCAGAGTTTTGAGTTTTTCTTGAATATGGCTCAGTTGCTGACAGAACACAGTTGCATTGATGCTCTGACCAGCTGGTAGCAGTTCCTGATGCACGATGCCGCGGGCAGTCCACCAAACACACAGGAGGACTTTCTTCTGCTGCAGTGATGGTTTCGGTGCTATTTGGAACTGGTTCATGGGATGTTAACCCATGATTACGGCGCCGTGGAGCTTCGTACAGAGCCCACTTCTGATCACGTGTCAACACCCTGTCCAGAAATGGCTCCTTCCTCAGATGAGTATCACACAGGTATCTGCTCGCGTTGCCTTCTGGCCCTAAGTTAAAGCATGTGGGATCCATCGACCCAAGATGTAATGCTTTCCAAGTTGGAGGTGCTGCCGAATGGTTTCTCCACTCACACTGAATTGTAGTCCCACTCGCTCACATGTCTGTCTATTGTTCGCCTCAATTGCTACCTGAAGATCTTCAGTTTGTACATGTGTTAGTCTTCCGGTAAGTGGTGCGACTTCTAGTGTTTGGTCACCGTTCTTAAACTTGTTAAACCAACGCTGTACTGTCCGCGTAGTCATGACATCCTCACCAAAGGCCTGGCATATCTTCCGCCCCTGTATAGCGGCGTTTGACCCCAGTTTGAACTCGTGCAGCATACACGATCTTATGACGCTCTGCGGAGGTCGCATGTTCACTCTGTCCTTACACACGTTCACGGTGTAACTGAACTGCCGCATCCAAGTAGTATGTTGGATATCTCCACACCAACAACTGACCTTCGCCTTATCTCCATTCGCATGGTGTGAGGGCCAATTGAACACAGACCTCTACAAAAAGCGACAAAACTTTCTTGGTTACCTTTATAACATTTGAAAACCACAAGGAAGAAATGCGCAAAGTCAATTTTTCTCTATTCTGAGAAAGCTGAACTTTTAGCTTTGAAACCAGAACCTATTTACCATATAGCAGGAACAAATACTATTTCTTTCCTTTGTTTTTCATTTGGAAATCCAATTCTATAAACCAGCGTTTCCCAATCTTTTTCAACTTGCGGCACACTACGGGTGTAACTTGGATTCTCGCGGCACACTTATAGATATTATTTGTAAATATAAAAAATAGTGGTATTTTTTTCTCTGATTACTGATCATCTTCGCAGAGAAAAAAGCTCGATCACTGGGTTTTCCCCGTGGTAAATCACTATGCTTATTTTTCATTCTAATTTAAAAACGGAAAACAATTACAATGAAATATTGTACTCAGGTTTTTAAAAATACGCTTTCTTTTTCGAAAACTGTATCCAACCTTTTACTAAGAAGGAAGAGCACTAAATAACGAACGAACAAACCGATCTCTTTTACTTTTAAAACACAAATGTAGGTAATTTGTCGAAAGGATTGAATGATATTTTAAATTTTCAAGTTACGAAATAGTCTGCAACAATAAAGAAGCAATAATGGTCATAACAATAACAAATACTTTTTTCAACACTAGAAATGTACAGAAAAGTAACACGGTGAGAAACTTAAAATTGTAAATTTCTAGTAGAGGTTCATAGTAATGTGCAATACAAATATACATTTTGCAATTTCGTGCTATACAATTAATAATTTTGTTTCGATTTCTTCGCGGCACACCAGTGGCCCATTCACGGCACACCAGTGTGCCGCGGCACACCGGTTGGGAAACGCTGCTATAAACGCTTACATGAAATTTTCCTTGTGCTATCGGTGAAAAGAACCTTAGATGTGAAAAGGAAAAAGGTAACGTAAATTTCACTGCAGGAATGGCCACCAGAGTTAAGGTTTCCGTTTATACCAGTGGTTGAAAAAATAGGATATTACAATCCTTGTCCTGTTTTGCCAGAGCATCCAACTGATATAATTAGAAGTGGAAGATATAATAATGTACCTTGGTTAACTGGAGTTACCTCAGAAGAAGGAATTTCACTGGCTGCTGGTAAGTATTATAATAGGAATCATTTGATTTTTCACTTTGTTTGCAATCATCAGATGTCTTATTAAAAACTCGTCGAGGAGAATAATAATATTTAACTAAACCGTATTGACGTAAATATATAGAATTTTCCAAAAGAGGAATGTTGGATAGTATCGTTTAACAAATGACCTGTTCTAGTTTGTTTGATTTCTTGCCTCAGCAGGAATTGTTAATTATTAATTATTCAAGTTAAAACTGACTTTGCAGTTTGTGTGTGTGTATGTGTAAGTTTAAATTTATAAGTTCTGTTTACGGGTTTCTAATTATGTATCCAATAATTCCTTGTTAATGATGTAAGTGGCAATTAAAACTTGATCTTGTGTTCATACTGTTATATACAATGTGAATCAAAAGTAGGTGGATTAAAGATACAGGGTGTCCGGAATGAGACTGCCGGTTTTTAAAAGTGTATAGTTTTAATATGGTCAGAGATAAAGAAGAAAAAAATATGCATTTTAAAGGAGAACTCAAAAAGTTTATTTGGTCTTACTTACAAGTCATTCTAACTCAGTGTAACTCCACGTGAACTCTATTTGTAACTCTTACAATATCTACCATGCACTGAATCTCTCTCCACGTATTCTGTAACATCTGAGGTGTTACTGAAGCAATCACATTCATTATACGGTTCTTCAGTTCATCAAGGCTACGTCCTTTTCACCAGAATACACAAAGTCTTTCACATACCCCCACAGGAAGAAGTCCAGGGGGTAACATCAGGAGAGCGTGGAAGCCACCTAATTGGCCCACCACGGCCTATCCAAACGGCTAGAAAATTCAGTATCAAGGTACTCCCTCACTAGTAGGCTCCACTGTGGAGAGTGACCATCCAATTGGAGTATCACTTCAGGTTGCAAATGTTGTAACTGGGGAACAGCAAATTGTTGAAGCATATTATCTAAGGACACATTTCCTGTTATGGTTTGCTCTTTAAAAAAGAAGGAACCTATAACTGCATTATGTGTTAAAGCACACCTGACATTCAATTTGAGACTGTCTCTAAAATGTTCTATGTACAGATGCATATCCTAATATTGTGTCTGTTAACACAGCCAGACAAGTGAAAAGTTGCCTCATCAGAGAAAACAACGTTCAATAGGAATTATGGTCATAATCAATCCTGTCCAGAATTTCAGTAGTAAATGCTGCTCTCTGTGGCTTATCATTGGGCTTAATTGCTTGCAACAATTGCACCTTATACGCGCGCAAACATAATCGTTCGTGTACCACATTGTGTAATGTCGACTTTGGAATTGCCAATGGCCTGCTCGCTGCGCAAACTAACTTCCTCGGGCTACGTGAGAAACACTCTCTTATTGCTCCCACATTTTCTTCTGACTTAACGCGATTTACCACCGCTGTGTTTTTTCACTTTCTGTTGATAAATATTGATGCTTCCACGTCTGGATACTGTTGCATGATGGAGGATCCTTGTGGTAAACACGTCGAAAGTTTCTTTGACCTTGAACAACACTTTCTGTCTCTGCAAACCACCACACGCATTGCGCCTTTTCGACTGCCGACGCCATTTCTGTTTATCGGTGATATTAGCGCCGTCACCGGTAGTTGTTCAAGTATAAAAATTTGCTGTACAAAACTTTTTGAGTTTTCCTTCAATATGAATGTTTTTTTTTCTTTTGTATCTATGACAATATTAAAATTATACACTTTAAAAACCATCAGTTCCATTCCGGACACCCTGTATTATTTATATATGGCCGGTACTGTAACAGAGATTTGTAATGACAAGCGTTTAGTTTATTCAGATTTCATTTTTATTTAGGGGGCGCGGTGGCTCAGTGGTAGAGCGTTCACCTCCGGTGCTTGGGGTCCTGGTTCGATGCCAGCTCGCGCCGTGTGGACTTTGTGGTGGACAAACACCGTGCTTGTGGGTTTTCTCGGGGTTCTTCCACTTTCTTCATTCTACCATTTCACTTATCTCTCATCATCACCGTCTCCTTTAGCCTAACCGGCATAACCGTGGGACGTAAAACTAAAGATTTCATTTCATTTTTAATTTTTATTTAAATTATATGTAGAGTCAAAGTTAGAATGAGCATCATTGCCAAGTTAATCTCAAATTCCCTATTTTCGCTTGTTTCCAACGAGTTTGTACATTATTTCATTCTGGTTGTTCATATTAAATTATTTCTAGTGAAACTGATAAAAATAAAAATTTTACATAAATAAATTTATAATGTCCTAATGTTTTCATATTATTTTCTCATAATTCCATTCACTGATAATCTGAGTGTATATGTATGTTTGGGTATTTTACTACCACAAAAGAAATATTCTACATTATTTTAATTAAAAAACAACAAATATTTAGTTATGAACATACATGAGGTGTATAGTAATAAAGCAATTCACTTTCATGGTGTATAATGTACTTACTTTGAGTAAGGTAGTTATTTCTCATTATTAAAAACGTGTAAAAACAAAAGCAGTATCATACAATATTTACAAGAAAATAATTATTTTATAAAAATGAAATGAAATCTTTGAGTTTTACGTCCCACGATTATGCTGGTTAGGCTAAAGGGGACGGTGATGATGAGGAATGAAATGGTGGAATGAAGAAAGTGGGAGGAAACGGGAAAGAAGAAATTCACTTGTTGAGGAATGTACTTAATGTGTTGAGTTAGTATGTTCCAAAAGATTTGCGATGCAGTTTTCTTATAAAAGACAGTAATTGTAAAAGCAAATTATCCTGTATATATAGCTTTCATATTACCATTATAAAATTTATTATAAGAGATAAGAGTAGAGTAACTTGTTAAAACTGTTATATAAATAGAGGATATAACATCTATATATTAGCCCTGAATTCGTTATATTAGATTTTCTGGAACTAATTAAAACGTAATTTACTCACTAAATGTTCAATCATAACACTCAAGATAAAATATATTTAAACTGATGTATTTTCTGAAGATTTTCTCCATTTACCTTCTTCACAAAATTCCTTCTTTATAATTAACAACACATCCACTATTTATGGTCTCTTTATGTTTTATATCGTAGAACTGTATAGAAAAAAATGTTTATACATGTCTGGCTACAATACTTAACAAGACTTAACAAGTTAAATGTTAGGTCTGGCCATAGAAGAAATTGCTATCATACGTTACAGACTGTTGTCCATATCAACATATAGTCTATATCTTTATGAATGTTAACGTTATAAGGAACAAGCAATAAAATTCAATGTATGCTTTACAAAAATTAATTAATATTTATTACAATTAACATACTTAGAGCACAAAATATTTGGAGGTTCTCATCCTTGTGTTGCGTTTTTTTCTTTTCTTTCTTTCTTTCTTTCTTTTTTTTTTTTTTTTTTTTTTTTTTTTGTTAACGATTCTAGTAATACAATAGAGTTGGATTATATCAAGAAATAATAGATTGGAATTAAATATGTTGTGTTGAAATGAATTCGTCAGATGAAGCATTTCTGCGTTTACGGCTTTCGTAGTTTAGGAAGATAAAATTGTAAAGGGATTACAATTTCAATTATAACGATTAAACTGCTGCATCAAATAAATTGATAAAGTTCAGGAACACATGCGATCAAAATACAATAACTAATGATAACAAATAACTCCCAATATTTGCAGGATTGCTGCTAAATCAACAGGCCCTTAAACAACTTGATGAGAATTTTACAGTTTTGGCACCTAGTCATTTATACTTCGACAAGAATTCTCCAAAATCCTTTGTTATTACTCAACTGCTAAGAAATTTCTATTTTGGACGAAAGAAAATTGGTTTGGAAACTGCTAAGGAGTACATTCAAGTGAGTATTGTGTAAAACGTCATATCCAATGCATCTTATAAGAACATAATAGTGATCTAGTGTCATAATAAGTGATTGGCGTATTAAATGCGTTCGTATTTGTATATAATATTCTGTTATATTAAACAGAATTTAATTAAGAGGTTTAGGAAAATTGTGATAAATCGCTCAATAATTTGTCATTAAACACTAAAATATCACCATATTGCTCCGGAGAAATATACATATAGAAATAACTTTGAAGAACATAATTTTCACGTTAAAATTTTAAAAATACAAAAGTTTTCCTATGATGTACCGTATATATAATTTAAAGCATTTTGAAGGATATTTTTCTCTTGCAGATAAAAAATGAATATATTTCTAATTCAACATCTCAGTGCAAATTTTGTAATTAAGGTAGACTTTTCAAAGAAATTGTGAGCTTAAGGTTAAAGATTGCAGTAAATATTTTATTATAGATCCTTGTTTCTCAAAGAAAACAAATCTTCTTTATATTTACAGATGACATCAGACAACATGATGGGAGCTCCATTATTAGCTTCAGCAAGACTTCATCTTGACTTTGGTTTATCTCCTGTGTACCTGTACAAGCTTTCAGCAGAGACTAAATACGGATTTGGGCCAAAACTTCTAGGCAAAAATTCTCCAAGAGGTACATAATGATAAAATAAATATGGAAAAATATCAAAGATTTGCTCTCCTCTATTCTCTGATTTCATATCACTCACGTAATGATAATTATAAATGTAATGTTTCTTATTGAACGTTCAAGACCGTTTTTGTTTTATTGGAAACAAATCCTGAGTACGGAGACAAGTTCTTTCTAATATTGTTATGTATAATTCATATATATGTATGGAATCATTACAGAAAGCTAGATTACCCATTTTTCTTATAAATATCTCTGTCTGTACTAATATATCCAAAGCAGAATATTTCGTACACTTTTGGAATAAGCATTTCTAGTCATGGAAGAAAAGACTTCGCAACAAACCATAGAAGCCACCGGCCAATTTAACTGAACGGAACTCCAAGCTTCCATAGCATGCTGATGATGACATCGTTGTTATATTTTCCTAAGTTATAATAATTAATGTGTATCATATTGAATGGTTGGGGATAGCCTTTACTGTTGTGCTGTTCTTACTTAATTGATTCAGACTGTGTATCAGGTTTGTAACCTTCTCATATTTGGTGACTGCAATTTATCAGAAGGAAATTTCAATGACGACAATAATTATCTGGAAACTCCGTTCAAAGTACAATGCATTAATATTTCATGTTATTTAACAATTTACAGTCATTTAATAATGTGCATAATAAATTCGGTAAAACTCTTGATTTAGCTCTAAGTAATTTAAAACCCTTAAAAGTTAGCAAGCCTTATTTATAATTTTGACAAAGTATAATATAATAGATTTATTACAAAGGATGGAAGAATAAAATGAATTTAAATACAATCCGACAAGGTTAAATTAGATGCTTTAAACAAACTGGGATTTATTTGTAAGATATTTATTAGCAAGCTATTCGCTCAACGGAGAAGATAAAATATTTTCTCAATATTTTCAAGACTATTAGGGGAAATTAATTCAAATTATGTTCTTTCGAAGCTAAAGCGATTTGAGATTTTCTGTTCTTACAAATTATAATTAACTCTTGAAGATTTTAATGACAGCGGCAGTTAATTCCAACTAACATTATCAATCATAATTTTAGATAATTCAATTGATTAAAATATATATGATTACATATTTGCACTAAAATAAGCTTTCAAAATTTTATTTTTATAGGAGTCGCACACGCAGATGATCTTACTTTTCTGTTTCCTATTTCGGGTCAAGACTTGAGACTACAACTGAATGATTCTGAAGTAATTACAAAAGATAGATTGCTAATGATGTGGACAAACTTCGCTGCTATGAGGTAACGTAATATAAATATTTTTGGCTATTGTTTTCTGCCACTGGGAAGTACTATTATAAATCTTAGCCAGCAATCTCGAAGTTCTTAGATTATTATTTCATTATTTAAAAACAAAAGAAAAGAGAAAAATACTACATACACGTTTTCATGTACCAGAACAGATACACAAATTTAAACGGCGTGACAAACATCTTGGCATTTGAAGGCGGCGCTCCAAGTTCCCTTTAAATGCTGCTAGCAAATGAGAGGCCTGCGGTATTGCCACGTTTATTTTGTACACATTCACTTCAGTCTATTCCCTACCACCTGATTAGGCTGTAGTTTGTCTGCTTAGCCAAGCCATAACCACACCCCTTTACTACTTGGCAACGTCGAGTCAGAGCTTGCGTTTTATTCGTTTAGCTGAAATGCCAAGATGTTTGTCACAGGCAATAGTAAAGTGCAATTGCAGGACTCCTATCGGAAAAGAATTCCAGATATTTTAATTTATCGGTCAATTCAGAAGATTTTAACTATATTATTTGTATTACGGATATGCGCTGCTATGATAACTGTACTACATTTCAGAAAAAGTGCAGGATATGTTTTTATATACAGATGTTCAATGTAGAGATAACTTCAGTATGTACTCCATATATAAGTAGAAGAAAATTTAATACGAATCAAAACCACTTTGTCTCGGAACGAGGATAAGGAGGAAAATGTTGTAAGACTCCTATCCAAATTCAGACAAGTAATCCAATCATTCATAGTAATGACACGGTAGAGCGAAAAACTAAAATAGAATTTTCAGAAATGAGTAAAAGCAAATAGTCTTGTATTAGGCCCAAAACAACCGTGCAAAATTTTAATGTTTTTGAAAGTGGTCTTCAGGTTGGACATTAGGCTTAAAGCTTTACAATTTTGCTCAAACTCGTGACTTCTAAAGAAAACCTGAAAATTGCAAAATGGCAAAATGGTTTTGGATAGTGACTAAACGCTACAGAAAACCCTATCAAAGAACAATTTTTTTTTTGTATACTCGTAATTGAACATTTCTGAGGCTGTGCATACGGGTCAAAATTTTAATATTTTTCTCGATTTTTGCACTTTAACAAATTTTAATTGCTGTTTTCTCTTTGTAGCTACAACTCATATATAACTTTTCGCTAGTTTGTTGTACTACTCAGGGCCCAGCACAAGGAGGTGATTACATGCCGAGTCCCACCCGTGCCCTTTCCAATCTCCCAACCATGAGGACACAAGCTTATCAAGCTTTAAATTGACTTCTGTATGAAAAACAGGATGTCTTCTGCCGTCAAGCATTCTTGTTTTTATTAGATTTTCTCTTTTGATAGCGTCACAAACTATATTTGAAGATGTGGTTACTTTTTTCAAGGCACTTTTAACAATTTGGGTGCGAATTGGTAATCCAAGAAATACGGATTCAGAGGCAATATCAATAATTTAATTTCTTAATAACTTTTGTTAGTCATTATGGGTTAAGAGTTTGTCAGGGGCGGTTTAGTTACACCCAGATCATGCCGACAAATCAAATCTATATAGTCAGAAGCAGCAGAAGTTATGGCAGGAATATCAAATCTTCTTATCTCAGCATTTTTTCTCCCTTTCTCTGGCAGAAATGATTTGTCTTATTGCAAGTTTCTTAATATGTTAACATTGCTATAAGGAAATTTTCTGGGTAAGTAAATTATCCATCATCCTGAACACATTTATGTACAATTTCTTTACTATCCTCACGCAAGTAAGAAGAACAATGAATTGTTTTCCAGAAGTTTGGAACGCCATTTTTATACAAAAGTTGCACTTAATTATGAACCAATAATGGGCGTAAATTTTAACAATAAAAGTTTTTAACTATGAATGTTTTTGATGGCTTTTCGATAGCCACAGACAATCTCAACATTCTATTAACCGTTGTTACCCACCAAGCATGAGAGAGCTTTGCCAGGCTCTTGTTTTCTAAATCGCTAGGACACTTTCCACTTGAAACAGCCTTACAAATGCCATAAAGATATTATTGGTCTGCACTTAAATCATCCATATTTACAGAAAAAACTATTATTCATACTGAACTAAATAGGTTTAAATTTTACAGATTTAAAAGTATGACATGTCACTAAACATTTTGCAATAGGCCCAACAAGCCCTTTTATCTTCCTAATCGGTCCATCTAGTTTTTCAAATAAATGTCTAAACGGAACCTCATTTGTGTGCAACTGGCAATTAACCCTTACAAAGATCTCCCCAGTCTTTCTTCTTGTGTACGTATAAAGCCATCGTTTCCGGTATTTGTGGTGCATGTATCGCAACCAACGCATTTTAGTTCTGATATTGTAATATTTTTCAGAGTTGTATTTAATAATTGAATTGACAAAATCGACATTTTCGGATCTTGAAGACGCGAAACCGATAAATCGTGATTGACCTTCTTGTACAAGTAACATGCGCTCTTCCTTAATAATCTTATTGTTCATTTCACCATTTTTGTTTTTGTCCATGTGCAGTGTTTCATTAATCTACCGTCAAAATAAAGAAATTGCAGACTGAAATTATCAGGACTATTTTCCCCCTCCACTAATGATTGCCAAACTTAGGACCTCTGGCACCTTATTTTCCTTCTGTCAATGACCATTTTGCCACTATTCTGAAAAATGGCATGAAAAAGTGGACTTCACATCATGTAATAGAACGGAGGGTAAAACTGCTGCAGTAGATGTGGCACTCCATATCTGTCACATACTCTGGAAAAAATGGTATTGTACTCTAGTTTGGGATGTAGAAATATTTACAGAGGAAGAAGCTGTTCTGGGACTGGGTCCCCGCGAACAATTGCAATTTCCATTTTGCCCGAATAATGCTTTTCAAGAATTCCGTCTGACGAATCTTCTACAATAAAAAACTGGTTTTATTCCATCACAATGTTTCATACTAATAAGTAATCTTTCTTCCTTTTCCCCGTTTCTCACTTCCTAACCATAGATGTAGTTTTTATGTGAGCCGGATAAATTGCCATTTGCCGATTTTTTTTTTTTTTTTTTTTTTTAATCTCTCAAATGTTTCACTCAAGTATCGGGCTGCAATACTGCTGTAGTCATGGCACTTACAAGCAGCAATATCAAACTACTTACTGATTTCATTACCGTACATAGCTTCGTCTTATGACTGTCTTTATCTTTGTTTAACGTTATAAGATTTATTAAGATTTTACAGTAAATCAACAAAGATTTATTAAGAGTTTGCAGTAAATCAACGTCTTTTTGTTACTTATCTGTCATAGTTTTATGTGACAAATAGGAATAGAAGCTTTGTTCCAAATAAAAGCTACCTTATTTACAACTATTTGAGATATTACTGAGAAGCTAGGGGTTTTACTGTATTTAATATTTTCTATTTCATACACAAAATTATAGTGTCTTAACACATCACTACGCGTAGGAAGCGTCGACAAAAGGTACAGCCCGTTATCAGAGGTGAAAAAAAAACATTAAAGTTTATTTTCCAGTGTTAATTATAAGTTGTTCTATTTTATCCTTTGAAAGGGTTTTCTGTAGCGTTTAGTCACTATCCGAAAACATTTTGGCATTTTCAGATAGTAAGAACTTTCTTTTCAAAAAGTTACAATTTTCGAGTAAAAATGTCAAATTTAAGCCTATCGGGCAACCTGAAGACCACTTCCAAATACATTGAAATTTTGCAGTCTTATTTTTGGACCTAATACACAACTATTAACGGGTACCTACAAATGTTTTGATACTTTTAAATCATGGATTTTTTTAAAAAAAAAATCGTGATTTTGAGCAAAATTATCAAACTTTAAACCTAATACGCAACCTAAATACTACTTTCAAAATTATTAAAATTTTACAAGGTTGTTACGGGGCCTAATACACAATTATTAACGAATACCCGTTTTCAAAAATTTCACAGGACGATTCCTTAATTGTTTCGTCATTAATCACATATTAGGATGATTTCTTTAATCAATATTTTGACTGAAAAATAATCATATTTATAGATATAGATGGATTAAAAAATAAAATCCAATAATTCATCTTATGGTGTATATATCGAAATATCCTAAGTTTGGTAACACTTTCTTACCTGCGCACCAACAAAATACTTTCTTTAAAATTAGATTTTGAAACTGGATATATGATATGTTTGAAACATATATATATATGATAATTCATGAGGTTATGTATGATACTATATGAAGATACATTAGGAAAAAGGATCGATAATGAGAAAATCTTTTTCAAATATAAGAAAAACACTCGATTCTCTTAAAGGAACGAGTTTAATCTCATTTTCAAGAAAGTAATTTTTAAGGTTATTTAGTATTTATTGTAAAATATTATTTATTTATTTAATTTTCAACATTCATACTTTCGGAATTAGCCACGTCACATCATTTTATTCTCAATTCGTAACATATGTGATTTTTTTCTGTGTTGTCTTTAATAATATCAACTATAGTATCATTCGAATAGTATTTAAAAGTTTTAAAAATCATTACCTTTTTCTACCTGATGCATCCACTTTTCTATTTATAATTACAGTGATCCTACACCACAGATGTCAAAGCTAGTTCCTGCTCGATGGGAAAGAGCAGATGCATACAATCTCCAATATCTAGATATTGGGCAAAGGCTAACAATGAAAAGATTCCTGTTCACTCCAGGAGACATTTTGTTTGAATGCATTCGTAAATGTTTGACAACAAGGTGTGACGGGGATAGGCTTCCATTTTTACAGATTTTGTAGGATATATTAATTTAGTAGGGTTATATAACTTATGGTATTATATTTTTGAGCTTCTCATTGTATTGTTTCTCTCAGACTTGTATAGACTGTGTAATTTGCTTAATCTCGTAACTTATATAAACATTTTAATCAAAAAGAAATAATAATTGCTGTATGTTTTCTTCTCAGCAGTACTTTTGATTTAAAAATTAAAAAAAAAAAAGAATGAAGCATAAATCTGAATCATGTGGCACATTTGGTTGTAAAATGTAAATTCTCGTCTTGATTCTAGATGTATGTGGTAAATCTGAATTAAAAAAAAAAATAATAACCAATGTTTTTAAATAGAATATGGAAATGCATTTGTACATCAATTGAAACATTACTGCTATATAAAATAGCATAGGCTATATAGCAGCAAGAGAAACTGTGCAATACTATTAAGTTTTCTTTTTTTTCAGTTACTTCCGAACGGATTGATCAATTTGAATACCGTCAAATGGGGTGAATAGAAACATGGGGGTGAATAGAAACAAAACTCCCAGATTAGTTTTGGATTTATCTGGACGATAAATCAATCAACAAAAGTGAAATTTCTTAACATAGTCTTATATGGCTAAAGTGTTCACAGCAGAGATAAAATGTTTTAGTGAGTTGGAAACACTGCGATAGATGGCAGCAGCGTTAATATGTTACTGAAATTTTACACAGTATTTTAGCGCTCCTCAAACTTTCTTGGTAAGTATGGCATTTTCATATTTGTTGCATTTGAACATATGCCTATTTTGTAGTTTGTTGTTTCATTTACTGACGTTCATAGTAAAAGTTTTCCTTTTGTAAAATAATTTTTAATCAAAATTTAACTTTACTGGGTTATTGTTATGATTTTTAATTAGTGGGGTGAATAGAAACACTTCTTGAGGAGTGGAAAATTCTTGAGAAGCGGAAAAAAGGACCTGATAGGAATGAATCAACCATCTCTAACAACAAATTTTTAAGTCTTCTGAAAAAAAAAAAGTGTGACAAACTGAAGGAGGAAAATATCAGGGCTGGATTTGAAAAGTGTGGATTTTTCCCCTTTGTCGAGACCATGTACTGAGGATGTTGCCAAAAAGAGACAATGAACGAGAAGAAACAGAACAGCAAAAGGCATCTCAGACTGTAAACCGTTCCCTTATGGATCTTCTCAAAAGCATGAGAGAAGATGAAAAAATTAAACAAGGGAAGAAGAGTACGAATAGATGTTTCTGGTAAGAGTTTTGGTTTGTTTTCTGAAAATGATACATTTTCATCAAATCACAACGAAACTCAACCTACCGTTGTATTGTCGGAAGAGGAGAAAGACAACACTCCAGAAGACAACATTCCAGACGATCACGAACTAGATGATGGTTTTCTAAAGCTGGTGATTTTGCTGTGGTAAAGGTTTATGAGAAGCTAAAGCTCGATGATACTATTCACTTCCCAAGTGCGAAAATGTGAACATGATGGATAAGTAGGAGTGTTTTATAAGAGAGCACATAAACAATGAAATTTTCAGAAACTTCTGAAGAATCGTTCTTACTACATGAGGATATTGTTACGAAACTGTTGGGTTTTATTAGGAGTTCGTCAGCACGCTTTAAGTATATGATAAGTTTCGGGCTCATTCGTGGCTAAGCGGTTAGCGTACGCGCCTTTGGCGTGGGAGACCCGGGTTCGATTCGCGGCGGGAACTCATGTGGTTCTGTTTCCACGTTAATCAGTAGGTCCACGTCTCATGTAGCCTCGCTGCTGAACGGGACGTTAACCTCAAAATCAACTCAACTCATGATAAGTTTCCCTGGTGATTTCAGTGGTTTAAATCTTATTCAAATATCATCAAAACTGTATGGTTGTTTGTACCTATATTGTGCATTGTATTGTTTTGTAAGTTTGTAATTTATGTAATACTGGTCTTATTGAACTTATATCTTGCAGGTATCAAATAAATAGTTCGTTTGAACAAATACGCTGGTTCTTTTTACCTTTCCAACAGTATAAAATAAACAACAAAGAAAATAGAGTCATTGTTTCTATTCACCCCTATCCATGGGGTCAATAGAAACATTAAGAAAAATCAAGGTGAAGAAAAGTGGAGTTGATAAATTAAAATGACGTTTACTGAAGTTCATTAGCATATTAAGACCTATTTTTTGGAATAATCTGATACGCGAAATCTTTAACATCACCAGACTTATATACTCATATAGCCAAAAATGTGTTTCTATTCACCCCATTTGACGGTACTGTTTTAGGCAAAGTGTAGATAATTATATTTATAATAGTTCTTAAGTTATTGGATAAGTGAAATTATAGGCAAAGGACCCCATCAGGAAGTCGCGGTCGGAAAGAGGGATTGACGCCGTCGACGGTGTCGGGCGGCACGACGATCTACTTGTTCAAAGTTGCCGACCTTTTGCCGAGATTGCAAGCTGTCGAAAATCGTAAAATAAAATGCCCTTTGCCAACTCTTTGTCGACGGTCAGAGTCGGCAAAACAGTCGGAAAGGCCTCTTTCCTAGCCTCTGTCGACTCCTTATGTCTGCCTCTTTTCGACGGCGGCGCCGACGCATTTAATGCTCATTTCCGGCTGTTTGCCGACTGCTCGGCAAGGCAACTATTCGTCGCGGTCGAAAATCGCGCGGAGAGGCGCCGGTGTTTGGCGCCGGCAATCCGACCGCGACATCTGGTCGGTATGGATAAATTGTCCGACTATAGGCGGCAGGATCCTGATGAGGGAGTATCAGTTTTCGCCATTTGTCATTTGGAGATTATAGTGTGTAAACAATAGTGATTTCATGGTACACTGTAAATATTGACAAGAGCATATTTGATGTTTCCAGATTCTTCCCAGCATAGTATTTGTTTATTTTAAAAGAATTATACTTAGTTTTGCTTATCCACTATACCCAACAGAAAGTACCCAAACATGTTATTATGTTAAGGCTACTTTTGTTTTCATAATTTTGAGTTGAACGGATTATCATAATAAAGTAACGAGTTTTACTCGACAGGATGTTGTATTGGTTCATACTTTTAAGATGACCTGGAGGCAAGATTTAGTGATAGTGGTAGATGCTGTAACTTATCTACTCTCAATGGGTGAAACTTCAAGCTGGCTACTAAAAAAACTTATATGTATGCCCTTTAAAAAAATTATATCGAAATAAATTTTCTCACTTAATGGTTTGTTATAGCTGCTCTAACCTCAACCTAGACCTATACACAGTAGATAGAAAGTAGATTCGCTCACTGAAATGCTACAATTAAACCCAAATCAATGGTTCATATTAAATTTTTACTTCTTAATCAGCGCTTATTTTTTTGTTCGAAGATCTTAATCTACAATGAATATTATTTTCTTTCCAAAAACTGTACGATAGACAGTTGGTTGACAGTTATCCATATCATTTCTGTAAGATCTGTATACATTTTAAGATAAAACAACATTTTCTTTACTTGTAACGCCATTACAAAATGCATTCAATTTTAATTCAATGATTCACTCATAATTCCGTGATATACGTAGGTTGTTTTTTGTGATCTTTATATTTCAAATTTTCAAGAGTAGTATAATGCATTACAGTGTGTATTATTATGTAATTAATTTTCATTTTTGGTTTTAAAGGTATGTAGACAAACAAGTCGTTGTGGCTAGGATAAAAATGCATTGAGTACACACATATAAAGTTGTATTATTTCCTCAGGCTGGGAATGTATGTGACGTAACAATGGTAATGTAAACAAAGTAAATAATATTTATTTTCTAAATATTTATATACTGTTTAATGTATGTAACAATAAACAGTTACAATACTATCAAATCAGAAATAAATTGATTGGTTTTAACCAGAGTTAACAACTTAGACCCCTACATTATAAGCTGTTTATTATGCGTACCGAGAGAGTTATCATAAAATACAGCTTATTGAAAGCACACCATTGGGTTCAAAACTTCAAATAAATTAAGCTACTGTATCAACTGGAAAAGAAATCATTAGCCTCGGCAAGACAATGTACTACCACATACAAGCGAAACAAGAATATGATGTAGCTATTATGTGATATAACCAATAGCAAACCACCTATGCAAAACATAATTATATACTTTGATTATCCTTTATCAAAAAAAAAATAGTATTCATACATTAATCATGAAATCTACGCAGAACATTATTTCGTCTATTAACACAAATTAGTCTAATATGCCTTACAATTAGTTGTCTCCTGAAAAGTAAATATGGACACTTGTTTCATGTTCAGAAGAGCTGTATTACCAAATATCTGTTGTTCACCTGGTAAAAAGAGGAAAATATATCTTTCAATGAATTGACTTTCCATATATCAAATTTAAACAATGTGTAAAATAAAGAAATAGTCTGACTAACTTCTCTCCTAAAATATAGTTGTATTCTATTCATTCCTTTAGTAACAATCTAGAAACCCAGGAAGAGATAATTTAGTGATTCAGCATAATGCATGGGTCAAGTATAACGTATTTCCGTCAGTAATTCCGTCCTATTTGTTTCCGGTGAGTTCCAAACACATGAGCTTTATGTGGAACAAACATTGAATATTTTGCATTGCATAAATATTTTGCATATGAATATTTTGCATTGGCTTATAAATATTATAATGAAAGAGAGAATTATAATTTTCATTTAAACTTCACAAAGAATAAACTTTAAAGAGTAAATGGGCAAAAGATACAGTAGGTAAGGAAACATACATTTACATAAAAATAAGATGAAACACACATCGGCTTACTTTGTTTACTTAGTAGATGGCGGAAGTGGTGAAGTTACTTGATTCATCTATTACCACATTACAGCTTCGTAAATAATACATGTAAATTCTTCACAAATATTCAGAAGAGAAGGTATGCTACAAGTCTTAAATAAACCTAATAAGTTTCCGATGATTATTTAGGAAAATTATATATTTATATTAACCATAAATATTTGTGTATCATTTACGAGACCGCAAGGATACCCAGTCGTCTAAATCCAAAAAATGGTTGGAGGTCCCTCTCCAATTTTATATAAGCGAATTCGGAACCTTAATCTGCTGTTTCAAAAATACAAAATGTGCTAAATATTGAAACCTCATATTATACATCTTAGTGAAACAATTTTTTTATGATGTGCACTTCTTTTTACCAAACTCCGATCATCTCAAACGAAAAAAACCCATTTAATTAAAAAAAAAAAATCCTCCAACAATTTGTTAAGTCAGGCTGAGCTCCATCGTGGCTATGTGGATAGCGTATGTACGCGTCTTTAGCGCATACACCCAAGTTCGATTCTGAGCACGAGCTCATGTGGTTCGAATCCCACGTTAGGCTGTAGCTCTGCGTCTCATATAGCATCGCTGCTGAGGGACGCCAAACTCAAATCAAATCCAAGTTAAATCAGGTTATATAGTAGGCCTATATGCGATATTTAATCTAGAAACGACTAAAGCTTAAGTTCACAAGCATAAAAGAGTTACATTTTTAGCTTGGGCTACAGCTTTGATAGTGCGACATCTATAATTTCATGGTAAGAAAATATGGTCACAAATGGCGTATTTGTTTTGACGCGAATAGATCAACTTCAGAGCTTCAGGCGGAGTGGAGATCACTAGGTCATGAGTCATCATATCAATAAAAATGAACTTATCATTAATTGTCAAGTTTTGGCAGGAAGTGTTTCCTTTCTTACCAGGAAAGTGCATGCTGGTACGGAAGTGGTTTTTACTGTTTTAACATATTTCATTCTCAAAACTCACATGCGAAGAAAAGCAAATTGTTATTTCTATTTATTTTATTTATTTGTTTTCTCTCTCTCTCTCTTTTTTTTTTTTTTTTTTAAAGACAGAACAGGATAAACTCAATTACCGAAGAAACTGTTAGTTTGCAAACCATTTCAAACGAAATGACTGAACAATGACCAGGGCCGGATTTCCCAATAGGCCCGGTAGGCCCGGGCCTATGGACGCAAGCTCCCAGGGGGAGCACGGCAGAGAGAAAAAAAAAATAAAAAAATATCTAGGAATAAAAATAAATAGCCATAACTTAATGTATTTTTTGAATTGATTTAAAAAATCAGGCTAATAAAGCATTCTGATTTTGAAGTTCATTGGAACAAATAATTGTTGGTAAAGTTAAACTATTTTTCAACATTATGCATCAACTTCGTTACAACATTGATCTCAAACACGGGAGAACTGGCTGTAATTTTTTAATAAAGGTTTTTAGGAAAGTAACTTTAACCAGACTAAGGGGCGGAAAAATTATTGGGCCTAGGGGCGCCAAAATGCTAAATCCGACCCTGACAATGACTGTATATTTACTTTTTCTAACATTTTTCAGTTGGCTTTATCATTCAAATGAAATATTGTTTCATTAACTATCTGAACAAATGAGACATTTCACATCTACACCAAAATTAAAAGAAAACATCAAAATAAAATGAATAACAAGACTGATTACATAGTTTATTCAACAAAGTTATTATTATCAGTGTGATGTTGACAGGTGGGATACATACATACTAGGGATGGCCAAAATTTTCCGGAATCGGAAATTTCACTTTCCTTATTTCGGAAAAATTTCGGATCTTTTTTCGAAATCGGAATTTTTTAAGTTCCATTTTTTTTTCCGAATTCCATAATTTTCCCGATTTTACTTTCCGGATTCCGGAAAGTAAAAATTCTGGAATTGGCCATTTCTAATGTATACATAAGTTAAAGTGCGAGGCGCTAGGATCCAAAATGTGAAATCATTTTAAACAACATATAATTAGGAACGGTATGAGATGGTTGTACCGGCAGTAGTAAATTATATTTTTAAAAAAGCCAATTAAGGGAGACATCTTAAGAGCTAAAATTCATTCCACGCCTACACTAAATAAATGCGGTTACAATTTGAAATAATAGCTAGGGAATTGTAGTGCACTTCTGTTAGTCATTAGTTTTGGAAATTTTCTGGAGGTTTGTATATAATTGTGGCTTAATATAACAGAAATGGAATCAATATTTTAAAAATGAGCTAGTTAGTGATTCCCGAATATTTTTAATGCCTGATTTAGAATCACTTCCTTGCACAATATATCTTCGAAGAAAAACTCTGGAAGATAACGAGAAGTACTGGGTTCACGGTTGAGTGGACCAGGAGCGTCATTTCAGATTTTGCTTGGGGGGGGAAACCCCTTCATATAAGTAAAATTTCTCGTATTTCACTGATTTACTGTACTATTTTATTAATAAAAGCTATAGAAATCACAAACTCAGGGAGGGGCAATTGCCCTTCCCTGCCCCCCCTAAATGACGCCCCTGGAGTGGACGTCTGCAAAATTTCTTATCTGATTGCTTTCAACGGCATTTCTCAGTTGGACGACCATGAGGAAGACTTCTTGCTCTCTTATTAAAGATTGAAGGATATATTAAAGTGAAACCCACTGAATTAGCGTACACCGTAAGTATCAAATAAGAAATTGTGCAGATGTCCACTCAGCCATGTACCATATATAACGAACTTCAGCGAACGCGTCTCATCTGAATCAAACTTGGCATGGTAATAGACCAGGGGCGGATCCAAGACGGACTTCTGGGGGGGGGGGATTTTAATACTGCTACTTAGAGCTACTTTTAAGAGCTCCAAACTCTGGGATTGGTTCTATTTATATATAAAATAAGAAAGTTTCCTCTTTGTTTTTTTTTGGGGGGGGGGAAATTGCCCCGATCGCTTCTCCCTGGATCAGCCTCTGTAATAGACCTTGACAAGCTTAGTACGTAAGTATAATGGCGTACAGACTCTTGGTCCCGAGTATCAACCGAACATTAAATTTTGGGTTTTACATTATCACAAGAATGAATGAAAGGAAATGTCATCCGAATAGATCACACTTACCGTGATAGATCTTAACTAATATATAGCGTGTGAAAAAACATGGTGTGCAAACTTTTGATTCCTGAGTTATCTATCATTAAATTTGAAGTTTGGACTTAACGAAATTTTCTCTAAACAATTCTAATAAAAGTTTGCTTAAAATGCGTGAATGACGGCTTTATTTTTTGCAGTTGCGAAATTTATACTAGTTTCCTTCGTAACACAAGTCTATGAGGAAATTAAAAAAGAGAAATCCCCGCGACACATTATGTAGGACAGAAGGAAACGAACGATACGTGTTTAGACATAATGGTACCAATACGTTACATAATGTATCTGCAGAACTCAGAAGCCACAACAACATAAACTTGACCTTGAAATTCAACAAGGAAAGAAAATAGATTAATTCTACTTTTCAGATGGCTCTCAACTGTTTCAAAATAAGTTCATAATTCAATTCGCCTTTGGACGACGCGGTCCTTTGTTTTCTTCATATTATTAAGTACATGTTGAATCACAAAGAATGTCTGAAAAAATTTCATTTATTATTTTGTTTGGCCTTACAATGTGTGTCTATATTTCTTTGAGTAAAGAAGCTCCAATTTTGAGTATACAACAAGGGAAACTGCAAGGTAAAATACTGAAATCTTTCTATGGGAGAGACTTCTATGCTTATCAAGGAATTCCTTACGCTAAGCCACCTGTTAAGGAGCTTCGATTTAAGGTAAGAGAATTGATTCGCTCTTAAAGTGACTGCTGCTTTTCAGTTTATAGAAATAATTTGTTAATAGAGATGTTTATCAGTCTTATAATGACTGTTAGGAGTTTTGGAGTTGTTATGAGTTGATATATTAAAAACGCGGAGAACCTGAGTTAGAGTTGGACTGTGTTCGTTCCAGTCGGAACCTTGACTGTGATATGTGTATTTCACCACTACTCTACGTCTCAACTCTGATGCTCAATGGCCCGGTTCGAATTCCAGCTTCCACCAAATAAAATGGGCTTTGTGGTGGACAAACTTCATATACGTGGGTTTTTTCGGTGTTCTCTTGCTTCCTCCCACTTTCTTCATTCCACTATTTCACTCATTATCATTATGACCGTCTCCATTGAAGCCGGGACATAATCATGGGAGATTAAACCAAAGAAAAAAAATCTAATAAACTATTCACGCTTTACACTATACTAAGGTTACCATATTTTCTAATTTAAAATCGGAGGATTTTCGGTCAAATTATTTTTAAGATGTAGGTTTAATATATTTCCCTACTTCTAACTTTATTAAGGAAAACTTTCTTTAAAATTTTTTCAGTTTAACGTCCTACGATTAGGCCCTTTTAGGCTAAGGGAGACAAATGATTAAGGCAAGTGAATGATGATGGACGAATTGGTAGAATGAGAAAGTGGGAGGAAACGGAAGTACCCCGAGAAAACCTATCCACCACAAACTTACTTGGACGGGGATCGAACTAGGGAGTCCACACACCAGAGGCAAGTGCTCTACCACTGAGCCCCCGTGCCCCCGAAAGCTTTATAAGTACGATGTAATTATGGCCAATAGGTTGCTTCAAAAATAGCTAAGTGACACACAGCATCTGATTAAAAGTAACAAATCTCTTATAAAAGTATAGCTGAATTTATAACTAAGACAATTTAACAATAATGGAAGCAAAATATTTCATAGTTTTATAGTGCACCTAAAACATACTGTAGTATTCTTCCTCATATCCAGAAATAGATTATCGTGCGCTTAAATTGCACTTAAAAATATTTAGAGTGTGTACTGCTTGCGTTATTGATGATATATCACATTTCTCTTGAATTCCATTGTTCGTTCCCAGTCTCTGCGGTAATGTTAGCTACACACCGGTTGTACTATTGATCAAAGACAACACTGAAAGTATACCGACCTCACTCAAAATTCTTGCCCGCAAATAAATTATACGTTGAAATTAGGCATAGAAAACTGGAACTTGCTTAATCCCAATTTGCCTGAGACCCTGCTAGAAAGTGAAAGTATAAGTGAGATACGTAAGATAGAATATAGAGCGGCAATGTAAGTACTATTGCAGGATAGAGCGGCAATGTAAGTACTATTGCAGGCAGAGGGAGGGGTGCTATTACAAAGTAGCAAATCATTCTATATTTTGCTATGATTCATAATTTTAGATTTGTTTTGATTGGAAAGTATATTGAATTGCACCTAAAAGCGTATGGTTGGAAATTGACAATTTGGAATCCAGAATGGCCCCCAAATTATAGCTAATAGTTAAACTACATTTTTGCTAGCAAATCCCAATATGAAAATAGATTTATCTATAAAATGGCTACATGGCTTATCTCAGCTGTCCCTTGAACACATGAACTTCAACTCAAATCTGTAAGTCTCCTTAAACCAGGGGCAGATCCAGGACGGACTTCTGGGGAGGGGGGCGATGGGTTGTAATACTGCTACTTTTAAGAGCTCCAGACTCTGGGATGGGTTTTATTTATATGTAAAATAAGAAAGTTTCCTCTTCTGGGGGGGGGGCGATCGCCCCCCTGAATCCGCCCCTGCCTTAAACTTGCATTTAAAGTCATCCTCAAGCATGATTATAACCCGGATCCTCCTCGCCGAAAACATGTACGCTGTAACCATAGAGCCACAACAAAAATCTACAGTTAGAAAGAGAAAATCAATGGAAAGGGATGAGAAGTCAGTAAAATCCTTCTGAAGGATTATGTGTGTGCACTTTAATTCAGGGGTTCTCATAGCAGATGATTGGGGCAAAATATGGCATTGAAAGTTAGGAAGAGGGGAGGGTTGAAGTACAGAATGTAGTTGAAGATATTTTGATTTATCTAAAAAAAAATTACGTTTGGCTGGATTCAGGTATCTTAAAATTTCTATTGAGCCATAACCTTCAGCTAATAGTAGCTATTATTTTATAGCAAGTTGTATCTTCAACGATTGTACTGCACCAATTTACTACTTACTCTTTTACTAAATAAGTGAAAATGTTTGAAATATTTTGCATCCAAACCATTTTTACAAATTCTATTCCCACTATTGTATACTTGACAAACAACAAAATTAAAGATTACACATTACGAATATTTATAAAACAATCTTATTTATAAAATAAGGTTTGTGATATCTGATTAGTCTTATGAAGTACTAAATATTATTAAGAATTATTAAGAACGTGTCCTTGTAAATTTATTTAATCGTTTATTGTTTTCTTTTGTACGTGTGCTACAGAATCCTGAAGCTGCTGATGGTTGGACTGGAGTAAGAGATGCCACGAAGGAAGGAAATGCATGCTTTCAGGATTTATCCTTCTGTGAACCATTCCCTATTGACGAGGATTGTTTGTATCTGAATGTATATACTCCCAAAGTAAGTTAAGAGAAACTATTCCTCTTCGTGTGTGTGTTTGAAGTCCATGTTTCTGCTTAGAAATGTTTCAAAAACGGAATATACAGTCTTTTCGTCAAACTATTAACCACACAGTTCAGTCGCCCAATTCGAAAACGCGTCTTGTCCTATATTTTTTTTTTTTGAATGATATTTTTTTCTCAGTTTATGATTTGTTAATAATAAATTCCAGCTAATTTTTTCTATTTAATGTGTTCCGCTTCGGTTAGGAGAGAAACATTATACAACGTTCTTACAGAACTTGGAATACCGACAAAGCTAATTAGATTAATTAAGATATGTTTAAATGAATCCCAAATTAAGTCCGGGTAGGAAAATTTTTGTCCACGAGCTTTCACGTCGAAAATGGCCTGAAACAAGGAGATGCGTTGTCGCCAATATCATTTAACTTTATTCTGGAATACGCTATAAGGAAAATCAAAGATAGCAACCAGGGCCTAGAGTTGAACGGTATTCACCAGGTTATGGCATATGCTGATGATGTAAATTTAATAGAGGATGGTAGGAGAACAATAGAAAGAAATGCAGAGATCTTATTAAACGCTTGCAGGGATGAAAGAAAACGTAAAAAAAAAAAAATCTGTAAACGAAGAAAAATATGCAATAGTGCAATGTACTGGAGAGGAGTCGCTAAAATTAATTCTCTTTAACGAGGACGATTACGAAAGATCACCTACTGATTGAAATCCAGATTATTTTCCAATAGAGTAAATTCCAATAAACTTTCTTGTTATTGTTAACTATTCCATATCGGACTCCCGAAGAAAACTCATCTAAACAACTTATTGACCGTGCCAATAGCGACTACTCTCAATCATGACTCCGTTTTCTTTCATTTAGAAATAGAAAAGAAAGAGAAGAAAGTAGAAGGGTAACAGAAGGAGGTAGAAAAAGAAGAAAGAAAAGAAATAGGGTATTTTAATAAGAAACAGATTACTGGATAATTCCGGAAATATAGTAAAAGGTCGGGAGAGTCGTTGAAAGACGAATCATTCTAAATGTTATTAACGACTAATCAATTTTGGAATGCTTCGGAATAGACACATGTTCCCTCATACCACCCAGACCTAGCTCCAGGCACCACGATCGTGGGGTCGCCCAGACCTAGACCTGGAAACGAGAAAAGTGAAATCATTCTTTGTACTGTTATTCCAACCGGTGATTGATAACCATCCAGCATCTGAACTCTGTTCTTTAGGATCGACCACACATATGAATTAGCCAAGGAAAAAAAAAATCAAACTTATTAACTCAATATAAATCTATGTATCGTATCAATAAGAATTTCAACTTCCTGGAAGAAAGATGTCGGATTTAGGCTCATCCTGCTAATTTTGTTTCGCTCCTAGAGCCCATTTAAACCATTAGTAGCGGTCCTTCATGACCTAGGTTATTTACCTTAACACATCTATTAAAACATGACACATATATTACAGATGTTAATATGACAAATGATATCACTAAAATTACTTAAATTAAATCTATCATGCATTCACACGCTCACTCACTCAGGACAGTGTATATATGTTTAAAGGAAAATCAACTAGCTACAAGGGTACAAATAGTTTATTACATTCATAGTGAAAAAAAAAGACAAAACAAATAATTATGAAGAAAATATTAAAAGCACAAATCCTTGGTTATGTATTAATAGAGTACATAGTGTTATATATTTTAGTAAATTTTTATATATTCAATCATATTGACAAATGGAAAGAAAAAAATAATTACATGTATCATATCTTAGGCATGCTAAAGCAAAATTATGATTTGCGACATACGCAAAGAAGACACTTATTTCACTTTTAAAAAAAATTGGACAAAGAGGAAAGAAAAAAAAACTTTTTGGTGTATTAGAACTTATATGAGTCTCTACCTCACATTGAGCAATAAAATATTAATAATTTTGAGCGTTCAAATCACAAATCACGCAATAGTCGTAGTGTCCAGAACATTTCGCTCCATTTAGCTTAGTTTATGTTTATATATATCTATATATATATATATATAACTAGTGGTTTACAAAAACCATTCATCGACTATATTTGGTTCGTAATTCTTAACAGTTTATATCTGCAATCGCACACTGCTACGTCTATACCCATCTAGGGATTTCGAAAAAATCACTTTCGCCAGAGGATGTTTCTCCTCTTAGACGGTCCATTTCCAAACTTATTAATTGGATAGTTTTGAGTTATTTATTCAACACTGGGACACGTCATGAGACCTTTCCCTTAGATCACTTTCGTATAGATATATATATACATGGTTCGGATAAAAAAAACAATCTTCCACAGGTGTACGGAGTATGATGGTTCAAATTGAGGATAGAAAATAAAACTGGTCAAGTCACAGGATACATATGCAGGTGAGAAGGATACAAGGTGCACTTTCCACAATGGTTTCAGGTTAGTAGTTCAGGGATAATATTCGTTATGATGTGGGTTACGTTTAGACCTGCCGTTACTTTTCAATACATGCCATTACATAATTACAGTGGTTATTAATTACATTTATTCAAAAGAAAAGGAAAATTACTTGAGTGGACGGCGGTATTATTGACAGAATCTACATTCTTACATACGTCGGAAAACTTACTGGTAAACTATAGCAACCAATACACGTTTAGGGGGACAGACACGAGCGCTCTTACATACATTCATATAATACATTTAATATCATACTTTTACTTTAAAATAATATTCACATACTAAGTACATATACATTTCGACGTAGTCATTTCTCTCTCTATATATATATATATATATATATTTATAATAAATGCGCACACATTTCAATTAATCACCCCAATAATAATTTTTGAAAAGGTTGCAAACATTGTCCAAGAAAACAAATGACTTCCGACCTTACATATGAAAAAGAATTGAATTTTTTATCTGATACCGCGCGTCTATAAATTTTTAACTTTTATATAATCAATTCGTGCTTAAATAATGAAAAAAAAACTTTATGAGGCAGGCACGTGACACAGAGCATTTCTAAAGATATAACTAGATAAACCAAAATACAATTTCTGGGCCCAGGTCAACTACAAGGTAATCGAAAACCAAAACAGAAAGGAAAGTGACCAACGGATTAAAAAAAACTTAAGAGGGACGACGGTGAAAGAACGTAATGGAAGTGTCGTCAACTACGAAGTCGTTATTCATTTTGGCAATAGGTCAAAAATGTGATGGAGGACCCAATCACTATCTACTTTATCCATGAATCGTGTCCTGCAACGTCTCAGCTGGTAATTTCAGATCAGAGTTGTATGTTAAAAAGATCGTAAGCAACAAGTTCAAAATCTTGGGGGGGGGGAAGGTTGAAAATTTAAAAAAAATCTCGAAGTAAGAAGGAAGAGACAAGGGAAAGAAAGCGGCGCCAACGAAAGGAGAAAGATTAAAGTACTACTCACTACACAGAAGAGTGATCGAATTTAAATATATAACAACTCATAACCAAAAATATTCACATATGCCGAAAGAGGGTGGTTTACTTAAATACGTAAACTAGGAGGGAGGTCCTGCTGCCAAGGATGCAAGTTCTGTGTCCATCAGATCCCAATCCCACAAGAATTTGCTTGTAAGATTGAAATCCGATCCCCGTATCCGGCCCAGACCAGCAGGATAAAAGGAGAGGGGGAAGGGACCAGGTAACTGCGTCCCCAATTTTGAAATCTCTAAGTAAGAAAAAAAACATTCGACCCCTCAGAAGAACTAAGAAGGTTCAAGGACAGTAATGAAACTAGAGTAAAAGTAATAGCTAAGATAACCCTAATGATACTTTGCCAAAAATAAAAAAAATATTAAATAAACTGGATTTTGGATCGGTGATTTCAATTGCCAAACTTCACCGATAGCTCCCCTTCGCAGAATGCGCTAAATTCTGAGGCATCGATTAATTTCCATCACTATCTAGTTAAAAAACTAAGAAAAGAAAACGAAAATATTCAAGGAGGGAGGGGTCGATGCCCGGGTACGGTATAATAAATCTCAATAATTAATTGTTTTGATTCTATAATCCTATCAGAGCTGTCGCCTCCATGAACATTATAAGCTAGCCCGAGTAGGTGACGTGAAGAGAAAAAAAATCTCACGGAGCAGGATATTCTATTTTTAAAACCGACCAGAAAATATAATTCACTACAGCCCTGATGTATAACTACTACTGTCTTTTCATAATTTATTATTCAAAATGTCTAGTCAGCGATTATATGATGCTACCCATTCTATCAGATGGTATTACTATGGTTGATTATTACTATAACCCATTAAACTACAAAGTATTACCATAGTCCGACTATATATTGCCCTCCGGTCCGCGTGATATTATGGTGCAGGGGTCAGAACCCGAGATGTTTGTAGCTACACGTATCTATTCAATATATATATATATCAACACGCGGCGAAGTATTCACTGGGCTACTATATATATTTAACTATATGGGTGTCCTATCTTCTATATTCATTTACTACAATATTCATATACTTTCATATTCATATTCACATTAATATTCATATAATATTCATATCATCATTCTTTTCATTCACTACGACGCTGTATTTTACAAACACCCTGTTTCCTCTATCTACGCCCAGCCTATCTACACATTTCATCATAACACTTTAAAATCTATAATCACTACAAACATTTCCCATTCCGATCACCGCACGATAACCTCACTCGAACTCAAGACTCTTTCACCACACACACACAATACTATGTAATACCTGGTAGCTTTATTAAAAAAAATCCTACGTATGTTCACTGAGAATAGAATTATCTGCGATAATATTTAATGTTTATGAAATTCTGCAGCAACAATGAAATTCTGCAGCCACAAAGGAAAAATGAACATTTAATATAATTTCAAAGCGAAGAACTAGCATCATATCGCCCGACTTCTGTTAAAAAAATTACGTATTGTTTATTTACTTAAATATTTCGATTTCTAGACTTAGCAGAATGTTGAAATTTTCAGGATATATTGATTTTGGGTCACTTGACCTAACTGTACATCCATATGGGCTGTGAATTATACCTTCTAGGTTTTATTTCGAAAAGAAGGGTCAATTTCAAGGAAACTAAATCACTAAGCACCTCGACATACGAATGGCGGTTAGTACTGACTTTTGACACTAGGGGCTAGCGACGATATAATCAACCCTTGAACAACTGAATGTGACCTTGTACACGGAATTATTGTACTATATTACGTTCACTTTTAAATATTGTGTATGAGTTCACTTAATGACGGAATAATAAAAAATTTATCGCATAGTAAATACTACACTGTCCATATTTAATTATCTCACACACTCTTTCATCACTTAACTACCACTACCACTGATACTACATTACAAATATACACATACTACTTAAACTACAAGACACATCATGCCAATACACACCAATCATCCCTATCATTAATACATGTTATACTGATAAATATACACAGAAAACATTCATATTTTACCATTTTAAATCGGCTCGAAAGGAAAGGGGAAGAAAGAAACAGGGCCAACTGGCCCTTGTATTTACTAAATCACATTCTTGAGTGTTTAATCAATGCCCCCGAGGGGACATATCGAAGTGTTGACTAACAATAGGACCCCTGCCCTGAAGGGGCAGGAACCCGGAACAAACTACATATTCAACTCATCCCGCTGGAAGCCGTACTCCCAATTTGGGAGTCAGGTAGGAGCCCTTACTGATAATTTACACGTGCATTGTGATTACTATTCTAACTACCACAAAATTAAATACCGCCATGTATGTTTAAAAAAAAGGAAAAATCACTCGCTACCTACATAAACAAATCTATATATGGACAGGTCTTGTAACCCTCAATTAACAGGAAAATTGGAGGTGAAAATATAAGGGGAAACACTGATCTTCAGAACCGGTTTTAGGAAAAGGAAAACTGAAATCACACTACTTCGGAATCCTGTCCATAGCGATCGGTGGATGCAATCATGGCATCACTATATTGCACTTACTATTTCAGCTTTTTTAGTCCAGTTTTACTATGAAATTTAATAGTTCATGGCTCCTCAAGACTTCCAGTGATTATACATGTTAATAAAATCCCTAATATTACCTTGTTTGCAGCTTTTCTAGCTCCTTTTCGACTTTTTAAGCTAGACGATCAGAATCTAGTGTCTTCAGTAACACTTCCCGGCATGGAATGGAAATAATTGCGCCCTAATATCATAGCGTGGGTTTATCATCCAATCAAAACAAAGCATTTTGGCGGTGGGGCTTTGAAACGAATAAAATTTGGTAAAATCTGGATTAAACTAGATTTTAGAAGGACCTAAGTATCTAAAAGAGAGGTGAAGGGTGGTCCTGAAAATTCTGTCGAATTTTAGATTGGTTATTTGATCTGAAAAGTTCCGTCCAATAGTGGACCTATGTTTTCAGATAGCACTGACACCGTAAGAATTGTAATAATCCATTTACATATCCATATACAAGACTTATAACTAATTTAATATATAAATAAAGATATTGATTCCCAAAACTATAATCCGTAATGAATTTTTTACAGTTTTCCATGTTAATTTGAAATAGAATAACGAACAATATTATGAATTATATGAACAGCCAGAAATTTTTTGTTGAACGTCAAGTACAGTCGGTGCAAAAAATTTCGGGCACCCTCCTATTAAAAGCATAATCCCATTAGACTGTAATGGCATATTACAGGGACATGGGTTTAAAAGTAAATGCAGAGAAAACTAAATACATGGAAGTGCGCCGGGACCGGAATACAGCAAATTATGGATGCGTTAAAATATTAAATAATACTTTTGATAAAGTGGATAGTTTCAAATATCTAGGATCAATATTAACAGACGAAAATCATATTCACGAATAAATTAAATCTCGACTAAAAGCAGGGAATTCGTGTTATTATTCGGTTCAAAATCTCTTGTCGTCGCGAATTCTGTGGAGGAATTTGAAGCTGAAAATATACAAAACAATAATTATGCCTGTTGTTCTGTATGGTTGCGAAATATGGTCACTTACTCTGAGGGAAGAACAAGATCATGAGACGAATATTCGGACCCAAGAGGAACGGGAATGGGGAGTGGCGGAAACTTCATAACGAGGAACTACATAAGTTATATGGTTTACCCAACATTGTTAGGGTCGTCAAGTCTAGGAGGATAAGGTGGGCAGGTCATGTAGCTAGGATGGAAGAAAGTAGAAACGCTTTCAAAGTCTTGACCGGAAGACCAATCGGAAAACGACCATTAGGAAGACCTAGGCGCAGATGGGAGGACAATATTAAGATGGATCTCGCAGAGATTGGAATACTAAGTAGAAACTGGATGCAGTTAGCTAAGGATAGAAGTCAGTGGAGAGCTTTTGTGAACGCGGCATTGAACCTCTGGGTTCCATAGGCCATAGAGTTAGAGAGTTAGAGTTGGTTAATGTGTTCCGCTATTTATTTTACATTTTCGAAACTTAATTTCATTATTTTAAGTTGTAGAAATAAAGATAGTAAAAAAACTGTATTTCCCTTAAGTTTTGTAAAGTAAACTAGAGACGTTTTGGAATTTGGTAACTCATTTATAAAATTTAGAAACTTAACACAGTTCGTCAATCGAACTCAGAAACTTCCGGCAAGGAAAGCTATGGAGCACAGCCTCTGTTGCCGGGCTACGTGCCCACCAAATTTGGTTCAGATCCAGCCAGTAGTTACCGAAGAATATACATTCACATATACACACTATATACTGTATCTATAGTGCTTCCTATTTCTTAAAATTACTAGTCTTGTAATATGTTTTTAGAAATCGTGAATTATCGTGAAGCAGAAATACTAGAATAATAGTAGGAGACATTTCTAAATACTAGTGCTGACACCTCTAATTTGTTATTATTTTATAGTATATACAATTATAAAATATTTTATTTTCAAAAGTTTTTCACTATATTACACGATTAGTATTTTTGAATAAAGGCCCCTGAAATGAAACTATAAGCTCCCATATGCTTACGCGGGGAGCTAAAAAATGATAAGAAGTGTATTATTTGAAGAAATTCGTAATACTCTAAAATTAGTGTATGTGTGTGATATTGGTTTGGCAGGTACAAACCTGTCCCTGCTATATTGGCAAGACTAAATATTTGGACTCAAGCATTAGTTTTGTCACTGTGAGGACTATATATCGTTGCAAATTCATCCAGAATTTATCTGACGCTATCCAGTTTCCGGTGATATCATTGATGCTTCGAAGAGTAATTAAGTATAAGTAATTGCAATCAATTGAAATCAATTATAATTGCAAGTTATTCTGTAATCAATATATACAGGTACGTACGCAACAATTTGTTTCAGGAAGAGTCCTAATTCAATATGAGAATAAATTATTGTATAATTTGGAAGTCTTAGAAAAAAGAAGGACCAAGCAAAAAAAATTCCAATAGAAAGATATAATCACTCATTAAGCTATCATTTTAGCTCATGTAGTCCAAGAATGCAATCACCCCTAATTTATAAATTTGTAAAATCGCCCATAAAATCAGGGTAAATTTACAGAAAAGTTTAGATTTATTAGGATCGAATCCCCAGGACCCTCTCCTACTTATATTTCTGAATATAGATGTCCAGTTTCGATACCAAATTCAGATATCATCGTCAGAAGGAAGAATTTTGGGCTACCCAGTGGCAGAGAGGCACTGAATCCTTAGGACACTTCGAATTTCGACTCGTTTTGAATCGATCTACAGAGAAGAAATTGTCAATGACGTGGACTAGAACCGAATTGTCTGATAGTGGATTTTTTTTTTTTGCTGTCATGTCCATTCAACTGCTTGCATAACAAGTAGTATCAGTTCTTTTTATTATTAGAACACTGATCCAAATTGCTGGCATGTGATGCATGCTTTCACGTGCTGTTGAAATGACGTTTCTGGTAGCAGAAAATTTTACCATGTCGTTATAACTGCTAGGATATTCTCCTCTATTAGAGGGAATGCCTTAGCATGACATCCTTATATATACTGTCTAATTAAAGTAGTCCGTCCATAGCTGGTCTCCTTTGACAAATCCATGCAGCTGTAACTTACTGTATTGGAGTATCACAAACAGGGTTCTTTGTTACAGTAGTGCATTTCAAGACATGAAGTCTTCGTTACATGTATTCGCTTGAAGATAACTACTGTCTCATTTGGAAGAAAATTGTAATATATTGGGAATATAAATATTAGGAATATCTCCTTGAACTGAAGATATCTTTAGAAATTACTATAGTTGTTTCAGGATACTGGTGCAAATGATGTATAACCTGTTTTGTGGTGCAGATGTATTGTACTGTCATTTCAGATTCATATTGTAATGTACTGTATTCATATTATACTGTTATCTGAGATTGGATCCTTGTGGAATTAAGACTACATAAGCTAAAATGATAGCTTGATGAGTGAGCTTTCTATTCGAAAAATTTTTGCTTGGTCCATTTTTTAAAGCCCAAACTATGCTATGCATAAGTGTTGAGAGTATTATAGAACAGCTTTGTCCGTCCGTCCGTCTGTTGACAGGTATCAGAGCAAAAGTGGTAAGAGATACAGGATGCTGTGTTTTACAATCGGTTCAGGGTTTCAAGAATAGGTCCCATCTTCTCCATTAACTCTATTCAAACCAAAAGTAGTTCAAATTAGTCATTTCCAGTTTATCGTCAAAGAATAAAAACGGAAACAGCGAGAAGCGGTTGTTTTGCTAACGATTCAGCCTCTCAAGGCAGCGTATCACAACTATCCCAAGCATATCACAACTATCGATAGCGTATCACAACTATCGAAAGATGTTTAAATTTAATATTACTTCAGGTTTCAATACTGATTTTCATAGAACAATGATTCAGCTTTCCAAGAGTAGATTCTATCTTCTCTCTTAATCTTCTATTCAATCCGAAAGTGGTTGAAATTAACAATTTCCGTTTTCAGCCTTTTTCACCATACAATAAAAAGTAGTAAGACATAGCGAATTTTTAAATATATGAATTCAGCGTCCGAGGAACACGTTCACGTCCTATTTTTGATCTTATTACTATTACAACCAGAAGTTATAGATGTACTACTTTAAGTATGAGTATTGAATTTCCATGTTTGGAAGTGTTATGTAAAACTTTTTTTTTATTTTAAATACTTATATATGTGCAATGTCAGTGTATTTAGCGATGTAGTGAGGAAAACCAAAATGGATATGCACACATTTAACTTTGTACAGGAATTACGTTAACAAGTAACTGTTTTGTAGATTGTGAAATAACCTTGAAAGGAAATTGTTAGTATTTCAGACAAGTTATTGTATGGCTTGAAACGGATATCCGATTAAAAGAAATCAGTAGATAAATTACTTAAATGCCAGAAGTTGGATAATTGCACTCCTATTTACAAAGAGTCAGGAAACAAGATCTGTCAGGAAACAAACATTTTATGCAATTACATAAATACAATCCATAAATCAAATATACTTCCTCTTGTTCATGTAGATAAATTTCCTACACTAAGCCAACAACAATAAGACATTGATTGATCCAACTGATCTTGTTATTTCAATTGATCCTTTTTCCAAAAAATTAAACTCCAAGATAGCTAATAAATGAAATGCCATTTACGATTAGTTATTATTTCAAGTGACAAACTGAATCTTTTCTCCTAGTTTTTCTCCTAATCGAATAAACTGATTATTTCGATATTTTCATATTGTTCGTCTTGAACCAAACTCTCCATATTTAATATTTAATCTTGAACAATGAATGTTTTCGGATACCTACTAGATTGTTATGTTGTGTGAGATATCTAAAGATCGAAGACCATGTATGAACAATGTAATGCCTTCAAGTCCCTCGGTTCAATTCCCGATGTAGAAATGATACTTTCCAAATTGAATTGTTCTTATCTTCTCGCATTGTTCATTGCATGTTGCTAATTTTCTCTTTGTTCCTGTCTACATGGGAATTTAAAAATGTTTTTCCTCTTATTTTAAAATGTTTATCATTTATCATATCACTTGTAAACTGACTTCATGAATATCTATGTAAGCATTGGCCAATGCATCATTTATCGATCAATATATACACTGTATTTTTTCTATTTCGTTTGATGTAAGGAATTACTTTCCGAATATGATTCCGCATTTGTTTTACCGTATGTACTATATACCCATGTTTTACCCAAGACAACCCAGTTCTAGTTCATTCGCCTAGAAAATCTACTAGGCTTTAGAGCGAAACTAACACGTCTAGTTCCCTTCTATTGTGTCGGTTTTTTCTGCTTTGCTTTTTTGCTTGGGAAATTTTGGGCTTTTTTCAAGATTCTGCTTTAAATCGATAAAGCAGGCTTTGTTTCGTTTCTCTATAACACAGAAAGTCATTTAATTAGTGGTTGATGCCGATAATAATATAAAACCTCGAAAGTAAACCATGAATTTCGAAAAGATATTTTAAACAATTTTACTTCAACATTTTTACATTATGAATTCCAAAGGATTAACCAATGTATATAATAAACACATTTTAACCTCCTATATACAAAAGTAAGCAGAGTTGGCAAGAACCATGGTTGTTTCTGAAAATGCCAAAAACCCGTTTTGGGGGGGCAGTTCAAACCAGGCTTTTTTGGGGTTTAAACCAGGTTTTTTGATTTAGATATTTTGCTTTATGTATTTGTATTACATATTCACAGAAATAAGTTTGTTTCGCCTTGGTGTTATTATTCAACAATGGAAACGTCACGTGTAAATGTGTTTTTATATTAAATAAGTGCAGTCTTGTTCAGCAGTATGTTTATTTTTCTAAAACTGAGGTATTAAATTACAAATTTAGTATGTAGGTATCATTGAAAGTCCAATCCAAGCTAATGTTGGAAGCTAAGTAGGCAATCGATAAATTTTACCAATTTTAATCAATATATTTAAGCAACCTTCGCTTCTTTATAAAACAACAGGCATGCAGAAATATATAATTTGGTTTCGTTTTGTATGTTTAGGCTTAACATCCTTACGTAATACCGAGGTTATCAAGGAGAAGACTTTCGCTTAAAGTGACATCCAAAAGAGTACTTGGTTTACACATGAAAGAAGGGTTGTGGTTCGACCGAGAATTGAACATGGGACACCTTGATTAAAAGGTGAAAAGGAAATAAGACTAATGCAGATGGTTTGACATGTAAAACGTCACTATGAAGTTCACACGATTCGCATTTTTGTTCTTTTATTTTTTTTTAGTTTAAACCAGTTATTTTTTAAAAAAGAAGCAGCTGGTGTAAACGAGCCAACCCTAAGAGTAAAAACTTCTTTCAAAAAATACACAAATAACTAGCAAAATTGTATGTAGTATTTTTACTTCAAAATATTCCATACCCTCTTTTTGAAACAAAATAAAATTAAAATAAAACATAAGAGAAATACTTAGATTTGTATGATACAATTAAAGGCTGCACATGGTTCTGTATATTCTTGAAATTCTACAGTCAAGTTTTTTATAACCACCATCAAGGGCGCCCATCAGGGGGGTTAAGGGGGCGCTTGCCCCCCCCTAGAGGAAAATGTACTTCAGAATATTGAAAATCCAATAGGATTTTTACATTAGTTACAGCAAAATTTGAAACTATTTTTGAAACGTCGCTTATACTTCCCCTCCTTGGAAACCACAACATGGGCGCCCTTGACCACCATCACGGTTTACCCAGTCTTCAAGTTTTCTGAATTTTTAACAAGAGGGATTCAACATATCATTACGGAACAAAAAAAAAAGACTAGGGAATATATTTAAGTTAAGCTAAATACAACTGCACAACAAACGTGACTGAGTGGTTGGCTTTTGCGCTTCTATCGGGAAGTCCGGGATTCAACCCAGCATTCGACCATTCTGACAAAGCCTTCCTTCATTCCATCTGAGAATCTAGAAATAGTGCGTGTACTGGCCGACTAGGAGTGTAGGAGTTGGCCGACTTCCTTTCTTATTGTTTTTAAATCGTTATTATTACTAATTACCAGCAGTGACGGTTTTGCGAAGGTTAGAGGATCGGTCTTTCGGACTGAAGCCTGTTCTCCAAAGTTGTGGAATGTCTAAAACGAACGAAATATCTATTAGTTATGCCTTTTACTCATAAACTTTAAGCTCCCGTCAAATAAAAATTACGAATATTTAGAAAAACTAAACATTAGTAGTAAGAAAACACCTCCCAAAACACTTTTTTAAATTCGCCACTGATTCTCAGTATAAAATGATCTTCAAGGTTGTATCCGGAAGATTATTGCTAAACATATAAACGAAACGAAATATTAGTTATGCCTGTACTCATAAACTTCAAGCACCTCCCAAATAAAATTAGGACTTTTTAGAAAACGAAACAATCAGAGAAACCCCTCCCAAAGTACTTTTCTAAATCCGCTATTGATTATTTGTATAAATTGGTATTCAAGGTTGTATCTGGAAAATTATTGCTAAATCATTGCACAACTACAGTATAACAGAAATGTGAAAATACGGTTTGACGGATATATTGAAAAACGTATGCTTTGACGGATATATAGGAAAACGTAAGTTTAACTTTCGTGCTAGAAGCTGGAGTACTAAGCTCTTAGAAATGAAACACGGATGACAAACTAAAATGATCTAGAGAAGGAAAAAAATGTCGATAACTCAAAAGTTAAAATAAAGTTAAATAACCTGTAAAATTGCCCTCAAATACTACATTCTTCATGTTAGCTTTAATTCGTAAAATATGTGCTCCATCCATCTTGATGGTGAATTACAGAGCTAAATATGGCATTCAGGTCGTGGAAATCTTATCTAACTATAGAATATACTATAAGAAAGCTATTTGGATAGAAAAATCATGAAAATGAAAAAAGCCAAAATTTCCAAAATTCTCGGTTTTTTTTCAAAAAAACCGGCTTTTTATGTGAAAAAAACCATTGATTCAAAAAAGCCGGCTTTTTTGCATCTCTCTCTCTCTCTCTCTCTCTCTCTATATATATATATATATATATATATATATATATATATATATATATATATATATATATATATATATATATATAAGTTAATTTTTTCTAACTTTCTTAAAATGTTAGTTTTAAATAATTATTTTCATCGTATACCTCTAGAGATAAGGTCACTTGAAATTGAGTTCCATACTTTATATTAAAACCTACCAATTTGAATGTTGTACTATAATTAAACCTATCCCTTTTGAATTTTTCCACTACCATGAAAAGAAATAAATCTAAAGAATAGTTGGTTCAATACTATCAGTGCATTCACCCACGAAATTCATACCTATCATTCCTTCGGAGTTTCTTAATGTGTATTCTGTAAATTGCTAGATATTAATTTTTGAAATGGCCTATTATACTTTTCAAACCTCTAATGACATTAATGTTTATACACAATATATTAGATGAAATAAATGGAATGTTAACTTTCTTTTTTGGATGATGATTACTGAAATAGGATTAGGATTAGAAACATCCGTACATTGAATTATTAATAGACTTTTTTAAAACTTGTGAATATTATTAAATTAGTTAAGTCTCTGTAAATGACCGATTTAAGACAAGTATTAACTAACTTGCATTTAGATTCCAGAACGATCTGATCGAGTAGGTTTGGATGTAATAGTATGGATCCATGGAGGTGGTTTCATGGAAGGATCCGGCAACACTCATCATTATGGACCAGACTACTTTATGGATAAAGATATTGTATTCGTGAGCATCAACTATAGACTTGGAGCCTTTGGTAAGTAAATATATTTTAACAAAGAAGAATTTATTTTCTTGGAAATTCGACCAAGTGTTTGTGTGACCAGTTTTGAATACTGTATAAAGATGTATTATTTCGTGAACCCATAATTGAAAAAACATAACTTGAAATAATTTGACAAAAGTTCATTTATTAGTAGAGTATTATACAGATCGATACAGAGAAGAAGAGGTAATTAAATTCTTGGATAGAAAGTATTTGCAAAAGCAAGTTTATTTTTTAATCTTAGTATGAGGAAACTATTGTGACATTGTAAAAAAAAATCAAAAAGAGGACGGTAATGCTACCACTTAAATAGTGTCACATGATCTATATTTCCATTTCCATCTCCCCTTATGTTTATGTTTGAACATACGAGGGTTAGCATTCCTTGCTGGTCTAGTCTTTGATCCACGTGGCCCTGGGTTGGATTCTCGGTGAGACAATATTGAAATGTCCATGTCTCATATACAACCTTACAGAAAAGGGACGCTTAACTTTACGAACATAAAAAACAAATGTATGGTTGAGTTTATTTCTAAAGTCCATAAAATGTTCTTCAAACCGATAAATTGACATGTCTCAACACTAGGGATGCGCACGAGTCCAGTCGAGTCGAGATTTAAGCCTGTCTCGACTCGGCTCGAGAAATTGTTATCTTGACTCGAAAATATTTTCTGTCTCGACTCGACTCGAATTCGAGACGAGACGTCTTGAAATTCGAGTCGAGACAAAATATACGACTTAAAACATACACACACATCAGCCAGAACATTATGACTACCTACCTAATTATCAGTATGTCCACCTTTGGCACGGATAACAACGGCGACGCGTCTTGGCATAGACACAATGATCCTTGCTGCTGGAGAGAGTTGACACCACATGTGCACACACAGGTCACCTAATTCCTATAAATTCCGGTTGGGGGCGATACGCTCTAATGTCACGTTCAGTCACATCCCAGATGTGTTCGATTGGATTCAGATCCCGTGAGTTGGAAGGCCAGCACAATCACTTGGAACTCGTCCCTGTGTTCCTCGAACCACACCATCACAGTCTTGGGCTTGTGACATGGTGCATTATCTTGTCGAAAAATGCCACTGCCATTGGGAAACATGGTCGTCATGAAGGG
The DNA here is from genome assembly GCF_964235325.1 of Thermobia domestica. NCBI lineage: Eukaryota > Metazoa > Arthropoda > Insecta > Zygentoma > Lepismatidae > Thermobia > Thermobia domestica. The sequence continues at coordinate 129,638,585 of NC_137466.1, read as the reverse complement.
GTGTACGTAGCCTGCAAGCAGTGTTCGATGGTGCCTTGCTCGAGCTCCACTAGACACATGGATGCTCACGTAAATATTCCCCAGAACATAATTAAGCCGCCGCCAACTTGTCTCCGTCCCACAGTACAGGTGTCAAGGAGCTGTCCCCTTGGAACACGACAGTTTCGCACTCTCCGATCGTCATGAAGAAGATATCGGGATTCATCAGACAATGCAACGCTCTGCCACTGCGCCAAGGTCCAGTGGCGATGATCATGTGTACATTTCAGTCGTAGTTGCCGATGCCGTGGTGTTAACATTCGCACATCGATGGGTCGTCGGCTGTGGAGGCCCATCGTTAGAAGTGTTCGGTGCTGTATGTTCAGACACATTTGTACTTTGCCCAAGTTCCGCCACAGTTAGCTGCCTGTCCTGTTTTACCAGTTTCCCCAAACTACGACATCTGTAATGAGGTGGGGGCGCCCAACCCCTCGATGTTTGGACTTCGTTTCCTCTTGGTTTCGCCACTTGTTGAAGACACTCACCACAGCACTCCTCGAATACCCAACAAGCTCTGCAGTTTCCGAAATTCTCGTGCCGTGTGTTTCTGAGTGAATACTTTCTTCAAAATAATATTAAAAAATATAGAAAGATTTTCGAGAGATTTGAGTCGAGTCGAGATTTATACGAGCAGTCTCGACTCGTCTCGAATTTTACAAAGTTTGTCTCGATTCGAATCTCGACCCTAATTCAAGTCGAGTCGAGTCGAGATTCGAGACATGTATCGACTCGTGCGCATCCCTGCTCACCACTTTTCAAAATACATGAAGTTGATTCAGAATTAATAGGGGTAAAAATTTTCGCCCTATATATCTGAACCGCGAATCTTTTAGGGTTCGCAAGTAAACAATTCCATCACACTAATCCATCATAATTTGAACATTGTAATTAAATACAAACAGTTGTGACAAAATAAAGGACTAAAAATGGCAGGCAAAATACCAAATAAATGCTTTAACTTACATTAACGATTGTAAATAATGCTAATAATTAAGTATGACTTTGAAAGTATCAATAATCAGAACATATCAAAACGAAGAAAGAGAGAGGATATCACAAATCATAGATAAAACCAGAGCAATATGGTTAGCGTACATGCCTTATACACGGGAGATCCGGGTTCGATTCCCAGTGGGAGCTCATGTGGTTCGGATTCTACATTAATCTGTAGTTAGCTCTAAAGGCATGTTAAACTCAAATCAAAGAAAAACTCTGGCATTTGATTATGCAGTCATGCCATAAACCAATAGTTATATTTTGATTGCATAATATCATAAGCATTTTCTTTAGGTTATCCACACACAAAATATGTTATCTATCCCTTCAGATGTGTTTGAGGCCTGAAAATGATCATTCAACATCTGCCAATATGACAGGCTCACATTCATAGCATGTCTCAACCTTGGGATTCATAGAAACACTAATATTGCTACCCGTGTATTTGGTTGGTCAACAATATTTCATCTTCTTCGGTGAGGAGATAGCATTCCTTACCTTACAGCTGAATTTTATTACACGACAAGCAATGTGATTTGTTTGCAGCAAAGGGTAAACAAAACTTCAGAAGCAGCCATGAAATATCAAATATAGCCAACAATCATAATAGATAGTATTTATTTAAGCTTTCTTGTAAAAATGACAAAATATGGCATTTTGCTACGATTGCCAGTCTTTAATTATAATTATTACGAATGTACCCAATTCTTTTTTTTTTTTTTTAATTTATTGTAGCTATAATTTAATACTACGTTTTGTGGACGAATAGAGAACAAAATAATATTTTGATTTTTATATCAAAAACTTTAAATCATGCTAGTATAAAATGTGTTTCCTAATTATATCTACATCTCTCTCTCTCTCTCTCTCTCTCTCTCTCTCTCTCTCTCTCTCTCTCTATATATATATATATATATATATATATATATATATATCGTATATATATGTTATATACTCTAGGTTTTCTGAGTACAGAGGATGAAGTGTTACCTGGAAACAATGGTTTGCGAGATCAGATACTAGCATTGGAATGGATACAAGACAATATTGCAGCATTCGGTGGAAATTGCCAAAGTGTAACGATACTTGGAGAAAGTGCTGGAGGTGCATCTGTACATGCTCTGATGCTTTCTCCCTTAGCCAGAGGTAATGTCATATTTTTTGCTATTCTCCATGCTGTACGTTTCTGTTGTTTTAATTCTACAGTTTGCTATACTTAACATGGTTCTTTCGTCCAGGGGCGTACCCAGGATTTTTTTTAGGGGGAGCAGCACTACACTCAGAATACTTAAAAAAAACATGCCTACACTTTACGCAATAAGCTAAATAGATGAAACTAAGCGTGTCATTGGGATATTAGTTTGTGTGTACCCATAAATACTATGCCGTTAGTGGCATTTGGGGATGGGGTTATGAACATGAGTAAATTAAACGAAAAATGTTCGGATCCCAAATCTAGGTTCAACTTTATACAACACAAACACAAGGCTGAAATAACATATAAAAACATGCAGAAATGTAATAAAATAAACGAAGGTCCTACTCATTTATAAAGTCAGCTGAAGACGCCGAGAATGTGACTGAGCAAAGAAGGTGATTAGTTCATCGTTTGTTACGTTTACGTGGCGGTGTATATACAGGAGCGCTAAACCAGTGAGTCTGCCCTCGCTTGTTGTATTTCTTAAATACGTTTTCAGGAGTCTCAATGTAGAAAAGCTCCTCTCCACTGTTGCTGTACTCACTGGTAAGACAGCTAGGATGTGAAGCATTGTAAAAATGTTTGGAAACTGTGGTGGAGAACAAGCTGCTAGTCCGGCAATGGCTGTTCCTGGGCGGTCTGCACTCTCTCTCCACTTCAATCTCCATAAATCCCACTCCGCCTTCATTAAATCTTCAAATGGATTATCAAGATCATCTTTGTAAACGTCAATACAGTCTCTGACTTTTTCAAATGGAACATCACATACCGAGGGATGAAAAACTGCAGTGACGAAATGGTTTCCCCATGATGTAGGAATCGCTCTTCCAGTGAAGAAATTAGATCGTCAACGAACGGAATAAAAATTGAAGCACGGCAGTAAGTCTCTGGGTTCGAAATGGAAATATTCTGCCGGTTGTTTTGAAATTTGTTCGCTCGTGGCATAAATATTTCAAGGTTTAGTTCGGATGCAAGGTCTGTAAGATTTTCAAATATATTTTGAAATTCTGATGTGGATTTTTCTCTTATAGCTTGCAAAGATTTTTTGATAAGATTGATCTCAGCGAAAGCATTCACTAGATCAATGTCATTCTTCTGCAGCCGTTTTGAGTGTGTGAATGTTACACTCAGTAACTTACACAACACAAGTAAAGACACTAAAATGCCGTGCTATAGATGCTGTGCAAAAGTAATGAAGCCTTCAATGATGCTTCGCCTACCCCCGGGCTACTTTTTATTTCTTCAAGAGCAGCAATAATAGGTTTTAACATTTCTTTAAATAGTAGCACAGCTTCATGCCTCTCGCACCATCAAGTTTCACAAACTTTTTGTAGCCTACTTTTGTCCACAGTTCGGTAGAAGCTCTTTAATTTTATCTTCCAGAATTCTTGTTCGTTTTGCACTTGCACGAATAAATGTGTAGCATTCAGATATAACCCCCATTGCATTACGAATATTATTCACCTTCGAAAAACCAGAAAGGCACAGATTAAGGCAATGGGACATACAATGTGTGTAGAAGGCCTTAGGATACCGTTTCTTGACTAGTGCCTGAACTCGTCTAAACTCCCCACTCATGGCTCCGGCGCCGTCGTAGCCTTGTCTTCTTAAATTGTTCATGTCCAAGCCGAGACTATTTACATTGTCTTCTATCACTGTTGATAAGCCCTTTCCGGTTACATCATATACAGGCATAAAACACAGGAAGTCTTCTTTAAGCACACACTCATCGAGATCCACATATCGCACACAGAGAGAGAATTGTTCTATTCGAGAAACATCCGTTGTTTCATCAGCGAGAATACTGAAATAATTGCTTTGTTTTACTTTGTCCACAATTTTAGACTATTAAATGTCTAAACGAATCTATTAAAGCGTTTTGCGCTTTAGCACTAGTGTACATGCCGTTTTTCGGACTATTTTTTAAATGTTCTTCAAACACTGTGTCTCCAGATTTGACACGGTATCGCAGTTGCCATCATTAGGTTTTGGAGTTGACAACTCAATTTGACCCCAGTCCTGTATTCCTTGCAGGGATAGGTTCTGTTGACCACACAAACGAATAGTTTCCACGATAGGTACGAGCTTTTCCCTATTTTCTTGTACTTCTATTTTTTCTGGCTGTCAATTTGTTGATCGATGCTGACTATTTTCCCCTCAATTAAATTACATACTGTCACCCTATTCGCTGCTGCATATCTATGGTATTTGTTACTTTCAAGCTATTTGAAGGATTCTATTGCTTTCTTTAAATTGTAAAAAGGTTTCGTCACGAATGCACTTAGACTCTGGTGACCTCCCTCCTTCTTTTTCGTAAACAGAACACAAATCGCACAGATCAGACCTCTTTCCTTGTGGGAGTAGGCCAACCAACTGAAGTCTCCCAGCCATCTTCTCTGGAAAAAAACACTTACGGCCTTGTGCTTCTTCACAGGGAAAATTATATAGTTTATCTGGCTTCCAAACATTTTTTAACAAGTTCACCTTTTCTAAATTATCCAATTTTATGCCAACGAAGTTCCAATATCATTTGAGTCACATGAAGGCGGAGAGGAAAAGTTTGTCGATGCACTGCTGGTTTCTTGAAAAGTTGTACTGACGCGATGAACGGAGGACTCTGCTACTTTATGTTGAGGAACCGTTGTATCTTCAGGGACTTCTTTACTCTTTTGACAAAAAAGATGCGTATATCCTCTTTCCACTTCATTTCACTAACCCGAAAACAAATTCAGAGTACACTTCACTAATTAAAAAAAATACCACTCTTCTTCCTGAAAAGGATGAACACACGCATTTGATCATTCTCACAAAAGAGATGAAGGAAAGACGGGTTACATGCGTAGGATCGAAACTGCGTAGCGTCGAAACTGCGTACGATCGAAACTGCGTACGATCGAAACTGCGTACGACCGAAACTGCGTACGATCGAAACTGCGTACGATCGAAACTGCGTACGATCGAAACTAAAACCGGCGTAGGATCGAAAACAGATAAGGTCATATGATCAAGCAATAAAAAAACAATTATTTTATAATCACAGAATATTAAGTAATAGTAATTTTTTGAAGTTATATAGGGAAAAACCGGAGTAGGATCAAAACTGTATACGACCGAAACTGCGTAGCGTCGAAACTGCGTAGGATCGAAACTGCGTACGGTCGAAACTGCGTAGCGTCGAAACTGCGTAGGATCGAAACTGCGTACGATCGAAACTGCGTAGCGTCGAAACTGCGTAGCGTCGAAACTGCGTAGGATCGAAACTGCGTACGATCGAAACTGCGTACGATCGAAACTGCATAGAAACGAAACTGACAAATAAAATAGTGACAAATATAATTAAATAATCATACAGGGGTGTAGCCAGGAAGTTTTTCTTGGGGGACTATGACTTATTCAGGAGGACTAAAAAAGCTAAGTCTTGTCTCAGCAGGGAGAAAGGAGAAGCCTCCCCCCAAAAGCCACTACTTCTGATCAAGTTGGCAAATTCCTTGTTCAGAAGATTGCCGTTAAGTTCAATTGACTTAGCTTAACATTTTCTTAGTTACCTAGTTGCTGTGAATTGTCACTTCTTTTATAGACTTTGCAGGTGGCACAATCGAAGGTTCATGTAATTAGTTCAAGTTTTTGCTAGTTTGGGCTTCGTCCCAAATTTACTAACTTCCAGGGTTGTTTTGTTTAAAACAAAATATTTAAAACAAATGATTAAAACTTTTTTTAAACAATTGATTTTGTTTAAAACAAATTTTGTTTATGTTTTAAACATTTTGTTTTAAACACGTGTATTTTGAAGACTTGTCTTAAACATATGTTTATTTGCATTTTATTTTATGTTCGTAAAAAAAAAAAATCTTCAAGAGCAAGAGAACTGTCCAAAAGTGCTCCCCAATCAGAACAATCAGAAGACTATTTTCTTCCCATGTGAATGGTTTGATTTCTCGTAGCTACAGCAGGTCAATGTGGTTATCTACAATTTATTTTGTCTCTTTTCCTCCTTATTTTTAACGTATATTGTATTGTTTAAATGCTTCTCAGTTAACTTGCGAGAAAGTGTAGTAGTCGAAGGTTGGACTACTTATAGAACTGATATTTAAAAATAAATAAAATAATTATCACGGAAACAAACTGTTGTGTTATATTCATTGCGACGTTGAGGTTCTGAAATTAAAATATCGCAAGCATTCGTTTGTATAGTACATGTTAGTTCTGTCTCCGTACAACATGGAATCGTTTAACATGGGTTATACGTGAAGAAAAGGACATGATTTGGTACAAATTTATTAGAGTAACTCAAACTCAATCAGGTAAGTAAACGATCAAACGAGTTTGTTGCAAAACGTGTAAGAAAGAAATGGGTGGTTTAGCTCCAAGAACGAAAATCATTATGAAAAATACAATGCTTGGTAAAAATGGAAACCCAAACAAATGGTAAAAATGTTGATCCGAAAATTGCTTCTGATGAATCTAACGTCAGTGGTGTGGCTGAGATGCAACTGGAAACTTCAGGTAACAATTAATTTTGTATCAACAATATCTTTTACATTATATTATGAAAATTTTATTTCGTACCTCTTCCCCACCACAGTTCTAAATTTTCTTTGAAACTTTACAACTTGGCATAGCTTGTATGAAGAGACCAGGTGAGAAACGCAAGGTATGGCAGTCGATCGTGTAACTAACCAAGTGTGATACTTATTATAACGTTAGTGCTGAACGTCAAGGTCTGGGACAATTTGATCTCAATTTGTTTGTTTGCATGTATGTACCACGCTACAGGGTGCAATATTCAGTCTTTTAACATTAATTTTTGAGGATAGAGACACGAGGCGTCGGAATTTGCTGTATAGATTTTGACTGCGATCCCACGTAAAATTTCAAAATTAGTGGGTCAGATCCCACTTTAAACAAAAAGCCCTGTCTCATATAGCCTTGCTACTGATGCAAGTTGTAATCAATCAAACTAAACAAACTAATTTTATATGTTTCGAACAAACTTGGGTTGCAGGATAAATTTGGCTTCAACTCAACATTTAGAGCACAAGGGATCCAAGTTCATTTTCAGAAAGGTTCACTTTTGCTCAGCAAACGTAATATCTTCGTAGCATAGGGTATGAAATAAATGAAACAAAAACCACGGGAAAGAGTATGGACTAGAGTTTCATAGGACAACCGCTAGACAAGGGCGTTGACGGAATGGGGAGGAGGGCTAATTTTCCCTTCCCCCTCCTTGCTCATACATTTAAGATATTAACATTATACTTGTATTGTGTATGTTGCAGCGTTGGAATGATTAACAAGTCAAGCTCCGAATGCCATAGTCAATGATGCATAATTACGTTACATAAATGCAGAATGTGTTCAAAAGAATACATCGACGTAAAATGTCATATTTTCACAACCACGAATCCGAGATGAAAGAAAGAAAAACTACCTGAAAAAAAGGAATCTAGAATTTTGTATGATTGCCGCTAGATAGGGGCGTTCGTTTAGAAGTCATCCGTCTTCTACCCTGAATTTCAGATTTTTGGGGCAGTAATGCAGATTTAGAAACATTTTGCTTAGCAAAGTCCAACATTTAAAAATTGAAGTCCTTGCACCGAATAAATACGGATTTTGATCATTGGCTGTAAGGAGCTATAGGCCTATATTGCTTTCTTGTATATTTTTTTTACCCAAGGATTTCAAAGGTGCCTCTACTTTCGAGTTTCGGGCCTGCTTAAAATTCAGGAAATTGGACCTAAGCAACTTCCCAGTTTTAATCATCTGTATGTTCTTCGTATTTATTCGGTGTAATGACCTCAGGCTTATTCTGTTGGACTTTGCTTATCAAAAGATTTCTAAAACTGTCTTACCGTCCCCAAAATCTGAAATGCAGGGTGCGGATGAGGGTGGTTGCCCTCCTGTTCCACTGACGCCCCTACTAGCGGCTGTCATATGAAACTATCCTACGCATGGTTTTAGTTACATTTGTTTTGGATTCTTGACTGCGAAGTATTATTTTTTGAAATAGAGTTCATTTGCTGAGGAAAACTGAAGTTTATTGAAAATGGATTTGGATATACTGTGCTCTGAACGCCCCAAATATTACCTTTCGTCAATAAATTTTTGACTCAAAAAACAACCAATTACATAGACTTGCAGAAAATATAAAGTTAGCACAATATGAAGTGTGCTTCAAACATTACTTTTCGAAAACGTAGCCCTATTATTATAAAATAATTTTATTAGCACCAGTGTTATGAAATAGTAATCAAATTTTGCAACAAAAATCTCACCCGTCTCCACGAAACGCTAGCTTAGCCCCTAAAGGCATAACTACAAAACTTTTAGAAGCGGTAACTCGAAATGATTTTCTTTATGGTTAAAATAACCGCACAACAGCATTTTTGGTAAAATTCTAGCCCTCATGTAACATGACACCATTTGCATTTGAAATTTCGAATACTAAGCACAGATGTTCGCCATGATGCTTGATAGCACCATCTGATGTGTCAGACCACTTCCAAGATTCATCATTCTCCCTCAACCCGTTGTCAACGCACAAGGATGGTGAGGACTTTTGTTTTGCCATGTATATTGATAGATTGTGTGAAACCTCTATAGTTGGTAAATTTTAAAATCTACCTTAAAAGCTTACTATATCCAAGAAAATACTTACTGTATGAGAGTCACTGGCAAGAGGGTGTAATAAAAGGGGTCGTTATATGAAATAAGTTGAAAATTACTAATCTATACGGAAATGTTCTGTACCCAACACTGTGTAGTCTTAAAGAGAATAAAATAAATGAAAAGATCGGTTGAAAGAGCAAAAAGTCTTAATAAATACGTGATTACACGATTTTGAAATATGTTTAAAATAATATTTTAAACTGTTCAAAATGTTTAAAACATGTACTTTTTGTGTGTTTTTTAAAACATCTTTAAAACATTTTAAACACTTTTTTCATGTTTTAAACACGCGTTTTGTTCTTTTTTTTTTAAAAAAAAAACTGTATTTTTTCCAACCCTGCTAACTTTTGACCAAGTTGGAAAATTAGAATGCGTTGCTGCCAATATTTACTTAAAAGACTTCCGTTTCTTTCAATTGACATTTGGATTAGCATTTTCTTACTTACCCAGTTGCTGTGATTTTCAATTTCTTTATGAACTTGGCAATTGGCAAAATTGAATGTTTATTCAGTTTAGTTTTAAGTAGGTGGGAATTTGTCGCCAGATACAAAATTTCTCATCCTACGGCCTCGCGCCTCATAAACCTACTAACATACCAAAATTCCTAGTTTTTATTCCGATTTCAATTACGGTACCTAAAATATGAGATTTTGTACATCCAAAAAGTCTATTTAAATTACACAGTTTTTTGTCTCTTTAAAGCTGCTAAAAATGGAAAATATTCACTCTTGGAAATTTTCTATATAGTCCCAGGAGGCTAAAAACTTTGCCAAATTTAATCCTTGTAGTTCTACTGGAAGTGCCTATACTGTAAAAAAATCGTTGTATTATTTCAACGACATGCCTATGTGTTAGCACGATTGTGTTAAAATATAACACAAACAAGTGGTTAGAACAACTCACTCTCCGTTTGGAGTTGTGTGTCAAATGCCGCTAGTTGAAATGACACACAGCCTGTGTGTTAACACAAGTGTCGAATCTTCGGTGTTGTTTTCTGCGTGATTGCCAAATATGTTGGGTATCTAATTATAAAGGCTTATGAACTGAAGCTACAGGCAAACACAGTAGAAAGAAATACTTAAACAAATCCAAGTATACGCAAAATTTCAAAATACAAACCGCGCGATGTGTTTTCAATTGTTTTACAAAATGTTTCTGAAGAAACCCTAACAGCACAAGATGTGCTAGGCATGTACCATTTTGGTGTTCTAAATTCATCTCCCACATTTGATGCATTTATTGCTTCTTTTTCAAAGCGGTTGTGTACTAGAAGCAACAAACGCATCAACTTTATTAGATGGCAACTGGCGCCGATCATTTGAAAGTGAATATGGAAGAACTATAAAATAAAGTAAATAGACAGTCGTCATTTTGTAATAAAATTAGGTCTACATGGCGAGCAGATTTTATCCCGAACGGTTATCGTCGAATATACGCGGGTTAAAGGAGCACTCTGATTAGCCAAATTCAAAAGACCTTAAGAATTTATCCCTCTACAAGCGACGGTTTACGTGTTATAGGCTGCCAAAAACATGAAAAAAGGAATTTTAAAGGTCCATAGCTCCAAAACTATGGGACCTACCGCAGTCGGGTCAAGACTTAACTTAGGAACTAGTATGTGCCCTATCCAAAAATGCGTGTGTCAGAATCCTGAGGTGCTTCCACAACAATTTTTATAGAGGGAGTTTAACTACGGGCCTATGATATAAAGTATTCTCCAACTACTTCCATAAAAATTGTTGCGTGAGTACCTTAGGAATCTAAAACATGTATTTTTGGATAGAGCACATACTAGTTCCTTAGTGAAGTCTTGACTCGACAACAGTAGATCCCATAGTTTTGGAGCTATGGACCTTTAGAATTCATTTTTTCATGTTTTCGGCAGCCTTTAACGCGTAAAGAAGGAACTGCCATTTCGCCCCGCTGCTACAACCGTCAGCGTCTTGTATCGTGTTTACTGTAGTTTTTCTTTCAGTGGTCGACGGGATTGCAATGATTGTTAGTGACTGAATAGGTAATTATTACTCCTTGTTGCACATTTCATGAGGACTTACGTAACACAAATGAACATACTAATACATACATAAAATAAACTATAAAATTGTATTAGTTTAGCGATGTCACGTTTTTCATACTCGATACATGTGGGGTGAAACCCGATTAGCATGTACACCTGGTCTTACCCCACCATTAGGGTACTTCCGGGTGATTTGCTTTTTTGTGAAAAACATATATGCAAAACAATAGACAGAACCTATCACATTTTTGTAGTATTCACGAATTATAAGTCAAGAGTAATTGTTCTGATCATCATTCCATTTTGTTGCCAATCTTGACTTTGACAACACATCAAACCTTAGTTACCCATTTCTATCCCACTTTCCCCTATATAAAAATTACTTTAATATCCTTTTTCATTCATACATTACAATATACGACTCAATTTCATTCATATAGTACTTTATAATATATATACAGGGTGTTTAATAAGTAATGGTCATAAATTAAACCGTAGATAGTACACGTTAAAACTAACACAAAAGTCTTAGTAAACATGTGTCCGCAAACGCTTCATAACGGAGATAGGGGCTGTCGAAAGTGTGGGAAAATGAAGTTTAGAGACGAATATCTCAAAAAGTATGAATCGGACAGAGGGCGGTCCAATGAATAACTATCGAAGTCAGATCTGCGCTATGCAGAAATGCATGGTTGATAACTCTGCAATGCGCGCGCAAGGGATTCCCCAAAGAAACGGAGGAATTCCCGGGAAATTACCCAAGGAAAAGGGGCTCGAGATGAACATCGAGGGCGAGTCTTTCCACCAGTAATTCATAAGTCGTGGTACCAGGACGAAAGCTCGAAAAGATACAAAATGGCAGACAATGTTTACGTGTCGTGTGTAGTTGCATAACCAGCAGGAAATGAGAGAGGCAATCGAAGTGTGGTGATGTACGTTGTAAATGGCTCCAGGAAGAATTGCGACAACTAATGCATACGTACAAATGTGGCAGCACTTAGGTAAATCAAACGGTATGCAAGGCACTGATGAAGCATTATGTGCTAAGCAGCTAATGTAGCTAATATCCGCAATGGGAAAAGCATGCCATCATTCGAGTATGTCGGAGGCGAATTTGAAACATTCCGCATGTATCGAAGATATACCTCTCGATAGGCGTCAGCGACTGTGGTATATGCATGATGGAGCACCAGCACATTTATTTAACCGTGTCAGAGAACATTTACATGCCCGATTCGGACGAAAGTGGATAGGACGTGGGGGTTCTATTGCTTGGCCACCGCGCTCCCCGGACTTAAATCCATTAGATTTCTTTCTCTGGGGCCATGTGAAATCGCGAGTTTATTCTGCCCCTGTTGCAACATTAGGAGACCTTCGAGAAAGGGTGGAACAATGTTGCGGACATATTCAACAGGATGCCGACATGTTATCACGAGTACATGGATCTTTGCGAAGACGGGTACGAGCATGCATTCTTATGAATGGACAACACTTCCAACATTTACTTTAATGATAGAGGTACGTTAATTTCTCAAGTATCTGTTCTGTAGTTACACATCAGGGTATTTGCTGTTTACCTTATGATTAATACTGTACACATTACCAACATGACGATTTCTGTTTGTTGATATGGACAAACACGACATGTCCATCATTTTTTGCTTGTTGTATCACACTTACGCGTTCAACATGCGGAATGTTTCAGATTCGCCTCCCACATACTCGAATGATGGCATGCTTTTCCCATTGCGGATATTAGTTACATTAACTGCTTAGCACATAATGCTTCATCAGTGCCTTGCATACCGTTTGATTTACCTAAGTGCTGCCACACTTGTACGTATGCATTAGTTGTCGGAATTCTTCCTGGAGCCATTTACAACGTACATCACCACACTTCGATTGCCTCTCTCATTTCCTGCTGGTTATACAACTACACACGGCACGTAAACATTGTCCGCCATTTTGTATCTTTTCGAGCTTTCGACCTGGTACCACGACTTATGAATTACTGGTGGATAGACTCGCTCTCCATGTTCATCTCGAGCCCCCTTTCCTTGGATAATTTTCCGGGAAACTCCGTTTCTTTGGGGAATCCCTTGCGCGCGCATTGCAGTTATCAACCATGCATTTCTGCATAGCGCAGATCTGACTTCGATAGTCATTCATTGGACCGCCCTCTGTCCGATTCATACTTTTTGAGATATTCGTCTCTAAACTTCATTTTCCCACACTTTCGACAGCCCTATCTCCGTTACGAAGCGTTTGCGGACACATGTTTACTAAGACTTTTTTGTTAGTTTTGGCGTGTACTATCTACGGTTTAATTTATGACCATTACTTATTAAACACCCTATATATATATATATATATATATATATATATATATATATATATATATATATATATATATATATATATATATATATATATATATATATATATATATATATATATATATATATATATAAGCCTGCCATATTTTTTCCATGATAATACGGGACACCTTCGATCTCTTCCCCCACTTAAAGAACTTTACAACGCAATACATTTTTTTGGAACATTTTCACTGCAATATTTGAAATGGATACAAAGAAATAGCGAACAATCTAAAGCGTTCTCAGGAAACTTTATGCTTCTGTAGAGTGTTTTTCATTTACATGAGATTTTTATTTGAAAATGCTACCCAAATAATGTTATTTAAGAATCTAGCAGACGAAAAAATCATCAATCTACAATGTCCTACATAGACATAATAGTACCCATTCTAGGATGACTCAAGAAAATTGTCTTTACCAAAAAAAAAAAAAAAAAAAAAAGTTGTTAATGGATTTTCACAAAGAATATTAGTACAAGAAATGTTATTCATTTATTATACGAAACATAATTTTCTTTTCTTAAACAATGAACGTTGCATCTTGCTCATATTGATATAGATAAGCTTATATTGAGAGCTGAAATGGGACGGAACTAAAATACGGGACACTTGCCTGTCCCGTCTAAATTGATGGGGACGCAGGACACTTGAGTCCAAAATCGGGACTCCCGTTTGTTACGGGACGTATGGCAGGCATTATATATATATATATATATATATATATATATATATATATACGATTCTCAACGTTACGCACGGGACATTTGTACACAAAAACTACTTTTTTAACAAAAATCTATTTTCAAATAAAATGAAAAGTATGTCAAAATTAGGGGGGAAATTATTACTGCATAGTTAAATAAAATAAAACATACTAAACAATTGCAAATTTGAGTTATAAGCCAAAATTAAGCGTTACGCACGGGACTCAGACAAAAAGCTCATTTGACAACCTCAATTTCATTGGACATTCTCTGCGATTTTTGGCAGCATCAGCATTTTATATGCCATCGCTTATGTTCTACATTCATTCTTCTTACTGTGCATTATATTTTTAAATTGGAAAATAGAATTTAATGACCTTTATATTAAGTTTTCTTTTCCGACTCACCGTTACGCACGGGACAGAAAAGTAACCATGCAATTGTTTGGTTGTTTTAAGACTGTTATTATGCAATATCCTTACTAAAGAGATTGATATTTTATGATTAACATTTGGGCATTAACAAGCATAAAAAAATTGTATCAATAATTTAATTTAAATGAATTAAATTACATTCCAAAATATCAAAGTCGAACTTTGCTAGGCAACTCGCTCAGTGTTATTACCATGTCTTTGGGGTATTTGTTTGAGCGCTGATTGATGGCGTTCAAACCACATAATCTTGTACAACTGTTGAGCTACTCGATCCTCTGTTGTATCTACCAAACGTTGAGTCGTTTGAATGCCATTTCGGGAAAGTGAATTGAAGGGAAAATAGTTGGTTTTTGGTTATTTGGTATGATTGATTGTTACTTCACAGTGAAGATTTGCTTTAGTGTGAGTTTTCTAAGTAAGTAATATGAATTCACAGGCAAGTAACTCTGTTTCAAGTAATATTGTCACTGATGAACTGAAACGATCAACAAAAGCAATGAGTGGCGCTGAAAGGGCTAGAAAATATCGACTTAAACATAGGAACAAGGTGAGACTAAAAATAAAGTAAGAATGCAGCGTTAAAAGATTAATTCTTTTCCTCTCACGTTCCCTTCGGGGTCAATCCACGCCAAATCATCACAGGAAAAAGAACTTTATGATAAAAGTTGTGATGAAAGTTGGTGAAAAGCTAGAGCTTGTGGAGTCAACATTTGTCAAGGTGTAAACTCCAGTGACAAGTAGTTGTCAGATAGCAGTGTTTCCAACCTGACAAAATGTGCAATTTTTCGCAAACATGCTAAATGAAAATTAATTATAACTTCGCTCCAAAGTTAGATAGAAACGTCATCATGAGCTTGTTGTAAAGCTGAAGGAATGCCCTTTCAAAAAAAAAAAAAAAAAAATGGTGCAGACCATTTTTGGTATTTCTTGGGGTCAAGGTCACACACTGTAATCTTTCTCCTCAAATATGTGAAAAAATGCATTCCTGATTTTCGTCAAAACAACACATCTTGTGTAGTGTCATGGAGTCCACCTGTTGTGCACATTTCATATTTGGATGGGTACGGAAACAGGAATCAGAAAGTAATGAACCTCGCAGACTTCAATAAAAATGCCACATTAAATGGGTGGATATGATGTGAGAATTTTTCAAGTGTGATATAAATCCCCTTGAAACAAGTAAACGTTGTGCACATTTCAAAATGGTACTCACCTACAAATGAAGAGAGTGTTGCTTTATCCTTTGCATTCTCTCTTGTGTGGTAATAACGTCCGTAGCTGTTAAATTATATGTGCTACCAGTAGCTGTGCACGGGTCCACTGAAGCAAAAACATGAGTGATTAGAACAGTCAGAACATCAGGAGGTTGGGGATGTAAGCTTTGTAGGTTGTTTGAAAATACAGAGGTCTGCTTATCAACGTACCACCACTGCCTGTCAATTATGATGTGCAACCCACCTCAAGTGTAGTGCTTCTTCCAGCAGTACACTGAATGCCCAGGAGCTGACAAGGTGAGGGACATTCTGGATAATGTTGCTTTGAGTTTGAGTTTAACGGTCCACTGAAGCAAAAACATGAGTGATTAGAACAGTCAGAACATCAGGAGGTTGGGGATGTAAGCTTTGTAGGTTGTTTGAAAATACAGAGGTCTGCTTATCAACGTACCATCACTGTCTGTCAATTATGATGTGCAACCCACCTCACATCTCTATCTGCAACGTGGATAGCTAAAAATGATTAGTGTCTACGACATAACAATTAACTTTAACCACCCGCCAGGGATTTTAACAAAACGGTAGACTCTCATGTTCGGGGCTCTGGTGACCCCCCTAATTATCACAGAGTCATGAGTTATACACCATTGGAAAGCTTATAGACCACAAGTTCCAACGAGGTAACATTCGTGAAATTCCCGCCGTATTCGTAGAAAAAGAAGACATAAAAAATCATTAAAAATATGAAAATATTGACTTTGCGGGGCCCTGGCAACCCTTGCAGTCTCCCTACGCTGACAAAATGATGGTAATGTGTAGGCTACATACTTGTGACAATAATATAAGAAATGGTAGCCATTGCTGCCATTGCGTAATGAATTCGTTTTATGTAGGAAATATTTAAAGAAAATATACGCAGAAAAACATTCATTGAATTAGACATTCTCTCCCCTCCCCCACTAAAGTACCACGTCCATATAAAAATCATTTTTGCTGCACACATCATGTATACGAACAAGAATTATGCTTCTAGACCACTTCAGTGAAATATATCTTGTGTTATATGGGACCGTCCCGAAAATAAATGTAAATTAACCAAA
Source organism: Thermobia domestica (assembly GCF_964235325.1). Classification (NCBI taxonomy): domain Eukaryota; kingdom Metazoa; phylum Arthropoda; class Insecta; order Zygentoma; family Lepismatidae; genus Thermobia; species Thermobia domestica. The sequence continues at coordinate 129,621,840 of NC_137466.1, read as the reverse complement.
TTTGACCCTCTATTCCTCTATAAACAACAAGTACACATACAGGTTAATATCATGTAGGGGACTACTTCATTGCTTCACATACCAATTTTTATGGATGTACCACAAAGGGGGAAGAAATACCCGCCAAAACCTGATGAAAAAAAAATTGATGAAAAATTTAAAAAAAAAAAAAAAAACTTCATCCTCCCTCACTCGGCCGTACATACGTACCCCCTATATACATAAAATGCAACTGACGGAAAGCTTCATCTCTCAAAAATACTTTGGTACCAAATCATCTTTCTAGCTTAATTAAGGACTGAGCTATTGATTGTTGTAAAAATAAATGTAATTTACGTCAAAAAACTCCACAAATTGGCTAACTTTGCCCCCTTCCTGCTACCCCATATAAGCAAGAAGTACAAATTCACGATATTACCGTGTAGTGGCCTACTTCATTGCTTCACGTAACGATTTTTATGAATCTATCTCCCAAGAGGGGGAATGGTCCCCAGAAAACTGTTGAAAAAACAAAAACAAGAAAAAAACACGATATTTACCTTCCTCCCACATACATAAAATGCACATCAGCAAAGCTGCAACTTTCAGGAATGAATTGGTACCAAAACCATCTTCCAGCCTTAATTTGAGGTTTAAAACTGAGGCATTGAGGTTTAAAGTCCTGATAGAACGTAACACAAAGAAACTAAACTACATATTCTGTGAACGAAGATCGGGAAATTCCCGATTTCTTCCTCCGGAATTGAACATTTGGGCGGATCGAGATTAGGGAAGTTCCCGAAATTTGATCTAGCGGTTGAATATAGATGGCAAGCAATATCTAAGAGTGTAAAAGCCTATTTAGATTATTGTTTTAAACAAAATAAACATTTTAAACGTTTTTTTTTGTTTAAAACAAAGTAATTTGTTTTAAACGTTCAAAACGTTTTAAACAAAAAAATGTTTTAAACATAAAAAACGATCTTTTTTTTAAAAAAAAAATCGTGTTTTTTTTTTCAACCCTGCTACTGTATAGTACTGAAGTTAATTTAATATAGTTTAATTGTATAGGCAGTTCTGACCTGAGGCTATATGAGAAAGTCTCTTGCTGAAAGTGAAATGTGGGTTACTATTAGAATTATATCCCAGATATGATATCCCCACTGATGATTGAACCTGGAACACACACATGGAAGGCATCAGCGCTAGCAAATTAGCTCTGAAGAAGTACACCATAATTCTAAGTCAAGAATAAGGCCAAAAATAAGAAGCAGAAACGACAGACTGTACGATAATAATACTTTTACAATTTTAATTTCACCTATTTATTTCGAGACTTTCGAGACGAGACCGAGATATGGCCCTCGAGACCGAGACCGAGTTCGGGACAAGCATTTGTTGACCGAGACGAGACCGAGACCGAGACAGCGATTTTTGACTCGAGACGAGATCGAGACCGAGACGGCGATTTTTCAACCGAGACGAGACCGAGACTGTACAAAGTATCGTCTCGTCTCGTCTCGTCTCGATACCATCCCTAATAACATTTCAAATGCGTATTTAAAGTGAAATTCATGTAGCACATTTCAAAGTAAACTTTATAATACAAGAGAAATAATATGTTAAGCTAATTTATTAGGAGGCCCTACTCCGACACCGTTAATATTGAGGGGGCTCTTCCCCCACATCATTAACATTGGGGCGCTCCGGCCTCCCTAAGCCCCATTGATTCGGCGCCTTTGATATATATATATATATATATGTGTGTGTGTGTGTGTGTGTGTGTATGGAGATCACTGTAAATATGGATAATTGTAGTAGTGTAATGTTGTTTTAATTTTTAATAGCATCAGTACATCTGTTTGAATTTAAATCTCTTCTACTTATTGTTTGGAACTTCCAGTTGTTTTGTCTTACATGCAGTTTTATAGAAATACATTACATTGGTGTTCTTCATGAACAACCTCCCCCCCCCCCCTTCCGACTGACTGATCCTCGTACAGGCCAAATCCCTTAAGGTAGGAACTTGAAATGTGCACAGTATGTATAATTTATGACGTAGGGTACCACTAAGGAAGGGTTTTTGGAAATTCGATGTGGAAGAGGGGGAGGAAGTGGGGTTCTAAGAATTTTAAAAAATTGAGCGTATCTCCAAATCACTTATCATCAGAAATCACTATGCCAACAGACGTATAGTCAGGCATAACCAGATTGTTCAAATTATTGAAAGACATTGCGCGTTAAGAGGCTATCAAACGGGTAAAGAGCTAGAGTTTGATATTGAGAATGTACAATTGAAACAAGACCTAATTGTTGAGAATAACTGTGTTAGTATGTAATTGACATTATCATTACGTTTGAAGGAAATGACATGGATGTAAGGGCAAAAGAAGAGAAAATAACAAAGTATGAAAGACTTAAACATTAGGTCCATGACAACAAGCGATTTGAGGTTCTCCCCTTGGTCATAGGATCCAGGGGAGCTAAAACACATGTTGCAAGAAACGTGTTTACAAAACTTGGGGTGCCTAAATTCACCCAAAAGAAAATTGCTTTTGCTGCTTTGAAGTCTACGATCGAAATGTTAAATTGCCATTTTCATTATGTTAGTGAATGTATATTTTATGTGGTTTTTTTAAAAAATTAAGGGACATTTCAATTTATTTTACTTTAATACGTATTTGAATTATGAGTAGGGATGCGCACGAGACAAGATTTGTGGCTGTCTCGTCTCGAAAATGTGCTGTAAAAGTGATGTCTCGACTCGAAAAATTTATATTTCTCTATTAGAAGAGCCGTGTCTCGACTCGAATATTGTAAGGAAAATCCTGTCTCGACTCGTCTCGTGCGCATCTCTAATTATGAGCAATGATGCCGAATGTAATTGGCTATGGTAAATATTGTAAATATGTTTTTTTACACTGCAAATATGGTTAATTATATTGTAAATTTTTTTTTTAATTGACTGGTTTCGTGAACAATATTTTATTAATGTGGTGAATGTAATGCTTTTTTAAATTGAGAAAAGAAAATATGAATTGCACAACTTTTATGTGGAATTTGTGTGTGAGAGGAATAGTTTGTACATTTTGAAAATTATTGACAGGCTTTTCAACATTACATTTTGATCGGGAAGAAAAATGTCATTTTCAAAATTTATCGCAACTAGGACTACGTTATTTTAGGAAATATTGGTAACTTTAACAATAATTATTATACCTCCAGAACGGTTTGAATTATCAAATTGCCGTAAACAGTATTATGATCCTCACAACCTTTAAAAAGAATCTACGTAATTAGACATGCTACGTATCTAAGCACTATTTTTTTTTTCGAAATAGTCCTTGGAAATGCAATTTTCAATTCCTTGCAACTGTTCCGCCCGTCTTACTTCAGTTATTAGCATTGTAGAGGCCTCCAAAATTTTCGCGTTCCTGAATATTGGTGATGCTGTAGCGTCCTTGGTTTGCAACAATGAACAACAAGTTTGGTTTGGTTTGTTTTTGCTTTGAATGTAGATTTGAAATTTATAATAACCTGACGTAGTGCCATTAAAAAAAAATAACTTTGTGATGGGTTGGCAACACTGTTAATTTGGTGTGAAGAGTATGCCAGAAAATGTCACCCTGCTGATATTTGTATGTGCAAAATCCCAGCATTATATATCTATTCGCTTAAAAGTTATAAAGGCGTATCAAGATGAATAGTTCACCCCATATCCGAACACAAAGATGCCGCCTGCCGACAAACACAGACTTTTACATGGGAATGGCTGACCCCACGGTTTTTGTGTCCAATAATTTATATAACCGACATGGTTTCATTTAGATTCTTCCGTCCGAGTCCAGATACATCCCTTGTTAGTAAAATTAATTTTCAAGCTTATAAGAGTAAATGGTACTTAAGATGCATCAAAGTGCTTTTTTCGTGATTTTCGGTGATGCAGCGATGTGGATAAATATTTTTTGTACGATGCCCCTGGTGTGCCATCTTTATATTTGTCATGTCGGTGCTACTATATTGGACTTATAAAATGTTTTTTTTTTTCAAATAAATTGAAGAGGGGATATTTTGAGATATTCAAGGTCAAAGGTTAAGGCGTTGATGAAACTTGATATATAAGTTCCTTTCTACTAACTTTATTAAATATATCGTAGTCTGGAAGAAAACGTAGACTATATAGAATTTTTGGTGCGCATCTTGCGGGGAGGGGAGAAAGAGGGGAAGGAAAAGGTTAAAAACGGAAAAGGGGGTAAGAAGTAATGAAAAATTATAATATCTTACGAGGTGGGGTGATGTATAGAATACTGTCTCTTTCAGCAGCGACTCTATGTAAGACGTGGATCTACCCCACCGGAGATCGAATTCGGGAGAATATCTGTCGAGACACTTATGTTAGGAAGATTAAACTTAATATATAAGTTCCTTCTAGGTAAATTCATCAAGGACATAATAGTCTGGAAAAGACTGTAGTAGGCCTATATTTAATTTTATTGGGTGCGGATCCTAGGGTGGGGTTCAATGGGGAGTGGTTTAAACTTTGTCAAAAATAAAATATTTCAGGAAGGAGAAATTAAGTTCAAGTATACCTTGAGACCTTCCTATAACTATATTTCCCTGTGCACACCGGGCATTTCAGCTAGTATTTCATAAATGAAAGTCAATGCTCACATGTGTTTAGTTTAAATATTACCATTCGATATTGGTGCTGACTTTCTGTTTTCTGGTTCAATGCCGTGTACAGGCCTGCCGAATAAAGTTTCGTTCCATTTTGTTATGTATCATGATGGAGACATATTTCTGAGCCTACATTTACTTACCTAATAATGACCTAACCACAATTTGTAAATAGAAAATGCACTAGAGAGAGTTTGCGAAAAGATCTTTTCTATTACTCAACACATCCCGTTTAAATATGTCATATATCTAGGCAGTGGTGTACCGAAGAGGGGGGATTGTAACCCCTCCCATTGAGTCCTTCGTATACTACAGGTCAGTTCACCTAAGGTGGTTTACAGTGCTGATAACGAGCACAGCGTAGAAGAAGGAACCAGAAGTCAGTAGCCCGTAAATCCAGTAGTGAGTAACGTACACCGCTGTGGAAGTTGTTGTGGTGAGCAGCTAGTATTTCTGTTAAAGTGACACCTTATTGCGAAGGTCACATATGTGCACTTCCCGATGCAAAATGCAATGAGTCAGTGATTGTGAAAATGTGTGCGGCAAGCAGCAACAATATCATCAAGCGTGCAGTAGGAAGGGTAATAGCGCTGTAAAAGCACCAGCCCTAAATGTCAAGATCAAGTCGTGAGAGTGAAGAAAGGAGTCCAGCCAGGAAACGACGCGTTGTGAGAAACATCAGGGCAGCAGTTGTGAAGAAGAACCCACCCACCCAAAGCAAACGTGCCATCTCATGCAGGAAGTCTCAGAGCACAATGTGTTGATTCACAAAGGACAATTTGCAAATAAAAAAAACGACATAAGGCGATGGGACATAAGTTATCACCAAGGTACATTCAAGAGAGATTCAAGAAAGTTGTATGAACAGTACCTCTTAGATGAAAAATGGTAGTGGGTTGTCACTCTGGATGAAGCCTGGATCTACCGTGATGACACAAATAAGCCCAGGGCCATTTTTTATTCACCACATGATGCGAAGAGCCGCGGCGAGTCCGTCCGTGAATGTCGCGAGAAGTTTTCGAATTGCTTCATGATGGTGGCAGGTTTCTGCGCCAGTGGGAAGTTGCCAATGCATCGTGTGAATTTCGAAGGCAAGGTAAATGCAGACTACTTTCAAACGAACATCATGGAACCCTTATACAGAACGCACATCCCACAGTTGTATGGCAGGGACACCCAGAAGGTGTGGATCCACATGGTCAAAGCATCCAGCCATAATGTTCGCAGTTCTGTCGCGTATTATTGGCGTATGGCCACGGAGACTGATGTGTCTGTTATACCCTTCTCGTTCAAACTTGTGGAGTCACCAGATGCGTAGCCAATGGATTTCTGCTCCTTTGGCCTTCTGAAACAAGGACTCACACAAAGGCGTCCCACTACCATAGAGGGCTTTGGAAAGCTTGTCAAGCGGTGTGGTCTACAATTCCCCTCACACACCTTCTACGCGCAATGCTTCAGTGGCAATTGCGTTGCAGGGCGATAGTCCAGGCTCGTGGCCGCCACATCGAGCACAACCGTTGGTGAAGGAAGGAATTGTCTGAGCAGGTGAGCGCACAAACTTTGGACATCTTAGGTGAATTGAATTCTGTATGGAAATGGAAAACATTTCAGTTTTATTTAAATCTTGGAAAATAAACATTCTCTGTGTGCAAGAGGTTAATCTATACACATGACGATACATCACTCCAAATGTTTTAAACATATTAACTGGCAGAGTATATAGTTATCCTGGGGGCAAGAAAACAAAGGGATTTTTACTGAAATTAAAAATCGTAGTATGGTGGTACGTACCATACGCATGAATTTACTTTGGAGGAGGGGTCCAAATTCAATGCGAAGATAAAGTATTTTCAGATTTGTCAATTTTCGAAGTTTATGTTTATAATTCCGTACCTATACGTCCGAGCGCAAGTGAACTACGTCAATCAAACATCGGTCCTTACTGAACAAACTTGGGCACAGATCGTTGCAATTGCGTAATTAGGAGGCGCACCATAAATTCGTATTTAGGTTCTAAACATCGTGTGTGTGGGTTTTATCGGGGTTCTCCCGTTTCCTTCCACTTTTTTCATTCCACCATTTCATTCATTTCTCATCATCAGCGTCTACTTTAGCCTAACCGGCATAACCGTAGGACGTGAAACTCAAAGATTTCATTTCATTTCATTTTCGTATTAAGGTTCTAATCCTTGATTTTTCTCACTTTTATATTTACCATAATCTATTAATTTTTAATTACTAGCTTCGTTTATTCAATATCGACATGATACTTTCAGGATATATTAGTGGTGGGCTAAGGTTTATTTGAAGATAGTTGCATCTGTCTCTTAGCAGTATTTCCAGCCATAGAACTATTTATTTCCAGACTTTTTTTGGTAAAAAATTCCCTTTTTTCCCTTCTAAAATTTGCCTCTTATTTCCTTCTCTTCTATTGGCTACATTGGAACGAACATACCAGATTCTGGAAGCCTCATCCTTGACTTACACAACGCACTATAAAAAGTTTCACTTGGATAATTGGGGACACTACAATTCCGGTCTTACAGTATACCATATTACATAATTTTAAGGATAATAGTGACTTTCTAGGAAAAATGATATACTTTTTAAAATTACATGCTTAATTTGAGAGATATCATCATGATACTAGCTGAATATATTATTGGTGGGCCAAAGATTACTTTAAAATTGTTTGCTTCTGAGTGGTAGCAATGTTGCCAGCTACAGAAAATGTTAATTGTAATTGTTTGTGAAATTTTTGGGAAGTTTATCCTTTCCCCCCTATTATTTCAGTGTCCTTGGCTATATTCAAACCAACGTACAACTGTCTGGAATCATTCTTGGCCTACAAAACGCACCATAGAGGAGCACGATTGGATAATTAGGGAAGACGGTGAACCACCATGTATGCTGATTTTTGCTTCTGACGCGTAAGAAGTGCCCAAAATTTCATGTGTATTATGAGAGAGTTTTTTTCTTTCTCTCTTTGTATGGCAGCCAGCGACTTCAGGTTTTTACTGTACCTTGTCAACATACCAGAAAATTCTTTTTAGGTGATTTGAACCCCTGTGGCTTCGGTGTTCCCAGCTAGAAAAAATCATGAAATTCGGCTAGGGATTTTTTTTTAAAAAAAATTCACTCCTACATTTTTTCAATAATCCCTCCCGTTAGCAACACTGCAATCTAACTTACACCAAAAAATATCCATGTCCCTCTTCTAAAATACAAGACGTAAACGATATCAATCGGGATAACAGTGTTTGGGCAATAAATCATTAACTGAAAGTCTACCAAAAACCCCAAAATCGATTTTGTCCCGAAAGGGTTAATGAGATATGCGCGCCAAAGATTTCCGGCTCTAATTTAACGTGAGCTCCCCCCCCCAAAGTTTCTGGGCTGGCCCAGAGAATGAATGGCCTACATAGTACTGTCTACGGGCTGGATAGGCTACCAAATTTCAGCTTTCGTTCTCCCATAGTTAATGTGATATAGGCGACGAAAATTTGGGGGCTAACTTCACCAGAGCCTCCCAACTTTCTGGGCTCGTCGAGATAAAGATCGATGGGCTAACAAATTTCATCTTTTGGGCCAATATAGTTAATAAGGTGTGAAAATCAAAGTTTTGGGGCGTTAACTTAACGTGAGCCCTTAACTTTTTGGGCAAGTTGAGATAATGAGTGTACCAGGTACTAAACTTCATGGGCCTTCCAACCCATTATTATTTAGCATTTGGGGCACTCAAGGAACACAGATACAGGGTCTCCAAATGTGAAAATGAAAATGCAATCTTTAAGTTTTATGTCCGACTGTCATCCTGGGTAGACTAAAGGAGACGCAGATGATGAGAATAAACGGAATGGTAAAATGAAAGAGTTGTGGGAAAGGGAAACTCCGAGAAAACCCTCACACACGGTGTTTGTTCACCACAAACCCCACTTTGCGCAAGTTGGTATAGAACCAGGGCCCCGCAGCATGTGTGAACCCTCTGCCACTAAGCCACTGCGGCCCGGAAGTCCTCGAGACGAGACACATAGGCGTATACCTAACGTGTAATTTGTTCGTAGCGGGAATTTCTGTTATGGTATAGTTAATTACATACAATGAAAAACCGAAAATGTGATGTGGACAATCGCGACCGAAAATGTAATGTGGACAATCTCGAACAAGCAATAAACAATCTGCGTGATTTGTTTTAGATTTCGGAAAATAGGTTCTGCCAGATTTACGCTTATCGACTGTAATCGTTCATTTATTTATTTATTTATTTGGGAGGGAAGCAAAGTATAATACATTTCAGTCATTACACATGCAAAGAGATGTTTTATGGTAATTGTTTTTTGCTGAAATATAACTTCGGTATCTTTTATACGTGTTTAGGAGCTGAGATTATTATCTAATAATTATACGGAAGATACAAGTTTTTTTTTTTTTTTTTTTTTTTTTTACGAAGATACAAGTTTTTCACCTTCGTACAACAATTCATGTTTAATAGGCGTATAGAAGGGGCTCATGCCCAAAACATTGGGACTCCATTTCTAGGGCCCCATGTTGAGGGCCCGGTTCCTGACCACCACTGTGCTGAGGGGAATCGGATCTTTCCAACATCACCATCTGTATGCAACAACTCCATGCTGAAACGAGAAATAGAGTGGACTCAAGCCCAACATTTCGGAACCACATTTTCTGGAGCTTCGAGGCCAGGGCCCAATTTCTGACATTACCGCTTTCGTTAATCGACCCCGACCTTTCAAACGCTAACACTATAGTACAACACCATGTTAAATAGGCAAATAAAAGAGACCTGAACCCAAACTTTTGGAATCTCATTTCTGGAGTCTCAGGTCCCGGAGCTTTCCAACACCACAATATGTATCCAATAACTCCATGCTTAAAAGAAAAATATAATGAAGCCAAGCTCAAAATTTCGGGACACCATTTTTGGACCTTTGAGACAAGGGCCCAATTTCTGACGTTAACACTGTGCTCAGACGACCCGAACATTTCCAACTTCACCACCCACATACAATTCCATGTTTAATAGGCGTATAGAAAGAACCCGCGTCCAAAACTTCGGGACCCCATTTTTCTGGAGCCTCATGGCTGGGGCCCGGTTTCTGATATCACCACTGTGCTCGGGAGACCCGGACTTTTTCAATGCCACCATCTGCATCCACTAACTCCATGTCTAACACGGCTTCCCCATTGTAGGAGGATTTTGACGAATTTTCTGCAGGTTCTTTACAACTATTTACAACGTTTCAAACTATTCATAAGAAATGAAATTTCAATACATTAGAAACTATGTTCTTTTAAAATGTTCAAAATGGATGACAGCATTGATTTCCAGTAATAGTTGTAAACTTTCGTAATTTTATTCTCTATTTGAATAGTAGTTTAATTTCGAATCTTTTTCGGTTAAAAATATTTTTGTGAAATATAACGGAATACATTGAAATGCTCCTACCCCCACGGGTACGTGTTCCAATTATAAATCGATTTGAGGTTCAGCGTACAAATGAGAAACTCCCAAAGCGAAGTACAATATTGTAACGTTGTTGACATACATATGAATAACTGGTGATTAGGTCGTTAAGCTGTACATAAAATCATATAAATTTTCATTCATATTACGCAGACAAGTACACACAGAACAGCATATGAATCTTTATCTGACTTTTGTTTCTCTAACTTTCTGATAGCCTTTAGAAATAATATCTTTACAATCGAAATATTCGTTAAACATTATTATTATTCTTATCCTTCAATATTCATTATACATCATATTCTTCATTACTTTAAATTCTTCATATTACATAACTATTTTACATTATATTCCGTCGAAGCTGTTTCAAAGTTAGTATTACACTTCTGACATAGTCATCATTACAAATCATAATTGATTCTCAATCCATACACCTGTAACTTGTCCATCCTACCTGCAGTGTGGATCCTACGCAGTTTCGATCCTACGCAGTTTCGACGCTACGCAGTTTCGACCGTACGCAGTTTCGATCGTACGCAGTTTCGACGCTACGCAGTTTCGACCGTACGCAGTTTCGATCCTACGCAGTTTCGATCGTACGCAGTTTCGACGCTACGCAGTTTCGACCGTACGCAGTTTTGATCCTACGCAGTTTAGGTCGTGTGGAGTCCATGAATATAACCCTAATTTATAGCTGCACAGGTTAAACAAATTAAAGAGAGAGAAAAAAAATATATATTTTTTGAGCGCATGATTAAAACTTAAATTATTTCAGGGCAACTGCGTAGCATCGAAACTGCGTACGATCGAAACTGCGTACGACCGAAACTGCGTAGCGTCGAAACTGCGTACGATCGAAACTGCGTAGGATCGAAACAGGTTTTGAGCTGAATTTTTCGATCGTACGCAGTTTCGATGCTACGCAGTTTCGATCCTACGCCGCATTCCCGGAAAGACACCCTCGGAGCGCGAAAAATGACAGGGTTACTGACCTTAAGACTGCACCATGTTTGTTCCTTAATTTATTGCTACCTCCCAAGCTAGCTTTGTCGCATATATTGAGCCACCGACGGACGTTCCGCTCTATTGTGCAGTTCAAAAGCCACTCCAATACCGAAGTACGAAGCTCAAAAACCCCACCACACTTCCCCTACCAGTTTGTTAAAAATAAATAAAAGTTATTAAATTCTTCGAGCGCGAAATCTAGGTATTTAAAGGTCAGATTCACAGAATTCCCTAATCTTCAAACGTTACTCCACAGAACATGGATTTATACATTAAAGTCCATTATTGATATTGAATTTTCAGAAATCAAGAAATGAATGACGTTTCCGGGGTCTTTCTAATTTCTTTTGTGTTTAACAGTAGATCTGCTACTTAAGTGTCGTGATTTTTAATGTTCAAAAATAATTATTATTATGATTTTTCTATAATCACAAATGTTTAAATTAGCAGACTAATGTATAATAACATGCAGTACATATATACAATCAGAATTGATTTTTTTAGCTAAGAAAGACTACAAAAAATGTGACAATTGTCCTAACCAACAGTCGGGACGCTTTTAAATTTCGATTGTAGTTTGTCAACCTGCTGTCATAAGCTCTCGCCTTTGGTGCGAGTGGTCCCAGGTACTATTCCCGAGGGATTCACTCGGTCGAAAAGGTGTAACAACTTTTTCTGGACAGAAATTCCAATTGAGATTTTTTCTGTTTTTTCCTCACTCACCCCAAACAAATGTCAGGGTTGGATCCCAAGCTGCTTCTTTCCTTCGCCATTACCTTCATCCTTCCCCTTCCCATAATAGTAGGCATGGCGAGGGACGTCATCCCTCATGCGTACAGGTCCGTAGCTACGGGGCTCCCACGGGGGCCGGGCACTCCAAGTGACAAATCAACATAAATTGTTTAACATGTTTTAATATATATAAGGTTTTAGTAAGCTCTCCCATTAAAAGGCTGTACCCTCCCAATGAAATAATCCTGACTACTGGCCTGCAGGCTGTAGATGCCGGTAATGCCCATAAATACCTATAAAATAAAATATAAAGGAATTAAAATTTCAAAAGAAAAGACTCCCGGGAAATTAGGAATGCCTTCTATTAGTCTGGGACAGGTAGAGAGAAAAATAGAATCTGTTAATTTCTTATGCTATTCATCGGTATAGCTCTGTAGCGAATGTATTGCAAGAAAAAGAGGGCAAACAACTAGTATTTGGTTTATAATTAGAACATTCAGCGTTAATACCATTTCTTTTTTGGTGTTTGCTTTCATATAAAATGCTTTCGTGATTTTTTTTTTTTTTAAAAAAGGGTAGCAAGAATATTGGAATACTGACCAGAATGTTTGGTTAAATCCAAATGTTAAAAGAAACTGTTAGCAACACAATGTTTTTTTTATCTAACTTGTGTAAAGCGAATTCGTCAAGAAAAATAAGAAAGAGAAAAAAGTAAACCGGACCCGTTCATTTCTGTTTTTATTGTAAACTTCTACCGAATAAAGTATCAATGAAGAACTAATTTCATTTTTCGTTTAATTTTTTACTCGTTTGAAATACATCATTAGATAATGAGGGGGCCATGCCCCCCCTTGGGTACGGCCCTGCTTTCGTCATAAGTTTGTAGCTTTATTTGACTTCATGACTTCATTTGTGCTCTGGTATCCTATAAGTATAACATAAAAAGATTTAATTGTTACCTTCCCCATACTATTGTTCTGACAGTATGTGTTTTTCTTCTTTCATTAGGTTTATTCCATCGTGCTATAGCTCAGAGTGGAACAGCATTATCTCCTTTTGTTATGAGTGAAGCTCGTTCTTTGGCGTTCAAATTAGGAGAAAATCTCAACTGTACGTCCACAAACTCCGAGGAGCTTGTAAATTGCTTAGAAAATGTTCCAGCTGATGAAATAGTTAAGGCTTATCCGCTATTAAAGGTAAGAGAGAAGTCTAAGTTTAACTGTTAAACTATTATTTCCTGGCTAAGTTCTAACACTTACTTTGATGACTAATAACTCAGGAACCAAAGGTCTCTACCCCATAATATTTCATATAACTATTAAGCTCAATAATGTCTACTAACATTTTAAATTTGATTAAGTTCAGAAAGCTTAATCTGAGCTTTAAATTTTCAGAAATAATGATAATCAGTAATTGATATTTAGAAGCGATCCTCTCTTGAACAAATTTGATGTGGTGGTTAAACTCATTGAGCTTAGTACATAGAAAATATTACGGTGTACCGATATTTGTTTCTGGAGTCATCAGCCATCAAAGTTAACATTTGGACTTGAGAAACTTGTTGAACGTTAAGTAGTGCGGTGAAATAAGGATTTGCTAGAAAATGAATGAAGGACAACTTTTTCTGCTATAAGGAAACTTACTATAGATAATTTAGTACGTGGCATTGTATCAAAGTTACTACAAAAAGAAGGATGATGCAAACATTGTTTTGGTTAAGCCCAGTTTCCTGTCTTTCATCCAATAACCAGAGTAATGTTTGTACAATCTATTCAATTCTATCGTTTTTCAATAGTTTTAGATCAAAGTATGAATTGTAGACTAGAAATCAATAATCAAAACATAACTTCAGAGCGATAACTGTAAGACATCCACAGTTGTGTCAGTGGTAAAGAGAACTTAACAAGGCAAATCAATTCCTGTAATTGTTTCTTATAGACATTCTATTATTCTTTGGTACAGTACATACCGTTAGTGAAAATAATAAAATGAATTCTTTTGTAGGAATGGTCACAAGATATAAAATTTCCGTTTGTACCAGTAGTTGAAAAAGTAGGAGATTTTAATCCTTTTCCAGTTATAGCGGAGCACCCAGCTGATATACTTAGAAGTGGAAGGTATAATAAAGTGCCTTGGTTAACTGGAATCAATTCACAAGAAGGAATTGGGTTTGCAGCATGTAAGTGTTGTAATACGAATTTGCAATCAGTATTATTTGCAATTTTTAAATACTTTTGTATTGATAATCTGCAGAGGCGGCGGAAAATATGGAGTACAGCTTGGTCACAAAAAGTACATGACTATGTAATATTATTTATTTATAATGTGCTATTTATTGGATTTTAACTCAATTATGCAGTCAGCAGTTTCATCTCAATAAGGTAAATGGCAGAAGTGACAGTTATAACTTGTTCATTGAATTATAGTTTAGTTGGTTTAGAGTATAGTATGTCCATTTTCAGCTCCAGAGCCATATGAGATGTCTGATTCAAATAACTTTATTTCAAGTTGCTTGTCGAACCCGTTTCTTCTGCACCGAAGGTGATAGCAATTATGATTTAGCCAGAAATAAAACATTTTGTCCATTTAGTCGAACATATGTTAGTCTTACAAATTATTCTTTAAACATCATTGATTTCTAGTTTCCTTTCTGACACGCTACATTTAAATATGATAACCATAAATATTTGTTCGATATTTAACACAATATCAGAAAAAAGTGAATTCATACATCAATTTTAGAAACAAGCAAGCTCTAACGTTAAACTTTTCATGTTTCTTAAATTTTAGTTTAACGTCAAACGGTTATACCCTTTAGGCTAAAGTGAAACAGACGGATGATTAGTTAAAGTGCATAATTGTGAAATTAAACATTTGTGTTCCCATACTGAAACTCGAACCCACAATAACACACGCTAACCACTAGATTAGGAAGGTCTTTTAGCACGTTCAAGAAATATGTTTAGAGTGAATTCAATTGGTTACTGACGGACTTGAAACATGATAGTGGTAGATTTTGCTCTGAAAATTTGTGAAGTTCCGTGTGTGGTTTGACAGCCGCAAAATTGAAGTGTGCAAAGTAAGTTTGATTCGAGAATTTTTGGCATACGACTTCGAATTGCGTCATAACAGCACGGAAGTAACCCAAAATACTTGTTGGACAAAAGTTGAAAAATTGTCACAGAAAAAAAAAATAAGAGTTGTAAGAGCAATACTGATTAGCCGAAGTAAGATAGGCCGACTCCTGTAAATTCCAAGAACATGCGCGAGACCATAGAGGAACATCCGACAACTAGCTCGGACGATATCAGGGAAGCTCGGTTTCTCATAGTTCGATGTGATTTATCATCTCGATATCGACAAAGCATTTGGAGCAGCTGAATTATTTCCAGTTAGAGTACAGAGGCGAATGGGTGCGTGCAAGAATCTCTTAGAAAACCCACGTGGTCTGAGTTTCAAGAAAAGGGCGATAAAAGTTCATACGTTTCCGAAATCGTAACATGAATAGGTAAAACACAGACCAGATGTCATAACCTGTCGCCAAACACAAACGCTCGAACATAAGATAATTCTCTACGTCTGGTAGAATTATAAAGGGATAATTTCCGATCAGAGCTGGACTGTCGAACATCAATTCTAACCTGTACTTCAAAAAGTTAGAGCAGATTATACTATTGTGTATATATCTTTTAAATTCGGTAACAACTTGCTAAGTCTTCAGAAATTTGTACAACATACGAGATTGTACGACGTTTTGCCTTACATTATTAAAAAAATACTATTAGATATAAGAACAGCATTACTAACTAAAACTTTTGTAAAGGTAAATGTACGTGAACCAAAATTTCTTCATAAAGTTTTTTTTTTATTTACATGTTGTTAGTATACGTACATATTATAATTAATACAATCAGAGCACAAAGTACACTATATCATATGGAAATGTAAAGCATTAATATTTAATGAATAATAATAATAAATAATAGTTGCAACTAAAGCATTAATATTTCATATAACTATTGTTGTTTACTTGTCATAATTAATACATTCAAAGCAGTAATTGCAAAATATTATACAAAAATTTTAAGTATTAATTAAATTTATAATAGCCTACATTTGTCATTTTCTCCTTAACATCCTCTTTGCCGTTCGATTTCTGTTATTCAACTCAAATAGATTATATCAAGAACTAATGAACTTAAATGTGTAGAAATTAAATGTGTTAATTAGATGAACTATTTCAGTGCATGTTCAAAACTAATAAAGAAGACAGAGGAAAGGATATAGGTTACAAGATAACATATCTCCACGAAAAGACTATAAGATGACATATTTCTTTAACACGGTACTCTTTCTTGTTTTAAGTGCATATTTTCATAATTTTAAGAATCAACTAAAATTATTATCTCCTGGATCATAATACAATAATAAAAAATTGAGCAAATAATTCTTAACATTTCCAGTAATGCTCCTGAACACACAAGCAATTAAAGAACTGGATGAGAACTTTACAGCTTTAGCACCAGGTCATCTATATTACGACTCGAATTCATCAAAATCCTTTTATGTAACTCAACTGCTAAGATATTACTATTTTGGACAGAAGAGAATTAGTATGGAAACTGCTAACGAATATGCTCAAGTGAGTTAGGGTAAGAGTAAGAGATTTTGTGGGTGCGCCAATGGCGGGGAATGTGTTGTAAGGATATGGTTGTTTAATTATCGTAATATGTAATTAGAATTTTAAACATGAGTTCGTATTTATATATAATATTCTACTGTACTGCACTGAGGTAAACTTACTATTAAAGGTTTGTAGCAATATCATAATAAAATCCCCAAATTTGAATTCCCACGAAACATCAAAATGTCAGTATATTATAATATAGTATCATTATAGTGTAAAATTAATTTTAAGAACATAATATACTGTATATAGGATGTTCGGAAACAACACCAAAAATGTTTGGGAAATGAATACAAACATGAAAAAAATGAGTTTCGTTTCACAGTTGCGAAACTATTGTAAATTCCCAAGCTATGGGAATTCAATATTGAAATATATTTATAATTTCCGGCTGCAATGGAGGGATAGTGTGAGATGAAACCTATTAAGTAGTAAATTTCTGCTACTTCCGGTCCTAGTAGAGACATACAAAATCTCTACTTTTAACAGACCAGAACCAGATTGAATCTTTTAATAATAATAAAAGAAACTGAATCGATTTCAAAATTCCTCTTGTAGTTTGTATTACCTTCTGTAAAAATAATAGAAAACCACCGATATTAGTGTTTAATCTATAGTTTTCGGTAATCCTGATATGCATAGTGATACTCCTGATTCCACTTAAATTCAATTTCATTCTCAATGCGATCATAAAGGTGGTAGAAATTAGAGTGGAGCATTGAGATTTGATTTTTCCTGGAAGTTCATTTCGTTCGAATCCTATGTTAAGATGTAGGTCCACGTCTCAATATAGCTTCACTGCTGAAAGAGACGGTATACTCAATATCAATAAATCAAAATGGTTTTCAAGTAGCCTAGTGCGCGATAGCGACAAGACATATTTAGCGTAGCTGAAAAATCTTTCAATTGCGGCACATTATATTACACAGAAGTTTCTCGAAAACAGAGTAATTTTTAAATTAAGATATTTTTTCCGCCTTGGATTCGGACATAATTGCAATCTTATAATTTTCCACAAACATAAATAACTTATAATTTCCGCTAACTAAATAATATCACCGGAACATAAGTACACTCTCATTCGCTGTGAACTATATCTAGTGCTAGCCTCCCTATCCGCAAATGACTGGCATTGTTAGTATTCCAAGTCTAATTTCAGAGATCGGACAACAGCAAATCTACAAATGACCATTACCTCTTGTGAAAATAACTATACCAACAATTGGGTGTGAAGTTGACTGTGATTTTACGCTCAACTCCCATATGTTTCGAGCTTAACTCAAATCACGCTAATTTTTTTTTTCAAAACGTGCTAGATAATGATAAAACTCACCAAAAACGAGAGTACTGAGATGAGCTAACTTATTTACAATCTTGCATAACACAGTTTGAAAGTCTAAAGCGTAGACTAACATGAAAACACAAATGCATAACGGAGCTGTAGTTCATCAAAAATTTGTTGGAGCAATTGGTTAGATTCCATTAATGTGGTAGCGGATATTGGACGTAAGACAGCTTTCAGTTTCAGATGTGTCATTTTTGTAGAAGGCTTCATGTAGGCCTATCTCTTTCTATACTTTGAGGCTAATGCTATCACTGCGCCTTGTTCCACATCCACTGGTATATTAATGAGTTGTTTCTAACCTTGTGTCGCGACTCACTGATGTGTCTCGCAGTCCCATAGGGTGTGTCGCTAAATTTTAGAATTTAAAAATCATTATCCCTTTAATAATAAGTTAATATCAATTTTGAGATAGAGTGTACCAGGGTTGTTTTGTTTAAAACAAATTTTATATACGTTTAAAACATTTTGTTTTAAACACATGTATTTTTAAAGGCTTTTGTTAAACATATGTTTATTTTTATTTTATTTTTGTACCTGCCGGGGAAAGAACACAGTCAAAACGTGCTCCCCATTCAGAAGCCTGCTTTCTTCCGAGTGAATATTTTGACTTCTCGTGGCTACAGCAGGTCAATGTGGTGATCTACAATTTATTTTCTCTTTTTCGCCTTATTTTCAGCATTTATTGTATTGTTTAAATGCTTATCAGTTAACTTGCGAGAAAGTGTCGTAATCGAAAGTTGGACTACTTGTAGAAATGATGTTAAAAAATAAATAAATGATCTTGGAAACAAGTTTTTGTGTTGTATTATAAAAGAAACAAAGGGTTATTTGCTAAATTCCGGTTCTGAAATAAAAATATCGCAGGCTTTCGTTGAGACAGTACATGTTGGTTCTCGGTTTCCATACAACTTGGAATCGTTTAACGTGAGTTTTATGGGAAGAAAAACGGACATCATTTGCAGCAAATTTCTTAAAGTAACTCAAATTCCATCAGATAAGAAAACGACAATACGAGCTTGTTGCAAAACGTGTAAGAAAGAAATGGTTGGTTTTGTTCGAAGAAGAATGAACAATCATTATGAAAAATGCAATGCTGTAAAAAAAATGGAAACCCAAACAGATGGTAGAAGTGCTGATCTAAAAATTGCTTCTGATGATTCTAACGTCAGTGACGTAGTTGAGATGCAACCGGGAACTTCATATAAGACTTAATTTTGTATCATCAATTTCTTTTTCATTATATTATAAAATTTTTACTTCTTCCCCCTCCCACATCTCCGTTCTAAATTTTCTTAAAAACTTTACACCCTGGCATAGCTTGTATTCGAGAGATCAAGCGAGAAAGCGCAAAGTATGACAGTCACCCACGTAACTATCCTTTAAAGCGTCACATCATCGCTGAATGTCAGTGAGGCTGCTGGAACGACTTGATCTATATTTGTTCACCTATTTGTATGTAAATACCACGCTACAAGGAGGGATTTTCGGTCTTTTAACATAAAATGTTGAGGGTAGAGGCACGAGAATTTCGAAATTTGTTGTATAGATTTTGACTGTGATCCGACGTAAAATTTCAAAATTAGTGGTTCGGATTCCACTTTAAACTATAAGCCCTGTCTTGTATAGCTTTGCTACTGATGCAAAACTGTAATCAATCAAACCAAACAAACTAATTTTATGCGTTTCGAACAAACTTAGGTTCCAAGATAGATTTGGCTCCAACTTTATTTATTTATTTATTTTTTTTTAAAAACACATTTTTAGATACGGGGTATTTAGAGTACAAGGAATCCAAGTCCATTGTCAAAAAGGTTCAATTTTGCTAAGCAAACGTAGTATCTTCGTAGTCAAGAGTCCGAAATAAATGAAACAAAAATCTCGTGAAAGGGTGTGGTGTGGGCTAGAGATTCATGGGACAGCGCTAGACAAGGGAGTTTCTGGAATGGTGGAACAGGAGGGCTAATTTCCTTCTCCCTGCTCATAAGTTTAAGATATTAACATTATTTTGTGTACGCTGCAGCCAGGGTTGGAAAAGATACAGTTTTTCTTTTAAAAAAGTACAAAACATGAAAAAGGTGTTCAAATTTTTTAAAACCTATTTTAAAACACACACACACACAAATCATCTTTTAAATATTTTGAACAGTTTAAAACATGATTTTAAACATATTTCAGAATCTTGTAATAACGTATTCATTAAGACTTTTTTGCTCTTCCAACCGATATTTCATTTATTTTATTCTCGTTGAGATTACACTGTGTTGGGTACAGAATATTTTAGTGTATATTAGTAATTCTCAACTTATTTCACATCACGACCCAATTTTATTACACCCTCTTGCCAGTGACTCTCGTAAGTACTTTTTTGATTGTAATAGGCTTTTTAGGTAGATTTTAAAATCTATCTACTATAGAGATTTAGCACAATCTATCAACATACATGGTGAATGAAAGTCCTCACCACTCTTGTGTGTTTAGAACGGGTTGCAGTTGATGGAGAATAATGAAACTTGTAAGTGGTCTGACACATCAGATGATGCTATCAAGCATCATGGCGGACATCTTTGATTGGTATTCGAAAGTTCAAATGCAAATGGAGTTATGTTACATGTTTTAAGGCTAGAATTTTACCAGAGATACGGTTGTGCGGTTATTTTAGTAATTTCAGATTTACCGCTTCTGAAAGTTGTCTAGTTATACCTTTAGGGGCTAAGCTCGTGTTTTGTGGAGGTGGGTGAGATTTTTGTTGCAAAATTTGATTACTATTTCAGAACACTGATGCTAACAAACTTATTTTAAAATAATAAATTTTCGAAAAGTAACGTTTGAAGCACACTTCATGTTGTGTTAACCTTAGAATATTTTCTGCAAGTCTATGTAATTGGTTGTTTTTTGAGTCAATAATTTATTGAAGAAAAGTAATATTTGGGGCATTCAGAGCACAATGGATTCAAATCCATTTTCAACAAGGTTCAGTTTTGCTTAGCAAATGAATTCTATTTCAAAACGTATCTTCGCAATCAAGAATCCAAAACAAATGTAATTAAAACCATGCGAAAGGGCTTGGGCTAGTTTCATATTACAGCCGCTAGGCAGGGGCGTCTGTGGCACAGAAGGGCAACCACCCCCATCCCCACTCTGGATTTCAGATTTTGTGGGGAGTAAGGCAGTTTTAGAAATCTTTTGATAAGCAAAGTCCAGCAGAACAAACTTGAGGTCCTTACACCAAATAAATACGGAAAACATAGAGATGATGAAAACTGGAAAGTTGCTTAGACCCAATTTCCAGAATTTTAAGCAGACCCGAGACGCGAAAGTAGAGTCACCTTTGGAATCCTTGGGTCAAAAAATATACAAGAGAGCAAGATAGGCCTATAGCTCCTTACGGCTAATGAAATGGATTATAACTGACCAAAATCCATATTTATTCGGTGTAAGGACTTCAAAATTTTAATCTTGGACTTTGTTCAGCAAAGGTTTCTAAATCTGCATTACTACCCCCAAAATCTGAAATTTCGGGTAGGGGACGGATGACCTCACTCTGGCGGCATTTATATAAAATTCTAGATTACATCTTGTCATGTAGTTTTTCCTTCTTTCATCTCGGATTTGTAGTTGCGAAAATATGACGTTTTCCGTCGGTGTATTCTTTCGGACACACCCCGCATTTATTTAACGTAATTATGCATCATTGACTATGGCATTCGGAGCTTGACTTGTTAATCATTTCCACGCTGCAGCGTACACAATATAAAGTTAATATATTAAATTTATGAGTAAGGAGGGGGAAATTAGCCCTCCGTTCCCATTCCATCAAGGTCCTTGTCTAGCGATTGTCCTATGAAACTCTAGTTCACACCCTTTCACGTGTTTTTTGTTTCATTTATTTCGTACCCTTGGCTACGAAGATACTACGTTTACTGAGCAAAAGTGAACCTTTTTGAAAATGGACTTGGATCCTTTGTGCTCTGAACGTCCCATATCTAAAAATATTTTATAAAAACTGAGTTGGAGCCAAATTTATCCTGCAATCCAAGTTTGTTCGAAACGCATAAAATTAGTTTGTTTAGTTTGATTGATTAGTCTTGCATCAGTAGCAAGGCTATATGAGACAGAGCATTTTGTTTAAAGTGGGGTCTGAATCACTAATTTTGAAATTTTACGTCGGATCGCAGCCAAAATCTATACAGCAAATTCCGACGTCTCATGCCTCTACCTTCAAAATTTAATTTTAAAAAGACCGAACATTGCGCCCTGTAGAGTAGTGTATACATACAGACAAACGAACAAACTGAGATCAAATTATTCCAGACACTGACGTTCGGCACTGATATTGCAATAAGTATCATGCTTTAATGATTAGTTAAGCAGGCGACTGCCATACCTTGCGCTTTTCGCCTGGTCGCTTCATACAAGCTATGCCAAGGTGTAAAGTTTTCAAGAAAATTTAGAACTGAAGTGGGGAAGAGGGACGAAATAAAATTTTCATAATATAATGAAAAAGATATTGTTAATACAAAATTAATTTTCACTTGAAGTTTCCCGTTGCATCTTATCCCTGACGTTGGAGTCACCAGGAGCAATTTTCGCATCAACACTTTTACCATTTGTTTGGGTTTCCAGTTTCTTCACAGCATTGCATTTTTCAAAATGATTCTTCATTCTTTGAACTAAACCAACCATTTCTTTCTTACACGTTTTGCAATGAACTCGTATAGTCGTTTTCTTATATGATGCAGTTTGAGTTACTTTAATAAATTTGCTCCAAATGACGTTCTTTTTTCTTCCTGTAAAGCTTATGTTAAACGATTCGAAGTTGTTTGGAGACTGAGAACCAAGATGTACTGTATCAACGAATGCCTGCGATATTTTAATTTCAGAACCGCAATTTAGCAAATAGCCTTTTGTTTGTTTTCTGAATTCAACACAAAAATTTGTTTCCATGATAATTATTTTATTTATTTTTTTTATATCAGTTCTACAAGTAGTCCAACCTTTGACTACGACACTTTCTCACAAGATAACTGATAATCATTTAAACAATACAATATACGTTAAAAATAAGGGGAAAAAGAGAGAAAATAAATTGTAGGTCACTATATTGACCTCTGTAGCCACGATAAATCAAAACATTCGCATGGAAAGAAAATAGTCTTTTGAATGGGGAGCACTTTTGACAATTTTCTTTCTCTGGCAGAAATTTTTGCAAAAATAAAATAAAATAAAAATATATTTAAAACAAGTCTTAAAAGATACACGTGTTTAAAACAAACTTTCTATAACGTATACAAAATTTGTTTTAAACAAAATCAATTGTTTAAAACAAGTTTTAATCTTTTGTTTTAAACATTTTGTTTTAAACAAAACAACCCTGGCTGCAGCGTGGGAAAGATTAACAAGTCAAGCTCCGAATGCCATGGTCAATGATGCATAATTACGTTAAATAAATGCAGGGTGTGTAAAAAAGAATGCACCGACGGAAAACGTAATATCTCAGCAACCACGAATCCGAAACGAAAGAAAAATTATGTGATAAGGTGCAATCTAGAGTTTTATATGGTTGCCGCTAAAGAAGGGTGTCCTTTTAGAGGCCATCCGCCTCCTACTCTGAATTTTAGAGTTTGGGGGCAATAATGCAGATTTAGAAACGTTTTGCTAAGCAAAGTCCAATGGAACAAATTTGAGTTCTTACATCGAATAAATACGGATTTTGATTAGTTATCATTGTTTCCAATCCATTTCCATTAGCAGTAAGGAGGTACAGGGCTATATTGTTCTTTTGTATTTTTTTCTATTTTGTAGAACAAGGATTCCAAAGGTGGCTCTGCTTTCGAGTTTCGGATCTGCTTAAAATTCTGGAAATTGGGCCTAAGCAACTTTCTAGTTTTCATCATCTCTATGTCATCCGTATTTATTTGGTGTAAGGACCTCAAGCTTGTTCTGTTGGACTTTGCTTATCAAAAGATTTCCAAAAGTTCCTTACTACCCTCAAAATCTGAAATGCAAGGTAGGGTGGGGACGGCTGCCATCCTGCACCCCATTGACACCCTGTCTAGCGGCTGTCATGAAACTAGTCCACGCTGTTTCAGGTGGTTTTAGTTTCATTTATTTTGAACTCTTGGCTGCGAAGATATTAAGTTCTGAAATAGAATTCATTTGCTGAGCAAAACTGAACCTTGTTAAAAATGGACTTGGATCCATTGTGCTCTGAATGCCCCAAATATTACTTTTCTTCAATACAATTATTGACTTAAAAAACAACCAATACATCGGTTTGCAGAAAATATTCTAAAGTTAGCACAACATGAAGTGTGCTTTAAATATTACTTTTCGAGAATGTATTACTTTAAAATAATTATATTAGCATTAATGTTCCAAAGTAGCAACCAAATTTTGCAACTAAAATTACACCCGCCTCCAGGTGATCAACTGAGTAAAAATTATGCACACGTATGTTTAATTCCGATAACAGTATAATTATTTGAGTCAAATGCCGCAAACAATGCCATGTTAAATCCAATGGTCATTCGAAAGTCATTTTGCAAACCACTGGTGCTACACAAATGAAATTAGGTAAATAAAAAAAGTGTTGTCAGTAATAGCTTACGGTAATAGAAAGTCAGCATTTTGAACCTGATATGGGCACTCAAAAGTAATTTCCAAAACTGCTGGTGCTACAAAAACGAAATATGGTATATTAAGGTGTATTATCACTAATGGACAACAAAAATATTAAATTATTATTTTTAGAAAATCATCTTGAATTATATGGGCAACAAAAATTCATTTTAAAAAAACTATATAAAAGCCATTTTTTAGTGAAACGATTTTATTTCTGTTATCACTGTTGCACTAAACGGTATATTCATAATGAATCTGTAATACCGGTTGCAAGTAAAGAGCAAAAAAATTTTAAGAAATGAGTTATTACATGATTTTTAAATATATGTTTCAAATCATGTTTTAAACTGTTCAAAATGTTTAAAACATGTTTTTTTTTGTGTGCTTATTAAAACATTTTGAACATCTTTTTTCATGTTTTAAACACATGTTTTGTTCTTTTTCTCTTTTTTTTTAAAAAAAAAAACTTTTTTCAACTCTGAAGTGTACCAGTCAACGCTTCCAAAGGCAGTAAGAATATTCAGTACTATATACATCCTCTATTTTATGGAAATGAATTGTCTTACACTATTATAATCTAAATTGTTATTAATTTAAAAACCTGCCAATGTGCTACGACTTCCTTGGCGTTCAATTAAGTGTGTCGTCAGCCAAAAAAGTTTGAGAATCACGGCATGAATGGAATCTAAACTCGAAATAATCCCTATCTTCATGTGCCCGACCTTGATTCGACACTTCGTTCTCGAGTTACGATCCTTCATTTTATCGTTCCGACCTACTTTCGGCTGCCTATAGCTCCACAATCACGCATTTGTGCATTCATGTTGATACATATTTTTTTCCCATGTTTTTATGTGAGAATTCATTTCCCAAAGATTTTTTTTTGTGTGTGTGTGTGTGTTGTTTCTGAACATCCGAATATTCTGTATACAGTTATACGTGTTGTGTGTATTATAGTTATGGAAGTTTCAATATTAAATAATTTTATTGGGCATTAATTTGTTTGGCTTTGCACAGATTTCAAAAACTTTTACTGGTAATACAGTGAAATAGTCTATCTCTTCCTAGAAACCTCTATAATATGGACATATTTTTTGTCCCGGATATTACAGGACAAAATCATCCCTTTTATGGACGTTCTCAAATACGGACATGTACAGCCTTCCCTTTCCCTCAGAATTATAGTAACCTCTTTGTAACGGACAGGAATTATTTTCATTTTGTCACACTTGACGTAAAATATCTTCTGCAATCTGACAACAAATGTTAATTGATTCAGAAGGTACAGGGACATTTCGAACAGAAACTAGTGTCCTCAGGATGTATACGGCTCCAAAAAATTCATTAACCGTCAAGGTAGGTGAGTTCTATCTAAATTTTCAATATTGAATAATAATGTTGCATATTTTTAATAAGTTGGCTTTACTATTAGTACAGTCATTTTGCAAATTAAGGGATTCTAACAGGGAGACGAAATGTGCTTGGAAAGATAATTACCACTTGTGCAGTATTTGCAATACGCGCTTATACATCCCCAAGTGATACTTTTGTTTCTTTACAGAGAGAGACCTCCCCATTAAGCTATATTTTCATTTGTAGATAATGTATTTCAAGTGTACTACATACAATTAGTATATGGCTATGAGTAGAGTGACTAATTTTTATAATCCATCTTAACCGACACCTTTCTACTTATTACATTACTTGGAGAATATTTATTTATTTGCCTGTACATAATAAGATATATTTCAAATTCACTTCGTTACACTAAAGAGTGCAGAAAAATGAAGGTACTTTTAGATAACATATCAATTCAAATTCTGAAATTTAGAATGATGGTTCATAAAAAAATATAATGTTTAATTTAGGTAAATATTATATACACATTATTTTACTATTTAAGTTTATTTCTCTGAAAGAAAAACAATCCTCTTCTTTGTATTTACAGATGATATCAGATGGTATGTTCGTAGCTTCATTATTTGCTTCAGCAATACTTCATCTTCAGTTCGGTTCATCTCCTCTATACCTGTACCAATTTTCTGTGGAGACTAAATATGGATATGGACCAAGACTTCTAGGCGAAAACTCTCCCAAAGGTATTTGCTGTAAATGATAATAAATACTAATGATTATTGAAATAATGGAAACATCTTCTTTTTGCAACACGTAAGACATGTGATGGTAACACTGATGATGCGAATGGAGCGCATCCCCATTGTTAGTAGATTGAGATGATTATTTTCAGTTCGCCAAGCGAGGCAGAACTCAGGTGTCTGTTGGGCGAGCAGACAATGTTGATGAAAAATGGAAGATATCTCTGAGTTTCAAAGAAATCAAATTGTGGATGCACAGTTAATTGACACATGTATCTAAGATGGCCAATGTGTTAGGTAGATCGTGAGCAGCAGCATTCAAATTGATGACGGTTTATGGCAGAACGATATCAGCAAGAAATAATTGTGGACGGAAGAGTAGTCACAGTGACAGGAATCGATGAACATTCAAGCGGATGTCACCAAGGACCGTAGAGAGAGCGAATGCGGCATATGTGACTCCATAGCTCAATCAATTCCTAGAATAACCTATTCTGACATTCACAGTCTGAATTGCTTAAACTGAACCCTCACGTCCGGGTTGCACTTTCAAAGCCGATTATCATTTCATCAACGCTTTAGCACTAAGAAAATGGTGCTGAGAAAATGGACTGGAAACCATAATATGGTCCAATGATTCCTTTTTTTTTTTTACCGTACTTCCATCAGCAGGCCGTGTTTATGTATAACGCACGTAAAAAGATGTTTTGGCTCCGAGATGTCTATTATATATCGTGAAGCACGGAAGCAATTCTGTGATCTGTGGGTCGCAATTTCTTGTTATTCCGTGGGTCACGTGATTAAGCTCAAAGGTCGCATTGCTGCCAATGATTGTGTGGATATTTTAGAAGATTACCAGCCAATGACAGAATTTTCCAGGATGACAAAGCACCAATTCACACTACTTGAACTGTTGAGGTGTGGTTTCGTGACTATCGAAATGAACTACACCAGCTTTGCTCCGTCCAATCCCAGACCTGATTATTATTTTGAACATTTTGATAGTTCTGAAGCTCAGAGTGCGGAGTAGATATCATCCGTCCTCAGACTGTGTATTGACAATTACATTGACATCTTTCTCAATGAAAGAAATGAGTTTCAAATTGTAAAAAAAGATACCGGATAGCCTTTAAGGTATTGCAGGCATGGACCACAGAGATACGCAGTTGATAAAATGCTTGATATACAACTACAATTATCGTAGCAGAATACACCTTAATGCACAGGCCAAATTTACATGATCTGAATTCACACTGACTGCAGAGCAATCTTCCACGCCACCTGTCACGAGTCGACAAAACGTTTAATACAGAAGATTTGATACTGTTTATCGCAGATTTATTTTGCAATTAAGCGTTCCGGCTTCCAATTAAAGAAGCTTGCTCGTGAAACTAATTTTTGCGGATTACAACGCTATCTATCACGAATCGAGAAAACTGTTTTGAATAAAATTTACTAATTTTTCCCGTAAAATCTAAATCTACAATAAAAAGTAGGAGCCCCAGTTAAAGTTTAGTTGGGCGATGGTAGGCTAATTTTATCACAGACAAATTTTCCCCCCTACAAAATGTTAACATTTTATTTCGAACATTTTTTCCATCCGATGATAGTTTCTCTAGATATTTGGCAGTCTCAAGTTAAAAATCACTCAGTATATAAACTGTATATTAAATATTTAAAATATTTACTCCAAAACCAAGAAAGAAAATTAAATTCTGTCCTGGCTAACTTAGTAAGGTAAAGTAATTTGACATTAAATTTCACTTTTCTTACATACTGTAGAACGGGTTTAAAATGTACAGTTCCGGTGCTCGATGGCAATGGCAAGTAATTTAAGCAAACCTTACCAACATTTCACATGTGATTCATGAATATATGAGGCCTCTCGGAAAACTATCTGACCTTTATTTTTGGAAAAACTACATTGCGTAGGTTGGTCAAATTTTGCGTCATGGAAGAGGGGTCCGTGATGTTTTAGCCTGCAGATGGTGTTACTTTCATTTGCATCTTTTATTAGAGAAGATTGATTATGTTGGGTCTCTTTTATGATCTCGGCTCGACTAAAATGGTAAAGACATAGATGTACAGATAGGACTCGAGAATGAAGTCACAATCGACTCCATTGATACATCCAACCTCATCAAGGCCTGATAAAGCTCGCGAAGACCAGAGAAGAATGATAAAATCAAACTAATGTTGATTGTCAATGTTCTTTGATTGCCGAGGCAATATGCAACATGAGTACGTATAGGCAAAGACGTAAAGGTACGAAGAAAGAACTTCTCTTCAGACATTTCCCGTCGTCTGTGTCACGCTCTTGTTCTCTAGACTCCAAAGCCCTTAATACTGCATCAGGATAATGATTCAATTCATGCAACTCAAGTGGTTGTTCTTTTCACCACAGCACTAAATTTCGATGTTTCGTCAAGCTAGGTATAACCTCGTGAGACTTTTGGCTCTTTCCAAAATCAAAGAAACTAGCTTTCGCACCCGGGAATAGATCTAGTGCAACGCGATGGCTGCTCTCGTAATACTTTCCGATGAGGAGTTCCAGACCTGTTTCCAGCAGTAGAAAGATTATGCATGGAAGCAAGAGGGAAGTAGTTTGAAATAGATTAGGGCGAAGAAAACGTCAGGTGGGTGTATTGGTTTTCCAGGACCATGGTCGGATACTTTTCCGACAGGCCTCGTAAATATCAATTTTTACCTAATTAGTGAGTTAAAATTATTTTTACTACTTCCATGATAATTTTGCACTTGCATAAATTAGTATAGACAATACTCTCATCAATAAAAATAAACCTCTAAAGGAATTTATTCTTACAGGTGTCTCGCATGCAGATGAGCTTTTTTTCCTGTTTCCTCATGCCAATCAAAACATCAGACTACAATTGAATGACTCCGAAGTATCTACGAAAGATAGGTTACTAACGATGTGGACGAACTTTGCTGCTACTGGGTAATACATTATAAACTTTGAATTACGCATCACTGGAAATTATTATAGATCGTAGCCCGAATCACAAGATTTTAAAAGATTCTTTGGTAGTATTTACTCAGAAACTTGAGTCACTGCGTATTTCGAGCACCCTATTTTTAGAACATAAATTTGAAATTTATTTTTGTTTCGTATATTTTACATAATTTTATTTTTTCAATTCAACTGCTGTCTATTGTATTTCGTCAATTCCACTTCAGGTATTCCATGGTGTTGTTCATTTACAACACCACTATCTATTTCTACAGAAATCATAAATGACATTACTTGAGCACTGGTGATGGCCTTCGTAAATACCTTATGAGAGGTCGTCGGTAATAGGATACTGTAGTATGAATATCAAAATTTGGTGTATACCGTAGCTTCATGGCAAATTTCAGTCATTTAAAATTCATGCGATTATTTGAGTTTCCAAAATTCTAGTAATCTTACTTTTACTGTTTTAATAAGTACTGTGTAATTGATACCGCAACATAAGATGCATGAAGGATGAATTGATCAACTATCTATTAGTCTTACAATGTTTCATTAATTAAGGACTACTAATGGAGATTGCTAGGTCTATATATTTCTACTTAGTATTCATTATGATTGTCATTGCAGGTATTGATAAGACATATTTGAGACATGTTACAAAACTCAAATACTAAAATAGAGATAAATTTTTAAATTACTAGAACAGGGAAGAATAAAACTATGCAGATACTAGAATATAAATAGATAAAGTTTCTTTTTTTAAAATGATCATACCTTATGCACCCAGATCTTTCTATGGTCAAAATTGATTTAAATTAGGTTATTAATAGTCTTCAGATTGTTGGATTTGATCCTATTGTATTTTTGTATAGTTAATGGAGAAAGTTTGTGTTTTCTTCATATTTTAAATAGCTATGAGCAAAAATATCATAATTTTATTGGATCTAATGTGTTTTAATTTGGGGGTTAGGACCTAAAATATCCTAAATTAGCTATTAGAATTTATAATGACCTAAATTGCCTTTAATAGTTATTTTGACTATTAAAATACTTTTAAAACATTTTTTAACGCACGAAATATCAACCGTAGTCTTTCATAGTCAACCAGTTTTAAGTAATGCAATAACAATGTTCCCTCTACGCGGCGTGTTCCCTTGTAATTTATGGTGGGTGAAGGTGAATAAGGTCACCTGATTTCGTGCAGATAGAACTAATGGGTCAAGTTTTTCTTAGAGACAATGTTTAGGAAAATTTTCTATGGAACCTCTAGGAAATAACAAGTATCAATACAACTCTTACCCCATGTGATCACATGATGTAGAACGCAGTTTTTCGGCATTTATAGGAATTTTTTCAGACGATGGAAAGAGGTTCAGAACAGAGGATCTTTAAAAAAGATGTTCAGTAGCATTCCAAAAAGTGGATTTCTCCTATTGACTAACGTGAAAATTACCGAAAACACAATAACTCAAAATATTTTCTTCCTCCGTGTAATTTTAGGAAAGTGAAGCGATGTTCGTGCTGTAGAAGACTTTGAATATAGGAAAATTTCTATGTTAGGTTCATTGTACTTTTAAACAGACTATGGTTGTGGTTAAGGGAAGTATCTATTAATATTTATATTTCGCAAGACTAGTTAGCTTAAAGTTTACTAAAATAGTGTTAAAAGGTATCGAAGTGTACAATAACTAATAAAATGCTAAAATATAATAAAAAATATTAAAATGTCATTTTCTGTGATGTAAAACATAAAATCCTAAATAATAGTTTTGAAAACATATGAAATCCTAAAGTGCATTTTTCTAAAATCCTAATTTAAACTTTTTGGAACATAAAAATCTGGAGCCTAGTTACCAGACACAGTATTAGTATTATGAATATTAGTATTTAGAAAAGGAAACTCCAAATTCATTTTCTGTACAGTCACTGACAAAAGAAAATACTATATATATGAACTTTACTACCAAAATGGTAAGTAAATATTGCATAGTGCACCTGAATTATTTAGAAAAGAACTCTGTACTTTAAGTTAATAGTTCTTTCATAAGATATTGTCTGACTAGATACAGTTTATCAACTGTGCTACATTTGAAATAAGATATAGATGGACCGCTTGGATGCAAGTGACGTAAGCAAAAATAATGCCTTCATTCACCTATATACATTAGTATCTTTTTAAAAATAATTTTCAAATAGGTTTTCTCGGGATTCGCCCGTTTCCTCCCACTTTCTTCATTCCAGCATTTCATTCGTTTTTTATCATTACCGTCACTTTTAGCCTTGCCGCCATAATCGTGGGACGTAAAACTTAAAGATTTCATTTTTAAATCATTTTCATCATTTTAAAATCATTTTCAGTGAATCGCTTTCAGTCTTTCATATAATCGTACATATTGTCCCCTTCCTCTTCAATGTGCTGAATTTTCAGAAACGTTGAAATACGTCTTACTCTGATTTTAAATTATATACGTACTTAATTCACGTCTTTAACTTAAGTAAATCCCCACATATACCACTTTCTGAATAAATAAATAAATAAATCTATATATATAAAAGAGAACGTACAAATCCTTTGTCCGCTCATCACGCTAATACGGCTGAACCAATTTCTTTTATTTTTGGGGGGTTATTAGGATTTGGACCCTAGATGGTTTTTATCATATCACTTTAACACTAGAACGCCCAAAGGGATCAATTTGATCCTTTTGTGAAATTCATTTTTTCATATCTACTATATTTTAAGGAATTGAAATGTGGCATTACCTGACTTTTCCTAAATTGTTGATGTGGCATAGAGAAAAAAATGATATTGTGGTTGTTCAATTTAATAATCTGTTATCGATCGATTTACCTTAAACGCCCAGGGGATCAAATTGATCCTGCAGTTGAAAATGTTAATATACTTTCCCGTATCGACTATTATTTTGCTTTTCCCTGAGTAGCTTTCAGTTAAAATGATTTAATTTATCAAACCAAACGTTACGAAATCTTCCTTTCCGGTACAAGGATATCTGTTGGGTACTATTGAGTTAGAATGTGCCGTCATACCGTCATTTGTCATTACGTGGTAGTGACATGGCAGCGTAACATTCTATGGGAAATTCCAGGGCCAACACTTCATACCAGAAGAAATGTAAGTAGTGAATCTGTGTCAAGTGCATG
The DNA here is from genome assembly GCF_964235325.1 of Thermobia domestica. Classification (NCBI taxonomy): domain Eukaryota; kingdom Metazoa; phylum Arthropoda; class Insecta; order Zygentoma; family Lepismatidae; genus Thermobia; species Thermobia domestica. Next base: position 129,589,080 of record NC_137466.1, on the reverse strand, counting down.
GCACTAATTCATAGAAAAACGCATACTTACCCACATAAAAAACTACCGAAACAGAAGCGCGTTATGTGCTGAAGAACAATACCTGGTTACTAAGTTTATCGGAACTCGAAGCTTTTAAAGTGATTCTGTATGCTAGTGGCGTTAGTGGCAGTAAAAACGTTGAGGTTCATGCAATGTGGTCGAAGTCTTGGGAATTACCATTTTGTCCCGAGACTATGAGCAGTAATCGATTTTGCGAAATAATGAAGTTCCTAAGATTTGATATTAACGCGGACAGATTGATTCGCCAGATAAGTACGGGCAAAAATTCTGGCTGGCTGTAGATATAGATGCGAAATATATTTTGAACGGCTTCCTTTGCGTTGGTAAGGAGGAAGAACGCCCTGCAAATCAAAGAGTTCCGGAGTACGTTGTCATGCGTCTTACGGAACCATTTTCTGGCAAAGGTCGAAACGTTACTACAGACAACCATTTTACGTCACTAAAGCTGAAAATCTGAAAGAAAAGTCATCTACCATTGTTGGGACAGTGAATAAAAGTAGAAGAGAAATACCGACAGAAATTAAATCAGAGAAAGCACCTTTGAACACCACAAAGGTTCTCAAAAGCAAAGACGTAACAATGACCGTTTATCAAGGTAAGAAAAGTAAGAATGTTTTGATATTGAGCTGTCTTCATGATACAACGGTCATAATCCTGAAACCATTGCTTATTATAATGGAACGAAATACGGGGTTGACATTGTAGACAAAATGGCCAAGCAATATACAGTGAAAGCGTCATCAAGAAGATGGCCAATTCATACCTTTTATAATATACTTGATCTTGCAGTAACTAATGCAGTTGTAACACAAAGCAGTCACTGGAATGAAGATATCACGGGAGGAATTTATTCAAGGCTAGCAGAAGAACTCCGGACAGAATACCTGCACCTTCGGTCTGAGGATTCAAGTGAAGCCACATGAACAGAAGACGACATAGATTTAAATTCAGAAATCCGCGTAAACGACGTAATTCCCAAAGACTGCCAGTAAACTGCAAGAGACACAAGACGTCTGCAAACTGTAGCACTTGGCAGTTTGTGAAAAATGTGTTTGTAAAGTAACTTATAGATGTAGAAAATGTGTGTAATCACGGTGATACCGGGGCAGTATTCAGTACCATATTCGTGAACAAAGATGAGGAAAGTTGTAAGCAGAACTATAAACAGAAGTAGTTACAGAGCTTCCGAAATAAATTTTGTATTAAGATGTAAGTAATGACTACTATGTACTTATGTGGTAAACACACCAAAAATTTGTATGTTCAGATTATACACACACACACACAACACAAACATATATATATATAACTTGCTAATAAAACTTTATTGGAACATGGTTTTGTTTTTCTACACAGTGAAGAAAAAGAAAAAACTCGAGTAGTGTTTGTTAGAAAGGTAAGTATGTACAAAAAGAAGCTAGGGATCAAATTGATCCCTACGGGCGATCTAGGTGAAACGAATGTCCGGGCGTTCTAGTGTTAATTTTCAATTACCATTGTCTTGAGATAATTGACCATTCAGGTGTCCATTACGTACAAATCCTTTGTTAGTTCATCATAGGTATAAAAATAAACGTATTTATATGCAACCCGCATGACCGTGTCACTCGGCGGGTTAACATAAATGACAGGCGTTATAATGGTTTTTATCATATCACTTGAAAGCGAAAAAGTAAAAATTATCTAAGTAACAAAGTTTATTGCGTTCGGGGGTGACCGCAGCGAAGCGGGGCGGGTTAACATAAATGACAGGCGATATAATGTTAACATTTACTGCAATCTTCTATGGTTTTTATCATATCACTTGAAAGCGAAAAAGTAAAAATTATCTAAGTAACAAAGTTTATTGCGTTCCGGGGTGACCGCAGCGAAGCGGGGTGAACGCTGCTAGTAAATAAATAAATGTCAATGTCAATATAAGTAGGGGCCTATAGAAGTATTTCCTCTTAACTGCTTAGGAGTGGAACTTTCAAAACCATATAAACACCTCTTCTCTTATTGTTAGATGAGAGTTTAGAAACCAAATTTCACACCTCCAAGTTAAGCGAGTCTTCACATTAGGTACTTTTTCAATAAAGAAAGGAAATTGGAATATTATAAAAATGACTATACTTCTCCACCTTGGAAGTGGAATTTTCGAAAATGATTATTACCTTAATTTTAATCAAAAGTTTATATGCCGAATTTTGAACCTTCAGCTTCAAACGAGAGTTTGTGAATAAATAAAAGAAAATTTCAACATGGTTGAAATTACTCCATTTCTTGCCTTTGGAGTGGAATCATCAGAAAAACTGAAATACTGCTTCCTTATTTTAAATTAAAAGTCTATATAGGTCCTATATTCTAATTTCAGATCTCCAACTTATTAAAATTTGACTATTTTTCCCCTTTAGAGTGGAATTTTCGAAAACGTTGAAGTACGCGTTTTCCTTATCTTTAAGGAAAAGTGCATATGCTGAGTTTCAACGCTCTAATCCGAGAGATTCGTGAAATACACTATTCTTGGGAGAAAATTTGAACCTCCTTAGAATGAATATTTCCAAAAATCCTTCTTTATCCCTTATCTTCGAGACAAATGGAATATTCAAAATTTCACGTTAATATTTATAATAGTATGACCTGAGCGATAACGAGTCACCTACTTGTACTACTCTTTTATAGAATAGTACAGAAGTATAGATTATAAACATGTACAGTATATCAAAATGTAAAATCTATAATATATTTTTCTAAATGTTGTAATCATGATTTACTTTCAATAGTAACATTAATAAGGTATTTGAAAAGTTCAAAGATCCGAACTTTATACACTCAATACATTAATTTCTCTATAATTGCAGTGATCCGACTCCTCAAACGTCAGACCAAATTCCGATTCGGTGGAAAAGAGCAGATGCATCCAACGTACAATACTTAAACATTGGAGAAAAATTAGAGATGAAAAAACACCTGTACACGCCAGGAGCCATTTTGTTCGAATTAGTTCGTCGATGCTTAATAGGAAGATGTGACGGAGATCGTCCCACAGTTTAACATATTGTGTAATAAAGGTTGAGTCGATTCAGTTCAAACTGTAAGATTATAGAACTTACTGTACTGTATTTATGAGATAAATATATTGAATTGTTTCTAATTAAGCATACATGATATAAATAGGTATGTATGTTGATAACATACATGTTAATAAATCTTTATAAAGCAATATTTTTAATAATTTCTCCCAAAACACTATTCCCTTCTTGTAAAATCAAAACTCTCTTTCCGCTGTGGCTTTGGTGCTCGTACTCCAGGATTCGAGTCCCGGTGGAAGAGCAAAATAATAATAATAATAATAATAATAATAATAATAATAATAATAATAATAATAATAATAATAATAGTAATAGTAATAATAATAATAATGATAATAATAATAATAATAATAATAATTTCACAATTATAATAATTTCACAATTATTCACTTTTATTAATCATCCGTCTCTTTTAGCCTAGGGCATAGTGTAAAACTTTAAATTAAGAGTTCATTTCATTTCAGAAATTACTCAAGCCCACATTTAAAACATAAATCATTTGTAAGACATCATCATAAAACATAAGATACATTTGTGTGTGTGTGTGTATGTCTACAATGTAAATTTCAGGTTTGACTCCAGTTACATGATTAAATGAACAAAAATAAAAGGTAACACAGTGAAGTAGTTATAACTAAAATTTGTAAATGTATTTATGTATCAAGTTTTTGAAGCACTTCTATTATACATAAAAAATAAGACAGGCTATATAATAACTTCAAAAACAGCAGAATATATATATATATACTATATTTTCTTGCTTCTAGGAATTGTTAATGGATTATGTTAAGTCTGTGTATAGAATGGAATCCAACTAAGGATCTCTCACCAGGAGTAGACAATAGCTACAAGAGCTATAACACAAAGCTACACTTAATCATAACAATGGGTAACCCAATTAGTACAGAAAATAACAATAAATTTAGATAATATCGTTATTTATATTTAAGTGATTAAATCGAATTAATCAATTGAAAAAATATCTTATGAGGGGGATTATGGTAGTTGTCTATCTTGAGTATCGAGATTCTAGTAATGTTGAACCCTGATCTAATGGGAAATTTCCATGATTTGTTAGCAACCTTGCCTGGTCGTTGCATTGTACAATGGATTATATGTCTTCAATGACATTAGTTTGCCACTTTTCTGACAAATGACGTCTTCAGAGCGTGCTTTGAGAGGAAGTTTTTTCCCTTTTTTAAGTTGCGGCTACTTAACCTTGAATATATTTTTTTCTACGAGCACATTTGTATTACAAAAGAAACTATACGAAGAAAGAAATACACGTGTTACGAAATAAATAAAATTATATCAACTGAAACCCGAAATTTATTACCTACTAAAACTCGAATAGATTAATTAATTACAACTAATACAATACTTATTTTGGTAATCATTACCCATCATGTTTTGATTTGTAGACTCTCGACAGTTTTGGCTTGTGAAAGGGACCGGGGATCGCTCACTTCCCCTTTCAACATGGGCAGTAGCGTAACTAGAATTTTCCTCAGGGGGGGCCAATGAAGGGCCCAAGAAAATTTTGAGGGGACCATCTCCAATGAATGAATTTTTTTCATATATATATATATATATGTAATGTATGTGTGTGTGTGTGTGTTTTCAAGGTGAATGTTTTCATCTTTGTTGTTCATGATTTTACTCTTTTACGGTAAAAATGTATGAATTTATTACTACTTCAAACAACTAGGATACATTAATACAATTGATTTCCAATATAAGTAATAATTTAATCGCTGCATTTAAAATATGTGTGGCTGGTAGATTTAACTGGAAGCAGAGAAATACATTTTTACAGGTCAAGAAAATAAGTCGAGGTTCATGCCTCTACTTAAAAGAGGATCTTTCTATTCTTGTGGGCAGCAGCAAACTTATCAACAACTTCTTCAAGATCTAACGATTTAGCAGTTTTCTTCAATATAAAGTAATCCTAACTTTTTCATCCTACCATCAGTCATTGAGTTGCCTATATATCTTTAATCTTTTCAAACATGAGAATGGCCTTTCACACGTAGCATTAGAAACTGATATAGTCGCAGAGATTATATCTAACTTGTTGGTTTCTAGGAATGCGTTTTTGTAGATGCAAGGATCAACGAAATTCACCAAAGAATCAACTTTGGTTTTTTCTCGTCTTCATACAACTTAATTGTGTTTGGGAGGATATTGAGTTTACATTTAAAGATTTCCAGATCACTCTCATAATACTGGGCCATATGCTCCACAATTTTGTAATTTAGAAAGTTTTCACCTTTTGGATGTAGAGTAGTGATTGATCTAATGATTTTGCTACATGATCCAAAGCGTTTTTCCGTCTCAGTGATTGCTTTATCAATAGTAGGCAGAAAAATATCTCTTAGTATATTATCTTTAGAAAATTCGTTTTCTGCCTCCAATGAAGGAAGATATTAATCCAAAATGAATTTGTGAAATTTTGATGATGAATGTCTAATTCGTTTCCACGAGGAACCCCTATAGCCTCTGTTTCCGGCTCTGGAATTTCAGGACCATTTTCTATGCATATCCACAAATACTCTTGATAAATTTGTTCGAATGTTGTTCGTTGAGAGTCATATTCTCCAGACCACATTTTCCACAGCGTTTGAACTAGTGAATCTACAAGAATCAAACCTTCCGACATGTCTGCATCTACTTAAAATAAGGCAAAGCTCAAAGTTACAGCATGGCAGCAGTAATATTAAATTTTATCCGAGAACATTCCATCTCGTATAGATGATATTTATTTCCCGAATGGAATGATGGAAGTAAATAAATATCACAAGTTCCATATTTGGTTTAATACCGCATAATAATATAAATAGTTTTTTGGTAGATAAACTGTATTATTAATTATAATAATAAAGTAAATTGTAATGTACGAGGACAAAAGTGCTTATGAGACAAACGTCGCACAGAAACAGGAACTGAACTCTAACAGGAAAGTGATTTGCCGCTCCACCCCACTTTAAATTATAAGCCTTGCTCTTGAAGCTTAAGTTTCACTCTAAAGTAAACTGCCAATAATTATCATGTATTCTTAATATTTCAGAAAAATGTCAAAATTTCACGCTCCAAAAAATGGTAGCCTAATCAGTGACGAAACTAGACATTTGGTGCCCAGGGCAAATTTTGCGATTAGTACCCCTTTCATCTACATCCACACCAATAAACACACATATTAGTTTGCTGGCGCCCGGGCAACTGCCCCGGTTCCAGGATCTTGTTTTGATCTGGCCGTAGTTCAATTACTTTTGGTTACTTTTACCCTTGAGCTCTAAAACTGAGTAATGAATGTGCCTTTAAGTTATTAAAATGATGAAGTGAGCACTCTTTGAAGCAAAAAGAGGAAATATGTTTTTCTTTCCCTAATATCAAACAGTGTTAGAACAGACATTTAAATCGGGACTCCTTACAGCAAAAGAAGTATACATGGTCCTTTTCTTCCTTTCGTTTAATTACCTTCACTACTTTTTAGAATTTGACGTGAATTCAAATACACAAACACTTCACACCCACAACGAATGGCCAAAGTTCAGCGGTAGAACATCAGCGTAAGATTCGGAAGATGGTGTGATTGATCCCTCGTGGATAAATATTTCAACTGAGGAGATTACCAAGATTCTTCCTCGGTGGCCCTATTGACTAATTTCTCTTATTTATATCCTCTGAGTCTCGGATGTTTCAAACCCTTAAAATAAATTCAAATGTAGTTGAAATAACGCTACTACCCTGTAGTCGATACTAAATTAATATTGTAAGTTTTGAGACTAGATTTGAAGGAGGGGCATTAATTAGTATATCCTGTTGAAAATCCATGTCACCACTGAGTTACTGTTCTGCATAATTCCTACAGTGTAATTTTCTCAGAAATACTTAATGCTTAATTTTCTCAGGAATGCATATTTTGACGTAGAATTAATATAAATCTGTCAGGCACGTAGCCAAGGGGTGGGTCCGGGGGGTCCGGACCCCCCCCCCCCTTCAAGACCAGAAATTTAAAAAAATTGATGAAGGATGAAACAAAAAAGAAACGAGAAATAGGAAGAATGAGAGTTAAAAATAAAAAGCGAAAAATAAAAATATTTTTTTCATTATCGCTTCTTTGTAGATCAAACATGTTATTTCAGAAACGGTTTTCAACTGCTCCTTTAACTTGTCATTTGGAACAGACAGTAGTTGACGGAATAATAGAAACAAAAAGTTATGTGGAAACCAAGTTCTGTTAACATTTGATTCAGCAGAGAAAGGAACGCAGATATTATAAAATATTTTACATTATTGGACACGTACTTTTTTTTTTTTAAATAGTTGAGGTCATAATGAAAGGAAAATTGTTATATTTGAATGAACCGAAGAAGAAATATAGATATTGAAAAATCTTTTAAAATGTTTTTAATATACTTTTATTCGAGATTTCTTCATAGTTTACTACTAAAATACTTACTAACATGTCCTCATTTTCTTGTCCTAACAAACCAATATGTGTTGCTGGTAAAATAGTTTAGATTGATCAAGCCCCTGGTGTGATAACTAGGGATGCGCACAAGACGAGTCGAGACAGGATTTTCCTGACAAACCTCGAGTCGAGACACGGCTCTTCCAATAGAAAAATATATATTTTTCGAGTCGAGTCTCATTTTTACAGTACATTTTCGAGTCGAGGCAGCCATAGGTCTTGTCTCGTGCGCATCCCTAGTAATAACCACAATATTTCATGTCACACTGCCCCCACACCCTCCCATTACGAAATCCAGACTAAACGAACCAATGTATTTACCAATAAAAGAGTTTATAATAATCGAACTCTGGTGTGACAACCAGAGTATTTCATGTCTCGGACCCCCCCTATTACGAAATCTTGGCTACGTGCCTGAATCTGTGATAAAAATTGGTATTCACTGACTGAACTTACTGAATAGAATACCTGTAGTCCAGTCCCACAAACATCAGATAACAGGATGATACAACCTGGTCATGGGAGTAACTACACTTTTACACAAAACAGCATTACTGCCCGACCAAGTTGTATCATCTCGGTATCTTACCTGATGGTTAGTAATCAGGAGATTGTTGCACTGGCTCTGTGATAAATTTCGGAATTTCTCTAGTAGTAGCAGTTTTGGGATTAAGCTACAGTTAAAATAGTTTAAAAGAAAATACTTCTGAAAGATTCATTTATAAAGAATCACTATTTTTGTTAGCCTCATTTCCCCAGGCTTTAGTTAGTAGAATAGGTCCACCAAGCGCTGACTCCGTTTTCCTTGGAGATCACTAATATTGCTTATTAACATCGCAGCAGAAGGTTTCTACTTAGTTGCCACGGCCAAGAGCGTTAGGAAATTAGACGTACTAGAGAAAAGACCAGAAGGTAGGCGAGAAGGAGAATCAGTACCAGTAGCAAATAGTAGGTGTTGGTAATATTCAGTATCTTAATTTTCCCGAACTATTGGGATACGAACAGCAGAGAGAATGACAGAAATAATAAAAACTTCTGCCCTCTTCTTTTACTGTATATTAAACAAGACGGCTCGATATTATTTGATAATAATGATAATAATAATAATAATAATAATAATAATAATAATAATAATAATAACACCAAACTATTTAATGAATGTTATGCATTTGTTCTATGTCGCCATAATCGATGGAAATTAATTACTTAGTGTACGAAGACTTCTTTCGTCCAAGACGAGTGTAAAGTTTTACTGCAGTGCATGCTATTTGTAAGTAAGCATCTCTTATTTTAGTATGATTTTTAACATTGAAGCAAATCAGAATGCAGACTGATTTTGCTTTTTTGTTCTTTGTTGAAAACAAAGAAGACAACCAGATAAGGGACAGAGGTTAAAAGGAAGTTCAGATGCTGAGGTCAATGCATGTACCTTACAGATTTAGATAAAATAGATCTTGCCGTACTACAAACAAAAAGGAGCCTCAAGATTTTTGCTCGGAACGCAGACTATTGCAACATACGATGTTCTGCAATTGGTAACTTTGTTGTCGAGATATTTTTCGGTAGAAGTTTAACTTGCGGCCACTGTTAACTCACCGTTTGTCGACCTATAGCAGCATCACTCTGTGTGGGGGGGCCGCTAGGGGGGCCGCTAGGGGGGCCAAGATTTTGAGCAAGGGGGCCTGGCCCCCCAGGCCCATCCTTGGCTCCGCCACTGAACATGGGGGAAAGGATAGTTGTTAGCTTTCTCACCTCGTAATGAGAAAATTCCCGGTTCAAGCCCTGTGTTGACCTTCTTGAATGATATTTTTCCAAGTTACTTCCTTCAATGCCTCCAACTGAAAGCCGGAATAGTATCTATACGTAAGACCTGTCGGTTTCCCTCAATTTCCTTTCTATTATTATTATTATTATTATTATTATTATTATTATTATTATTATTATTATTATTATTATTATTATTATTATTATTATTATTATTGCTAAAAATGTGCAAAGCATATACATTAATTGCGCCCGATAAATTTTGGCCTATTTTCATTTAGCTTACTCAACATTGTGATTTACATAGATCTACTACTTGAACTAAACAGATTTCTTGTAAATGATGTGCAAACAAAATGAGACTTATAGCACATTTTGTCCTGTCAGTAGTTTTGATTTTTATGCCGTGAATGGATTAAAAGCAATTTACAATGAATTCGTTATAAAGTTCAAAGTTTCCATTTTACCTGAACTTCCATCATTGGAGGATTTTGATCCAACCCGAACAGTGGACAATTGGTTTCGGTGCTCAAACTACAAGACGTACTGCTCCTTTATGAAACTTCACTTGTATTGCCTTCAAATGCTACTATTATCTTTAAGAAATAGATTGCATACTAATTTAAGCTTGTGCTTTTTATACCAGTAACAGGCACGTAGCCAAGGGGTGGGTCCGGGGGGTCCGGACCCCCCCCTTCAAGACCAGAAATTTAAAAAAATTAATGAAGGATGAAACAAAAAAGAAACGAGATATAGGAAGAATGAGAGTTAAAAATAAAAAGCGAAAAATAAAAATATTTTTTTCATTATCGCTTCTTTGTAGATCAAACATGTTATTTCAGAAACGGTTTTCAACTGCTCCTTTAACTTGTCATTTGGAACAGACAGTAGTTGACGGAATAATAGAAACAAAAAGTTATGTGGAAACCAAGTTCTGTTAACATTTGATTCAGCAGAGAAAGGAACGCAGATATTATAAAATATTTTACATTATTGGACACGTACTTTTTTTTTTTTAAATAGTTGAGGTCATAATGAAAGGAAAATTGTTATATTTGAATGAACCGAAGAAGAAATATAGATATTGAAAAATCTTTTAAAAGTTTTTAATATTCTTTTATTCGAGATTTCTTCATAGTTTACTACTAAAATACTTACTAACATGTCCTCATTTTCTTGTCCTAACAAACCAATATGTGTTGCTGGTAAAATAGTTTAGATTGATCAAGCCCCTGGTGTGATAACTAGGGATGCGCACAAGACGAGTCGAGACAGGATTTTCCTGACAAACCTCGAGTCGAGACACGGCTCTTCCAATAGAAAAATATATATTTTTCGAGTCGAGTCTCATTTTTACAGTACATTTTCGAGTCGAGGCAGCCATAGGTCTTGTCTCGTGCGCATCCCTAGTAATAACCACAATATTTCATGTCACACTGCCCCCACACCCTCCCATTACGAAATCCAGACTAAACGAACCAATGTATTTACCAATAAAAGAGTTTATAATAATCGAACTCTGGTGTGACAACCAGAGTATTTCATGTCTCGGACCCCCCCCCTATTACGAAATCTTGGCTACGTGCCTGCCAGTAACTATAATTGAGGACCAAGACACCTATGAATCAAACTGAATTTGTATTATTATGGCACCTGATTTTCAAAACTGGCTCCAAGGTGAGAAGATAATTTCACGAGCTCTGCATACATCATAAATTTAAGTTCATTTGTAATATTGACATGGTTTGCAAGATGCTGCATTTTCTTTTAGCAAAATGCTTGAGACTTCCGTGATTTGCTTAAAAAAATAAAAATCTCAAAATACTAATGCAATGACCATGCTCTAAATGATGAGCACCTTGATAAAATCGCTAATGAACATAAAACATGCAAACTTTTGCGAAATGAAAACTTTGTTATTTGCACAATGGTGTGAGGAGTTTCAACACTTCAACGATGTTACGTAAGTTTCTTTTTTCTTAAAATAAGCTCTTCCAGACGAAGATCTTAAAAAAATAAATCATTTGCTGAAAAAAGAAGAAAGCAAAACTAAGAAATGATGATAGCAATTTTGGCATCTAAAACTGAATATGTAGGCCTATAATTCTCCAATATATAACTCGAGACATAAAGAATTTCTAGGCTTGTGTCGTGAGAACACTTAAATACAACGTAAATGAAGCAGTTAAAGCATTAAAAAAATGAACGAAAGAAAAGTTACTGGCCACCTCACTAAACATTCTCGCTCACTTTCCTAAATTAAATCATCTCATGGTGCAATTGCTACTGTACTGTTTATATACGAAATATAATCAAAGTAAAATAAGTCGTTTTTGAGAAAAATCTTCCGTAAAAAGTATTCATTTTCAAGACTAAACTATGCCGTGTGGATTTTTTTAAACGAAAATTGACTGACGCCATACTTGAAATCCTTAATCAAATATTGGTTTATGAGGTCTAAATATTTTATTTTTTTTTCAGAATTTCGCATGTATGGGGCTGTATGTTTTTTCACTCTCCAGTATAGTACCCTTATTTTGGGGGCTAAGACAAAAACTTGAAATTTTTCGCCGGGGCCTCAGCCTCGATCGACAAATAGCGATTTCAGACTCGATCTCGTCTCGAATAAAAAAAATACCGTTTCAGTCTCATCTTAAAAGCCAAGTCTCCATCGCATCTTGATAATCTTGAAATAAATTACGTGAAATTAAAAAATATGGATTGTCATCTTAAAATCTGTTTCTATTTTTCACCTATTCTTGACTGAAATTGTTTTAGACCTCTTATCCCTTCGTAGATAAGTGGCTAACGCTCATATTTACTATGCTTGTATTCCCGGACTCAACTCCCAATCGGTTTATCAGGCCTTAAATCCCGAATAATAACTCGGACTCCAGTTTAAGCAATAGATAAGCAATCTCCATTTTGATTTTTTTTAATTGAGGGAAACATTACCCTCAACTATACTGTATATATACGGCAAAAGATGGCAGAAAATGGCTTCTTTTTGTTATTGAAGTACAGGAAACGACTCGTTATGCATCTTTGTCAGTTTAATAATCATTACAAATACTTGTCCTTCAGAATGCCCGAGAACAAATAAAAACCAACAGAATGTTTTGTTGTTGTTGAAAAATGAAGAAGTTGAAGTACTTTTTGTTACTCCTTCTTGTACTTAAGCACAATCCTTACGTGTATACCATTATATTGGCATTAGTTGCTATACAACACACACGTTTGCCAATATGAAATCAGAATATTTGATTTTTATATTTGTTTGCTTTGTATCAAAAATACTAATGGTGTTAACAGAAGATTCACCAATTATAAGTGTAAAGCAAGGAAAATTACGTGGTGTGGTAATGGAATCTTTTTATGGGAGAAAGTTCTTTGGTTTTAGAGGAATTCCTTACGCCAAACCATCTCTTGGATATCTCCGATTTAAGGCAAGTTTCATGTTTTGCTCATCTTATAAGTTCATATCAAAGTTTAACCAACAATTTACAGGATTAGAATATCTTTTAGTAGTACTTGCATGCTTTTACCTATAAATATATTTATGAGGAATTAAAATAAACTGGATTCAGGCTTTTATATTTAAAAAATCACTAAGCTGTACTCCGTGTTGAAGTATAGCATCTTCTGATGTAATACAGTATAAGATTCTTAACAAAAACTCTCTACTTTCATCCCTAGACATACTTTCCAATAAACTTTGGGGGCCGCGGTGGCTCAGTGGTAGAGCGTTCACCTCTGGTGCTTGGGGTCCCGGGTTCGATCCCATCCCCCGCCAAGTGAACTTTGTGGTGGACAAACACCGTGTGCGTGGGTTTTCTCGGGGTTCTCCCGTTTCCTCCCACTCTCTTCATTCCACCATTTCGTTCATTACTCATCATCACCGTCTCCTTTAGCCTAACCGGCATAACCGTGGGACGTAAAACTCAAAGATTTCATTTCATTTTTTCCAATAAACTTATAAGTTCCTGTTACAGCCTCAAAATGTATATACTTTACTTTTCTGTAGAAGAAATTAATGTTATTTCTTATTAACAATTGAACTGTGTGTAAACTTGCTAAAAACATTTATTGCGAAATAGAAAAAAATGTCGTTTGTTTGTATTTACAATTTTCATTAATTTCCAACACAAAACTTCAATTTTTATGCAAAATCTTCTTCAGGAATACTAAATAAGACATTAAGAAGGAACTATTCACTGGGCTATTGTCGAATTCCATATAGAGTAACTTCGGTAAAAATACCCTACTTTTCATTATTACCCATTTTCTACTCCTGCAATTGAGGTGAGGTTATTAAATTTATGATCAATTACAAGACTGATATCTTGTTGATAATATCTGGAAAGACAATTTTATTTCAATAAATTTAAGAACTTAGAATAAACCACTTACAAAAATCCTTCAAGTGAGAAATCTTCAGCACACATGTTGAGGAAAGATGCCCCATTTTCACAATTTTTCAAAATGTGTTCATAAACATCATAGATACAGGCAATTATGCTTTTGTATGACTAATATTACCAACTTTAATTTCTACTAACTCTCTATCCAATTATAAAGAAAAATTTCAACAAAAGGACAAGTATTCTCCATGTATATTTTCTAAATCAGTTTGTAAACAATGTATAAAAAGAAAAGAGAAAAAAGAATAGTGGACCTTACATATTGTTATCATTTGTTCATCTTTACAAACTTGGATTCTTGCGACCACAACTAATGCAGTGACATGCAGTGAACCTACAGTTTAAGTCCAAACCACCATAATCATTCAAATTTTCCAAGACGTTCACACCGGAAATCGAAACCGGGACTTCGTGCATCAAAGGAACAGGTACCCCCATGCTAAAAAAAAAAAAAAAAAAATGCGCGTATACTGTAACTCACGAATTTTCGTATTTATTCCATTTTCCTTACATTTATGGGTAAAATTCTGTTATTAGTAAGTGAAGATAATATAAAGCAATCCATCTAAGGCAGCCCTGGCCACGGCGAGCAGATAGTGGAAACTCTCCTCGTGAGCGCTCACGAGCATTCTACGTGCAAATATCGTTGTTCGTGCTTCGTGAATCTTCGGGTTTCGTCCTTAGAGGAGTGGAAGTGTTGTCAACCTTGGCGGTAATCACTAGCTTACCAAATTAAAAAAATAGTATATATGGTAACTGATTGCCATTTAGTGTATAGTGTTTTTTACAATGTGGTAACCGTTAACTATAGACAACACAAACTTGTAACAGCAATCAAATGATAAACTATGTACGTTCCTTTTCTTCTTTTTTCTTTTTTTTTGTTAAAGAAGGATGTGGTGGAACCAAACCATCGCTTACATTTATAAAAAATTGCTAGTTTGCCCAATGGAAAACCAGTTTTCAATATATATATATATATATATATATATATATTATCAAGTTCTTAATCCGAGTGTGGGTTTGTTATATTATATTGTTTCGCTTTTTAGGAAAAGAGATAATCTGTTGATACGAAAAAAAATACTGTAGCACTTGTTTGTAATTATCTAAGTATTACCTCCAGAAAATTAGCTTATGCATGTATGTGTGTGCGAATAGGCTTAGCAAGGGGTTGGTTATGGAGATTAGAAGCCACTATTACACTATCAATAGGAAGAATAGTATTTTTTACTCCACTTTTAAAGTTACTTTGATCGCAAATAATCAAACAAAATATTAAGAGAGCCAAAGAGATTTTCCATTTTTAAGAGTGGCCATTAGTGACTACTATTAGTGTTTTTTTTTTTTAAAAAAAAGGAGTGTCTTTTTAATAAGGAAAAATATATTGTCCCTGACTGGTTGCTTGCCGGTGGCTTGTTAAAAGTGAAAAAGAATGTTAAATCATATCAACGACTGAAGCTACACGCTTGTCTTTCTTCGATAGTTACTGACTGATTTTGAAAGTCACAATGTTGTAGGCCTACTGTAACAGCGTAAACTCGGAAAGAAACATTCCAACTGAATGATACGAACAATTATTCCCAATGTCTTGAACATGAAACGTGGGTTACACGGATAACGCTTAAAGTGGGCTGGACTGCACTGGAATTTCCTTCCGGCAAATTAGTGTTTGGTCGGAACTCAGTTCTTCTGTGTAATTCTCTCTTAACAATATTTGAACATTTCTTTTAGATAATAATAACTAACTAACTAACTAACTCTATGGCCTATGAAACCCGAAGGTTCAATGCCGCGTTTACAAAATATTTCCACTAACTTCTGTCCTTAGTCAACTGGATCCAGTTTCTACTCTGTACTCTTATTTCTGCAAGATCCATCGTAATATTGTCTTCCCATCTACGCCTAGGTCTTCCTAGTGGTCTTCTTCCAATTGGGTTTTCAGTTAAAATTAAGAAAGCCTTTCTAATTTCTTCCATTCTAGCTACATGGCCTGCCCACCTGAGCCTTCTACACTTAATGACCCTAACAATGTTAGGTGAGCGGTATAAACTATGCAATTCCTCGTTATGAATTTCCTCCAATCCCCATTTTCATCCCTCTTTGGTCCGAATAATACTAATACTAATAATACTACTAATAATAATGATAATAATAATACCATTATTATTATTATTATTATTATTATTATTATTATTATATTATTATTATTATTATATTATTATTATTATTATTATTATTATTATTATTATTATTATTATTATTATTATTATTATTATTATTATTTTCAACCTCTCGTCGTTCTGCTATCACTCTAGTAACAAAAGGCATTTACAACTTAGCAAACGTGAAGCGAATGACAAGTTACAGACCGAGTGCTAATGTAATACAACGTCACGAATTGTGTAAGCAAGCTAAAGAGGTCTGAAACAATTCGTTTTCGATTTTTGCAGTCGTTTTTACGTCTGTAAGCTGACATGTTTAATATTAGTTTCTTTCTATCTTGTTCATTTGTTAGTTACTTCAACGCTAACTGTAACCTCTATCATGCGTCTTCCTCGACCAAAAAACGTACCAATTTTATTTCCTGCAGTGTTTTCGCGTCACTGCTTTCGAAATGGTGAGGGGGAGAGCATACCCGCACATTTCACGCTTGCGTATGCTCAATGCTTCAACATCGTGCAATTTTCTGACCAGGCTTGGCCGTAGGTTTTTTGCCATCATGTGTGGTTGGCAACACTTATCGGATGCAGTGGAAGGGGCGAAGCTAGTGCTTACCTGTTCTTACCTCCGCTCGTGCTCGCTCACGCTTCGGCTCCGGGAGCCAATTCATGGACAGGCCTGATCTAAGGAGATATTTCCAAATAATATAATAAAATAATAAAAATATAAGCAAAACAAAATTATGCCCGGTTTTGCGTATACTAGCAATCATGTTTTTGAGGGATTTTTGCAGTAGCACTGCACGATTGCTCAGGGAATTTCAAATTGTCAGTCGCGGAGTTGAATGAAGGAACTGGGAAGTGAAGTAAAGTATAGCATTTATCGGTTTAAACCTACTGTCTAGATTGTCTGTCAAATATAAACTAGCTTCTGTACCCAAGATGTCATACGAAAATATAGAAACAAACAGGTAATCTCTTGTCTTGAGGTTGGAAGTGATATGCGCCATGGTTATTAGCGTTTATTTCTTAAGAAAAAGAAAGCAAAGGAAACATAGTCTCCTTGGTTAGGTGGGTAGCGTGGTGGACTAGTAGTTCTTATACTATTTTGACACCAGATCGAATCCCATCCCATCCTTTTTTTTACAAACATAATAGGAAGTGTATAATTTTCATGTTAATAAGAACCGAAACAATATAATAAGGAAATAACTTATTGATATTTTCCTTTAATAACGTATTTATCCATGATTAGAGTACTATTGTTAATAGCTATTTTTTTTTCAGTTTATGCTGTTGTATAACTTCTTCTCTCATCCTCTTTTGTCGGAAAAAGAACAATTTTGTCTTCAACAATGTGAAGGAAATATGCAGACAGAAACAGACATCTTACTATCAAACGCGATTAAGTTTGCTATTATTTAAAAAAAAGCACTTTAGGAAATTATTGAATTTGGTTTCTCTTTAGCTTTCAGCTAAAATATATTTTTTCTTTATAAGACTATATTTTATAAGGCAAGGTGAGCGAACCTACCCATCAATTTAGCTAGGGAGTGAAAGATAATTTTTATACAAATATTTTACAGGTTTAGTTGCGTGAAACACCAATACATCATAGTCTTGCTTAACCGACCTTCATTTATTCCACATATCGCATTATCTGACATATCATTGTAGATAAAAAATAACATCAATCGGTAAAAAGAACTGCAAAGTTGTGGTCTTAATCTATTGTTTGATGCTCTGGAATCAATCGTCTAGCTCGCCCGTCTACACCATGCCTTGTATGTCTATCATTCAGTGCAGACACGTATCAAGGTTTTCTTTTCGGAAGAGTCCCAATACGAATCCTCGTAAGCACGTAATTCTAATGTTTTAAAAATACTACTACTACTACTACTACTACTACTACTACTACTACTACTACTACTACTACTACTACTACTACTACTACTACTAATAATAATAATAATAATAATAATAATAATAATAATAATAATAATGCAACAGTTCTGTATTTCTTTTAAACTTATCATACTTTTCATTTATAAACCGGTTTACTTTGAACAACCTACATTGCAGCACAAACAAAATAAAACATATTTTCGTGAGACATACATATATCTACTATAACTAAGGAAAACTGTCTGCTACGTATATCACATAACAAAAATAACAAGAACTGAATGAGTGAATCGTTCTAATATATTAAAGCTATAAACAAAACGGAAACGAAATGTTAATCGTAGAAGTGTTCTTTAATTCCACTTGGAATCAATGGCATTACGATATGTTCTTAGAAGAAGACAACAACGCATTGCTCAAAATTTGAACACTGACTCAAAGTAAATTGATGTAAAAGAACCTCAAAAGGGTAAAAACAAATTTATTAAAAGTGCTTGAGTTTGGGAGGGGAACAGCCCCCAGGACCTCACGCTGGATACGTTCCTGATTCAGTGCAGTGCATTTACATGTTATAAAACATGATTATTAGATGCGTAATATGTAAAATTAGTCTATATCATAGTTTTAGCTTTAATAGATCTATTCTTAACCCATCCATATTATCCGGCGTTCTGATTGCCTGTTTGTCGGATATGCGAAACTCTACTGTATTTCCAAAGATAGCATATACATGAACTAGAATTGTATCATCCTAGAACAGACAATAGTGTGAAATGCTTATATTAAAAGGATGGAATAGAAAGGCATAAGTACTGTTTTGGTACCGTGAGAACAAATTAAAAGCAATTCAATATATTTCTTAGGTTTCAGATTATCATCTTGTGTGTCGATGTGTATTCTTTTTAAATCATAGTTTTTAACAGTCATACCATTCGCAATATTTCTAAGGAAATCGAAAGAAAAACTCCCATGTGCCTCTTGTAGCGAAGCGGCTTAAGTCTGAAATCCGATTCCCACGTTAAAGTACAGTTAACAAATCGGCGCATAAAAGGAGTGTTAAATATTCCAAACCAAATAAATCAGTCACTCAAACAAAGCATACAATATAAGGAAGATATCAAGGGTATATTATTTAAAAGAAGTTGGAGCGACAGAAGTGTCCATCTTAAATGAGCCACTTTTAAAGGTGAAAAAAATGAAAACTACAATACCAGGTTGTCAGCAGTCTCTGGCTAAAGTCACCCTGCCAAGAAGTTATTGAAATACCAGAAAAGGCAGTAATCGATGATAGAGATTAGGATAATATTGTAAGTAGGGAAGGGTTTTATACTTCAAATCATAGATACTATATATCGTTCTTTGAGGAGTTACATTGAAGTGCTTTCCGTTGGTGAGCCTTGAAAAAGCTCCATGTGCAGATTTTGCTCAAAGTACGATTTTTACAGTTGTAAGTGTAGTTTGGTATTGAGCATATACCTACAACCAGGGTTGAAAAAAAACATGATTTTTTAAAAAAAAATCAAAAAGAACGTTTTTTATGTTTAAAACATGTTTTTTTTGTTTAAAACGTTTTAAACGTTTAAAACAAAGTACTTTATTTAAAACAAAAAAAACATGTTTAAAATGTTTATTTTGTTTAAAACAATAATCTAAGTACGCATATATATTACATTTTTACACTCTTACGTATTGCTTGCCATCTATATTCAACCGCTAGATCAAATTTCGGGAACTTCCCTAATCTCGATCCGCCCAAATGTTCAATTCCGGATAAAGAAATTGGGATTTTCCCGATCTCCGTTCACGGAATGTGTAGTTTAGTTTCTTTGTGTTACGTTCTACTGGTCGTCTGCATTCTTAATCTTTAAACGCCCATTGACGCAACTGCTATGTCAGGGCTTTAAACCTCAATGGCTCAGTCTTCAACCTCAAATTAAGGCTGGAAGATGGTTCTGGTACCAATTTATTCCTGTAAGATGCAGCTTTGCTGTTGTGCATTTTATGTATATGGGAGGAGGGTAAATATCGTGTTCTTTTTTGGTGGTTTTTCTCAACAGTTTTTTGGGGGGGCCGTTCCCCCTCTTGGGGGATAGATTCATAAAAATTGTTACGTGAAGCAATCAAGTAGGCCACTACATGGTAATATCGTGTATTTGTACTTCTTGCTTATATGGAGGGAGAAGGGAGGGGGCAAAGTTAGTCAATTTTTGGAGTTTAAGTTTTTTTTTGACGTAAATTACATTTATTTTTAAAACAAACATCAATAGCTCAGCCTATAATTAAGCTAGAAAGATGATTTGGCACCAAAGTATTTTTGAGGGATGAAGCTTTCATTCAGTTGCATTTTATGTATATAGGGGGTACGTATGTACGGCCGTGAAAGGGAGGATGAAGTTCGTTTTTTAATTTTTCATCAAATTTTTTTTCATCAGGTTTTGGCGGGTATTCCTTCCCCCTTTGTGGTACATCCATAAAAATTGATATGTGAAGCAATGAGGTAGTCCCCTACATGATAGTAACCTGTATGTGTATTTGTTGTTTATAGAGGAAGAGGGAGTCAAATTTGGTTAATTTACATTTATTTTCGGGACGGTCCCATATAACACAAGATATATTTCACTGAAGTGGTTTAGAAGCATAATTCTTGTTCGTACACATGATGTGTGCAGCAAAAATGATTTGCATATGGACGTGGTACTAGTGGGGGAGGGGAGAGAATGTCTAATTCAATGAATGTTTTCTGCGCATATTTTTTTTTTTTTTTTTTGAAAATATTTCCTACATAAAACGAATTCACTAAGCAATGGCTACCATTTCTTACATTATTGTCACAAGTATGTGGCCTACGCATTCATCATTTTGTCAGCGTAGGGTGGCCTGCAAAGGTTGCCAGGGCCCCGCAAAGTCAATATTTTCATATTGTTAATGTTTTTTTTCCTGTTTTTTTTTTTATTACGAATACGGCGGGAATTTCACGAATGTTACCTCATTGGAATTTGTGGTCTATAAGCTTTCCAATGGTGTATAACTCATGACTTTGTGATAATTAGAGAGGTCACCAGAGCCCCGAACGTGAGAGTCTACCATTTTGTTAAAATCTCTGGCGGGGCGTCTAAAAATTAATTGTGTTGTTATGCCATAGGCACTAATCACTGTTACCTATCCATGTTGCAGATAGAGATGTATCTTGAAAACTGTTTAGTTAAAATATGTCATTTGCTCCTTGTAGGCTAGTCACTGCTCTTTTCTATGAGTTGTATTGTATTTGTCAGAGCATTTCTTCTAGCTTATGATCTGAGAACTCTTCATTATTATGGAAACGATAGTGATCAAAAAATACCACAAGTTTTGAATTTGTGAATTTGGATCTTAGAATAGTGTTTAGTGTGTTTAACCTCCGTTATTCTTGGAAATTAAGAAATGTTGAAATACTTCATTTGAATTTCTGTTGGTTTAGTTATACGCACATTGATGTGCAGAATTTCGTTCAGTAATTGCTGTTATAATAAGAATATAACTCTGCTTGTAATTTACTCCATGCACAAATCCTGCGGAGGATGGGTTGTTTGATAGAAAATTAAATTAGCTTACTCAATCTGATATTTTAGTTGTTTTAAACATGTTCAACCACCATCGAAAAAAGACACGTTTAAAACATTTTGTTTAAAACGTTTAAAACAAACTGAATAAAACAACAGCCCTCGTTTTAAACATGTTTTAAACACTTGTTTTAAACATTTTGTTTTAAACATATCAACCCTGCCTACAACCGTGCTGACCGCACACCATCCCAAAGTCGTGAGTGCCACAAGTTCTCTTCTACGCCTTGGCACAATAAGAGCTGTTGCGTTCAGAGAGAGAGAGAGAGAGAGAGAGAGAGAAATAACTTATGTCCATTGCACTTACATGCCTTAATAAATGTTAATTTATGTTTATAAATTATGTAAATGATCGTTTCGTTTTCTGTTTATTATTATTATTAATAATTCTTATTATTATACATTTCTTAACACGTTGACTGCCATGTGAATGGAATTCCTTACATACGGCTCTCCCGAGCAGCGCTGCGTGTGTAATTTTCCATATACAAACAATATCTTCCAAGTTTGTTGTGTTCATTCTATAGGTGTGTATGTAATTAGATACGTATGGCGTAGAAGTCAAAATTTAATGTCCATACCACGTATATGAAAAACCATACACAAAGAAATTTATGAACAAAGACATTTATGGGGCTTAAACAAAGGCGAAAACAAAGTATTACTGGCGAGTGTTGCCCGTGATGTACAGGTGATAACGGTCAAAAGTTTTAAATTTAAACAAATAGAGTTTTAATTCAGTACGAATTTAACTTATAGTGTACAGTGGGGAAGGCTCAGTAGTTCGCTACGAACGTTACAATATCGAATCCCGTGAACTGCAGTGCAAACCTGTCCGCAAGCCCTCAGCAATGTTCAACAGATATTGTGTTCTAATGTTCATTTCAATGCAAACCTACATACGAACTTCAATTCTCGCCCTCAAACGAAGGTGTAGACTATTCATGATTTGCAGTATTATTACTTTTTTAAATAAAATTCTCCCGAACCGTATTTAAATCGAAGAGTAGAGAGACTCTCTCTCACCCACTGTATTTTCCTAACATATCTCCCAGTGGTTACATTTTTTTGTACAGCAATCCTTCTTAGTAGGATAGCTTTCCCTAGAGACCACTGATTAATCTGGTATTGTATTTTTCCCTTTTTTCCCTTTGCAACTGACAATCATCGGTTGGACATTTCAGTCCCACCTACCTAATATTAGCAAAGTTTCTTCGATAATTTCATCACTGTATTATTTCTTTGTATTATTGATTAGCTTGGTTAGGTTTAATCTAAAACCTTTCTTTCCAGCGATGTGTCATCTGTATCTTAACGTTGGATGAAAATACACTAGCTCTCACCGAAAATCAAATCCAGAACCAATACACTTGAACCATAAAGCCACAACAAGGCACATTTAAAAAGAAGTTTCAATTTTTTAAAGGAAGATTGTGATTATGTGTAACATTTAAAAATATATTTAAGAAAGGGTACGGAACATACACACTGAACTTTCGCTCGAATTTCTTAAACTGACTCTTGTTAGGCTGCAGCTATTACTGAAACATTTATTTGGAAAATGCGAATAAAATAATGGATTTTGGAAAAATTTGTTCGAAAAAATTTTAGGCCCAAAAGTAAAGTACCCATTAGTCATATTTCCTTACAAATAACTTATGCCATATATTAGAATTATTAAGGAAATAATTGTATGTGAACTATGAGCAAAGCGTCTGAATAATTTCTGAGACAGTCGTCGAAAAAGTCACCCCCAAGAATAAACTATCCCTTGTGGATCTTTTCAGAACAAATGAGTTGTGCAATGTTGTAACTGTTTCATGAAACATTTATTTATGAAATATGAACAAAATCGCCTGAGTCGTTCTTGAGAAAATCGCAGGGTAAAACTTATTCCCAAAAGTGATATACCACTTCTAGATTTTCAGGATGATGGAATTATATCATTAGGTTATTTATGTAATATTTATTTATTAAATGTGAACAACAAACATGTCCTGAGTTGTTTTTGCGAAGGTCATCGAGAAAAACTTATCCCCAAAACTATTCTATCTGTAATTTTGAGGATAAACGATTTATGTATATTGTAAATTATTTATGAAATCTGTACCAAGTAGCTCGAATCTTTTTAAGCAAATCGTTGAGAAAAAATCAACGTCAAAGTAAACCTCTTTTGGATTTTTCTTTTCAGGACAAGCAAGTTATACCATATTGTAAGATTACTACTGAAATATTTATTACTGAAATTAGAACAAATTCGTCTCAGTTATTACTCAAGACCGGATGTTAGGCAAAATGCCTATTATTTAATCTTAAAGATATCAAAAATAACGTTTTAAAGTTTATATCAGTGGGTATAGTTTCAATTTAAGCTAATTTTATTTGGCCTATTTTGCCTATTTCGCCCCTTCCTTCCTAAATAATTGCTTTAGTGCCTAATATTGCCTATTCTATGTATTTTCTTGAAAATAAGACTTTATTGAGGGAAAAAAACATATAACAGTATTTCAAGAAAGAATTCTGCCTCTTTCGAGAAATATAAGTGTTTGTAGTGATAAGATGCTGTAAAACTTTGGACTGCTATGTGTACTGATAAAGTGCTATAAAATTTTGGACTGTTATGTATAGTGATAAAGTGCTGTATAAAATGTATTTACAAAATATATATGGCATACATGTCAACTCGTATTTAAATATACAGTAAAATAAGACATTAACAAACAGGTAGGCCTATGTTTCTATATTCTTGGAACATTATCTATGACGAATTTATTTCTTAATTGTATTCAGTATTTAATTTACCTTCATTACTTCGAGTTGCATTTTAGTGCCTACACTATAAATTAAAAGTGGCTATTTGCCTGCCTATGTTACAGGTTTTTAGTGCCTAAACATTCGATATCTAGTTATTACTAAGAAAATTGTCAAAAACAAATTACTCCTTGAGAAAACCACTCCTTCTGAATGTTTTCAGGAAAAACGAGTTATGCAGTATATTCGGTTATTACTGAAACATTTCTTTACGAAATATGAACAAAATTGCCTGAAGCGTTAATGGGAATATCGTCGGGGAAAAGCTCACTCTAAGAGTATACTACTCCTTCCGAATGTTTACATGAAGAACGATTTATGTCATATTGTTACTCTATTAATGATACGTTTATTTATGAATTGTGGTTTGGAAAATTGTTCAAAAAACGCATCCCATACAGAAAATTACACCTTATGTTTATTTTCAGAGCAATGATTCATACTACAGTGGAGGGTTGTTAATAAAATATATATTTGTAAAAATAAACAAAATTCCTATCCTTCAGTAAACTACCCTTATTTTTAGGTGTCAGAGGGTATTGAATTCGAAACGATAAAAACTTCATGTGTAGAATTCGGTCCAGATAAGTTGAACAGTATGGCCTCTATTTGAGTGGATGTGAAAGCGTTTCGAACCGACAGACGAACAGATGGACAGACATCGCAAAATCATTTTTTCGATATGTAGGGGCCATGAAACTTGAATTCATTCAAATCTCGAATTCGATTTTTAACACTATCACCACAATTTCTTCTTTCGTCGCTCGAATGTGAAAACGACTAGGCCTACACCGACAAATAAGGTGATGATTTGTAATCCCAAAAAGTTAATGAGTTACGTTTAATGTATTGAAATGCTAGAAAGAAAAATCTTACACCTGATATCATTTTAATATCAGTTTTTCACGCTACTGTATAATTTAGAAGAATGGTATAATTATCGTTCATATCCATACTATCTTTGGGGAAGCATTCGTGTTCGGCACACATAGATCTGTATAATTTAGTTTTGTTCAAAGAAAGCATTCTTTATTCCTTACACAAACTTATGATTCCATTTCTTGCACTTGTGGATATGAAAAAAAAAAGAAAATCAATACTCTAAAAAGAAACGCGCACACACAAACACTAGAACAATAATTTAACATCAGCTTTCTTCTGTTTTTTTTTTTCATGACAAGAGGCTATTCTAGTTCATTCGCTGGAACAGTAAGACTGCAGGTTGCGTGTTTTTTCTGTTCCTGACTCACACACACACACGAAGTGAGAAAGGAGGAATAATAATACACAAACTGAAAACAATCGCTCTTATCAATGGTACTTTAATAATGAATAAATACGTCGGTTAAAGGACACTATCAATAAGTTATTTCCTTATTATATTGTTTCGGTCCTTACTAACATGACAATTATATACTTCCTATAATATTTTGTAAATAATAATAATAAAAAAGGATGGCATGGGATGGGATTCGATCTGGTGTCAAAACAGTATCTATAACAACTACTAGTCCACCATACTACCCACCTAAACAAGGAGATTACGTTTCCTTTGCTTTCTTTTTCTTAACAAATAAACGCTAATAACCATGGCGCATATCACTTCCAACCTGTTTGTTTCTATAGTTCGTAGGATATCTTGGTTACAGAAGCTAATTTATATTTGGCAGACTATCTAAACTGTAGGTTTAAACCAATAAATGCAATATTTTACTCCATTTCCCAGTTCCCTCATTCAACTCCGTCACTGGCAATATGAAATTCCCTGCACAATCGTGCAGTGCTACTGCAAAAATCCCTCGAAAGTATGATTGCCAGTATAAGCAAAACCGAGCATAATTTTGTTTTTGTTTATATTTTTATTATTTTATTATATTATTTGGAAATATCTCCTTAGATGGATTGCTTTCTATGATCTCCACTTATTAATAACAGAATTTAATCCATAAATGTAGGGAAAATGGAATAAATGCGAAACTTCGTGAGTTACAGTATACGCGTTTTTTTTTTCTTTTAGCATAGGAGTACTAGCTACTAGAGCAGATAGGAGGATGACTTTCTTTTAAAATGTAAAAATCTGCTCCCTGAAAAAGTAATACCTCCGCTTATAACAACTTGCTAGCTACAACGCTGGTGACGTGCAGTTTCTCACGGTGCAATTTCAAATGGTGCTCATTATCGGGCAATATCACACGGTCCTGGTTATCGGATAAATCATTCTGAAGGTGTCGTTCATTTTCACACGGTGTATCTGGCAATCACGTGATTTATCCTGAAACTGCTTTCACTATAGGGGGAGGGAGAAAACAGCAAATATGAACTAAGTAAGAACAGAAAAAGAGAAAAACACAAGTTAAATAAAATATATAACAACAATTGCAACTAATACTAGAGAAGGACAATTGAGTTTAGTTTAGCGTGCCTTTCAGCAGCGAGGCTGTATGAGACGTGGACCTACTGATTAACGTGGAATCCGAACCGCATGAACTCCCGCCGAAATCGAACCCGGGTCTCCCATGCAAGAGGGGCGTAGGCTAACCATTTAGCTCCGAGGGCTCTCTAGAGGAGGGAATCTTAGAAAATGCTTCACTTTCAGAAAAAAAAGGGTAACAAAGAAAAGAGACGGAAATTAAAATAACTAAGAACATGAGTTAATGAAAGTTATAGTAAAGAAGAGAAAAATAACATAATCAATGAAAAATTGAAGTAAATAAGTGAAAAATAATAATACAAACTATAGCAAATTGAAATAAATAAAAAAACAAAAGAGAGGAGCAAATGAAAATAAATAAGAACAGAAAATAAGGATAATCAAAAAGAAAATAATTAGGAACAGAAGTTGAATAATCACAAATTAAAATAAATAAACAATAAAATAAGCGGTACATTAGAGAATTTAGTCAGGAAGTTAAAAAATATGGCCGCTCTAGAGCACAGAAAAACGTTGTAATATGTAAAAAACACAACATTAGCTCCATACTCCAAGGCGGGTCTAAGAAGAACCTTGTCATCTTGTTATTTTCCGAGCAAATAGCACGTCATTAAGGTGGAACCCTCGTACTTCTGTACATTGTCTATCCATTTGTACAATTCATATTTCATTATTCCATCTTTCGGAGATAACTCACGCTGCTCAAGCATTTTTCAAAGTCTTCGCCATTACCTAACTTCTTCAGAACAAATTGCAATCATCCGTGAAGATGGATGTAAGTCGATTTTCTAAACTTCTCCGGATTACAAATGAAATTAAATCTGTGAGTTTTGTGTGCCACGGTTATGCCGGGTAGGAAAATGGAGACGGTGATGATGAGAGATGAATGAAAATGGTGGAATGAAGAAAGTGGGAGGAAACGGAAGAACTCTGAGGAAACCCACGCACACGGTGCTTGTTCATCTCAAAGTTCACGTGGCGCAAACTGGGATCGAACCAGGGACCCGATGCACCAGAGGTGAACGCTCTACCACTGAGCCACCGCGGACCCCTCTTCAGCTTACAGTCTAAGCCCTGTCTCGTAAAGGGATGAAAACTAGACGTAGCATCTGCATTTAGTACACTCACAAACTTCAAGATATGCTGCAGTTTAGCTTATTGTACCAACCTTCCACTGGTTGTTCGTTGTGTGCCTTTTAACCATTGCAGTTCCATATTTCTTTCCGAATGTTTGGATTGTCTATCCACAGTTCAATGAAAGAACCGTTGAACTGTTCGTTTTCTGGCCAGATGGACAGTCCTCCATGACGATGAGCCAAATTCATCGATCCTGCTTGATGGTATTAATGCTAATGAACTACACATACTATCATGATTTCGTACGTCTTCACTGTGGAGATATTCTTAGACGAGACTTATACTCTGAACCTGAAATTGCAATATTCTACTGTCCAAAAATGAATACAATCCTATATGTTAGGTGCATATTGACTAATTTAGTTTTGTTTGTTTCCCCTCTAAAATTAGCTTTGATGGAGATGACTGATTTTCGTACTCATCGAGTCAATTGTAAAATCTACTATACAATTCATTACAATTAAGAAATGTAACGAAAGATTTAGCGTTGTAACCCTATAGTGAATAATATTTTAAGAAAGGGGACGTGTTTTTCCTTCTGGCTTTATCGTACTGACAACTAATTGTTAAACCCTTTTAAGTTCTGGTCCCGGGTTCGATCCCAGCCCCTGCCAAGTGAACTTTGTTGTGGACAAACACCGTGTGCGTGTGTTTTCTCGGGGTTCTCCCGTTTCCTCCCACTTTCTTCATTCTATCATTTCATTCATTTCTCATAGTCACCGTCTCCTTTAGCCTAACTGGCATAACCGTGGGACGCAAAACTCAAAGATTTCATTTCATCTCATTTCCTTTTAAGTTCTTGTGCCTATTTTTAGATACTAACGTAGTGACCTCATTATTCGATCAAAAAAGTACCAATAATGCTTTATACTTCCTTTTTTGCTTTCTTTCTTTCTTTTTTTCAAGCATGAAGCATTGTAGAACACGTTACGTATGGTTTCACGCCTTTCTGCATCGAGACATAGGTTGTGATGACGTTATAACTTAATTTTTTTTTTGTTATGCCTATTTCTATTTAATTTTTGGCGGGCTTACTTTTGCATCTAGAAGGTTGAAATTTTGTAAACACATTCAGTCTACCTCTTAGTATTATTCAGTTTTTTTTAGGTCTCTGCGTTAAAACAAAGGTCCAGAGGGGCAAAAAAGGTAAAAAAAAAAAAAAAAATTTTTTAAAACAAAAATCCCTTTTTTCGCTATTTTCCCGCCTCAGATACATGATGGAGATATGTGAATGGTACTGTTTGAAAGCCTGTTCTATTCTGAAAAGAATGATATACAAAACACAACCCTAGGATAAATAGAGATGTCTCAGGAAATTTTATATTATATCTGAGTCTTTTTGAATAATCTGGAGCATTGTTGGGCTGATTGATAACATTTTTCCCGACCTTACTAATCAGGATAAAAGCTTGAAATTTAGTACGATCCTTAGTATTTTTCAGTTGATTTTAAGATCTGTGCGTTAACACAGGTGGGTCCCGAGGGGCTTAAATTTTTTAAAAAATCAGAAAAATTCCGATTTATCTCAAAATTTCCCGCCTCATGGACATGATAGGGAAATGTGAATGGTACAGTTTGAAAGGCCGTTCTATTGTGAAAAAATGAGGTACGAACCGTGATCCTAGGATAAATAGGGATAATGCTGTTGCCGCTTGACTCAAAGTCTATAATTTACCCCCCAAAAGCCAGGACTTAAAAGGGTTTTAAGAGATATGGTTAGGGTTGCCAGACGTCCCGGTTTTCAACGAAATATATAACTTCCCCGTAAAAGGCTTTCGGGACACCTGATTGTCCCAGTTTTCGTTATTCTAAGTGAAAAAAATCAATCTACAGGAATTAGTATGTCTCACCTGAAAACGGAATGTTTTCGGAAGATTTGTGTAGCCAATTAATTTAGACAAACTAAACAAACAAGAAGAAGTTTGAAAATCACATTCATTCTTTAGTCCTATGGGTAGTTTCGGTTCCAGAGGATAAAAAGATAAAAATATTCACCAGGGGCGTATCTTATGACAATAATTTCTTGAATATCACTTTCAATAGAAAAGAACGTATTTTTCTCGGTGATGGACTTCAACTACTAGTTATTTTATATTTCATTTTTTTTCCTACATGCTAAATTTGTGTTTCCTTTAGGGCAGTGTTTCTGACTCGGGTGATGGCGCAATACCCTTTTATTTTGCTTTTTATTTTGCCTTTCCAGATTCTTTATACATTCCTTGTGGAGCTTCATTTGTGTTAACTGTGTATAGAATAAACTGGAAAAATTTGAGTAGTAACCTGGAAAAGACAATAATTAATTGATTCTAACCAAATAAGTATGAATCCTGACGTTATATATAGCCTGAGATTGGTGTCCCGGTTTTTCGTTTACAAAATGTGGCAACCCTAGATATGGCTCCTAGATATCTCTCTTCAATCATAAATGGGAGGGTGTGTTGTAATTGGCGCAATATTTAGGACCTGTTAAACACAACAAATCGGAGTTCGGATTAAGATACGCCAGCAATGCCGTGCCATGGACAATCAGCGCCCGGGACAAGAGTATACGACGGCGCCCCCATACATATATTCCACGTAATGTTTCCACTCTTTTTTCTTTTTTCTCTAGAATTTTGCGCCCCGTTATCTGGCACCCAAAGTCTGTCGCCCCACTCGCCCCCCTCACGGCACGGTACTGGATGCCAGGCAGCTCTTTTTATTTTGCCTTTCCAGATTCTTTATACATTCCTTGTGGAGCTTCATTTGTGTTAACTGTGTATAGAATAAACTGGAAAAATTTGAGTAGTAACCTGGAAAAGACAATAATTAATTGATTCTAACCAAATAAGTATGAATCCTGACGTTATATATAGCCTGAGATTGGTGTCCCGGTTTTTCGTTTACAAAATGTGGCAACCCTAGATATGGCTCCTTTGATTAAGACGATAAATTGTCAGGAATTATTGATTAAATACAAATTGATAACATTAATAACACCTGGAATGTTATGCAATGTGATAATGCTTTCTTTTTATTAATTCTGTAGCCTCCTCAGCCTCCTGAGCACTGGATTGGAGTGAAGGACGCAACAAAAGAACAACCAGCTTGCCCTCAGATTAATCATTATGGGAAGCCATTTCCAACTAGTGAAAACTGTTTATATTTGAATGTTTATACACCTCAAGTAAGTCAGCGTACTCTGTCACAGTGCAGTATTCATAATATAACAACATATTAAAATGTTAAATTTGGACACAAAAATGCATTCTTAAGCAACAATATTTATTATCTTTTTAAATAAATGATGATCTTATTGAAATTCTCGAAAAAAAATTTGTATGATACTAATTTCATACTCCGATGAAATGAAAACAAGTTGCTAGTACAGTAGGACTTCGATTATCCGACACAGTTTCCGGGCTATTTCTCAGGCCCTATTCAACCGATCTGTTTTAAATTTTGGAGAACATAATTAGATAGCTCTACAAGCTTATCCTCCAAATTTGCTGTAAATCTGTTGAATAGGGACGGAGAAATATTGCGAAAATTGTGTCGGATAATTGAGGTTGTACTGTATATGTACCTAGTGTGAGAAATTTCTGTACATTCATATTTTTGTCATCCTATAACAAATCCTGGATCTCACTGTGATTTAAATGAGAAAAATCTGTAAATTAACAGACTATTATTAACTGTTCTTCGGTACTTTGTTACTAGGATGAAACTCATAAATAATTCAACAACGAAGGCGTAATCGCTGGTAGAATTTTAAAATAAAGTTAGAATAATAAACCATTAGATCGTTAAACGCTATATATGCTAGAGATTATTTCTTTTAGAGCAACAGTTATAAGTATATACTTAGATATCAATGCATTGTTAGCTTGGCGTCTAAATTATAATTATTTTAGTACCTCATTCAGTCATTGTAGACAGGGTTGCCTCGAGACGAGGCGAGACATGATTTTTCGTGATAATATAGAAGAGACAGAGGTCTTTCAATAAGCTTGAGAGTCGAGACATCTCTTTCAAAACGCTTTTTTGAGACGAGACAGCCTCAATTTTTGTTACATGGGCAACTCTTTAATATTGTAGATCTGTTATATCTTTATTAGTTATTCTTTGTTATGAGAAAATAACATTTTAAAAAAGAGATCATTTTAATAATTTAACTCATCTTTTATGAATCAAATTACAAATTCACAAGAAGAGAAAATAGGGTCCAAATATGAGGAGTAATAAAAAATAAAAGCCTATCGCACGCAAATAAGTAGCAATGGAATGTTTTTTCATTCAAAAGTAATTACCAGACACGCTAATATATTTATCACTGGACGACGAGACAATCAATTCCAGTCTTCTAAAAGGAGTTAGGTCGCAGACGGATCCACAACTTCACTCATTCTTGCATTTCCTCGTCCGTCTGAAACCGACATCCACGAATGTCTTTCTTCAGATTGCCAAAAATGTGAAAATCACAAGGGAACAGATCTGGGTTGTACGAAGCATGTTGAAGTGTTTCCCTGCTAAAGATCTGAAGTGTATAACACACCAGATTTGCAGTATGGGGACGGGTATTATTATCCGAAAGGATAATTTCGTCCGACAACATTTCAGGACGCTTTGACTTTATGGTAAGTCTCAGTTTCTGCAAAGAGTCTTCATAGTGCTTTGCATTTATTGTGGCCCCATGCTCGAGGAAGTCAACAAGCACGGAACTTGTGTGCACAGCTTTCGATTTCTTGGCGGGGAATAATTGGGATGTTTCCATTATTGACTTTGTCGTTTGCTCTTTGGCTCAAAATGGTGGCACCACGTTTCGTCCCTTGTGACGATACGGGACAGGAACTCATACTCTTCCTCGTGATACCCCTGCAGATGCATTAGACATGAAGCCATTCTGTCAATCTGTTGTCCCTCCATCAGTTGATGCGGAACATACACGCAAATTTTTCGGAACTGCATGCGTTCTTTGATAATGGCATGCACAAAGCCATGGCTAATTCCTACCTGAACGGATGAGACTACCAATCCGCGCAACCACATCAGGGATAATGGCTCGATGAATGTGTCCTGGGTGCGAATCATCTTGCAGTAGTATGCGTCCTTCTTGGAATATCTTATGCTACTCATGCACACTTGTCAGTGACATGCAGTGTTCGTCATAGTTGCTGTTTAGTCGACATAGTGTTAGCCATAGGGATGAGTTTCATGTGTTTCAACTCAGCCACCAAAAACCGAACAATATCTTTTTGCTCCTCTGCTCCAAACACACTTTTCTCTACGCTCACCTGTAGAGGAATAAACGAACAACTGTGTGTACCTATGAGTTGTCAGTATGTATTTCTCATCCCGAGAAATGGCAGTATCGTTAAGCAGCTACAGAGTTGCCAACGTTGGCTAGGAATGCGTTTTATGGAGGGTGTTCGGTTTTCATTTGACTGCTCCTCATACATACACAGTAAAAGTTGTTTATCCGCACGTCAATTATCCAAAACGTCAGTTATCCGCACACTAAAAAAGAAACAAATACGTATATATGTGTACTACATTTGATTCAGGTATTTCTTCGATTGTAAACTGAATGTAGATGTATTCTAGATTTTTTGTAATGATCTGGCAACCCTGAGAAGAAAAGTTAAGTAACGAACTTCGCGAACTACCGATCAACTTTGAATTCGTCAACCTAGAAACTAGCAGTACAGCACTGACAAGTAAACCTTACGTTTGGGTGAATCGAGTTGCTGACTGAGACACATATGAGAAAGTAGTACTAAATGTGGTCAGTATTTCAGTGAAGTTGTAGGTGCGTAGCTCCAGGGGCTTAGGAGATACAGCTACCAGAACATCACATGGAAGTACAGAATAGTTTTCATACAGTTGGAGGTAAAAGCTCTGTAATACCTCTTGTAACGACAAAAGGTGAATAAGAAATATATGGGTACATATTAGGACTAGGGGGAAGTCATATAGTAAGGGTATACCTGACGGCGGCCATCTTGAAATCCGCCATTTTGAATTAAGGTTAAGTTTTTAAAATAGGAATAGGGTCATGTAATACATGATTTAAGGCGCAAATTTAATCAGAAAAACAATAGTGATGTTAATTTTGATTTACGCGCAGTTGATAAAAAGTTACAGGGAAATTAAATATTGTTGCAGCATATGTATTAGTCCTTTACCCCACCTTGTAAATTTTATGTTAATGATAATAATTAAATAAAAAGCAGGTGGATAAATATTAGGTCTATGGTAAGAGTTGCCTTGATGACGGCCATGTTCAAATCCGCCATTTTGAATCAGACAAAAGTTTTAAACAAAACGCAAAACATTGACACCTTATTAATAGCAATACCATAAATTCAACGGTATAACCATTTTTGCTTTATCATTAACCAGCATTTGTTATCGCATAAACAAGTTGCTAATTTAAGGAAAAATGACCAAAGTGGAATTGAGTCATAATTGAACTTGGGTCTTTCTTCCAGAAAAGTCCTCAATTAGTACAATCAATGTGTAGTTCAGAAAAGAGTGCACAAATGCTCTGCTTACAGTGAGCACACTTGACAAAGGCAATCGAGTTACACTTGATACATTTGTCGTTAACAATTCCGTCAAAGCAGTAGTCGTAAGGAGCGATACATTTAATTTTGTGCTGGTTAACGATAAAGCAAAAATGGTTATACCATTGGATTTATGGTAAAATTTGCTATTAATAAGGTGTCACTGTTATGCGTTTTGTTTAAAACTTTTGTCTGATTCAAAATGGCGGATTTGAACATGGCCGCCATTAAGGTAACTCGTACCATAGACCTAATATTTATCCACCTGCTTTTTATTTAGTTATTATCATTAACATAAGATTTACAAGGTGGGGTAAAGGACTAATACATATGCTGCAACAATATTTAATTTCCCTGTAACTTTTTACCAACTGTGCGTAAATCAAAATTAACATCACCATTGTTCTTCTGATTAAATTTGCGCCTTAAATCATGTATTACATGACCCTATTCCTATTTTAAAAACTTAACCTTAATTCAAAATGGCGGATTTCAAGATGGCCGCCGTCAGGTATACCCTTACTATATGACTTCCCCCTAGTCCTAATATGTACCCATATATTTCTTATTCACCTTTTGTCGTTATAAGAGGTCTTACAGAGCTTTTACCTTCAACTGTATGAAAACTATTCTGTACTTCCATGTGATGTTCTGGTAGCTGTATCTCCTAAACCCCTGGAGCTTCGCACCTACAACTTCACTGAAATACTGTAATAAAACCATAAACTAAAAATTTAAAAACTAATGACATACACTAAAGGTACTGTTTGGGAATTTTTCTTCCAGTTGGTGGGGTAATGTAATAAAATCATAAACTAAAAATTTAAAAAATCATTTTTTCATAAAAATTATAATGGCAATTTGGTAGGTGAAAATGGAACGAAGTTTTTTACAATATATTAATTTTTGAATAGTGCATAACATTATTTTCAAAAATCACAAGGACAGTATTTGTAATTAAGAAGTTGTTGGAAGCAGAAACAAAATAGTTAAGAATTACCTGTAGTTAAATAATATTGCTTGTCAGTGGTAATTAACAATTTAGATAAAATCACGAAAAAAATGAAAGTAAACCTGAGGGTAAATTAAAGTTTAAAAATACTTATTTGTACATCATTAAATAACAACAATATTTTTTTAAAAAATGTAATTAGGACTTTTCTAAGATTTTGTAAATTTTTATGTTGGTTTTTGGTAAAGTAAAAAGAAAAAATAATTAAAGCAAACAAGAACAATAGTCCATATAAAATGACCAAGTTTGCAAGTAAAAAATGATTCTGCATTTTCATTTTGGGTCCTGCATCCAGCATTGCAATGGAATGGTCTATACAAAATTACAAATACCGCAAGAAAGATCATTGTCCGGTTAAAACCAAGCGAAATATGCAATGAGGTAAAGTATAACTACAAAAAACTTTAACTGTCTATTTTGCATGTGACATGATATTAGGTCTCTGAAAGTGACAGGCAGATTTGAATGTTTAAATATTTAGCTTATTTTTGTTATAATTGGCCTAGCATTAAGTAATTCTAAAATTATCTATTATACAGTTAAGTTAACCTACTATGTCTAGTTTTGAACTTAAAACTCTTAATTGTTCACAGTCAAATAATTATATTGTTACAAAAGACTATACACACTATACTACCATTGTAAGCTAATTGAGTCATCAATAAAATATTGTCATTTGTAACAATAAGAGATTGTAACCACTAGTTTAATTTCACTCTTTAATTAAGGTACAAATTCGCTATTCCTTTTGTAATTTATATAACACAATTTACAATATAATACAGTTTATTTTGATTTTAATTTCTTTAATATTAAAATTTTTTAACTTACGGTATAATACTGACCACATTTAGTACTACTTTCTCATATGTGTCTCAGTCAGCAACTCGATTCACCCAAACGTAAGGTTTACTTGTGAGAATATTTTTATATATTTTTAATAATGCCTATTTGTGTTAATAACTAAAACCTTGTGTTCTTTATTCAAAGTTCAGTATATTGGAAGCAAAAATAAACCTGCGCTGTATGTTTTTTTTTTTTTTGTATGTGTGTGTGTTAAATAATTACTGCGAATAAACGACGTTCTCTTGTACACGCAAAAGATCTTTAATGCAAGAAAAACCTACTGTGCTACATGTCTAGCAACATGTTCATTTACATAAATTAATTCAACGTTTATTTCATCTAAAACCTTATACTTTTCCAACATAACCCATACCTTTAATTTGCAACTTCCTTTTTAAAGATAAAATTGAATATAAATGAGCGCGGCTCGAGCGAATATAATGGTATGTCACATTTCCTACCTTTCGAGTAAACTGGGAAAGAAGATTCAACATTTCCATGCAATTCAATACGATGACACATACCAAACAAGCTTCTCCTGTCATCTTCAGGTACACTTCTGAAATTAAACTACCTACATATTCTTTTGTGGTGCGATCACAACCCATTCCACCTAATAACTCAAATTTTATCTCCAGTGGCGCTTATCATTATGTTCGCCCGAGCAGCTCAAATAATTTGTGTAGTATTCTTGAACTAAGCTACATTTGTTTATAGATTCCAACAATGACCAATTCCTCATTACTGAACGTGATGGTCTACATTCATGGAGGTGGATTCACAACAGGATCGGGAAACAGTTATCATGAAGGACCTGAATATTTCATGGATAAGGATATTGTTCTTGTATTTATAAATTACCGGCTTGGAGCTCTAGGTAAGAACCGAAATACAACATATAAAATGTATTTGTGTCAAAACTCTTCAAACCGTTACAAAGCATAATTTTTTACCGTTATGACCCAAGAGAATGAGACCCAAGAAACATCCCAATCCGTACTCAACATGTGCTTCAGTATGATTAGGTTCCTTCTTCTCCCTTATCAGTATGACTAGCTCCCTCAGTAGTAGAAAACGGTAGCTAACCAACTGCCAACGTTGGGTCCACGTCGCCTTTGGCCGCTTTGACAACTATTCGCCAACTAACTCAGTTGGCAACGTAACTCCTATGAAAGATGTAAAATTCCCATTGGACGTCCGAGGTCGAAACTGTTTGATAAATGACGGCAAATTGTTAAATTGTTGGTTGGCCAAATGACACTTTAAACTACGTTGCTGCAAAATATTTTGCAATTCTACTTATACCGATCATGAGTTTATGCAGACTTTATCAAATACACTGCTTCTTCTTTTAAAGCCATGTTCCTTTTTAAGGTGTTTATCAAAATCCCTTTTGTAGAGTGTCCCAATAAAATGTGTACACTCCTTGAATGACTGTAATACACAAAAAAGTTTCAAAATTCAAATGTAATGTAGACAAACGTAGACACCAGACACTTATCGAAAGTATTCAAATTGTAGTCTGGACACAGCTGGTAACGCTGACAAATGGAACCCAAAACGTTCCTAATCTTACTAATTGGTATTTGGGCGCATTCGTTTTCAATGACTGCTTTCAACTGAATGGTTGTAGCTGGTCTTGTGCTATAAACATTGTGCTTGACATGTGTGTAAGCATTGTGCTCACAAAAAAAGGGGGTCAAATCCGGTGAGCTTGGAGGGTACTCAATACTGTCTCTTCGTTCATTAGTTCGGTATGTATTCGTCAAGGTACACTGAGAAAAACAATTGTAGGTGGCGTACTTAAAACGATAGGTTACATGCGTAATTCCTGTAGTTTTTAGACTTAACGTACAGCAGACGTATAACTGAAAACGCATGTTTTATCATACTTTTTGTATAAGTGTTCCATCTATACGTACTTTCCGTATGAAACAATGTAGGCGGTGAGGATCTCACATACAAATGGACGTACATAACATATAGCTGACGAAGGTAACATAAGTATATGCATTTGTTATACGGAAAACTGTTAGATGTCAGACATCCTGCAACGGCATGATGTAACATCTAAGGGCAGTGCCTATGTAGCATACGGATAACGTATGCTCCGCACTGATTTCTCTAGTAAGCAAGAGGATGCCGTATATTTGTACAATATACCGCTGTCCGGAGAACGGATTTTTCTCTGTGTAGGGTCTTACGTCGTGATGGTAGTGGATAGGTACTGGAAATCCTGCTGGAAATACCATTTTTAACAGTTATGAGTTGTTAAAAAGTGTAACATTTAAATGTAAAATGTAAAAAATGTTAAAAACAATGTATACATTTTATTTGGACAACCTGTATACTTATCCTGTTTGTCCGACCAGCCAGTCTAACTAAGATGCAGAGGTTTTACAGTAAGAAACCGAGTTCGTTGATAGAGGTGATACTCAAACTCGAAGTTGTAGAAATTAACCGCTTCCGGTTTTTACGTTTATCACTAGGAGCAAGAACCGAAAAAATAAAATGGCAAGAAATGATTTCCTATAAGTTAATTAGGAATCCCAAGAACCTCAATTAGATTTCACCTCCATTCTTAACTCTCTACTAAAACCAGAACTGATAGAAATTCAGTAAATAGAGCTTCCTGTTTAAATATAGATATTGTACGTAGTACAAACACGATAATAGATAACGGAATTTAATAAAAATCTAATAGCTTCCTAAATCGATCTCATTTTCTCTTAACATCGTAGGCAAACTGGTAGTGGTAGAAACTCACCACTTTTGTCTTTATCATTGATACTATAGAGTAAAAATTACAATTCATGAGCCCATATACTCTACACAGAGAGATCCATCTCTATAGTACGGCACTGAAACGAAAATGGACACAATGCCATACAATGGTGGAGCCCGAAGCATTTCGTCAGGATATGTCGAAGTTAAAAAAAAATTGTGTAAAATATTTCAATGTTATTTCGTTATGGAGAAAACGGAACCAAAGTTAAATCGTCTCCCGGGCGATTGCTCACGACTACAGCAGGCCAACTAGTAATGGAAAAGGTATCTTGATATATGACGAAAGTAAATAGCCCCACGAATTGTATCTTGTAACATCTCGTGCGAAACCAAACAAGTATATAGATAATGTCTCTAGGTTTAAATCAGTTATACTCAATGGAATAGACAAGATAAACGGGGAGCAGGTTTAAAAGAATCCTGGAGGAGAAAATAGAAAGACAGCTATAAAAGAGACAGAACCGCACAGAAGAACAAGCTCAGACAGAACGCTAGATACTACCAAGAAAATGGTCGAATCTAAAATTAAGCGACAAATCGTCGACTTCAAAGCCAAACGTGTCTAATATGCCGAAACAGATGGCGTACTAAATGCGTGGCCTGTTGAAAAAACACTTGTTGCCAAGAAGCTATAAAAACTTCACAAGTTATTTCTTGTGATATTTTTATCTAGTTACCGTCTCCGACTCAAACAAACTAGGAAAAAGGGGGAGGGGCAAGGCGACATTGCACTAAATTTTGAAGAAATCTGGGTAGAGTTTAAGTTAAAGCATGGAGAGAATAGTGTAGAAGTTAGTAAGTAAAGAAAAATCCTAAACCGAGGTAACTAAAATAAAAAAGTAAATGAAAATACTTTTGTACTGTCAAGTTAATATAAACCAAATTTTGCCAGTCGCTCCCAGTCCGCAAGACTCGCAAGGTCTTGAGTCGCCAATTAATTATACTATTCACTCTTATCCATCCTGTCACCTCAATGAACGGTGACGAACTCAACTTAGTCAAGTAATATTAAAGAGGAAAAAAATCTCAAACAGCAACCAGGTACTATCGCGAGTCGGCGGTTGAGGACGAGTATACTTGAACTGCACCATCATTCATGAATCAATTATACCATTCTGTAGTTGCTCTTGAACTGTACGAAAATATTTACTGCACAAACACCACTCACATCGTCAGACTAAATATATCGTTAACGCATGTAAACATTCACAAATCCAATTTACTTGAGCGATGATTATATATAGACAAGGAAGATTTGATAAGGATTACGAAATATTAACAGTTTCTTGTCTTACGATTTCTTTAAGACACTTCTTGGACTCAATTTAAACAATTACGATTGACCAACAGGTTACACAGTGTAAACATAGTCCGTCATTTGCACCCAACATTCCCTACCATACAAATTTTGATGTAGAGGCCACTGCTCGAATATTTATCATCATACATCAACAGTCATACAATAGTTTTAAGTCGCGATCTTAACCAGTGGCAGAAGAATAAACTGTGTTCACATATACATTAAGGTATCCAATAATTCAATCATATTGACTATATTATATGTATATTTTATTACTTACTAATATTTATTCCCATTTCAAATTTTAGATTCATTTTTTCGGAAACACCCAAAACTGCATACGCCACTACAAGTAAATATTTAAACTACTTGATATAAACTTAAATAAAATTTCTCAAGTACTGACTACTACATGAGAATTCGAATGAACCAAGTCTCACTTCCTCCAATACGAGGAACATCCCATATGTTTACACTCTGCAGCCTAATAAACGTATATGTGCTAGCAAATTCAGTATTATTTACTTTATCTACACTTCTAACACGCATTGGCTGTGTAAAACCATTCGTATTTCTATACGGTACTCATTTATAAATATACTTATATTCCGAGATTAACAATTGAAGTATTTGCAGAAAGAAAGGAAAAAATGAAAAGATAAAGCTGTGATCTAACGACAGAGTATCGTTTTGTATAATGGCTTGTAGTTAAACGCGAACGTAAAGTTTACTTTCGCTTACTATTTAATTATTTAACTACAGAACCGATAATAACTGAAAATAGGTAATCGGTAATTTACTTTATCGACTTAATTACTCATATAGATTGTGTCCATCAAAATAATTCCAAATATAAACGGAAAATAGGCGATTTCAGCTGAGCAAATCTTAACAATCTTGATAAACAAATGACTCGCGTTGCAAGGTTGTTTGGCGCTGAAGTTAGAAGGCGCTGTAAAGTAACAATAAACTTTGTACTGGAAAATGGTTTGTGCACTATTTACAACAAATTATCTATTCCATATCACGAGATAAGTGTGTAATATTATAACGGCTTTAATTTAGGGATGAGTTAACCATTAGGTTCGTCCGAAAGAGATGAATAACACTAGTTAACAAAGGTTTTGTTACATAAAAGGAAATACCTGTTCTTCAAGGAACTTTTTGCGCTGAATTCGAATATGCACTCGGTTTTTCTCCATCACGTACGATTTTCCCGTAACAGAGGGATTTTCGGGAAAATCCCTCAAAAATTTCCCTTTTCGTTTATTTTACACCCCAAGATCTTGTCCCCTTGCATATACTAACATAGAAATTATACCTAAGTATACTCTGATTCATATTTAACAAACCCTCCAAGTTTCGTAATAATCGCTTTATTCTTTCTAGAGAAATAAATATGTTTGTATGTATACTGTGTGTACTGTTTATTGCACCTTATAGTAATGCTTTCAGATCTCTTACGTTGAGGTAAAACGTTTTGCTTTATTACCACAAACACATATATAAAATATAATACAATATAATTTACAAGTGTGACCATTTACAATAAACAATAATACAAATGTACCAAAAGGTCATGAAAAGACAATCAAAACTATCACAATATATGAAACTTCCATTGGGTTACAAAAACGTACACTACTTCCTTCTTTTGTAAGAAATGTTGCATTCTCTAACAAGACCCCAACAATAGTCCCCCATCATTGAAGGATCCCATCGTCCCTGGTACCTTTTCTCCATTGCCATTATATCTTGGTGGAATCTTTCCCCCTGTTCGTCGCTGAGAGCACCTAGGTTAGCAGGAAAGAAGCTGAGGTGGGAGTGCAAAAAGTGGATTTTTAAAGACATCCTACAACCCAACTCTTTGTATTTCTGTATCATGTCCTGTACGATTTCTGTGTAACTCTCAGCTTTGTTATTGCCCAGAAAGTTGCGCACAACACACTTAAATGCTGTCCAGGCAGCTAGCTCAGCACTGTTTAACTTGCTGTCAAAGCTATCATCAAGCATTAATTTCCTAATTTGGGGACCAATAAACACTCCCGCTGAAATCTTAGCATCACTCAGGTTAGGAAACTTATCTCGCAAATACTTGAAACCTTCACCAGATGTGTCCATGGCTTTGACAAAGTTTTTCATAAGTCCTAACTTGATATGAAGTGGCGGTAGTAATATCTTATTAGGATCTACCAAAGGAGCGTATTTGACGTTGCATTCTCCAGGTACGTAATTCACTCTAGGTTCCCATTCCTTCACTTCATAATGTTTGTCATCAGCTCGGCTATCCCATAAACATAAAAAACATTGGTACTTCGTGTAACCGCACTGCAGTCCTAATAAAATACCAACTACCTTGAGATCACAACATATTTGCCAACAATGGTCCTTGTAATTTATAAGATTTAGCAAAGTTGACATGGTGTCATAGGATTCCTTAATCTTCACTGAGTGCGCA
Organism: Thermobia domestica; assembly: GCF_964235325.1. Lineage (NCBI taxonomy): Eukaryota > Metazoa > Arthropoda > Insecta > Zygentoma > Lepismatidae > Thermobia > Thermobia domestica. The sequence goes on along the minus strand of NC_137466.1, from coordinate 129,546,315 downwards.
AGTGGTATAGAAGGTTTTTTTATTTCCATTATGTAAAAGGGCAGCTTTAAGGCTGACCTTTGACGCGTCGATAAATAACCTCCATTCTTCTGGAACATAAGGAATTCCTAGCTCCGCCATCAACCCATTTATATCCGTACATACGCACACATTATCTTGCATTGAGAAATAGCTTGAAAATTGAACATGCCTTTTTCTGTACACTGATATGTTCGTTTCTGCATCCAATAAGTTCCACTGCTGGAGCCTTGATCCCAGAAGTTCCGCCTCTTGTTTTGTCAGGTGCAAATCACGGACTAGGTCATTAAGTTCACATTACCGATGAAATGTGGCTCGCGAACACAGTCAGGGATGAACGTTGGATCCTTGGATGTACATGTTGATGTGGATGGTTCATCAAGGTCATGATCATCATCAGAGTCTTTTGGCCATATCTCTTCCCAGTTGGTAGGGGACTCGGGAAGTGGAAGTTCATCCCCGTGCGGAATAGGTCTAATTGCGGATTTAACGTTGGGATAACTTATTGTGTATTTGTTTTTTTAGAATGTCCCTTAACTACTGTGAGACAAAAATAGCAATCATCCAGATGGTTGGTGGGTTCTCTCCACACCATTGGTACAGCAAATTTCATAAACCTCCGTTTCCCTTTGGCCATGCAAGTAAAGTGACGAAGCACGACGCACAAATTATGTTGGGTGCCCAAGTTTTGTCCTGATCTCCCACACGACATCCGAAATATATATAATATGCTAGTTTCACCGATGGCGTAATGGATCTACACTGTCCTTTAACTACAAACTGGCCACACACATAACAAAAACTATTTGGTGAGTTAACACACGAACGCCGTCCTCTTGACGCCATTGTATTGATCACAAACTAAACTTCTGGTCTTAGTTGGGTATAATGCCGTTAAGATCAAACATGAAAGCACTCTTAGCAGCAAAGACAACTTTGAAAGTGAAGTAGTGTTAAACCACACGTCAATATAAAAATGTACAAAACTCCCTCACCAGGTGTCAAGAACACAACAAAGAAAGAAATGCGCGGGGGGAGGGGGGAAACGATACCGGGAAGGGGGAAAGTGTGTTGTTGACTATTGTAAATATTCATTTTTATGTCTGTGTTTGTAGTAATAAAGCAAATCGTTTTTACCCCAACTCAGGAGATCTGAAAGCATTACTATAAGGTGCAATAAACAGTGCAACACAGTATACATACAAATATATTTATTTCTCTAGAAAGAACAAAGCGATTTTTACGAAACTTTTAGGGTTTATTAAATATAAATCAAGGTATACTTAGGTATAATTTCTATGTTACTATATGTAAGGGGACAGGAGCTAGGGGAATAAAATATCTGAAAAAGGGAAATTTTTGAGGGAATTTCCCGAAAATCCCTCTGTTACGGGAAAACTGTACGTGATGGAGAAAAACCGAGTGCATATTCTAATTCAGCGCAAAAAGTTCCTTTAAGATCAGGTGATTTTTCTCATGTAACAAACAAAAAGTTTAAATTTGTTAACTAGTGTAATCAATAAACCAACAATATTTTGTCCTTAAATAAGTTAATAACACTCTCAAACATACATGCTACATCGATACACATACATGCTAAAACTACACAACACATATTACTACACATACATACAACACATACATATAACACATATTACTACACAAAATCATATACTACGTATCTACACTAAACAATTCTCTAAATATCACCACATTTTAATCGGCTCTGATGCTAAAAAGGAGGGGGATAGCTAGGACCAGGTGGCCTTTGTACCAGAACTAATCCGTTCTCTCAATTAGATTGATTGATGACCCCGAAGGGACATATCAAGGAAGATCCCCTTCCTGAGGGGAAAGGAACCTTCGCGAAATTATTCAGCCCATACTAGGTTCGGAAGCTTGGTCAAATTAGGAATAAGGTAGGAGTCCCAAATAGAGTTTACTCTGGCATTTTAAAATTAAGGTTAACTGATACAAAAATCTGGTGACCGCCATGTTATCCCCTAAATTACATGTATACTACACACACACACGAAAAGTATGTATGGACAGATTGTCGGATCTAATTTTGTGATAAACAGAAAGGGAAAATTCTGTAGTGATTTTTGAAGCTCCAGAACTTAGTCTGGAAAGATCACAGAATCGAGAAACCAATCCACTAACACTTCACTCCTGTCCTAGGATGTTTACTATTTCAAACATTGCGATTACAGGGAAAGATTTCATATTTCATCGATTTCTGTCTATTTTAGATAAAATTTCAATAATTCAGAACTCCTCAAGCTTCCAAATCATTCATAGAGCTATCTAAACTAATATTACCTGGATTTTCAGTAGTTCTTCGGTGAAACCGATCAAAATTATTACTGCGTCGATATACGGTGTTTACTCCTCGGAGTCGAGACGACAAAGAACGAGATAGAGACGCGCCAAATCACTGAGGTGGCATATAGTTCCCAATCACGGCGCAGAAAATGTCGCGGTGGAAAATACAAAACGAATGAAAAATAGTAAAACTGGGTCAAACCGGATTTTTGTAGGACATGGTATATCATCGGAACGAAGGGGTTCTAAAGTATCCTATTAAATATTGGATTGGTGGGAAACTTTAGAAAATTCTACTCAATTGCTAACCTATGAGTTACATCGAAATAATAATGTATTTTTATAATCATCAAAATGAGATGCCCAAACACAAAAATTTACGAAGAAAAATAATAAAAGGAACCATTTCCGAAGATCTATTTTCCTTAATTGTTTTGAAACTTCTGAATTAATTTTATTTGGACAAAAACAAAAAGGAATTAGTAAGTAAACCGAAAATTATATAGTAAAACCTGATAACACACAACATTGTTACACAGTACGAGTGAAAATTATTCTGACTCTCCAACTCCCTCCCCAAAAAATTGTACCATCTCAGCTGTAACCGAAGGTTACACACTGCTACTTGTTAATTAAAACTACTACAATAATTTGTGAATCAGTTATCAAAATTCTAGGGAGCAACAAATCCTTGAAAGTACATATCTGTACTAACATTATAAGTGCCAAAATGAAAATGTTGAGTTAAAAGCCCAGATTTTACTTCAGAACTGGTGGGATGTTGTCATATAGAGTAGGCTTAAGGTGGTGAATATTCAAGACAGGGAAAATTCGGTCCCCGCTAGATTTGTAGACTGAAAATGAAATCCGTGCTAAGTGCCAAAAAAGAAAAAGTTCGGTTTAATGTTAAAATGAGGCCTATGTGCCTAACACTGCTCAGGGAAATAACGGACTATGTAGTATTCACTTGTGGAAGTAGTTCAAATAATCGCCAGTAGAATGCGCGTCGATCTATGTGCCACGAGTTCTGCAGTAAAATCTGGCCTTTTTACTCAACATTTTTATTTTGGGACTCAGCATGGATTTTGTAGTCAGTCTACATTTCAGGAATTCAAATCTGAATTTCTTTCCAGGAAGTTGCAGTAATATACAGGACGATCATGAAGAAGGGTTGGAGAAAAGAAGAAAAGATATAAAGGGAAAATGATGCTCACAATGTAGCACAGTGCTTCTGGACTATAGTTCGGAATAAGAAGGACAATCATTACGAGAGGAAAAAATAAGAGATTCTGTTCAAATTTTACTTATTCTTTGTAAACATTCCTTTAAAATAACTGTTAATAACTGAATACATCTGTGAACACAAGTGCCATAACTAGGAAGTTTCCTTGCAGGAGAGCAAGAATTAATATTTTGACCTCCCTTAGAAAAATATATAGACTTCATTTTCCCTAGAAAAATATGAAATATTAAATTTGGATCTCCCTAAAATTTAAAATCTTAGTAAACACTCTTATTACTTGTAAGATCTCATTTGTTTCATTAAAACGTTGCCCAAATTACATTTATAATTTATCTTAAGTTATTATTAGATAATGGAGCAGCAGCATCATCATAAATTATTTTCAGTTCTATTGGAGGTTATATGGTGTACCCTTTCCATATTTCACAAGTTGGAGTGAAGAAACAATATTTGACACAGCTTGAAAGCTTATGAAATAGATATTATTTCTGGGGAGCTTAATAGTAGACATCATATTGAAATGGATCCCGATTTCACTTAGTAGATTATTTGCGTTGTTTTGTGGATGTGGTAAGCCAGTTTCATACTTCATTTATATATTCATGTTCGTATCGTATCATAAGGAGTAATAAAGTTTTATCTTGAAGTAAGACTCCGCTCAAAGGGTGCGAGTTTAAAAGGGGTCAGCTGCCAACCTGCCCCTCTCACAAGTTATGATGCTGGGGAACACATATGTATTCAGTTTAAGTAGCTGTTGTAAAGAAATACTTGCAAAGAGTAGATAAAATTTGAACAGAATGTCTTATTTTTCTCATTTCCTACTGAGCGTTCTTCTCCTTCCGAAATATAGCCCAGCAATACTCTGCTAACATTGTAGGCATCAATTTCCGTTCAAAGCGTTTCTCCATATATCTTTATATCCATAGATATATCTTTACGAAATCTTTCCCCGTGATAGTTCTATACATCCTATGTGAACAGTAATGTCAAGGCATAACGATGAGTCAGAAATGCAAAAGTGGAGTTAGCAACTCTTTCTACATATTCACTAACACTGCAAATAATGATGATGTATAATATCGACGTGGTTAAATTATAATTATAAATTACTAGAGTTATTGGAACTATTGAAAATTTCTGAAGAACTTTCTCTGACGGTGAAATTCTTATTGCAGATTTTAATGTACTACTGTAAATGCGACATTATCCATTTATATTATCCATATTTAAATTATAACGGCTGGGGTTACTGAAAATTCTTGGAAATTGCTGTAAAACTATACCTGTCAGTAAAATTCTTATTTTAGATTTGAATGTACTACTGTAAATTCCTTATTATCCACTTACATTATTCATATGTTCAAACTACAGTATAATTAATGTACTTACTGGAAATCGCTGTAAAACTATTCTTGGTGCAGACAAACTGAACTTATATTTGAATTCAACTCTCAAATCTATAAGAAGATTCTTTTGAATAACTTTGTTCTCTAGAAATATAAAAAAGCTTTTTGTTTGTAACAGAGTGTAAGCTGTGTTGGAATGGATTTGTGTTAAAAAATTAGAAATAGAATTATTTACACACTACTTATGAATAAATACTATCTGAAACAGAGATCAGAAATAATTTCAGAGTACAAAATTTTATTTACATGTTCTTTTATGACAAATGTAGGTTTTTTAACCACTGAAGATGAAGTGATTCCTGGAAATAATGGTCTTCGTGATCAACTAGAGGCATTGAAGTGGGTGAATGAAAATATTCAAGCTTTTGGAGGAAATCCAAACAGTGTCACCATTTTCGGAATAAGTGCTGGAGGTGCCAGTGTTCATTTTCTGATGCTTTCACCACTGTCTAAAGGTACTAGACTATAAATTCATATTCCAATAATGTTATCTTTAGTAAAATGTATCAAATGGTAATTAACAAAAGGCATTAATCGATTAAGTAGAGTTTAGTGTTTGGACAATATGTATCAAAGTGTGGTTAAGCTATGAGTGGTGATAACGACTTATTGGTGATATATACAGTGTGTTTCAAAAAACACTGACAACGTTTGGGAGATGATTCCTGACATCAAGATAAGACGAAAAGTATAGACCATCCTGCGTGCACAAATGCTTTCTTTCGGAGTTATAGACTGCGGAAAACATGAAAAAATAAACTTTAAAGGTCCATTGCTCCAAAACTATAGGACCTACCGTAGTCGGGTCAAGACTTCACTTAGGAACTAGTATGTGCCCTATCCAAATATCAATCTTTCAGAATCCTCCTGTACTTCCGCAATGATTTTTTAAAAAGTACTTGCTGAGTACTTCAAATTATATGCCCGGAGCCAAACTGTCTCTCTAAAAATTGTTGCGTGAGTACCTTATACCAGGTTGGTCTATATTTTTTGTTTTATCTTGATGTCAGGAAACACTTCCCAAACGTTGTCGGTGTTGTTTTGAAACACTCTGTATAACGACTTATTGGTCGGGGGAAATATAATGTACTTGTGCTATTAATAAAAGGGGAAGCGATGCGAATAACATCACATCCCTCAGATTAATAAAGAATTCACTCATTGACTTTTAAAATGTTTAATAAGAATTTACGTTTCAAAAGGCAACTTTAGCCTCACACAAGAGGAAGACTTTCCTAAAGTTAATAAAGCTAAATAATCATCAGACGTTTAGCAAGCAACGAATGTTAGGAGGTATAAAAAGTTTACGTTAGTATACCATGATTTATGAATCATTATTTTACATATTTACAGTCTGTCTGCCTGTCAGTATTCTGCCCGAAGATATCTAGCCGACTTACCCAAACGTAGCTTAGGTGGGATCACTAAGCAGTTGCCATGGATTGTATGGGTATCCCTTGTGATTCAAAAAGGGATATGACTAGTGGCGTATTTACGATTTTGTTTCGGTAGATGGGGAGGGGGCTTTGCTAACTTTATTCCTGGAGATGTGAAAATTCTGGAAGATATTTCATTTACTATATTTCATATAGTAAATAAAATTTTGGGGGGCTTAAGCCCGGAAGCCAACCTTAAATACGCCACTGGATATGAAAAACTGATAATTTCGAGCTGGGTAAGAGGCAAGTAGTGTAGAATTAGAATTAAACGTAATGTAATTATGGATTTATTACTGGTAGTCGATTATACGTGTAAATAATGATTCCTTGGATATAAAGAACTCTTGACAGTCTACACTGTTAAGGAGCCAGAATCATTACAGAGACACATATTTAAATGATCAGGAAAATATAAGGGTTTGATAACTCCATTCTCCTCTGACAAGGAAACCGATTCAAGTGTGACACTAAATTCTGGACGAGTTTATGCGCAAACGAAGTGTTTTTATGTACAATTAAATCCATTAGAGGGAAAACACCCTGATCTCAACCGTTCCGGAGATATAGAGGGGTAAGGAGAAAGAAGGTGCTCTGATATTTTGTGGATTTTCGACTATGTTGCGAGTGAATATGTTGGAAAATTGCACTGAAACGCTAAGAAAGATGCACCAGAGCGAATCAAAGTGGTGTTGAATGTTGCGGTGAGTGGAGTAGCTTTTACCCAGGGCCGGAAAAAGAAGGGGCTAAGAGCAATAACAAACGCCATCGACACGAAGAACAAAATTGTATGATATTACTTGCTAATATATCATGTTTGTAGTTCGTAGAAAATGAGAAAAGGTGATATGAAAATGTATTAATTATATTGCCAAAGGAACAAAGACGTTATTATGTGAACAAAAATACAAGGTCATATTCTGTTCAAAAGTGCTATAGAAAAGCAAATCAAATAATATGAAACATAAACACATATTATTGCAAACGAAAGTACGACAGTGTGTAGTTGTGTAACATATATTAAAACGCAAAATATGAATCAATAGACAAAAATAGTATCTTCTACTTAAAAAACGAAAATCTGTCCACCTTATATACTGTATATCACATACAGTTCCGATCGATTAATAATTGGAGAAATTATAAATGTTTGAAAAGTTCGGACGGCTACCATTTTTTTACATTTTTCATCCTATTTGACTGATGATGCTCTTATTCAATTCAGCGTACCAAGAAACCTATACATTAAGACCTTACACGCCTATTTCAGGCAACAATGGAACTTCAGTATTTTCGCCTTCCCAATCCAAAACATTCTTCCCCTAGAATTTTTATAGACTCTTCGGTTTTGTAAGCGGTATTTTCTCTTACTTGTACTATCGCTATATATTAAAAAAATTCTCAAAATATCTGAGCACCAGACTTCTATTTATTCCTCTATATCTTTCGAACGGTTGAGATCGAGGGGTTTTCCCTCTAATAGGCTTAATTGTACACAAAAATACTCGTTTGCGCATAAACTCGTCCACAATTTCGTGTCACACTTGAATCGGTTTCCATGTGACCCTGGCTAAGAGTTGACGAAAAAGTCAGAATCACAGGAATAGACAAAAATAACAGATTCAAATATCATACATCCGTTCATTACCTTTGCATTTTATTATTTTCACTAAACATGACAACTCTGAAAAAATGTTAATAACTTTTAAAATATCAGCTATAATATTATAAGATTTATTATAAAGAAATTGTGCATAGTACAGGGAACATTAGAATTTGCAATAAGACATTTCAATCATTTCTCTGCCATGAAGGCTTTTGATGTTTTGTTGTTGTTGTTGTTTGTTTGTTTTTTTTCTGCATTAAAAGACAATAGTAATTATACTTGTATTCCACTAAATTTCTCAATTATTGTTCGAATAAACAGGTTTGTTCCATCGTGCTATCTCTCAGAGTGGAACTGCCCTCAACTCTTGGGCTGTGAAGAGTAAAGGACGTTCATTAGCCTTTAGGTTTGGTAGAATTCTCAATTGCACTGCTGAAGACTCAGAGGAGCTTGCTGAATGTTTGCGTAATGCCACACCAGACGAATTAGTTGAAGCTGCTCAATATTTGAAGGTGAGTCATGCAATTTCGCAATAATATTTATCTTCTAAGTGAGTACTCTAATTAAACAAGTACGATTACGTATAATATACGTGGTGTGATTGAAAAGTTTTAAGGCTGACCTTGTAGTTTTAAAATAGCAATACGGACAGCGTTCATGATTGAGGAGTCTCCTTCTTACTGAACACAACAACTCTAACGGTGTTTCCAATTTTGGAGTTATTTCTGGAAACGTTTTCTCTTAAGGGTCTGTAGAATATTCTCTGTATTTGCTTCAATGTCCTCAATGGATTCAATTTCTCTTTCAGGAAAGATTTCAATGTAGAAAATAGGCAGAAGTCGGCAGAGACTATATCAGGGGAATAGAGGTGTTGTGGAAGCATAGGGACTTGGAATGTGTCCAAGAATTCCGTTATTGAAAACGTATAATGACGCGGTGCGTTGTCATGATGGAGGACCAATTCTTGCCTAGTCAGAGTGCAAGTCTTTTGTTCCATATAATGTCGCGCTAATGCTAACGAATACTTTATAGTCTTCCTGGTTGGCTGTCTGCCTCCTAGGGTCAAATTCCTTTTGCAAGATACGTATAAATAAAACAACACCAACTTCGACCGACTTCATATTCGATCGACTTTTTCGCGCTATTTCAGTTCTTGGCTGCAGTGACTGTGTCTTTCTCAACTCATACCCATAAACCCATGATTCGTCGCCTGTAATTAAACTATTTAACAAATCCAGATCAGTTCCGGTCCAATTAAGCAGTTTTCGCGACACTTGGTTGGTACTGGTCGAACAACAATTTTGGAATACTCGGAACATATTCAAATCTTCAGTTAGAATTGACCGAATGGCGTACAAACATAAATAAGGTTATTCAACCATCTCTCTAATTATAAGCCTTCGGTTAGAGCACACTAAACCACTAACTTTCATAATGTTTTTACTTGGTTACTAGAGTGGAAGGCTACCCGGACTGGAGGTCATCTTCGACTAATTCACGATCACCTTTGAATTTGTTCTGCCAGATTAAAACAATTAACAGGCTCAGGCTCAGACATTTATCCCTGAAAACTATTTTTAAGAATACATAAAACTCTGAAGCTGATTTTCCTTCTTTAACACAAAATTTCACAGAAATTCACACTTTGTCCCATATATTTATTCATTTTACGAAATCTACCTACCAAGCACCAAACAGTGATCTTCATTCACCGCACTCCCACTCTCTACTGGACAAAGATATAAGTGGTAATGTTTGCAGGACGTTTCAAGAAAGAACGAACTTTTCCTTCCACACTCACGGGCAAACCTAGCCCATTCTGTTGAATAATGGCATCTCCACTCTTAAAACTTTCCAACCACACCACGTATAAGCAAAGGTAACATGAGAATATTTCCTTGAATTGTTGTTGCTTTTTGTTTGTTTTTGTAGTGTGCCGTTAAATATATAATAAATCCGACAATAATTTTTGTAATCAAAATAAAAGAACATTTTTCTAATGAAAGATTAGAAAATTTAACAATAAATTACAAGACAGATCAATGTCTTTAAATGTCTTCCCGATAAACAGGAACTTTACGAAGACAATTATGTGTCTTGTGGGGAAACCCTTCCCGGCGCCGACATTTTCTCTGATCATAACCTTGTGCTGGCCGAAGTGGATATTCAATTGGAAAATGTACGCAGAAAAAACGTAGAAACTGAAAAATTGAAAAACGGGGAAATAAAAAAAACTTTTCGTTGAAAAATTCGAAGAAAAATACTCAAACCAGTAAAGGATAAGTACAGGTAGTTACAGGTGTTGGGAGTATACAAAACTTTGCATACAGCAGGATACAGAAGAAGTGGTAGGTTACCGCGAGCAAAACAACTGAGAAACCATGGGCTGCAGAACAGATGTTTCAGAAAATGAGGAAAAGTTAGACGTGGAAACCGAAACAGGTTGACACCAAAGAGAGCAGAAAGATGTACAGGAACTTAGACAACAAGCTGCGAAGGAAAACAGAGTAAGGGAATAGTTTTACAAAAGAAAATGCAAGGATGTAGAAGAATTAGAAAGAGTTGGAAAATATAAAGTAATATACAAAGAGGTGAAATATATGGAAATTCGGAGGAAAAAAGGGGATATTACGATGGCAGTAGAAAATATGAACGGAAAGATAATCACGGAGAAAATCTTTTCTAGCTAGAAATCTTTTCTAGGTGCAACTTGCCATTTCCAAGAGGAGATGTTTTGTCGAGCTCCTGACCTGGATAGTGAGAGAAAAAATTTCGCAGTTGATTTGCACGTATATAAACAGCTGATTTGTACGTATATAAAAATTGTATACGAGGATTCGTTAAAAAATATGAGAGCAGTTGCAGAAACAGAAACAGAGAAGCGTCCATCGTCAGAAAATAATTCTGTATTTCAAAAAAAAAAAATGTGAAGATAGAAACACTTATTAATTCTGGTTATACCCTGACCATATCTGAAATGAGACACCTTATAAAGCCTATCGACAAATACATAAAAGTCTATAACAATGAAATCAAAATATTCTTCGTACACATGTACTGCAAAAGAATATGCTTTTTGCAATCCAATAGAAAGAATGAATCACTTCCGGTGTTTTGGACAAGTTTGACACCAGTAGAAATTCGGAAACAGTTTGTGCTAACGATACATCAAATGTGCTGGGGACTGGATTATTCGGTTAAAGACGTGTTTTTACGTTTTCGTAAAATTACGTATTGGTATAATACCAAAGGTCTGGCAGAATTTTATTTTATTTTTTGTACTTTAAATATCTACATATAGAGCGTTTAGTTCACAAAGGAAGAAAGTTCGCTTGTGGTCAACGGAGTCGACTTCCCAAAATTTATGTGGGTGCTTATCAATGGAGGGTGGTGTTATATATATTTTCAGCGGAATATCGATATTTTTTGATTGATTTCCTTTTAGTTAAAATGTTTTCTGAACACTGTCATAAAGGACTGTCCTTGATTCTATTCACAATCTAGTTCCATTTTTTTTATTATGGGGACTGCTTTTGACTAGGCCAGAGACAGGCAAGAAAGGGGGAAGTGTGTTGCTTGGTTGCCTTTGCACAAACACATTTGGAGCAAACAAATATGTTTTAGAAGTTAGAAATATTAACGCCCATCTCAATGTTTTAATTGCTTTTTTATAATGGCAACTGAGAAATATTTACCATATTTTATTTTGTTTCTATTAAACTAAACATCTTGTGGATGCGGTGGATACAAAATAGTTTAGATTAATCGAGCCTTTTGTGGGTAACCACAATATTTCATGTCACGCCCCCTCATTACAAAATCCTGGCTACACGAACCAAAATATTTTACCAGTAAAATAGTTTAAAATAACCGACCCCTAGTGTGATAACCTCAATATTTCATCACGGATCCCCGCTATTACGAAATCCTGGCTACGTGCCTGTCTGCTGGCTTGCATTTTGGGGAATCCAAGAATTTTTGATATCCTCTGATCTTATTGGCCGATACAGATAGGGCATCAAGACTCATGACCTATATATAGCGGAAATGAAGGCCTACTGTTGTCAGTCTTCGTGGCCCAGCGTACTAGGGCAACACTCTAGTAATGAAAATAGTTTTCGCCGTGGGTTCGAACCCTACCCAAGTATTTTTTAAATTTTCATAACACTTTTTCATTAAAATCAGCTTGCAGTTTACTATACGGATCCATAATAATAATAATAATAATAATAATAATAATAATAATAATAATAATAATAATAATAATAATAATAATAATAATAATAGCAGTAGTAATAGTAGTAGTAGGAACGGGTTAGAAGCCCCGCAGGAGTTGGTTAGGTTCTCTTTTCTTGCTCAAATTTTTCTGTACATTTTACATGACCAACTTCAAACAGCTTGCTAGGGTAGCGCGCGAACACTGAAATTCTTGGAATCGGCGTAAATGCTGCCGGCTTTTCCCTTTTGGAAATTAGAAGTTTCCAAAAGGATCGGATTGGATGAGACAGACTAATAGTAATGTAAATCGCGAGCAGTTAAAAACGATAAGGTAGTCTCAACTTGAAGAATGTTTCGTGATATTTTGCTCATTGACAAAGGTCTATATAGCTTATTTTGGAGTTAAAGAAGGAAATCTCGAGTAAGTCATTGTGACACTCATAAGTAACGTCTTCTTATTATAGTATTTGTATAGTCTTATGTGCAACGATTTTAACTAGCTAAAAGTTTAGATAAAAGGTGAAGTGAGTGGTTAGAGTATTGAACTTCTGTTCGGCGGACCCAAGTTCGAATCCCGGCCAGGTTGAAACTTTTCAAATGTTTCAATTTCAATTTCAATACATACTCAGTATGACACGAAATATGTTCTCTTCTGCAGAAAGAAAATGATGTTGGAATGAGGAGAATTGGAGAAAGTCTGTCAATGGAGGCAATCATTTACAAACTTATTTCCAGCAGTTGTTCTAGATTTGATATTTTCAGCTACTTTCAAGCATTACCTGATAAATGCATAGTCAGTATTTATATTTCTGTAAGCATACAGTATATAAATAAATAATACATTACATATACACAATATTAAGATAAATATATGGTGTTCTTTGGAAAACACGATACGAACCATACAGTTCATCTTAGAAGAGAACTGTTTCGTTAGTCACCTACTTTACAATTTTACCTGAATATATACCTGGATCAGGTCTACCAACTGCTGTCAGTGCCGCGAAAAGTTACGTGTAAGTTGGGTTGCATCTGTCTAGGCGTTCTCACAACTGCAAATTACCTGGACCCCAAGTAATGGAATTAGAGCGCTTAGTGGGGGGAGATACTTTTGTGGCTGGGTGTTCATCCAAATGTAAGCTTACTGTATTTTAAACCTATGGTTATTCAGTAGATAGATAAAAAATACTTGGATTTTCTTCCTTTTTTTTAGGATTGGAATCCAGATGTATCAGTTCCCTTTTCCCCTGTCATCGAAAAATATTCTACAGATAATATTAAAGCAGTTGTACCAGAGCATCCGGCTGAAATAATCAGGAAAGGAGACTTCCAGCAAATGCCATGGCTTTCTGGAATTACATCTAAAGAGGGCATTCTATATACAGCAAGTGAGTATTGATGGGATTAAATTATTCTTTTTTTCTTTAAAAAAAAGGGAATTGGTATTAATGTAAGCTCTATTAACAGAAAGCAATGATTAAAAGTCGAAATGTTTAATTAACACTAATTAGTTTGGTACAAAAGGGTCAAATTGATTTTAATAAATTCAATGAATAAGAAATTAATGTGATTTGTTCTTCAAACAATTTTCTTTAAACATCATAAAGTATGGATAGTTAGATGATAGAATACTGGAATATTATAATGGTTAAATAGTAAACAGAAACCAACTAATAGAAAGTTGTGCAATTGAAAATTTAATACAAATTTACTTATGATTTCGACTTTTTAATGTAATGAAATAAGGATCCAATTTCAATAAAAATGAAAAGTACCCTATATTTCTAACTAAAACTAACTAACTCTATGGCCTATGGAACCCGGAGGTTCAGTGCCGCGTTCACAAAAGCTCTCCACTGACTTCTATCCTTAGCTAATTGGATCCAGTTTCTACTTTGTATTCCTATCTCTGCGAGATCCATCTTAATATTATCCTCCCATCTGCGCCTAGGTCTTCCTAATGGTCGTTTTCCTATGGGTCTACCAGTCAAGACTTTGAAAGCGTTTCTACTTTCTTCCATTCTAGCTACATGACCTGCCCACCTAAGCCTCCTAGACTTGACGACCCTAACAATGTTGGGTAAACCGTATAAACTATGTAGTTCCTCGTTATGAAGCTTCCGCCATTCCCCATTCTCGTTCCTCTTGGGTCCGAATATTCTTCTCAGGATCCTGTTCTCAAATACTTTCAGTCTATGTTCTTCCCTCAGAGTGAGCGACCATGTTTCGCAACCATACAGAACAACAGGCATGATTATCGTTTTATATATTTTAAGCTTCAAATTCCTCGACAGAATTCGCGACGACAAGAGATTTTGAACCGAATAGTAACACGAATTCCCTGCTTTTAGTCGACATTTAATTTCTTCGTGAATATGATTTTCGTCTGTTAATATTGATCCTAAATATTTGAAAGTATCCACTTTATCAAAAGTATTATTTAATATTTTAACGCCTCCACAATTTGCCGTATTACGGTCCCGACGCACTTCCATGTATTTAGTTTTCTCTGCATTTACTTCTAAACCCATGTCCCTGCAAGCGTTTAATAAGATCTCTGCATTTATTTCTACTGTTCTCCTATCATCCCCTATTAAATTTACATCATCAGCATATGCCATAACCTGGTGAATGCCGTTCAACTCTAGGCCCTGGTTGCTATCTTTGATTTTCCTTATGGCGTATTCCAGCACAAAGTTAAATAATAATGGCGACAACGCATCTCCTTGTTTCAGGCCATTTTCGACGTGGAAGCTCGTGGACAAAAATTTTCCTACCCGGACTTTACTTTGGGATTCACTTAAACATATCTTAATTAATCTAATTAGCTTTCTCGGTATTCCAAGCTCTGTAAGAACGTTGTATAATGTTTCTCTCCTAACCGAGTCGTAAGCCTTTCTGAAATCAATAAATAGTTGATGTACCGGGGTATTGTATTCCCACTTCTTTTCGAGTATTTGGCGAATGGTAAATATTTGGTCGATAGTTGATCGATTTCGTCTAAATCCGCACTGATAATCTCCAATAATTTCATCTGCGTATGGGGTCAATCTTGCTAACAGAATATTTGAAAGGATTTTATAGGATGTTGACAGAAGAGAAATGCCTCGATAATTATTACAGTCAGTTTTGTCGCCTTTCTTGTGAATTGGAACAATGATTGACTCTTTCCACTCTTGTGGCAATTCTTCCTTGTTCCAGATAAGGAGAATGAGTTTGTGTATCTTGTTCCACAATTTTTCGCCTCCAGCTAAAATTAACTCAGCCGGAATTTCATCAACACCCGGAGATTTGTGTTTCTTTAATTTCTTTATAGCGGCTTCCACTTCTATTCGATTGGGTTCTGGAATATACGGTTCTGCGGTGTGTATCTCCTTTTCTCCACGCACATTAGTTTTTGGCTGTGTGTTCAGCAAATCGTTATAGAAATCTTTCCATCTATTTAAGAGACTATCCGTATCAGTGAGAACTGTTCCGTCAGATTTCTTTAATATATAAGCACGAGGTTGATAGCCTTTCTTAAATTCGCTGATCCCCTTATACATGTCCCGAATATTTTTATTTTTACTATTATCTTCAAGTTTCTTAATTTTAGCTTTCAAAAAATCCCGTTTCTTTGTTCTAAAAGTTTTGGAAGTTTCCCGCCTGATATCTGCGAAATTTTGTGTAGTTATTTCATTCGGATTTTGTAGCCACCGTAATTTTGCCTGTTTTCTCTTCTCTGCTAGTTTAATGCATTCTTGGTCGAACCATGGTTTGTTCCTACGTATTTCCGCGTGTCCCAATTTTTCTATTGCTGAACTTTTAATGTTATCTCTAATTTCAATCCAAGTATCCTCAACACTAGTGCACTCCGAGTCTTCTAAAACCGAGAATCTATTCGAAACTTCAATCTGGTATTCCTCTCTTACCTGGCTCTCTTCTAATTTCTTTAAATTAAATCTCTCCGTTTTCGGACATTGAGTATTACCTTTATTCAACGATAATCTCTCCCGTATTATCGCTGCTACCAGGTAGTGATCAGTGTCACAATCAGCCCCTCTAAACGACCGGACGTCAATTATGCTAGATTGTCTTCTTCTATCTACTAAAACGTGATCAATCTGATTATGTGTTTTTCCATCTGGTGATGTCCAAGTGTATTTATGAACGTCGCGATGTGGGAATTTTGTACTCTTCACGATTAGGTTTTTGGATGTTGCAAAGTTCACGAGTCTAACACCGTTGTCATTACTTTCCTTATGCAAACTTTCGTTCCCTATAATCGGTTTGAAAATATCCTCTCGTCCTACCTTCGCATTGAAATCCCCTAATAGGATCTTCATATGGTATCGCGGGAGTTGGTCAAATATCCGTTCCACTTCTTCGTAAAAACTGTCTTTTATATCGTCATCCTTATCTTCAGTTGGAGCATGTACATTTAAAACAATAATATCACACCACCGTCCCTTAAGAGTAATAAAAGAAAGTCTGTCATTAACAAATTCAACCCGTTTAATTGCTGGTAATATTCGTTTGTGAACGAAAAACCCTGTTCCTAACTGGTGATTTTTATTTCCTTCCCCGTAAAAGAACGTAAAATTTCCGGAATTCTCAGATCCATTTCCTTCCCACCTAACTTCCTGAACTCCTACTAAGTCCATCCTGTATTTCTCTAACTCACTCGTTACAGATTTTAACGCGCCTGCCCTATAAAGACTTCTAATATTCCATGTTCCAAATCTCATGTCCATTTTCTTTTGCTGATGTCGTGCCAAGTTATCAGTCCTTGTCCGAGGCTTTTGTGAATGTTTCTGAACAAGTACCTTTTTTTACAGGATGAGGGTGTTAGCCTTACCCAAACCCCCAAGCTGGAGGACCACTCCTAGTCGTCTGTCCGCGACTGCTTATTCAGTATATTCGCAGCTAACCTCTATATCTAGAGGCCTTCTCCTCGATCCGCAACCTGAGGACGCGCCACGGACCTGAGGAGGACCCTATATTTCAGATAATTTAAAAGTAGGAGCACGGTGGTTCAGTGATACAGCATTTCCTCTGATGCGTGGGGTTCCTTATTCGAACCTAGCTCGCGCCAAGTGGACTTTGTTGTGAACAAACACCGTGTGCGTGGGTTTTCTATGGGTTCTCCGGTTTCATCCCTCTTAATTCATTCCACCATTGCATTCATTTCTCATCATCACCATGTTGTCCTCCCATCTCGCCTAATCCCATCTTGCCTAACGATTTATCAGCCATTGATATCTCCAAGATAAAAATGTCCGCCATTTTAGGCGAGATGGGAATTCCCATCTTGCCTAAAATGGCGGTAAGATGCAATGAGGGAATTTCTGTACTAAATAGGGACTTCCTGTACTAGTATTTTAACCACCATTACTGAGAAATTGTGAAATCATACGCACATTTCAGAAAAGAAATACTCTATGTGTTAATCTTTCGTACATAAGAAAATCAATAACCTAGTTTCAGTATATTTCAATAAATATTGGAAATCTCAGTTTTCTATTCTGTTAACTTTTTCCGCGTATACACAGCAAGTAAGTCACAGCCATGTTTAGAACAATCTCATAAATAGGATCTGCTACTTTCATATATCAGCAGCATAATTCATTAGAAGTATACAGGGTATTGCAAAACAATACCGACAATGTTTGGGAGCTAGTTCCTGACACTAAGATAAGACAAAAGTATAGATGAACCTGGGTGCAGAAATCCCTTCTTTTGGCGCTATGACCAGCCGAAAATCTGTCGGGAAAATGCGAAAACAGACATAACTCGAGAACAAAATGTCGGATTGAAGTCTAGTAACAGGAGAAGTTCATTAATTTTAGCCGTAGAGTCTACTAATGTACAATTCGATGTGGTGCAGGGGCGGCGCAAGGGTGATCAAAGAAACTGAAGAATTTCTGGGATATTTTATCATAAGTTGAGTGTGGAAAATTGGCTAAAATAAAGTATACATTACGTCAACGAACAAAAATTATCCAAGTTAGAAGTACGCTGTTAGAATTCATAAAAAAGAAGAGAAACACATGTTTGATTAATTTAGTTCGCCTCCAAACAGAATATATTTTCCAAGGGTATTGCCCTTCCGATAGACATATTCTCTGAGTGTATAACTTATCGTTTTTGGAAAATACTGAAATATATTGTATTGTATTGTATTTATTTCTTTTGTATGAACTTACAATTATGAGGAATGTCCTTAAGTAATTGTAACATGTGTCATATGTACAAAAATTTACGTGAGTAAAATAAAGTAAAATTACCTTGTCATGATATTTACGTACTCCTCAATCGTATAACAAGAATTTTCTAATAGAAATGATTTTAACTTTTGTCTAAACCTTTTCATATTTGCTTCATACTTTATATCAATAGGCAACATGTTGTACAACTTAACGCCACCATAACTTACACTTTTTTGATACATTGCTGAGCGGTGATTACACAAGTGAAAATCATTCTTATTTCTCGTATTATGATTATGTACATCCTTATTTGTTATGATTTGCCGATGAGTGTTCTTTCAAATACAAAAAGAGACGATACAAATATAAACTATCCAGTGGAAGTATATTAACATCCTTAAACAAATGTCTACAAGAAAAATTCGGCTTCATATCACAAAGTATTCTTATAGCTTTCTTCTGAATCTTGAAAACATTAAATCTCTGACTTGAATTTCCCCAGAACATGATACCATATTGCAAAATAGAGTTAAAACATGAATGGTACAGGGTTTTAGCTAATTTTAAGTTTACCTTCTTTCTAATAATCCATAGTGTATAACATATTTTATTTAATTTATTAATAACTGACTCTATATGAAATTACCATGTCAGGTTATGATCTATAGTAAGACCTAAAAACGAACAGTATGTTGCATTAAAGAGCACAGCTTTTGTAAATATAGACTAATTATTAAGAATGCGTTGTATTTTATAAAAAATCCATTACTTTAGTCTTTCTCTCATCTTTCTTTTTTGTTTTTCTTTCATTTTTTATAATTTTAGAATATATTCTTAGTGTATTTACGTTCCTGAGCTAATTCACTGTTGAACTTAGAATCTTACGAACTTTTAATTCTATTATATACTATATGCTACCTGACTGTTTTTTCCATCTTACTCTTGTAAGTTCTCCTAGTAGAAGTTTCATACACATGTTCCATTTGCACTACCCTTCCACTATTCATTCCCTAATTTGTTTGCGATACCCCGAATTATGTAAAAGTTAAAAATCTGTGACAACACCAAAAGGAAATAGGAGGACGAGCGTCTGTCCCAGATGACGACGCCTGCCCCCGCTGACAAATTGTATTATGATATAGGTGAAGTAATATAAAATTACCCTTTTCATGTAGAAAAATTTGCTGTCTCCCAATTTTTTCTGTTCTTCCGCTTACCCCCACCCAATTCATTAATACTGATGTCGTCACTGTTAAGAATCTTTCAGTGAGTTCCTGTGTCAATTTCATCCGAATTGAAAATACTTTTCACTGAACATTTTATAGGTTAAGAAAGAGTTACTGACTAAATAAAGCAACCAATGCAAATTAGTTCACCTGTTGACTACGTAGGTCTTGTAGAAATGACCTTGAAACGCTTATTTAATCGTAATATGAAATATCCTAATATATGAAGGATGCTGAATACATGTCCTCAAATATTAATGTCTAGACTTTATCAAAGATGAATTGAAGTAACCTGTACTATTTTTCTATGCACTATCCTGCCACAAATTTTTTTAACCTGGCTATGAGCCTTTTTACTGAGTCATTGTAGAATTATTTTCACTGTTCCTCCAAATGGAAAATTGTCTGAACTATTTCTTGTCCATAATACGATTAATGACACTAGAAGACTCACAAAGGGAATTTAGTTCTTACCTTTAGCATTTCTTACAATCAACCTACAACTGTAGTTCTAGCATTCCGAAAATTATGAGCCCCATAGACTCTTTCTCCCTTACAAATAATAGCAACAATAGTACAACGTATTAAAAACGATATCTTAACGGTAACCCACCGACAAACTGTAAGCAACCCCTGAAAAATGAAATATTTCAGTTTAACGATTCAAGATTATGCTTTTTAGGCTAAGGGAGACAATGATTAAGGAAAGTGAATGATGATGGAAGATATGGTGGAATGAGAATGTGGAAGGAAATTGGAGTATCCCAAGAAAATTCAGATACGATACGATGATGTCCACCAAAGTCACTTCGCTGGGAATCGAACCAGCGACCCCACATACCAGAGGCAAACTGTTTACCACTGAGTCACTGTGCCCTCCTCCCCCCTCTCTTCCACAAATTTCTCAGAGACGCAGGCAACCAGTTAAGCATAACTGACGTAGAAAAACGTACTTACCGTTTCCGAACGAAGGAAACTACTAGTTCCACATTCTGACTGTTTGTACTTGTTGTATATTGGTTTACACACACAATATTTACCAGACCGATACATCTGTCAGAATCATAGTTCTTCCTCCAAAGTAGAGACACCATGGCTTAGTGATACAGCTCTTACTTCTGCTGTGGGATGGACCTCGTTCGATATCAAACTATAAAAGTTTTTGGTGGATCCCATCGTACCCGTAAGTTTTCTTGGGATTATCCTGTATTCTCCTAAATTATCATTTCACGACTTATTTCCCAATAATTAGCCTCCACCTATTATCTGTCTCTATTATTGGAATGGATTTGAGTTTAGCATCCCTTCGGTAGCAAAGTTATATCAGACATGGAGCGGACATTTGAGATCCGAACCACTTCCGCTCCCGCCGGGAATCAGAGCCTGTCTCCCATGCCATACTCGCTTCCCACATAGCTATGAGTGATCTTTCTGTCTTCATTAGCCTAGAAGGCATAAAATTTAAACGTTATAGACTTCATATAATTTCAGTTCTTCCTGGATGGCCAATTCTGTACTGAAACAAAGTAGATCAATCGAATATGTGTATCTTTCCTTTTTTGAATTCTAACAATGTTCTTGTAACTTGGACCACGCTCTAAGACTTTCGTTAGTTGAAACATCGTATTTAATTGTAGTTAATTTGTCTCAGTCAACCTTTGATAAAATATCCCAAGAATTCTTCAATTTCTTTGAGGTGACTCTTGCGCCGCTCCTGTACCACACCGAATTGTGCATTAATGGAAGCTACGGCTAAAAATAAGACATTCCCTTTCCTCCGACTTTGATCCGACATTTTGTTCTCGAGTTATGGCTATTTTGCATTTTCCCGGTAGATTTTCGACTGGTCATAGCGCAGAAAAGAAGCATTTGTGCACCCAGATTGGTCTATACTTTTTGTCTTATCTTGGTGTCAGTAATCAGCTCCCAAACGTTGTCTGTGTTGGTTTGAAATACCCTGTATATATCTATCTTGTTTCTGATTAACTCCCGTTTGCCAACCACCTTTCAGTATTCCCACAACAAACCAAAAGTGAACTAAAGTCACTAAATGGCCTTCCGCCTTATGCCTTCTTCTTGTATAGTACTTATTATATATTTATGTTGTAGTTGACAGAGATTGCCAATATTGATTGAAATGCCTAGTTAAAATGCTAGTACAGGAATTCCCTCTTTAGTGCAGAAGTTTCCTCCTTGCATCTTACCATCATTTTAGGGGAGATGGGATTAGGCAAGATGGGAATTCTTATCTCGCCTAAAATGGCGGATATTCTTATCTTGGAGACATCAGTGACTGATAAATCGTTAGGCGAGGTGGGACTAGACGATAAGGGATTGAATCATCACCATCTCCTCTAGCCTCGCCGGCATAAGCGTGGCACGTAAAATTAAAAAAATTTAATCTTCTCATTTAAATTTAAAAGTACTGAGAAATTCGGCTATTATTTAAATTTATTGACTTACTTCACTTCAGAGATTTATGTCACTCTGATAATGTGGGACGTACAGTGATTGTAATCAATACACAACATCTTGTAATTTCACAATACAAACATATAGTACTCATCATGTTTGAAGAGTAATATACAACATATAATTTCGGAATTTTAGCCAGTGGGTGTGTGCCAGCTTTGAGATTCTGATTTATAATTTTTCGTTTGTAGAATCTCATTTGTAGAATCTGATTTATAATTTTTCGTCATGAATCTCATTCTATGCTTCGAAGCTAACAATGTTGCCGCCGCTGTTCCACATCCACTGGTAGGTATCTAAGCATGCTTAATGTGGCATTTCCTACTCGAATTATGACCTTTCATTTTACCGATACGAACAATATTTTGCAAACTAAATCTCTGAAATGATACATTTGTGTACTCATATTGGTCTATAATTTCTTTCATGTTTTCGATTGAAGTTTCATTTTCCAAAGTATACTTTGTATTATGGTGTTGTTACCAGACACCCAGGGAGTAAACCATTTATCTTGAAACGTTCTCGTGACTTTTGAACTAATAGATTATTTTTAAAAATGAAATTTTCAGCATGGTGATATCAGCAAAGGATGTTGTTTAACATATTTTCCAATACTACCAGGTTAACAGTGTTGCCAATCCAACAAACTGGTACTTTTTCTCAAATTGCACTGCGTCAGTTTATTACAAATTTCAAACTTATTAAACAGAAACATAAAATACCATACTTACTGTTCAGAGTTCCAAACTAATGATGTTATGGTATCACAAACGGAGGCCTCTAAAATAATAGTAATGCAAGTGAGATAGTTTTAGTGAGAGGTAAGGAGGGAATAAAAATGTATTCTTGGGACGTTTAATCGATTGCAGAAAAACACTTCTCGCTATCTATTGGTGCTTTTGCTCTATAACTACTAACACTCATCCGGAAACAGTAGATTTTCACTAGTTCCGGTGAATAAATTACCTTTATCACTGAACTTGATTCATAACATTTGATCCCTCTACATTCTAGTCAAAATGGATGGTGATCTACCCAGTAGTCTTTTTTTTTAAGATTTTTTGTCTCTTGGACGAAGAGACATAGAGGGTGAATATAAAAGTTTTGGTAAATCAAAGTCGCTGATAAATAAAGAAAAATCTTAAATTTATTCTGCTTCCGTCTCTTTCTCTATAAAGAAGAATTACGTCCATTGATTTGTTAGTCATCTTTTTGGTGATTGGCATTATCTGATTTGGAATCAGAAAACAATACCACTTTAGTTTCAACAACTTTATAATCTCTCCGTTATTGGATATTCTACCATATAATTCTACTTTGCAACAACTTATTTTAACTCATAACGAAACCAAAACCTTTACTTTATTGACGAATAATTGACATTATGCAGTATAATAGTAACGTCGTCAACAATATAATATTTTTAAAATATATAATTTGTTTTCAGTTCTATTCCTTAACCCTCAAGCAATCCATGATATTCAAGAAGATTTTGCGAACATTGCGCCTATTCACTTACAATTAGAAGGAAATAAAGAGAAATTAAGGAACATTTCAAAGGAAATTCGTCAGTTTTATTTTGGACAGAAGAATATTAGTACTGAAGTCTTTAATGAATTTGCACAGGTAAATGTATTGGTTGTTTGTGGATAAAAATAGTAAAAAAAAAAAAAAAAAAAAAAAAACAATGATTCGTTGAGTTGATTTTAGTTTAGCGTCCCTTTCAGCAGCGAGGCTATATGAGACGTGGACCTACTGATTAACGTGGAATCCGAACCACATGAGACAATGATTCGTGTAACTACGAATGTTATCCTACTGTTTATAAGTAGGCAAATTCATTTTTTGAATTCATATGAAGCTTGTCTTTACAAATTAGTTCTTTTTTGTTTTCATGAGCTTTTATACTTTTGTTTAGCTTAACAACTTCTATTCATTGTATATATATATACATATATATATATATATATATATATATATATATATATATATATATATATATATATATATATATATATATATATATATAGTGTTTGAACATTTTTTTTCGTTAAACACTGATAATATTGTAGACTTTCTATTGTCGTACGAAATAGAACGTCGGATGTAAATTAAAGAGTAGCTGTTAATAAAGAATATTAAGAAGGTAATTAATTCTGTCTGTACGTAAGCAATACGCACCAGAAATACATTGACATTGAATTTCATTCAGATAAATGTGCTTGTAACTATAGCAATAAGTTTCTTTTTTATGTACAGTTTCAATTTACAGATTATCAATTATTAAAAACACTATAAAAGTAGAGAATCAAATTTACTCTAAGGAACTTACAAACAATGGCGTAAGAGTCACAATCGAAAAATCTTGACAAAAACAATGTGTAATTTGGAATCGGAATTTGACAAGATTTCTCATCAACATTATTCATCACATGTTTAAGAGAAGGTAAGGAAGGGTATTCGTAATTAGTGAATACGGTAATTTGGTAGTAATAGATAGCTTAAGCATATTTGGTTTGATGTTGCACTTGTATGTACCGGAAATGAAAACTAAAATTAATGTTATAAAATTTGAGGAAAGCTTTGAAAAATTTATGGGATTTTATTGCTATGTTTCTGAATACAATCGACCAAATACCTCCAGAAATTTTAGCAGTACATTGCTGCTCGGTACTGAAAGAGGCGCTAAAAACTCGAAATCAACCTTAAAGTAAATGAGTAATTTATTCGACAATTCATTTCAGCATTAAGATGTAGACGTACTGTTATATCATGCCGAGTATGCATTTGTTACCGACATATCCAAGAGGAAGCTTCAAAATATGCATGAAGTTCCGTAAATCTAGTGGAGCCCAAATTCACTGAAACCCCGTGAGTGTCTCCCATCATAAAAATTTGCCCTATATCACTCAATAATTGACTAGGCTCTGCTTACTAATACTTTCTAATTACTTATTTGAATTACAAGTGCAACACTTATATATTTGTCTACAGTTTTGCATGCTTACTTTCACAGTAACGTTTCAAAAGTAAATAAATTTTAAATGTAGTTCAAAAATATTAATATTCTAATATGTTGAATAAATTACGTAATATGCTAAGAGATTATTATTTCTCTTTTTTCTTTGTACTAGATGCAATCAGATGCCTTCTTTGTATCACCTTTAATAGCTTCCGCATGGCTTCATCTTCAGAATGGCAATTCTCCTGTTTACCTCTATCACTTCACAAAAATTGGTAAATTCTCCTTCGCAAAATCACTGCTTGGTCCGATGATCCGGAAGGGTAATATCATTATAAAATATATACTAATTGTACATTGTGTAAATACAGCAAATAGATTGTAAGTTCTATTTGAATTAGATATTATTATCTTAATTTCGTAGAACGAATCTTCTAATAAATTATACCGTATCACAATGAGATGTTAATAATCAATAGAAAGTTAATTATGTATAGTTTATTTGAGAAATTGGCCCGTTCAGTGCACAAGGAAATCAAGGAAATCAGTGCACAAGGAAGTACTTTTGGTCATTTTTAGATTTTGATCATTTTTAGAGACTTGTGTGCACTGGCGCAAATTCCAGGAGGATGAGGGGGACGTCCCCTCCAATCTTGGAACTGAGGGGACGTCCCCTCAATAATACAATTTGGAATGTGCTTTTTGGGGAGAAATGTGATGATTTGTGCCGGTAATGCACAGTATCGATAAGCATTTCACGTACCAATTGAAACAATAACACGATAAAGCGTTAAAACGCACTAGTTAACATACCGTATTTCATACGAATATTACATTATGTGAATTGTATTGTTCAAATATTTCGATTGGTAATACTAATTATTCATACATCTGGAATAGACGTTTCGTGTAGAATCAGAAGCACTTATGTATATGTGGAATAATTTACGTAAAATTGTGCATTTCTTTGGCAAAAATGATAGAATTGCCTTTCGCCATTAATTGAAGGGTGTGAGGGAATACAAACGATTATTTGGACTAGGAGAAGAAATGAACGTGGCTAAATGCTTACCAACTTCTGTAGGCAACGTGATGTGTTGGTGATCAACTTGATATGGTTTAAGAGAAGAAAAACCAAACTGTACACGTACAAAAGTTAGTGAGGTAAGAAACGTTACCAACTCGATTACATTCTTGTCCCCCAACGTTTCAGGAATAGTGTAGACCCCTACGAGACGTGAAGACACTACAGGGAAAGGATTGATTCGGATCACTGGCGCAAATCCCAGAAGGATGAGGGAGACATGTCCCTTCCAATCTTGGAATTGCGGGACTGTCCCTCCAATAATCCGATTTGAAATGTGTTTTTTGGAGACAAATGTGATGATTTGTGTCCGATTGAAACAAAAGAAAGTGAGATGAAATTGATGTCCCCCAGAATAAGCTTCATATCTGCCCGCCTCCCAATGTTGAAGACAACTCCGCTTCCTGATCTTCCACAGCATTGTTTTTCAACTTTATAAATATTATGAACATCGCTTAAAAAAATTATGAGAACGGTCTTATCCGTTCCCCCCAATGTTAAAGACAGATTTGCGCGGCGCTGCTTGTATGAAAAAGTAGTTTAAATTTTAAAATAAAACAATCATCGTTATTGTGTAGCAGGTTAAATCTCTCATTTACGCTGGAAGTAATCTTCCACAAAAATTCGCACTGTTTGTTATTTTGAAATAATTATTAGATAAAAGAGAATATTACAATTGGAAGAACATAGGAAGTACTATAAAGTACAGTAGAAAGGATTTTGTAAATATTATTTTTCAATTGAAAAATTCGTGATAATAAGTTTGTGATATCATAAACCTATTGTATATTTCACAGCTACGTAAAACTGATATATCCAAAACTTTTTGCAATTCTTTCATAATGCTTACTATGCCGTACTCTTATTTCCAAATTTTGATATAACACTATACACTGCAGTTACGTATATCGATAAAAGGAAAGTGGTGTGAATTTTACGTTAGATACCAGCGAGTAAGACTTACTTCATGTTTTTCTTTTTACAGGTGCTTCTCATGCAGATGACCAATTTTACTTATTCCCTGTTGATCTAGCAGAAGCTAAATTTGAAAGAGGTGATTCAGATGTTTTAACAAAAGACAGGATTGTTACAATGTGGACAAATTTTGCCATCACCGGGTAAGGCTTTCATTCTTAGTAATGTAAATAGTGACCCAGGGATTTCACAAAGAGTCACCGGGTAAGGCTTTTATTCTTAGTAACGTAAATATTGACCCAGGGATGTCACAACATCGGCGGAAGAAATTGAGTCCCTTGCCCACCTAAGGATCTTGACTCACATTCGCTGGAATATTTCAATTGAGTACAGAGTGTGAGTTAGAGGATGTAGCACGTTCGAGTCTTTATTTTTTGCATATACTCACGGAAATCTGAAGCCACAAATTAATTATATTCCGTTTAAAGGAAATTAGCATGCTAATTTTCTGATTTTGGCTTCATCAAACTTAGTCCAGATATTCTGGCCAATACTTGGAATCTAAGATATTAACAAATGAACTTAAATCATTGTCATGGGTTTCAAGCAGAGGCTTTCTAACAGCTTCTTGCAGATCATTATCATTAAGGTTAAATAAAAACGGAAAGGATAGAGATATTGCAATTTTCTAAACTTTCAGAAGACATGCCGATGCGTACTATTGCGCACTGTCAGAAAAAAGCCACTGATCATGTTAAATCTCCTTATACACACAAATTACTTGCCAGACAGGCGTAATCTTCCAGAGCCTTCCCATTTGACGATATGAAATCTCTCTGAAAAAATACATAATCCAAAAGTTGGAAACCGACCTTCAATAAAATGATGATCTAACTGTCGACCATCTCAGTAAAACACAAGAACATAGATATTATTTAATAACTTTTCCATCACCAAATATTAGTTTTTATATAGTTTTGATTAATGTAAACCATTTTTCAATAACAAATAGGAAATATAATTCTGATGTCTCATAATTCTTTTAGTAACTATCCGGAATATATGCTATATAAACAATACTATATTCGTATTTTTTGTAGCTATATTCGCAGTGCACATAATTGTGCTTTTTCTAATGTTCTGGTCGATCAATACGAAATGATTGCCACACTAGACAGTGGAGGCATCATTTTAATAATAAAATACATTGATGTCACTAATTTTGTTCAGTACAAGATAACACATAGATAATGTTAACAATTATCTGATTCAACTTCAAAATGAACAGAATTCTGGTAAAATCAGAACTATTTTAGTTAAACTCAGATTGTGGTAAGCAGAACTTGCTTGTATTTGGAAATTCTTCCTTTGTGCCAGTGGTTTTCAAGACGTGAAGAATACAACCAAATATGAAGAATATCGAGAAGTAGGAAATAATAATTTATATTATTTTAAAGTTTTCTTTTTATTTAAGATTGATTAATTTGAAGTCACTCTTCACTCACTAAGGCAAAGTAACGTTTCTGAAGCCTCATATAACTCTTTCAGTAACAACTACGTAAAATACGTCCCACGCTTATGCCAGCTATGCTAAAGGAGACGGTGGTGATGAGAAATGAATGAAATGGTGGAATAAAGAAAGTGGGAAGAAACGGGAGAACCCCAAGGAAACTCACGCACACGGTATTTGCCCACTACAAAGTTCACTTGGCGCGAGCTGGGATCGAACCAGAGACCTCATACACCAGAGGTGAACGCTTTACCACTGAGCCACCGCGGCCCCGACAACTATGGAAAATATACACCAGGAAACTAATGTATGAATTTCTATTTCCAATAGTTGCACTGCTAGCGTAATCTCACATCGATTAGGCAACATTAGACAATTTGACAATTTCGTGCAATAAAAATACAAACTCTACTGTGTAAACGAAGAAGAAAGCATACACATAAGAATGGTAAAGTTTCAAAAGTAATTAAAATTGTTTATACGGACATAATATACACTTTCATACATAATATACAGCGTAAATTATTCAATTTTCTCACGCGTTAATTACAGTTCCTCAACATGTGTAATCCTGGGTCCACTGCACACTTCTACACAGTAATTCATCAAGAATTCTGTGTATTATGTTCGCTGCAGTGGTCTACAGTGCAAGCATTATCCAATCACAAATACCTGAATGGATATGGGATAACACTCGTACCTTCTGAAATGCATTTTTGAATTTGAACTCTTGGATTGAGTTGAGTTTATTTAATTTAACTTCAATTCAAATACATATCATAAGGAGAAGGGTGCTCAAATATATCTTTCGACTTTTCCTCCTATGCAAAGAACGAGTTGAGTTGAGTTGATTTGAGTTTAGCGTCCTTTTCAGCAGCGAGAGGCGCTAAACTACTGATTGACGTGGAATCCGAACCAGATGAGCTCCCGCCGACATTCGAACTCGAGCCTCCGACACAAAGAGCAAAGAACGAGCACTTCAGCTAGTAACAGGCAAGGACGTTTCATTAGATGAACATTGCAAATAAATTATTTTCCATTCATTAGTCAATAAATACATGTATTTACATTTTAATAACTTTCTCTCGTTAAAGTCGAATGATTTAAATTTCAGAAACCCGATTCCGAAGAAAACAAAGTTATTACCTGTCTGCTGGCAACAAGCAACGAGGAACAACCTGAAATATCTGGAAATTGGAGACGATCTGCAGATGAAGGATGACCTAAGCACTCCAGGGGCGTACTTGTTTGAATCTATTCGCAGATGTTTAACAAGGAAGTGCGCCGGAGATGAACTTCGTCGTTGAATGTTTGTCTATATCTGTCATGTTTGCTATGAATTACGAAACTTTTGAAGAAAGAAAACTTATTCCAGCCCTACTCAAGTGTTAGGTTGAACTATTCAACGAATATGTAATTTTGGTATGGGGATTCTAGTAATTTTTTTTATAACTTTCAAATTGTCACAACCATGTTATTGTGAAACGTATTCTTCCATAGTCGAAAATTGAATAAAGCATGTTAAAATCATTTGTCCATCTTGAGTTAGCAGATGCTTTTCATAATCTTCAATAAAAATTCAAAATAGAGTTTGATTTAAAATATTTGAGATATGAAATAGACCGCTGTATCGCACCTCCAGTATAAGACCATAGTAACTCAAAATAGGTTTTAAATTGTTATAAATTCTTAATGCATATAATTGTAATTAGTATGTATTTAAGAAAGGTTTCCTCTACAATAGTTAATACTCTATATATTGAAATTATTGCTATAATTCCCATAAACAGAAATATAATGAAGTTTCTTTAGATACTTTTTTTTTTTTTTTTTTTTTTACTTACATCACATTTTTGAGTTGCAATAGTCTTATTCAGGGAGTGCTGAATATATTCATTAACCTCTTTGCTACTCGGTCGAAACAAAATTTCTCACTGGAAACATTGCTCATTCCAGCTTTAAAACTATGTAAATTTATATTAAAATATAATCTGACTAAGGCAAACATCAATATTTTAATACGTTGAATGCCACAGGTAAAACGAACGTCGGGTCATTTTTTATTGGAGGAAAATATATATATATATCAAAATGATCAAACAATTTGTGGGGAAAATCTTTCAAAAGCCGGAAATCAAGGATACCGAACATCTTTCTGAGGCCTTTTAAATATATTACACCATTTAAACTATATGTTTGTGCATCATCGGTGATTTACATTGCTTCAAACAGAACAGATCCTGGGCCTGTGAATCACGTATGGTGCACAGGGCTCCACAAAGTAAGTGCGTTTGCACACGACAACGATGATATCGGTGGTCCCACCGATAATGTCGGCGGTGAAATCGACTTCAATGTATTCAAATCGTAGCTTGCACACGCCACCGATATTATCGGCCGTTCCTCCGACACGCAGATGCTGTCGGCCAAGCCCCCGATACTGTCGGCGGTACCGCCGACACCGATTTTGTCGGGGGCAATGTTTTCTTATGATTGGATGCACACGCCACCGATAATGTCGGCCGGCCAGCGGGTTAGATGAAGAGAGTGACAAGGCGCTGTGTATTTTTGTTTTTTTCTTTTCTTTGGAATTTTGTTGTTTCCATTTTTTCTATTACAGTTGTATAATATTATTATTATCTTGTCCTATAAACAACTTTGGAACAGCTTATTATTTTTTTACAGTCTCTGTTTTGGAGTAGCTAATTCCCTTTATTAAATAAATATAAAATGTGGGAAGTCTGAAGAGTACTGATTTCCCTCTAAATAGTTATCAAATAGAATATAGGAAATTTACATAACCAATTTCCGTTGATTATTTTCTACTCCCTTTTTTTTCTCTCTCTCTCTCTCTCTCTTTGATTGTATCTTTTTAAATCTACTAATGCTTTTAAGTTTTATTATATTCTGGAAATTAATTCAAGCGTAATTTTCAAAGTTTGATACTCTGTGAACATAAGCATATGGAAAAATCCTGATTATTATTACTTTCTTTTATTTACATCAGAATTGTGTGCACACAATTTTCCCGGTCTCACTCGATAAG
Organism: Thermobia domestica; assembly: GCF_964235325.1. NCBI lineage: Eukaryota > Metazoa > Arthropoda > Insecta > Zygentoma > Lepismatidae > Thermobia > Thermobia domestica. Next base: position 129,514,660 of record NC_137466.1, on the reverse strand, counting down.
CAATGATTGAATAGAATATTTATTGACAAGTAGAATTATTATTATTATTTTGAAACGAACCTAGGATAATCAAACGTTCTTTTCAAAGCTCCCGAGAACAAGTGACTCATTTGGCATTCTCTTGATTGTGATCTCAAAAACAGGGATGTGACTCCACGCTTCACTTGTCGCGCATCTTTTCTCTAACTTCCAACGCTACCCCCATTTTTTAAAAGAATTTGTGGAATGGCAAATGGAAACAAAGACCAGAGCTATGTATGCAAGTTTTCCCTCTCCCCTTTGTACCGGGATCGACCACCTGATAGAGTTCTCCAGTTTAGCTATAGTGAGTGGGTGAAAAGGTTGTGTATTCTTGTGTTCTTACCTTTCTAGTTTTGCTTACAATTTTAGAGATGGCAAAAATTTTTCCGTATGATATTTTAACCCTTATCGAACTTGTGGAATGCAGACCTTGCATATGGGATAAGACAACAGACTCTTTTAAGGACAAAATTGAAAAGCAAAAAGCATGGCGAGAAGTTGGTCCCAGGTCAGTGGAGGGTCGGAGTGGGACCCAGGTCAGTGGAGGCATGGTGGGTGGAGAGTCGCGTGGGTTACAGTGGGTCATGGGTCAAATTTTCATTGATCTACACCATCTCTGACTTCCACCTATATTTTAAAAAAAAGTAGAACCAGATGGTTTTTATTAAAAAAGGAATACAGATGAAGTGTAGGATCAAATTTTCCCTAGATCAATCACTTCCCTGTTAAACAAGTATAGTTTTATTGAGAAAGTATACAAATATATGTTGAGTTAGAAAGTTTAGGGTGGTCCGGATCCGATGTACCCCCGTAAGTACGTCCCTTCTTAAGACCTAACCTACTATGCTAGACCCTTTCGAAATATCTCTTTCTTTTTTGGGGTTGGGTTATTTATTAATTAAACTCGGTTAATCAAGGGAAAATTATTGTAGAGAGATGATTTCAAGAGCAGTTTGTTGCAAGATGAGGGAAATACGAGTATGCTCAATGTGGATTTTAAACGGGTGGTAAGTTTTATCACAATGTTAGACTTTCGAAAAACGCTATAAATTAATACTAACATAATATTATTATTGTCGTTAATGACCAGCAGGGACTTCTCCCCCAAACTTCTGGCAAGAAAAAGAGGGAGCTAAAACGTCAGGAATGTTTCGTGACTTAATGAGTAGAATGTGATCGAATACTTAAAAAAAAAAAAATCAAAATCCATTCACGCGGATCCCTGGATCACTTTTAATTAAAGTTTTTTTTTTTTTTTTTTTTTTTTGCTTGGTGGGTAACATAAGAGCTGCCTGGCGTCCCTTATTCCGATCTCCAATTTGTTCTGTATAACAGGTCCTAAATATTGCGCGAATTACGACACTCTTCCATTTATGATTGAGGAGGTACTTTTCTTTCACCTGAGTCAGAAACACTATTCTAAAATAAATACAAATTTAGCAAAAAGAAAAACATATACAATAAATTCAGAACTATAAACAAAAAGCAAATCTCTTTTACAATGTGAGGCCCGACTCGAGTACGAAATATGTCTTAGCATTTAGGCCCAAGCTCGTGTGAAAATCAAATGAGCCCGAAATAAGCCCGAATTACAGAAACTTAATAATTATTGCAAAGTTATGTTTTTATTTACAGCAATTAGAGGTTTAATTTTGCAGTTGTGCTTTAGAAGTTCTCCAGAACATTTGACTTCACTTTACAACTGCAAAGATTTCACTCTACACCCACTGGACTCAGGGGCGGATCCGGGGGGGGCGATCGGTGCGATCGCCCCCCCCCAATAAGGGGAAACTTTCTTATTTTATATATAAACAAAAAAACTAATCCCAGAGTTTGGAACTCTTAAAAGTAGGTCTAAATAGCAGCATTACAACCCACTGCCCCCCCCATAAGTCCGTCCTGGATCCGCCCCTGACTGGACTGGATACAGGATTTCAAAATCAGGAGAGTGTTCAAAAATTTAAAGGGGTGTTGGTGCTTGACTTTTAGAAAACTTATAGACCTTTCTCGTATTATCCTAAAATTCTGCAATAGCACAAAAAATGACACCTTTCCACTGCAATCCTAATTTCAACAAAGTAGAAAATGTTGCATTGACCTTCATTTCGTGTTTTGTATCAAAAGATCCAATATATTTCAGCCAAAAAAAAAAAAAAAAAAAATTGTAGGCCTTATATCTGGAGAACTACATATAGTGTAACCAAACCCAACTATCACTTAACTCACTATGATGTACTTACTCCGTAAAAAAATACAAAAACTCGATATAGGGGCAGTTCAAAAATTTTGTGGCCCTTGATCAAAAATATCCAATATATTTCATTCAATCAAACATTTTCATGTACGCCCCATATTTGGAGAATTACGTATATTGTAGTGAAACCAAAAGTATCACTTAACTCAATATGATGTGCTTATTACGTAAAAAATACGTAAACTCGATTTAGGGACCGTTTAAAAATTTTGTGGCATCTGATCCAAAAGCTAATTAGTGGCCAAGGTCGCAATCTTTTGATGCGTTTCTTTTTTTTTTCTTTCTTTCTTTCTTTTTTATCATTCCTAAAATTCTTGGCCAAGATCGCAATCTTTTGATCTATTTTTTGGATCATTCCTAAAATCCTTGTTATTTATTTGTTTTTATTTTGTGTGAATACCCATTACAATCAAGGTAAGTTATAGTATTAACGAATTAATTCACTTGACTGATGTGATGTTGAACAAAAATCCGCCGTAGTTTTCTCGATTAATGTATGCATGGACAAATACACGTCGGATGTTCTAAATTTATCATTTCTCTTCTTGTTCTTTTTCTGTTTGTTCTGCCTAAAATGGAAACGTTTTCGCGACTGAGATCCGTCAGTGGTTAGGTTAGGTTAGATGAACTCGATCTGATATCTGAAGTGCTAAAACTACAACATGATATACTAGAACGTTTATTGCTAATTGCAGATATTGTACACTCATGTCCAAAATGATTGCCGTATATCTATAACTGTCTTCTTGTACGAATATAATTTGGTAATGAGTATGCAGGGTACTTTTAATACCGATACTATGTGTATAATCGGGAAATGTATATTTGTGGTAAATTTCGTAGGAAAAGAATTATAAATACGAAAATTAGAATGAGTAAATCAAAATGTTGCTAAATGGACAAGAAAGTTTTATTTTCGTTTTATTGTTCTTATTACTGGTCTTTTGACATGAAATTTTCCACCTACATGTCTTTGCAAATTATACACATACTAACATTATAATAAATACCTGTAGAAATCGTTATCAAATTATATTCCTACATCAACATATTTATAGACATACGACAATAATTTTGGACATGAGTGTACCTTTATCACAACATTGTAGGTAACTAAATTCGTTTAAATTTATAGCCAATGTAATTTTGTAACTTATTTTGTAATTTTTTACCAATATGACTCATATATTCACTAATGTATTAATAGTCTTGATGACTACCGTATGCATATTTTCACAAACTCTCCTCTGAACCGTCATTATTACGCTTCTTCACATTTTCACACATTGTAACACCACTTTATAACTTATACATGCCTTATGCGGGTTTGTTTACTAAGCAAGTTAAATGCTCTTTGTGTTCCTAAGTAATGAAAAAAAAAAGTATTGGAAGTATATTTACAAGCATATTTGTGGACCGCGGCGCAGTCTTACAAAGATTGAAAATCACTGTTCCAAGTTCTTTAATGTTCTTTGAAACGCAAGTTCATTTATTTTGATTCACTCATGGTCCAACTTAACCGATGTCACTCGTATAGGACTTCTGAACCATTTCCCGTATGCACAACCAGGCCTCAAAATGTAGGGGGGAAGAGACAGAAGTTAGGGATGGCCCGATCCAACCATATTATAGTTCATCACCATATTATAGGTCATTTGCAACCCTACCGTGAAAATTTTAGGAGGGGGCAGCAAAAATTTAGGGGGGCCGCCCCCCTAGACCCCCTTGGATACGGGCGGATGGGCCTGTGCACAACCTATAAAATTTTCAAAATCAACCTCAATACTTTTATTTTCACTTCAAACATCAGTAAACAAGGTTCTTCCCAGGACACCTTCAAATTATTAACGTGTTCTGGAGTGAGACGGCACCGTTCTGAAGTTAAAATTCTATTCATTGTTGAAGATGATCTCTGCACTGAAACGGTACCGATTAGAAGAAGCACAGGTTTTGTTGCTAGAGCTGACAAATCTATATATATAAAAGAGAACGCACAAAATCCTTTGTCCGCTCATCACGCTAATACGGCTGAACCGATTTCTTTCATTTTTGGGGGGTTGTTAGGATTTGGACCCTAGATGGTTTTTATCATATCACTTTAATTTTCAATTACCAGTGTCTTGAGATAATTGACCAATCAGGTGTCAATACGTACAAAAAATCCTTTGTCCGCTCATCACGCTAATACGGCTGAACCGATTTCTTTCATTTTTGGGGGGTTGTTAGGATGTGGACCCTAGATGTTTTTTATCATATCACTTTAATTTTCAACTACCAGTGTCTTGAGATAATTGACCATTCAGGTGTCCATACGTACAAATCCTTTGTTATTAGTTCATCATACGTATAAAAATAAACGTATTTATATGCAACCCGCATGACCCTGTGACTCGGCGGGTTAACATAACTGACAGGCGCTATAAATCACTTGAAAGCGAAAAAGTAAAAATTATCTAAGTAACAAAGTTTATTGCGTTCCGGGATGACCGCAGCGAAGCGGGGCGGGTTGGGGTGACCGCAGCGAAGCGGGGCGGGTTGGGGTGACCGCAGCGAAGCGGGGCGGGTTAACATAAATGACAGGCGATATAATGTTAACATTAGTGCAATCTTCTATGGTTTTTATCATATCACTTGAAAGCGAAAAAGTAAAAATTATCTAAGTAACAAAGTTTATTGCGTTCCGGGGTGACCGCAGCGAAGCGGGGTGAACGCTGCTAGTGATTAAATATAATGCGTTTACATTCTTCACAGAAAAGCTTCATTAGAAATCCCTTGAAGAAAGTTATTCTTTCAATCGTTTGAGAGTTCTATATTCAAATAGCACTTCTTCGCACAAAACATGAAATAATTGTGAAAAATCGCCTATTCAGGCTCGGATCAAGGCAGAAGTTTGGAGGGTGTTACTCGAAGTTTAGGGGTGACACCCCCTATCGGGGGGGGGGGGGAATAAAACGCTTGTTTGTATAATTGTTCGTCAGAGTTAAAGCCCGTCGACGGGAAAAAACGTTCTTTTCCATTGAAAGTGATATTCTAGAAATTATTGCCATAACGTATACCCACTCTCGAATATTTTAAAATCTTTTTAATAATAATAATAATAATAATAATAATAATAATAATAATAATAATAATAATAATAGACTTATTGCAACTGCCAACATTTCTATGGGTGGAATACAGGGTCTCATTTCTGTATGCTGGCGCTGAATATGGTTTCCAATTCTTTCTATTAAAAAATCAAATGTTTGTGTGGACATGCGATAGTAATTAAAAAATTTTGCATCGTCTTCGCGTAATTTCTGATATAGTGTATAAAGAGCACCTTCTACATAACGCACAGTCAATAATGGATGAACCCAAAGCTTTCGCGATCTACCTTTCCTGTTTCTACGTCGTAAGTACAACAAGGCAAGAATATATCTCTTGTTGATAGCTGGACTCATCTTCTCTCTTCCACGTCCTGTCCAATACTAGTCTCAGCGCCGACATTATCGGCCACGTGTGCAAACTATCGCCGACACCGATATTGTCGGGGCTTCCACCGATATTGTCGGCGACGTGTGCAAAGTACGCCGACACCGACACCGATATTATCGGGGCTTCCACCGATATTATCGTTGCCGTGTGCAAACGCACTAAGGCTGATGTGAGTAATCGGTGATGCAGATGGCAGTCAATGTGTTAAAAGGAGAGTCTCGCCAATATATCGTTGTCTTCAGGAGACACATTATAGTAATGTATCTAATCAAGTGTCCTATAGCACAATATTAGTTAAGATATTTTATTTTTAAAGAAATCAGCAGATATATTATTATATATTTAATGTAGTAAGGTAATTATGGTATCTGTAGTAAGATAATTTGAGATAATATAAGATTATCACATACATTAATATAATGCATCTGATCAAGGCAATAATATATATTGTCAAAATTGTAACACAGGTTATTATCATCTTGATGTTTAGTCAGATTTTTATTTAAAATTTTCAGTTTTTATGTTTCATCTATTACTGCCAAAATAATTGAGACACGTTACGGTGAGCCTATTAACTGATGGTCTTTTTATCATCAGCTCTATACTGTTCCTAAAATATTTTCTCTTAACACAAAGCACGAAGAGGGAAGTCTACATGTGGTCCTGAGAAGCAAGTACATTAAGACCTAACCACGTAAAACACTTTTAAAACTTTGATACAAGAATACGGATCCTTCAATGTTGAATTGTTAAATTCTTTTTCAAGGTTTTCAAAGTACAACTATGTTTCAAAATGGAGTGTACACATAATTGTATCAATTGAATAAGTAATACGTTATTATTTATTTACTTCATATTCCAAGACAAGTCAAAGATATCAAGAATCTTTAGTAGTTTCTCTTAAGAAAAGTAACACCAGTAACAAAACAAAGTTTTTCGCTAAGAAAGCTTACCTCATTTACTAATTCTTGTGTGCAGCTTTATAAAGCTGAATCAACCTTCTTTATTTTTTCTTATTTAGATGACTTCCCTCGAGGGCCTACTTCAGAACCATCTGATGCTCTTAAAAGTTCCAAGAACCCTGATATCTCTGAGCTCAATAACTGATCATATATTTTCATGTGTGATAGATATATTTAATTTTAGTTTCAAGGACAATAAATACTTCTGCAATACTTGTTCTGGACCAAATATAAATCTGTAGACAAAGACAGAAGTGCCACAATAGTTCTTTCAAGACACAAGTGTATGATTGAAATGTTGTTAGAGAAAAAAAAATACTTGAACATTTAATGCAATTATCAACTAATAATAATTCGCACATAAGGAAAAAACGTTTCGACCACGATCACACCTCGAGCAGAGTAAGCGGAGCATTGGAGGTTATAATCATTAAGCAGGCTTAAATGTGGCATCACTTACTTGGAGGAGAATAACACGAGTAGGAGAATTGTGGAAGTGCGTAATGGATTATGAAAGAGATTAGCACGGTTTTGTAACTATAATGAATAAGTAGATTATTAACCGAAAATTACTACCAGAAGGTTTGAGAATAAATTGAGGATAATTGTCCAGAAAACTAGAAATACAGTAAAAAGGAATGGTTTTAAACATAGAAACATAACTGTTCTACAAGAGAAAGAAAGCAGTAAGGATTGTCTCCTTTTCACAGAATCACTACCTTGAAACAAAAATCAGGTTTAAAAGAAGTGGACAATATCCAGGTTGTACTGTTACGATCTTTGTTGCCTTTTCCACGTGTATTGCGTATTATTCTCCTATATATGTTAAAGGAACACGAGAAGATCAGGGTTCGATTTGTTAATTTACCAGTGGGGGGATTGGTGGATCACAATGTGTAGTCCATTTACATATACACAGGGCCATGCCAGTGGAGGGGACGAGCGGGGTGACGGCCCCGGGCGCCGAAGTAAGATCGGGAGAAAAAGTGGCAAAAGAAAGGAAAAATTACTTGGAATATATGTATGGGGGCGCCGTCGTATACTCTCGCCCGGGCGCTGATTTTCCACGGCACGGCACTGCATATATATTAGGGGCAGTGAGACTTCAAAGTTGTGAGACGGTCAAAAATATTTCCTGGAGCCTCCTCTAATCAGAGTAATATTTTATGTTCAAATTCAAAATCTAGCTAAACAAAACATACAGTTATCAAAAGTAACAAAACAATAACAGAAAATGTAGTAAAGATAGAGTAATACAAAAAAGTACGTACGTACAACAAACTAAAGTTGTCTTTTTTAAAAGAAAAACATTACTTACGTTTTAGTTGAAAAAGCGAGATGCCTGTGAACATTCTTCGACATTTCTTGCTTTCCCGTTATGATTGTCTGTAGCACTGTGACGTTTCAATTTTATCCACATTGTTGCATATTTTTCGGCATTAAAGAAACGCAAAGGTGGACTATTTATACATACAAAAAGGAGCTTACTAAGTGTTACAATCTGCATACAGGCCCAGACTGGCCCAGGTGGCTAGGCGGCGATCAGTTCCAGACAGAGGCCAAATCAAAAGGGGGCCAAAAGAAAATTTTAATGAAGATGGAAGGTCAGTTGGAAGAGAGAAAATGTGAAAACGTGTTTGATAACTAATATTCTAATGTTATTGTCATGGCTGCAATCTGCACACATGCTTGGAGTGACATGGCTGCTCTTTGAGTGTTTCATTAAAATTTTGTTGCGACTCACGTGTCTTAAATTAAGAATGGGCCATGCCATGCCATGCCTTCTGAGTAATGTCGGTGCAAGCAAAAACAATAGTGAAATTCAACACGCTTCCTATCGCGGAATATAAAAGGGAGCCGAAAATGTAGTGGCCTGACGATACAATTCTTGAAAGTTTAATTTCTTGGCCTAGAAAAAAGTAACAATTTGAAACCCAATAGAAAGAGATCTGAGATCACTTTCATTATGACATCACGGTAACGCGTCATTGTCTCTGTAACACGATCTCGTGGTTTTGGCATCTTTGAGTCACTCTTGAGTGTTTGCTTTCATCTTTCAGTAGTTGCATATTTTATCAGCCAAAAAGTCGAGCCGCGGTCAGTTATTCAAAGTCACACTGTGAGATAGTGTATGTCCTTATCGTGTCACTCCGAAAATTACCGTGGGACTGAAGGTTAGTGGCATTGTAATGAGTGGATTATAAATTCGGACTTCTTGAATCTACAGTATTGATAAGCAAGGGCGCCGATTTCTCTGTAAATTTGGGGGGCCCATTCAGATGCAGATTTCATGTATGAGGATTTTAAGACAAATTGCATTCAAATTATGCCAAATATTGTATATTCATAAATACAATGAGGGGGGCCCACATGAATCAGGATAGGCGCCCTTGTTGATAAGTGAAAAATTAGTAAATTCTTTGTAGGCCTACGTAGGTGTTTCCTTTAAATGAAACTGTGGGTACTGTTGAATCCGGCTTTACGGTTGTTGTGTATTCATATACTAGACCTACAATTGCTATTACAGTAAGAACTGGATATACACATAAATTTGGAATAAAATTACGTAAATCGAAATGAAAATTCAATTTTCACTACTTTTTGGTGGCAATATTAAGATTTACTATTGATAATTTCTTTCCTGATCTTTTATCACGTCGCAACCATAGTAGGTAATTCCATTACAACCACCCTGAGGCCTACATGTGCACACGATTTGCATAAATACACCCAATCTGGGTAGGCCTACTTGATATAATTCGTATTCTTGTCCTTACGAGAAGATTTTGTCGTGCTTGTTCCGGAGGGTATGTCCCACCTGAAAAATATATCCGGCTACCTGCAGGGGCGCTGTTTTGCAGCTTATCGCATACCTTGTGCACGAATAATGAAACCGCCAGTGCTGACTTTAAATTAATTTGTCCGTTAGTTCGTTATCAACAAATTACAAGTCTCATACATTCAGTGGCGTAACAATGGTCTTTTTAGCGCCCCTAGACAAAATCTCTAGTGTCACCCCTTCACACATTAAATGGATCCCCCATACATGACCATGCGTCCGCACAAAAATGGCCATAAACCGAAAATTATCAGTGGGAGGGTATTGACCGTTTTTCTTTTTATATCGTTGTGGCATGTCATTTAATTAGTAAACTGGACAGTGCCATGTTCATTAAAAATAAGTAAAATTCGGACTTTCTTGCAGTGGTAGTGTAAGTAAACAGTAATGTATCAGCTATTATTACCAAAAGGATTTCAAATAAATATATATAGTATGATACGATTTTACATAATAACCGCTTATAAGCATGTTTCTATTTTCATTTTTTATAAATCGACAAATTGTATTCAAAATCAGAAATGCTTATTTCTCACTTTTGCTTCTGCAAGTTTTTTTTTTTTTTTTTATCAAATCAGATATGTTCAATTCGTGAGCTCTTTTTCGCTCATTACTCAGCATGGCTACACTAATGGGCGCCCGAAGGGGAGGGGAGGGTGGATCTCGGACCCCGAATAGCTCACAGAAATGTGTACGTAACATAGCAAACCACGTATATTAAATACCAGACGTAATATAGCAACCATGGAGATGGCCTCTCCCTAGAAAATTTTCTCCGGGCCCCCTGGTTACATCCCAAACGAATTCTTAGGTCATACTGTTTCTGAGATATATCTTGATTAATTTTAACGTAGAGAATGATCGTTCAGCAGTTGCAATTGTAACAGGAAGAGTTACATATAAACAAAGCGCAGTCACCTGATTTGGAAACGCTGAGCTGAGGTTAGATTCGGTAATACTGTAAAATGAACAATCTGTTCGTGGGTTAAAAGATTTGAAAATCTATCTTTGAAAAGTGTCTCTGAAAGTCAACACTTCTCATGGAAAGTAACTGGATAAATCGTTTGCATACAGAAGCGTAATCAAAAGACTGCTTGTTGACCTCTTTTCAGTTGTTCGTAACATTGACGGACATAAGAACGAAAATCTTTCACGAAGTTCCCTCATTCCTTTGAAGCGTACTCTTATGTTTACTATTGCAGAATCAAGGATAGGCAATAGCACATTGACTTCGAATTCTTCGACAGGGTCAGTAAATCGCGTATCTTGTGCCAATTCATCAAATAATATTTTCGGCACTGGCTTCCTTCTTTCTTCTAACTTACCAGAAACATCCAATTTGCGCAAACAAGCACTGGCTTTCTCGAATACTTGAGACACATTATTTCTAAGATCTTGCACCATTGTATAATATTTTTTCAGTTCTCGTTGACACTCTGACAAGCACATACTAGGGTTCTGCAGCTTTTGTTGACACAACATTAATGCTTCTTAGAAAATTTTCTCACAACACAAGCATTACCACGAAATCGAGCTTTTCCATTTTTCGTTTATAACGAGCTGCTTCTGTCCGTTCTTTTTTCTTTCCAGTGAAGCACATGACATTAAGACATTTCATAACGTCCGCATATCTCTTTCTTAGTGCGAGCACGGCATTATGACTTGAATTCCAGAAAGAAATTAACAGCTTCTGTGTTAACTTTTGCAGCATCCGATAATACGAGGTTCAGATTATGTGGTGCGCAGTAAACACATATGGCATTCTTGCATGTTTTTGAAGCCAGAAATACGACCACTCATTACCGCTTCTCCATCGTAGCTTTGTCCTCTGCACTTCTTAATCTCAATCTCATATTCTAATAGAACGATTTTAGATAGTATTAAATATTCATAATTTCCTGCATAGTGTTCGTCCATATCATAAAATCCAAGGAAGGTTTCTAGAATTTCGAACTGTAGGAAATGATCACTAGGTTTAGAAGATAACATAACGAATGTTGATGCTTAGTTGATAGATTTTTGAATCCAGCTTATGCTGAAATCATTGCAGAAGTTTTTCTTAAATTTGTTTGCAGTGAGATTGATGATTTCATTTTGAATTTGTGGGCTTAGATATTTGATTTTCTTTCCGTCGTCTTCTAAAAGTCTGTCCAAAACTTCATCAATTCTTCCGTATGACTCATAGTTCGAAGAAAATTATCTTAGTTGCAGCATTCTTTCACAGATTCTCGACCACGAAGTGCCACATCACCTGAACACAGGAAAATGATAACACAAAACACTCAATTTAATACTTCCTGCCAATAATTAATGCTTATTTGTGTTTCCAAATCGAGCTTGCTTACCATTCTTCGCCTTGTGACCCATGCAGATTTCGGCTTACTGAATGAATATGGCTTTCTGAGCTTAGTATGCCTTACTATTTTACTTAACAAGTTCTTCCATGTATTTATGCCATTAATCCATTCTTCTCGGAAATTTCGTCCCCGCCTATCTACAAACAGCCAGCAAGGCTCACAGGAGATCACATCCAACTTGGGAGAATAACATAACCATAGTCTTTCTTAGAAAACACCAGCCTTCTTTCGAAAAGTGTAGTACTCATTGGAAAATCTGTTATTTCCATCATTTTAACTTGTAGAATACACAGTAGTTGTGGTCTGCATGAGTCATAGTTCAAAATCTGCTTTTCTAGAACAATATCTGTCACTTCAGATGGGTATTGCCCCTATCTGTCATGTCTACAAAAATACTGTAAGTTATATTGCAATCGATCTTTTTTTTTTTAAAAAAATCAGCTAATTATTACTCTCCAATAATGTTGAGTTTAGAGCCAAAATAGTTCAGTATTCTCCTCATCCATTTAACGTTACGTCATCTTAGTCAGTATCAGAAGCGGAAGAAGGCAAAATTTTCACCCGACCAAGATGTTTTTTGCCTCCCTACCACCTAGTCCTGGCCTATATTTTATTACAGTGATACTAGAAAATACGTTCGAAAAGTTATTTTGGGGTAATCAGTTGAGCGAGCAGTTGTCCGGTTTGACCGACTCTTGGTTCTTGAATTGGTTCTGTGTAGCCGCGGTACGTGGCAATTGTTACTATGCTTCACAATCATGGCAACACTTTTTAACTCGTTTTAATCCACATCTTATAGGTCATAGAATTTGTCATTATTATTGAAAGTCAGTAGAGCAGAGGAATTTTATTTGAAGTTAGTAAGCTTACTACATGTAATATAGGACTGATATCGTATTAATACAGGAGGATTAATTTCTTAATCATACAGTGCTATAACCTAGATGAGTTTACAGTAATGCCTATAATTTGATACGCCAACGTAAGAAACTGCGAACGAAGTGAGAAGGAATTTTTATTCTTGCCATGTTTGGAAATGAAGACAGCAAAAACTTGGGGCTGCATTTAAACAATTTGCTTCTTTTTATTAAAAACCTAAGGCGCCCCCTACTATACCGAAATGGCCTGCGCCCGTAGGAAGTGTCTACTCTGCCTACCCTATTGCTACGCCACTGCATACATCCTAAGGCCGTGTCCAAAAGATACAAGTGTGCATTCGAAGTACGCTGATTTCCGGAACTGACGTTACCTAGAGTGCGTCAAAAGGTCCAAGTTCACAAGTCTGCGAGTGCATAGGGTAAAGCATACAGTCATTGGCCGTCAAATAATGATTGGCCACATTGCGATTAAAAGTACAATAATAAGGACGTGCTTCGAAATTTCTCGTAATTATGTTGCTGAAGCGGACGGCGATTGTCTTTTCTTTGTTTGTAAGTCGTCATTCTTCCGCAAGATTGCGCCTTTGTAATGCTAGAGTTTCGGAAGTGAAGACATGTGCGGATCAGTCTGAAATTCTAGGTAAGTCTTATGAAATTCTTAAGGATTCTTCTAACAATAAATCAATCACTTTCAGGATTTAAAGTTGTTTTGCTTGTGGTAATTGATGATAATGGATTTCTTAAGCTTTGAAGCACTATATAACAGAATTTCTGTTATCTATTTTTTATTTTCTTCATTTTTGGGGGGTGACTAATAACTATAACCTGATTACTCTTCATTTACAGTCATTGGCCACGTATGCCAATTACTATGTATTTCCGCAGTTAATAAATGTGGCAATTTAAAAATATTCTTAGTCTTTATTATGCACTTTATGAAACATATCTGTTTCTCACGTTAATCTGAATGTATTTACCAGTTGTTGGCATGGTGGCCAATAACTAAATATATCGGGTGGCCAATCACTATGTACAGTTCTGATTTCTCGATTTTCTGTTTCAGGCTTTGCAGTCGTAATCGCAAGAATGCCAAAAGTTGCTAAAATACCTTACGATAAGGATATTATAGAGAAGGCTCTCAGTGAGTTACATGAAACAAAAGCATCTCATAGATCCATAGCAAAGAAATATGGAATTCCAAGAGCTACGTTACAATATAAGATAACGAACCCCGATTGCAAGAACACGTTTGGTCCTTCCCCTATTTTATCTAAAGAGGAAGAAGAGACTATTGTTCGGTAAGCCCAATTGATATCTGCATTAATACTTATGTTTCTACTTAGGTCTACTAATCTAAGTATTCATTTACAAAAACTTTCAAACTGCATGGAATCAAACATTGGTCGACCACTAAGAGATGGCAATAATAGTGTTGGTGACATTCATAGCGTTATTAAACGTGATTTCTTATGTTGTTGTTGTCAGTGTAGAAATTTATATCGGAAACCTAAAATTTAAAGATAGGGCCTATATTTCTAAACTTTATTTCTAGTTTATTAGAGCGACTAATTTATTTTCTTTTTACAATATTGCACGCTTTTCTAAAGAGACATCCGGAACTGACTCAGCGCACTGCAGAAGATGTAACGTACGCCAGTGCTTGTATAAGTGAGAAAGATATTCGCAGTTGGTTTCAGGAAATATACAGTTATTTACAGGAATCAGGACTGCAAGACATCCTAACACAGCCATGGAGAGTGTTCAACGGAGATGAAACTAATTTTCATGTCTGCCCTTCGAGCGGTAAAGTTCTTGCATTCAAAGGTGATAAAAACGTTTACGACGTAAAAACGTCCTCTTCCAAAGAAAATCTGACAGTGATGTTCTGCTTCGCTGCCAATGGTAAGTTGTGTCCGCCGATGATTGTTTATCTATATAAAAGAATTCCAAGTGTAATAATAAACTCTGCCCCTGAATGTTGGGGAATTGGTAGAAGTAAAAACGGTTGGATGAAATCTGAAGTGTTTTATGAATATATAGCAAATATATTTTATCCTTATATTGTAAAAGAAGGGGTTCAGCTCCCTGTCATCCTCTTCGTTGATGGCCACAAAACTCACTTGACGTATCAGTTAAGCCAGCTTTACAGAGAACTAGGAATATAACTTATTGCGCTTTACCCAAATTCGACACGTATTTGGCAACCAGCTGATGTAGCTGCTTTTAAACCAATAAAATCTGGTTGGAAGAAAGCTGTTAGCGATTGGTACAGGAAAAATTCTAATTGTGTACTCACAAAGGTAAACTTTGCCGAAGTGTTACAGAATGTAATACAAACTTATTTAAGACCTGCAGTAATCATTAACGGTTTTAGAGCATGTGGGTTGATATCTTGCGATCCTAATGCCGTTGATTATTCTAAATGTCTAACAACTTGAGGAACAAAAGTGAGCACAAAGTTAACAGAAAACACTCCCGTTCTTTCATTTGAGAAATTTTGCAGTATTGTAGGTAACAATAAAATTCAAAAATTTGAAGAAAACGATAGAAATGGCCTTCAACAGAAAGAAGAGAACAATGTAAATGAAGAGAACAATTTTGTCATCTTGTACAATATATGGAAATTTTTCAATCAAAACCATTTGAGTGTAACTAATAGTGCTGATGTGGAAAGGAACCGAATGGAACAAACAAATACAGACGAATATTGAGAACGATGGTTATGTGCAAGATGAAAGTGTTCACGAACAGAGTGAAAACATTGGAATAATCGATCCTTTACCAAGCACTAGCAGTGCAGTTTCACCTAAAGAAACAGAAAGCCCTCTTTTGGAAACCCAGCATTCCCAAATAATTGTATACTTGGCCTGGCCCGAAACCCCTAAAAGAAAAGGAAAGAGGAACATAGAAAGAATGCCTTATGCAATAACGTCAGAAAAATGCAGGATGTTATGTGAAAAGAAGCTAACAGAAAAGGCTCAATTAAATGAAGAAAAAGATCGCAAAAAGAGAGAACAAGAGGAAACTAGAAATTCCAAAGCAACGATGAAGTCACTAGCGCCAAAAAAGAGAGCAAAAAGAAAATTAGATCTCAGTAACACTTTCGAAAGTGGTAAGAAATGTTTTGTTTGTAAAGGTAACGTCTCTAAGCATCTGTTAATTTGTAGCGAATGTGATAATGCGACTCATGAATCATGTGTCCTCAGAAATCATCAAACCAAACATTCCACTCTCACCAGATGATGATATTTATATATTGCACAAGTGTTTCCACATTGATGATGAAAGTGATGTACCTAGCAACTTCGAGATTGGTGACAGTGATACAGAGTCATTGGCTGAAATATTGGAACTAATTGCAAAAGCTAATTGAAAGACTAATAGCATTGAAAGGGTGATGTTAAGCTCAACTTTGTTACAAAAAGTATGATATGAAAGAAGGACAAACTGTAAGAACTGTTTATAATTTTTATATTATATAGGCCTAATTTATATAATATTCAAATATTTTTCAAGTGAAGTTACTTTTGTATTTCTCATAATTTCTACATTGTAAACTTTTAAAACTGTAAAAGAAACATAATACATAGAAATTAATATTTTGTTAACTAGAAATTAATAGATTTTTTAAAAATAACCACAAAATGCATTGTTTCATTTTCACAATCCTAAACTACTTTTGTCAATATAATAGTTACCTTGGTGTTTAATTTCTAGCCTGTAGAACAAAATTGTACTCATATTAAGCTCAAAAATTTTGATTGCGTTTAGTGGCCAATCACTAGCACAAACCCCGGCCAATCACTAAAAAATGTGGCCAATTACTGTACATTTTCGCATATTTTTACAAAAAGAGATTCTGTAAAAATGCTGTATAACTTAGAGCAAAAAGAATAACCGAAATCGAAAGCTAATATCCCTATAAGTCCACTTAAAAAAGATTAGTTTTAAATTGCAAGAAATAAGAGCACCACTGAACACCAAAGTCAAAATTTTCCTTAAGTGGCCAATAACTGTGCATTTCACCCTAATACGTAATGGAAGAGGATGTACACTACGTTACTATACTTGTGTGCTTAACATGGCCGTTCCTTGTAGTAGGGACAACAATATTATCAAAACGATCTAATAAAATTTTAAAAGGCATATTTTAAATATTTTTGTTGAAGTGAATATCTTTGTGAGCTGATCTTATAATAATAATTTACTTGATAAAAATACAAATTAGTGATTTTTTAAGGTGCCTGAACTTGGCCTCCCATCCTTTGTCCTTCAGTAGTTCCTGACTTATAAGTCAAAAACTGAAAACAGAGTTGGAAACTCGATACAAATTTTAGAAACTTCTTTCAAAAAAATGCTTGCATTTCTCCCGCATGTAAAGCACAAATGATGAGACTAGTGTCACTGGTTAGTGCACGAAACCCCATCGTTTGTGCTTTATTAGTTCCGAAGATATAAGCGAAAACCTGGTAGGGAACTAAGTGCACGGTGGCCCCCTTCCGACTTCAAGCACAAACGATGAAAATAGTTTCATTCCTTAATGCATCGTTTGTGCTCGATTTTGCACGAAACCCCATCGTTTGTGCAGTATTAGTTCCAGAGATATAACAGAAAAACTGGTAGGGGAAAAGTTCACGCTAGCCCGCCGACTTCAATCACAAATTATGAATGTATTGTCAATCGTTAGTGCATCGTTTGTGCTCGTTTCTGCACGAAACCCCATCGTTTATGCTTCAATAGTTCCTGACCTATAAGCCAAAACCTAAAAACAGAGTTGGAAACTGGATACAAATTTTCGAAATTTCTTTCGAAATAATAAGCTTGCATTTCTCCCACATTTGAATCACAAACGGTGGAAATAGTGCCGCTGGTTAGTGCATCTCTCGTGCTTGTTTGTGCATGAAACCCCATCGTTTGTGCGTTATTAAATCCGGAGATTTCAGCGAAAGACTCGTAGGAAGCCAGCGTAAACTTGGCCCCTGGACATCAAGTAAACACGACGGAACTACTGTCATTCATTAGTGCATCGTTTGTGCATCAAACTCCATCGTTTGTGCTTCAGTAGCCAAAAACTGAAAACAGAGTTGGAAATTGGATACAAATTTTCGAAATTTCTTTCGAAATAAAATGTTTGCATTTCTACCACATGTGAAGCACAAACGAAGGAGCTAGTGACATTGGTTAGTGAACGTTAGTTCTTGTTTGTGCACGGAACCCCATAAGTTGTGCATGTTTAGTTTTGGAGTTTTGAGCGGAAAATTGGTACGAAGCCAACGTGAACTTGGCCCCCCGACCTCAAGCAAACACGACGAAACTAGTGTCATTCATTAGTGAATCGTTTGTGCTTCAATAATTCTTGACTTATAAGCCAAAAACTGAAAACAGACTTGGGACCTGGATACAATTTTTCGCATTTTCTTTTGAAATGAAATGTTTTTTTCTTTCCTCCCACAGGTAAAGCACAAACGATTGAGATTAGTGCCATTGGTTAGTGCATCATTTTTGCTTGTTTGTGCATCAAACTCCATCTCTTGTACTTCAATTGTTCTTGACTTATAAGCCAAAAACTGAAAACAGAATTGGAAACTGGATACAAATTTTCGAACTTTCGAAAAAAAAATACTTGTATTTCTCCCGCATGTGAAGCACAAACAATGAAACTAGTACCATCGGTTAGTGGATCGTTTGTGCTCGTTTGTGACCGAAACCGCATCGTTTGTGCGTAATTAGTTTCGGAGATCTGAACGAAAAACTGGTAGGAAGCAAGCGTGAACTTTGCCCCGAAACTGGATATTAGTTTTCGAATTTTTATCGAAATAATAAACTTGCATTTCTTCCCCATGTGAAGCACAAACGATAGGACTAGTGCAATTGGTTAGTGCATCGCTCGTGCTTGTTTTTGCACAAAACTCCATCGTTTGTGCGTTATTAATTCGGGAGATTTCAGTGAAAAGAATGGTAGCGAGCCAGCGATAACTTGTGCTTGTTTGTGCTTGTGCTTGTTTGTGCACGAAAACCCGTCATTTGTGTTTTAATAGTTCCTGACTTATAAGCAAAAACTGAAAACAGACTTGGAAACTGGATACAAATTTTTGCTATTTCTTTTGCATCGTTCGTACGCTATTAGTTAGAAAGATATGTGCGAAAAACTGGGAAAGGGTCAGCTTGTACTTGCTCCCACTCCCCCACCCCGACTTCAAGTATATACAATGAAAGTAGAGCCTTTCGTTATTGCATCGTTTGTGCTCTTTTGTGCAGAAAACCCCTTTGTTTATGCTTCATTAACTCCTGAGTGCAAAAAGCTGAAAACAGAGTTGGAAACTGAATACAAATTCTTGCTATTTGTTTTGAAATAAAATGCTTGCATTTCTCCCACATGTGAAGCACATACGATGAAAGTAATACTGTTGATTAGTGCATCGTTTGTGCAAGAAAACCCTATCGTTTTTGCGTTATTAGTTTGAGGATATGAACCCAAAACTGATAGTTGACCAAGTTCATGCTGGCCCTCCGATTTCAAGCACAAACGTTGAAATTAGCCCCGTTCCTTAGTGCATCGTGTGTGGTCGTTTGTGCACGAAATCCCATTATTTGTGTTTCAAAAGTTCGTTAAATATAAACCAACATCTGAAAACAGAGTTGGAAACAATACAAATTATTATTATTTCTTTTTTAATAAAAGGCTGATATGCTTATATTGATCAACGGAATTATGTACACAATTATTCAATGATAAAATTTTTACTACAAGAAATCTTCCGAAAGATGCTTCAGGATGTGAAACAGGCCGTAAGTAGTACCCCCTTCAGTTATGGCTTCATGGCTCTGATTGGGTAAGGAATGTATGGTGACTTGATCATCTAGTATGGTGTTATAGGAGTCGATTCCGTTCAAATTTTGGCAGGGATACCATGCCTACCCCTAATTTTGCATAGGTACATGGGACCGACCAGCCCTAAAATCTGCCTAGTTTAAAAATTTGGCTTGGCATTTTAGGATCGGTCTATATACCTCAGTATGTTTGGGGGGTCCATCTCGTTTCTTTTTATAGTTTAAGAATGCCAAGAATTCAAATTTCGGAGGATTTTGACCTATTTTATCCCATGACCTATTTTGTGATATGTCTTAATTCCCTTATATGGTTGTATATGTGAATATAGGGTCCATTCTCTTTCATAAGGCTTGATTACATTGATGCTTTATTTTAAATTTTGGAGGAATCTATAGGACCACCACTTAAATTTATGAATTGGCAAAAACTGAAATTTTGAAAAATGTTATCTAGGACCCAAATATATATTACTGTAAATTTGGATGGTTCGTGTTGTTCACCTTTTATCATGTTTAGTGGAATTTTTCCTAGGACAAATTCCCTAGGTTTTTTGGGGGGGGAACCATATTAAAAACCCACCAAAAAACCGAGAAAACGTGCCTCCAAAAATATAATTCAAAACTTGGATTGAAATAACGTTAATGTGACTACAATTACTTTCTTTAATCGTGGTACTTAGCATATGCCTAGTTTCAGAATTGGCTTAAAATACTACGTGTTTATCATCAGAACCGAATACATTGAAAAATAGAAGATTTGGGAATCATGCATAGCGAATTGTGTTTGCACTCGATCAAATTCGTTGTAACAGTGTTCAACTGTAGTCTATTATATAAAAGTGAAAATGATCTTGTTTGTGGTTGCTATTAACCGATTTAACCGTTTGGAATGAATTTTGGATGTAGTAATTACGTAATTCGAACTTTTTTTTTTATCATGTTACTTTGATTAAAATGCATATTCTATTAGCGGAATGGGGAGCGGAGGGTCAAAACATATGCGAAAAACTTAGTATCTCACAATCCTGTCAAGTAAGGAAGATGAAAATAAATTCCCATATAAATTTCCCATTAAAAATAAGTGGGCCCGTGTCCAGTGTTTTTCAGAATTTCCATTTTAAGTGAGAAACTGAAGCGTTTTCTATACTTTGATATGGAACCTACAGCCGGGTACCCGGATGTGGGACAATAAATCACATACCCGGATCCGTTATTATACGAGACCCAAATATTTTAGGAACCGGCTTTACCCATCCCTACAATGTACCCATCTATATAAGAATATAATATATAATACCACATGAAAGATGATATAATAGGTCAAAATTCTCCAAATTTTAAATTCTTGACAATTTTATACCTACAAAGGGGAACAAGATGGACCACTCAAATTTACAGTAGTATTTTCTATATGTTTGGGCTTTAGAAAACATTTACATTTTTTACAATGCCCAAATTTAAATAGTGGTCCTATGTACCCCTCCAAAATTTAAGAGGGGAGTCTCAACATACCCATGTCTTATAAAAGAGAATGAACCACTATACTCACATATATAACTATATAAGGTAATAAAGACTCACCAAAGGGTTCAAAATATGTCAAAATTTTTCAATTTCAATTTATGGAATTTTTACCCATAAAAGAGAACGAGACAGACCTCTCAAACTTACAGAAGCACATTCCACGGTCCTATATTACCAAACCAAACTTTACATTTCACAATTTTCAAAACTTAGAAGGGGGTCATACGTACCTTATCAAAATTTAGGACATGAGCCACGGCGTCCCTGCCAAAGATTAGAGACGGTGTCATACAACGTGATCAGGTCAGGTTACGTCTCTGAACCAATCGGAGGTGATTAACCCATAACTGAGGGCATACTACGTAAAGCCTGTTTCACATGCAAGCATCTTCCCCAAATATTTCTTGTAGCAAAAATTTATCATTAAATTTTTGCATAGATATTTCCGATGACCAAAAAATAAATAATTTCTATCCAGTTTCCAGCTCTGTTTTCAGTTGCCTTATATCTCAGAAATTATAAAAGTACCAAGGATCTTATAAAATAGAGGATCTGCCCTTACAACAAAATCTTGAAGCCATACGTCACAGTTTCGCCACCCCTACTCTGCCCACTCCGCCCAATAGGATCGCAATGTTTTGAGCCAACAATCATGGCGGAAACGAAAGTAGCAAATCAGACAATGGCCGAAACGAGAATAGCCAATCAAACGTGTTGATGTTCGGTTGCTTTTGGCTTCATCGATTTAATAGGTTAAAGATACATATGGGCAGATCCTCTATTTATAACATCCTTGAAAAGTACAAACAATGGGGTTTCGTACACAAACAATGCACTAACGAAAAACAATATTATCATCGTTTATACTTAAAGACGTAGGGACAAGTTCACGCTGGTCCCTTCCTAGTTTCTCGGTCATATCTCCAAAATTAATAAAGCACAAGAGATGATTTAGTGCACAAACGAGCACAACCAATGCACTAATGAATGACACTAGTCTCGTCGTTTTTACTTGAGGTTAGGAGGCCAAGTTCATGCTGGCTCCCTACCAGTTTTCCGCTCAAATCTTCGAAACTAATTACGGGCAAACGATGGGGTTTCGTGCACAAACGATGCACTAACCAATGGCACTAGTTTCATCGTTTATGCTTCACATGCGGGAGAAATGAAAGCATTTTATTTCGAAAGAAATTTCAAAAAATTGTATCCAGTTTGCAACTTTGTTTTCAATTTTTGGCTTATGAGTCAGGAACTATTGAAGCACAAACGATGGAGTTTGATGCTCAACCGTTGCACTAACCAATGACACTAATCGCATCGTTTGTGCTTCACATGTGGGAGGAAAGCTAACATTTTATTTCAAAAGAAAATGCGAAAAATTGTATTCAGGCTCCAAGTCTGTTTTCAGTTTTTTGGCTTATAAGTCAGGAACTATTGAAGCAGAAACGAGCACAAACGATGCACTAATGACTGACACTAGTTTCGTCGTGTTTAATTGAGGTCGGGGGGCCAAGTTCACGCTGGCTTCCTACCAGTTTATCACTGAAATCTCCGGAACTAATAACGCACAAACGATGGGGTCTCGTGCACAAACAAGCACGAACGATGCACTAACCAATGTCACTAGTCATCGTTTGTGCTTCACATGCGGGAGAAATGCAACCATTTTATTTCGAAAGAAATTTCGAAAATTTGTATCCAGTTTCCAACTATGTTTTCAGTTTTTGGCTTATAAGTCAGGAACTATTGAACCACAAACGATGGGATTTGATGCACAAACGAGCACAAACGATGCACTAATGAATGTCACTATTTTCGTTGTTTTTACTTGAGGTCGGGGGGCCAAGTTCACGCTGGCTCCCTACCAGTTTTCCACTCCAATCTCCGGAACTAATAACGGACAAACGATGGAGTTTCGTACACAAATAAGCATGAACAATGCACTAACCAGTGGCACTAGTCCGATCGTTTGTGTTCCACATGCGGGAGAAATGCAAGTTTATTATTCCGAAAGAAATTTCGAAAGTTTGTGTCCAGTTTCCAATTCTGTTTCCAGTTTTTGGCATACAAATCTGGAACAATTGAAGCACAAACGATGGGGTTTCGTGCACAAACGATGCACTAACGAATAACACTACATTCATAATTTGTGCTTGAAGTCGGGAGGGGGCAGCGTGAACTTGGCCCTCCTACCAGTTTTTCGCTTATATCTTCGGAACTAATAAAGCACAAACGGTGAGGTTTCGTGCATAAACGAGCACAAACGAAGCACTAACCAATAACACTAGTCTCATTAGTTTGTGCTCCAGGTCAGGGGGCCAAGTTTACGCACCTGATTTTATAAGTGGAATATAAAAATTTACAAAAATAACAAACGTTAAATGTTAAATTTTAGCATAGAATAATGAATACCTAGATTATATATAACCGTATGGCTACAGCTACAGCTACAAATGTTACTTAATAGGTAGATAGGCCTAATTTTCCAATTTTGATTCTAAACAGATTCCTTTCAGAGTTACCATATTTCCTTGCACTTGGTTTGTGTAAGGGACTGTAATATACCAATTACGGTATATTTTGTATTTTTGACATTTAACTAAAAGTGAAGTACAGGTAAAAAAATTATTTCTACATATTTATCAAAGATTTCACACATTCCTCTTAATTCATAAAATCCCATTACTGTACCCACTATGAAACGATTATGAACAAGCAATCTCTTCCGTGAACAATGTGAACCATTACATAACATACATACTGTATTTTTTCCAAAACCGTCTCTTAATTTTCATAAAATTCTTATTATATTTGAAGCTTTTTCATGATTATATTCGGAAGAGGGGATTTGTTTCGTAACTGCATATTAAGAATATGGAGACAGTATTTAGAAGATTTATAGGTAAAATCTTTAGATTCACAAAGAAAGAGTAACATCTAAGGAACTTAATTATTAGCTCCAAATGATAGAAATAGTCCAATCAGTAGGCCTATGCCTGTAACTGAAGCAATACGGTAGAACTACCGTAACTACATGGTCATTGTTGTGTAATTTACCGTACAATATGAGCTCTTTCCCAAAGTACTGTAATTTTGCGCCACATTATTGCAAATAGCGCCCCCCCCCCCAGTACCTTCGGTGTTCTAACGTTCCTTTAAGTTGCCTGCTTTCACTTGCAATGAAACTCTTGAGTTACTTCGCAACAGTGTCATCAGCGCCCTAACTACCAATGCTAGTCTCCTCTGGATTAATAAAAGAAACTCTTAAGTCATTTTATGGTTGCCCCATACTGTCAATCTGTACGATATATTTATATTTAATATAACTGGAAAGACATTCATCTAAAAAAAAAAAAAAAAGCATTAGTTCAGTTTTTTCTAGCACGCGAAATTCTCCCTTCTTTTGTTATCAATGCTCCATGTTTCACCACAATGAGGCGTTGAAACGAAGTGCGGATCAAAAGTTAATTTGACGAAGTGTACACTATCTAGTGCGCACTCTATTTGTAGATTTCGAGTGTGCATCCTCGAAGTGTGTACTTTGCACTTTTGGGCACGGCCTTAGGCTAGATGGAAAAATGCTAATGATTACTGTCTGTTTTGTTCCCATAAATATTGTTACATAACATGTACTCTGATTTTATATTATGATCTTTATGGTATAATGTACGGTGTGGCTACTAAAGAAATGTGTGCTTTATTTAAGACAGTAGTGTGTTTTTGTTGTGGGGAAATAGTGGACAACTGGTGTAATGGTGGTTGGGGGGATTGAGAATTCGGGGCCAACACAATGTCAGCCGCTGGAGCCAACTAGCAGCCAGTCCGGCTCTGCCTGCATACGATTCCTGAGACCATTCAATGTTTGATTCATAGCACTATACCCACGTTTACATTCTGCAGTTGATATCGGTACTACTTCTACAGTTTTCTTAGTTCCTGAACAGCTGGAGGGATTTAACGATTGTTCTTTTGCAAACGAAATTCTTTCACTACGAAGGAAACACCATTCATTGATTGTTTCAACAATTTGGATAATCGAGGGATGGCATCGTCTCCGAAGAACGCTAGTCCATTTTGATCAACAGACCAAGAAGCAGGGTTTAACACTGAAGCATCAACGAAAAAGTCTTTATTTGGAAAACGGAAGTTTATGTTGTCTAAAAAAAAAAGATTGAAGAAATTTCAATCGGAAAGTATCAAATTTTGTTTTATCGCTAGCAGTAGGCTTAGTGATGGACACTCCTTTGAATGTGTTTCTTTGCTCTAATTCATTAAGAGCATTTCTTGATCTCGGGAGATCAACAGTCTTTAACTCGCAAATTGATTGATATACCAAATCGATTTCTCTTTTGGCTTCAACTGCAGATGCACTTCTGCTCTGTAAATAGAGCGAAAGACCTTTCAAAATTTCAAGAACATCATAGATTAATATAAATTCCCTGATGAATAACCAGCTGGTTAGCTTCTTTACTAAACCGTCGAGTTTCGACCTGTCATGCACCGGATGTATCTTTACTACATTTAGTCAAAAGACTGCACAATGCAATGCAATTTTCCCACAGTGACCGCACAGAATTGAATGAAGATGTAATCCAACGTACTCCAAACACCTAATTTCAGAATATTCGTTGACATTTCGTCTGACAATTGTTTAAGTATTCTGGTTTCTTGGGCTATGTGAAAACACTGAAGATAAAGCATCCATCAATGCTTGCATATGAGACACATCAGAGACAGATTTAATCACATCTTGAACTGTAAGCTCAAGTTTATGATTCATACAGTGAACCACAATTAAGTCGTTGTTCAACAGTTCAGGTAATCTTGTTGCAACACCATTGTAACAACCCTGCATCACTGCCCCATCATCTGTTGCTAAGCTAACAAGGCGATTCTTCAGAACGTTTTCCGTTATGCCACGGTTAGATAAAGTCTCTAACAAGCTTCCTAATATAGCTTCTGCTGTAGTGTTGTCAAGTTAGACAATTTCAAAAAAATAGTTACACGCAATACCTTCAAAAACTACACGAAAATAAATTATCATACAAGATTTATTAGATATTGTCGTGCTCTCAATTAAAATACTAAAATTTTCTCCTGACTCCACAATAAACTTAGCAAGACTTTTTTTCATCTCCCCGGCAATAAATATTATCATGTTTTTGCACGCATGATTGGAGTATAGCATATTTCTCACGGAAATCCCATTTAATCTCTGAACTTCAACCAAAGAAGAATGTGTCAAGAAAGACAGATTTTCTTCAGCAACCATATATGCAGTACGCATGAGTATTGCTGTTGTTCTAATTTTTTCTTCGTTTTGGAGTTACCTTAGACTCATGCTTTATTGTATGGATTTCTCAATGTCCTGTTTCTTCCGATTATTCATTATTTCCATGCACTTGAGGTGGGACTTGCATCTTCCATGATCACCAATTTTGTCATTAAGTTTCTTGGGATTAGTTGTAGAAATACCATCTATAAACGCATTGTCGATACATACGCGTTCCATACTACGTTAAGAGATCGAATTTCACTGCACAAATAACTAACTAATTTCATTTTGTTTATTGCCAACCACGGTCTGCTCTTCTTCCAGTTATTAAAACGAGATAATTCAACACAACCACCGACATTTGCACTACTCTCGTTTCCCGACTCTGTGAAAACGATGCTATTAGCATCACATTTAGCATGTTTTTTCTGCTGGTGGGACTTCTATATCGATATTCACTTCATTAGAAAGTTTTACCTTACCCGATGAAGTGCCTTCATTTGCTGTTGTATTTGGCGGTCTCTGTTAATGTTGTTTCGTACTGGGAACATAAAATAACAATACAGTTCGTTGTTTCTCCATTGTACTGCAGACACGCACTTTAATGTTTAAGATTAGTTACACGAATACAAATGTTCAAAAATAATATACATGCATAGGTTTATGATTTCATATATAATAAACTACCAGAATATTGATCGATATAAGTAAGTATTCGGTTTACACCGGTGGAAAATGCACTCCATGCAAGAACGAACGCACAGCTACCATCAACTCAACACGAGAGAACACTAGAGGGCTCACCCACATCTAACTTGCTGCGAATAACTCTAAAGTCCTGGCCCTACCTATTTCTTTTATTTTTCTTTAAAGCAAAATGGAACCTATATAACTCTTCGATTGTTTGAAAATCCAAATTAACCGAAGTGGTGTATTGTTGTCAATTTAACGCGGGACCCTATGTGGCTACGACCGATAGAGGAAAGCGTTTATATTTTCCTACCCACAACGAGCAATAAAACTTGATGTCCCAAATGAATCTGTCACGGCGACAGCCGCAGACGAAAAACAAATATGGCATTGACCCCGCAGGCGCGAATGTACAGTAACTTGAATTTCTTCTATATTTGTAATTTTCCCCATTGCGTTTATTCCTTCTCAACAACCATTCTATTCTAGTGATAGTGTAGGTTTCCAGTGTTCTCCTGAGATAAAATTTTCCAGTTCTATTCCTTTATTTGCTATTAAAAACAGACTACTGTAGATGACAACACAGACTTGTATTAATTTTTGTCTTTGATTGGGGAGGCTGTAGGATCCAAACTTTCAAACATATGTTGACCGCAAGAGCAAGAAACATTTCTTCCTTCTGTAATGTGATGCACTGGGAAAGAGGAAAAACTCTGGTCCACATGTGCTTTTGCTAGTACCTCAATTATTTATTTTCTTGTCGGCGGAAGAAAAAATGCATTATTGGTATATTAATGTCCGGTGCTCCGAGTTTCAATGGTAAGCTTAAACATCATATTTTCCCCTTCATCTTTGCTGACATAGAGGAAGGGGACCTTACAAATATACTACAGACCTTACACCTTGAATTTACGTACCTTGAAACAACACGCGTCTTTGGTTTTGTTTTCTTGCAAGATTCGTTTAAAACTCCACAAAACGGTATTTTTATGCGAATATCTAGCACAAACAAATACAGCCTCATGTACGGGAAAGAAGAAAGGGGAAGTGAGACAAAAAGCGTCATCCAAACTTAGAAAACAGAATACTCTGTCTTAGGCTATTTGAGAAAGCGTTACCCCCTGTAGCGAACGTGGCCAAAGTGGCTATTCAGTTATTTTACTTTCACCAGATGTGTAAATCATACTGTGAGCCAGTCAGGGTTTCCAGATCTTTTTGCCAGGTCCAGGTGTGTAATAGCAGAGTTCCAATACTCTGCACAAACCATCTTCCAAGCAGCTGTTTCTTGCTACAATCCCTTTGCCTGGCAACATGTCTTTCCTTTTTTCCCTTCCTTTTGAAATCTTTTAAACAGCAGGCGGTCTATTGTTCCGACCCGCACCAAATACGCTCGAGCTGACGTTTTCTCAGCGATTTTATTGCTTTCGCGTTTATGATTAGCCATCTACATTTAAATACATGGTCAGCATATTCCAAGAGTACGCACACTGAGAAAAAAAAATGTAGGTGGCATACTTAAAAACGTAGGTTACATTCGTAATTCCTGTAGTTTCTGGACTTAACGTACAACCGTATATAACATCCTGCAGCAAACGTATAGCTGAAAAAGTATGTATTATACGTACTGTCTGCACAAGTGCAATGACGTCATTCGTGTGACGTTATCTGCAGTAACAAGTATATACGGAGGTAATATCTAGCTTTGTGACGTCAGGGTCGTATGTAGCATGTGGGTTAATAATGACGACATACACTGACTATCAGGACGGAGCATGATTTCAAGAAGTATGCAATATACGTTCTGTACGTATGTTTCTTGCGTTCAACCCCGAGACAGCATCTATATTGTACTTGTGCCCCATACGTACGACTAGATACAGTATACGTATTGTACGTATGTATTATACAGATTTTCCTTATGTCGCACACAGCTTGTCCAGATACAGCATACAGAATATCCGTATGCACCATACAGAGTGCATATATGTAGCTTACAGACTGTCTGCATGCAGCATATAGATTATACGTATGTCGCGTACAGGTTGGCCATATGTAACGTATAGATTGGATGTATATAGCTAATAGGTTGTCCATATGAAATATACAGATTTTACCTGTATCGAATACGTATTGCCTTCTTGTAATGTATGGATCGGACATATGCAGGATCTAGAGTGTACGTATAGTGCACCATTATTAAAGTGCTGCAACATACTGCAAAGTGCATGATACATTCTTACTGTAATGTTGTCAAATATTGTTTTACTCTGTATGAAAACAAAAATAGCTTAAAATATGGTTGATCTCCTTTGTGCCAATAATAATAAAATTAACAATACTACACTTTTCAAATCTTAGTTTGGAGCAGTGAAACTGTCCAAAGAAATGTATTTACCTGCAGGGTGTCCTATAAGTTTGGGCTTCCTGCTAATTCGTTGGAAAGCTACTGCAAAGTCAAGTGTTGAAAAGTGACACAAGCGTTAATTTTAAAATTATGGGCACAAAGCAGGGGCGGATCCAGGACGGACTTCTGGGGGGGGCGGTCGGCGGTAATACTGCTACTTTTAAGAGCTCCAAACTTGTTATGGATGGGTTTATTTATATATAAAATAAGAAAGTTTCCTCTTGTGGGGGGGGGCGATCGCCCCGATCGCCCCCCTCTGGATCCGCCCCTGGCACAAAGGAGGTTAACCATATATTAAACTATTTTCGTTTCCATACAGAGTAAATCAATATGTGATATATTACTGTAAGAATTTATCATATGGTTTGCAGTTAGTTAGTTGCAGCACCTCAATAATAATGCAAAATGCACAGCCTTATACAATCCTATATTCAAACTCAAACAAGATTTACGTACAATCATTTATTAAGCTGTTATCATCCATTGCTTGTACGATATAAAGATTATTTTACCTCATTCTTTTCCTTAATAGTATCTTCTACTAAAGTGCAGTTGTTACCACAAGAGGCCTGAATAGAATTTTCCAGAAATAACTTCTCTGTACATTGTAATTAACAGGTATTTTTTTTTTTAAATGTCGCAATAATTAAAAGTGTGGTGTCAGCCGGAAACGCATTCGCTTACAATATTATTCCTACTCAGTACTCGCCATTAAAAATGAAACACCAAGAAGGAGACTGGGTAGATGCGCCAAAGTTCCCAGGCCGATACCTAATAGTAAGTGCAGAATACTCTTAAACGTTCGCTGTATTCGCTGTGTGACAACGTGGTGACAGCGGAGGCGTTGTGCAGCCATCGAGTAAACATATTTATTCTTCCCTGCTATAGACATTCTGCAAATTTGGACTTTCCTGGATGCATCCTTCTTAGTGCAACATTTTAAGGAAAGAGCAATTTAACAGTCTCATACATTGCTTAAAGAAAGAGCAATGATTCTCAGAATTACTCGGAAGATATATATACACAATAATTTAAAACGGTTATTTCAAACTTTGCAATTCAAAGCACGAAAAGAACTATAGATAAAGGAACACTGATTTTAGCCAAATAGTAATTAGTAAACTCAATCACACTCAGTACCATTAGTTGCTTGGTGTTATCCGTAAGTCAGAGATCACGGTATCTCATTTCGTGTAGATTTTTGCATTTGTTTAACGCTAAAAATGTATTTTATCGCTAATTGAACCCAGTACCATATATATACCGACAGGACGTACCTTAGTCACAAGGTGACATGAGTGAAACACTAAACTATTCGATTGACACCTGCGGCCTTGTCAACACTAGAGAAAGTTACAAAGTGATTAAGTAAATACGGAACATAGTTCATACAAAGTATAGCGATGTATGAAGTCTCCGTTTCATACGACTTGGATAAAGGATACATCTGAAATAGCAACAAAGAAATATATAATGATTTCTCTGGATAATTTGGATTAGTCCAGAATTCGAACACACACACGCTGGTAAGTCCAACATTTTTTTTTTTTTTTTTTTAACTTCTTTCTTCGGATTCCCAATAAAGTTGACTACTGAAAAGCTGAGTTATAGATTCTGTATTAAAACAACACCTTCGCTAGACATGTTCAGTATACACATTGTCTTACATACAGAACAATACATTAGTTATTAATGCATGTCTGAAATAATAGTGCTTCGTATAGAATTTTACTTCATCCAATCGCAATAGCACAAAGATAAAAAAATATTGCTAGGGATAATGTTCTTATTACAGAGAAAAAGAATTAAAATGACTTAACATTAACAATCATTTTCTTTAAACAGAGATAATATTTTATTATAATTTATGGAAGAAAGAAATAATTTGTAGTACAGTATCTTTATTAGGGTTATATATTCGTACAAAATAATGTAAGTACAACTGAGTCTGTCTTCAGAAAGGGCGTACTTTTAGCCACAACCTACACTGCTTCTTTTGACTGTCTTTCAAGCAGAATCCTGGTTTGATGCACGAAATACCTGCAACAAAAATCAGAAAATATTTAAAATGTTATATTCAGTGTGCTTAATTTGGTTGTACTTAACAATACAAAGTATCTTAACATTTTTGAGATTAAATGGACAAAATCTGTTCGGTCAGGTATGGACTTTTGGGTTGCACGTAGAAAAACTATGAAGTGTTTATTGATGCTGAACAACAACTCAAAATGTATTACCATTCAAAAGTAAGTGGGTACCTCAATGGTGTTCGGGCTACCATGGGGTACCTAATGTCTGTATTTTTTAGATATATGAAAATATATGTCTCTAAAATGTAAGGAACTGACATCTGTTTACCGAAAACCTCAACTCGGTAAGCCTTATGGATATCGAGATATGGGAAAATAAAGAGCGACACTACAGAACTGTGGAGTTTGCGTACTAGATGGTGCAGTTTCGGAAACGTAATTACGAGGGCTTACAACAACCTCAAAAGTAGTTTCAATTAAATACACTACACACACGCCCTGATGGGGGTTTTCGGGTACCATGATATTCCCAGAACTCTCATTTCTAAATATTCTAAAACATGTCTTAATAACGTTTTAAAGAACGTTAGAGGTGTGTGTTTACCGAAACCGCAAGTCGGTACGCCTAACAGTTACCGAAATATGGTGAAATAAAAAGCGACACCATAGGTACGTGGAGCTTGCATATTAGACAGTACAATTTAGAAAATTAATTAAAATATGACTATCAAGATATTGTCAAATAAAGGGAGGATCCATATAGTTATGGGGTTTTCGTGTTAGGTGGTAAAATTTCCGAAACCGGTCATGTAAAGTTAATAAGCATCAGTAGCAATTTCATCTTAAAATAATTAGGTATTTCCATGGAGTTTAAGAACATCATGGGGTCTACCAAGATTAAATTTTAAAAGTTTTGTAAAATATATTTTGACATTTGTAAAGAGTATTAGAAATATGTATTTACCTAAAAGTTCCAGCTAGTACATCTAGCAGCTAGAGAGACACCATACAATAAAAGCGTATTAGATCTTGAAATTTCAGAAAACAATTATTGATCCTAACAAAAGTTAAATAAGATGGTACTTATATGGGTTAAGTGAGAACCTCAGACTCGTCAGTACAATTTCGATCGAAAGATTAATTCAGCTCTAAATTTTCTTTGGACAATTCCAAGCGTTCATCGGGCTCTGAAATAAAGTGAACATTTTTTGTCAATATCTAATATAGCAAGCGAGATATAAGGAATTATGTATTTTATGACGTCGTAAAAATAGAGACCCACATGGATTTGTACTTTTGAGTATTTGCTGTAAGAAGAAGAAATTTCAGAAAACAACCGTATATACCTTAATAGACAATTAAATGGGCGGGGGCACAGTGGCTTAGTGGTAGAGTGCTTACCTCTGGTGTATTGGGTTCTTGGTTCGATCCACGGCCAAGTCAGTTTGTAGTGGACATCGTATTCGTGGGTTTTCTCGGGGTACTCTCCTCCCACCTTTGCATTCCATCAATTCTGTCAACAACATTCACTTGCTTTAATCATAATCTCCCTGAGACTAAAATGCATAATCGTGGGTCGCTACACTGAAATATTTCCTTTTATTTAATTTTAAAATTAAATAGGGAGTTAAGTATGATCGTATTTCTATGGGTTAAGTGAATACTCCAATAGTTTCTGCAAAAAAAAAAAAAAAAAAAAAAAGATTAGTTAAATACCCTACCACTAAGCTACTGTGTCCCCGCCCACTGAATTGTCTATTAAGGTATATACAGTAGTTTTCTGATTTTTTTTCTTATAGGAAAGACCCAAAAGTACAAATCCATAAAGATCTCTATTTTCACGTCATAAAATATATAATTCCTTATATCTTATTTACTATCTTAGATATTGACAGCGAATTTTCATTCTTTCGCACAGCTCGATGAACCCTTGGAATTGCCTGAAGAAAACCTAGGACTGAACTAATCTTTCGATCGAAATTGTACTGAGGTACTGATTTAACCCATAGAAGTACCATCTTATTTAATTTTGTTGCGACCAATAATTGTTTCCGAAATTTCAAGCTTTTATTTCACAGTGTTTCTCCAGATGTTAGATGTACTAGCTGGAAGTTTTGGGTAAATACATATTTCAAATACTGTTTACAAATGTCAGATTATATTTTCAAAAGCTTTTAAAATTTAATTTTGGTAGACTCCATGATGTTCTAACACCCCATGAAGATATCTAATTACTTTAAGATGAAATTGCTACTGGTGTTTATTAACTTTCCATGACCGATTTCGGATATTTTAGCATCTAACACGAAAACCCCTTAACTGTGTTGGTCCTCCCTTTATTTGACAACATCTTGATAGCCGTTAGTCATATTTTAATTCAATTTCCGAATTGTAGCGTCAAGTATGCAAGCCCCACATACCTATAGTTTATCCCCCCCCTAAAAAAACCAGTTCTTTACATTTTAGAGACATGTATTTCCATATATCTAAAATGCAGAAATTAGGTACCGCATTGGAACCCCATTGGAGTACTCACTTACTTTTGCATAGCAAGGTAAAAACGCCAGTGGTTCTCACTTTAAGTTTGAAAACATACTATTTTGTCTCTTCTCTGAGCATCGTGAATCTGTCGGAGCTGTACCATAGTTGGAAAGACTCACTGATCCTTCCTATAGTGACCATGTAGTCAGAATTCAAAAAGGAGTAGCCCTTGAAGGAAAAACAATATTTTAAAATCCTTGCACCAGTAGTCGTCACCTTAAAATCAAAATGTTCCAGTAGTAGTCAGGATTTTCTACCAGTGTTCATCACTCAAATAACTTGACAATTTATTCAAAAACGCACTGTGTATCAGTTTAGGGTTGAGAATACAATATAAAGTAGTAAGCTTAATAACTTTGCATCACTTTTAGCACTCAAGAAAGAAAATAAAAACGTTTTTACATACTTTTTAAAGCAATTTCAGAAAGAAAAATGTTAACTGAATTCAAAAGTTAACTGTATATCACTTCCACGTTAAGAGTACAATATTAAATACTATGTTTAATAACTATACGTCACTTTAAACTCTCGAGAATGAACATAAACAATTGTACATACATTTTAAAAACAATCTGAGAAACAAAATAAGTTAACTGAATTCAAAATTTAATTATACATCACCTTAAGCTTAAGAATACACTATAAAATGCTGAGATTAATAAAAAATGAAATCTTTAAGTTTAACGTCCCACGATTATGCCGGTTAGGCTACAGGAGACGGAGATAATGAGAAATGAGTGAAATGGTGGAATGAACAAAGTGGGAGGAAACGGGAGAACCCCGAGAAAACCCACGAGCAAGGTGTTTGTCCACCACAAAGTCCACACGGCGCGAGTTGGGATCGAACCAGGGACCCCAAGCACCGGAGGTGAACGCTCTACCACTGAGCCACCGCCCCCCTGAGATTAATAACAATGCATTACTGAAGAATGAAAACAAAAATGTTTTAGCTACCTATATTGTATTTACATGTTATTTCTCATTAACATTTTTTTTTTTTTGATAACTCATGATCAAGTCTAGGGATGCGCAAGAGAAAAGATTTGAGGTTGTCTCCTCTCGAAAAGGTGCCGCGAAAGTTGTCTCGTCTCGAAAACTGGATCCGTTTCTATTGGAAAAGCTCTATCTTGTCTCGAATTTCGTAACAAAAATTGTCTCGTCTTGTCTCGTGCGCATCCCTAATCAGGTCCATAGCCAAAAACTTCATTTCGGAGGGTGCTCGATAGGGCTTTGGGATATCCGAATTTAGATATAGATAATCGATGTCGACAAACTATCGAAACTTGTTCGAAATATCGAAAAATACAGCAATATCGAAATATAAACAATATCAAAAATCGAAAATATAGAAATATGAAAGAGATCAAAAATATGGATATATCGAACAAAAATGGATATATGATCTTGGAATACGATTTGGTGGAATAATGAGGGAGAAAAATAATCATTGATTAAATATTAAATTGAAAAGAAATAAGAGCCTGACGCTCAAATACTTATCTATCCGGCACCCATCTTGATCCCCATAAAATATCATGAAGTGCTTCATTGATTCTAAACCCAATAATAGTAATTTAACAATAAACACAATATATAATTTACTACGCACCTTGAAATGTAGAAATTAATGATTGTAATCCCCAGCTTTCCAATAGACCTTTGATTTCTCCAAATGAAGATTCGGATATCTTGTTTCTTCTCAAGCAATAATGGGTTACAATAATCAGTTGCAGTCCAAAGCCAAGTCACTAAGTTAAGCATAAAAATAAAAGAATTCATTAGTTAGATGCATACAAAATCCTACGCATGTAAATCCGAATCTACTTGTATTAAATTGTAAATTTAAACAAACTAAATTATACTACAGTTATAGTGACATCAAACATACATTAAATAAGGTATACAGGGTGTCTCAAAAGTCCCCTGACATAGGGTAACTCTGTTATTATCAGAGTTACAACAGAATGTAGGAGGGAAAAGCATATCCAATTATGATGTTTTCAATCTAAAGTGAAGGAATTTTTAAAATCGGATGACCCGTTTGCGCTGTACACTCTCTATGCGCCCAATGTGAAATGAAAATGCAACGTTGCCATTTACCTGGACCCACAACAGAAGTGAGTGAAGTTACTGTCTTTTACGCTAACATGTCGATGGCCAGCCCCCGTTTCAAACAGTAACTTCATTCACTTATGTCGTGGGTCCAGGTAAATGACAACGTTGCATTTTCATTTAAAATTGGGTGCATAAAGAGTATACAGCACATTCATCTTGTCCGATTTTTTAAAAAAGTGTTCACTTTAGATTGAAAACGTCATATTTCGAGATGTTTTTCCTCTTACATTTTGTCGTAACTCTGATAATAACAGAGTTACCCTATGTCAGGGAACGTTTGAGACATCCTGTATACATCATAAGAGGTTCCTTTCTTAATTCTACACGGATGTGGTTTCATTGAATGTGAGGTGGGTGATACACATTAGGCCTTTTGGGAGTACGTCACACGGACGACCGTAATTTTGTGTTCAAAATTTTTATGAACTGGTGGGATATGTGATACATATGGCCACGGGCTAGAATTTTCTCAGTATGTCAAATATGCAATCAGATTTCATGCAGCTTAATTTGGTGAAAAGCTATTGCTAATTGAACGTTACATTTACCTCTTTCTTGCAGATGTTGAACCATGCCGTTAGCACGTGAGGAATGGATCGAAATAATCAAACTGTGGGGCGGGAGGAGTATATGTGCAGTGGTTGCCGATTGCAGAGTCATCCACAATGTGACTCTGTGTCACATGTTTCAGTGTCACAGTAATTAACTAAATTTGAGAAGACGGGCACATTCGTGAACATACATCGTAGCGGTTCAAACTCGCGGGACCTTGTTCCTTCCCCATTTTGAACCGGTACATGAAAATGCCATTTACTCAATGTTTGCCTGCGCCGATTTTGAAAATTCCTTCACTAATCGATTTCTCCCGTTGAGTACTACAAGAACCAGTTAAAATCTCGCGGGCCCTTTATTCTTCCCCATTTTGAACCGGTACATGAAAGTGCGATTTTTTTTCATGCTTGCCTGCGCCGATTTTGAAAATTCCTTCACTAGTCGATTTCTCTCGACGAGTACTACAAGAATCAGTTAAAATCTCGCGGTCCTTTTTTCTTCCCATTTTGAACCGGTACCTGAAAATGCGATTTTCTTCATGTTTGCCTGTGCCGATTTTGAAAATTCTTTCAGTAATCTATTTCTGTCGTCGAGTACTACAAGAATCAGTTAAAATCTCGCGGGCCCTTTTTTCTTCCCCAAGCCAATATTTTTTTTGTATATTTTGAATGTATTCAAGTATGGAACAAAAGTATTATATAATTCCCTTAGTAGGCTTCTCAACTTAATATTTTTCAACTTAAATTTTATTTATTTTAATTATTTATTTTCTTGTGACTCAATATTTAATTGCAATCGTTCATTGGGGAGAAGGGTGGCCATTCTCAAATATATAAATATAGTATTCTTAAAATTTATGTGTTCTCGTACTATTAGTTTCTTCCACTAGACCTGGAAATTGCAAAATTAATACCTGAAAAACCTGCAAAATTCAGGGAAATTGAGTTCCATATTTATGTATGAACACTGCTATTTACAATTTTTTTTTTTTCCGAATAGGGAGAACTGTACGAAAGGGTGGTTTGAGAATAGTATAACAGTAGGTTTCTGGGAGTGTTGTTCGAAATGAAATCTTTAAGTTTTACGTCCCACTATTATGCTGGCTAGGCTCAAGATGACGGGGTGTTGTTCGGTGGGGGTCAATGTTGCCAATTTTGGGTAAAGTCGCTAAATAAGGGGAATTCGACCTCAACGATAGCGCAGGGTGACCATAAAATTTTCAGTTAAAAACGGGACAGGTTCTTGCAACACTAGACTTTTAGATCTACCTTTGTTCTTATCAGTGCCTTGATATCAGAGTTCCCCCTCTCTCTCTTCGTTACAGAGCGGGTACTTATGAAAAAGGAAAGACACGTTGAAGTTTGTTTAACACACAACCAACTGCTAAAACCTCTGCTGCCTTTCGAGCAGTACTGCGAACT
This sequence comes from Thermobia domestica, assembly GCF_964235325.1. Lineage (NCBI taxonomy): Eukaryota > Metazoa > Arthropoda > Insecta > Zygentoma > Lepismatidae > Thermobia > Thermobia domestica. The sequence continues at coordinate 129,476,489 of NC_137466.1, read as the reverse complement.
ATAGAGTATGTTTAATATAGGGATTTTCAGTTCAATTTTTGCCGCTTTGTTATTATTAATACTTTTAAAAGGAGTAAAGGTACTGGGTTTGTTATTTACTTCTTTCATTTACATAAAACGGGACGAATACTACTTTTTTCCATCTACTGACGGGACGGCCGCGACACGCCCCTAAAACGGAACTGTCCCGGTCAAAACGGGACGTATGGTCGCCCTATGATAACGACAAAAAAAAATTCCGATTGGAGACTTTTTTGGGTGATTTTTAAATAACGATTTACCTACTTACACATTTAGCGACTTTTTGCTGCAAACAAAATGTTCATCTGTAGAGAAGCATTATTAGTTCAAAACAGTTTTTACGTTCTTTTTTTTCTGTTTGTTTGTTTTAATCAGCGCAAGTGATGAAGAGTTTGGAAATACAGCGTACTCACTACTCCACAATCCTGCATTGTTATGTTACCCTTGCCCTCTAACGAAGAATAACTACAAACTTGATGTCCTTTAGTTCGCAGAGTTTCCGTTGAGAGACACACGTAATACATCATTACCGATAGCAACAAGATTAGCTATAGATTGCGTGAAAAAAGGCGAAGAAGGTGTTTGTTATATTTGTCCTCTGGGGTCTTTTAATTATTCTGCACTTTTTCTTTTACAAAAAATTGCTTAACGTAAGTACTGTAGTGTTAATTATTTCGGAACTATTTTGACCACAACATGAACAAAAGTACCCGAAACAACCTGAAATGATCCCTGAATGAAAGGATTGGTTGCGCCCTGTTTACAAAGATGTGAATAGAACCAGCGGCGCAAATCTGTCTTCAACATTGGGGGGGAGGGGGGGTAAGACCGTTACCATACTTTTTTTGGCGATGTCCAAAATACTTATGAAGTTGAAAAACAATGTTGTGGAGGATCAGAGTTGTCTTTAGCGTTAGGAGGCTGCAGATTTGAGGCTTATTCTGGGGGACATCTCACGTTCCTTTGTAGCAATCGGACAAAAATCATCAAATTTCTCCCAAAAAACACATTTCAAATCGGATTATTTGGGAGAAGTCCCCCTCAGTTCCAAGATTGGAGGGGACATGTATCCGTCATCCCCCCCCCTCCCGGGATTTGCGCCAGTGAGTAGAACATATTGTTTAGTTTACATCTACAACTTTTACAATGCTTATAGACAATGAATTTCTCGATTATTTCTTATAGCGACTTTTCACCCAAAATTGGAGTCGTCACCTCCCGTTTCGCAAACTTATTGCCAACATTTTAGAAACTGGTTGCGGGGAGAGCTACAATGGATGATTCAAGTTATTTCGTCGCTTCCGCTGTGAACCTAAGTACAAGATTCCAAAAGTCACATTTTTTTGGTTCCAAACAATATGTCTGCTGGGTGAAAGCATAGACTGGAATGTGTTGCCTTTCCTACCTTATCTTTAATCCCATAGTAGCTCCTTTCCCAAAGTTAAAAAAATGCAATTCTTCCTTTCTTAATAGTACTTATGACCCAAAGTATTACGTAAGCATTGTATGTTACTTATGTAGCTCACAGAGCCGCAGCTATGGGCGAGCAAGCAAAGCACGTGTCCCGGGCGCGTGGTTGGAGGGGCGCCTAAAAGAGAGGTTATATATTAGTACTTTTCCTGGCGGTATTTAATACTTTTCATCAGAGTGCGAAATCATGAAATCAAAGTGAGAGGAAAAAATGAAATGAAATCTTTGAGTTTTACGTCCCACGGTTATGCCGGTTAGGCTAAAGGAGACGGTGATTATGAGAAATGAATGAAATGGTGGAATGAAGTAAGTGGGAGGAAATGGGAGAACCCCGAGAAAACCCACGCACACGGTGTTTGTCCACCACAAGGTTCACTTGACGGGGCTAGGATCGAATCCGTGACCCCAAGCACCAGAGGTGAACGCTCTACCACTGAGCCATCGCGGCCCTAAAAGTGAGAGGAGACTGGAGGAGTGAAGAGAGAGAGAGAGAGAGAGAGAGAGAGAGAGAGAAGAAAACGCTCGCACTTTTACACTTCAAAGTAAATTAAGTCATTTATTTTTTCTGTCCCCCTCCTCCCCCTCCCCTAAGTTCTGTCAAAGTAAATAGCTAAAAACACTCCCAGGCCAGAACCGTATCTACGTTGGAAATTTGATCGAGATCGGTCGGTCGGTGCAAGAGATTAAGAAAAAATGAAATGAAACCTTTGAGTTTTACGTCCCACAGTTATGCCGGTTAGGCTAAGGGAGACGCTGATGATGAGCAATGAATTAAATGGTGGAATGAAGTAAGTGGTAGGAAATGGGAGAACCCCGAGAAAACCCACGCACACGGTGTTTGTCCACCACAAGGTTCACTTGGCGGGGCTAGGATCGAATCCGGGACCCCAAGCACCAGAGGTGAACGCTCTACCACTGAGCCACCGCGGCCCCCGGCCGGGAATCGAACCCGGGGGTCCCACGCCAAAGGCGTGTTCATTAACCACTTAGCCACGAGGGAGCTCATCTGTGAGGCAGTGTAAACCCCCCAAAAAAGAAAGAAAATAAACGCACACTGGATGTTTGCGCAACTGAGGATCAAAACATTCTCAATGGAGTATGAGAAATAGTAAACGTCAATCAATGTGTGCTTTTGCTTATTCATTACTTCGTTAATACTTAATTCCTTCTAGAAATAGTGAAACAATACTATGAAGAAACACTAATTAAACTAATAACAATTACGTTGTATTTCTTACCATACCGTTTTTACCACCCATAGAATTTCAATCTAGCACTATACTGCATTAGTCACGCCGTAACGAAAGCTGAAATTCAAAGACCTGGCACTCGTAACTGGTGAAGCTGTGTTGTAGCTACCTGTATATCACGCGGCCTGCGTTGGTACTCCTCAACATAAATACGTCACAGCCCAAAGCCAGGAAACATCACAAACAGAAGACAGGGGCACAAGCAGTGCCTGACACTTCACGAACTCAAACCCACCAAGACTCAACTCAACATGACCTTCAATTACGTTCTAGAAACCAAACCAGTGCTAAGGCACAAACTCACCAACTTCCTATATGAAAACAGAAGAAAAAAATCTAACGTTTTGGTTCCAAAGTGATGACATAACAATAATACTAAAAAGGTTTTAATTTTCAGTAACCCAAACATTAATTAACTAGGGAACATAACAAAGCAAAAATAAGTAAATAAAAATAAATTAAATTAAAAAATAAAAACCTGACAAGTAAGCTCTCCCTGACTACTTTTTTTTTAAATTTCAGTGAGGCTGTAAAATATGTCAATATCTTCGTTATATATATATATATATATATATATATATATATATATATATATATATATATATATATATATATATATATATATTTCATTGTAAACAAGTTCTTTAAACAAAAGAAAGCTCTGAGAGCGCTTACCTCTGACGCGGTAGGTCCCTGGTTCGATTCCTGCTCCCGACAAATAGGCTTTTGGTGAACACTGTAGTTGTGGTTATTCTTAAGACTTTCCAGTTTCCTTACATTTTCTTGATTCCACCATTATCATGTATCTCATCGTCACCTTCTCTCTTACATTGATGTACAATCATGGGGCGTTAAACTAAAAGAAAAAAAATCTTGCAAATATCCTAGTAAAAATGAGTTTTCTACACTACACTAGTGGCCCCGCGTAGCGTATTCGCTAACGCTCTCGCCTTCGGTGCGAACGGTCCCGGGTTCGATCCCGGTGGGGGAACTCGGTCGAAAAAGTATCAAAAGATTTTAAGTCCAGCCATCCTGAATGAGGTTTCCTTGGCTTTTCCTTATTCACAGCAGGCAAATGCCGGAGTGGTACCTAACATATAGGTCCCAGGCCGTTTTCTTCCTTCCCAAATCCAAAAATGAAAATGAAATCTTTGAGTTTTACGTCCCACGGTTATGCCGGTTAGGCTAAAGGAGACGGTGATGATGAGTAATGTATGAAATGGTGGAATGAAGAAAGTGGGAGGAAACGGGAGAACCCCGAGAAAACCCACGCACACGGTGTTTGTCCACCACAAAGTTCACTTGGCGGGAGCTGGGATCGAACCCGGGACCCCAAGCACCAGAGGTGAACGCTCTACCACTGAGCCACCGCGGCCCCATTTTTCCCCAATCCATTCTTCCCTTCCTTTCCCCGGATAGTGTGATCACCGAGGGAAGTCATCCCTCATATGCGACGGGCTAACAAGGCCATTGATGCCGAAAGCCCAGAAATCTAAATCTTCACTACACAAGGGAATTTTCGCGCTGAAAACGGTTTATTAGCAATTATGTTAAGCAGCCCTGTAGTAAAACTGCTCCAAGTAATAAATCGTCACATATAAAACGGAATGAATAAACACATAACATTCATTTTGCTACCTTGAAATGTAAAATGTTTCAAAACATTAATATTCAAAGATTTCTCAAAATTCAGATTCACCCATTCCATTGTCCTCAATCATTAACGAGTTTTACAATAGTAAGAATTGTATTCATAAACTACATTACTTACTTAGTACTATATTAAAGCAAGTTACACTAAAAGAATATATAATTAATGGAATATTTAACTAAAGTAATAGTTAACTAGTGTACTTACCCAAGCATCTGTTTCCTTCCTCTCTTCTTTTCCGTTTGTAAACAACCTCGTTTCGCAAGCAAAAGACGGTAGTTCAATGACGTCAGCCATGGCGAAAGAAAGAGGTGTCTATAGGCGGCCTGGATCTCACACACAGATGGACGTATTTAACATATAGCTGAAGTATTTAACATACGTATACGTATGTAAAATACGGAAGATTGTTAGATGTCAGACATCCTGCAGCGACATGATGTAATATCTAAGCGGGTAAAAGGCAGTACCTATGTAGTATATGGATAAAGTACGCTCCGTACAGATTTCCTTAGTAAACATAACGAATCCTTGTATTTGTACAATATACCGCTGTCCGGATAATGGATTTTTCTCAGTGCAGGAGCAATAAATACGCTTTGCATCGCCTCAAATAGCCGGGTACTAAGAGTGTGATTTTAAATATTTTCCATGATAAAGGAACTATGTACAGAGAGGGGAAAACCACTATCCCTGGTTGGGACGATATTAGCTAAACCAGAAGCCGGGATGATTTTTCCAGAGAGGGGGAAATTCCGGACATCCCCCCTACAAATCGAACCCTGGAGAAGATCATACATTTGATTGGGTCAATCAAACCAATGAACCATGGAGCAGGTCAACAACATTATCCAGCACTACGTACTTGCGAACGTCATGAACTTCTGTGGCCTGGGAGGTGCACAAAAGAACAATGAACTATGCACCGCAAAGCTCTCACTTCTGTATAAATTATATTTCATGACAAACATAAGGAGTATTAATTGTTGGTGAGTACGCACATTTTATGTGAATTACAGTATCTTAATAAGTAGACCGAATAGAACGGTGATAACGCAAGACCCTTTCTAAATGTTAATTCGGTCTCACGATAGCAAACAGTTGAATAACTTTGGTCTACATTTTTTGAAACTGTGGTAAGTTTTAAGTTTTTAAATCACGATTCACCTATAAGTTACCAAGCATTATATTAAAATGCAGGATTACAGCGGCACATAAAGCTAAAGCGTTTGAAAATTATATAAGGAACTAAAGCATATCTTACTAAAACGTTGGAAGCTTGTGTTGTTCAGACTCCTCATTAAACTATAGGTGCATGTCTCATGTAGCTTCGATACAGAAAAGGAACGTTAAACTCCAAGAGAGTAAATAAACGAGTTACTGAGATTGATTACGATACGAGACGCGACAGAGCTCTCCGAATAGAAGCAGATGCAATTTACGAGATGAGATGTCACTTTCACAACACATATTTGAGGGAAAACAGCCTCAACTCCTGTGTCGTAGGTAAACTACAAATTACAGAATAATAACTTAATTAATACACCTGATCGCTATATTTGGAAGCAATAGAAATTCAATACCTTATTATACACTGTGACTTAAGAAAATATTCAATAAATGCACATGATCAACATCCAATGCATACAGATGGTTATCAAAATAATGGAAATGCCAATAAGAAAACAAGTTATCTAATTAATATGACTTGGGAGTATCATTATTCTGCAGACAGCTCTGATTCGCTTTGAATGTAAAGCAAACAAATCGTGAATATTTTCCAGAGAAACATTGTAATATTATTATACAGTGCAACACTTAGTTCCACCAGTGAGAATAGAGGAGAACATCTGATACGGAGCCCAAACTCTAGAATTAACCATAGGTGTTCAATAATATTGAAGTGTGGGGATTTGGGAGAGCTAGGAGAGTATTGCAGTTCATTCTGATGTTCATGAAACCACGCTTCAACGATGTGAATTACCCTATTGTCATCTTGAAAAATTGTGCTATTGGACAGAAACATCCTCTGATCTATAGGATACACATGGTCATCTAAAATATCCACATAATCAGCCGTAGTAATGCGTAACAGGAAACATCAGAAAATTGTAGCCCACAGCATTACAGATCAGTGTCATGTTTCACAGTAAGCAGGACACATTCAGAGTACAAGTTTCATTGGTTGAACGCCAAATTTAAATACGGAGTGTTGTTGAAAATAAGCTGAAACAGGACTTATCGGACCATTTTAAGTGTTTTCAATCATTGACGATACAATTTACGTATCATTTTTTTTTTCGCGCTAAAGCGTTGGTGGTGGTAACCAGCGGTTTGGAAATTGCAACCCAACGGCCATTGTTCAGACTATACAACTTGTATCGGACTATGATTATCTAAACAGGCAGTTCTAGGTGCTGATAGAGTTTCAGCATTCGTTTAATATCCTTGCTTACAGTTCTCTTCATTGTTCGTCAATCACTATCAATGAGGGGCTTCTCTTCCGTCAACCATTAGTCTTCGCCTATGTTATTTTGCTGTGAGTTCTATATATTGTCATTATTTTGACGCTTTTCTTCGCAACACACCTAACACGCTAGCCACCTTATATACACTTGTGTCAACTAAGTGCGCATCCAAAATTTGGCCTCTTTAAAACTCAAGAAGTGTATTTTCATTTTACATCATCTCAGTCTGCTAGTTTCAAGACACGCTTTTGTTCTACCACTCCTCGTATACTACAGATGATCACCTAACACACCAGTAACAACGGCCAGATGTTGTACATGCACCCATAAGTGTTACCACCTCACTCATCTTACATGTTATAAAATACAGGAGTTTCCATTATTTTGATAACCATATGTATCACTGTGAACATTTTCATTTGATGAGCTTCAAAACATGGTGCCTTCACTTCAGTCCTTTAAAGAAAAAGTCTTGTCTTCGATTATGATGTTTCTAAACTTTATTTTCATTTTTAAACACTTTCACTAATTTATGTTTACTCCAAGTTTCCTGACAAATAAGAGTACAACATGAAAGTGCAAAATAAATTTCAGTGTTCCTTTCAAGTAGCACATTTTTCATCATAATAATGCAAACATGGGTCGGCATGCTTTACTTGTAAATCTGAAAAACAAATAAACAAAATGTATCATTAGTATACAGAGATAATAAAATTTTATTTATTTATTTATTTATTTATTATTTTTTTATCTTTGTATGACAGAAATATATTAAGGGTATAAAATAGAATTGAAATGCACTAGCTTAAAGAAATGTCCACATACAAGAAAATGAAAAATTAATAAACTCTTTCCAAATTATTTCAAAATTCTATTTTATTTCGAAAAATACCGTTTGGTACGAACAAGCGGTAACCCAGAGCGTTAGTTCAAGATCGCAACACATGCAAATGACTCTCTCTATCGCAAATCAAGAAAGGGAATTATGTTCAGCAAACTCATCACAAGAGTAAAGTTTATAATATATGCCAAAATATCGTAAATACCTGTTTTGAATTACCTGTAAGAAAAATGTATATAAATTCGACTCTTTTTCAGGCAGTTACAGTTTACTTCTTCTTGCTTCGATGATTTTCTCTCGTTATACATAAAACTTGATGTTTCAATCAATTTTATAATCTGAAATGTCTAAGAAAAACTCAGATCTCATCTAAGGAGTAAATAATGGTACTCAGGGTGTTCCAGTTGATCATCCGATCTCCGTCCCTTCAAACTTGTAAGCTTTTTTTTTTTTTTTTTATTTGGCATTCGAATAACAAGTAATATATATGATGAATGTTTGATAGAATAGAATGAATGTTTGAAGATAGGAATTTTCTTTACACCACAATTGTTCGTTTTTATTTTATTTATATAAAGATACAGTCAGGCGTTCACCCAGTTACAGTATCCTAACTCGTTACATTTATTTACACTCTTAGTAATAATTTTCTTTTAGAATTCCTTTGCTGTGACAAAATATATTGACAATCGAATTACATTCTACAATGCTGGTACAGAAGAATAGTAAAACGCTAACTACCGTTCGCTTTATTTTACATAATCATCCACTTTACTAAAAGGAAAGTAAATTTCAGTTTTCTAAACGATGTCGTCTTTATTTCGCCAATAAAAAAGTTATTTCGAATATAATGTTACTATTTCGCATATAATTTGCAAAGTGTTTTTGTTTGTTTACATTTTTATTCAAAGTTCGAATGTTCTTTGATATTACTACTACAATTAAATATTTGTTCGAATATGAAAGTAGGTAGCACATCCTCGAATTATAAATTTGACAATGTTTATTACATTAGAATTTATGTCTGTTCCAGTCCCACCACACTATCTTTATCTCTTTCTGATGTAGAAAATAATAAAATAGGCCTTACATTTTTAAGACCAAATTAGTTGTTTTAACATTTAGACACTGTGGATTTTAAAGGAACATGTTTTAATAGTTATGAAGAGCAATCACACTTTTCATTATTAGAAGAAAATATGTAGTACTTGCTAACAAATAATTAGTTAACTCAGTTTTCTAAAAGAAACGTGTGAAATCGGTCTATGCGATAGTGTTCAGTCAGCTTAATATTAAACTCACGAGTCATTCAGAGGACTTGGGGTACTACGGTGACCCGGTAAAGAGCTTTCTTCTCTGGAACGGTCATCAGTTCGATTCTCTTCTAAACAAAATTGTGTCCATGGATTCTTATCGAAATTATTCCACTTTCTACTCCATATATATGACTTATAACAAAAATATTTAATGTAAATGTAACAAATAGAAAAGTTTACGTTACATAAATGCTACTATTACACCCACTAACATTGAGCATATGTAAGGACGCTCCATTTGTTAATATGAAAACAAATTATAACTGCATTGTTTTTATCTTCTGGTATTGTCGATAGTGGTTGCGGCCACTTGAAGAAATACTAGCAGTCTACTTCCATAACAGTTACGAATTTCTTCATTTCGAACAGCGCATGACTCGATGAGCTATATTGTATATATGCAAGTGACGAAAGAGTAGGGAAGAAGAGAAAAATGAACGATTAACAAAACGTAAAAAGCACACTTTGTGAAAACAAATGCTGTATGAGTGTGGTGGTGGTGGTCCATGTAATTCAACTCGAGTAATTTTCACGAGAGTGGAGAGAATGTTGTTTAAAATATTTCGAGTCCGTGTTTAATCCTTTTCTTAAAAGTACACTACAGTCCCCTTTAACCGAATCCTGATTAACCGAATCGTTAAAAAAAAAGTTTTACTTAAAAATGAAAAATATATTTTTCACAAACTGAATTAAACTTGATTGTTTTAGTCGTACGACTTTAGTTTAGCAACGTTCGATTTTACTGTTCAGGTTTGAAGGCATCATATGTTGCCAACAACGTCTTTTCACGCCGAAAATATACAATATATATATATATAGTACTGCTGTACTGTATATATATATATATATATATATATATATATATATATATATATATATATATATATATATATATATAGGATATATATGTGTGTGTGTGTGTCTGTGTGTGTATGTATGTATGTATGTATGTATGTGTATATTACAGGGCCGGATTTAGGGGGTGCACCCCCTACGTTGTAAATATAGACCTATACTATTTAAAATGAGAGGCTAGCAGTGAAAAAGCAACACTATCCGAAACTTTCTGCCATCATATTTCGTTTGAGGCTTAAAAGAAAGCAGAGCTTTGCAAAGAAATAGTTTAAGTCGATTTTTTGAAGGTTGAAGAAAAGGGATCTACCAAGCAAAACAATATAAGGTTTGTCAACTAGGGAAGAAAACAGAAGCCAGGAGGAGAGGAACCTATAATGCAAGGCGGTAGAGCATGAGGAGTAGAACCGTGGTTATCTGAAGTCGATAACTGACCGAGATATACCATATCCTGTAAATACTGACAAGTAAGGTTTGTGAAATGTGGCAACGCTGCACAGCGGGCTGGAATCCCAGCAACCTGGTTAAAATATGAAAACAGCGTTCAATTTGCATGGGTTTATGTACTCGTGGGCTTTTGAGGACGTTGATAACCATGATGACATCAAGAGTAAAAAAAAAGCCACCGCTGTGCAGGGTTGCCATCTTTTACAAACCTTAGTTCTCTGCTTTAACAAGATACCGAATATATATGTCAGTACGTGAGTTATCAATCTAACATAGCCACGACCCTACTCCTCATGCTCTTCCACCTTGCATTATAGGTTTTAAACCATACAGCACTAGTGATCTTTTCCAAGTTATTGCATTTCTTCCAAACTCAATTTCTCCCTTCTGCTGATGGCAAAACTGTTCAGAGGATCCTTCTAGACTTAGAGTAAGCGTAAATAGTTCTTGTCAATATCTGATTTAAGGTGTACAAAACTTTAGTACCTCACTCACTGTGTGCGCCAAAACATGTTTTACGTTATTTATCGAGAAGTTTGCAACACTGATCTGTGTTTACCATCTCTTTTGTCTTTATTTTCATTGTTGCTTCCAATGATGATATCCAATTTAGGTCGTACTATTTACAAAAATAAAACTTTCTCTTGGGTTGGCAACACAGTTATTCCAATGATGTTCGTCAGTACACGGGTAGATGTCTTCCTTTCTCTAGTTACTTCGTGCAAAATTTCGTTTTTCTGTCTCTTTTAGTTTCTCCGTTATCACGGTTGGAAATTCTAAATTTATATTATAATATGAAAACGTTATTTCATGACTGTCAAGTCCGCACTGGTTAACGTTCTCATAGAGAGCTGCTATTTCGCCAATGCGTGTTTACTGTCACATAGATTACATTTGGGGGGAGGGGGGCGTATGGCAACACGACATTACCCAAAATAAGGGACACCCTAATATATATATATATATATATATATATATATATATATATATATATATATATATATATATATATGTGTGTGTGTGTGTGTGTGTGTGTGTGTGTGTGTACAGAAGGTTGGTCCATATTGTATCCCCTACGCTAGGGCGCAGAGCGCCGTAATCCCACCAGCGGTTGTGCTCGGACCCAGACCCGTATCCAGGGAGGGTCTAGGGGGCCGGCCCCCTCTAAAATTTTCACGGGAGGCTTCCAAATGAACTATAATATTGTTGGATCGCCCCCCCCCTAAATTTTTGGGCTGGCTACCGGCCTACTCGGACCCTGACTATAAACTATAAACTAGTCTAACACCGAAATTTCCATTGGAGTAGTCTTCTGTTCAGAGATATCTGATCAAGTTTGGAACACTTCTCCTTGCAAACTTTCCACAAGCCAGTCAATGTGCGTGGGCGACGTAAGGAAATCGCTCGCTTCAAACACCCGAAAGCACAAAAGTCCATTGGTGCAGCGTCGGAAGATTTGACAGCGATGTCTGAATGATTCCATGTCAGAAGGGCCCGGACAAAAGGGCGAGGACAGAAAGGCCCGAGTCAAAACGGCCCCGCGTCAAAAGGGCCCCGGTTAAAAGGGCCCTGCGTCAAAAGGGCCCCGGTCAAAACGGCCCCACGTCAAAAGGGCCCGAGTCAAAAGGGCCCCGCGTCAAAAGGGCCCGGGTCAAAAGGGCCCCGCGTCAAAAGGGCCCGGGTCAAAAGGGCCCCACGTCAAAAGGGCCCCGGTCAAAAGGGCCCCGCGTCAAAAGGGCCCGAGTCAAAAGGGCCCCGCGTCAAAAGGGCCCGGGTCAAAAGGGCCCCGGTCAAAAGGGCCCCGCGTCACAAGGGCCCCGCGTCAAAAGGGCCCCGCGACAAAAGGGCCCGGGTCAAAAGGGCATGAGTCTAAAGGGCCTGAGTCTAAAAGGCCCTGCTTCAAAACGGCCCCGCGAGAAAAAGGCCCGAGTCAAAAGAGCCTCACATCAAAAGGGCCCCGCGAGAAAGAGCTTGAGTCGAAAGAGCCCCGGTAGAAATAGTCCCACGGCCAGAAAGCCTGAAATCAAAACAGAAGTGGAAATCAAAGATGCACGAGGGGATAGTGCCACCTTAATAAGAAGAAGTGATTGTCCAATAGAAGGAAGAATATCAGTTTTTATTACAGACAAAAAGGAAACTTGAATGGTGTTCTTAATTTTGTTTGGTTGCTGTTTGTTCTGCAACAATCCCTATTACTTAAGTCGGTTCTCGATGAAAGTTTGCTTTCAACCGCGTCTCTCTGAGTTTGTAGACGTGGAAGACCCGTGTTCGATTCCCGGCGGGATCTCATGTGGTTCGAATTCCACGTAATCAATAGGTCCACATCTCATAAGCCTCGCTGCTGAAAGGGATGCTAAAGTGAAAATCATATCATATCATATTTCTGAGTTTGTATTCTCGAGACCTAGCCTAATCCGACTATCTATTAATGACTGTTTCCTTAGTTCTAAAATTAAATTTCTGCCCCTGAATCAAAGTAGAAAAATACGTATTATATGAATAATATTATCTTGAAAACGTTTCTTTAATTTTGGTGTAAGAACATACATGTGGATCTCCATACAGGGTTAGTCAAAAGTATTGGGACAGAACAATAATAACGACACGCGTGGACGGAGGAAAATCAAATGTTGCAATTGGTGTTATTGCAAAAATTGCATTGGCTTGGAGTGTGGTTACCGTGGAAGCCATTTTGAATTACACTATATTGCGGATCGTACATTTTTTAATGGAAAAGGATATGATCTTACACTTCAGTTTAGGCTTATATTTCCACAAATGCGAATGTGAACTCATTTTTGACACATTACCATTTGTTTATGAGACAGGGTGTTTGACATATGTATCTAATAGAGAAAAGTATCATGACAGGGCAGTAACAAAGAGACAAATGGACAAAGGAAAAGCAAATGTTTATAACAAAATACTTTGGTTTGTGTAATATTTACCTGTACCTTGGGCAGAAAGTACTCATACATATGCACTATACTTAGTAGAATGTTCATTTCATATTAACAAAAGAAGAATGTTTTTAATATATGTAAGTGATTATTATGGGATAGTTGTTGATATGGACATGTTTTATGGTTACCTAGTCAGTGAGTTTGTGTACTTAACAGTTTAAAGAAAAGGATATTTAAGTTATATCAAATAATAAACCAGTTTAACACCATTTATAGACGTTGTCATATTTATTAAAAAAGGTGAGATTAATGGTATTTACATATCGAAGCTAATTTTTACATGAGGAAGAAATACTACCACTTCGAATTTTTATCTCAGCAAACGAACCAGGTTTACGACTATCTTTTTGATAAGTCGTTGTAAAAATTTTGGTTTACCTCACCCGGGACTTTGTAAATTCAGTTCCCGAAGAAGAAGAGTAAGGTTGAATTTACTTTTATGAATACGAACTTAACCATATTGCGAAGTGGTAAAGTAATCATTAGAAAAATGGACAACGAAACAATGCAGCAGGAATCAAATACTAGTGACAGTGATGAGACTAGTGTAACACCAGGATTGACATCGGAAGATATCTTGTTAGCTTTACAGCGACAATTAATGCAGATGTCTACCGAGATAAAGAAGCAAAATGAAGAATTAAAGCAGACCATGGAACAGAAGATAGAACTGAAGTTTGACGAAGCTAACAAGCAAAATGAAGAATTAAGCAGACGATTGGAACAGAAGTTTGACGAAATGGAACAGAAGTTTGACCAAGCTAACAAGCAGAATGAAGAATTAAGTAGACGAATGGACCAGAAGTTCGACGAATCTAATAAGCAATATGAAGAATTAAGTAGACGGATAGAACAGAAATCAGATGAAACGAAACAAACAATTGTCCAGGTGGTGAACGACATATCCTCACAGTTCGAGGAAAAGTTAAAAAAGATATCCGATGATTGTCAAGAAAGGCACAATCACCAAAACCAAGAACTTAGTGCAGTAAAAAACGATTTAGAAGTAATAGAATCTTCCATTAAACAGCAAAAGATCCAGGTTAGCAACAATTCTAATAACATACGTGTAAATACACAGTTGTTAGCTACTATTCAGGAAGAGATTAGAACGTTACAGGCTAAAGACAACATTTACCGTAATAACTTGGGTAGTGATCGCTTTGAGTTTCCCAACTCACCAGAGATGAACTCGCCTTCGCCGGGGTCTGATGAAGATATTATACTAGAAGAAAGTTGTCCGAAGAGTACTGATGAGCGAAACATAGATGGTTTGACGACACAGCATGTCACGGATAGGAACTATCACTCAACAAGAACAAGGAATGAGAAAAAGAAGGTAAAATTAAGTGTTAAGATGAGTGAAATCCGAGCTATGAGCAAATTCAGTGGTAAGTGTAATGAGAATGCTACTTCTTTCTTAGAGAAATTCCAAGACGAATGCAATATAATGGGTATCGATCGATCACAATATATGAAATTAATACCCCATGTATTACTCCCACCTTGTTCCTTATGGTTTAAAGCAATACGTGATCACATTAGTTCATATGAGGAATTCAAAGCGGCATTGATCGCAAATTATGAAAATGACTTTTTGCTGGCAAATAGAGATGCCACCCTTAGAAATCAACACTTCAATCCTCGATTGCACAAATCTGTTGTAGAATTTGTTGTAAATGTCTACAACGAATTAAAGGTCGTTAATCCTTTGCAATCGGAATCGAGAATAATAGCATCGATTCGAAATTTGCTTCCATTTAAATTGCAACAGATTTTATTTTCCACACAGTGTATGAGTTTCTTATTGATGCTTGTCCAATGCTACGAAACTCAATACCATGCTATGAATCCACAATCCATGAATCCACGATCAGGAATAGGTAAAAATAAGAATAATTCAGATCATTTGGTGCCTGTTCGGAATTTAGATATTCGAAGTGTGAATAATACGAAACCTAACCTAACCCGAGTATACTCTAGCAATCCAAATGAACAAAATAGACAAGGTTATGTAGGGAATCCGCCTAACCTAGCTAATCATGGTAATTATGATGTCAGATCACTCAACAGCAGTAGATATAAAAATAATCGAAGTACTGAGCGAAATTCCAGAAATGCAGCGAACTACGTGGATAGACGTAATTGGAGATCAAGAGATGGGACTTCATACCAAAGTCAGAATCACGATGAAAGACATGTACAAAACAATGTAGAACCTAATCATGATAGCGCAGTACAGTGTACATTATTAGAACCGTATGCAAGTTCGAATGTAACCTGATTACCGTTACTGAAATTAGGTTAAATTCATGTTAGTTGTAGATTCTTGTAAATTTTCATTTTCAAGTTTATGTGTTAATATCAATAATGAAAACGATTCTTAAAAATACTTGAAATGCTTAAATAGAGTTTTAAGTAGACTGGAAAATTGATTTTCAAATGATTTTTATTCAATTTAATTCTCTTTAATTCTCATTAATCAATGATAATTTTCAAATGTTTTTAATATATGAGGAATTATAATTCGATTTATAATTAATTAAAAGCAAAGATTATTTATATTAGATTGATTTGTGTTGAAAATTTAATTGTCAAAGATTATGTTAAAAAGAAGCTCTATTCTATAAAACTAATTATTCAACGACTAACTTGAACAAGATTCTTCTTTATTATAACATCTTAGTGCTACTATGTATACCTTTAAATGCAACATCTGACTTGTTTGTTATTTAATGCGCCCGTAAAGATTAATATTATTTGTAACCCACGTTTGTCCTTTACATTTTTTGAAATCGCACTCTTCGACGACTAATTAAATAAGCGACGATATTTTTAATAAGAAAATGTAATAATAATATAATGAAATAAATATAATTAATGTAATTAAAGATAAATATTGATGAAATGAAAGAATTGTTATGAATGTATTTATTTATATATGTAATTGTAAAATGTAATGAATTGATATACAAGGCGCGATTAAAATATGATGGACATAAGCAATGTAAAGAACACTAATGTAAACGGACCAGTGGTTCTTGAAGATAAAAGCCAAGCCTACTCATGACTTTTATATTCAGTCCCTTTGTCGAGCGACATTTTATATAACAAAATACTTTGGTTTGTGTAATATTTACCTGTACCTTGGGCAGAAAGTACTCATACATATGCACTATACTTAGTAGAATGTTCATTTCATATTAACAAAAGAAGAATGTTTTTAATATATGTAAGTGATTATTATGGGATAGTTGTTGATATGGACATGTTTTATGGTTACCTAGTCAGTGAGTTTGTGTACTTAACAGTTTAAAGAAAAGGATATTTAAGTTATATCAAATAATAAACCAGTTTAACACCATTTATAGACGTTGTCATATTTATTAAAAAAGGTGAGATTAATGGTATTTACATATCGAAGCTAATTTTTACATGAGGAAGAAATACTACCACTTCGAATTTTTCTCAGCAATCGAACCAGGTTTACGACTATCTTTTTGATAAGTCGTTGTATGTTACAGGTTGGTGTTGGTGTTAAAATTGCGTTAAATGATCATGGCACCCAACTTGAATTCCGCATATTATATACCATAAAATATTTTCAAATAGACAGGGGTACTTACGTCACATAAATTTAGGCTAGAATCTTGCTACAAACGATAATCTGAATTAGGGATGCGCACGAAACAAGATTTGAGGCTGTCTCGTCTCAAAAATGTACTGTAAATGTGATGTCTCGACTCGAAAAATGTGCATTTTTCTATTGGAAGAGCTGTGTCTCGACTCGAGTATTATCAAGAAAGTTCTGTCTCGACTCGTCTCGTGCGCATCCCTTACTGAGTCGACTTTTGACCGATCTCTATTCATTTACGCGATAATGTGTGCTAAGTTTGACATTTGTTTCTAGTAGAAGAAAGTATTTAGACAGGTAACTAATAAATAGTACTTCATTGTGTTCTTAACGTTTCTGTTCGTTTGCTTGCGTTTTTAAAATATTCAAAAGTTACCACATATGTATAACATATTTTAATAGTAAGTATATTTGTGATTAATTGTTACTTTACGACTATAAAGCAATAGAATGCTTTTAATGTGCAGTTTCGAATATTTGGCAGAGCTCAACAACGTCGTTCAAATAGTAGTGGATGATAACGATGTTTCTTCTGGTCAGTGTATTGTACCATGTAGAGTTAATACGGGAAGGATATAATGGTAGAATTGCTAGAAAGAAACCATGTATTACCCCAATTAAGAAATATAAGATACTTAAATTTTCTAGAGATTTTGAAAATAAACCCAAAAACTGGTGGGAATGTTTTTTATCGACGAATTTAAGTTAAAGCTGCATGAATATGATGGTAGAATAATAGTGTTTCGACAAGTAAATACAGAAATAAATGTCAGGAACTTCCAGCCTACTTTAAAATACAGAAGAAATATATCTTAACGTTCTTAGAAGGATTTGTAATTTTATCAAGATATTGATCCCAAACAAAGTATATGTTGTAAAGAAAAGATTGCTTTAAAACTGTCCAAAATTGCGCTAAACTCCACCACACAGTACCGGCTTTAATCCCATTGAGAATCTTTGGAAAGAATTGCAACGTAAGGTCAATATATACGAGTTATGGTGAAAGAAGGTTTGAGAAAAGCATTACGTACAGATTGGAACAATATTTCCCCACACTACACCAGGAAAATTGTAACAACGATGCCGAAATGCTTAAAGAAAGTTATAAATCGTTGTGTGTTTGCTATTAAATACTAACTGTATTAACTTGGAGGGATAAAATAATTTTGGAGGACATTTTATAGTAGTTTGTTTAATAATATCTGAATATTTATGTGATCAACAGTGCCCACATTCCCATTCAATGTAGTTTTTGCAACAACACACACTTGCAACATTTGCTTTTCCTCCGCCACATTATTATTTTATTGTCCTGATACTTTTGTGTACTACACACTAATGTCAAACATACCCCATTTTCCTCGTAAAAGGATGAGGATTGGTAAAGAATGAATCATATTCTCGTTTGTAGGTAAATTCAATCCTAAATTGATGTGCTAAACATACTCCTTTCCATTTAAAAATATTATGCAATATCCAATATGGCGGAATCTAGGATGGCTGTCATTATGTCCACGCCCTCACTCAGTGCAGTTTTCGCATCAACACATCTGCAACCTTTTACTTTTCTACGTCTACGTGTCTCTTTGCCTGCCCAGATACTTTGGTCTACTAGATACAAATGTCAAACGTAGCACCCTATCTCGCAAACGAATGAAGATAGATTTTTTAAAAAAAAATGAGTTCTTCTTCTCATCTGTGGGAACATTCTAGCCTAAATTGATGTGTCAAACCAACTTCTTTCAATTCAAAACATATTGTGTGATATCAAGTATCGCAGAATCCACCATCTGCAATATTTACTTTACCTCCGTCTAAGCGTATCGTTATTACTGCTCTGTCGTAACATTTTTACTAACTCTATATTTTTCCACATGTATGTTCTTTCAACACAAATAAACACGTATGTCCACGTAATATTTTTCATCTAATAAGTATTTTTATACTTCTGAAGTTTTGCAGGCTATATCTCAGATTTCTTGACGTGGGGCCTTTTTGTCAGGGGGCCCTTTTGATCGGGGCCCTTCTGACCACGGTCCTTTTGACTCAGGCCCTTATGACTGGGGCCCTATTGACTAAGGCCTTTCTGTCCTCGCCCTTTTGTTCGGGCCCTTCTGACGTGACACCGGTTATAGGATAAAAAGAGATCATATACAGAGGTACAACAGTTATTTAATGCTACATTATCCGAACGTAACCCAATTTCGAAGTAAACTGCCTAAGAGACCATTGAATGGTTTGCAGAAAGGTACCGCATGCGATCACGAAGGCCGAAACAATGTAGCAATTTGGCAGTTTCTTTGAATTTACAATCTTTTGTGGAAATTCCGCATTCATTGATAACCAGTTGCTAACAAGCTAGGTGTTTCCCAGAGTTCAGCGCAATAAATTTTTGTACGCTATGCTCTTTATGTAAAGTCATTCTGAAGTATGATTAATACCATACTAAAGAGTTCGATTAACATATGTTAATTGCAGTAGTGAAACCTTTATTCACTAATTGTACGTCAATTATACGCTAATCTTACGTCAAAACGACTCTGCATAAGGCGGTATAAGTTTAAACCCTATGAGAATGCGTTTAGTGCATGAAATAACGGAAGACGACTTTGATCACCGCATTGAGTTTTGCGAAGTAATGATATGAAATATCGATGACAGCAATATTGTCGTAAATGACATGGTATTCTCTAGTAACTTTCAGACTGTCAGTTTAACGTCCCACATTATGCCCTTTAGGATGACGATGATTAAAGCAAGTGAATGATTATGAAAGAACGGGTGAAATCAAAAGGAAACGAGGGTACCCCGGGAAAACTCACGTATACAATATTGTCCACCACAACCTTACTTGGCCGGGAATCGAACCAGTAGTCCTACACACCAGAGCTAAGCGTTCTACCACTGAATCACCGTGCCCCTCTCTCTGGTATTCTTTGATGAAGTGATATTTACCTTATATGATCTGGTGAACCGAAAACATTATCACTATTGGAGTGATGAAAACCCACATTGATGGGATGTTATTTCCAAGAACAAAAGTGCAGAAGCTACTGACAGAAATAAACTACATTCTTAATTGGAAATATTACAAATGATATAAGAGAGATGTTAAATTAAAAGTAGGAATGCAAAATATTTTTTGAATACGAACTGTGGTTTAATTAGGAATACAGCTGGTAAATAATAATATTGGACTACAAAGAAAGGTATTCAGAAGTCTTGCTAGAGGAAATATAAATATATTGAGATTATTATTATTATTATTATTATAATTATAATTATTATTATTATTATCGAATTGAAAATTCAATGGTGCATCTGAAATCAGGTAAAAGATCAGAAAAAAGTACGTGTAGCCAACAAGCGGTAAGAAATGTGTGAAGTATTAAGGGCTTGCATTGAGGGTGCCAGGTAAACATGATTGGGAGCCACTGATATACGATTTTGCATTGAGGACAACCCCTTCGGTACACGTCGTTCTTTGTCCAGGCCTTACTGGCATGGAATCAAATAAAAAATAATGAAACAAGAAGTATATTATAAACAAAAAATTTTTACTAAAAACTATTATATATATTTTCTCCACTAAATCTCATCAAATTATATATATATATATATATAATATTAACAACTTGACTTCGGTGAACATTACATTATTCTTATTATATATTAACGGTGCTAACCTAACACGAAGCCTTATAATAAGGATTTAAAACGGTTGAAAGACAAATGACAAACATTACAAACAAATAGCATTTGTTTGTATTTTCTGTTGCATCTGATCAGATTTTATACGTATATATTTATTTTACATTACAGTATATTTTTTGAACAACTTGACATTGGTTAACATTACATTATGATCATTATATTTTAGAAGTACCAATGTTGCATAAAGTCTTAATAAGATAAAAAGAGTGAAAGAAAAAGACATTACTAACAAAAAGTATTTTTGAGACAAACATATTACATTTATTATATTTGAAAAGTACTTACTTAACATGAATCCTTACAAACAAAGAAAAATCTTCATATCTTGTCGATTAAATTATATATATAATATGTGATTCGGGTGTAAAAGGGAGAGTGTCACTTTTTGGCAAAAAATGAGATGTTCGTCAAATTTTAACGCCTATAAATGGATATTTTCTTTTGCAAGAAAAGCAAATGATAATATGAATAGTATATATACTCCAAACTACTTCGTGTTGACATTAGACCTTTTAGTCCCAAGTCGCAGATATATAAAGTATGTGAACTTACATTGAAAAATTCTGGCTACTTTAATCTGTTTTGAAATTCTTCCAACTTATATTGGAATAAGTTTATTATCATTTTTCCTTAACTTTACAAATGCCAAATACGATTGACATTTGTCTCAAACTGCTTACGTGGATTGCAAATTAAAATTGTGAGCCAAGCCACGAAGATACAGATGGTGATCAGAAAAATGGAAACAACTGAACGAAATTGCAACTTACCAGATTAATATGGTGTCGGGCCACATTTCGCCTTCAGAACAGCCTTGATGCGACGTGGGATGGAGGCATAGAGGTCGTGAATGGTAGCAAGTGGAATTTTACATCATTCCTCGTGCAGGGCATCGGCCAGTTCTGTGAGAGAGGATGGAGGTGGAAATCGTCGCCGGAGTCGGGTTTCCAAGACGGACCACAGATGTTCAATTGTGTTGAGATCTGGGGATTGGGAGGGCCAAGGGAGGTGTTGAACTTCATCCCGATGTTCCTCAAACCACACTGCAACAACGCCAGCTGTGTGAATGGGTGTTTTATCATCCTGGAAGATGGTGTCATTGTCCGGGAACAACATCCGGACCATAGGATGCAAGTGGTCTCCTAAATTGCGACAAAAACCGTTGGCAGTGATTCGTCCGCTAAGTGTGACCACAGGACCCAATGAAAACCATGATATTGCGGCCCACAGCATCACCGAGCCGCCGCCATGTTTCACAGTTGGGCGGAGACACTGCAGATCATAAGCTTCTTTGGGCGTTCTCCACACATAAACACGGTCTGTGGTTGGGAATAGGGTGAAGGATGACTCACGACCATATCACACGTTTCCAGTCCTCAACGGTCCAAATTGCATGGTCGCGGCACCATTTGCGGCATGCGAAAGCGTTATGGTCCCTGATGACCGTTTTGGCCCGTGCAACACGACCCCGTAAGTTCATGTTATGTAACTCGCGGCGGACTGTGATTGTCGAAAAAGGATGGGGGAGGTGCTGATTGAGCTCCTCCGTCACTTACTCCGCAGTGGCACGATGGTTCTGCGTGCCAATGCGCTTTAATACCCGGCGTGACCTGTCACTCATGATTTTCTTCCGCCCACTGTTCCGCTTCCCCGATGTGGTTTTCCCGTGTGTTGTGTAGGCCGTTATCACCTTCAACCTATCACCTCACACTGTCCCACGCGACACACTTAACACTGTAGCCACTGCCGTCACACTCACTCTACATAACTGCGCACCAACAATTTGCCCTCTTTGAAAATCTGAGGGGTCTCCATTTTACACTACCTCCGTCTGCTGCAGCCACTGGACATTGCTATTCCACTGCGCCTGACGTAGTATGGAGACCGACCTAACACACCACTACCAGCGGTCCGGCTCTGCGGGCGCCACGACACCACTGCCAACCCATAGAACTGACGTGTTGCCAACTACAGGTGTTTCCATTTTTCTGATCACCATCTGTAGTTCTCTAAAGGTCTTTGAGCATATTCCTGTACAATAGTACGTACTCGACTTCCAGTTACTCTGTATTTTTTTCTGCCGGTGGCCAATACTTGTCTAGCAACTTCTATTAATTTGATCAACAGAGTGCTCGTTTAACCGTGTATATTCGACGATAACCGTTTGCGATAAGATAAAATTCGTTGCGCCATATAATTTTATGATAAAATTGCGCGCATCTCTTTACTTTATTTCATAGTTCTACCATATTCACTTTTTAATATTCGGCGATAGTTGCCATCGAAATTCATACAGTTATACGCATAATAATAATAATAATAATAATAATAATAATAATAATAATAATAATAATAATAATAATAATAATATCAATTACGTGAACAATACCTTCGAATAAAGAAAAAAAACTGTCACGCTGGGATTCGAACCCGGGTCACTGAAATGGCAGTTCTCTGCTTTCACTTGATACAAAGATAAGAAAATAAACTAGTAGTTATGTTACATAAACATAGCACACACTATTTTTACACGTGTTGATGCAATTCAAAGAATGCGAAAATAATCTCTGCCGGCTTTTCTTCTTTAGAAATTAGAAGTTACGGTCAGGAAGAATTGCAGTAATATAAATCGGGACCAGTTAAAAACAATGAGGTAGCCTCATCTTGAAGAACGCTTCGCGATATTTTCCTCATTGACGAAGGTCTATATCACTTGTTTTTGAGTTAAAGAAGGAAACCTCGAGTAAGTCATTGTGATACTTATAAGGAACGTCTCCTTATACGAGTTTTAGTACGAGTATTTTGTGTATAGTCTTACATGCAATGCTTTTAACTAGCTAATAGTTTAGGCGGAAGATGAAGTGACGAGGTGGGTAAGTGTTTAGCGCATTGAACTTATATTCGGCAGACCCGCGTTCAAATCACGGTCAGGTTCTAACTTTTTCAAATGTTTCAATTTCAATTTCAATACATACCCCCTTGGGGATCCTGGCTTTTTGGGCTATTTTTTAGACTTTCAGTCAAGCAGCTACTGCATCGTCACTGTTTATCCTAGGATCATGGTTCATATCTCATTCTCTTCAGAATAGAGATGGCTTTCAAATGGTATCACTTGCATGCTTATACCATATACCAGAAGACGGAAAAGTGATGTCAAAAGGAAAATTTCAGGGGGGAATTTTTTCAAATTTTGGGCCTCTCTGGAGCGGCCCTGTGTGAACATAGAGATCTCAAAAAAAATCTGATAAATAGTACTAGATAGACTAAATGTGTGTACCAAATTTCAAGTTTCTATCTTGAATAGTAAGGGCCGGAGAAATTTTATCAAGAATCCCCACAATGCCCCAAATTACCGCAAAACACCATGATCTCAGGGAAAAATTTTCCTGAGACATCCCTAATTACCCAAGGGTAATAATTCGACCGTCATTCTCTTCAGAATAGAACTGCCTTTCGGACGGTATGACTCACGTGTCTCCATCATGTATCTAAGGCGGGAAAATCACGAATTACGGAATTTTTTGGGTCTAAATTTCCCTTTTTTAAATTCTCCCCCCCTGAACCCCCCGTTTTAACGCAGAAATCGGGGGGAAAATCTGGTAAATACTACTCGGTGGAGTGAATATTTGTGCAAAATGTCAATCTTCTACGTGCAAAAATAAGCCCGCAAAAAATATACCGACAATACCCCATATTCCCCTATACAGAAGTATATTTTGATAAAAATTCCCTGAGACATCCCTAATTACCCTAGGATAATAATCCGACCGTCATTCTCTTCAAAATGGAACTGCCTTTCAGACGGTATGACTCGCTTGTCTCCATCATGTATGTGAGGCGGGAAAATCACGAATGACGGGAATTTTTTGGTCTAAATATCCCTTTTTTCAAGTTTTCCCCTCTGGACCCCCCTGTTTTAACGTAGAGATCTGAAAAAAATCTGATAAATACTACTATGTAGGCTGAATGTTTGTGCACAATTTTAATCTTCTAGGAACAAAAGTAAGCCCGCCAAAAATATATATACCGACAATGTACCATATTCCCGTATACAGAGGGATATTTTGTAAAAATTCCCTGAGACATCCCTAATTATCCTAGGATCATGGTTTGCACATCATTTTCTTCAGAATAGAACAGCCTTTCAGACGTTATGACTCACCTGTCTCGATCATTATCTAAGGCGGGAAAATGACGAAAAACGGGATTTTGGGAGTAAAAATATCCTTTTTTCAACACTTTGCCCCTCTGGATCCCCCCTGTTTTAACGCAGAAATCTGAGAAAAATCTGGTAAATACTACTTGGTGGATTGAATGTTTGTGCAAAATTTCAATCTTCTACGCTCAAAAATAAGCCCGCTAAAAAATAATGAACATAGGCTTCATAAGAGAAAATATATATTTCAAAATTGTGACGTCATCACCTCCTACATCTGGACGCAGGACGGTCTGAAACCGTACGTAATGTCTTCTACAATGCCTCTGTACTTGATAAACAACAAAACGGACGAAAAAGCTCAAATAGATGAGAAATAACGCAATGTACCATGAAACACCCGTATGGTACAAATTATACTATAAGGAGCCCAAAGGGATACTCAGTGTGACAAGCAAGATTTTCTCTCCTCCAGAAAGAAAAAATGTTGGAATGAGGAGAATTGGAGAAGGTCTCTCAATGAAGGCAATCATTTACTAACTTATTTCCAGCAGTTGTTCTAGATTTGATATTTTCGTCTACTTTCAAGCATTTTCTGATTCATGTGTGATCAGTGTTTTTATTTCTTTGAATATACGGTATATAGTGAAATAATACATTACATACACAACAATATTGAGATGTTCATTGGAAAACACGCTCTGAACCAGAGAGGTTCATCTCAGAATGGAGAAATGTTTCTTGCATCATCTACTCACAATTTCACTTGCAAAAAGACTGGATTCAGTGCTACCAACTGTTGTCAGTGCCGAGAAAAGTTACGTGTAAATTGGGTTGCATCTGTCCAGGCGTTCTCACAACTGCAAATTACCTGGACCCCAAGATATGGAATTAGAGTACTTAGGGGGGAGAGACTTTTGTGGTTGGGTGTACATAGATTTTCCTAACACGAGTAACACTATCTGCTGTTGATCTAAAATATTCCAAGTAATTTTTCCTCTTTCTTTTTCTTTCCTTCTTTCCTTTTATTTCATACTCCCGAATTTTGCGCCACCTTACTTCGGCAGCCAGGGCCGTTGCCCCACTCACCCGCACCATGACACGGCACTGATCAATACCTACCTGCAACACTTTTCTCTGTTCACATGAATCGTAACTGGGCTGTCGTAATAACTTTGATTAACACTGTATACAGATATACATGTACGTTCTTTCAACACAAATCAGGTGGTGTCCACTGAATACTTTTAATCTAATAAGCATTTTTATATTTCTCATGCTTTTCAGGCTATACCTCAGGCTTTCTTGACGTGAGGCCCTTTCATCGCGGGGTCCTTTTGACTCGGGCCCCTTTTGGCGCAGGGCCTTTTTGAGTCACGCCCTTTTGCCGAGGGCCCTTTTGACTCGGCATCTTTTGACGCGGGGCCCATTTGACTCGGGCCCTTATGACCGGGGCCCTTTTGACGTGGGGCCCTTTTGATTCGGGCTTTTTGTCGCGGGGCCCTTTTGACGCGGGGCCCTTTCGACGCGGGCCTTTTTGTCGCAGGGCCCTTTTGACCCGGGCCCTTTTGACGCGGGGCCCTTTTGACGTGGGGCCCTTATGACCGGGGCCCTTTTGACGCGGGGCCCTTTTGACGCGGGGCCCTTTTGACTCGGGCCTTTTTGTCGCGGGGCCCTTTTGACCCGGGCCCTTTTGACGCGGGGCCCTTTTGACTCGGGCCCTTATGACCGGGGCCCTTTTGACGCGGGGCCCTTTTGACTCGGGCCCTTATGACCGGGGCCCTTTTGACTCGGGCCTTTTTGTCGCAGGGCCCTTTTGACCCGGGCCCTTTTGACGTGGGGCCCTTTTGACGTGAGGCCCTTTTGACTCGGGCCCTTATGACCGGGGCCCTTTTGACGCGGGGCCGTTTTGACTCGGGCCTTTTTGTCCTCGCCCTTTTGTCCGGGCCCTTCTGACGTGACACCGTCTGAATATGGGATAGCATGGATTCCAGTTCATGCGCTTTGTGGACCATGTATCCTACAGTTGTTCGAGCCTTTGTCTTGATTAACGAAGACTTTCGACACAGCACAATACAACGACGGAATATGCTGCCGGTATAATTTCTCCATAACGTGTTGTTGATAGTATGCTGCGTTAATTTTCACATTTTAAGCAGCTTTATGCAGGGGAAGTTTAACTTTACGGCAAAAACATGCAACCACCATGAAGCCACGGGTAGGGATGCATTCGAGTCGAGTCGAGTCGAGATTTAAGCCTGTCTCGACTCGTCTCGAGAAAATGTTGTCTCGACTCGTGTCTCGACTCGAAAATATGTTTCTGTCTCGACTCGTGTCTCAACTCGACAGTCTCTGTCTCGACTCGACTCGAATTCGAGTCGAGACGTCTCGAAATTCGAGTCGAGACAAAATATACGAGTTAAAATATACGCACACATCAGCCAGAATATTATAACTACCTACCTTATTGTCAGTGTGTCCAACTTTGGCACGGATAACAATGGCGACGCGTCTTGGCATGGACGCAATGATCCTTGAAAGTCACTGGAGAGAGTTGATTGGTACACATAGGCAAGGGCGCCGATTTTTCTGTAAATGTGGGGGGCATTCAAATGCAGAAGGCATATATATGAGGATTTTAAGACGAATTGTATTCAAATTATGCCAAATATTGTATATTCATAAATACAATGGGGGCGGGGGCTCACATGAGCTTTGGGGGTGCCCGGCCCCCTCTGCCCCCCAGGATCGGCGCCCTTGCACACAGGTCATCTAATTCCCGTAAATTCCGGGAAGAGGGGCGATGCGCTCTGAAGTCATGTTCAATCACATCCCATTTGTGTTCGATTAGGTTCAGATCAGGCGAGTTGGGCGGCCAGCACATCACTTGGAACTTGTCCCTGTGTTCCTCGAACCACTCCATCACAATCCTGGCCTTGTGATATGGTGCATTATCTTTTCGAAAAATGCCACTACCGTTGGGAAACATGGTCGTCGTCTGCAAGCAGTGTGTGATACGCCTTGGCCGTCATGGTGCCTTGCTCGAGCTTCACTAGACACATAGATGCTCACGTGAATGTTTTCTGGAGCATAATTAAGCCACCGCCAGCTTGTCTCCGTCCCGCAGTACAGGTGTCAAAGAACTGTTCTCTTGAAACACGACGAATCCGCACCCTCCCATCGTCATGATGGAGAAGGTATCGGGATTCATCAGACAATGCAACGCTCTGCCACTGTGCCAAGGTTTAATGACGATGGTCATGTGTTCATTTCAGTCGCAGTTGCCGATGTCGTGGTGTTAACATTCGCACATAGATGGGACATGGGCTTCGGAGAACCATCGTTGGGGGTGTTCGGTGCACTGTGTGTTCAAACGCACTTGTACTTTGCCCAGTAATAAAGTATGATGTTAGTTCTGCCACAGTTCGCTGCCTGTCTTGTTTTACCAGTCTGCCCAGCCTATGACGTCCGACATCTGTAATGAGGTGGGGGCGCCCAACCCCTCGACGTTTGGACGTCGTTTTCCCTTGGTTTCGCAACTTGTTGAAGACACTCACCACAGCACTCCTCGAACATCCGACAAGTCCTGCAGTTTCCGAAATTCTCCTGCCGAGTATGCGGGTCATTACAACCTGCCCTCGGTCAAACTCAGATCGCGCGCCTTCCCCATTCTACACACGGCCAGCACTCTCACTGATACTACATGCACCGTACGCGTGACTGACTAGCAGGCATTCGTCGGCAGGTGACACAGATATCGCCTGGACGAAAATTATATCGATAGTAGGTTGGTAGTCATAATGTTCTGACTGATCAGTACATACTAAATAAATTTAAAATGTAGGAAATTTTCAACATTCTGATTAACATGCAGGAAATTTCACAATGAAAAGAAGCAACTGACTTGGACAAGACAACGGTTAGTTGATGGGGCAATCTTTTTTTCTGGTCTTTGAGGTGTGAGCTTTGACCATGCCTTGTGAAATTTTGATGTTTGGTGCTCATCAGTCGCGCTTCCATTTTTTTTCTAATTTTCCAGTTCATGATAATTAACAATACGTTGCGCAGTTCGAATACATGTTCACGTTTTCATTCAATCCAACTCAAGCCGCTTCATATACTATAGAGTTGTATTTGTTTACGAAGAATTAATTGCGTATTAGAAATACACCCCAACAAAACATTCTGCGTGCTCATCTGCTCAGTATTCAAGGTTTTAATTACAACCTGAATTGTTAAAATGCGAACGTAAGTTGCATTAGATATCTAAGCAGTTCCTAGTCTATGGATAATTCAAGCAATGCTAATTAAGGTCTTTCTAGCAAGCACTTCTGCTGTTCATAAACCTTACGCATTGGAGTAGGAAAAAAAAAAAGAAAAGAAAAGAAAGAAAGAAGTAAAATTGGTAATTTTGCAACCGTGACTCACTCGGGCTCATGCTCTCTATCCTCAATGGAGCTCGCGTTCGCTAATCTCAATGAGGATCACACTAGTCAAGTTTCTCACTAATTCGAGCTTGAGCTTGATATTTACTGTGAAATTCTCTTCAGCTCGATCTCGTAATGCCACACGTCCTTTCTTGTTTTTACATTTGTCTCACCATTTTCGATTTATACGGGTGACCGTGGACTTTTCAATTAAGTTTTTGTTTTCATTTTGACCCGCCGCCATTTTGCACAGGGTTGTCGTAGAGAGTCGAGACTTGCTCCATTTTCCTTCGTTTTACAACAGATTTCAAACGATGTGCTACTTAACCCCCCTTGCCATTTGAAACTTTTCAGTTGGATCCCGTCTGGGGCCCTGCGGGGAACCCTGAGGCAAACTTTTTACCCCAAAAAAGTGTGGCCTTGAAAATGATGATATACATGTTCACCGAGTTTTCCATTTACCCAATCGTTTCCGAACAAATGACTCGGTTCAAACTATTCTAGCAGGTAATTTCCTAGCTATGGCTTTTTAAATATCTAGAAATTGGCCATGTTTTTGGCCAATATCACGGGAACGGTAAGCCATAGAGATATGATATTGGTAGTAATCAATCCCTAATAGAATGCTAAACATTTTTGTCCTGATATTAATTGGTGGCCACTGGCCAACTGGCCATTGGCCAAACCTCTGGCGAGTTGGACAGTGACTACCGGTTACTATTTGGTACCAAAATGTTTACCATCCTTTTAGATATTGATCAACACCGATATGATCTCTCTATGACTTACGGTTCCCGAGATATGGCTGCTTAAATTTCTGTAAATCGGTCATTTTTTTGGCCACTATCTTGCGAACGGTTAGATTGACGCGAAAAATTTAATAATTTTGTCTAATAGTTTTTGATGCTCTATCTAATGCAGTGTACAAAATTGAAAAAATTGCAAATAACAGACAGACGGACAGATAGACACACAGACATAGAGAATTCAGTAACGAACTTTTTAAGTTCGTTGAATATGTTATAACTCACGATATCCCGCCCGGTGACACGTATAACTTCGGGATTCGTCTAGTTATAACATATCCAATGCGAACACAATTGTCTCGTTCGGATCTCACAAGGGAACCTTCCGAAAATGATAGCTGCAGTGAAAGGTGTGGCCTATGCCAATTGAAAGAGCTGTAACAGAGATGAGCATTCCCAAAAAATTAGCTGCCCATAGCAATAGGCTCAGGAACTATAAGGGGTGGAAGTTCGGGAAACAGCAAGGCTGGACAAGGGGGAAAAGTGCAAATTCCACAAAAAAAGGGGGGGCACGGCAAAATACAATGCTGACAAGTGATGTATAGAAAGAGACTTGCCACAATAGGGAACAAATGAAGGCCACCAGTGGGGTTAACGGTGTTGCCAACTGCAATGAAAAGTACATGTTTTGCAAAGAGCACTATATGAAGTGAATGCAATATTCAGTGTCAACCTGTCATGTAGAACATAAGATATGGCGTGTCTAATCAGTGGTACAATCTAACAAAAGAAAATAGAAAAAAACAGAAGTACGAAAAATACGGAAAGAACGGAGTTGGCCATAATGCGCCACATTTGATCAGGGGCTGTACATATTAGAATGAACAAAACAAGAAGCACCGAATATGCATGAAACCGACGTACCTAGAGTCGAAAAGAAAAACGAGTTCCAAAGTTGGCAAGACTGGCCATGGGCATCCAGACAAGTCTAATATAGTTAGGCCACTCGCTTCAGAAAAAGAAAATTCCGGCAACAGGCATCACTCGGAATGCATCAATGTTAGAGTGATTGAGGCAATGTCAAGTCGGGGAACATGAAATGGTTGGGTTGAGCCAACAACCGATAATAGAAACAGTGAACATTATGTCATGGTTGGGTCGTATGTGGGAATATGCAGGGTGTCCCATCAAACTTTGTGACCTGAAAGATTTGCGAAACGAACAAAAATGTGACGGATCCAGTTGTCCAGGAATGTACCAATGTCAGGGGGTGATAAAAGTCTGTGAGAAGCAAGTGCACCCAGGATCCCCAACATAGGGCCCCAGGAGCCAACTTCAAATTTTCAAAAGGAAACAGGGACCGAGTGTTACCTCTCTCGATTGATCATGGAATGTGCAACAAGATATATAGGAAACATTTGCTATATGAAGCATGTTTTTCAAAATGGACGCCACAAATATGTGCTGTCTTAACATGGCATCGAACAATATGATCTCAAATTGCTGCGAAGCGAAAAGAGATGTTGCAAATCCAATTGCACAGGAATGTACTCATGTCGAGGGCCAAGAGAACTTTGTAAGAAGTAAGTCCCCCAGGGCTCCCATCATAAGGCTCAAGGGGGTCAACCGCAACATTTCAAATGGGAACAGGGGCGGATGATATTTCTCTGGATAGATACAACACCGTCTATAAAAAAACATTTGCTATATGAATATGAAACAGATGTCAGGCAAGGACAACTAGCGGTGTTTCCCATATGATCAGACGATGACTTATTTATGGCACGAGCCATAGTAGAAGGCGGCTTAGTTGAAGAAACTACACCCTCTCAGTAACCTAAATTGCGCGAAAATTTCCAAATCAGGTTCATTGACCTGACTACCGCATGTTGCCCACTTTGTCCAAGAGCGGGATGGTTTGTTTCTAACTTTTCTACCGAAAAGCATTTGTCTGGAATGGTGTTTCGGAGACAATAAAATAAAGAAAATATACTAGGCAGAGAGAGAGCAGGGAGGAGTGAGTGTACCAATTATTCTTTCCTCTAAACCAGCGTTTCCCAACCTTTTTCAACTTGCAGCACACTATGGGTGTAACATGGATTCTCGCGGCACACTTATAGATATTATTATTTGTAAATATAAAACACACTGGTATTTTTTTCTTTGATTACTGATCTCCTTCGCACAGAGAAGAAAGCTCGAGCACTGAGTTTTCCTCGTGGTAAATCACTATGCTTATTTTTCATTCTAATTTAAAAGGAGAAAACAACTGCAATGAAATTTTGGACTCAGGTTATTAAAAATACGCTTACTCTTTCGAAAACTGTATCCAACCTTTTACTAAGAATGAAGATCATTAAATAACGAACGAACAAATAAATCTATTTTACTTTTAAAACACAAATGTAAATAATTTATCGAAAGGATTGAATGATATTTTAAATTTTCAAGTTACGAAATAGTCTGTAACGATAAAGAAGCAATAATGGTCATAACAATAACAAATACTTTTTTCAACGTTAGAAATGTACAGAAAAGTAACACGTCATGAAACTTAAAATTGTAGATTCATAGGAGAGGTTCATAGTGATGTGCAATACAAATATACATTTTCCCCTATGTTTTGCAATTTGATTGCTATAGAATTAATAATTTTGTTTTGATATCCTCGCGGTACATCAGTGGCCCATTCACAACACACCAATGTCGCGGTATTTTCACTGCTAGCTTCTCATTTTAGACAGGTATATTTACAACAAAGGGGGTAGCGTGTACCTTTGCCCCCCCTTAAATCTGGCCCTGTCCAGAAGTTATGTAGCCCTATATCGTTCATGGAAATAAAAACACAATATTTATAACTATGCTAAATTACTATAGACTGCCAATTGCTCATTCAGACAATTTATGATGTTCACTTTATTGCAATGTTCTTATACAGACTAGATATAGGCTACGGATAATAGTTTTATACAAACTAGATAATCTATTATTATTATTATTATTATTATTATTATTATTATTATTATTATTATTATTATTATTATTATTATTATTATTATTATTATTATATTTGAAGTACAATCAAATATCACGACATTAATTACTAGTTTTAATTAACTGAATTGAGCTGAAAATTAGATCTTGATCTCGGAAGATTAACTATTAAATTTATACGTTCTGTACCTTTCTAAAGTAATAAATGCTGGAATTTGTTTCAAGGCTGTTCCTGAGTGAATAATTTCTTCATAATAATATTAAAAGTTTTAGAAAAATTTTCGAGACATTCGAGTCGAGTCGAGATTTTTATGAGCTGTCTCGACTCGACTCGTGTCTCGACTCGAAAATTCGAGTCGAGAAACACGTTTGTCTCGACTCGTCTCGAATTTTACAAAGTGTGTCTCGACTCGAATCTCGACTCGAATTCGAGTCGAGTCGAGTCGTGATTCGAGACATGTCTCGACTCGTGCGCATCCCTAGCCACGGGGAAAACTTTCGCGGCACGTGCGGACCCAATTGGCATGGTCCTTGGCATCCTTTGTGTCGGCAGTTTCATTTCTATAGTAAAGGTGACAAACACAGTAATAGAAGTTTGACAAATAGATCCAGGCCTTGTCTGACGTGTCGTGACCACATATTTCCATTTGTCACCCGCTAAATACTGTTCATAGAGCCGTTTGCAATGGACCCTCCGTTCCCGGATGTGTTTTTGTGTGAAAGTGTGGCTTATGCTTCGCTTGCAGGCGTAAATCCTGGCTGATTATCCTCTACACCAGCGTTTCCCAACCGGTGTGCCGCGGCACACTGGTGTGCCGCGAATGAGCCGCTGGTGTGCCGCGAAGAAATCGAAGCAAAATTACTAATTCTTTAGCATCCAAATTGGAACACAGGGAAAAATGTATATTTATTATTTCATATTACTATGAACCTCTACTATGAATCTACAATTTTAAGTTTCATAATGTTGAAAAAAGTATTTGTTATCATTCTTATGACAATTGTTGCTTCTTTATTGTTCTTTATTGTTGATTATTGTTGCAGACTATTTCGTAACTTGAAATTTTAAAATATCATTCAATCCTTTCGACAAAGCAAACGTGCATACAAATTACATACATTTGTGTTTCGATAGAACAAGTGATTTGTTTATCCGTTCGTTATTTAGTGATCTTCCTTCTTAGTGAAAGGTTGGATACAGCTTTCGAAAAAGAAAGTGTATTTTCTAAAAAATGTGAGACCTATAATTCATTGCATTTGACTCCTGTTTTTAAATTAAACGAAAAATAAGCATAATGATTCACCATTGGGGGAAACCAGTGATTAAGCTTTCTTCTTTGTGAGAAGGATATCAGTGGCCATAGAAAAAAATTTCCGTTTTTTTTATATTTAAAATAATAATAATAATAATAATAATAATAATAATAATAATAATAATAATAATATAGGTGTGCCGGGAGAATTCAAGTTACACCTGAACTGTGCCGCAAGTAGAAAAAGGTTGGGAAACGCTGCTCTACACAGTTGATTTAGATCTTCTAACACTCCTGACAATGCCTTTTTGTGGTGGCAGATTCTCCTGGGTCACCAGCTTCTGCACTTGTCAAACCACATCCATTGTACATTTGGGACGGGGCTGTTGCTTTTGTGACACTGTGCGCACACCCGCTTCCTCTGGCTGTGTATTTTTGTTGCGTTTGAGTACATTGGCAATACTTTTCTTGGACGAACACTTTCACAATTGCACTGTAGCTGTATTCGATGTCGGAAAGAGCGGTGATGTACCCCTCCCAGAAAAGGAGTCACTTTTGGACGCATTTTACACTCGGACTCCCTCCCACCTTTACATTCTCCACACAACTGGTTTCTGATTGCTCTGCTGTGCTTACTGTCTGTGCGATTGTAGCGCCCCTGGCGGACGTTTCACTTTGTTTCCATAAATGTGGGCCATATATATATATATATATATATATATATATATATATATATATATATATATATATATATATATATATGTGTGTGTGTGTGTGTGTG
The DNA here is from genome assembly GCF_964235325.1 of Thermobia domestica. Lineage (NCBI taxonomy): Eukaryota > Metazoa > Arthropoda > Insecta > Zygentoma > Lepismatidae > Thermobia > Thermobia domestica. Next base: position 129,441,505 of record NC_137466.1, on the reverse strand, counting down.
TGTGTGTGTGTAAACCATATCCCGGTTTAACTGAATTTTCACTCAACCGAAGTACCATCAGTCTCACCAAACTCGGTTAAACAGGTGTCTAGTTTACCATGTATTTTATTACAAGAGTGTCGGGAGAATGGAACTACGTCATTATTAAACTATACTTTATGGTTTCCAATATGTGCTATAGGGTCTATTTCATTTAAATAGTGTTTAACAAGATCGGAGTATAAGCATTTTATAGAAGTAACGTTTAAACTTAAGTTGAACAATAATTGTTCATTATGTTTAAAAGGGAATAGGAACTCAACATTGTATTAATAATAGTGAAAAATGAAAAATAAAATTAGATTAAATCCTTGAGTTTAACGTTCCACGATTATGTCATTTAGGCTAAGGGAAACGATGATTAAAGCAAATGAATGATAATGGAAGAATTGGTGGAATGAGAAAGTGGGATGGGATGGGAGTAAACCAGGACACCCACGGCCATGATGTTGTCCACCACAAACTTAATAATAATGAATATAATTTAAATCAATAAATATGAAAATAGAGAATATATTTTCCTGTCCGTATTTTCTAAATATTGAAATAGCACTGAAGCAGGGAGCGCACTCACGCGTACATGGTTTGTAATAAGTCATAAAACTGGCTATTGCACGGCGCTCCAGTCGTCAACAGCGCGTCTGCCACGAGCGGAATTGGTGATGGAGGTCTTAGCTAACCAATGTTAACCAAATCACTTCCTTCCGAGCTCTGGTAGAGTAAGGGTCGCTTATCTTGCGAACCATGTTTAAAAACGACGTCGCGATTATTGGAAGCTGAAAATGCAGCGTTCACTTGAGCAAAGATATGTCATATAATTTCTCTTTAAGCTTGGAAAATCCGCTTCACCGTGTACCCTATTATTAAAGAGGCCTACCATGATCAACCCTGTCAAAAAGGTTTTCCGTAGGCATTGAGATTCCAATAACGAACAGGAAACCATGAAGGACAACGAGTGCTCTGGCCGCCCTTCGACGAGTCATGAGAACAAAAATTTCGTCAAAGTGAAGGAACTCTTGGGCCAAGACCGTCATTGGAGTACGAGGATGATAGCCTAAGAACTGAATCTACTCAAAACAGTAGTTTATGAAATTTGAACATGAGCAAGATTTGTGCGAAGTTCGTGTCAAAAGTGCGGGATGACGAACAAAAGGAAATACAACTTTACATTTCCCATTAAATGTTGGAACAATTGGAGATTGAATCTAAATTTTAGACAACGTAATAACGGGCAACGAAACATGGGTGACCCTGAAAGCAAACGCCAAAGTTCGCAATCGCAAGGATGTCCATGTCCGAGATCAAGGCAATGCTCGTTGGTTTGTTTGACAAGGTGGTACATAAAGAATTTCTGCCTCAAGGGAAATCTGTCAACGCGGCTTACTACGTGGAAGGCCTTAAACGCCTGCGTGACTGAGTTAATCGGGTCCGACCACAGATTGCCAAATGCTGAAATCTTCATCACGATAAAGCGCCGAGTATCATCGCGTTTGTTGTGACATCATTACTGGCTAGGATCGGCGTTACCACATTGCCATAATCACCTTTCAGTTCCGCCATGAGCCAAGCGGACTTTTTTCTATTCTCCAAGCTCCAAAGAAACTTGAACGGCCGTCGTTTTAACATAATTGGCCATCCAAGCATCAACGATGGATGTTCTGAAAAGGTTGTCGGAAACTGGCCTCCAGGTGTGTGTAAATCGCATTGGGACAGGGGCGTCATTTAAGGCTCCCGCCGGGCAATTACTCTCTTGATTTTGAGGGGGCGCGGTGGCTCAGTGATAGCCGGTGGGTGTAGCCGAGCGGTCTGAGGCGTTAGGCTGATGATCGTGAGGTGAAGCCCATTGGGGGTTCGAGTCCCTCTGTAGTAGCAAGGGTGGAATTTTAACTGTCCTCGATGTTTCTGTGTTCGTGTCCCTGTTGTGTCTAGTAGTCCTGAAAAAGTGGTTGAAATAGAAAATAAGTCAGGAAGTTTTTTTTAAAAAAAAAAAAGTGATAGAGCGTTCACCTTCGGTGCTTGGTGTCCCTGGTTCGATCCCAGCTCCTGCCGTGTGGACTTTGTGGTAGACAAACATCGTGCTCGTGGGTTTTCTCGGGGGTTCTCTCGTTTCCTCCCACTTTCTGCATTCCAACATTTCATTCATTTCTCATACTCACTGTCTCTTTTAGCCTAACCGGCATAACCGTGGAACGTAAAACTCAATGATTGCATTTCACTTTTCTTTTGATTTTGACATTCAAATGCATATTAATTCAGAGTAATATACCAGTTGATAAACCCGAAAATCAACTGGCATCTAGAGTTCCTCCCCTCCCAAGCAAAATCTGAAACGACGCTGCTGCACTGGCAATGGTGCGTCGATAGCCAAGGAGAATACTTCAAAGAATTTTTAAAAAGTTGTATCAATCAGATCAATAAATTTTATTTTCTGGACTCAATCTTATGCCGGACAAACCGTATAAATACGTTTTTGATATTGCTACCGCTGTCTTATAGGCAACCTTGCACTGCTGAGAAAATGTACGGAAATGCACATGTTATCAAACGAAAGCACACAAACTCTTACTTACCATACAAGCATTGTTGTTAAGTGACTTATAGCTTTGTCAGAATATAATATATATATATATATATATATATATATATATATATATATATATATATATATATATATATATATATATATATATATATATATATATATATATAAAGAAGAATTATAGTAATCCGAAGTCAAATTTGTCACTTACCTGGGTTATCCTTCTTAGCACAAAAGAAAGCAGGCACTCCGGCATACGTCTGATTATCATTTCCACATATAGGCATTCTCATATAAAACATATCTGTTCCCCAATTCTGAGGATTTTGTTCTCCTATCAGAACGCAGGGATCTTCTTCACATATATGTTCTTCTTCAAGTTGCTCCCAGTTTATAAAATATGAATACACTGAAAATAGAGTTAAGAGTGTAACAAACAATTAATAAGTTATAGTATTATGAATATATGAATTGATGATGAAACGATTAGCATTGTGCCTTTGTTTATCCATGTTTTATTTAACTTTAAATTCAATAACGTCTTCTCAAGAGTCAGTATATCTTAACAGATATGTTTTTTTTTTTAAATCCAAAGTTTGTTTAAAATACAAAAATCAGTATTATGAGTTTCAAATAGCTTCATCATACCACTAATACTTCCCAACGGTAAAATTGGTTTAAAATAGTTTGAAAACATATTTAGACAGCCCTTACGAAGATATCTATAATTACATATTCCAAAGCTGTAACTGCTAATGGGCTTAAATAATGGAGTTTTGAGACAATAAATATTTGAGAAATGAGAACCCAGTCAATTGTAAAATTCTAAGATAAAACTCATATCTCTTCAAATGACTCAAGCAATATATAGGAATTTTGTGTAACCTTATAAAATACTATAGAGACTATCCAAAAACATTTTTATCAGTGCATTGTTGTGTTTCTCCACTTATGGGCTAATACAAATAAATTAGCAAAACAAAAATGGAAATTAGTATTATAAATCTCCTTTAGATCTTATACGTGTCAAATAGATATATTTGTTATAATGAACTAGTCATTGTTTTGTTTTGAGATGATCATATATGCATAAAAAAACACACGCTACATTTGGGAACAAAATAGGTAAAGCTTAATAAGGGCTAATTAAGTGTAAAAGTGTTAAGGATATAGACCATATACGGTTCCAAACGAGCTGCTTAAGATTATTAACAAAGATGTTTAAGGATCATTTTCATACAGACTTTCTGTTAATTTTGACCATCTTCACTTCGAGTGAATTTCCCTATATTGTTTCAAGGAAATGTTTTGTTATCGTTATAGATAAGAAAAAATATTATGTAGTTGCTTATAATTTTATTTTAAAGTATCGATAACATTATTGTGCTAACACATATCGTCACTGTTTTGTTAAGGATGGATCTTTTTAAAACTTCGTAGCTGACAATTATACACATGTCAGCCGTTTCGTGTAATCTTTAGATCGTCGTAGATTCCAACTATTTTTTTTTCATTTCCTCTAATTTATGATAATAAACAACTTGTTCCAATATTGAAGTTGTGGAAATCAGATATATTTATAATAATAGTCCCACATATGTCTTAAATTCTTTTGGAACGTTCATTTACAGTATTTGCCCATTTTGTGAATTTTGTTGAAAGCAACATTATATCGCTTGGTCTAATGGGTTATTTTGAGGTTACAATAACCGGATTCTTTTCTGAAGGAGGTTAACACTTTGTTTGCACAGTTTTTTTCCACATACTGAAGTCTAGATTTTTCCTTCATTTCAAAATTATTTCTTTTTCACTTTTTGCGGTTACTTTTTTTTCATTCAAAATTTCCATGAACTGGGTTAATCATGAGAATTGATTATATCCTTACATTGGATTTTGGTATATTTAAGGATTCTTATCTGATGTTATCTTTTATACTTTTTTCTTTTCTATTGAGAGGAAAGGCGACTTCATTATATTTCTTATTTGTATCTTTGTCCTTTCTTTCTTTTAATATATTAGTTATTGCAGAGGGGCTGATGGCTTATCAGACTTCTGATAGGTTCGATATTCTCAATGTAAACAACGCAGATATACTATTTAAATCATTGATTTTTCGATAAACATTTTCTTTCGGCGACACTTTTTTTTATTATTAATTATCGCTCCGCAATTAATAGAAATAAAATGTCACTGAGAGGAGTTCAATTGCAAACAAATGCTTCCTTCTACTTTTTCGCATAAAAAGACTGCTGAATAGATGTGAATATATATGATAATCTTATATTCGCGAATAACCATCTTAAACTGATGCTTAAATAGAAAGATATTTGATGTATATCTTTTCCCACCAACCTAGCTTGATTTGCTAAACCCAAGGTCTCAAAACGACCCCTCTACATCCACCTACAAAGAAGAGAAACATATTTATAAGCTTCTGGTTATCATGCATATTCTTCTGGGTTCCAGAGGGAGTAATAAACATTTTAGTATTTTAGACCGAAGTTTGCTTATAATTGGATCCTGAAATAGGTCTTTATAGCATTATTTAGCAATACCGGTATACTAGGGCTAATGTACATTGTAGAAGAATCACATGCTTTTGAATTGAAGTATTTCCTTAATAAGACGCTCTACCCTACGAGGTTATCGGGCAGCCCAACTACTTATATTTTGTGTGCATTACAATGTAAATTAACTTTTTAAAGATAATCTGTAGATTTTAGTGCCTAAATATAACATAAACAACATAGTGTTAATTTCAGTTCAAGATCAGCGTTACTAGATGTTTTCAGTAACCTTTTAGTAAACTTACTACAGGTATTTTACTTACTTCTATGTTCTTTCATTTGACAAAGATAGTCCCGAAGAGTGTCATAGCGCTTTCCGTCTTCACCACAGACTGCTATATCATAATTCTTGGAATCTTCATGACAAGGGTCTAAACTCCTTTTTATTTCGCTATTGCATGGTGTTAAAGTTGAAGCGTCCAATTCTACAATAAATAAACAAAAACACTAACACAACTTTTAGAGGAGAGCGGGGCTAGTTGATACAATTTTCAATCAAGATTTTTTTTTCTTACATTTTTTAAGAAACTGTCACAAAATCAATTCTACTTTAAATAGAGATTTTTTTCCCTGTCAGTTTCCAGGCCACCTGACATGCCACTTTTTACCTAAACTTGTGCTTAAATGTCACCAGGAATCTGACAAATGGTTAAAGCGACCAACATTCTAATATTGATCATTGTCGATTATTTTTATACATGCTTCCCTTCTCCTCCTAGGGTTAATAGAAATGTTTTGTGTAAATTTATGTTTAAATGTCATTGGGACAGTTACCAAACCGTTTAGCGATTCGTTCTATTCTACTAAAATTAGGCTAATAGTGAACGTCAATCATATCCTTGTATGTAGATGAGCCTGCATAGCAAAATGGTAATGTAGACAGCATACAGGTAAGACGTTTTTAAAAATTGGAGAAACGTTCGTATACATTTTGACCCTCAGAAATTCCCCCGAACCGAAAATCGAAGAAAACACGGCTTCACACGCGATTAGACCTGTTAAAGATCTATCTGTGGAAGGGCGCCGATCCTGGAAGGCCAGGTGGCTCGGGCCCCCCAAAGCTCATGTGGGTCCCAGCATTACATTTATGAATATACAATATTTGGCATAATTTGAATTCAATTTATCTTAAACTCCTCATATATGCCTTCTGCAACCAAACACACATCTGAATGGGCCTTCCCCTCAAAGTTCCAGAGAAATCAGCGCCTTTGTATCTGTGTACAAAAGTTGGTGGCTCAAGATGACTACTTTATTTTTATTATTATTAAATATTATGAAGGACACACAAATGCTACTGTAATACTAGTTACGCCATATCTGGTTACCTAGTTCCAGTATCAACTAGATCATGGCACTTCCTGCAGGAATTGTTTATCTTTATACCTATCTAATCCAAGATACACTTCAACATTCAGTCCAATAGTGCACATTGCTTATTTCAAATTTACCAGTCACCACATGATTTTACTTTAGTCGGTAACCATCATCACTAGCAAATTACATTAAAGGAAGCATACTATATACCTTAAACACAAACAATTGACCGAAACACCTAAAACAAATAATGAACATTGTTCTACTAGATTTCATACATTTTTCTCTTAAAAAGGCGTTTCCTCAACCCTATTTTTAAAAATCATCCCACACGTGGTTATTATATCCACTGTATGATACAAATAAAATACATACGACATTGAATTTAACACATGAGTAGGCTAGAAATTATATGAAAAGGATCAGTACCTGCATTAGACTGTCTTTTGCAAGAGAAATCGTATATACTGGAATATTGATTCCCTTCTGCATCACACCATTGAATTGTTTGTGTAGATTCTGCAATGGAGCAAATATCCTCAGGGCTTAATAAGCTTTCCACTTCTTCCAGCGTGCATTCTCTCTCATGTAATATATCAATTTCTGGAATATTCAACAAACCGGGTTGTTATCATTAATCTCGCGATACTAAAAGCATTATATACATAATAGTAAATACGGATACAAACACAAGGGGGGTTGGTTTATTGGTGAACAATCTTCCGCACATAAAAATTAGATATATGTGAGAAATTACTTTCTATATAATAATAGTTAACAGAATAATGGAAACAATTGAAAACTTACCAGATTAACATGGCGTTAGATCGCCTTTCGTCCTTAGAACAACTCTAATGCGACGCGTGATGCAGCCTTAGTTGTTGTGAATGGTTGTAAGTAGAATACGAGGTGTGATCAAAAATACGCAAAATAATTTTATTAGAAACAAAGTAATAAGCTTACATGGAATTTGATTTAATCTCCTTCAAAGTACTGTCCTTCGCTAGCAATGCACTCAGCCCAACAGAGTCCATGTTGGAAGCATTTCTGGAAGGCTTCATTCGGAAGGCCGTTCAGCTGCTCTGTCGTGAACATATCAATGTCAGGAATGAAGTCAAAACGTTTTCCTTCAAGCACAATTTTAATTTTTGGGAAGAGCTAGAAGTCGCATGGTGCTACATCTGGAGAAGACAGCAAATGTGGACAGACAGGAATATCTTTTCGGCCAAAAGAAACTCGCACATCAAAAGCAAAGTGTGGCACGATATGTTTTTGTGTTGAAGAAGGAAGCCATTTGTTCATTTTGTCCGCAGTTAAAATGCTTTTCACAGACCCATACGAGATGTTTAGTTTTCTGGAAAGCTCTCTAATGGTCATTTGCCTGTTTTATTAAACAATTGCCACTTTTATGCCACTTTTTGCACATTTTCACCTGTTTTTGACGTCGAAGAACATTTCGATCGTTTTTCGTTTTCAACTGACTCCCTGCCGCTTTCGAATCACTCATACAACTTGTAAACAGTCTTTAATGCAACCGCTTCATCGCCATACACTGATTTTGACATTTTGTGAGCTTCTTTGACACTTTTTTTTGCAGCTTAGAACAAAACTTAATGTTGGCGCGAGACAGAAACTCTTAACATACCCTAACTCTTCTGCCTCTGGAAGCCAACTAACATGTCACAACTCGTTCAAACTCGACATTGACTGTATCAAAAGTTTAGGCTACCAGTCTTACTAGTTGAAGTGGACACAACATCGATAGATGGCACTGTGCAACTATATTTATCGTATTTTTTTAAATCACACCTTGTATTACAATATTCCACGTCCAGTGCACCAGCCAGTTCCACGAGAGAGAAGGGAATCTGGTCCGGATTCATGTCTCCACAACGGAACACAAATGTTCAAGTACGTTCAGTTCTGGGGAATGGTCTGACCAGGAAAAAGTGTTCGACTTCATTTCAATGTTCCTGAAATCACGCTGCAATACCTCCTGCTCTACGAATGAGCGCATCCTGGAATATGACATCACTGCATGGAAATATCTGGGCCTTAAGATTCACATAGCACTCTAAAATGGAGACATAATCATGGACAGTGACGTGACAGGTAAGGGTCAGCACAGGACACACGGAAAACCAGGGTATTGCAGCCCACACAGCATCACAGAGCCACGGATGGTCGGAGATACTGCCGATTATACTTTTCTTTGGGCATATGACATACAGGAACACGGCCCGTTGTTTTAATAAGGTCAATGATGACTCATCCGACCACATCATACGTTTCCAGGTGTCAGTGGCTCATGTTGTATGTTCACGGCATTATTGGTGTCATTCAAAGGAATTATGGTCCCCTAGCAGCCCGACTCCGTATGTCCACATCATGTAACACGTACTGGATTGTGATTGTCGATATAGGCTGTAAGAGATGATTGTTGACTTCCTCCGTCACGACGGTAATCATTTTTAATGGTCGGAGGAACCTGTCACTGAGGGTTCTCTTCTCATCACTTTTCCTTGTCTCCGATGTGGTTTCTCCGCCAGTTGCGAAGTTGACAATGCTTTACAGACTACCAAGTTCACAATTTACTTGGAATTAATGGAATAATAAACAAAAATATATTTCACAACGTTAAGTGAGGCATGGAATTCCATCAAGAAAACGGATTTGGGACACTAATTTTGTCCTACAACTAGATTTGTGTTAAACATTCTTCCAAACTACGCAGCAATTATCTGCAATGTAAAGAGGACGCTTACATTACCAAAAAAAGGAACACTCGCAACATTTACCGGATTTGTTACCCATCGAGCTTATGTAAGATGAACTTGACTGAACAGTCCGTTAATAGATGTCAACCAATACTGAAGAGCTTTGGAAGGCTCATCAGAACTACTGGAGTCATAGCTTCACAAAAGCTGGACAAATTTATCAAACAAATGCCTGGAATTTGTAAAGCTCTTATGAAGATTAAGAAACGTCATTTCTTTGAATTCAAATACACTCAGTATATTTGTCTCAGTGCAAAGAGAAGCATATGTTTTGATTTCTTTATATGAACAATGACGTCTATTTTATAGAACAAGTCCAACAAACTGGCTTTTGTATAGATACATGTCTTTTTTTTTTCATATTCCATCCCAGACAAACTTATCTTGATATACTTTCGGAAATCCGTTCAATATTATTTTCGTGTGCGTGTTTTGCTACACACACACACACACGCACACTCACACATATTTAAGAAAATTATGTCCCCATTTAAAGATCAACGAAGCTGATATCTGAAAAGTAGGTATATTAAATCATTGTCAAACTTCCGAAACAAAACAGAAATCATCTGAAAGTCAAACTGTGCTGGATTTTTTCTCATCGAAAACTCATTATTATAGTTAGTTTTTTCTACAATTGTAATTTGATTAGCGGTAATGGCTTAAAATAAGTATAGAAAGTAAAGTAAAAAAGAAAAGAAAGAAAAAAGAATATACATAGAAGGGCCTAGTCGCAATTGCGCGATCCTAATAAATATTTAAGAAAGATAATCATATAAGGAAGAATGCCCTCTTAAATGAGTAATGATGAGGGTATCATTGTTCACGTTCATGTTACCTTCTCCACTCTGTCTTTTGCATCGTAGAGCCACGGTTCCTCTGTAAGTTCTTCCGTCTGTAGCACAATGAAGATGAGAGTCTCTGGCGTCATCTTTATCATCACATGGGTCGCATGATTCCTCCAAACAATCTTCTCCATCTTCAGCAAGATCAACCGCTGTAAGAAGATGAAGAAATATTACAATAGGGTGGCCACAAAGTCCTGAAAATAAGTAACATAAACCACTAAACGTTCGTAAATAACTACACGGAAAGAACTGAATGGCATGAACAACAATGCTTTCGAGAAGTTTTATTGAGATAGGAAACATTAAGTATCCAAAGGACCAGTCTTTCGACCGCCATTCTCATGACAAAAGGTGTAACTTGAGAGAAAGCTTGTTTCACAGCTTCTGTCAGTTCGACAGTGGTATCTTAAGAGTTTTGTGCAATGATGCACTTTATGAACCCCTACAGCACATTATCACAGATGGTAAGGTTTGGGCTTCGTGCTGGCGAAGGAAGTGGTGCAGGCAGATCCAGATGACCAATCCAACGCCCAGAAAAAAACTTCCGTAAGATATTCGCGAACGGTGAGGGCATAACGGGCAGGTGCCTCATTATGTGAAACTTACATTAACATATATATATATATATATATATATATATATATATCATGTACTACATCTCTCGTGGTGCGTCAAGGGAAGCGTTTTCCACAATATCTTACATAGAAATTGAAATAGATCAAGACTTTAAAAAGTATTTTCAAAAAAGAAGTTAAGAAATAGGAAGAAAAATGAACGCTCTGCCTGTTGCTGCACAATAATATTGTGTTGTATACTTATATGAAACTACTTGATATATTTTAAATATGAAAAGGAATTATGTCATTTCTATAATCTCAAAACTCCATTTGCCATCCTCTTTGAAGAGAGAACATTTTTTTCTTTATTTTCAAAAGACACCAACTATAATGTAGTTAACAATGATATAACATTCAGTATATTCTACAACTACGTATTTAACAACTGATGCAACATTCGTTATTTTCAAGCGACGATAAAATATAAGAAAGTATGATGATAATGAAGAAAGGAAAGAAAGTAAAAAAACGCATTTCAGATTTCAACGCATTTACACATTTCACCAATATACGGAAAAGATGATTTCTTGATGTCTGTCCATCTGATCGTCCTCATGTACACACGCCCAGATGCCATAATGTTTAAAGTATTGGAACCAAGTTTTAAACTTAATGTTTTTTTTTTTGTTTGTTTGTTTTTACGATTCTCGAGGGGGGGGGGTCAAATTTTCTTTCTACCCCAAAACATGAGGGTAGTTATTAAACGGTGAATTTTTTTTTAATGTGATATTCTCGAAAATCACTACAAAGATTTTTTTCAAAAATAAATATTTCATTAACGACTCTACGTTATTCAGTGTCATTTTTCTTGGAATTACATTTTCAGCAGGGTGGATTGATTTAAATCAGTCTGATTTAAATCACGATATAAATCAAGATTTAAATCACTTGATTTTTTAAATAAAAATCATTGATTTAAATCGAATTCCGAAATAAATTAATTTAAAGTGTGAATAAGTAAAATCCGGTTTCTGTTCTGTTATTTCGATTATGAAAGTTAATATTCATAATACAATGAGACTCAAATGTACGTTATAGTATTAAAACAAGTGTCATGCAGAGCATGATTAAGGAAAATCCCGTTTTGAACAGGTAACGGAGCAATCCTGCTTTCTTCCTTTCGTAACATTGGGTTTCGGTTTTAAAATCGTTAACTATTCCAATGGGGAAATCACCATCGACATTTAAGACGAAAATTCTTTTTTGTGCGTGTCTGTTTGTTCCCAGATAATAGGGCGTATTTAGAGGGATTATATCCCCTATCCATTTTTTTGTTAATTTTATAACTTTAGGCGAAATTTATGTATTTCATACCGCAAGCTAGCTCTGTTTTTTAAAATAGGTCCCTGCCAAATATCAGTAACTTTTGTGATAAAAAGTGTCATTTTGATAAACTTTGCTGTACTCTTTCGTTAATGCTTAACGTTTTAAATTATATCACCTATTTTTAGGTGATAGGGTAGAGTCTTCATTATTCGATTAAAAAAGTACCAATAAGGCGTTTTACTTCGTTTTTTTCAAGACTGGAGGCATTTTAGAACACGTTACATATGCTTTTACGCCTTTCTGCGTTGAGGCATAGTGTGTGATGACGTCATAAATCTAAAAAGATATTTTTTGTTATGCGCATTATTATTTTTTGGCGGGTTACATTCAAAAGACTGAAATTTTGCACACTCGTTCAGTGCACCCCTTTATAATTTTCAGATGTTTTCAGGTCTCTGCGTGGAAACCGGGGTCCAGAGGGGCAAAAATGTTTAAAAAAAAGATATTTTTAACAAAAAATAGCTTTTTTCGTGATTTTCCCGTGTCAGATGGAGACATATGAATGGTACCGTTTGAAAGGCTGTTCCATTCTGAAGAAAATTATGTACACACTATGCTCCTAGGATAAATAGGTATGTATCAGGAAACTGTTACCTGAGATACTGTTTTATACGGGAATCTGGGGTATTTGGGGAATATTATTTTTCGCGGGCTTACTTTTGCACCTACAAGATTGAAATTTTGCACATTTACTCAGTGCACCCCTCAGTATTTTCCAGATTTGTTTCAGATCTCTGCCTTAAAATAGGGGGAGAGATCCACAGAGGTAAAAAAATTTTAAAAACATATTTTTAACAGAAAATACCTTTTTTCGTGATTTACCCGCCCCAGATACATGATGGAGATATTTGAAGGGTACCGTTTGAAAATTTGTTTTATTCTGAAGAGAATAATGTACAAATCATGATCCTAGGATAAATAAGGATGTCCGAGGAAATTTTCATATTACATCCGGGTCATCTGGGGCATTGTGTGGATGTTCTTCGCTCATTGTTAAACAGTTTCCTCACCCTTACTACTCAAGGTAGGAGCTTGAAATTTTGTACACACATTTAGTACACCCTTAGTATTTCCCAGTTGATTTTGAGATCTGTACATGAACACAAAGGAATCCAGAGGAGATCAAAATTTAAAAAAAAGTTTTAAAAAATACCGATTACTCTAAAAATTTCCCGCTTCAGGGACATGATAGGGAAATGTGAATGTTACCGTTTCAAAAGCTGTTCTATTCTAAAGAGAGTGATGTATGTATCATGATCCTAGGATAAATAGGGATGATGCTCTAGCTGCTTGGCTGAAAGTCTATAATTTACCTTTTAAAAGAGCCATAATTTAAAAGGGTTAAGAAATATTGTTTGGGATTGATATAGGTTTTCTCAAGCGGAAGGTTTTCTCAAGCGTTCTTCTCAATTGAAAGATATAGAGAGGAAATGGTAATCCTCATTAAAGAAAAAAGGGCTACGGTCAGTGCTGTAGTCCTAAAATTTTCAGAGGGTATACTGTTTTGTAATCATCTATGATTGTCATAAAAGACACAGAAGGCATTTTTAATGGACAATGTATAAAGCATGTATTTATTAATTGAATTTAAATATAAATGATATATTACTATTTTATTGTCTAAAAGCATTTCATGCTATTTTCTTGATGACATTCCTTGCTTAAATCACACCATTAATAACATAAATAGGTGCAGGTGTGGAGAAGGAGCCAACTCACTCCGAGAAGGAACAGAGAAAATTGCGCCTGAGGTGCCAAAGAAAGAAAATTATGTCCGAGGAAATTATGTCCATTTTTTTTTAATTAATAATTTCTGTATTGCTCAAAGTTACATATTAACATTCAGTGGCGGATCTAGGGCCGATCCGCCCGATCGCTTTCCCAGAAGAGGAAAGTTTTTAATTTTTTTTTTATATAAATGAAACCCATCCCAGAGTTTGGAGCTCTTAAAAGTAGCTCTAAGTAGCAGTATTACAACCCACTACCCCGCGAGAAGTCCGTCCTGGATCCGCCCCTATTAACATTAGCACGATATTGAACATATTCATACCTTAGTTTAAAAATATCGAGAGGTTTGGTTCTCTTCAGCAGAGGTTAAGCAATTGAAATATCAGAGCCATCGACCTTCAAAACAAAACTACGCCACTTTGAATCGATCTATCTCCATATCCTAAATCTAACAATTTTGTGTTCTTGTCTTGTGATATAGCCACTTTATCATTGGAATCATGGCCTGATTAAATAAATATAAACGAAACAAAAGTAGAAAGTACTATACGCTTTGAAGCAGAAGGTACACTCTAATGACTAAGATTAAGCAGAGGATATGCGGCGTGTTCCGCCGTGTACCCTCGACTACAGCCCTGGCCACGGTGGCTCAGTGGTAGAGCGTTCTCCTCCTCTGGTAAATGAGGTCCTTGGTTCGATCCCAGCTTGCGCCAAATAAATTTTGTGGTGGACAAACACCTTGTGCGTGGGTTTCTGTACTGAACTCTTTTTTCTAATAAGAGTTACCATTGTTTTCCTACATATAGTTCAATTTTGTTCATATTTTAAAAACAAATAGTTATGTAATGATTCTACAATATGATATAAGTAATTTCTCTTGAAACAATCCACAATAGATAACCATTTCAATTATTTCAAGACCTAAGTTTATAGTAAATTCTAATTTAAAGTTTAAATAAAAATAAAAAACGAATAGCCGGGCACGCCCGTTTTTAAAAATATTATTACTTAATTGTGATGTACAGGGTTTGTCCGAAAAGTAATAGGACTGAGTCGATTTATAAAAAATTACTGAGCCAATCGTTACAATTCTTTAAAAACTTTCAAAATAGGCTCCTTCTGCGTCGATGCAGCGCTGCCAGCACGATTTCCAAGCATTGAAGGCGTCACGGAAGTCATTTTCCGGAATAGCCTTGAGAGCCGCGGTGCAAGCTGCTTGGATCCCCTCTGTCGTCTCAAAATGCTTGCCTTTCATCGGGCGTTTCAGGCGAGGAAACAAAAAGAAGTTCGGGGGGCACATCTGGGCTGTAGGGCGGCTGCGGAAGCGTTAGGATGCCGGCCTTGGTCAGGTAGCTGTTCACAAGAAAGGCGGTGTGAGCTGGGGCGTTGTCGTGGTGCAGCTTCCAGTCGGCTCCGATGTCTGGTCGGACCCGATTGACCCTTCGTTTGAGTCTCTTGAGCACTTCCACGTAAAATTTGGCGTTGACGGTTTGTCCAGGAGGAACAAATTCATGGTGGACGGTGCCTTTAATGTCAAGAAAGACAATGAGCATCGTTTTCACTTTGGATTTGCTCATTCTTCCCTTTTTTGGGCGAGGAGACGCCGGCGTGTGCCACTCGGAAGATTGCCTCTTTGTCTCGGGATCATACTCAAAGATCCATGATTCGTCACCTGTGATTACGTAATTAAAAAATTGGGGGTCACTTTCACACATGTTAAAATTTTCTTGGCACAATTCCACTCGCCGCAATTTCTGGTCGTCAGTGAGCACTTTTGGGACAATCTTCACGCACACCTTGCGCATGTTCAAATGCTCTGTCACAATTTCATGAACCACAGTTGTTGGTAAATTTAACATCTGGGCAATTAAACGAATACTTAGTCGACGGTCTGAGTTCAAAACTTCGCGCACACGAGTCACATTGTCGGTGTTTATCGAAGTCGAAGATCTTCCAGCCCGGTCTTCATCGGCGACCTCTTCCCGGCCCTTCGAAAAGGCCTTGTGCCACCGAAACACACCACTTCTTGCTAAAGCATCATCTGGGTAAGCCTGCTTGATCATATCAAACGTCTCTGTCGCAGATTTACCGAGTTTAACACAGAATTTAATCGCGTACCTCTGCTCTAACGAACGCTGCATTTTCGGCTTGCACCACTCACAGAAACACGTCGCGCGAAGAAGCCTGCCCTGACTCTCCGTGTGCTCGGAGACAACTGACCAGCCGCTCATTCGTTAGCTAGGAACGTCCTCTACCGAATCCAGTCGGTGCGCGCACGCTCCGAAGTAGTCATGGCGGAATAAAATCAGTCCTATTACTTCCCGGACAAACCCTGTATTTTATATTTCGACAAACAGATATAGTCCTGCTAATTTAATAGAAACATACAGTAACATTCAATTTCTTCTCTATAGTAGTAGATGCAAATCTTTGTGGCACAATAAATAGACTATAGAAATAGAAATAACATAATGAAATCTCTAGAAATATAAATAAAATTGAGCATATTTTTTTTGGATTATATGTAATAAGCAAAAATAAAAACTGAAAATGTGACCAGGCCTTTTTTAAATAATGATAGTATGTAATAAACAAAAATAAAAAATGAATAAGTGCCCACACTTTTTTTTGGAAAAATGAAATAGGAGGGACATACCTAAGAATCAGAGAGTGTAGAATATTCTAAATATGTAGCAAGTAATTTACCAGTAATGGTAAGAGAGAATGATTAATTGTGGTGGTAGAGATATAAACTAGGCTCTGCTACTTTTTAATTCAAGTAATTTTCTAATTGATTCTCCATTTCTGTATAAGTTTAGTTGGATCTACTAGTATTCTTTGTTTTTGTCGTCCTCCTCAGCTTTAACGTACCGGAGAAACCCATAACATCTATTCTGAACTTCGGTGTGGCGATGTTTGTCTAAGAAGTCTACGCCAATATTCTAAAATAGTTATCATTTAGAAGAGAGAGAAAAAATCCTGCAGTATGTTTCAAATTAAATTAATCTTCTAAAAATATTCAGTATGTCAATTTGGTAATTAATAATTGCTTTGAAATATAAATCACTTTCTAAAAGGAAAATTGCTTATGTATATACAAAATTTCTGAAATGGTGGTTAATAAATAAAGTTCCTCAAGCTATTTTCTTTTACGTAAGTATACAATTTTTTAACAGTCCTTTTATAGTTCCTTTATTGCCTAATATTCCAACTTTTTTATACTTCTGTTATTTTAAGCCTAAATAGCGCTTTCTATAGATCAACTTCTGTGGTGCAGATTGAGGAGATGTAGGCCAGAAAAATGCGGAACAAGTTTGGAAATGGGAGCCCAAAATCAGGTTAAGAAAAAAGGGAGGAGCATTTCCCCCCCCCCCGAGTTTGAGATTTATATAGATTTTATCAATAGAATAGTAGTAAGTCACTGAAAAACGAGAAATTTTACTTATATTAAGGGGTCTTGCCCCCCAAAGCCAAATCTGAAATGACACTACTGTACTAGATATTAACCTAAACTAACCTAACCTAGCCTAAACCATCAAAAAAAAAAAAAAAAAACAGAACATATTAGAAGAAAGTATGAATTTCAAACAAAGAATTCTGTTCTCCCCCCCCCCCCAATCCTAACCCAAACTAACCTACATTAACCTAACCTAACCTAAATCATCAAAAATACAGAAAACATAGCAATAAATACGAATTTTAAGCAAAAAGTTCTGGCCCCCAACGGCAAAATTGCAATTTTACGGCTAAAATTAGTGAGTACAAATTATATGAACGGTAATAAAATATCGGAACCAGGCTTTCTCATGGAAAATGTTGTCCTAAGGTGAGACGAAGTAAAACTGTGAAGGGGTTGCAATGAGAAACTATGTGCCAAAAGACTGCCCTTCCCCAGACAACATATAACGGCAAATTTTAATCTTATCTACGGTGTGTAGTTAATCCAGGAAGCCTGCAAGAAACAATGATTGGATTACATATCGGAGTCAAATTTGTCATGGCAAAAGATAAAACGAATAATATTTTGGTGGGACATCTATTTATTTTTATCTTATTTATTTTTGCATTAAGAGCTCATCATATAGAGAATCTAGAAGAATTCTTAGCACAAATATGTAAGGAATTAAATATGTGAGAACCATACTTGTCGCATGGGAAAATGGAAAAACGTAATGCGAAGTTTGTGCTACTAATCACGCAATACTGCACAAGAAGGCCATAACGATCTGTAGCGATATGTAAAAGCAGTGAAGTAATTCATGATTCTTAAGAATAGAAGTTTCCCAAAACTGTCCCACAGGTAAGGCATCTCGAACCAATCGAGTATGTTACTGAATGGCAACAATGATAGTGTCTGGAAACTGACACACAGAATGACATTCTGCAATATATTTTGTTCTTGTGTAGAAGGAACAGTGCTACCTAACATCGAAACTCTGTCACATCGTGTTACAGCATCAAAGAAAGCTCAAACATAAGTTTGAACTAGCTGAAGTGAGAAACAAGAAGTAATGCAAGGTAAGCATTTTTCTTGTATGTAACTGCAGATTTTACATAAGAAATCTGTAATGTTATTTCTTTCACTATTTTTGTTCAAGCACATGGTCACCGTCACTAACGCGCCTACTCATTATGGGTACACTCCTGTGCTACCACGTGGGCTCACCAACTTCGTCCTACCCTTATCTGGATTAAATACAATTCTTCCTTTTAATGTTCCCTAGCACAGGTTGTTGTTGTATGCAAGAACGCTGCATTTATACCCATAACGTTTAAGGTCTTCTAAAATAAAAGAGAACCTAGGAATTCAACTGTTCCCATCAGAAAACAATGTTTAAGGGTATTAAAAGCACATTTCCTGAAGAAAGAAATAAATACATCCCGAACGATTAATGTGTACAAATATTTTAGTGCGGTCAAAACAAGAAGAAAATCCTCTGCAACTTGTCTCGTGTCGGCGTAGTTTCGGAGATACAAGATACCGAACGTGTGAGAAAATGAAATTTAAATCTGTTTGTTTTGAATACCAACAAGCGCACTGTTGGCGGTTAATTAAATTTACAAAGTAGTTATACCTGCTTCTTTAAAAAAAATGATCATTACGAAATTGAACAATGTGGAATAGATTTCCCAAAGGAAGGGAGGAATTCCCGGTTATTTTTTCAGATAAAGGGAAATCGAAATGAACTTGTAATGAAGAAGCTCGTAACAGCACAACAGGCAACACTAATTCATTTGAACCAGCTCAATATTTCAAATTACATTATGCTATGTTTAGGATTTTGTGTCGTGTTGTGTGTCGTTGCATAATTTTCATTAACTACGATACTCAATAAAGACCATGAGTACAAGTTACCAATGAAAGGAGTGGTCTTATTTCTAATGTGTACATACCTCTGCGCAAGAGACCCGGGTTCAATTACCGAGGGGAGCTCATGTGGTTCGGATTCTACATTAAGCTGTAGGTCCATATCTCATGTAGTCTCGCTCCTGAAATGGACGCCAAACTCAAATTCAATCATCCACTTTTCCAACTAGTCAAGTATCTCTTCAATTGAAGTTAAATCTAAGAGTGCGGCAGTGTCTGAACGTTCCACAAACTATCTACAAGCACCCTTTGAGTCCTATGAAAACAGCAGTTGTCATCTTAGAAAGTAGGAATGTACACTTTATACAGAGTGATTTAAAAAAAAATCACGGATTTCATTTGGGTCTAAAATTTCTAACAAGTCCGATTTTCATGTGGTTTGTGGCAAATGATCAAGGAAGGATGGGAGATTTATGAGACCATGTTTACTGGTTAAAATTCGAGATAATATCGGCCACGCCTTAAGAAAAACCGCAAATATTTGCCAGTGTACTTTACAATTGGAATCAAGTGCGGTGCGGTGAGAAGATTTGAGTTTTCTCCGCACATGGAAACCTCGCCAAGATCAATAAGAATAAGAAATAGGAACGTGGGCCGTTGTATTGGGAATTGCGCTGTACAATTCTGTGCTACTGTGTGATTGTAATCAGGACACAGTGAGAATAGTGTACTCTTTGGAGCAACATGAGTTTATCGTTAAATTTCTTGGTGAACGGAATCTGTTGTTGCTTTGCGAAGGTCATCTGGAAACAAATTTGCCTCACGTTCTGCCCCAGATCGTAACATAATATACCTATGGTCGCTAGTAAATAAATAGGAAGAAACAGGATCGCTTCTGAGTGAGACAGGGAAGCATCGGACCCCGTAGGCAGCTCATGTGGAAAATGTCATTTATCGAGTCCTTAGATCGCCCAAGAAATCTCTCGGTTGTTTGTCGCAACAAATCGGGTGTAGCTATTCAACATGGGATTTTTGGCTGTTCCCGCTAACACTTAATTTGTATTCTCACTAACCATTTGTATTTTGCAATTTCGCTTCAAAAATCCAAAACCTCATTCCAATTGCAAGGTACACTGGCGAATATTTGCTGTTTTCTTTGAGGCATGACCGATATTACCCCGGATGAATTTAAACCAGTAAACATAGTCATATAAATCTCCCATCCTTACTTGATCATTTGCCACAAACCGCATGAAAATATGACCTCAGTGAGAAATTGTAGGCCCAATTGAAATCCGTGAGTTTTAAAAGAATCACTCTGCATTATTCATGTAGGGGAAACGGCAACGTCTGGTCACTAAAAGTGGTAGCCAGGGGGAGCTTTAAAAAGTGATTTTTTTTAGTTATATTCACAAAATTTACTTGGGGGAGGGGCACGATGGCTCAGTTGTAGAGCACTTACTTCTGGTGTCTGGAGTCCCTGGCTCGATCCCCGACTAAGTACATTTGTGGTGGAAAACTTCGTGTTCATGAGTGTTCTCGGGGTACTTTCGTTCCCTCCCACATTCTAATCCCACCAATTCTTCCATCATTATTCACTTGCCTCAATCATGCGTCTCCCTTAACCTAAAGGGCATAATCGTGAGACGTTAAACTGGAAGATTCAATTACAACAAAATTTACTTGTATGAGTGAACCTAAATCATGGTACGAGAATCATATCCACGTTAACACACAAACTTCTCCAGACTAAACAATACACAGCGGTGAAATGTTTCATTAGGCTTTCGATCACCATGCATGTTCCATGTTCGAAACCTTGCACCACTGTGATACAGGGTTAAAAAAAAAAAAATACTCGTCGAAGAACAGTACACGTTTCAGTCCAATGTCAGTGTTCTTGAGTCTGTTGAAGATACACAGCTTTAATGTGCCACAGTGAGAATGTGGTCTCTTTTGTGATATTTAACTCCAAAAGTTCATGACATGAGGCTTCCGTTTGTAATTTTATTTTGACAGTAGGTTGGAATAGAGCTAAATTCGGAATTGTATCAGGTTCTGACTTTCTGTTGGCTTTACTTGACCAATCATGAAACTCGCCGACAATGCTTTCAGTGGCGGATCTAGCCCGGGTACGAAGGGGCATAAGCCCCCCAGTTTTTTGTGTTACAAAAATAATTTAAGATTTATTTATATATTTTTGAAAGTTTATAGTAAACTCGTGATATACTTATCAGAGTATCTACTTGCAAACGACTGTTCTAGGCTAGAGTAATTTTGCAACCACAGTTTTAACCCAATTTTGTATAGGCATGTGTGTTAGGCCATCCATTAGGGCCATGTTGGACACGCCAACAACTCAGTCAACCTCATGTATTACCCATACAGGCTTGCCCAAACAATGGTTTCTTTTTCAATTCTTTCACATACTTGGTTCAGTTCACTTCACGAGTTGTTTCCATATAACCAACTAGATAATTCGCCCTACTGTATATGCACTAGCAGTGATAGATAGGTCTTTTTTTTTTTTAAGTCACATGTTACCAGTGAAAATTCATCTATAACAATAGGAAATGACCAATGTGTCCTACAGATTTTTTAATGTATACGTTTCACATTTGTATCAGTTTTGTTTTACAGTGTTGCTACTTTTTATTATAAGTTGTAACATTGAGATTTTTATTTCTCCTATAAGATTTGGGTCCTCATTCCGTAGCTATTAGCAGCAACGCAAGCCAATTGCTTTTAAATTTGCGATACTCGGCATAGCAGTATAATTAATTGCTTATTACATTTTTGCGTCACGTTGCGAATCACAAATCTTGCGATGATCGATACAGAATGAGACTCTTGATATCCACTTATTTATTATGCATAAGATAAACATTTTTGAAATACAGAATTTTTTAAAATTTATTATATTGCAATGTTTTTCAATGATTTTTATAGAGATTATGCCAAGCAATCGGCGAATTATCGTCGAGCATAAATATTAGAAAGTATTTCCAACTTACTAATATTGTGTCGTTTCTCTAAAGTAACAAAAAATCCTACCTTACTAGAGACACATAATATGAGAGGCTTTAATCAAAGATTTCCCCTGAACCACTTTTTGATTGGAATAAACGAAATTTGGTATGTACATAGAAACAAGATACATAGGAACAAGAAGACTTAACTTCAGAAACCAGCATTTCATCTTCGTGGAAATACTTTCACTTCAAAAATGACTTCATGGCTGGGAAAAGGACAAAATCAGATTGTGAAAATTTAGGAGTATACGGGGGATGGGGAATAATTTCATATTCGCAGGATCGTGCTTCTGTCTTTGCGAGTTGTGAGGTGGAGCGTTTCGTGAAGGTTAAAAACAACATGGGTCAGCATTCCACCCCTCTTGGATGTGATGGAATATAGTAATTTCTGCAGAAGTGAACCACATAATGTTCCTGTAAATGTGGTTCCTTTCGTCAGGATATATATGATCACTAGTCTATGCTAGTCTCAAAAAACTTTCAGCATGAGCTTGTCCGCTGAGGAATGGACAATGTTGAATACTTGCAACAATTGTTTCCACTAGTATTGGAGGCCAAATTGAAAGAAAGGGTATTTGTTAGACCACAAATTACAAGACTCATTAAGGATGCACACTTTATATAGACATTGAACCCAACTGAAAAAGGCCACATGTTTAATTTTCAAGAGTGTTGTCGTAGGTTTTTTAGGAAACAACAAAACTGAAGACTGTGAAAAACTGGTGTGCGATCTCGCACGGGCCTTCTTTGGAGTTGGAAAGAAAGTTTGTCTCCATTATTTTGACTGGATCTTAGTTTCTGGGTCATAGTGATTGATCCATATATCAAGGTGAGTTTTATTCTGTCAAAAAAGTTCTCCTGGTTTCCGTTGTACAGGTCAACAGTTCCCGGGAGCATGTGATTCGTTCTTGTGTTTGAAAAGATGTCTGTAGCTGGGAACAGGTAGACATCTTATGCAAATGTAAATGCTCATGACTCATTTTTCCCACAGACCCCACAATTATCTTTAAATCTTCAGCTAGTTGGCGAATGGTTATGCAGCAATCCTCCAAGTTAGGGCTTCCACCATAGGCGTGCGCAACGTGGGTGCCATGGGTGCCTTGGCACCCTCATTAGACAAACTTTTTTATGTAGAACTATTACAAACTGAGAATAGATTACGTGTAAATTATTTCCCGTCTGCATGTGTGCCTTGCGTCGCCGACGCAGCGTCGGGTGCAATGACGCTCTCTTTTCTTAGGGAAAAGGGGGGAGGACGACATTCCATATGGTGGTACTTTAGATCTGGCACCCACATTCCCAATGTCCTGCGCACGCTAGTGGCTTCCACTTATCCTATGGTTTCTTCATCAATGGCAGACTGACGTGACCATGGAATGGAGTCCATTTCTACGGAAGTCCGGCCGGACTTGCACTGACGATGCCAGTGCTTCACAACGTCATATGATGTACTTTCTTTCCATAAGTCTCTTTCATGTCCTCAAAGTTTCCTTTGGTATGTGTATGCCCTGTCAAGTACAGAAACTTCATCACCTTTCGTGATTCATTTTTACACGTTCTTTCACTTTATTGCCTCTAACACTAAAAATCTTGCGAGTTAAAAGACGTCATTTTCCTCATAATCTATAGAGATATGTATTAATACACATGTAAAATTTCTATATTCTGCATTAACCACAACTTAGAGGAAATCTTTAATGAACATCCCTCGTATCTCAAAGTGAATTAATTTGGATATTAGAAATAATCATTTGCAATATAATAAAATTTAATTTAAAAGCAGTAATACATTCATATTTTATACTTTGTTGTGTAGCCTATAAGTTATTGTTGACATATAGAATAATACTATAATTTTAGTGGTAATAGTGTTGTTCGCATTTTCTTCTTACTTGTAGGTTATCGGCAACTACATCATGGCAGGTATTTTTTACTCAAGGTTTCTCTCTTCAATGTTTGGACTTATAATGCTTGGTTGGTCTCTATATTCGGGAAGGAACGCAGATATTCATCAGAGAATGATGCATGAGATGACTCTGCTGAAGAATGAGTATCCTTCGCAGTCGTGGAATACTTGGTACACCTTGACAAGAGCTCTTCAGAAGCATATTCATGATAATTCATCCCATCCAACAACAATATTACTCGTAACACCACCTAATGGACGCGCTACTGCTATGTGGATGGCAAATGATTTGGCTCGAGGTGTACAACGACTTTACAGCAACAGCACTGAACATAAATGTAACACCATTGTTGGTGGGGACTATTTCAGTATGGAGTCAGGGCCAGATTTCCATGAGCATGTGACAAGTGCCTTGCGAGAGAACATAGCAGTTGTTGTTGAGGATATTCAGGATATGAATTCGAATAGTGCTTTAATGTTTCTCACTTTATATGACGAATTAATGTCAAAGAAAAGCAATTCATTTTTAATATTAACTCTTTCAACACAAAAATACATTCAAGTGTCTGCAAAAACAGCACGAGATCGGGCCCATCATTATATGAATGACGCATGGAGTGCGTCTTTACACGAAGACATTTTAAAAAATCTAGCACATCGAATCGCAGAAAACTGTGTACAGATATCTCCAGAAGATAGCATTAACGAAAAGTGTAGAAAATCAAAAACTCTTAGCCCTGAACAAACAGAAAGGACGAAGTCTGTATCAAGCTCGTTTATTGGATGTTCTTTAGAAAAGGATAAAACAGCAAAATATGTGGACAGTAACAGAAAAGACATGTAATGGACTGCCAATAATAAAATCACGTATGTGGAGCATCTAACTATTAGAAGACTAATATTAATGTTATAACAAAGATCTTGCTTCAAAGTAATCATCGTAAATAACATTACATTGTAAAAAAAGACTACATTATTTTATTTTGGAATAAAAGTTTTGCAAATGTAGTTGCTATGCCTTGTATTTTATTCTATGAATTTTTTAATTTTATATTCTACTTCAAACTAACATTGTGGAGTGTAATATAAAATATTTGTTTCACTTTGTAGAATAGCTAAGCGAATTAAGGGACTTTACTCCTTGATTTCGTTGTATTTGTTTGTTTGTGAGAAAAATATATGTAATATCTAACTTATATGCAATGAAAGAAGTCAGTATGGTTCACCACAATTCGTACTTTTCATTAAAATGGTCTGATTGTAGACTTGATTTTATTTTTCAGTGTCATCAAAAAGTGGCAGCTTTAGGATTCCTAATGCTAGTTTACAATTTCTTAAATAAAAGCCGATTGTGGTTACTGTATTCTTCAAACACTAAGTTGAAATAAATTTATGTAGCTATATATACTAACTTTCGGCTATCTAGGAACATCGCATCCAGACCTCCACATTTGCTCGGCCTACGGACTCACATCTCTTGTTTCAGCTGTTGCTTCCTCTGTTCTTCGCCCGAAAGAAGACGTGGATGGCATTATTCTTTGCGAAAAATGTGAACATCCAATGGAATACACATTTCGAACATAGTAAAATAAAGGAAAAAAAAACATTCGGCTCAAATTCTAACTGGGCTGAAAAATTCATCTTAAATTATTTTCTCCTGATGACGAGACTGACAACCTCTAAGTCATTTTTGTATATTAAAAAAATAGAAATTGCTCCTCTTCTCTCGTTAAAACCGGAATTTTGGGAAACACAGGCAGCATATGCCCATTTGTTTTGAATAAGATCTTATATACCAAGAGTCATATCCTCAATATGTCTCTAATGTTAAGAAATATCGAGATATGGTCATCTTATTATAACAATTGTAAACGATACTTGTTATTTTTTTAAATTTTTCATCCTTAATTTTGGAGGTAGAAAGAAAATTTTAAAAACTGGATAATTTTATGAAAACCTTAAGTTTAAAGTGTGATGCCGATACGTTGAACGGAGCGGCCTCCTGTCGAATGAACACATTTATGTTGGGATGAACGAACAGACGGACGGACGGACATCCAACAATATTTTTTCGGCTTGTAGGGGCCATAAAACATATAAAACCGTTGAAATCTCGAATTAGATTCTTTTCACGATTACCATATTTTCTTCTCTAATATCGTCACTCGAAAGTAAAAACATAAATAGCATATATGTATACTTGCAATGCATATATGTATACTTGAAAAGCAAGTTGCTACTACACTAGTTACCTCTAAATGGATATCTCTTATTATGGCATTCAAGTTGTTCTATGTTGAGGAATGGATTCTTTTTGGTGCAGACTGGCTTGTAATACAATGAAGTTGGACAAACATAATCACATTTTCCTCCTGCAACAAACTCGATATCTGAAACAGAAATTAAAATTATATCCTAATTATTCTAATGCACAAGTTTATAATTACTATTCATGTAGGTTCATACGTAAAAGGGACTTTATATATAATATGTTCTACCTTCCCATTTTACGGGATATAACTAACTAACTAACTAACTCTATGGCCTATGGAACCTGGAGGTTCAATGCCGCGTTCACAAAAGCTCTCCACTGACTTCTATCCTTAGCCAATAGGATCCAGTTTCTACTTTGTATTCCTACCTCTGCGAGATCCATCTTAATATTGTACTCCCATCTGCGCCTAGGTCTTCCTAATGGTCGTTTTCCGATTGGACTTCCAGTCAAGACTTTGAAAGCGTTTCTACTTTCTTCCATCCTAGCTAATGACCTGCCCACCTAAGCCTCCTAGACTTGATGACCTTAACAATGTTTGGTAAACCGTATAAATTATGTAGTTCGTCGTTATGAAGTTTCCACCATTCCCTATTCCCGTTCCTCTTGGGTCCGAATATTCGTCTCAGGATCTTGTTCTCAAATACTTTCAGTCTATGTTCTTCTCTCATTGTAAGCAACCATGTTTCGCAACCATACAGAACAACAGGCGTGATTATTGTTTTATGGGGTCTATATTTTAAGTTTCAAATTCCTCGACAGAATTCGCGACGACAAGAGATTTTGAACTGAATAATAACACGAATTCCCTGCTTTCAGTCGACATTTAATTTCTTCGTAAATATGATTTTCATCTATTAATATTGATCCTAGATATTTCAAGTATCCACTTTATTAAAAGTATGATTTAATATTTAAACGCATCCATAATTTGCTGTATTACGGTCCCGACGCCCTACCATGTATTTTTTTTACGGGATATATTTCTTGAAATTCGATAGTTTCATGTGAAAGAGAACAATTTTGACTTGAAAATAACTTTTATATTAACATTGGCTACAAAACACACCAAGTCGCAAATATTATAAAATATTTGACTGGTTTTTGACACTATACGAAGTCAAAATTTTCTTATATGAGAGTAATGTATATTAACAATTTTGTGCAAATAAAAATCTATGTAGGAACATGCTAATTTATCAATTCATTTACCGGTACATATGACAATCTAATTCTAATACCCTTACATTAGTCTTCCTGATTCCAGTTTTGGACATCGTTCCCTGAGCAACCAGTGTCTGTTAACTCGTTTCTAACTTTAAATAAATGGATTTCAAGCAGCTTTTAGAAAAACAGATTATCTCCAACGAATTTGGCCTTTTAATTATGGATATGCGAAAATAGTGCATAATTTGAAATAAGTGCCCAAACGTAAGAAAGTATAACTTTCCCAACTAACAATCACGATTTTATGTTATTTAGTACATGAATAAATATAGATGCAACTATGAAAATAAGCTATGAAAATGATGTCCATAGTTATATTTATTTGAATTGACCATGGAAATTACACTTCTAATCATTAAAATGTAACACCAGTGAAGAGACATCCGATCAGCTCAACACCAGAAACATTCCATCCACAAATATTCAAGTGACAATGTATCGAAACTACATGGATTGTAATACCCCAGAGTACATCCAACACTCTTCGTCTCTATGCCTAATCGTGGCCCCGCGTGGCGTAGTCGCTATTGCTCTCGCCTTTGGTGCGGTCTCGGGTTCGATTCCCAGTGGGGACATTTGGTCTAAAAGATGTAACAGCTTTTTCAGGCTAGCCATCTTGAGTGATGTTTTTCCTGGGTTTCCCTCATTCGCACCAGGCAAATTCCGGAATGGTATCTAACATATAGGTTCCTGGCAGCTTTCTTCCTTCCCTGTTATCGGATAGTGTGCTCGACGAGGGACGTCATCCCTCATGTACGTGACGGGCTAAATGGCCTTAGATGCCGACAGCCCAGAAATCTAATTCCTTTTTTCCTTCCTTCTATGTCTAATCGTGTTGCAGCAGTTGTTGATGTCCATTGTGGCTCCACGTGATATTGATACTTGTGCTATACAAGCTCCCGAGGCTCACGTTGCTCAGAGCGGTAAGTATAGTCATTTTACACCGCAAAGTATCTGACTAATAGCGTACCCACAATTTCATCAAGGGCGAATTCACGCTCCCAAGTTTATATTACTTGAGAACTTATATATGGTCAATATAACATATTTTACATATCTTGTTTAACCTTTAAACTACAGAGGTAATTTACCTTTAACCTTTAAACTACATTTAAAGCGTTTTCGTAAGGGTTTACAAAGAAGTCAATTTCTTCACCCCTATTTATGGAAGACACATGAAACAAAACGTGTTACAAAAGCTATTGTAGTACCATTTCGAAATGGAAATATCCGTAGTTAAGACAATAAACAGGGTATTTTGAAAACAAGGAGATATTAAAACCTAGGCAGCTCATTTTGAATACGGCACTGTATCTGACTACCAAATTTGATATTTCTAACCCTTCTCTTTCATACTGTTACAATTGTAATATCCAACGTTCGGGTTGGAATAGGAAAAATGTTAACTGAGGATATTACATGAAATGACACATTTCTTACCTACTATCTGTAAAGTTTTCCTATTTTCAATAAACACTTTATGTAGATGTATTAAGATACCAAAATGGCAAAGTATCTCATGTATTCACTATGTTATATGAAAATAATCTTTGATTTCTTTAGTCTTTACAAAGCGGAGATTGCCTACTGTGAGAGTGAAATATTCAATTACAAAATGGTGCATGTTTCGGGTTAAAACTTGATGTTTACATTACGGAAATTTAGATATTCGAATTATAAAATGATAAAGAAAGGAAGAGAAAACTATGTTACCTAATTTCTTTTTCTTTGCACGACACTCCAGGTGCCACCGGTTGTTGTATGTTCCTCCATCGCTTCCACAAACTTTGTAGGGAAACAGTCTCCATATCTTGCATGGATTAAACTCTGGACTATCTTCACACGCACCATCTACTTCTTCTGTGCCATCTATAATCAGATTACATAAAAATGTTTAAATAAAGTATATTCTCGTATATTTAATTAAAATGTATGATTCAATTTCATATTCAGTGTGTTTGAACCGTCATGTACGTACAAAATAACTTGAATACTACTTTCCTACTTTGAGCTCCCTACGAGCAGCTATAAATAGCATGTGCTGAAATATACGTTTGAAAAAAATTATAATACAAAAAACAGTTGAGAATGTTCCAACAGTATTGCCAGAACTAACTTAAAAAGAAATAATCTATTTGAAATTTATATGAAATTGTATAGGCCTATTATATTTATTTGATTAAATTCAATAGATAACACTTACATGTCAGAACCTGCGTATTAGGGAATCTATTGAATTAGCTATATTGAGCTGTCACTTTTTATCACCGTATATATACTAAAATGCAGATATAACCAGTGGCTACCGGTTACTATTTAGACTCAGGTACCAAAATATTTACCATCCTCTTAGGTATTGATCAACACCGATATCATCTCTCTATGACATACAATTCCCGAGATATGGCCCCTTAAATCTCCCAAAATCGGAACTATTTGACCAGTATCTCGGGAACGGTAATAGTGATGCGAAAAATTCCATCATTTCTTTCAGATGGTTTTTGATGTTCTATAGAATGGTGGGCTCAAAATTTAAAAAAAATAAAAAAAAAATCGCACGTAACAGACACGTAGGGGAGCCCGGCCCAAAATGGCATACATCGATTTTATGCTTAAATATTTCCTCAGAATATGTTTAAAATTTTCTCGTTTTCTTCTGAATGCTTCTTTGGAATGTTGTTTGAGTATTGACGTGGATATCACTAAGATTGTTTATTGCTAAAGTTCTTATTTTTAGATTGTTTTTTTTTTTAAGTTCCGAAAGTCCATTTTGCCCGGGTATGCAGGGCAAAATGGCACACTACCTTGTTTCTATGAAACATATAAACAGAAGTATAAGAAAGTGGATACTGATCAATAGAAAAACATACAGAATGGCTGATGGAACATTTTCGAACAAATACATTTAAACATATCAATGTAGGCCTAAACTTTATTTGCAAAACAACGTAAAAATTAAGAATATGTTAAAAGAAATTAAAGAATATCGAATAAATTAAAAATGTGTTTCAGGATTATGCCGACAACACAGAAGGTGAAAACTGAAAATGAAGCACTAAGTATTGTTCAGCTTTCACAGACTTCACAAAGAAACATCTTGGCGCTTGGAGATAATCCAGCACATGCAGCGTGATTCCAGAGGAAACAAAGCTGACAACGCAACCAACCTTCTCCGGCTTTGGGCATATTGTAAAGTTCGTTACATGAGATACATGGCGCATAGTTGCCATCTTCAGTATCCTTGACTAAGGCATTAGATTCTCGTCTTCAAGACTAAGATCAATAAAGATTCTACGTTTCATAGTTTCTTTTGATCATCTTTGTGCTGCAGGTCTAATTTTAGATTCGGTCTTTGCCTTCAGTTCCATGTGGTATGGACTACATGGGAGGAGCTGACTTTCTTTTCGCGTTTGTTTTCTGTGTTCACATTTTCATTGAAGCTCGAGGCACTGGAGAAATGTGCTCAATGAAGGTTTCAGAAGAAACTGCTACAGGAAGCTCTGAACCTCTTTCCTGCTCTGGTGTAGGTGGACCTGGTTCTGAAGGGGAAATGTCCTCAACGGAAGTTGCGTTTTTATCTTGCTGGTTTGTGACTTGTTTACACAGTGTATTCGAATCCACACTCGGTTCACTTTCGTCCACTGGCTCAGGGAAATCTGTAGTAGCAGCTGGTAGATACAAATGGTCTGGAAAAATATCTTGGTTGAAAGGACATATACTAGTTGCTTTGAATCCATTAAGGACATTAAGTGTTTTTTTTTTATGCAGAAGCATTGGAAAACAATTTGGCCACTTTACTAAGACTCAAGGTTTTTCCCGGATGTTTTTTCAACCACCTTTCCACTTCTTGATTGTAAATGTGGCAAATGTATTTGAAGAAAATTGCTTTAAATGCTTCAGAACTTCATCAGATTAAACCAGGGCAAAATTACATAGTACAGTATTTACTGTGCCATCTTGCCCTGATGCACAGGGAAATCAAAAACTAGTAGCTGCTCATTATGTGAAAGCTTAACCTTGAAGTTTCTACACTTAACCTGCCTTTAATTGAATGTACTTTGCAATTGATATGTTTAAATGTCTGTACTGCTTTGTGCTGTAAAATAGTTCAACATCAAGAACAGTAGAAGATAAAAGCTTTACCTGGAAAAATCACTTATGAAAAGCTTTACCTACTAATGTGAAGTTTTTAGTCACTAATGTTTCTAGATCAAACCCTCATTTAAACCAGTTACTACCTGTTTCTAATCAACACTTTTCGAAAACAACCACTATGCCATTTTGGGCCGGTCTCCTCTACACACTTACAGACATAAAGAATTCAGGAACGAACTTCTAAAGTTCGTTGAAAATACAAATATACTATTTCCTGCAATGTACCAACATACTGTACAGCATAAGAGAAAGAAAATTAGTTTCGTTTCCAGTTTGACGGTCAGATTAGATTGATTGGCTATGAGTAGACTGGCCTTCCTGGAAACCAGATAAAGATCTGGTGCGCCCTCCATTACGTGACAACCCATAAACAATCTTTTAAATAACGAAAATATCAAAAGTGAACAAATTTCCCTGAAATATTAACACTATGTTTTGTAGAATAATGCAAAAAACTATTCGTTATCTTGTGAATTACTGTTGATAACTTCTCAAGGAGCATGAATGATTGGCTCCACAAAAAAAATACCTGTAATGATATTGCGTTGTCTATGTTAGAAAAAGAAAGAAAGAAAGAAAAGGAAACAATAACAAAAACAATTTTTATTTATGTATGGACGACTCCAAAAGTACATTAGCACCTACAATTCTCCCTTTCCTGCAATAGTAGACAATCCAAACAACGAAGTCGTTGGGGTGGTTGAGAGTTAGAAAGGCATTGGACCAAACCTCAATTTTGTTACAAATTTATCAGTGTGATAAACTGCAATAAGATAATAAAATAAAATATAAAGAATGACATTTTTATTAACGTGAGGGCAATGGGTGTCATAAGTTAAAAAATAGTCTTACTTAAGCAGATCAAACAAGATGAATGGAAGAAACAGATCAGAGGAAAGCAGTTTCTTTCCTTTTAAAAAAACTCGTAAAAAAGAAAAATTTACATAATTTAAAGGTTTAATATAATTGCCTAACAGCACAACAACGAACATCCACAGAAAACGTAACCAGAGACAAACACAGATTAAGGGACATCATTGGCACAGCAGACTTGCGGGCCTCCCATGCAAGATAAGGAGATGAGACCCTACTTGTAAGCCCAATTGTTATATTATTATTATTATTATTATTATTATTATTATTATTATTATTATTATTATTATTATTATTATTATTATTACTAATAATAATATTATTATTATTATTGAATACTCGTTTCCTTTCCAAATCTCTGACTCTGTCTAAGAGTATATCTGCACGTAGCGATCAGGTGAGCAGTTTTTGACAATGAGCGATCTCAAAGGCCAAATGGGATAGAAATATCCGAGAGAGAGGAATAAAAAGAATTCTTATGATAAGATCTAGGTCAAAATGAAAGCACTTGCTTTAGACTAGTGCTTTTTTTCTTTTTTCGGGAACAGAATAATTTTGGTGCAAAAGTAATTACAGTATATGATATTGCAAATTAGCATGTGGATTTGTTTACATTGCAATTTGTACTAATAAAGAAAATGCCATTAGATGACATTATTATTACTTCATCTATCGCAAGTCTCAGAGTCCTCTAATACCTTACTCCCCCTCTCCGAAGACTGATATACTTGAAAAAATAACGAAAATCTAAATGTGTTCTTCCATTTCAGCACGAAGGTTGAGGCGGAAAAGAGTGAATCCTAACAAACATTTTAAGCCAAAAGATGTTAAAATAAAAGTAATTATACTTAACACCTTAATAAAAAACTATTACTATAATTTATCTTTTACATCTTTTTCTGATTGTTATCAGAAATCAGAGACAGTAAACATACTTTACATAATATAGCACTATACTCTAATTTTTCCCAACTGTGCAAACCGGAAGATGAAATTCCTGTTATGTTAAACTGGGATGTTCTACAAAATAATCACAATTCATTGTTCTTATTTCTATCGGTAATTTTCACATATACTCAGAACTGCAAGACTAATAGAACTAAAAATGAGAGATTTAATTCCTTTTTCCTCTAAAGCTAAAAGACTTCTACATTTTTCTGAGATTGCCATTCTTTTAGAATATAAGTCCCCTATCCCGGTATAATTCTCGCTACCGGGGTTTCGAGGTAATCGGTACCCGAAAGTGTAAAGTTTGTCGACTACCAAATCTCGACATTTATAAAAAGATTTCACGTTCCATTTTGCTATTTATTCGTTACAAAAGCACTTCTGATTGATTCTATTCAGTGTGAATTAATGAACTTATACATTCCGCATAAAAAAGCGACAGCTAACACTTTCCAACTAGGGCATCCAATATACACCTTCTTATCTCATAATTGTGTCTGGTAGAGAGACTCTTTATCTCTCTTCTCCTTTATTTTCTGTCATATTAAAATCAACCACAACATGAGCACAAACATGCATTAGTGTCAATAAAATGAAAGGATAAAAATGAAATGAACTTATACTCTCCGCATAAAAAAGCGACAGTTAACACTTCTCTTCTAGGCCATCCAATATACACATTCTTATCCCATAATCGTGTCTGGTAGAGAGACTCCCTCTCTCTCCTCCATTCCTTTCTTACATATTAAAATCAGCAACAACATGAGCACAATTCCAATTTCAAAATATGCATATATTAGTGCCAACGAAACGAAATTCATCACTTGATGTACAGAAAAACTTAAACACAACTTAGTGAAAAATTGAAACCAATAGAAATCTGTTATAGGTACACAAGTGAGACAAAGAGAGAAAAGATGTAAGAAGAAAAAGAAGCACAGATAAAAATATTAGATTTAAACGTAATAACAAAAGAACCTAACATTATAAAGTTCTGTTTCTAGAAATCCAGCACTAATATAGAAACAACGTTAGTTTTATTTTTCTCAGAGCTATTCGAATATATACGTAGAGGATGGTTGAAAAATCATTAAGTCACTTTCAAAATGAATACCAAGTTTGATGGTCAAATTAAAATTCTCAAATTCCAGTAAAACTGAGAAGTTCCGAGACATCTAGGATCATGCCCAAAGTTTAACACACATCCTGTCTTTCCCGTGGTTCGATTGCAAATTCGTTAGTGTTCATTAAACGTACTGATCTGAAATGCATTATAATAAACCTAGTAGGTAGCGTAGTTCACACCTTCCATTCCAGACTACTAATGCAAACTGAACAAAAAAAGAAAACGATAAGAAAAATAGAAAATAGACAGAAAGCAAATTTGAATGAGTGCTATTTCACTGCTAAATTTCTATCAGAAAGAGCCTACATTAAAAGTCCAATTTGTACGATAATGAAACGTTACAAATGTTTAAAAGGAAATTTGAATGTTGGTTCCTTATGTACGTAGCAAATCTAGCATATTTTGCATTTCATACGTGGACAAAACAAATTGAATTATCGAATGGAAACGAATATTGTGTCAAATTAATATAAATAAGATCTCTCTTGAAATGACCAAAAGGGGGCCATTTTCTATTCATTTCTGAACATTTGTCTGTTCCGAACATCCACTCTCCATTTTACGTGTTGCGGGTATAACGATGTAATTCGTAATGATAAAGTGAACATGCCAGAGATGAAACTGGTCATCGCAGCGGCATGATGATTCGATTAAGACTCGGTAATCCACAGGAGAAACAAGATACTTTACTTATTTCCTTTCATAAAGTGTGTGTTTGTGTATGTGTGTGTGAGAGAGAGAGAGAGAAAAAAAAGAGAGGAAGAGAGAGAAACGACTAAGATGCAATACATGATAAGGAAACGTATAGAAAGATGGATAGATAGATAGAAATGGAGACGAATAATATAAATATGAAAACTACTTATCATTACTCTGCATGATGAACAACGTATACACTGTTCATTCGGATTATCGCCAGTAATGTCTTATTACTTTTCCATCCAACGTTGATAGCAAATGGTTTAGAAAAGAAAAGATACTACCTGATGGAGATTCGAACCAAAATTTTCCGTTTGGAAGTGTAGGACGGTACCAGTACACCAACGGTTTAGCTACCCGAAACATATTTAACAAAAGGAATAGTGTTTTTTCTATGTACAATAACATGAAAAATAGATATTATAGACCTATTAAGTGTTTCGAATTGTCCTAGTAGCCTCCATACTTATTATTTTCCCTTTCCCAACCACTTAATGTAAACGAAATAAGTAAAGTCTTTTCTTTATCCTGTATGTTACTGAGTCTCAATCGAATCATCGTGCCACTGCGATGACCTGTTTTATCTCTTCCATGTTCATTCTATTATTGCGAATTACAACGTTATATCCGCAATACGTCAAATGGAGTGTAGATATTTGGAACAGACAAATGTTCAGAAATGAATAGAAAATGGCCCCCTTTTGGTCATTTCAAGAGAGATCTTATTTATATTAACATGACAAAATTCGTTTCTATCAGATAATTCAATTTGTTCTGTCCACGTATGAAATGCGAAATATGCAAGATTTGCTACGTATATAAGGAACCAACATTCAAATTTCCTTTTAAATATTTGTAACTTTTCATTATCATACAAATTGGACTTTTAATGTAGGCTCTTTCTGATAGAAATTTAGCAGTGAAATAGCACTCATTCAAATTTGCTTCCTGTCTATTTTCTATTTTAGTTATCCTTTTCTGTTTTCCAGTTTGCATTAGTAGTCTGGAATGGAAGGTGTAAACTACGCTACGTACTAGGTTTAATATAATGTATTTCAGATCAGTACGTTTAATGAACACTAACGAATTTTCAACCAAACCACGGGAAACACAGGATGTGTGTTAAACTTTGGGCATGATCCTAGATGTCTCGGAACTTCTCAGTTTTACTGGAATTTGAGAATTTTAATTTGACCACCAAACTTGGTATTCATTTTGAAAGTGACTTAATGATTTTTCAACCATTCTCTACGTATATATTCGAATAGTTCTGACAGAAAAACACTAACGTTGTTTCTATATTAGTGGTGGATTTCGAGAAACAGAACTTTACAATGTTAGGTTCTTTTGTTATTACATTTAAATCCAATATTTTTATCCGTGCTCCTTTTTCTTTTTCTTCTAACATCTTTTCTCTCTTTGTCTCACTTGTGTACCTATAACAGATTTCTATTGGTTTCAATTTTTCACTAAGTTGTGTTTAAGTTTTTCTGTACATCAAGTGATGAATTTCGTTTCGTTGGCACTAATATATGCATATTTTGAAATTGGAATTGTGCTCATGTTGTTGCTGATTTTAATATGTAAGAAAGGAATGGAGGAGAGAGAGGGAGTCTCTCTACCAGACACGATTATGAAATAAGAAGGTTTATATTGGATGGCCTAGTTGGAAAGCGTTAGCTGTCGCTTTTTTATGCGGAGTGTGTTAGTTCAGTAATTCACCATGAATAGAGTCAATCAGAAGTGCTTTTATAACGAAGAAATAACAACATGAAACGTGAAATCTCTACAAACTTTACACTTTCGGGTACCGATTACCTCGAACCACGGTAGCAAGAATTATCCCGGGATAGGGAAATTATATTCTAAAAAATGACAATCTCAAAAGAAATGCAGAAGTCGTTTAGCCGTAGAGGAAAAAGGAATTACATCTCTTGTTTCTAGTTCTATTCATCTTCTAGTTCTGAGTCTGTATCAAAATTACTGATAGAAATAAGAACAATGAATTACGATTATTTTGTAGAACATTCCACTTTAATACCACTGGAATTGCGTGTTCCGTTTTGCTTAGTTGTGAAAAATTACATTGTATAGTGCTATATTATGTAAAGTATGTTTACCGTCGCTGATTTATGATGGCAATCGGAAACAGATGTAAAAGATAAATCACAGTAATAGTTTTCTATTAAGGGGGAAGCATAAGTACTTTATTTAACATTTTTTCGCTTAAAATGTTTGGTAGGATCCTCCCCTTCCTCTTCAACCTTGGGTACGGAATGCAAGAACATATTTAGATTTTGATTATTGATTCCAGTACATTTCAAGCATCATTTCTCGGATCTAGGCCTATGTGACATGTCAACATTCGATATCGCAAATATATCAACATTGATACATCCATATTCTAAATTTTTGATATCGATTTTGAAAGGGGCAAGGCATAGGGAGCCCCTAACACTTGCAATGGATGACGAAACAAAACTTAATTTTTACAATAATATCTTCCAATAATAATTTCTTTAGTACCACAAATTGTAATGTAAATTGATCCACTTGCAAATTTGCCATATTATATACTGTAATTTCTTAGGCGCCAAAACTTTTCTGTTCCGAAAAAAAGAAAGAAAAAAAGACTTGTCAAAAACAAGCGCTTCGAATTTCGACCTAGAACTTATCATAAAGTTTTATATTCCTTTCTCTCGGAGATTTCCATTCCATTTGGCCTTTGAGACCGCTCATTGACAAAAACTGCACACATGATCATTACGTGCAGACATGCTTTTAGGCAGAGTCAGAGGTTTGGAAAGGAAACGAGTATTCAATAATAATAATAATAATAATAATAATAATAATAATAATAATAATAATAATAATAATAATATAACAATTGGGTTTACAAGTAGGGTCCCATCTCATCTTGCATGGGAGGCCCGCAAGTCTCCTATGCCAATGGTGTTCCTTAGTCTGTGTTTGTCTCTGTTTCCCTTTTCTGTGGATGTTTGTTGTGCTGTTAGGCGTTCATAGTAAACCTTTAAATTATGTAACGTTTTCTTTTTTACGAGTTTTTTCTTTTCTTTTTTTCTTTTTTTTTTGAAAAAAGGAAAGAAACTGCTTTCCTCTGATATCTGGTTCTTACCATTCATCTTGTTTGAACTGCTTAAAAAAGATCATTTTGTAACTTTTTATGTCATCCATTTCCTCCCAATAATAAATCCGTCATTCTTAACAAATTACTTTCTCTTATTTGCAGTTTGCCATACTGATATATTTGCAACAAAATTCAGGATTGGTCCAACACCTTTCTAATTCTCAACGACCCTGCTTTTTATGTTGCCTACTATTGAAGCAAAAGGACAATTGCAGGGGCTGATGCACTTTTGGAGTTGTGTATACAACATGAGGAGACCATGTGTGTTGACCATTACTGAATGCTTGCGGATAAGTCTGTTTTGAACTTTATGACGGTGTTCAGAACTATAGCGAGCTGCATTAATATATTCATCTTGCCTGAGAGAGACATGATTGATCACTTCCATCGTAGACCACCATACCAGCAACATTTCTCTGTGATTTTGGAGCGATTTTAGGAAACCGTTCTGGATGTTCTCAAAATCTAACTATTGTCTTCCGAAGCAGGAAATTTTCCATATATTCAGAGAACGTACTCTCCAGACTACGCTTCTTGTTGGTCACAGGTCGGTAGCCAGCCCAAAAATGTAAGGGGGCGGCAGAAGTTAGGGGGGCCCTATCCAACCATATTATAGTTCATTTGTAAACCTACTGTGAAAATTTTAGGGGGACGGTAAAAATTTAGGGGTTGGGATACCCCCCTAGGTCCCCCTTGGATACGGGCCTCTTTGATCGTTGTCAACTCATGCTTATTCACCTTTCCGATTGCGCAGAGTTGCTGAACTACAGTGTTATGGTGTATATCTAACTCGTCTTCAATGAAAAGAACACTTTTCCGTAGGTCTATTCCCACGGTATTCCTGAGGAGTTCATCTGAACATATTGTTAATCGGTGCCCACGGTGATCATTTTGCAATGCTGTGTCACTGGAACAAAACTTGACAAACCAACGGTGAATGGTGCATTCGTTCGCAATGCCTGCTCCAATTGCACTATTATTTATTTTTTGACTTCCTGTGCAGATGTCGTAGTTTGAATTAGCAAATAGAAACTACTCACAATTGCATGTTCTTCTTCTTGTACTTTCATACGACGTGACAATAACGCAGTACATCCTGATTACCTGGGTACCCCATCTTGCTTTCTGGATTTGTACAGATTTTGTGACGTTAGACGCGTAACCTTAGCTTATTTCTGTATTGTATTGCTGAGGTGAGTTCCCACCAAATGTGAAAAATTGACGTTTCATTCACACCAAACCTAGCATAACTGAACTGTTTTAATTATTGCTTACCTAAATTTCTAGGTGTCTTCATTTTGTAGCATTCCAATGTCTTCCTGTTTTCGAACGTTGTTCCCGAAGATTCCCACTTAAGACAGACAGGTTCCCAAGATGGATTTAGTGTTGCTTCCACACAGATATCTTGTTCCTCTCCAGATACCAGCCGGAGAGCTGCAAGAAAGATATCACATTGTGATTTCAATTGTGGTTTTGTATTTTAGTGAGAAAATGAATCTACATTTTCCCCGATATCGAAAGCACGGAACAATTTCGATCTATTACAAGTAGTTTTGGCTCTGTACATTAAGTCATGAAGCATCTATTCCTATTAGACCCGCAGGATAATCTTTAAAGTGATTATAAATCCATGCTAATAGTGGCACAGGATATGGATTGACAGCTTTAAGCTTTATGCTCTTTACAACGCCGAAATCACCGGCAGAACTTTCAACTTACGTGAGCTCCTAACTGCTCCAGGATTTAAATGTGGTGTTGTTGACTCAATTATTCAAGTTAATTTCGCACAGAATAGGGTATTATGTTGCTCCCCATTAATTTATCTCGTAAAAGATTGGTTGCAAAACTCTAGTACAAGTCCTAGCAAAGACACAAAGTGTTACTGACTTTACTGAGTATACTGAACAAAACTTCCTGGCACGAAACCCCAGAAGGTTTTAGCCTACCTGCTGGGGATTTTCAATTAAGAGTTATGTAGTCATTATGTGTAAAATCAATTAATCATGAAAAGAAATATTTAGTATCTCAGCCTCTGTATACTGCTAAACATAAGATGCTAGTTCTAAAAAGATGGGATAGAAGAAATAGTCATTGATTTCAACAGTTATTTCTTCATCTAGTAGGCAATCACAATTTTCTTTTGACCTATGTAAGGTTTTCATAGTAGCGTGAATTCTTTTCTCGAAGTTTGAAAATGAGACAAAAAAAATTTCCTAGAAAAATATAAGAAAGAAATTGTACTATTAGAATTTACGCTAAGCAAAATATATCTAAATGTTTGCTATAAACAGACTTTCCCAAAGATTCGTGATGAAGTTGGTGGGAAAAAGGTTTAGATTTCGACAGAAGAGACAAGAAATGCTACAGGCGGATCTGTAGCTAACTTCATCATTGATTGTTTGAGTGGAGTTGATTTTGGGTTTAACGTCCCGTTCAGCAGCGAGGCTATATGAGACGTGGACCTACTGATTAACGTGAATCCGAACCACATGAGCTCTCTCCGCGGACCGAACCCGGGTCTTCCACGCCAAAGGCGCGTATGCTAACCGTTTGGCCACGAAGGAGTTCAACTTCATCATTGGGTCCATGGAACCATCCACATCCTCGTCATTTCCTCTGACATCAGAAGAGCTCAAAAAGCCTAATGGTTTATCAATAGCTCAGTTATTTATGAATTCCCTTGTGCTTTTGTAGCCAGCAAGAACACTATACACTAATATCATCCTCTTCATTACTGCTCCAACTCCATATATGAAGAAGTTTGCGAGGACGTTGAAAGTGTTATTCCCCAGTTCAGAGATCGAAGTGAGACGGTATGTGGTGGTTTGCCATACCGTCTCTAGTCTTTGAGTGGTGAAGGCATACCGTCTCTGGTTTTTTAATGATTAAAACATACCGTCACTGGAAAGTAGATGCGAAATATCTTTAATAAATCCATTTATATACACATTTATTGACGAATAGCTTTGCACGTAAAAATATTTTATTTCTTATGTAGAAATAATTTTTAAGTTGACAACACCGACATTTTTGTTCTTTCCGTACCTTATGTTTTTAAAATGAGGTGTCTTCAAAGAAGTTCACCTAGTTTATATTTTGAAATGCTATATTGAATTGTTTCTTTGTTATGTATATATGTGTCTCTCCTTGCTTTAATGCATATCAATGCCGTGTTTTGAGCATGGGTGGATTTAGAGGTTATCTGCTGATGGGACGGACATTCCAGGGGTTTGGAATTATCCACATTCGAGTGGAGGAACCAGGAATTTTCACGCAGGAAATTATTAATATCCTCATCCTGTTTTTAAGAATGTTCGTGTATAATTCTCTATAATAAAACATATGGGGATATTTTTTTTCAGAAAGTTGTTGACGGAGGATCAAAGTCTCTCTATACCCCCCCCCCCGTTACTACAGAGAAGCTCTCCAATGGTTTTCAGTCATTATGTAAATAGAAATGCAATCTTTTAAACAACATACCATTACTGAATTTCAACATTTAGATAGTCGGTATGTCGAGTCAAAATCGTAATAAAACATACCGCCTCTGCTTTTTTGTCACTTCGAACACTGCCGAATATAATTCTACTCACATGTCTAGTTCAATGGATACATAAAATTCCTGAAGAGGTAATACTGTTATACCCTAAAGTAGATAAGCTAATTTCAAACACCAATAAATATTTTTTGAAGTCTCCTTCCAAATGTTGGAATTTTAAGAAAGCAGCGCCCGATTTTACTCTTTCTCCACAGCCGATTTTCAAGACATGAAGGACTTGGATTTCATCTGCTGGGTGCTACGCAAACAACCTTGAAACGATTCATGCTGTCATGGAACACTCATTAGAGCAGCATACTGCTTAAATTTCTAAGGTGGAAACTGCTGTTAAGGCCTCAGCAGTGATCTTCCATTCAGTGCATTATGGTAAGTTGCCAGAGGTAATTGTGAAACTAGAGAAAATAGGTAAATCTATTACAGCATCCTTATAGAACTTTCAGGAAGCAGTTGACGAGGTAATGAAAGTGCCTTGGGAAAAGAGACAGAATGTTCCTGAAAAGTGAAAACGTACTTTGAGTCCTAAAGATGACATCGAAAAATATTACAATATCATAATATTCTTAATAGTGTAAACTTGAAATAAATTCATCTGCAATGACTCAATTTACGTACGCCTCAGTTACTTCAACTGAAATGAAAATATAATTTTCTATTGTGGAAAAGAAGTTCTTTCTGACAGGCATGAAGTATACTGTCCATAACTTGAGAAATATCTTGTTGTTATTCGAAACCGACATAAATTTTGAAAATGATAAATGTAATGTGATACATAATGTTTGAATTTTAGAATGTAATAGTTTTATTGTGCCTTTTCTTGTAACAAAATGACAGCTTTGTTTAATTTTTCATATTAAAAAAACTGTAATGTGTTGTAAAGTGACTAAATAAAAAAAGTAATAGCTTTATTTTCCTTTTTATGATTTATTTGCTTTATTTTAAATGCCATCTTGCCTGCCTGTTTTACACAAACTAAATGCCTAAACTTCCGGACTATAGTTTTCATATATGAAGAAATTCTATAGTCTATACAAAAGCTCATTGCTAAATACACGTTTATACGTAGTAATCATTTGAAAAGGGAAACTCATTTTATAACTTGCAATACAAAGACGCTCATATGGGAAATTTCTAATAGAATTAATTTATAATGTATAAGGCGTGGCAAAGGACAGTGATTTATTTGTAGGTTTGAAGCCAGGAAAATCTCCCTTCTAGTTTTCTCTTCCCTAACACTAATTTAACTACAATTTTCCGAAGCTGGGAAGAATAGTTTTCCTAACAATGTTACTAACAATTCTCCAGTGTTGGGGAAGTTACTTGTAAAACTGTAATCCGTTATAAGTTATTTTACTTTCTCTTAAATTGTAACGCGTTACTTGCCCCAAAAAGTAACTGCTACACTACTTCGAAAGTAACGCGTTACTAACACATTACTTTTAGGTCCGAAACTTTCAATA
The DNA here is from genome assembly GCF_964235325.1 of Thermobia domestica. Taxonomy (NCBI): domain Eukaryota; kingdom Metazoa; phylum Arthropoda; class Insecta; order Zygentoma; family Lepismatidae; genus Thermobia; species Thermobia domestica. The sequence goes on along the minus strand of NC_137466.1, from coordinate 129,398,037 downwards.
TCTAAAAAATCTTGTTACTTCAATTTTCTGTATTATTATTATTATTATTATTATTATTATTATTATTATTATTATTATTATTATTATTATTATTATTATTATTATTATTATTATTATTATTATTATAGCACGTTCTGAATTGCTTTATGTAGATGAAAGAACAAATTCTTACTTGACAGCTTATGAACATTTTCATATAATTTAACACTAGTGGCGTATTTACGATTTTGTTTCGGGGAGGGCTTTGTCTGAAAATGTGAAAGTTCTGCAAGATATTTCATATAATTTACTATAGTAAGTAAGATTTCGGGGAGGGCTTAAGCCCGGAAGCCCCCCCTTAAATACGCCACTGTTTAACACTGACTAAAATGTCATACTGCTTTAGAAGAAGGCTGTTTATTATTATTCTGCTAAACTAATAATTATATAATAATAACAATGTTGTTATGTAAAATTAAAAATACAGAATATAGAGAAGCATTGCACTACAATTATACTAATACAATGAGAACACGTGAACTTGTAGTGAATCAAAACTTGTCAGTAACTCTAAAATCGATACATGCTTTTACAGCTAGTTGTTCCAAACTCTGGACTCTAGGATACGCAAACTGATCTGAAAGAACTCCGATATTACATACCATCAACAAACTATTTTCTAGTAATAAAGTGTTCCGTCACTGCAAGTAGTGTCAGCAAAGCATTGAAGGCAACCTAGAAAATGTAAGAAAATCGTTGCCCAACAATTTGGGGATGTTATGTTTTTGAGAAGCTGGAATCATGAAAGATTAAATTGTATAGGCCTAATTCTTTCATTAAAATACATGAATACTAAATTCGGGATGTAACTTTAACATAGCTATTATTGCAATTATAAATGAAATACACAAAATACATATTTGAAAAGATGCAGCAGAATTTGAGTTGGTAAAATAAGAATCTTCGGTCTGTAAAAAATAATGGTTTGTTATGTAAAGTTCCTTCAATATGTCAGCTGATTACAATACTTTTATGTATCGAGGTAGCTCCATGAGCTGTCGTCTAACGAAGTTGTTCCGTCAAAATTTTATATACACTTCCTCGACAAACTCGGTGTTCGTGGTTTTATTCAAAGGCTGATTTACAAAAGCCCACACCCTTTCTTCTCTTCTCTATAAAAGGTAGAAAACTTCGAATGTTAGGGAACACTCACAATCACGTAGTCATGACGTAGATCGAAAGTTCTAGAAGGTCAAGCTTTACCTTCAATCAACCTCACAGGAGGTGACGTCGTCCAACGTAAACTTACCAATGCAGCTGATTAAAGTAAAAAAGACGGATTTCCACAACAAAATAATGTTTATGTATGCGAATATAGATTACATTACTCTGTAGAAAGTATTAGCTGTCAAGTTAGTCAATATCAAAATATTGACTCCACAAAGTAACACAACAAAGTATAGTTGACATATGACAAGATGTGTATTGTGTAAAAGTAGCAAGTAAAGGGAAAAAAGTCAGGATAAGGAATATGATGTAGACATGTGCAGGGTGAAGGACTTCTGTTATTGTACCTAGTTTAATGAATCAAACAAGTTTTTACAAAATGCTTCAAAGAAGCTTGAGGCTACATAAGTTCAATTCTTCTTGAAAAAAATAGAATTTTGTAAGTGGCATCCACTAGAATCGAACAACGGACTTTCGGGACCATATCTCTCAACATGGAACAAAAGTAAGCCTGCTCATCAAAATACAGTTTATTCATATTAACCCTTTACTGTATATCGTTAATTATGGCACCTTAGCTGTTGATAAATATTTTCCGCCGCCAGGGAATTTCAGACACTTTATTTTTTTAAATTCTGTCCACCATCATCCTCAGCTTTTAAGAAAAAGAATTCTTTCAAATGTTCGAACGGTAAAATACTTTCTTTCTCCATCTTTATGAAAACAACACCAATCAAAATAAAATAGACTACCATTGCACTTGTAGTTCACTGGAGCTGTCAAAATCTTTGGCAAAATCTTCCAGGTGCTTGCAATCAATACATGTGATTTCCCTGTTTCTGTACTCATCTTCCAAAAACAGTAAGTGGCACTAAGATCTTATCTGTTTCTCTGTATGTCAGTGACTTACTGTCGGTCAGTGACACTATTGGTACTGTGTCATTGCTGCAAAAGGAATTAAGCGTTCATGTGTTTGTTTTGCATTGTATGAGACAAATTTGAGTTGGCTGTTACAAAGCAGTCAGCATAATAAATATTATTTATTTTCTGAAACATAAAAAAAAGTTGTATACGGTAGTGTGTACTCAATATCACCAAAAATGAGACGGGAAATTAGAACTTACTCTGTCTCATTATAGTGGTGGAAAAAATGTAACCTGATAAAGCTTAGCCAGCTATGATATAAAAGTTAAAATCGACAAATTTGCACTTAGAAGTTATTAGTTACTAACATTTAATCAAGCATTAATTTTACTGCTAGTTATCACCCTAATTTTCTCACAGTCTCATGACTAAAATGTTTGCCTTCGCATGTGTCAAATCGAAGGACAACACCATCTTAAAGCTTCAATCTCATGCGAATCTCCATAATTGCTTGGATAAACAACGCATAAAGAGTAATCTGATTAGATTATATGTTCTCACACTTCAGAAGACGTGATATTTTCACTATTTTTTAACTATCTATTTTTGATTGTCTTGCCCTATACTCCTATTGCTATGTCAAAAGGTCTGTGATGATGTGATAGCACTTTTAAGTCTTAATTGTCCTTATTACAACTATTATTATTAATGCGAACTTGGTTGTGTGTTCTATATAGCTGCTTGAAAGTACAAGCCTCGATAAGACAGTGTATTTGCGTATTTAAAAGTTCAATAACCTTATTGCTAATGCTTGATATCCATATTTTACACTATGCACATTGATCAACTTATTTTTCCCTTTACATTTCATATCTTGGAGTGTGGCCGTTTTCTTAATAAATGTTCAGGTACTGTGAGTTTTTTTTATTTTATTTCGTTTTGTTTGTTACTGTTCTTTGCGTTTGTGTTCTTGGTTTTAGTTACTGTTCTTCCTATGTAGCGTGATAATATTTGAAGCTCCAAATATATAATACAGCGCTGTTTGCGGTGTCAGGTTCACCAGACATCAGCAGTTCGTAATACGTTAAGAAGATTTTTAAGGCTAATTATCTTTCCTTTTCATTTTACAAGGTAATGGAAAATATCAGTCTGTTGATATTTGCAGAAAGTTTTATTGTTAATGTGTGTTTGTAACATTTGAAAAAGTCAATTAAAAAAGATTAAATCGAATCTAATATAATTCACATTTACTTTGCATTATATCTTCGGCAAAAGTTATAAGGATTCCTATAAAATATAATTAATTTATTGTGATTGGTGTTACTTGTTTCATCCTTCTTCAAATTCTGAGTTTTCGACATTCGTACAGATTAAGAATATGGACTCGTCATTTAATGCCAATCAAATAATGTTATTACTTTGGAAAGGTATAAAATTGTTTCTTATTTTCTTAAGAAACGTTATTAAATTAGCGTATTTACTTTTACTAGAAAAACTTGTACAACATAGCGGCGAGAGTTTGATCCTGCATGAACGTAGGCAGATAAGCAACACTGTGGTAAGGTCCCAGACATCCGTATTTTATATAATTCCCCCTCCCCCCCAAAAAATGTTCAAAACTCCAAACATCCCGGGTTTTCTCCAAAACTTAAGTTAATATCATTGATCTGTCGTTAAAATAAAATATAGTGTTAATTAATAATCGATACTAAATTAATAACAATATCTACTCTCTGTCAGTCACTTTTCATAAATGTTAACGTCAGTGGCGGCCGGTGGATTGTGGTTTCGGGTATTGCAGTATGAACGATCGGAGACAGAAGATATAAAGTGGACTCATTGACTAATCAGCATAACTTTAGATGCAAATGCTATGTGACATGTTAAATTAAATAAAATTCTGTTTTTAAAAAATAAAAAAATGAAGAACATTTAATCCGATTAATCACCTTGTTTAATTAGTAAGTTCATTCTTCTCTCTTTGATTGGAACAAATCTGCCTAATACATGCTGGTTGAACTCTAGTATTCTTATTGTCAGGTCTTTTTCGATGGAAAGCATAACCAATGGTGATAACCTTTCTTGGGACATTCAATTTCTTGAAAGTGTCAATTCTTTTTGATGTAAAAAAAACTTTTCTTGTTTTGCTGACGCCATAGGTACAGTTAATATTAATTTCAGAAGCTTTGTAGATTCACTAAATATTTTTTCTAGATTATTGTGAACAATTCATTCTAGCAAACTCAGTCCCTGACAATGATCCGAATTCCTCTTCAGTGTAGACTGAAGAGAGTTCGTAGCAGAGATTAGTGTTTTTTTTTTTTTTTTTTTTTAATGTACATTGAACACGTTTTATTCACAATTTATCTAGGAAAATTTAAAATAAATTGTGGAACTGTATCTAGTGCATACAACATTACTGCCATAAGATGTCCTGTAAACTTAAACCTTTTTTTTTTTTTTCGAACACTCTCCTGAATTGCACTTTGCTTGTTTTGTCTAAGCCTTAATTGCGTTTTTCCTCAGTTGAAAGCTGGGCATTTTTTTCTGTAAGTTATTTTCAGAAGTCATGCTATGCAATTCATTCAGAATTTGTAGGTTATATACAAAATTAAAGTACACACAATAAAATTAAATCTAATAACTAATAACCAAAACAGCTGATACAAAAGAGGTACAGGTATATGAATTGCGAATGACACATATTCATACATAGGGCTGCCAACTGGCCGGCTTTTCATCGCCCTGGCCGGAAAAATTGCTGTTATTTTGATTAAAGCCGGTGACGGGTATAAACTTTTCACCAGCCCCTTTACGACCGTTTATTTTTTTTAATTTGTATCTAGTTCGAAGTATAAAGAATGAAACGTAGCTGTCATTCTGTAAACCCAAAACTGTTACTTTTCACCATCTATCAGCGATTAATATATTTTGTCCACCTGTTTAGATAATTTTAAAGAGATGACAGGGACTGTACTGTACCAGGGAAACTTTGAAATTTACTTTCAATGAATTTTATACATTTATTAAGAGTGGAAAAGAACTTCTTAAAGCAATTTCCTATAGTTGAAGTAGAGACTATGGGTCTTATGCAGAGTCGTTCTGACGCATACTAAGGAGTTCGACTTACATATGGTTCTTGCAGTAGAAAGATCTTTAGTATGACGCTAATCATACGTCAAAACAACTCTGCATAAGGCTCTATGAACCTTATTCAGAGTCGTGTTGGCGTCTGATTAACGCCATACTACAAGGTTGACTAAAGGATGGTTATCAAAATTGTATTCAGAGTCTCTGATTAGGACGTAGTGTTTGACGAAGTTAATCACATGTGACTAATTAATCTAGAGCAGAGGCTAATATTTTACCCACGGTTTAGCGTGCGACACATTTCGTTTTTCGTATTTCCTGTGTTTTCATTTTTACGGATATGCATGCGCTGATCTATTTTTCCGTAGTTGCCACATTTATTTTTCTCACCCGATGCATTGGGGTTATATAAGTTAATCATACCCAAATCATCTTTTTAGTTGTACTCAAAGTAGACTCTGAATACCAAAAAGTGCATCTTCCTTAGTAAAGATTTAGTATGCTACTAACTAGTCTGTGACTATCAATCGATTAACGAATTCTCTCTGAATACCGCCCTATATGTTTAAAGAGTGAATTTCATTTTCCAAATCCAAAATTGTCACGTAAAGATTATTATACTTTTGTTCATCTGTTTCGATAATTTTCAAGAAATGGTAGTTACTGGTAAATACAATAAATTGATCAATGCCGATTGATCAACTTCAGTTCCTCATTTATAGCACAATGTATCTATTAAGCTTATTAGTGAATGTTCTAAGGACATACAGAATATATGTGTTAATGTACTTTTGTTCACGGTAGTACATTTCCTTTCCATGGATAGGTCCAAACAGAGATACTTCACGCTTACACCTATATCATAGGGAATTTTGAGGAAGTGCCTGTATTTTTTTTTATTTTACAGATTTGTCAACCCTATTTATACATCAACATACACACACATGTGCGTAAAAGAAAAAAAAACTACATTCCAAATCATCCGTCTTGGTTGTTACGCCATGCACGATGAACACAATATACTTCCACATGAGGGGAAACAACGTTTATCAATGTCATACATTCTGGAAAGCAACCTTGAAGCCCGCCAGACATAGGAACAACATGTTAGCTGGGAGGGTTCCAAAGTATTTGAGGGAGGTCCAATACGTCTACGTAATATCGAACCTGTCTTATACTGTACCCGAAAAGATAAGTAATTCTTAATTACTGTCACCTATATTTTTAGAAAAAATGATAGAACGATTATTTTTATAAGAAAAGAAAGAGTACATGATGAGGCGTAAAATAAAATATTTAGCGTACATCAATCATTTTTCTGTTAAACAAGTATAGTTCGTTAGGAAAGTCTACAAATGTTAGTCGTTTCGAAATTTTTGGGAGGTCCGGACCCGGTGGACCGCCCTCGTGGCTACGCCTCTGAGCATTGCTAACTAGTCCCAAATTCAATGGGGCGTTCCCCACCATACAATTTTATCAAGAGTATAAAATATTTTATAAAAGAAATATGTATATACTAAAATACTATCCACAGAGGGAGGGGGAATTCTACATATTGACTTATTAATATTTGGTTCACAAATTACTGTAGAAGAAACCTTCATTATCTATATAAGCTAAGAATTAATTTGTAAATGCGGATTTACTTTCATTTGATTTCTGCTCTACTACATATTTTCTTTCTTATTTTGTAATTCTGCAATCACTTTTTTAAATTGTCATTATATTGATTTGCTTCAATATGGTTCTGTAATTTAAAAATATGAATGCATAAAAACAAATTCCATTTGTTAATTGCTAGTGAAATAAAATTCAGAAATCTTATTTAGCGCGAAAAACCTTCTCATTCACTGGAAACCGTGCTGTGTTGCAGAAGCACTGCAACGACCAGAGCCTTTAACTACTGAGATAGGGGAAAGGAGACTTAACATTCGCTCCAATTGCCGCGCTGAAGGAACCTCGTCGTTGTATGCTCGCTGCAACACAATAGAAAGTATAGACTCTGTGACGGGTTATTTTTCGCTTTTTAAAACGGATTAACGAAACGGACAGTTACAGAAGTAAAAAAAAAATATGTTATTTAAAGTATATATGGGAGTATTAGAAAGTATTTTTTCTGTTGTTTACTATTATTACTAATAATATTTTTTTCTTGAAATACTTTGGTCGTTGCGCAACGCTGCAACACTAACATTAGCCGCCACTGGTTTACGTGTTACCAGAGCTAGGGGGCGAGCGGGGCGGGACACCGAAGGAGCAAGAAGAAAGAAAAGGTATCGGAAAAGAGGAAACGACGCGGCGCCCCATGAAAGAATTGGCGCCCCTATTAAATTAATATTGTTGTCGGTTTGCAAAAAAAAAAAAAAAAAATGGGCCTACATTTGATAAATATTTTCTTGCTCGCTCCGCTTGCATCCCAAAATTTTCAATAAAAGTCACAAGTTTTACTTATTACTTACAGAAAGTTATTATATAAGATTTGTTAAGACGATGTGATATACAAGATGTCGATTAATGACTTATAGTATACGCAGGAGCATTTTCAAAATCGGAAACGGTCAAAGTCTTGACACACACACGCAAGCTGCTGTTTGCGCGAGAATATTAAATATGAAGGAAAACAAGGGGAATAGTAACATATTTGAAATCGTAGAGTAGGAGCTGAAAGGGTCAGAACTTAACCCAACGACTTTCGTCTTTTTCAAAGACTAATCACTACCAGTGATTTTTTTATCACTCCATTGACATATGAAATGCTTCCAGTTTGAACGAATTTATTGGGATCATTTCTCCATCAACTACTTGTATCGCCAGGATATGTTTTCTGTGCATACGTATTAGTTGTGCTCTGTTTTATCTATCTACATACAGACAAAACATAAAACTTCTGAATTTCCGTTATATTTCACAAAATGTTTTTTACCGTAAAATAATTAACTAAATCTATGGCCTATAGAACCCGGATGCTCAATGCCGCGTTCATAAAACCTCTCCAATGATTCTTGTCCTTACCCAACTGAATCCAGTTTCTACTTTGTATTCTATTTCTGCGAGATCCATCTTAATATTGTCCTCCCATCTGTCTAAGTCTTCCTAATGGACGTTTTCCGATTGGATTTTCAGTCAAACCTTTGAAAGCATTCCTACTTTCTTTCGTTCTCACTACGTGACCAGTCCACCTGAGCCTCCTAGATTCGATTACCCTAACAATGTTTGATGAACGATATAAAAGTAATGCAGTTCCTCGTTATGAAGTTTCCGCTATTCCCGATTGCTGTTCTTCTTTGGTCCGAATATTCGTCTCAGAATTTTATTCTCAAATACTTTCAGTTTGCGTTCTTCCCTTAAGATAAGCGACTTTTTTTTTTCTTTTTTGCAACAATACAGAACAACAGGCATGATTCTCAGGCATGAATATCGTTCTACATATTTTGAGCTTGAAATTCATCGACAGAATTCGCTACGACAAAAGAATTTGAACTGTATAATAACACGAATTCCCTGCTTTCAGTCGACGTTTAATTTCTTCGTGGATATGATTTTGGTCTGTTAGTATTGATCCTAGATACTTGGAAGTATTCACTTTATCGAAAATATTATTTGATACTTTAACGCATCCATAATTTGCAGTATTATGACCCCTCGAACTCCCATGTATTTAGTCTCTTCTGCATTTACTTCTAAACCTGCAAGCATTTAATAATGTTTCTGCACTTCTTTCTATTGTTCTCCTATTATCTCTTATCAGATTTACATCATCAGCATACGCCATAACCTGGTAAATACCATTTAGCTCTAGGCCCTGGTTGCTATCTTTGATTTTCCTTACAGCATATTCCAGAATGAGGTTGAATAATAATGTCGTCAACCATCTCCTTGTTTCAGGCCATTGTCGACGAGGAAGCTCGTGGACAAGAATTTTCCTACTCGAACTTTATTTTGGGATTCGTTTAAACCATCTTAATTAATCTAACTAGCTTTTTCTGTATTCCAAATTCTGCAAGAAGGTTGTATAATATTTATCTCCTAATAGAATCGTAAACCTTTCTAAAATAAATAAATAAATAATTGGTGTACCGAGGTATTGTATTCCCATTTCTTTTCGAGTATTTGTCGAATGGTAAATATCTGGTCCATAGTTGACTGATTTCGTCTAAATCCACATGGATAATCTCCAATAATTTTATCCGCGTATGGGATCAATTTTGTTAATAAAATGCTTGACAGAATTTTATAGGATGTTGACAGAAGAGAAATGTCTCGATAATTATTACAATCCGCTTTGTCGCCTTTCTTGTGAATTGGAACAATGATTGATTCTTTCCAGTCTTGTGGGAATTCCTTCTTGTTCGAGATAAGGGGAATGAATTTGTCTATCTTGTTCCACAATTTTCCCCTCTAGCTAAAATTAACTCAACCGGGATTTCGTCTACACGCGGATATTTGTGTTTCTTTAATTTCTTTATAGTAGTTTCTAATTCTATTCGGCTAGGCTCTGAAATTTATGGTTCTGCTGCGTATTTACCTTTCCTTACGAACATTAGTTTTTGACTGAGTTAAGTAAATAATCAAAGAAATCTTTCCATCTATTCAAGATGTTATCTGTGTCAGTAGGAATTGTTCCGTTGTCTCTTCAATATATACGCGCGAAGTTAATACCCTTTCTTAAATTCGTTGATGCCCTGGAACATGTCTCGAATGTTTTCTTTTACTGTTATCTTCAACCACATTAATTTAAGGTTTCAAAAAATCTCGTTTCTCTCTTCTAAACATTTTGGAAGTTTCCCGTCTTGTGTCAATGAAATTTAGTGTAGTTATATCGTTCGAATTTTGTAGATAACGCAGTTTCGCCTATTTTCCGTTCTCCGCTAGTTTGGTGCATTCCTGGTCGAAATATGATTTCATCACACCACCGACCCTTAAGAGTAATTTTTTTTAAAAAAATCTGTCATTAACAAATTCATCCCGTTTAATTGCTGATATTAAAAGAATCGACATTAAAATGCTATTTGTGTAGTCACATACAGAATAAAATTTCAAAAGTTTAAAATTATTAGTGGAAATTCCTGCTGTCACTCATTTCGAACATTTTAAAAGAACATAACTTCTAATGTATTGAAATTTCATTTCTTACTTATGGTATGAAACATTGTAAATACATGTTTGTAATGTATGTAATGAACATTGTAAATGTTCATTTCCGTAACTGTTTGCTAAGTGGATCTGTATATCAACTGAAGGTAGTTTTGTCAAGTTTACCAAAAAGTCCAAAGTACGTCTCTTGAAAACACCTCTTATTTGTAAAAGAATGCATAAAATCGTTTTTGGCTATTGCAATAGTCTGTTCAATCAGCTTAATTAAAAAAATCAACATAGCATAACAAAAGCTGCTTCTATTATATACAAAAAAAAGTAAGGAAACGCTTGCTGTGGTGAGTGTAGGGGGACGCCATATTCTACTTCGCCCCGGGCGCCGAAATCTCTAGCTACGGCTCTGCGTGTTACCGGTAATTCATTGTTCCGATATTTCTGCAAAAAAGTGCATAACTATGATTACAGTATACTATAATATTTCATAAAGTGTCTCGGTTTTTAATGTAAGTTTTCATAGGGTGTCCTGGTTCTTTCTTGTCTGAAAATGTAGACCTATATAAGGTGAGTAAGGCGCTATTCGCTTCCAACTGTCACTTATAGAAATGTTAATAAGCTCTCAAAGTAATGACGATTTAAGGGATAGTCTTGGGGAGAGTATTCCATCCCAACCTAAAATATTCCCCCCGGAGCATATCTTCGATCGTGTTGAACTTGTATTACCAGTTCTACTCTTCCCACGTGTATTGAAAATTACCTTCACTGGGCGAATCTAAAATCATCACTGTTTCAATTTTTTTTGCAAGTTTGATCTGTGCAACCTATTCATTTTGGAAAATTATATAACAAATGCCCAGTGGCGTCTTTATCAGGGATGAGACTGCATGCAAAAGTTAAAGGAAATTTGTTTGCTAGAAATTAGTGAAATTGTAAAATTTGAGTACCCAAACATCACACAAAATCGTGTGATAAAAAGGCGAGATTTGGTTCTACTTTCACAAACTGAATATTTTGCGACTTTACACTAAATCTAATATCACCCTTTAGAATATAGTGCGTGCTACTCAGGAGATAACACAATAGTAATCACTTAGCTTAGTCTTGGTTTTTAGAAAAACTTACCACACAGCATCAAAGAAATAATGAAAGTTCCCTCCATTTCAAATAATTATGAGTAAGCACACCTTGTCTTTACAATCCCTCAGAAGAGGGAAAAGACAAAAAAAGGAAACGCAACTCTACTATCGATAACACTCGAAATTAAGTTCCTGTACATGAAAGTAATACCATTGGCATATGTTATTTGTTGCATGAGATTCCACATTCAATGTCGTTTCTCTTTATTCTCCGAATTCATGTGGATATTGCTCAAATGCTTAGAAGCGCACAATAGGTAGTAGGAAACACTCACACACGAAGAGACTAAATGGTTGTCTGTGACCTCCAACGGAAACCATACACAATGTAGGTTTTCACTAAAAGATAAAATGCCACTGTCAGAAAATATGCCATATATTTTCAACAACTAAGAGACGCACGTGTAAACCTATCTTTTCAACGATGTAGCAAATATTTAGATGGAGGTGTAATTTGCAGAATTAATTTGTTACATTACTGCTTGTGAAAATTGGAACACCAAGAATGACATGTATATGAATGAGATAAAAATTATATTACAGATCTTTACTAAGCAGAAATGATTACAATTTGAGAACTGTATAACATCTCTAACCTTGATAAATCAGTATCACGTGAAACTTTTACGTTCTAACACGCTATGCCATCGAATCAAACAGGCATAGCCAGCGCCGTAAATTAGAACTTTTCCTGAAGTGGAGGGCAAACATTATTATTTATACCCCCTTTAAAAATATGGTGGGCCTCTCTAAAAGAATATGAAATTTGGATTCCCCCAAAAGTTTAAAATCTTAATAAACATTTTATTGCTTCTATAAGACCCAATTGGGGTTTTACTGTAGTACTGCCTAGTTTAAATTTATTTTTCATCTAAAGGAAATATAGTTCGCACAGATGACGGAGTTATTGCAGCATCTCAATTTATTTTCAATTCAATTCAATTATACATATTACTTCAGCAAACTCTAATAGTACACATTTTACTGAAATGGATCCAGATCACAGATGCGTTTCGTTTAAGCTATTTTTATGTGGTGATTCATTTATATATTCCATGATTTATTTATATACTCATGTTCGTATTGTATCATATACACTAAGAAAGTTTTATTTTGAAGTAGGATCTCCTCTAATGGAGAGGAGCTTACATGAGACAGTAACCCTCTCAAGAAATTACGTCACTAGACATATGATGTTTTTTTTCTGAGGAAATGCTTGCCCCACTGCTTGAATGCGAGTTCAGTAGACATCCGCATTCTCTGTTGGAAGGTCGTGACGAGCAAGGTGCAGATTATCCAAATCCCACACCAGTGGCGTCACCTTATCCACTTCACAAGAGCATGTGAACCACCTAATATTGTTCTTTAAGATATTTGGTTATATTCAGAGCGTTATATTATCGTGCTGCTTCTTTCTTTTATTTTCTTTCCTATAAAATTATAGTCAGTAAAAATTTTCTTTAAATTTTCAATGGTCTCTCTGCTTGCTTTTCCCCTTGCGTATATGCATTCCATCATCACATCATGTTTACTACAGGACTACGATTGTGACGGGCTTCTCTGTGTGTGGTGCAGAAGAGTAAACGGAGGCAACGGAGCAGAACTGCAGTCTCAAGTCGTTCAAAAGGAGATTTGAAAGTGCAACGTTGACTCTTGGTATTAACTAATTTCCAATAATGTGACCTTTAAACGGAATCAAAGAATAAGCTTTTGCAGTTGAAAATAGAAGAATAGAATCCTGGACCCTGGGGAGTGAGAGAGATCGACGCTTATGAGCATAAGAAAGACTAACATTTACTTCATTTGTTTTTTAAGACTCTCGGAATTTTAAGGGAAGCTTCAGCCCAAAAGCCCCTGTATGCTCGCCACTACCCACGGAGTGTTAATAAACTTTTGCAGTTGAAAATAGAAAAAAAAAAAAAAAACAGTAGTATACAATTCATTCTCTCAATCAGTTATATGCATTTTTTGTCTCAATTTTTTGTAATAAAAATAAAGTAATGGAAGATACAACATTACGGCTTTCCGAGATTGTACTGAATGGGATGCGAGGTTTAGAACTCCTTCCCAGGTACTCTTAAGTTAACGAGAATAAAATTGCACTTCAACTCTTCAGCTCATTTTGGTATTTATTTAACAACAATGCCACGAGACCCAAGGGAGAGATAATTACAGCCTTTCTTATCATTTAGTATCACTACAGTAGTGTCGTTTTTGGTCCGTGCTGCACTTACTTGGCGTTGTACAGAGCCACAATTACGTCTGATGGCGAAAATTGGAACTAATTTGTTTTTCTACACCAATCCCTTCTGCATCTTTCCAAATGTACTCCCACCAAGTTTGGTTGCATTCTGTTAAGTGGTTACGTCTCCAGAGTTCTCTGAACAGCTATACTTATTTTATGACAACCTGGTATATTTATCAGTGTTAGTTTCAGCGCAATTTACATTTGCATTACAACTTACAGTGAAATCTCTACTAACGGACACCTCTATAAGGCGGACACCTCCCATAACGGACAAATTTTGTAATCCCCAAACACTGTAATAGGAAAAAGCATATTGGCGAACCTCTCTAAAGCGGACACTCTCTAGTACGGACACGGACAATATTTCCTGTCTTTTGTAGGTATTATGTACCCCCGTATTACGGACACTTTCTCTAGAAACAAGTTGAAAAGTACAGTAAAAACATTTTTTTTTTTAATTCATGCGTGTGTCAGCAAGGAAGCACATGAGGGTATGACAACATTTTGCCTCCTCAACTGTCTGCTCAGCAACCCAGAGGAAAATCTCTGTTTAACGACACCCTTTGCTTGCATTCCACTCTCCCCCAACCTGTTTTAGACAGAAAAGTGATTGATAGTTGCCCGTCGCGCCGTTTGGAATGTCAAGTCATTCTACTGTCCCGCTGGAATCTCTAACCAAACAAAAGACAAATTTGGTATTTTTGCTCGCGGGTACGCATATCGTCTCAAAAAAAGTCATTGCTGGACTGCAATTAACTCACAAATTAAAGCAACACACCGATAAGTGTAAAGTGCAAAGAACTATAACGTCTTATTTCCATGTTGTGCCTCGAACATAGAGTATTGGATGACGCAGGATAATGCAGGTACAGTGACATTTTGGTAATATTTGTAAATACATGATTCATGCAAAAATATTTTTTTCTAATTGCATAGTACCTTACTAATTGCATAGTACTAATTTATGTAAGAAGATATTGAAACCTCTCTAAGGCGGACACCTCTCTACAGCGGACAATTTTTGATTCCCCACGGCTGTCCGCATAAGAGAGGTTTTACTGTATTTATTTTGTATTGCATTTTCAGAAAGCGAAGGAACATTGATAGCCTACTTATTTACTTTTTTGTGTTAGGTAGACGTGAAATAATATATTTTTTTTTTTTGTACATTACAAACCCGTTTGACAATGAAAAGCTAGGACGAGAAAGTGTGTAGTAACTATACTTTTAAAATGCCATAATTTCGACATTCTACAATTTATCCAAGCTGGTGGCTGGTTTTGAATGCGTCTTCAAGAGACGAGGAATTGAAATTACGCAGTTCACAAAGTAAACGTTCATTTTTACGATAAAACTAAACATAGCTTAATTCAGGCAAAAGTGAGCGAATGTGACATTTTATCTCAAGATTATTGTAAGCCTTACTCGTAAAAATATAATGGAAAGGAGTTCTGATGGAGTATTTGGCGTATTTACCAGCCACACATCCATTTGGGATGTGTCTAAAGTTTGGGGTCCAATACTGCAAGTACTACGCTAATGGACAATTAACCAGTATAATTGTACACCCGAGAAACGATAAATAATTATTAAATTCTGCTACCTATGTTCTCAATAATAATAATAATAACTAACTAACTAACTCTATGGCCTATGGAACCCGGAGGTTCAGTGCCGCGTTCACAAAAGCTCTCCACTGACTTCTATCCTTAGCTAATTGGATCCAGTTTCTACTTTGTATTCCTATCTCTGCGAGATCCATCTTAATATTATCCTCCCATCTGCGCCTAGGTCTTCCTAATGGTCGTTTTCCTATGGGTCTACCAGTCAAGACTTTGAAAGCGTTTCTACTTACTTCCATTCTAGCTACATGACCTGCCCACCTAAGCCTCCTAGACTTGACGACCCTAACAATGTTGGGTAAACCGTATAAACTATGTAGTTCCTCGTTATGAAGTTTCCGCCATTCCCCATTCTCGTTCCTCTTGGGTCCGAATATTCTTCTCAGGATCCTGTTCTCAAATACTTTCAGTCTATGTTCTTCCCTCAGAGTAAGCGACCATGTTTCGCAACCATACAGAACAACAGGCATGATTATCGTTTTATATATTTTAAGCTTCAAATTCCTCGACAGAACTCGCGACGACAAGAGATTTTGAACCGAATAGTAACACGAATTCCCTGCTTTTAGTCGACATTTAATTTCTTCGTGAATATGATTTTCGTCTGTTAATATTGATCCTAAATATTTGAAAGTATCCACTTTATCAAAAGTATTATTTAATATTTTAACGCCTCCACAATTTGCCGTATTACGGTCCCAACGCACTTCCATGCATTTAGTTTTCTCTGCATTTACTTCTAAACCCATGTCCCTGCAAGCGTTTAATAATATCTCTGCATTTATTTCTACTGTTCTCCTATCATCCCCTATTAAATTTACATCATCAGCATATGCCATAACCTGGTGAATGCCGTTCAACTCTAGGCCCCGGTTGCTATCTTTGATTTTAATAGGGGAATAATAATAATAATAATAATAATAATAATAATAATAATAATAATAATAATAATAATAATAATAATAATAATAATAATAATAATAATAATAATAATAGATTGTTTTAGACTTCCAAACTATACTATGAGTTACTGTTTGAAGTCTTATAGAACGGCTTTGTCCGTCCGTCTGTCAACAGGTATCAACGCAAAAACGGTAAGAGATATCGAGATCAGTTTTTTGAAATCAATTCACCTTCCCAAGAATAGATTCCATGTCTTCCGTTAACTATCTATTTACAACGAAAGTGGTTGAAATTTGTGATATTCGGTTTCAACGTTTATCGCCTTAAATCGAAAACGGTAACAAATAGAAATAAGAGGTTTCTTCCTAAGGATTCAGCGTCTCAAGGCACCGTACCATCACTATCTAGAACACTACCCAAACCGGAATTTTTTTGAAATTTAATACTATCTATTGATTTCCACAGACGAAGAACTGTAAGAAAGATTGAGATGGAATTTTCTGCAATCGATCCATTGACCCAAGAATAGATTCCATCTCATACGTTAACTCTATATTCAAACCGAAAGTGGTTCCAATTAACCATTACCGGTTTGAATACAGGTTTCCGTAGAGCAAAAACGGTGAGTGACATCGAGTTTCGGCTTTTTGCAGTGTAATCAGTGTCACAAGAATAGGTTCCATCTCCTCCGTTAAATGTCTATTTACACCGGAAGTGGTTCAAATTAGTCGTTCCGTGTTTCAACGTTTATCACCTTAAGACAAAATTGTAACAGATGACGAGAAGAAGCTCATTTGCAAATGATTCAGCGTCTCAAGGCAAGGTACCATTATTTTCCCGAACACTCTACTAAAGCCAAAAGTGGTTTAAATTTAATATTTTTTAAGGTTGCAATACTGATTTTCACAGAGGAAGAGCGGTAAAATATATCGGGATGGAGTTTTTCTGCAATCGATTCATTGCTCCCAAAATAGGTTTCATCTTGTTCATTAACTCTCTATTTAAAAACCGGAAGTGGTTCAAACTTACCATTTCTGCTTTCAATACAGGTTTCCATAGACCAAAAACGGTAAGTGATGTCGCCATAGAACAAAAATGGTAGTATATATCGATAGGCGGTTTTCTGAAATTGATTCAGGATGTCAAGGGAACATACCATCATAATCTGCAACACTCTACCAAAACCGGAAGTGGTTAACATTTGCTACTACTTCCGGTTTACATACTGATTTCCGTACAGCAAAAACGGTAAGAGATCGAGTTGAATTTTATTTTTTATTTGTATTTTATTTTTATTATTATTATTATTATTATTATTATTATTATTAATAATAATAATAATAATAATAATAATATTTTGCAATCAATACATTCTATCTTCTTCCTTAACCCTTTATTGAAACATAGTTAAAATTAACTTTCAGTTCCAACATTTATCTATCTCCATAGAACTAAAACAAGTAATAACTACTGGTGGATTTTTCATATTGATTCAGCGTCCGAAGAACAGATGCTATCTTTGATCTTATTAACCTATTGCAACCAATAGTTATAGATGTACTGTTTCAAATTTCAGTATTGAATTCCCACAGTTTGAAAGTTTATCGTAGTTTCACACTGTAAAACGAAATTCACTTGTTTATAAGAAAAGAAAGAGTACAGATGAAGTATATGATCAAACCTTTAGACTACATGAACCATTTTTCTGCTAAACTACAACAGTGCCATTACAAAAATGCACAAATATATGTCGAGTATGTTAAATGAAAAGTCTTCAAAATGAGCTGAAAAGTTGAAATACAATTTTATTCTCGTTAACTTAAGAGTCCCTGGGAAAGAGTTCTAAATCTACCATCTCATTCGATACAACCTCGGAAAGCCGTTAATTTTGTATCTTCCATTAGTTTATTTTTATTACAAGAAATTAAGACAAAAAATGCATATAACTGATTGGGAGAATGAATTGTATACTACTGCATTCTTGTATTTTCAACTGCAAAGGTTATTAACACCCCGTGGGCAGTAGCGGGCTTACAGGGGCTTTTGGGCTGAAGCTTCCCTTAAAATTCCGGGAGTCTTAAAAAAAGAAATGAAGTAAATATTAGTTTTTCTTATGCTCATAAGCGTCGGCCTCTCTCACCCTCAAAGTCCAGGATTTCGAGAAAACAAAGTCCCTTGTAGAGAAAGAAACCACTCCCAAAGTGTTGTTAAACCATTGTCCGTGGTTTAGTGGTGGGGTAGGAAGGAAAACGTAAGCACAATGGAAGTCAAAACCCAAAATTAGGAGGGAAGCACTTTACTGAGCAAATAACGGCACAACACGATGAATACAGTGTGCATAGGCTTAATGTGCATCTGGAGAATGAGATACTTTTCAATGAACTCCATCCTGATGTTCCATGAATAGAATTCGATCTACTGCATGGTCAGTTGCAGAACGCAGTTGATCTGCAGTAATAGCCTGGAAATGCTGAATAAAGTTCTGACGCAAAATGTTCAAAGTCGGAACGTGTCTCTGATACACTAGACTTTTAGGAACCCCCACAATCAAAAGTCACATGGAGTTAAATCGGGTGATCGGGCTGGCCATGGAAAGGAAAAGCAAAGGCTAAGAATTCGGTCTTCTGTGAAGAGTTCGCGAAGAATCTGCTGTACGTTACTCGCCACATGTGGCGTCGCTCAGTCCTGCATGAAAACGGTTGATTCGAGACACCTGCGTTGCTGGAACTATGGAATAACAAATGTGATCAGCATGTTGGCAAATGTCTGCGAAGTGATGGACCTTGTCATTGGCTTATTTGGACCACCGTCCTCAAAGAAGTACGGTCCGAGAGTAAACTGTGCAATGAACCCACACCACACAGTAGCTTTAGGTGAATGCAGAGACACTTCGTGTATTTCAAATGGATTTTCGCTAGCTCATATGCGGCAGTTGTGGGTGTTCACAGTCCAGTGAAGGTAAAAGTGAGCCTCATCACTCCATAGAATATTCCATGACCAAGCATTGTCCAGGTCCACGCGTGCACGAAATGTCAATGCAAATGTCATACGAGCATCAGCATTTGCGGAACGCAATTGATGTTTTAGTGTTACTTTGTAAGGATACCAATGCAGCACTTAGCGCAGAATTTTCCATACAGTTGAATAGGGCATATCCAGATGTTTTGACACTGCCTTCTCACTTACCACTGTTACTCATGGATTTCAATCCCAATTGTCCAGGAGGATAGTTATCTGTCCATTAATTACTTCCATTGTGCTTACGTTTTCCTTCTTACCCCGCCACTAAACCACGAACAGTAGTGGAACAACACTTTGGGAGTGGTTTCTTTCTCCACAAGGGACTTTGTTTTCTCGAAACCCTGGACTTTGAGGGCGAGAGAGATCGACGCTTATGAGCATAAGAAAGACTAATATTTACTTCATTTGTTTTTAAGACTCCCGGAAGTTTAAGGGAAGATTCAGCCCGAAAACACAAGAACTTTAGTAAGACTTTACTGTAGTCAGGGTGTTGGTGTATCAAGAAATACTATAACAGGTGCCAGCATGAACAAGAAATGTGTGCTTAGGGGTCTGTAAAATTCATCCCTTTGATAGCAGAATACAGATTACTTCTTGACAGATGGCACAGGCACCACGGTACAGGAGCAGAGAAACAGTGTGGAGGTAAGGAACATCCTTCAGTGAGTCCCGATGCCTTTATGGTGTCGGTAGCAAATCTACGACTGGCGATTCAATAGCATTAAAATTATCAATTACCGAAACATAACCGAATGATAATGAATGATTCGAATTGCTGGTTTCAGTGCAAAGAAACTAAACAAACAGCGTAGAGTAAGTACATAAATCATTGTTGAGCTTTCGAAAGTATGAAATTTATTCCTTATTTCACTATACTTACCCCGAGAATTTTCATATACTTTCGAGCACCATTAACCTATTTTTAATACACTTTCAAGGACCACGAAAATTAAAAAAAAAAAACCATAAGTAATTTTACACGAAGGCGGAAACAGTGATCGAATACTCAGCATATACGTGTTAGGTACTATATAATGCTATTACTACATCACACTGAAAAACATGTTTGTACGGAGAAGATTTATTACTCATTCATTCATTGACAAAGAGATTTGTGTAATGACTTCAACTCACGAAACATAATGGAGGTCATTGGACACATTATAATAGAAGTTCACTTAGCATTAGAATAACTGTTTACAGATTATGATTTACTACATGTCCCTGAAAACTAGTACTATTCTATCTGTAGTCGTGCATTAAATTCAATTGTCAAGGTTGTTTACAAGACAATGATTAGCAGCAAATCCCTTACAATCATTTTGCAATGCAAATTACCATAAGAAATATTCGATCTTGGAGCTCTCCTGTGTCATTTCTTTCCCAACTTTAACACTTACTTGTGGTTCATATGTAAGTTTCTTACAACTCTTTAGTCTTTCCATTCCAACTCAACTTTGTTTAAAAAAAAAAAAAAAAAAAAACTAAATAAAGTTTACTCCGTCAAAAGCCTTTTCAAGAGCAATAAACACAACACAAACTTCTTTCCATTTCCCTACAAATCTTTAGCTGATTACTCTTAATAAGCTAATTGTATATCTTGTGCCTTTATCTCTTCTAAACCAAAACTGTTTTTCATCAACTTCTTCATTTGTTCTTCCATACAAACTTCTGACCTGTATTCAAAACACACATTTTTGTTGCATACGACTAACATTTCCGTATCTTCACATCTTTCTGGATTCGATTACTTAACCAATGGTATCATGATCGTCTTCTGGAAATCTTTTTGGGACTGTTCGGTTGCATATATTTCATTACAGAGTCCGAAGATTTATTTCTGATTCTAATCTTTCATATTCTTACTAAATTCAATTGGTATATGATCTACTCCTTTGTCTTTCCAATCCTTATCTCGGATATAGCTTTTTAAAACTCATTCCAAAATATTTTTTAAACATTTCATCATACTCGCGTACTACATTTTCTACTTCAACATCTAGGCCGCGCGGTCTATTCCTACTTTCATACAAATCCTCAACATATTCTTTTCATCTTCTTATGATTTCACTTCTCTCGCTGACTAATTTCTCCATTCTTATTTCTATTGTTGTCGTAATACTCCATTGTTTCCTCCAAAGTTACATAGATTTCAGCTTCTTGTGCATTTCCTCGTACTTACAAAATCATTCTAATTCTTCTATGTCCTCACATTTTCTTTTGTAAATTCCTTCTTTGCTCTATATTTTTCCCCTCGCAACTCGTTGTTTAACTTTATGTACATGTCTTTGTCCTTTTTTGTATTAATATGCTTTTTCGACCTCCTTTTCTTTATTTTTTGCAATATCTGTTTCGCAATCCGTGGTTTGTATTTGCGATAACCTATTATTTATTCTCAAGTCTATTGTATGCAAAGTTTAACATGCCCTCAATGACCATTATAACCTGCATCTATTCTTTCCTCGTATAAGTAATTTTCTTCGAAGTACGAGTCGAAATAAAAGTCGCATTATTACATGTACTGTAAATGAATTAAATAAAAAAGATTATAAATTTTTTCATAATTATCAGCCTTTTATATAACGGAGATCGAGGTATTCACGAACACTTAAGCTTTGACTATAAATAACTCTCTTGTTTTTAGAGATAAAACTAAGCTTTCTTGTGGATAGAAAGCTTGGAGCTTTTCCTGTTTACTAAAGTGCAGAAGAAAGTCAAAAGTAACATTTTTCAACAAATCAGTGAAATGTTTTAAAAATGTACCTATGTTTGGAATTGCCCCAGTGCTTGCGGTAATCCCCAACATACCGTTCACTTTAAATTTTCATTTACGAAAGAAGCGAAATGCATTAAAATACATTAAAATTATACCGTAATTTACTATTTAAATTTTTAATAAGAATTATAATTACAAACATAATTCAAGTTAATGAGAAGCAAAGCCAGACTTCATCATCTTTGAAATTCTAACAAGTGAAAGCTAATGAGTAATAGGCTAATCAAAGTGTACTCTTATGAAACAAATTTAGAAATAATGGTGCATTAAGTAGAATATTTATTAAAATGAAAACATTAACTTATTTGGAATTGTAGAAATCACAGATATACGCATTGTTTTGGTCCCTAAGACAGTATTCTTTATTAGTTCAACGTTCAAATGCGGTTAATAGATCGAACAAAATTGGCTAACTGCTAATGGAAGGTACTATGCTAAATGCATTTGTAAAACAGTGTGAATAACAGTGGTAGTTTTCTCGATGCAATAAAATTCTATCCCTCTTCCTTAGCAACAAACAAATTGAAAGTACGATAATTACAGAAAAGAAAATTGTCAGAAATATTTACGCTAACAAATATTAATATGTGAGTATATTTGTTTCATCAATGAAGTACGATAACCATGTTTTAAAATATCACCAATAAATATCAGTTGTAAATGCGAAGCTAGAAGTTGTCGCCGATATTACAGAAAGGTTCATATGTTTTATTTATTGCTATACAGTATATGATTATTTTTCTGCATTGCCAAGTAGATTCCACAAGAAGTCAAGAACTGAGATGAAATGAAAAAAATGTAAATAAATCAAAATATAGTGTTTCTTGTGTGCATAATTGTAAACAGGTAGAAGTTAACAGTATAGGTTGCACAGTCGAGAGATTAAATTATTAAATAGAGACACTTTGTATTGCCAACAAAATACGAATTTAATCACTAAACCTTTAGTAAGATGTGACGAAGACATAAATTGTTCACAAATTGAAGTTCCCATTAATACTGCTAAAGTTTAAAATTATAAAACTAAAATTATTATTAAACATTGCATTTCGTACGTTGTGAAGTCTTAAGGCGGTAGACTACTAAATATTTTTGAAAAACTAATATTTTTTTTCTTTTGCCCGTTTTTCGTAAGTGGAAAGAGGCAATAAAATGTAACTTACCACAATAATAGATAATGTTATTCTACACCCGAAAATACAAGTCGGAAGAAATTTCAGTGTTGCCATCTATAGAAATTATAGTGACCCGAATTTGAATTACTCAAAAATCTAGGTTAAGGCAGCGACTAGGAAAATGAACTCAACGGTAATTGATGACTTATCACGCTGTCTATGTTCCTTGTTTACTACTTTTTAAATAATATTTCTATTTATTTTATAAACCTTAAATAAATTATTACAAAATAAATAAGTTATTACAAAATAAATAGAAACATTATTTAAAAAGTACTAAACAAGGAACATAGACAGCATGATAAGTCATCAATTACCGTTAAGTTCATTTTTCTAGTCGCTGCCTTTACCTAGATTTTTGAGTAATTCAAATTCTGGTCACACTGTAATTTCTATGGATGGCAACATTGAAAATTCTTCCGATTCGTATTCACGGGTGTAGAATAACATTATCTATTATTGTGGTAAGTTACATTTTATTACCTCTTTCCACTTACGAAAACGGGCAAAAGAAAAAATTACTAGTTTGTCTAAAATATTTAGTAGTCTGTCACCTTATGCTCAACTTATAATTTTTCGCAGTTTAGCGTGTTCTTTCTATAGCCTCACTCGCGGTAATTGTGCATTGCAGTTTACAGCTTGCATACCGGAATTCGCTCTAATCTGATATTTTCTGCAGTAAATTATCATAAATAACGAATTATTAAAGACTAGAATATATTGAAGTATTTAGCTCTGGAAAATGTGAATAAGCCTACCTCAACTTGCTGAAAACGTACAAACATAGGCGCCGACTGCATAGGACTTGGGGGACCCGAGCCCTTCCAATGTTAATGGTGCGGGGGCAAAGCCCCCCCAATCTTAACAATGTGAGAGCTCCTCAAATAACTTTGCTTCAGAGGATTTAGTGTTAGTTTTTTTTTTTTTTTCTAACAAAGTTGACTCTGAATTGTGCAACATTAACTTAACTTTAAATACACATTTTAAATGTTCTATTTAGACCATCAACTTTGGGGGACATAAGACAACTATCTACCCCTATCATCAGCTTTGGGGAGGGCAAATAGGAAAGAACAAAACACAACTTATTACTACATACTAAGGTGAATATTAATTTTATTAGCATTTTTACTGGAAAGAGTTCCAATAGCGAAGTTATATGTTGTATGACAATTATACCAGTATATTATTTAGTATAATTCTGAACCAATCGAGATCGTCAACACGAACTTTAGGCAATATTGATCTGTGCAATATTTAGCTATTTTGAAAATCTCTTCCTCTTGTCCTGTGTTACGCAATCGGTATGCCTCAAGAAGGTGGAAGGTGTGAGGCGAGTTTTGGCCTATTTTAAGAAATTAATTGTCGAGTTACTATTTTTTTTTTTTTTTTTAATCGTAGTTACTGTTTTGCATTTGGTAAGTTGTTGGAACAAAGCATTGGAACTATTTCTTGTATAAACAAAAACGTTTATAAATCATCAGTACGTGTTTCGGAAAAAAGTACAGAGAATTAATTATAACCAGAGGCGGCTCGTAAGTTTACTTTTACAGTTTACAGTTTTTACAGTTTAAACTTTTTCGATTAGAACTAGAGAAGAATACTTTATTAATGTCCTAATTGTTGTATATAACAACTGATAACCTTTCTTGCCGTAGTTTAGGGTAATTAAATTTTAAGTTTTACTGCTGGATCTCCTCTTACAACCTATCTCTAGTTGCAAGGTAGGCGAACTTATGAACGTCAAGTAACAATGCATTAGTTGAAACGTTATCAATGCCTTCTTGTAAAGGGATTGTGAAAATAGCCCCGGGTTCAGTTGCTACAGAATTTCAATAATTCTTCCCGTCTGATACAATCGGTCACAGAGTTCATTTTTAGGGCGATTCTCAGCGTTACGCACGGGACATTTGTACACAACAACTGCTTTTTTAAACAAAAATGTATTTTCAAATAAAATAAAAAGTATGTCAAAATTAAGGAGGAAATTATTAGTGCATAGTTAAATAAAATGAAACACTCAAAACAATTGCAAATTTGTGTTATAAGCCAAAATTAAGCGTTACGCACGGGACTCAGACAAAAAGCTCTTTTGACAATCTCAATTTCATTGGATATTTTCTGCGATATATGGCGGTATTTTCATTTTATATGCCATCACTTGTGTTCTACATTCATTCTCCTTACTGTCCATTATATTTTTTAAATTGGAAAATAGAATTTAATTAGTTTCACATTATGTTTTCTTTTTCGACTCACCGTTACGCACGGGACGTTACGCACGGGACAGAAAAGTAACCATGCATTTGTTTGGTTGTTCTAAGACTGTTATTATGCAATTTTCTTACTAAAGAGATTGATATTTTAAGATTAACATTTGGACATTAACAAGCATTAAAAATTTGCATCCATAATTTAATTTAAATGAATTAAATTACATTCCAAAGTATCAAAGTCGAACTTTGCTAGGCAACTCGCTTAGTGTTATTACCATGTCTTTGGGGTATTTGTCTGAGTGCTGATTGATGGCGTTCAAACCACATAATGTTGTTCAACTGTTGTGCTGCTCGATTCTCTGTGATACGTACCAAACGTTGAGTCATTTGAACGCTGCCATTGTCAGATGAAATGCAGGAAAGTGAATTGAACGGAGACAGTTGGTTTTTGGTTATTTGGTATTACGGTATTGATTGTTACTTCACAGTAAAGATTTGCTTTAGTGTGAGTTTTTTAAGTAACTAATATGGATTCACAGCCAAGTAACTCTGTTCCAAGTAATATTGTCAGAAATGAACTGAATCGATCAACAAAAGCAATGAGTGACGCTGAAAGGACTAGAAAATAGACTTAAACATAGGAACAAAGTGAGACTGAAAAATAAAGCGAGGATGGAGCGTTATAGGCAAGCTAAAGGATCAACTCTTTTCCTCTCACGTTCCTTTTGCGAAGCTCATTCCGCATTGTTTCGTTGTTGACCATTTAGAAGAGGAAAGCACACTAAAATGGGAAGAACAAGGTTATTCACGTTAGATTGGTTCAAGAAAAACGAAAAGAGTGCAGTGTACAGAATGATATATTCAAGTGATGAGAGCGACATTAATTCAGAATACAACTTTGAAGACGATTTTCATAATGATATTCGAACCTTCCAACTGTCGAGCTCAGAATGGGCAATATTAGAGCAGGTGTATTTCTAGTAGTGAAATTTGATTGGAGTTCTTCCAAAAATAGGATTAAACATCGGTATGTATGTGTGTCTGAAAGTGATGAAGAAAATGCGGACATATAGAGTAACAAATCTGAAATGCATGGACAACAGTTGTACAAGGTTTTGTTTTGATGAAAAGAACAGATCTTATGTCTCATTCGATCAAGTTTTAAATTTACTTCAAGCACTTAATTTGCTGATAAAGGATGAAAGAATATACTATAAAATTCCAGAGCCGTTTTTGTAAAGAAGTAAAGAGTTTTAAAGCGAACCCATTTGCCCCTACCCTACAAGACTGTCAAACCAACTCAGATACCTACCTTTCTAATGAAAAGAAAAAAGTGTGATTTATCATGATAATATGATTTTAAACCTCGTGGTAAATGTTTCTATGTAACTTAACGTACTAAGTGTTTGGTAGTTATGTTTAGTTTAGTTTCTGTCAGCAAATTCATGTTTCTTTGAGTTAATATAAGTTTATTGTTCATTGTTTAACCTCAATAACAATAAACAGGTATTGGAATCTTAATAACTTAATTTTATTCACTTCCTTGCATAAATCTGCAAATGTACCGTGCGTAACGTTACGCACGGGACATTTCTATACCTCATTAAATAAATAAGGAGGATAATAAACAAATTTAACAAGTACCACTAACAAGCTAATAATAATTCTACTTTGGAGCAAAAGTTTCAATACTTTATCTTCTGTAATTACAAAGGAAACACGAAAAATACATGTTTTCCGTGACGCACGGGTCAGCAAAACATGACATGAGAAAACTACGATTTTTGCCTACCAGAATCAAACATTAATTAAAACAAAATTATCGAATTTTTGCCAAAGGTCCACTTTATATTTTTTGCTATTGTTCATATAATTACAGATTTAGAATTTAGTTTGAAAATTATTTGAAAATTGGGATATGTGAACAGCATTGGGCATCGTGTAGAACAGATAAAGTTTATGTGGTCAAAACCTAGCAAATATATTTTACAAAAAGATTTTAAATGTTTCAGTATATAGTTACACTCTTTCTTAATAGAAAAACATAAACATCATAGTTTCAAATTAATTTTGAAAATTTACTGACAATGGACCACTTGCCAGAGAATCGCCCTTTATGAACTGGGTTTCTAAATCCCTGAAATTACAAGAAATAGAGAAAATAGAGAGATCCAAGTATGTGAATGAAGTAATGAGACATGCACTGTCACCGATTCTTCCACGTATCAGATCAGTCGTGTGGATAAAAGTAGACAGGCTCAAGTATCAAATTAAAAGCTCCACTTGTACTTTAATAGTAATAGAAATACCAGTAGAATGACTTCATACATGGAGTTAAATCAATTCCACTTATCTGTCATTATAAATCTTAGTTCATATTTATAAATTAATAATGAATGCATTATATATATATATATATATATATATATATATATATATATATATATATATATATATATATATATATATATATATAGGGTGTTTCAAAACAACACTGACAACGTTTGGGAGGTGATTCCTGACACCAAGGTAAGACAAAAAGTATGGACCATGCTGTGTGCACAAATGCTTCCTTTCGGAATTATAGGCTCCCGAAAACACGAAAAAACGAACTTTAAAGACTCATAGCTCCAATACTATGCGATCTACCGTATTCAGGTCAAGCTTCACTTAGGAACTAATATGTGTGTTATCCAAAAATCCATGTTTCAGAATACTAAGGTACTCACGCAATAATTTTTATAGAGGGAGTTTGGCTACGGGCATATAACTTGAAGTACTCACCAACTACCTCTATAAAAATTGTTGCGGAAGTACCACAGGATTCTGAAACATGGATATTTGGATACAGCTCGTAGTAGGCCTAGTTCCTAAGTGAAGTCTTGACCCGACTACGATAGGTCCCATAGTTTCGGAGCTATGGACCTTTAAAGTTCATTTTTGGAGTTTTCGGCAGCCTATATAACTCCGAAAGGAAGCATTTGTGCACCCAGGATGGTGTATATATATATATATATATATATATATATATATATATATATATATATATATATATATACTGTGTGATCAAAAGTATCCGGACACTTGGCTGAAAATGACTTACAAGTTCGTGGCGCCCTCCATCGGTACCGCTGGAATTCAATATGGTGTTGGCCCACCCTTAGCCTTGATGACAGCTTCCACCACTCTCGCAGGTATACTTTCAATCAGGTGCTGGAAGGTTTCTTGGGGAATGGCAGCCCATTCTTCACGGAGTGCTGAACTGAGGAAAGGTATCGATGTAGGTCGGTGAGGCCTGGCACGAAGTCGGCATTCCAAGACATTCCAAAGGTGTTCTATAGGATTCAAGTCAGGACTCTGTACAGGCCAGCCCATTACAGGGATGTTATGGTCGTGTAACCACTCCGCCACAGGCCGTGCAGTATGAACAGGTGCTCGATTGTGTTGAAAGATGCAATCGCTATCCCCGAATTGCTCTTCAACAGTGGGAAGCAAGAAGATGCTTAAAACATCAATGTAGGCCTGCGCTGTGAGAGTGCCATGCAAAACAAGGGGTGCAATCCCCTCCAAGAAAAACACTACAACATCATAACACCACCACCTCCGAATTTTACTCACGCTGACAGATGACGCTCATCGGGCATTCGCCATACCCACACCCTGCCGTCGGATCGCCACATTGTAAACCGTGATTCGTCATCCCACACAACGTTTTTCCACTGTTCAATCGTCTAATTTTTATGCTCCTTACACCAAGCGAGGCGTCGTTTGGCATTTACCTGCGTGATGTGTGGCTTATGAGAAGCCGCTCGACCACGAAAACCAAGTTTTCTCACCTCACGCCTAACTGTCATAGTACTTGGAGTGGATCCTGATGCAGTTTGGAATTCCTGTGTGATGGTCTGGATAGATGTCTGCCTATTACACTTTACGGCCTTCTTTAACTGTGGACGGTCTCTGTCAGTCAACAGACGAGATCGGCCTGTACGCTTTTGTGGTGTACGTCTTCCTTCACGTTTCCACTTCACTATTACAGCAGACACAGGAGATGTTTAGTAGTGTGGAAATTTTGCGTACAGACTTCTGACATAAGTGTCACCCAATCACCTGACCACGTTCGAAGTCCGTGAGTTCCGCGGAGTGCCCCATTCTGCTTTCTCACGATGTCTAATGACTACTGAGGTCACTGATAATGAGTACCTGGCAGTAGGTGGCAGCACAATGCACCTATGAAAAACGTATGTTTTGGGAGGTGTCCGGATACTTTTGATCACATAGTGTATATAATACAAACAGAAAAGAAGTGGATTACTCATTTAATTATTTAATTAAGTGATCAGAGCCCCCTAAATAATTTTGATAAATCGGCGGCAGTGCGTACAAATAATATCAGACATGCTATGAAAAGAGTGTTATGTTATGAGCAGAAGCGGCTTTATTATGTCACAAAGTCACGTGAATTCACAATTATTTACGAAGAAAGATATATTTAAAAATATATGTTGTATTTATTCTTGTATAAATGTTAGTTATTTTAATATGAAGTCTACAACTCTGATTGCTATCTATGACAGATTTAGCTACAGCGTGATGTCACAATGCTTGGTGTGACCCTAAGTCTAGTATTCTGTCTTGTAACCTTCCAGTCCTTTTTAGAAAAGGTGGAAAGAGTAGTTTCGAACTGTTTTAGTACACCTAAGAGTAAACCGTAGTCTCAAGTTTGTTGTGCAGAACTCTTAGTAAATAAGTCGAAAAATAGTACGTTTTGTATACATAATTTTAAACAGGAAGATATAGGGGAGGGGTGAGAAAAGTGAAACATGCGGGCAAAGTGGGCATGTTCTGCTGTAATCAGTCACGAAAATAGTTTTTTAAGCCTACGAAATGTCTGACAATAGTTACATGAGTACAGTGCTGCCACCTGTTGGTCATAGCCTAGCTCAGTGGGCGTTATCGAGTTCTCACAATCATTCAGCGATCATTCGTTGAAAAGTATCTATAACACCGCCAGACAGAAAAACGAAAGCTACCATCTAACTTTACGACAACGGCAGCCGCTTCACTTCCGCTTCGAACCGCCAATTTTCCTTGACTTCGACGGCTATCCGCCAAAAGGCGACAGCAGACCGATGATTCTGTCAGATCACCTCTGGCTCCACTCCTTCCTTTGCGCCAACGGCTCACTTCTGACACAATGCCTTTGTCCGACTGTAAATTCACATATGTTATTAATAAAATTGCCTCAATATAGCAGGGGATTTTTTCTCATAGTTTCAAATTTCACATCATTTTCAGAGATTATACAGTCATTTCTATTTTTTGTCGTAGGGGATGGCCCGCTTTCAACTCCCGACGTTTTACCGCTGACAGCGTCATTTGGTCTTGCGTTGCGCCTTTTCAGTCTCTACTTCAGAATATCTACGTGGTCATTGGACAGGCTACAATTCATACGTATTTTAAAGCAACAATCAAGATTCAACTTCCCTTTCTTTTCTTTTAGTCAACAAGTTTTCATTTTCGCGTCTTGCTTTTGCCTGTGCCCAGCACGGCTACTTTCGTAGCATATTTTCCGCGAGTCGGACAGTCGCGGGTGGCCCTTTCGCTGCGGAGGCGGACACCGGTTGCAATTGCCCATGGGAAATAGTACATGCAAGTAGTGCCTTTGTATTAGTTGTTGAGATGTTTGTCGATTTATGACTAATCCATTTCCATCTGACCACAAGTGAATACAGTGTAAGTCATCATTCACTTGTTGGATTGAACTGCCCAAATTTCCAGATTGAAATTCCAGTTTAGATTTGAAAATCATCTGTGTATACTTACAATATTGTGCGATAGTAAGAAGGTCATTAATACAAAGACAAAAGAAGAGGGCCAAGGATGCTCCCTTTAGGTACGCCATAGGTGAGATTGCACAGTTAAAAGAAAGTGCCAGAAACGGACAAAATACAGACAAATCTTTGTTTAAAAAATGTACAGGATGACACGGAAAAACGGAAACTTTCGAAAAGTGTGTCTGGCAACACTGCTTAGTTGACAGCACAGAAAAATGATATATATATGGCAGCGGACAATTTCATCATTTATTATTTATGGATCAGTAGAATCGTCGACATCGTGCTCTAGTAATAAAAATGTTTCATTAAAACAATGTAAGCTAACAAGTTCATATGATGAAGTTCAGTCGTTATAGTAGTCTTACCTCAAAATATGTCGTTAGGAAAACAATTTTGAAGATACTGGATCGGCTATGAAAAAGAAGACCAGAGATGAATTGAAACTAAGAATTCAAGATGAACTTTGTGACATGTAACTTGCGATTTTACATTGAATAATAAAGGGCCTCCACGAAAGACTCCAGGAATTCAGAACTAGAAAGGACGCAACTTAAAAGATGTAGTTTTCATATTGATATTGTTAACTACTTTGTCTTAAATAGCAAGTTGTAACAGTTTAATTTTTGTTCTATGATCTCTATCAGAATTTTCATGTGTTGTTTGGTTTTTTTTTAAAAAAGTTCCAGTTTTTCTGTGTAACTCAGTATATTTAACAAATTTACGTAATTAAATGCTGAGTCATTATAAAGGGCATAAAATACAGTACATGTTCTGTATTATACATTTTGTTTCAAGTTATTTCAATGAGTACTTTAAAATCTGTGCACTTCAGTAAAAGCACGATATGGAAACATTACACGTAATAAAGATGTTATCAAATGGTGGGTAGGTGTGTATAGTGCGTTAAGTCAAAAATTAGTGTTTAGAGAAATCGCATTTGAAAGTTCAGACGTAAATAAAAAATCTGGTTTTGGAAAAATGATTAGCTCTTGTAGCTCTTCATGTTAATAAGACTGTTTTTTTTATTAATGTCTGAAACCCAAAACAGGATTTTTGGACTTATATCTGAACTCTAAGTGCAACTTCTCTAAAAGACTAACTTTTGACTTAACGCACTTTACACACCCACCCGCCAAATTACCGTGAATTATATTCTTATATTGTGAACTAGCACTACACAGACAATATTGTACGACAGTATGTTTTCCCTCTTGTGTTTATTATTTAAAATTCCTTATATTAGTTTATCTTAATTATTTCTAACACTGTTTTTTTTTCTCTATTTCCTTCCTCACTTTTTCGAATATTTCATGTTTATTTCTGTTCAAATAAATTTCTTCATATTTACCCACACTCACATTCGATACTCTTTACCATTGTGAAATACTTTCGAACCTCTCTTACCTAATGTTCATGTTTTTGCTGCATACAAAAAGTTTTGTGAGTGTTACGTGTTGGTTTTATGATTGTTAGATATTTTTTTATTGTTCAGTAACAACAACAGTTCTCGTACGTGAAACATAGTATATACACATATAGTAGAGTTACCATGTTTATACTAAGAACTAGGGCAATCCCAAAGCATAAAAAGCATAACAGCAATATACACATATGGTTGGTACCTTCAACATGGTTGTGGTTGTCTACGGGTCCAGAAAAAACTAATTTTAAAAGCATAATTTTGGAAAATAAAGCATAATTTAAAATATATAGCACAATTCTTGGAAAATTCTGTTTAACTCCAAGTTTAACATACTGTATTAATATCTTTTCAAACCAATATTTGCAGTGCAAAACCTTTGAGAACATAACAATGCAACAATAGAAAGCTTAATTTTATTTCTGTAAACTTTCGGTGTAATCCTTTGATATGCAGAAAAGAAAAAAGGAAAAGAAGAAGAAAACTTTCCGCCAACAATGAATAGTACAGAAGAACTCCACACTATATTGTTATGTGTACCTCTTGAACTTGAGCACCTTCTGTACTTTTTGGTGGCATCTTTTACTTTTACTTTCTGTATGTATATGCACCTCTAAGGCACACACAAGTGATAGAAAACTGACTCGAGTAAAGCATATCTCTTTACAGTGCATTAAGTAGAAAGTTCATTACATATGAAAGAAACTGGTTGCATAAAATATTAATAAATAGATCAAGATATTTAGGATATTTAATGTGTAGTAAATATTGTACATTATACACGATTTATGTTAAACAACGATTGAAATTAACAATAAAGCATAATTTGGAAAAATGTAAAGCATAATTAAATAAAAAATAAGCATAATGTGGGTTGCTCTACTAAGAACTAATCGTTTCTCTGATTTTGTTAAATAAATGATTACAGATGAAGAAGAGGAATAAGCTAATCTTAATTTTGGAATTGTAAAGTTTCATTTACCTTTTACCAGATTATACAGTATTATTACCTTAATCAATGTAGAATATTAAGTAAGAAAAGATTTTTCTATGTCGAACCATGTAAATAGAAACATGTAAATAGCAAGGCCTCTACCTTGAAGTTAAACGAACAAACAAATTATAACATGTAGACATTATACGCATGACTCATAGATATGCCCATAACCGAAAGAAAGTAAGAAATGTCAACTCTAATGTTTAGCTTAATTATAAAAAATCCTATAGAATGACCTCATGACTATAGTGTATGCACCTTCAACCGGTTTGATTCCCGATGCGAGCTCATGCTGTTCAGATTCCACATTAAGCTGTGGGTTCATGTAGCTTCGGTGCTAAACGGTATGCTAAATTCCAAATCATCCAACCAAACATAAAGCCTATAGGATAACACTTCTTTTCAATCTGGAAAGGGTCACCTTTAAGTATTGTTCTGTCTAGTTTATAAGTTTATGGATGATAATGGATGGTATGGATAATAATCACTACGTATAAATATGAAATTGTCATCAAACAATATTGCTTTACTGTAATCTATGTACAAAAATAAGAACTCCTATAAAGAAAAAAATAATGCTATTTATGGTAAGCAAACTTACATAGCATTTAACAACTTCAATAACAATTTTATGAGCATTAGTCATATTTACCAATCATTTGCAACCAGCATTCAAAATAATGTAGAAGGATGCTGCTTGTATCATGGAAGTTATTACTGTTAGTTATTTATTACTATATATGCAAGGAGTTCTAGATAAAAACGACTAGTGCTTGTTGATCACAAACGAATGGAGATAGAAAAATGAATCAAGAGTGAGACAGGAAAATGTCAGAAAACACTCTACTTGCCATACAAGGTTCTCTATCGTAGGACCCCGGAAGGTCACCCATAAATTAAATGGTAATGTGATGTAAAGTAATGGTAATTTGATACATCATTGAAAAGATCATGGATAAAAAACATCTTTTGTAGGAAAATTATTTTTGTTAGGTATCACTACATACGAAATGTGCACTAAAGTTGGTTTTATCTAACTGTGCAAGAATTTACAATTCAATTGTAGTCATTTCGTAAACGATGCACTAAACGAAAACTTCTTACCATGAAACTTGTTTCTTTTTCCATGATCATTTCAATGATGTAAAAAAAAAATACATAATTGCTATTTCAAATTGGGTAACCCCCCGGTGCCCCATGATAAGGTACTCTGTAAGTCAGGCAGAGTGCTCCATTAGCCCCTGATTCCTATCTTAGATTTTCTTTTATCCTTTTATCTTCGTTTGTGATTTATACCCTATAAGCACTAGACGATTGATGTCAAATAGTCGGTATGTAACTCACAAATGTAAGTTACCACAAATATTTAAGTTACTGCTGTATTTATTATTATATTTTATTGTCTAGGCTATTCATTTTTACATTTTGGCGGAAGAAGACACTGCATCTACCATCAGAGTTTATTGGATTCATTGTGCACTGAGATGTTGCAACACTGAAATATTGCCCTGAAGGACACTGAAGCAATGTTGGATCTGTTCCAAATTCAAAATAATCTCTAGAACACACATAAAAACTCGAACAATACTTGGAAGTTGTGTCTAAGAATTTGCCTTCAAAGGGACAAGTAAAACCAACAGAATTTCCCGAACTTATTTCCAATATGTTACAACTGGTTTCATCACGGGAGCATGTTTTCAAATAGTTATCACAAAATGGAGTTTCTTGTCTCTTGCTACATTCATACAATAACGTGGGACTGACTGTACCATCTATATTTCTATCGCATACCATTAAATGTGTACAGTTCAAACAATAGAAGCCTGCACCATTGGGGCATTGTAGATCTCGACTCAATAACTCACTGTCCAATGGTTCATGTGGAATGTCTTTGTTACTTCGTCGGCAACGTACCTGCAAATAAACAATGAACGTAATATAATCCTGTAAATTCAAGATATATCAATAATCTGTATCATTCTTTAGATATGTACAGTTTACTCAATTTACTCAAACACATTTAGCCTTACGCAGAGTCGTTCTGACGCGTGATTAGTGCTATACTAAAGAGCTCGAATAACATATGTTTCCTGCAGTAGTCTGGCCTTTAGTATGACGCTAATTATACATCAAAACGACTCTACATAAGGCGGATAGTTTTTATACTTGTTTAAATGTAATCTTAAGCAGACCCGTAGCTAGAGATTTCGGCGCTCGGGGCGAAGTAGCATTCAGCGCCGCCTGCACTTACATTACCAAGCATTGTTTTTTTTTTTTTTTTTCATATAAGAGAAGCAGCTTTTAATGTTATGCTCCGCTGAATCTTTGTCAAGCTTTTTGGACAGACCATTGCAACAGCCAAAAGCGATCATTACGTGTTCTTTTATAAATAAGAGCTGTTTTTAAAAGACTTGTTTTGAATTGTCTGTTAAACTTAACAAAACTACTTTTGGTTGTATACAAATTCACTTGGAAAAGAGGTATGGAAATTTACAACATATATTATCGTTAAGAAATGAAATTTCAATACATGAGAAACTATGTGATTTAAAATTGTTCGAAATAGGTGACAGCATTAATTTCCAGTAATAATTGTAAACTTTTGTAAATTATTCTGTACGTGACCCCACAAATAACATTTTAATTTCGATTCTTTTACGGTAAAAAATATATTGTGAAAAGTAAGAGAAATTCAGAAGTCTTCTTTGCTAATTTCTCAATATTGATCGACGGAAGCGAAGAATATGTTTAATGTTTGTATTTAAAATCCAAACTATAGTTTGGCTAGTGCATGTGTTTGAAATTACAGAAGTAACTTAATTCCTTAATGAATGAAATAATTCCATAATTTTTAACTCCTTCTCAATTTAAGATTAGTTATTATTAATAAGAAAATAACAGTGTTGGGAAGATATATCGAGAAAGTAAAACATGCAAGAGCAAAAGGTTTAGAATAGGAATATGGAACGTACGCACTATATTGCATGGAAGAAAATTAGAAAATCTCAAAGAGAAAATGAGATAAAATAATCTAGATTTGATGAGAGTTTGTGAAGTTAAATGGGAAGGCAATGAGCTATTGAACAGTGAAGGATATAGGATGTTTTACTCAGGTAATGAGAAGAGCGCTCATAATGGTGTAGGAAAAAACTTAAAAGAGAAGGTAGTGAAAATAGAATGTGTTGATGATACACTTATGATGTTAAGACCTAATGGGGAAAAAAGGATCTAGTAGTGATACAGATATATGCACCGACGACTTCGCATACAATTGAAGAAGCAGAGGAAAATTATGAGAAAATAGAAGAAATTATAGACAGGGAGAAGAAGGGTGCATGTATAATTGTAATGGTGGATTTCAATGCAGTTGTGGGAGAAAAACAGGAAGGTAGTGTTGTAGGCAAATATGGTTTAGGCGAAAGAAATGATAGGGGAGAGGAACTGGTCAATCTCTGTAGACAGAATTCACTAGCAATTGGGAACACGTGCTTCAATCAACACAAGTGAAAAAGATATACATGGAAATCTTTAATAGACGGAGGAAGATATCAGATAGACTATGTTATGATTCAGGAGAGATATCGGAATAGCTTGAAGAACGCGAAGACCCTTCCCGGGGCTGATATTTTCTCTGATCATAACATTGTGCTGGCCGAAGTAGATAATCAGCTGAAAAATTAGGCAGAAGAAAAGTAGGTAACAAGCTGTTAAATACTGAGAAATTTAAAAATGAGGAACTAAGAAATCTCTTCGTTGAGAAATTCGAAGAAAAATACCCAAACGAGGAAAGGATAGGTGCAGTTAGTAATAGACGGTGGGAGCATATTAAACTTTGCGTACAGCAGGCTGCAGAAGAAGTAGTAGGTTACCGCGAACACAAAACTGCTAAGAAACCATGGGTTACGGGATAAATGTTTCAGAAAATGAGGGAAAGTAGGACGTGGAAACTGATTGGTACGGAAGAGAACAGAAAGATGTACACGAAGTTAAACAGCGAATTGCGAAGGAAAACAGAGAAAGGGAAGAGTTTTACAAAAGAAAATGCGAGGAAATAGAAGAATTGGAAAGAATTGGGAAATACGAGGAAACGGTATATGGAAGAGCAAATGAAAAACTTGAGAAGAAGACATGAGGGTATTCCGGTGGCAGCAGAAAATAAGAATGGGAAGGTAGTCAGCGAGAGGTGTGAAGTATTATAAAAATGGAAATATGTTAAGGAATTATATGAGAGTAGTGTAGAACGTGTGGACTAGATGTCGAAATAGAAAATAAACTAAGCGAGGTATTCTTCGGGATGAGCTTTAAAAGCTACATCCGAGATTAGGAATGGAAAGGCAACCGGGATAGATAATATACCATTCGAATTCATTAAGAATATGGGAGACAAGGGCAAGAAAGAATTGTTCCGACTCTACAATGAAATATATGAGAGAGAAAAGTGGCCAAAAGACTTCCTGAAGATGATCATGATACCGATGCTAAGAAATCGAACCCAAAGAGATGTGAGGATTATAGAACTATTAGTCACATATCTCATGCAAAAACAATTTATTCGAATTCTGAACAGAAGGTTGTATGGAAGAGCAAATTAAAAAGTTGAGGGGAACAGTTTGGGTTCAGGAGAGGTAAGAGTACAAGGGATACAATTGGATTATTAAGTGTGTTCGGTGAAACATTTGTTAAAAAAAAGAGAGAGAAAGAGGTGTATGTGGTATGTATTGATCTAGAAAAAGCATTTTGTCCGCATGAATTGAGAATTGTTGTTGGAAGTTCAAAAAAAAGTTGGGTTAGATTGGAAAGAAGGAAAAGTCATAAAGAAACTTATATATGAACCAACGAGTAAGTGTTAGACAGGAATGACAGCGGAGAGTCCAATTGGAAGGGGAGCTCGACAGGGATACTGTCTCTCGCCTACATTATTTAATATCTATCTAGAAGAGATAATGAAAAAAAAAGTCTACAAAACGAAGATGGCATTTCAGTAGAAGGTAGAATGACTATGTGTATATAGTTCGCAGATGATATGGCAGATGTTGCAGAATCTGAAGAAAAAATTAATAAGGTGCTAGAAAACTTGAGGAAGAACTGTAAAGAATATGAGGTGAAAATAAGTGTTAAAAAGACAAAAGCCCCAGTGATTGGAACCAAGGAATCGGTGTCAAACATAGAAGTAGGAGGGGAGAAAATAGGACAGGTGACTATTTTACGATACCGAGGTAGTATTATTAGCAATGATATGAAATGTGAACGTGAAATAAGAGCAAGGATAGAATGGTGAAAGAAGCCCTTAGGAGAAAGAAAGCACTATTTTGTGTGACCTTGAATAAAGAGTTGAGAAAAAGACTCATAAAATGCTTCGTGTGGAGTACTGTACTGTATGGGTCAGAAACATGTACATTACGCAAAAATGATGAGGAACGACTGAAAGCTTTCGAAATGTGGGTGTGAAGAAGATTGGAGCCAATTAGCTGGGTCGAACGGAAAAGGAATGAGACGGTGTTAGAAATAGTAGGGAAGAAAAGAACAATGTTACATATTATTAAGGTTAGTTTAAAGGGTCAAGTTTTGCCAATAGATGTCACTACAGTCTTTGTATCTCTCTCTCTTGTATTTTTTACCTTTCACGAAAATTCACGATTTCTCTTACAAATTTCAACCTAGAGATTTCAAATTTTTAGAAAAGGAACTTCAAAATTTTCTTCATTGTCGAAATGGCTTGCTTGTTGAAAGGGATATCCAAACCTTTAACAATATAACTGTTTCAAGAATGAGGAAAATTCTAATTAAGAAATCGGCAAAGATTGTTGCCTTCGATAGGTTATGAAGTTCTTTATCCAAAAATTTGAAGCCTGTACGTTAAAATTTGTAAGAGAAATTGTAAATTTTCGTGAAAGGTAAAAAATACATGAAAGAGATACGAAGACTGTACTGACATCTATTGGCAAAGCTTGTCCCTTTATACCAACCTTAAGAAAAGGAAAAGAAATTCTGACCTCTTAAGCCCCTGTTTTACAACTACTTGGAGTCCTTGTTTTCCTTTATTTTTAATATTCCCGCGCAAACAGCAACTTGTGTGTATCTCTGCACTCCCGTCATTTTCATACCTTCATTCTCACCGTCGTGATTAATCCAAGTGGGTAGAAAAGCGTGATTAACTAAAAGCGTGATGAAGCAAACTCATCACGATCAAGACGCCGAACACGCATTTGACAGTTTTTTTATTATTATTATTTTGAAAACGCTGCTGCGTACACTGTAAGTCATTAGTCTGCACCTTGTATGTCACATCGTCATTAACAAATCATATATAGTAATTTTCTTAAAGTAAGAGTAAAAACTTTTTGTGACTCTTATTGAAAAGTTTGGGTTGCGAACGGAGGGAGCAAGAAATTTTTTAATAAATGTACTTCTTTGCAAACCGACAATATTGATTTAATAGGATGCCAATACATTTCCGGGGCGACGCGTTGTTTACTCATTTCCAACACTTTTTTTCTTGCTCGTTCGGTGCCCTCTTGCTATCAGCGTTCGGGGCGACAACTGATCTTAAGTCAGGTCACTCCACGAAACTGTTTTGTTCTAACTTTCATTGAGAATCTATTTGGGTAGCGGTTAATCCGAAAATTATTACTGCGTAATATTTTTGATATTATTGTTGAGTAGTATTCAGTTGTCTATTATTTGGAAATTCTGGTAATTTATAAGTGTATCACAAAATTTAGTACAATATCGAAGTGTCCGCCGTACAAAAGTTTGTAATAAAGAAATGAATTTAAAATGTGTATTTATCTTTGTTATTAAATTAATTTAAACTTAAGAACAACAAAATACTCCATAATCTTAATACTGGAATTTCGTACCTGTTTCCTGGGAACACAAGTTCCTTCTACGTCTGAATATGATTTATCATGGTCGCAGTACCAGATTCCCCCAAATTCTGTTTCGTTAGTAAACTGATTATAGAAACATGCCATCACGCCTCTGCAGTTTCCAGAATAAGCCCACATACCTGGATGTGTACACCTGTAAATGACATAAGAAAGTCGATATATATTCTTAAGTGTCATTGATTCAGGTATATACTGAAATCCATTGTTTCATTCTAGAAGGCGATGATGTTAGATTCAGACACGAGGAAGACAAGACATACGGTATATTCGTATCTCTACATAAAATGTTACCTTCTTCATTGCAATTCGAATTATTCTAAGAGATTTTATTCTTCAGAAACATGTTATGCACTGCATCTGAGTATATAATTAATAACAAATTATATATAATTTAATTTATTCCTAAGTTGTAGTGAACAAATACACGTTCGAATGTAGAAACCGATTTTCCATGAAGTTTATTACAACAAGGTGAGGACGATCAGAGTTTCTTCATCTCCGAAATCCTCAAGTATTGTCATTCGCACTCTCTTGTTGGCTTCGACATAACCATAAGAAACTGTATTACAATCACAACGTGGGAGATACCTTTGTCTACCTGGCTCTACACGATATAGCTCTCGGTTGAATATTCGACATGAGGCTTGGTTCTGTTATTCACAGCTTTCTGCTTGTACTGTCCTTCAGGTATTCTGTGCTCAATGTACGGCTAGGCTTGCATTTGATAAAATGGAATTTGAAATATGTGGGAACCATTTCATTCAAATTAAAATTACTCGTTAACCATTCGCTCTGAAATACTTTATGAGTATTATATTTACTTCGTTATTTTTGAGAATGTTATCAACAAAGAAGGGTTGCACAACAATTATTTTTATTGTCTACGCCTCTCGTTTTGAGGTAAAATTTTATAACAGAGACTTCTTCAATATATATATAGGGGAAAGGTACCGCATTTCGTCCCTGCGCCTAATTTCGTCTCCCGGTTCATCTACGTTGATAAGTGCCGCAACATGGTGGCACCTAACTGAAATTTCCGTAAAGGAAGAAATTGTGAGCTGGACGTATCGGTGCGAGAAGTCGTTTTGTTTTATAGTGATTATACTGTTCTTTAATAATTATCAGAAGCAAGAATGTTTTGTTTTCCTGGTTGTGACAACACTCTTAGCATCAAAGGTAAGCAAACGCACCACGAGCTGGACGTATCGGTGCGAGAAGTCATTTTGTTTTGTAGTGATTATTCTGTTGTTTAATAATTATCAGAAGCAAGAATGTTTTGTTTTCCTGGTTGTGACAACACTCTTAGCACCAAAGGTAAGCAAACGCACCACAATTTTCTGTCTACAAATAGATTATAATGTCTATTTTAAGATTGGAAAGTTGTAATTGTTTGAAGCATGAGTGCTATGCGCACTTGTCGTCATATTGGAGAATGGGAGAATTCCTAATTTCGTCCCCTTAGGTACACTTAATTTTCATCCCCGGGACAAAATTTGGAACAAATGTTTCCCTCTCGTCTCGGTTTAGATGTTAAAATAATGGAATGTGATGATTCGTTTTCCATCTAATTTCAGATGCCCTTGTCATCGGATCTCCTCACATGACAAACGTCAGAAGATAGATGAGAAGAAAAATATTTCTAGTTGTGTATATACTGATATAAATAAACCTTTAGAAAGGGGCAGGAAAAGAAGACTTCTTCTGGAAAGTTCTGCAGAAAGTAGCCGTAAAATATCTAGGCCTACTGAGCCAAGCACCTCTACGTTTTGCCTTGAGTCTCAGCAGGGATCATTTAGACCTAAGAAACGAGCAAATATACTGTTTCTGTGAAGAACAAGAAACTGAGAAGATGACTAAATGTTCCGTCATCAAGTGAGGAAGAAGAAGAAGAAGATAAGATGACCCATATGTATGGACTGACAATGAAGACAGCAAGATCGAAGATGTTGACTGTAACATTTCTGTTTTGGGAAGTCCTTCTCCACACAAAAGAAAGGGAAAAAGTGGATACGGTGTACACGGTGCTTTCAATGGTGTCACGAATTGTGTTCTTCCTCTCCTAGTAAATAATTTATGTGTGATGTATGCCTAGTTTAAATTCTTAAAAAGAAACCTGAATGCAGTTTAGTGAAGCATAATACGTATTTCGTTCTCTGACAAGTAAACCTTACGTTTGGGTGAATCGAGTTGCTGACGGAGACACATATGAGAAAGTAGTACTAAATGTGGTCAGTATTTCAGTAAAGTTGTAGGTGCGAAGCTCCAGGGGTTTAGGAGATACAGCTACCAGAACATCACATGGAAGTACAGAATAGTCTTCATACAGTTGGAGGTAAAAGCTCTATAAGACCTCTTGTAGCGACAAAAGGTGAATAGCAAATATATGGATACATATTAGGACTAGGGAGAAGTCATATAGTAAGGGTATATCTGACGGCGGCCATCTTGAAATCCGCCATTTTGAATTAAGGTTAAGTTTTTAAAATAGGAATAGGGTCATGTGATACATGATTTAAGACTCGAATTTAATCAGAAGAACAATGGTGACGTTAATTTTGATTTACGGGCAATTGGTAAAAAGTTATAGGGAAATTAAATATTGTTGCAGCATATGTATTAGTCCTTTACCCCAC
Source organism: Thermobia domestica (assembly GCF_964235325.1). Taxonomy (NCBI): domain Eukaryota; kingdom Metazoa; phylum Arthropoda; class Insecta; order Zygentoma; family Lepismatidae; genus Thermobia; species Thermobia domestica. Next base: position 129,354,912 of record NC_137466.1, on the reverse strand, counting down.
CTTGTAATTTTTTTGTTAATGATAATAATTAAATAAAAAGCAGATGGATAAATATTAGGTCTATGGTAAGAGTTGCCTTGATGGCGGCCATGTTCAAATCCACCATTTTGAATCAGACAAAGTTTTAAATAGCGAACGAGAAATAGATGTGAACAGGATACAAGAAAAACAACGAAATGGCGTGCAAGTGCAGCATCAAACAACTAACATTGTAACGCCAACATTCTATTTTTGATTAACTTCTAGCCCGAAGTCATCTATTGCATTACTCTATTCCCATTTAATTTTGTGCTGAATAATGATAAAGCAAAAATGGTTATACCGTTGGATTTATGGCAAATTTGCTATTAATAAGATGTCACTGTTATGCGTTTTGTTTAAAACTTTTGTCTGATTCAAAATGGCGGATTTGAACATGGCCGCCATCAAGGCAACTCTTACCATAGACCTAATATTTATCCACCTGCTTTTTATTTAATTATTATCATTAACAAAAAAATTACAAGGTAAGGTAAAGGACTAATACATATGCTGCAACAATATTTAATTTCCCTATAACTTTTTACCAATTGCCCGTAAATCAAAATTAACGTCACCATTGTTCTTCTGATTAAATTCGAGTCTTAAATCATGTATCACATGACCCTATTCCTATTTTAAAAACTTAACCTTAATTCAAAATGGCGGATTTCAAGATGGCCGCCGTCAGGTATACCCTTACTATATGACTTCCCCCTAGTCCTAATATGTACCCATATATTTGTTATTCATCTTTTGTCGTTACAAGAGGTCTCATAGAACTTTTACCTCCAACTGTATGGAGACTATTCTGTACTTCCATGTAATGTTCTGGTAGCTATATCTCCTAAACCCCTGGAGCTTCGCACCTATAACTTCACTGAAATACTGACCACATTTAGTACTACTTTCTCATATGTGTCTCCGGCAGCAACTCGATTCACCCAAACGTAAGGTTTACTTGTGAGTATTTCTTACGTTTTTTTTTTTTTTTTTTTTTTTGTAAGTGACGTTGCAAGTAGCAGGCTATTACGAAGTGGCATTAGCGGTTCGTCAGATGAGGCATGTGAGGCCTGGCCTCACCTATATTTTTGAGCAAAACTAAATTAACTTTTTGTAATAATTTTCAAATTAAGTCAACATTTCTGTGTAATTTTTGAAATAAAACTTATTTTGAATAAATTATTGTATTACACGAAACAGACTTCTTAAAATTCACTTACTCAAATGAAGAAAATGTTCGTAAAATATTACAGATTTCAATAGAAATTAAAAGCAAAAGCGAAAATTTATATTCTTTAGCATGATAATTTCAGTTTTAAAAATTCCAATCCTGTATTGAGGCCTGAAACAGATTTGGCTGCCTCAGCAGCGAAGTAGTGTTGACAACGCAAACACCCATCGTGAACTGTGAAAGGGGTGAGGGGATAACCAAAGAGCAGTAGTCTTGGGTTAGGAATTACTCCAATGCTCTGTGTTTCAAGGGAGGCCAGTTGAAAATGAGCCTGCCTACGCGCATACGCATGCTTGAACCAGATAGTGATACTTGCCATACTCTTCGCTATTCCCATGACAAGGGCATGCAGTGTAGCAAATTGAATAGATTTAAACATAAGGATGGATTATATAGAAGTAACCAATTACATATGCTATTTCCTTCACATTAACAACATTTTAAACTTTTAGAACGTTTTACTGAGGAAGTATAATGTTTCCTTTGGAGAAAATTGCATGGTTTTCAAAATATATAGTGGTCTATACTTAATTTCTAGTAAACATGCTAAAAACGTTGACCAAAAAAAAAAAAACTATAACAATTAATACTGTGAAACATTTTTGTAGTAACAGCGCGAAAATCGACGGATAGATCGGGTGTAATATCGTGATTTTCTGCAGGTTTTATCTTGTTTTCAAGCGTTATATTGCATTCGTAAGATCTTAATATGTGGGGTATTTTTTGTAAGTTTGTGAAAGTGTGTTAGAACATTGGACTTGTGCTGAATTAATGTGTACATGATAGAGAACATTGGTTCGTGTGATCAGACGATATGCAACACAAAAGGATCATCGCATCGTACAAGTAAGGCTAAGTTCGTAGTTTAATATTTATGTTACAAATTCAACGCATAACTTCTTTCTGAGTGTTTAGTATATATGTCTTCTCTATTTTCCGTATGGGATGTAGATTTGTTTGTAGGTAAAGGAGGAAGCAACAGTGATCACTGGCGCAAATCCCGAATGGATGAGAGGGCCATGTCCCCCAATCTTGAGACTTTGGATTATCCCCCAGTAATCCAATTTGAAATGTGTTTTGGGGGAGAAATGTATTTTGGGGGACAATTTGTTTCCGACTGCCATAAAGGAAAGTGAAATGAAACTGATATCCCCCCAGAATAAGCCTCAAATCTGCCGACCTCTCAATGTTGAAGACAACTCTGCTCCCCTGATCCTTCACAGTATTTGTTTTCAACTTTATAAATATTTTGAACATTGCTTAAAAAAAAAAAAAAAAAAAAGATATGGGCGGAACGATCTTACCCGTCCCACCAATGTTGAAGACAGATTTGGGCCTATGACAGTGATTCAACGTTGAAGAAAAAAAGTTTATAACCTGACGATCGTTATCTTAAAAGCAATGTCATTGTAACAAAATATAAGGATATATAGATTAACGAATGCCACTTCGTCTTCTGCGGATATAACATTGATAGTGGCGTCAATAACGCCTCTACAACGTGGGGAAACCTCGACTTCATGTCCCCCTCAAGTGATTGGTTTCATACTATGCTTATTAGCTTACTAGCAGCCCGAAAGTCAGGGAAAATTCTGCTACCGGGGGGAGGAGGAGTCGAGAAGAGCCAGTTTCATTGCCACTGAACACTACGAGTCGGTTTTCTGTGCCTCACCTATTTATTTAGCCACGAGCCACCTCTGCGAAGTGAACATTATTTTCAAAGAAACTAGTGACCTAATTGCCATTTTTATATGCGTAATATTTCATTTTCCGATAATTTCTTAAGTATTAACGGGTTTTTGTAAGCGACGTTGCATGCGGCAAGGTATTAGAATAGTGGACATTATTTTCGAAGAAACTCATAGGCCTAATTTTCATTTTTATACGCGTTACGTTCCAGTTTCCGAGTATTTCGTATGTATTGGCGTGTTTTGTGTAGTACCTTTATAAATAAAACAATTTGTACACTTAGAAATGAAACTTACATATTCTTTTCTCTCAAAATACTGGGGTACGAAATTAGGAACACTTTTTCCAAAACCAAAAATTCGTACTTTTTAGTATTTTTCAGTAATACTTTAATTTAATTATTATCTTTCCGAAATCCAATACGGCATGTCTTAGCTAAGTGTCCAAGCTACAATAGTATGTTATTTCTATGTGTCTAAACCTATTATTGTTCCAACAGGATTAAAAAAACCAAATGGAGGACGAAATTTGGGTACTTTCTTATATATATGTATGTATAGACACCTATATATATAGGGTGTTTCAAAACAACACCGACAACGTTTGGGATTTTATTCAGAATCAGCCATATCGAGTAGGCGTCTATCTTTTCAAAATAGACATCATTGTCAGCTAATTAAGCGTCCATACGCTCCTGCCACTCGCTGAATATCTTTGAAAATTCATCAGCGAACTGCAGAAAAGTAGTTCTGGGTGATCACTTCTTTGTTCGTTATGAAATGACTACCACGTAGCGCGACCTTTAAAAGTGAAAGTCGCAGCATGCAAGGTCCGGGATGTAGGCTGGATGAGGGAAAATGTATGTTTTCTCTTTTTCGCGAAATCCTGAGATGTCCGTGCGGTATGCAACCCATGTACAAACTATCATCGGTCCGCCATCGTCTTTTGGCGATAGCTGCCGAAGTGAAGGAAAAACCGACATCGATCCGCTTTCGGTTCCAAGCAGAAAGCCATCGAAGTGGAAGTGAAATGGCTGCCGTCGTCGTAATGTTAGATGGTAGTGGGAAGGTTCTAGAACACTGGTCCCCCATATAGGTCAGTAGCTAGGTTGGTTCCTTTCTGTATCAAAGATTAATATTAAATTCATATAGTATTGCCGAGCGAGTGTTAGCGAGTGGAGGCGGGTTAGAGCACCGCAGGCCACGTTGGTTTGTCATTATTACAGCTAAATGGGAAGGGGGGCCTGTGTTCTAGAACCTTGCCAATGGTAGTTCTCGTTTTTCCGCCATGCTGTGTTATAGAGACTTTTCGACGAATGACCGCTGAATGATGGTGAGAACTCGGTAACTTCCGCTGAGAACTGATCTGCCACCTGTTGTTCTCATCTGTTACGGTTAGGTGCTAGGGCTAGGTTACGGTGCTAGGGCGTAAGAATGACAGGTGGCAGCACTGTTTCTCATGTAGCTATTGTCAAATGGTTCATAGACTTACAGAACTATTTTCGTGACGGATTACAGCAGAAAATGTGACATTATTCTTCACTTGGCAAAAATGACAAATATACTGCGTAAAGCGTTACTCGTTGCAAACAATTAAATCCAAGTAAAATTCTCACCGACAATTACTAGTTACTTCTGATATGCTCGGAAGGCCATGTCTTTGGTATTAAATTAACACATAAATAACACGCTAAAGTGGTAGTCATTTTCTTTTAACCATGTATTAGTATAGAACCTTTCAGGGTATAAATACCAATGCAATATGTTGTTGGCAAACTTGATGGTTGGAAATTAAAGGCGGCAGAGAGGAGCCCATGTTGAGGGTTAATGGCGGTGCTTGTGGTTTCAAGCCGGTACTAGTGGTTCAGACGAGGAGAAATGGTGGATGCCTCCTTATTACCGCCATGGCAGTAAAATTATGGCATTTGTGCAATTTTGTAATGGTACCGCCGCGTTAAGCCGCCATCAACCCGCTAAATCGTCGACGGCAGGCCGCCGCGGTTCGCGGTCGGTCCAACTACTTCTTGCATATGCGGCAGGCTGGCGTCATCGTGGTGCAATATGAAGGAGTTCTTCAAATATGGCCTCTATTTTGCTACTTGCTGGCGCAGAGTGTCGATAACCCCTTGGTAGTATTTACCCTACTATGCCTCTTCAATCCCAAAATTTGATTAGCATCACCTCTTGCCTCACTTTCTTCTTGCGAGGCGACTTCCATGTGCTGCTTTCTTGTTTTGTAAGCGGGACAAAAGTCCATGTTTCATGGGCATTAGTCCATGTTACATGGGCAGTTACGATTCAATGCAGAATTAAGAATCATCTTCCATACGTCTCTTCCACTGAGTACAAACATCTACACGGTGCTGCATCAGTTTCGCTTTAATAAAATGCAGTACCCATGCGGAGTAAACTTATTTCATTTTCAAATGATAACGCAAAATCATTTTGGTCGCGTGGATAGTGTCCTTCGATATGCCTAAATATGCAGTTAGCACTTTCACAGACATACGCCTATTATCACAAATAATTGCTGCAATAGTATTCGCTATAGTCTCGTTAATCAAGGACGGACTTTGTCCAGGAAGAGGTACCAAACCGCCTGATTTAGTTTCTATACGAAATTTCGTCCAAATCGGACTCGGATTACATAGTTGTCTTATATTGCATTCTGTTTCTCATCGCCCTGTATATCTCGCAAAGAACACAAAAACGAATGGAATGGCAATTCCCACGTTATTCACAGACCTAACATTAGTATATATACAAAATTTTGTCCAGTTAGGACTCGGATAACATAGTTGTCTTATGTTCTAATCTATTTTGTATCCCCCTGTATATTTCGTAAAATAACGCAAAATCGAATCGAATGACTATTCCCACGTTATTCATCGACCTTCAATTAGTACTTATACGAAATTTCGTCGAACTCGGACTCGTCAGGCTGGGACCATTCCCTTGACAGTCTGTCTTGATTGGCCTGTTGAAATATTGCATATGTTTCCGCATCACTTTCTCCTAAACGCCAACAAAATTTTATGTCATGTTGCTGTTCATCTTGAATACTCATCTCGAAAAGGAATTAGGGATGCGCACGAGTCGAGACACACTTTGTAAAATTCGAGACGAGTCGAGACAAACGTATTTCTCGACTCGAATTTTCGAGTCGAGACTCGAGTCGAGTCGAGACAGCTGGTAAAAATCTCGACTCGACACGGATGTCTCGAAAATTTTTCTATAATTTTTAATATTATTTTGAAGAAAGTGCTCGCTCAGAAACACTCGGCACGAGAATTTCGGAAACTGCAGGACTTGTCAGGTGTTCGAGGAGTGTTGTGGTGATTGTCTTCAGCAAGTGGCAAAACCAAGGGGAAAAGACGTCCGAATGTCGAGGGGTTGGGTGACCAAACCTCATTACAGATGTCGAACATCGTAGGCTGGGCAGACTGGTAAAACAGAACAGACGGCGAACTGCGTCGGAACTAAGATCAGAGTTTAATGCTGGGCAAAGTACTAGTGTGTCTGAACTAGTGTTGTCAAATTATCGGAAATTTTGAACCTGTTTTTTTTAAAAAAACGTCTTTTTCGATTTTCCGGAAAAATTGAAAAAAAATACATATGTTTGTATTAGGTTAATTTTACTAGTAATGATATCTCTTTTTTTTCAAACACGCGAAAAATGTAAGTTCAAAAATTTCAATATTGCGAATATCAAAAAATAGCACTCGAAAATAAAACTATTCCAATTATTATCTATATATTAAAATACTAGATTTACGCGTATATGTTTCTTCTCACAGAAAAGTTTATATGTTTGTCTCCAATCCTTTCAACAATGAGATCTCGAACCCACAAGTGCTAGAAACGTGCCGTTTTCATTTGTCGATTCCAAATTTTATGTAAATTGTCCAGTTCTAATTGATATTTTATATTTAAAAAACATGGCCATGTGTGTGTACATTTATAAGGACACACAAGAAGTACTGTGGGAGCGCGGTGGCTCAGTGGTAGGGCGTTCACCTCCGGTGCTTGGGGTCCCTGGATCGATCCCAGATCGCGCCGTGTGGACTTTGTGGTGGACAAACACCATGCTCGTGGGTTTTCTCGGGGTTCTCCCGTTTCCTTCCACTTTCTTCATTCCACCATTTCATTCATTTCTCATCATCACCGTCTCCTTTAGCCTAACCGGCATAATCGTGGAACGTAAAACTAAAGATTTCATTTCACTAGAAGTAATGAAATTTTTGAAAAAGTAAAGCATCATACCCTACGAGTTATATATTCCAACATCACATAGTTGTATATAGGGGTTGTATATCTGTCAGGCGTTTGTTTCATAGCCAAATGATAATGAAAACGAATGATAACCATTTCTCCAGTCTAAGATTAATCTTCGTTGTTTGGAGAGTTTTTTTTAATCAATAAACACCGTTTATCACTGAGATAATTAATTGTGTGTGTACTTTATTTACTTATTAAATAATGCATGCAAATTCATGCATACAGGATATGGGCATTCAGTAAATGGATACTTGAATATTTGAATTCAATTATCTATACAAGCCGGATACGCCTTTTTTTTTTTTTTTTTGGCCATGGGTGCAGTTCAAACTACTCTTTGGGATGAGCTTCTTACCGGATGTGTAGCCTACCGAGGGACCACACAGATGTTATCGAAACTATTGTACTATTGTTTCTTTTATGCTTTGGCAGAAAGTTCTGTAGATATCGAAGCCCGCCAGTTAAGCCATATCTTGCATCTTGGTGCTAGATCTAGCATAATTCACTCCCATTTAGTATGTAGCATCTTGACTTTAGCATCTTGGCAAAATCTCATTCTTTCCTCTGGAGAACAGAAAAAGACCGAAAATTTAGATGGCTCACTGACCGTTGGGAATTATCCCTTAGTTGAAGCGATGGTTGGAGTAATAAAACCAGTTAGTATTTCCGCTGTTGTATTGTTGAATTCACAGAAATGTTCAAAAATAAGCAAAACGTGACTGTGTACAAGATGTTTACTTACCCATAGTTTTATTATTATCAACTGAACCCTGAGTGTCTGGGATGTTTCTGTCCCTTCTCACTTTACAACTTAAGAGGGGAGGGGGTATGACCGCTAAAAGAAATGCTTCAGTGCTACGTCCGAAGCGCGGCATGTTTTGCTTATATTTCTTAAAATGTTATCCATTCATAAAGTATAAATTCCCCCTTCCTCCCCTGATTCTCTTTCCAATACAGAGAACCGACTCTTTAAATGAAGAAAGAACCCTGAACCCTCCAGAAAATGCAAAAATGAATGATGCGTACAAAAATAACAAATCTGTGGATGAATCAAATTATGCAGATACATGAGAAGATGATGACGAAGATAACAGTGTTTGATGCAGCGCAGTCCACCACATGTAAATAGATTTGAAGTGTTCATATTTGTGTATGTGTACGTGTATATGTGCTTGTTTCGAAGTATTTATATGCGCGTGTGTCTTGTAATTGTTATATTAATATCCACCGGATTATGTGAAAGTATAAAATGGATTTGATGACTGCTAAATTGACGTCACCTTGGTAAATCATTATTTTCTAATATTTAGTAATATTAAATTAGATTATAGTTCTGCGTCGTTTTCAGGAGCAAAGCTCTACAAGAAGTGGACGTACAGTTTAACGTCGGATTTGAAACACATAACCTCCTACCATGAATCAAACCTTGTTCGAGAAAGGCGCATACGCTAACTATATACAGTAGCAACGGAGAGCTCAACATTTAGTGATATGTATATTAAGTTGTAAAATTATATTCGTTTAATTTTCACTAATATAATCTTCACAATGTAAAGCATTCGCTAGACACGTTATCTATATATATAAAAGAGAACGTACAAAATCCTTTGTCCGCTCATCACGCTAATACGGCTGAACCAATTTCTTTCATTTTTGGGGGGTTATTAGGATTTGGACCCTAGATGGTTTTTATCATATCACTTTAATTTTTAATTACCAGTGTCTTGAGATAATTGACCATTCAAGTGTCCATAACGTACAAATCCTTTGTTATTAGTTCATCATAGGTAAAAATAAACGTATTTATATGCAACCCGCATGACCGTGTCACTCGGCGGGTTAACATAAATGACAGGCGATATACAGCGGAAAATAGCTTGAATCTTCTGTTTAAAATTTTTTAATTGATTTGCTTATTTTTACAGACACTTTTACAATATGCCAGCACCGGGATGACAGCAGCGAAGCGGGGCGGGTTAACATAAATGACAGGCGATATAATGTTAAGATTTACTGCAATCTTCTATGGTTTTTATCATATCACTTGAAAGCGAAAAAGTAAAAATTATCTAAGTAACAAAGTTTATTGCGTTCCGGGGTGACCGCAGCGAAGCGGGGTGAACGCTGCTAGTCTTGTTTAAAAACAAAAAAACCTATCTCTTATGTTTCCGTCTCGGGGTGGGACTGCGGAATGATAGAAATCCGAAAGAGATGTTTTTATTATATTTTGTACAGTAGATCTGCTCCTTCATAATCTCTGTGTTTGATAAGAATGAATCTCCCTGTCTTACGAAAATGTATACGTAATATAACAAACCATGCACATTAAATGCCAGACTAATATAGCAAACATTGAAGATGCCCCCCTAGAAAATTTTCTTCAGCCGCCCATGTCTGGAGACACACAATTTTGCAACTCAGTGGATACGATGTGGATGTATTCAGTCTACTGATTTACCCAGAAAATTTAAATTTTGTAACAATATTCTCAGTGAATACTAACCTGAGGAGAACTATTTTTTAATTCGATCGCTAGTTGTTTGTTTGTTTGTTTGTTCACCAGGTCTCGGTAATCGTCCGGCACGAAAACTGAAGTTTCTACAAGTGTTTCCCCAGCAATTTTTTTTTTTTTTTTTTTGAGAAAGGGGTCCTCCAGGAGCGTTTTTTAGGGGGTAATTCCTGCGTTTGTTATATAGATATAGATAGATATAAATATAGATATATATAAAGATAAGTAGGAGCGGGTCTTGAAAATTAGTTCGGGAAGATAATATGAAAATCTGGCATAATTTGCAAGAATCTATCTAGTCTAATATAAATAAAATAAATAGTTTGTGTTTCTGTCTGTATGCAGCCTGGGGACCAGACGAGTGGACCGAGAGTTACCAAATTTTGGTCAGGAGTACCTTGGCCTAGGCCCCAGATCAAGACGAATCTTTTTTTTTAAATTCGAACCAGGGGGTCTCAGGGGGCGCTTACAGTTACATGTAAAAGTGGTAGAAAATGGCCGATATTACTATCGAATTCATAGTTTTCGAGGTCGTTGAGATCAATGGTGACACTTTCATTAGCGAGCACTTGCAAATTCACCTACAATTGTATGCGGGCCGGCAGTTAACGGGGTCTCAGGGGGACGGTATCCGCCCCCCGGTGACCCCCGGCCCGAATAGGGTGTATTTGGAAGTTAATGCGATCAGAGTTTCACCATTGATTTCTCCGACCGTGAAAACTATGAATTCGACATTAATATCGGCCATTTCCTACTACTTTTACATGTCCCTGTAAACGCCCCCTGAGACCCCCTCGTTGGATTCCGAGACATGTAAAAGTAATCCAAAATGATCGATATTAGTGTCAGATTCATAGTTTTTGCGGTCGCAGAAATGAATGGTAATACTTCAACAGGCGTTATCTTCCAAACACTGCCCTCATGCGAAGAATGGGTATATTCAGCTGTCTAATATAAATAAAATAAAAGAGTTTGTTTGTGTGTTTGGCTGTCTGTGTGCGGCCTGGGGACCAGACGAGTGGACCGAGAGATACCAAATTTTGGTCAGGGGTACCTTGGCCTAGGCCCCAATCAAGACGAAAAGTTGTTTTCAAATTTCGAACCAGTGGAGTCTCAGGGGTGCGTTTACCGGAACCGGCTTGGGAACCAGACAAATTGACCGAGAGTTACATAATTTTAGTCACGAATACCTTGGTCCAGGCTCGAGGCCAGAGTTAAACGATTTTGTCAAAATTCGAACCAGGGGGGTCTCAGGGGTCGTTTACTGGGACATGTAAAAGTAGTAGAAAATAACCGATATTAGTGTTGAATTAATAGTTTTCGCGGTCACTGAAATCAATGGTGAAACTCCGATCGCATTAACTTCCAAATTCATGCTAAGCAGCACCGGGCAGGGGGTCACCGGGAGGGGAGGGGGCGGGAGTTGAGATATTTTCGCGGTCGTTGAGATCAATAGTGGCACTTCCATTAGAGATGATTTGCAAATTCAGCTACAATGTACGTGGACCGGAAGTCAGCGGGGGGGGGGGGTGCCGAGACAAGTAAAAGTAATCCAAAATGACCGATATTAGTGTCAAATCCATAGTTTTCGCGGTCGCTGAGATGAATGGTGACACTTTCATTAGTGATCACTTGTAAATTCAGCTACCATTGTATGCGGGCCATGAGTCAGCAGGGGGGTGGGGATTTCGAAACATGTAAAAGTAATACAAAATGACCGATATTAGTGTCAAATCCATAATTTTGAGGTCGCTGAGATGAATTGTGACACTTTCATTAGCGATCACTTGCAAATTCAGCTACCATTGCATGCGGGCCGGGAGTCAGCGGGGGGGGGGGGATACCGAGACATCTAAAAGTAATCCAAAATGATCGATTTAGTCTCAGATCCATAGTTTTCGTGGTCGCGGAAATGAGGGTAATACTTCCACAGGCCTTGACTTCCATGCGAAGAATGGGTATATTTAGCTAATATATATATATATATATATATATATATATATATATATATATATATATAGATAGATAGATAGATGGATATATATATATATATATATATATATATATATATATATATATATATATATATATATATATATATATATATACTGATCAAAAAATTAGGGAATCAAATGAAAACACATGTAAAACTTCTTCCGAATAATGTGAGAACACTGTATCTTGTCCAGTTCAGATTAAAATCATGAAGGCCTAACGTGCAAAGCAACCGTTTGGAACATCTGTGCACGTGATCAGTGACGTGGCGCTACCAGATATCATTTTGTAGTGTGGCGCTGCCAACACATTCCAGCTCCAGGATACCTTTGTTCTCATTGTGTTTAGTGCGCCACAAATCTACGTAGTGAAATTGCGCAATAACGTGATTTGCCAGAATCGTTGGTATGACGAGCTGTCGGCAGGTTGGAAGCTGGTCAGTCATGGCGGAAGCTGGCACATGCCATAGAAGTGACACAACGTGTGATTTCCCGATTGTGGAATCGATTTCAAACAACTGGAAGTGTTCGAAGAAGACAAGAACAGGGCCGTCCACTAGCAACCAAAGCCAGAGACGATCGTTATCTCTTGTTAACAGCCCGTCGAAACCGGCGTCAGAATACAACTCTGCTCCCGCGAGCCTTCCGAACAACAACAGGACGCACAATATCTACTCAAACGGTCCGCAATCGCCTTCGAGAAGGTGGTCTCTACGCACGTAGGCCTATGGTGTGTGTCACATTAACTGCACGACACCGTGTTGATCGAAGAGCGTAGGCGGAGGAACATTGTGGGTGGGGACGCAATGAATGGGGCAATGTTTTGTTCTCTGGCGAGTCTCGATTCAGTGTAGAGCCTGATAATCGACGTGTTTTCATCTGGAGAGAGTGTGGAACACGACACAATCCCATCTTTGTGCGAGAAAGATCCCAGTATCATGGTGGTGGACTGATGGTGTAGGTAAGAATCAGCATTGGTGGGCGTACTGAGCTCCACATCATCCGAAATGGCTCTTTGACGGCTCTCAGATATAGGGATGAGATCATAAAAACTCTTGTTCTCCCTTATGCTGGTGCCATTGGTGATTCGTGCCTTTTTTATGGATGACAATACTCGTCCTCACAGAGCTCGGTTAGTGGATGCGATGCTGGATGCTGAGGGTATCGCTCGGATGAAGTGGTCAGCATGCTCTCCGGATCTCATTCCAGTTGAGCATGTCTGGGATATGCTTGGGAGACGAATTGCCGCTAGGCCAGTAAATCCAACAACGACTCCAGAGCTGGAAGTCGCTCTTCTGGATGAGTGGCACAACATCCCCCAAGAACTCATCGATAATCTGATTGAATCCATGCCACACAGGTGCGAGGCTTTGTTGACTATTCGAAGTGATCATATGACATATTAGGGAACAATCAGTGTTGTTGCCTTGCCTGTTTGTGCGCAGTTCGAGAGGTGCACACATAACCGTCTTGTGTCATGAGCCATGTGAACAAGGTTTTCCGTGCCCCAACACCAGTATGTGCCCCATTTTTCTAGTGTATCTTAAAGTATTCCTTCTTGTATGATATATATGAGTCAAACACAAGCTTATTCGTACAATATCTTAAGGTATTGTGTGATATTTCAGCTGAACCCCTAATTTTTTTGAGCATTATATACACTATATATATATATATAATCCTTCACGCAGTGTTTCACAGGCCTTCACAACACTAGTCTGAACACACAGTGCACCGAACACTCCTAACGATGGCGTATGTTAACACCACGACACCGGCAACTATAACTGAAATGAACACGCGACCATCGCCACTAGACTTTGGCACAATGTCAGAGCGTTGCATTGTCTGATGAATCCCGATATCTTCTTCATTATGACGATGTGAGGCTGCGAATCCGTCGTGTTCAAAGGGAACAGCTCCTTGACATCTGTACTGCGGGACGGAGACAAACTGGCTGCGGCTTAATTATTATCTGGGGAACATTCAGGTGAGCATCCATGTGTCTAGTGGAGCTCGAGCAAGGCACCATCACGGCCGAGACGTCGCACGTTGCTTGCAGACTACGTACACCCCTTCATGACGGTCATGTTTCCCATCGGTAGTGGCATTTTTCGACAAGATAATGCACCAGGTCACAAAGCCAGGAGTGTGATGCTGTGGTTCGAGGAACGCAAGAGCGAGTTCCAAGTGATGTGTTGGCCCCCAAACTCTCCGGATCTGAACCCAATCGATCACATCTGGAATGTGATTGAACGTGACGTGAGGGCGCATCACCCCCTCCCTGGAATTTACGGGAATTAGATGACCTGTGTGTGCATATGTGATGCCAACTCTCTCCAGCGACCCACCGAGGAACATTGCGACCATACCAAGACGCGTTGCCGTTGTTATTCGTGCCAAAAGGTGGACATACTAACAATTAGGTAGGTAGTCATAACGGTCTGGCTGATGTGTGTGTATATTTTAACTCGTATATTTTGTCTCGACTCGAATTTCGAGACGTCTCGACTCGAATTCGAGTCGAGTCGAGACAGAGACTGTTGAGTCGAGACACGAGTCGAGACAACAATATATTTTCGAGTCGAGACAACATTTTCTCGAGACGAGTCGAGACAGGCTTAAATCTCGACTCGACTCGACTCGTGCGCATCCCTAAAAGGAATCTTATACACAAAAGCCTGGAAAGGTATAAGAAACACGTTCCACGTATATCAACACAGCTTCTCACTAACGTGATGTAGAAACATTTGATAACTTGCTACGAATAGAGAATTAATCTTGCTACATGACGAGACTAGTGCCGAAACCATAGGCAGTGTTACCAAGTCAGGAAAAATTCTGTCTCGCCTTCTTTGCGATAGCCTTTGTATATGTAAAGAGATATAGAAAGTGAAGTTATAATATTAATATTAAATCTGATTTTGAAGTGTAAGGAATTGATTTGTAGGAAAATTGCAAGATTTAATTTTAGAAATTACAAATAAAATCACTGACAAGTACGTTACCAAAAAATTGTTGTTAAATTATAATAGAGAGTAACATAAGGAATATGAAGGCTTTATAACTATGACTGAACGTAAGAATGCATTAAATCATAATAATAAAAACATGATTTCTAATAATGTAAGAATGCATGTAGATAAATAATAAAAACTGGTTATGTAATTTAAATACGGCCTTAATGGAAAACTTGCAGCGTCATAATCCACTAGGTACAGTTTTGAACTCTTATTTTCTTTATTCCAGAATAGTTCTGCAAACCAACTCTTAACCGCAAAAAAGCGATTTGGCATTATAGTTAATGGCCATGATGAAATATCATATTGTCAATGACGTTAACACTCTACCAATATGAGCAAGTGCCAAACGTCAGAGACTTATCTATATCCGTAGACACATATATATATCTATGTTATATAAGGAAAAACTGTTTTGAAACCTAATATACTCATATTTACACTGATGGTGAACAACAGGAAGTACCATCACGAAAGTCAATGTGAGAAGATGATGATCTAAACAAGGATTGACATTTTATTTCGATTTGAAAAGGAAGTGCGTGACATTTTTACATTCCGGTCGTTTTATTGTTGTGGTATCATGTTTTTTGGTACAACATATTTCCTTGTGATGGAATTGTCATATGTAAGCATGCATTAGTAACGAAGATATGTACACGCTTCTAGTTCCTCGAAATTTTGATTGATATCTGATGTAGTGGATGTATATAAGATACAACAACTGTTGGACATTGTAAGATATATAAAAAGTTTTTTTTGAGAACGCAGAGCGTGTTAAGAATAATATTTATGTGGAATACGTAACTCTCTCAAGATTTAAGCTACATAAGTATTGATATAGCGTTGTATTCAGGGATAAAAGTGGATCTGAAAAGATAGGGAGACGCATGACGTCATGCCATTCCCCGTGCCTAGTTTTGCCCATTGTATTTTTTTTTTTTTTTTTTTTTAGGAAGTAAGGGGACGTCATAGATATTTTTTCGAAGTAGGGTAACGGCGTCCTCCCACAGTCCCCCTTACTTTTACCTCTGGTTATATCTGTCTCAGTAGATGTCGCACACCCGGTGGAAGAGTGTTACAACTCAAAAAATTGAAATTTTGAGTTATCATCGCTCAAAAGACAAGAGAGAGAGAGAGAAAGAGAGAGAGAGAGAGAAGCGAGCTCTACTTGGTGGTGTTTTCGCAGAAACGTAATCAAACAAATTAACCCCTTGGTGCCAGAAATACTAGTATCCCAGGGAGCAAATTTGATAGAATAACAAACTTGAGAAGTCATGTTCCTTCAAATGTGTATTCTTGACTAGTAACAGTCTTCCACCGGATGTGCGATATCACGGTATTTCTAACACAAATGTTTTTTGACCTCTCTCCTGACTAAATGGTTAGCATATCCGCCTTTAGTGCGAGAGACCCAGATTGGATTCTCGGTGGCAGTTTATGTGGTTCGGATTCCAAGTTCATCAGTAAGTCACCTCATATAGCTTCAGTGCTAAACGAGACATTGAAATCCAAATCAACCAACCAAAAAATATACTTTGCCATTGAGAAATACGAGGTTTAATGAAATTGCATTCGACAACCTAACAATAAGACTAGCCATATAAATACATAACAGCAATATAAGCAAATACTTTGCATCAGTTTACTTAATTATTTAGATTATATTTAAAACATATTCCCGTTCAGCTTGCAACATAATTTCCCTCATAATCTATGACGTGCCAACAAATAACAATAATAGTTTTCAAATCTACTTACAATGACAGTAGATGAGTCGCCATGAAGATTAGTAGAACTAATTTGTTCAAACGATAGACATAATTGATCTGTATAAAATATTGTGAAAGAAAACACACTTCGATTAAAAAAAAGAAAAGAAAAGAAAAGAAAATCGCTTTCAGTTTTGACAAATCTTGAAAATTAGATTTAGTGAAATTTTCAACTCTTCATGATGAAGCATTTCTAGCTGTTGTACAAACAGCAAATTTCATTGTTATCCGTCTGACAGTTAGTAACATAAATGAAATTAAAATTCATGAATCTTATCGAGTTTGGTATTTCGAAGAAAATGTTTAATATCAATTACATAGTCTACATTTCGAGAAATCTGCACAAAACTACTAGATGGCACCTCTCCGATAAACACCACCTTTACGAAGACACTTATGTGTCAGGTGTGAAGGATTGCATGCTATAGTGAAATTTAGAGCTATGTCGGTGGTAGTTCACTACCATAAGAGCCACCCCTGCCGAATTGGAGTAAATTGAGTAGCCAGACGAAGAGTGTTCTGGGAGAAGGCAGCAGTTCTCCAGTAGCCAAATTGGAGGAAATCATAGTGATTGGTATGGCAACTTGGATATTAGTTCCAGGACTGGTCAGAGTGACTCTAACGGCTGGGATAATGCGAGGTGGAAGGCAAGGGGAAACCATCCACTCTATTTTTCCCTAGTTTGCTAGCAGTAAAAAGACAACATATGCACAATGGTCTTTCGCAGGTCAAAATATAGTTCCGAAGACAAAATATCCTCCCATTCGGATCTCCGGGAGGGGGATGGCTTAGGGAGAACTATTGAACGAGAAAGTAATAGTGAGGAAGATAGATAGAAAAAGGAACACAAATGCAAGAGCAAAAGATTTAGCATATGTACAATGTACATAGAAATCTGTACGTACCAAGTTACATGGAGAGAAATTAGAAAATATTAAAGAGGAAATGAAACTAAATAATCTAGATTTTCGTACGAATTTGTGAAGTTATATGGGAAGGTAGTGGGGAACTAAACAGAAGAGGATATAGAATGTTTTACTCGGGTAATGAAAAGGGCGGTCATACTGATGTAGGAATAATTCTTGGTAAACACTTAAAAGAGAAGGTAGTGAAAATAGAATGTGTTGATGATACACTTATGATGTTAAGACTTAAAGGGGAAAAAGGAACGATCTCGTAGTGATACAGACATATGCACCGACGACTTCGACAACAATTGAAGTAGAGGAAAATTATGAGAAAATAGAAGAAATTATAGGCAGAGAGAATAGATATGCACGTGTAATTGTAATGAGAGATTCCAATGCAGCTGTGGGAGAAAAACAGGAAGGTAGTATCGTAGGCAAATATTTCTTTGGCGAAAAAAACGAAAGAGGAGAGGAACTAGTGAATTTCTATAGACAGAATTCACTAGTAATTGGGAACACTTGGTTCAATCAGCACAAGAGAAGAAGAAATACATGGAAATCACCAATAGACGCCGGAATATATCAGATAGACTATGTTACGATTCAGAACAGGTATCGGAATATCTTGAAGAACGCGAAGTTCCTTCCCGGGGCTGACATTTTCTCTGATCATAACCTTGAGTTGATGAAAGTGGATATTCAACTGAAAAATGTAGGCAGAAGAGAAGTAGACAACAAGATATTAAATATTGAGAAGTTGAAAACAAGGTGGTATGAAATCTTTTCGTTGAAAAATTCGAAGAAAAATAGTCAAACGAGGAAAGGATAGGTGTGGATAGTAAGAGACGATGGGAGCATATTAAACTTTCCACACAACAGGCTGTAGAAGAAGTGGTAGGTTACCGCGAATACAAAACTGCTAAGAAACAATGGGTTAAGAACAGATGTTGCAAAATGTTAGGGAAAGGAAGACATCAAAACAAGTTGATACGGAAGAGAGCAGAAAGATATGCAGAAAGTTAAACAACGAGTTGCGAAGGGAAACAAACAGAGCAAGGGAAAATTTTACAAAAGAAAATGCGAACAAAAGAATTGGAGAGTTAGAAAATGAGAGGAAATGTACAATGATGTGTACAATGGTGGGAACTGTAGAGAAAACAAGGGGGATATTATGATTGCAGTAGAAAATAAGAATGGGAAGGTAGTCAGCGAGAGGAGTGAAGTCTTAGGAAGATGGAAAGAATAAGTTGAGGACTTATATGAGAGCAGGAAGACCATGTGACTTAGATCTTGAAGTAGAAATTGAAGTAGGGGAGGATGATAAAGGATTCGGGGTGAGTTTGAAAAAGTTATATTCGTGATTAGAAATGGAAAGGCATCCGGGATACAAAACATACCAATCGAATTCATTAACAATATGGGAGATAAAGGCAAGAAAGAATTTCCGACTGTGCAGTGAAATATATGAAACAGAAGAGTGACTAAAAGACTTCTGAGACAATCATGATGCTGATGCCTAAGAAATCGAATCCAAAGAGATGTGAGGATTATAGAACTATTAGTCTCATATCTCATGCAGCAAAAATTTTCCTTCAAATTCTGAACAGAAAGCTGTATAGGAGAACAAATGAATAGTTGAGGAGGAACAGTCGGTTTCAGGGGAGGTAAATGTACAATAGATGCAATTGGATTATTAAGAGTGATCGGTGAAAGGTGTATAGAAAAAGGGAAAGAGATATATGCGGTATTTATTGATCTAGAAAAAAATTTTTTGGTCGCGTGAATTGGGAATTGTTATTGGAAGTTCTTAAGAAGGTTGGATTGAAATGGAAAGATCGAAGACTTACAAGAAACTTCCATACGAACCAACAAGTAAGTGTTAAAATAGTGCAGGAAATGGCAGAGGAGAGTGCAATTCGAAGGGGAGTTCGACGGGAATGCTATCTCTCGCCTATATTATGTAATATCTATCTAGAGGAGACAGTGAAAAAAAGCCTACAAAATAAAGACGACATTTTGGTAGGAGGTACAATGATTAGGCGTATACCTTTTGCAGATGATATGACGCTTGTTGCGGAATCTGAAGAGAACATCAATGAGATGTTAGAAAATTTGAGGAAGGGTTCTGCAAAATATGTGATGAAAATAAATGTAAGAAAGAGATAAATGCCATGGTGATTGGAACAAAGCGCTCGGTCAAATATAGAAGTAAGAGGGGAGAAAATAGAACATGACTAGTTTTCCATACCTGGGTAGCATTATTAATGATGATATGAAATTGTGGGCATGAAATAAAAGCAAAGATAGGAATGACGGAAGAATCCTTTAGGCACTTTTTACTAGTGGCGTGGAAGTTAATTCTTTGGAATTTCGTCTTTTCATATACAATAATTAAACACGTGTTGCAGCGTTCTTATTTTAAAATATATGACGCAGATAAATGAACCAGCTCCATATTTTTAACTTCCTACACATTTCCTGCCCTTGAAGTCCAAATACCAGGTAACCAAGAAAGTTAGTGCAGTTTGAGTACAAAAAAGAAAAGTTAAAAAAAACGTTTACCTTATGTTTATTCCGCAAAATATCCACCATCCGCTTCTACAACCTTCTCCCATCGTTTGCAAGCCTGTTGATGCCATTTTTGAAGAAATCTTTGTGTTGGGACTCAAAAAACTGCGCTACTGCTTTTTCAACCTTTTCTCGAGTTTTGAATTATCGATTGAGCATATGGTTACCAATAGACAAAAAAAGATGGTAGTCTGATAGAGCAATGTCTGGTGAATACGCTGGATGTGGCAGAAGTTCCCAGCCGAGTTCCAGGCTCATCTTTGATATATGAGGTATAGCGTTGTCTTGGTGGACAAGAACACCCTTCCTATTCACTAGTGCAGGTTGTTTTTCTGCAAGCTGTTCGGTACTCTTTGCAATAGTGCTGAGCATACATCTTTGGTTATGGTTACAGATTTTGCACTTTTAAAGGCATGGAGTTATTTGACGATAGCCAATGGTACGACCGTTTTTTGTCATCGTACATTACCCACTTTTCATCACACGTCAAAATGCGGTCCAAAATTGGACAATTGTTGTTCCTAGTCAGCAAGGAAGAGCAACTGTCCAGTCTTTGGAGACGGTTCGCGGTAGTCAGCACGTGAGGGGCCCACTTACTTAGTTTCCACGATTTTCCAAGCTCATGCAAGTGCACACGAATGGTTTCATCGCGTATACCAAATCGTTGAGCGAGTTCTTGACACGTTTGACTTGAATAATCTTCAATTGTTGCCGTGAGTTGGTCCAAATCGAGAAATTTTGGTCTGCCTGATCGAGGTTTGTCTTCAAGTGTCTCATCGTCGGTTGAAAAGGTCTGAAACCATTTTCGAGCTGTCCGTTCGCTAATTGTACCTTCTTCAAACGCTGCACATAATTTTCTTGCTGCTTCCGCACCTGTTGTGCTCACTTGAACTGAAACAAGCCCTGATTACTGCGTCCGACACAGACATGGTTCACTGCGAATACTTGATCTCGAACTGTCGAATGCGACCTGTTATCTACCTGCCAATGACTCAGCTTTCAGAAACTGTCACATACTGCCACCCCTGGTGGCAGAAATGGTACTATCCAATAGCGGCAGGTGTAAAAACCGCATGAACTTTCTTGGTTGCCTGGTATATATTAAAGACTATAGCATGTCTTTAGTTTAAATTAAAACTCTAAATACCAAATTTCATGTCTCTATCCTCAAAGGATTTCGAAATAAGGACATCTTATAATAATTCTAATCTCCATTTCACCTCCTTCCAGGACGGGTTTCCAAAAATCCTTCCTTACTGGTACCTTACGTTACAAATCCTAATGACTCTCCAAATATCAAAGTTTGTAGCTTAAATAGTTTGCCGTATGTGTTAATCAGTCAGTTAGTTAGGACCTCTTCTTTACACAGAGATTAAATTAACTTACTTCACTTCTTTATCTTGAGGTAATGGAGGTAGTCGAAGTGCACGTGCCTGAAAGAAAAGACATACATGATATTGAATATTATTCGATTTTCCTTATCTATCTATCTACCTATCATATATAGACTCTCTCTATCATATATAGACAGAGAAATACAGGCTGCCCTATTAATGCGTATAAAAAAATTTAAGAGTTGAGTTGAGTTGATTTTAGTTTTAACGTCCCGTTCAGCAGCGAGGCTATATGAGACGTGGACCTACTGATTAACGTGGAATCCGAACCACATGAGCTCCCGCCGGGAATCGAACCCGGGCCTCCCACGCCAAAGGCGCGTACGCTAACCGCTTACAAAAAAATTTTAAGAGTAGAGAGCTGATGTCAAACCAAGAAAAAAGTCATCTGCAACTTTGACCAAAAGTCCAAAGTTTCGGAGATATAGGGTGCCAAAAGCGTGGGAAAATGAACTTTAGAGATCTATATCTTCACTATCCTAAACGATAGAGCAAAGGCGGTATGGTCAAGTCAAAAACATCAAATGTGCTCTATCCAAAAATGCTTATGCCGCAAACGTAAAACCCGTGCGCAAGGGATTCCCCAAAGGAAGTGGGGAATCCTCGTCAATTCTCTTGAGAAAGAGGGGTCTAAATTAGCGTGGTTCGAAGACTATAAGAACAGCAAACAGTAATTCGTTGTCGCCAATGTTATATCTTCAACGAATTCAACATGGCGCGGGAATTTTGTAATTAGCTATGTGGGCTTCCATAACTGCTACATCAGTAAGAGGTAAAAACATTTGCTTTAGTTACCATAAATGAGACAGGCGGGCCATTTGAAGTGAATAGCAGCAGCACAGTGTGTATACCTGCAATAGGAATTGGTGTGGGAACATGAATGAAAAAAGGGTGCAGTAACCAAAAACATAGGGAATATGAGAAACTACTAAGAAGAACATGCACATGAGAAAAAGTGTATACTAATCAGCATGCAAGTTGTACACCAGGAGTGTGCAATTTGGAACAATGGGCGGGCCAATCACAGAGCACTAAATGGCGTCGCGTGCCTCACTCTACATATATCGTTTTTACGACTATTGAATAGTATAGTCTTCAATGATGGAACATGTTCGTCATAATTTACATCATAACAACACAAAACAACTTGTATACTGGCAACCAAAATATCTACTCACTACAGAGGAGCAGAATAATGTATTTAGAACTTTGTCGGTACATCTAGCAATCCTTGTAGCGAGGGAATTTTCCCCCAAGTACCTAAGAGTGCCAAGTACTTGTCTTCAGGGCTTTACCACGTTTCGCACTGTGTGATCGATGGAAAATTTCCAGTTCACTCTTAACAGGTTTTGTAAAAAAGAAAAATTATAATAATTATTGTTTTCAATAACTGACCAGCGTGCCGGAAGACAGGGTTAGGAGGACCGCAAATGGCCCGCGGGCCGGCTCTTGCTCACGGCTGTTGTACAGATGATCCAAAATAACGTTAAACTGTGGTTGATGTAACTAATGGGTGGATGGAAATGAAAAAGGAATCTTGCTTTCTTTGCATGAGAGAGAGAAATCGTCCAGGCAACCCAGAAGATAGTGGCACCAAAATACCATTTCATTTCGTTCGAAGAAAAAAAAGCAAGGAAAGCAAACATTGATATGAGAACGCCTTTCCTAAAACACTCATTTGCTTGGAATGTAGTTTCAGGTGGTACTGAAGAAAAAACTTGCTGGGAAAAGCAACGAAACTAATAAAATTGTGAAATAATAATAATAATAATAATAATAATAATAATAATAATAATAATAATAATAATAATAATAATAATAATAATAATAATAATCACAGCTTCTTTTTGCTTACTACCATTACACATAACCTTATACACACACACACACAGAGCGTCTGTTCTAGCCAAGATTCGAATACGGGGCTCTGTGATTGGAAGTCTAGTGACGTAAACTTTCCGATCACACAGACTAATACTCAACCACGTGGGAGTCTCACAAATATGTAGTTGTGTTTAATTGAGGTAGTGTCTTAGACCTCTTTTCACTTTTGTTGGATTCAAGTACGCAAGCAGTTAACCTGTGGCGTGCAACTTACAAGAACACCGAGGTGGCAGCATTTGCTCTGAAAGAAACAGATTGCAATCGTCGTATACTGTTGTTACACGCGCCCAGAACAGAAGCTTTGTATGTCTCTAAGACACTAGTGAAACAGGTTATCTTGAACGACACGAAACACAAAATGACACTAACTGAATCATGTGTTCCTAATAATAAGTAACATTTTGGCTCGATCACAGTGCAGTGCTGTGGTTTTCATTGTGTGAGTGATTGTGTGAGTGTATTTAAGTTTTGTGATTCGAACGAAAGGGTAGCGACGTATTCAGTGCTACAAGATGAATGAGTACTCGTTTAGTGAGCTAGCAGATATGCACCTAATTTATGGACGTGCTGAAGGTAACTCGTTGGCAGCACAACGCTTATACCGTGAGACGTTCCCAAACCGTCGGGTTCCAAATGATCGGACATTTGTTTCCATTGATAAATGTCTCAGGGAAATAGGTAGTTTCCGTGGAAACGCGGATCGTGGAAGACCACGTGAAGTGCTTCGACCTGCCGACGAGGAAAGGATCCTTAACCAAGTAGCACGGCAACTAGAAATCAGAACACGTCAAGCAGCTACAACAGAAGGCGTATCCAACAATATTATTTGGCGTTTGTTTCGTGAACAGCTGTTATATCCATGGCACTTACAACGTGTGCATGCTCTTGACATGAGAGACTACGTCCCACGACGAAGATTTTGTCGACGGATACTGAGGAAGTGCAAAACGCAACCCAATGTTTCCATCCTTCATTCTTTTCACAGATGAAACTGGCTTTACTAGAGATGGCGTCGTAAACCTACACAATCGCCATTTCTGGAACGAGGAAAATCTACATCAAATTGTCGTAGGCCGCCACCAGAGACAATTTAGCGTAAACGTGTGAGCAGGCATAATAAAAAAATCAACTTTTCGGGAAATATTTCTTCTCAGGGCGTTTATCTAGCTAGCTATATCTCAATTTTCTACAGCATGAATTTCCACAACTTCTAGAAAATGTACATCTGGAAGTAAGACGTTCAACGTAGTTCATGCACGATGAGGCTCATCCTAATTTTCAGAGGCAAGTTCGCGAACATCTTGATGTTGCATTTCCAAACAGATGGATAGGAAGGGGTAGTCGATATGCATGGCCTGCTCGTTCTCCCGATTTAAATCCACTGGATTTTTATTTGTGGGGACATGTTAAGGAAGTAGTTTACGCAAGAGAAATTCTTGATATAGACGATCACAAATAACGCATACAGGCTACTTTCCAGTCGATTCGTGATACATTCGAAGTACTCGATAATGATCGTCAGTCATTGCTGCGTCGTGTCCATGTGTGTGGGCAAGTTGGTGGAGGACATATTTGAGAAAATACCACGAGTACACAGGAACAACTAAGACGGATATTAGAAACATGGAACAGTCATTTGGCAAATAAAATCTCCTTATGGTGAGTACAATGCAGCTATAGTCTATCCTTTACTTTGCCACATACTGGATACACATTTCTTTTCATTTTTGTATTTACTACGGTGTTCATATGCATGTTCTTTTTAGTAGTTTCTCATATTCCCTATGTTTTTGGTTACTGCACCCTCTTTTCATTCATGTTCTCACACCAATTTCTATTGTAGGTATACACACTGTGCTGCTGCTATTCACTTCGAATGGCCCGCCTGTCTCATTTATGGTAACTAAAGCAAATGTTTTTACCTCTTACTGATGTAGCAGTAAGATGATACCTCTTACTGATGTATGGAACCCCACATAGCTGATTACAAAATTCCCGCGCCATGTAGAATTCGTTAAAGATATCACATTGGCAACAACGAATTACTGTTTGCTGTTCTTATAGTCTTCGAACCACGCTAATTTAGACCCCTCTTTCTCAAGAGAATTGACGAGGATTCCCCACTTCCTTTGGGGAATCCCTTGCGCACGGGTTTTACGTTTGCGGCATAAGCATTTTTGGATGAAGCACATTCGATGTTTTTGACTTGACCATACCGCCTTTGCTCTATCGTTTAGGATAGTAAGATATAGATCTCTAAAGTTCATTTTCCCACGCTTTTGGCACCCTATATCTCCGAAACTATGGACTTTCGGTCAAAGTTTCAGAGGACTTTTTTCTTGGTTTTACATCAGTTGTCTACCCTTAAATTATTTGTACGCATTAATAGGACACAGTGTACATATACAGGGTGGTCCAAAAGTAGGTATACAGTTCCGTACTGATTCCCTCATGACATTGTATATCATTTACTCTTTTTTATCCATACAGGTTATTTCTATCCATACATATACATATGACCATGGTATGCAACGCTGAAATACTTTCGATGTGCATTATCCTGTCCATCTCCGTTGTGCTGTATGTGTGATACAAGATTTCAAGCTTTGGATGTTTGTGATACTATAATATCCGTAGTTTGTAATACTGAATAGTAAATGTGGTATTTTAAGTTTTCGTTGGACACTTTGATTTGAAAGGTTTAATAATCTGAAGTAATGCCAGTTTAAAAAATATAACTTTATATTTAATTGGCAACACTGTTGGTTGGGTGTTTCTGTTTAACACGTGAGAATGTTTTCCCTTTCTTGTAGTTGCTTGTGCTCCGTTATCACGGTTATGACACACACACACACACACACACACACACACACACACACATATATATATATATATATATATATATATATATATATATATATATATATATATATATATATATATATATATATGCACGTGTGTGTGTATCAAATTTTCGACAAAAGTGAAAAAATGAAATGAAATCTTTGAGTTTTACGTCCCACGGTTATGCCGGTTAGGCTAAAGGAGACGGTGATGATGAGTAATGAATGAAATTGTGGAATGAAGAAAGTGGGAGGAAACGGGAGAACCCCGAGAAAACCCACGCACACGGTGATTGTCCACCACAAAGTTCACTTGGCGGGGGGTTCGACAAAAGTGACACAGGTCAAAAAAACCTTACGGTCCAAACTGATATTCCTCAAGAGAAAAGTGATACAACGCAAAATTTGTCATTTTTGTTTTAACACGTTCTCATTTTGGGATAATTTTAAAGCTATATTTAAAACACTTTTGCACATAAAAGAACAAACCGTTGTGATTATAAAATAACTTTAAAGCAAATTTAGAGTCATGTCAGTTTTCTTGCGAAGGATATACGAGCTTCGACTTTAAGGTTTTCTGACGTGTCAGTTCTGTCGAAAAGGTGCGAATATATATATAATAATCTATGTATATATGGTTTATTGTAACGTACATTAGTGAATAACATCAAGTATATGCTGAAAGAAGATGGCGAACCCAAATTTACAGATAAGAGAAACCCGGTGTGGTTTTAGTTCTAGAAAATCACAATGACGAACTTAGTAACTTTCGTGCCATTTGGATCGAGTGCAGTGAATCATGAAAAAATTCAGTAGATATAATTTATTCAGATTATGCTAAAGTATTTGACGAACTTGATCGCTCTGTTCTGTTCAAAAGTCATTTATCAAAAGTTCTTTCTAATAATTTATTGTTATTAAACACATGGAGTCCAAAACAGAGTTTTAAATATTACCAGATAAAATTATGATTCGAAGTGTTTACAGGTGCCCTACAAACTCAAATCTGGTTTTACTGATGTTTTCAAATGATAATTGATAAGGACTGAATATTGTTTATTGTTTCTAGACGACCTTGTAATATATAAAAGTACTTACAATGCTAATGTTGCGTTAGAATTGTAAATTGACTTATATAATTATTATAAACGGAGGTTAAATAAACTTTTTCATTGTTATGAAATGTTTTCTGATTATACATGTAATTATATTAGAATGAATAATAAAATATTACAAAGAGCGAAGACAGTTAAAAGATTAAGGTTAGACAATAAGTTGCTGTATTATATACGTAAGTCATATTGAAATTATTAATGGCTCATTCTGAGCATACGAATTTGTAAAAAATACACTTGATATAGGAAATAAAGTATCTAGTCTGTACATATTAGTTTCATAAGAAGTAAGTTAGAATATATATGTATAGTTCGAGTATCTTGTTAACTGTATAACATAATAATGATTGATAGGGTACAAAAAATTAAGCTATCACTTTGTAAGAAATATAAAAGATCATCATAATGAGATAAATAATTATTGATCATATGTTTCGTTAGAAAACAGAAAATATGTAAATTAGTTGGTAGTCGGAAACTCCTCCAACATATCAAGGAGCTTTAACTACAAGTACGATTACCTTTTCACTGTGTCAAACCTAAAATTATTTTTTATATCAAAACTTGCCAATAATGACAATTACTTTTTAAAAAACATCTTCTAGTAGAACTATTTTAATAAACAAGTAGTTGTGATCTTGATTTTGGAATGAAAATTGTACATTCTACAACTAAATTTAAAACATTAATAAGTAAGACATGTTTTAATAAAATTTTGATGATCTTGATTTGTAAATAAGAAGTACATCATATAATTGTCTAGTTTACAACCAAAGCACAAAGTAAATATGAATCAATATATAGTTCAAGCTATGGATTGCATTCATATTTAAGTACTATGTTGTTTATAAAAGGATAGTTTGTTGTATATGCGGTTAGTGTAAATATTATTAATTATTTCGTTTATTTTCACTTTCTAAAACTTTCATTTTTAAAACTTTCGTTCTTTCCTTGAACATTTAATTATTAGTACATATAAGAAGAATACTAAGTAAAACAATAATACTATTGTCAGGCATGTAGCCAGGATTTCGTGATAGGGGTGTCGAAGACGAAATATTATGGTTATCACACCAGGGGCGCGATCATATTTTCCTATTTTCCTGGCAACATATATTGATTATATTTCCTAAACTTTTTTGCTAGCAACATATATTGGTTCGTTCGTTCGTTATTTCGTAATGGGGGCGGGACATGAAATACTGTGGTAACACACCGAAATCAATCTAAACTATTTTACTGGCAACATACCTATATTGGTTTGTTAGAATATTAAAATGACGATATGTTAGTAAGTATTTTAATAACAAACTATGAACAAATCCCGTATAAAAGAGGCTGCAAAATTGAAAATATCTTTAACAAATGTAACTGGAATCTATGTTACCAGGCTCATATTGTTGGTGATTGCGGGCCTTTCCTAAGTTCTACCTGAGAGTCTATCTGATCGAACCAATTTATCGATCGTCATTTGCAGTCCATAGGATTAGCATGGAGCTAGATGGAATTCTGAATGCTCATATTACAATAATATCCAGTTTTAACTTGACTTCCCCCACCCACCCCGTTTCCTCCAGACAAAGCTGCTCATAAGAAAGAGTAACCAAATGCTTGCTGTAGCTTTTTATTTTTAAAGCTGATTTTTCTTTTTCTCGTTTCTTTTTGTTTCATCCTTCCTCCTTTTTTTCTGGTTTCGAAGGAGGCCCTTGGCTACGTGCCTGCTATTGTAAAGTGGTAAATATAAATACATAAATTGGTCCTTAATCCTTATTTGTGAGGAAATAAATTAACGTATTGTAAGGAAGAGAATTATGGAGGTGATCGTAGCTCACGTGGTTTTTAGAATTGTGTTTTATTTTTTTAAATATAAGTTTGAGAACACTTCCTCTAAATGATTAGCATTAAATCTCTAATGTAGGATACCCGAGGATCCCCAGTAGAAGAACAGTTACATGTTCCATCTTAACTTCTAAAAATTCTGGATACCACTTCTGTTTAAAAACCTTTGTACTCCTATCCATTACCATAACATTATCAAACAAATATGGATCTTCTTTGGTTCTTCAAGATTTTTGATTCAGATCAAAATACTAAAAATTATACTTTACTAAAATTACTGAAATTATGAGAATACGGCCATTCAAGGAGAAGCAAATGGCCAGGATTTGTCAAACAAGACCATATGTAGTCCAGATTTCAATTATGCCAAGACTGCACCTCACATAGCCTCAGCGATGAGAGGGAAAATAAATTATAAATAAAAATCTGTAATAGACGATTCAGTTTCGTAAAGTAAAACTGCATTTTTTATGGACAATTCAAGTCCATATATTGTAACCATACAGTTCAGCTCAGTCAATTTTTAAGAAGAAATTTTTAACTTTTTAAATGAACCTCGCTTACTAGTGCTTCCAAGAATTTTTCTCTCAGCCAATAAACGAATGTGCATATATGTATGTACGTCTCGACTCCAACGGAAATCACAGAGTTCCTCTCTCCTTCCCATATAAGGAGCTAAAATTCAGCACAATGGACAAACGTCGTCTCAAAACATTCCTGTCTATGGGCTGTCATGGCTATTTTTAGCTCTTGACATCACCAAACTGCGTAGCAAACCGATTCTTTTGCCTAGCAACACGACGAGACGGAAAGAAAAGGTGCAGTAGTCTGACTTACACTTACGGGGAAGCAACCACGTTGAGTATGGTGCGCATATCTGAAATGAAGAAATAACTTAAACAACATTGAATTTTGTCAAGTGTGAAATGTAATAAATTCAAAATGTAATAATATCGAACTAGTGCTATTGTTATGAAGATTTGAAATGTTTTAAAACGTTTGTTTAGAAGTGTAAATCAAAGTTCTTCTGACAAGGAGCTGGAGATCGGCATGCAACTCAAGTCGCCTCAAGGAAGATGACAGGAGAGCAACCCGCAACTTACAGGACATCACCCCTGAATATCCAATACAGTTCCCCTTCTAGTGCCGAAGTAAGTGAACAGTGCCTGTGAAAGTGAAATAATTAGCAATGTGACGAAACCTAACAATAATTCGTGTCAACCGCGACATCCGCGTCTTTCGTATTAAATGGGCTTAAAATATTGGTTATATAGAGTGAAGTGCTACCGCTTATGTAATTTTTATTCATGAAGTTCAAGTGTTAATTAAAAGAAAAATCCAAAGGTTGAGTATCCTTTCAAAACAATAATCATAATTTAAATCTACATGTATTAATTTTAAGAATAATGTAATTTATTCTTTCCTTACAGCACGAGTGATTAACGCCTATGCAATTTAATAATACGTGTATTAATAAATTGCATCAGCGCTAAATGTACAATTAGAATTTATTTTATGTTGGTTCTTTAAAACGTTCTGGTTCGAATTCTTAAGTTGTGTGTCCAGTGGCTATATGTCAGGCTAAAATGAATGATCCAAATTGTTATTACATATTTGAGGAGATATCTTAGTAGAAAAGGGTCGAATCCCGGACTATGATAGATGTCCGAGCCCATACATTGAGCTGTGGGATCAATGTATTGTATCAAAAGACTTTACTCTGAGAATGCACACCTTAGGATCGAACCCAGTACCATCACAATAAAAGGCGTACCGAACAAGATACGGACCCACGAGGGTCACAATAATGGCTTATCCCGAACAAGGACCAACGAGAAACGAATCCAATCGTGTCACAATAATGTCTTCCCGAGCATGGACAAACGAGACTCGAACCCTACAGGTCACAATAATGGCGCTCCGAAACAGAGACAGAATTCCTGAACCGCTAAATCGAAACTAGTAATTTACGTACTGGAACGTTTGATAAAACCACATAAAAGTGACGCTAATTGTATTTTTGATCAAGGTAAATTGTAGTGCCTTCTTAGTACTTTTTAATTTTGTTGTTTGGATTTCGTAAATCAGTCGTCATGTATGTGAATGGAGAAATGGTACCTGTCATGAAGGAAATGCGAAAATTTCTAAAAGAAAGAGAGTATGTAATGGTAGAAATGCAATTTAGATATAGAATAGAACCATTTACATTGCGAGATGTTGAAAATGCTTTGAAGATAGATCAGGAAGCATCCAAAATTCGTAAAAGAGCTAAACAGGAAGCTGCAAAATTTCTTTTAGAAAGCAATAGAGAATATAGAGCAGGAGTTGAAGATAAAATTGTGTCTCAAATGCATGAAATACGTGAATCTGAGCTTTATCGAAGAGTTAAAGATGAATGTGTCTATAAATCAAAATCTGTTTCTTTGTCAGACATCAAACGTAAGTTAAACATTGACTTTGAAATTTCAGAGATAGTACGTATTGCGAAAGAAAGGGTAGCCGAAAGGATATATAAAAAGTACTTAAGACATCATAAGATTAGTTGTAATAAGGATTCCAGCGATGAAAAGAAGGTAAACTGTAAAACAACATCACAAAAACGGGTTAGGTTTGCTGATTCTCCTGTAAATGTTAATAAGCTAGAAAATGTTCAAAATTATGAAAGTTGTAGAAGGAAAATTGTACCATTAGAAAGAAAATTTGCTAAAAATAGCTTAGAATTTGTTGAATATGAGTCCGTAGGTACTTTGTGGGACTTTGCCCCCGTAGCTCAGAAAGCATACGCACGAACAGTGAAAAATGAGTGTGTTGAAACTTGTACTATTTTGCCATGTGTTAGGTCTCAGTCACCTCCTATTGTAGTAAATCAAGCTAATATTGAATTTCTTGACACTGAATTTGAACAGGTTGAAGAAATGTCTGAGAGTGAATTAAAGGTAGAAAAACAAATCATTCCTGTTGTCAATCACGTTAACATTGAGTTAGGCCAAGCCAAAGAATTTGTTTTGTCTCTGTCGAATAGCGTTTCAGAAAGAAAAGAAACAGAAAGAAAAAAGAATAACAACCCAGCTGTCTTGCAAACCCTACCAACCAAGTCGATCACGTCTAGCGTAGCTCTGTGTGTGAGCGAGCGATCAGCTGTTCCAGCTGTCATTTGTTTGTTTTGTAAAGGAACAAAAAAAGGCATTCAGGGATGCGATGCGTGCTTCACTACAGAAAGGTTTACTAAAGTGGTAATAAATTGCGTTGAAAAGGGGAATGAAAGTAGCCCATATGCGCAACTTTGTAGTGTGATGTATTTCTTAGAGGAAAATTGTTTTTATGGCACCTTGCTAACCAGTAGATTGGAATGCGTTTCGTTTCACAAAACTTGTTTATTTTTTGTGTCTGTTAGGGTTGTAAAGATTTGTCAAAAGAAAAGTAATTCTTTAAGCTGTGAGTTGAAAGTTAAAAGCATACAGATAGGACAGATGAATTATGTCACCTTTTGCATAGTTACTTGCACTCTAATTGTGTATTTAGAATATAGTACAAACGGCTTTACGCCAGGTAGGCCTAATGGTAATGAACATAATTCAATAACGTGGGAAAAGAAACTAAAAACCTGTCAAGAATATTTTAGTAAATTACGAAATGTTGTTTGTCAAAGGGCAAGAAAATATAGTTCACAGGTTCAATGTGGCAAAAAGCACCGGCAAAATAAAAGGAAAGTACGTAAAGTCAGACGGAAACTAAAAAGAGTTAAACGTATGCTGTATTGTTTTTCAAAATTTTTCAAGTATGTTCGTAAATGTTCTTTGAGGAATAAATGTAACAGTCGCATCAATGCTCAGACAAGTGACCGAAGTTTAAAATTGAATCACACTAGTAACTTAGCGATCCATGGCGTAGTAAATAGGTCAGGTGCTGACCACTCATCACCTACAAACAAACATCACGAACCTTTTCAGGAAGAATGTGGTAATCGGGTGAATAAATCTTTTACGCACAAGCGATTTGAAAGTGAACGTAATAGGAAAATTAAATGCCAATCGCCAATTGTTGTCAGTGATGTATTATCAGCTGATCGTGACGTTATAACAAAAGCTAAGCATACAGGTAAATGGAAAAACCTAGTGAAAAGAAAAAAGCAATCTAGTGTCCATTCTGAATACCGTAAAATTGATGCACAGCGAAAAATATCACAAATGAAAAGTAATTGCAACTCAAGTAGTGATAAGTTAGTTAATTTCTTGTGCTATGCAGCAGTCATACATGCTGAGAAACCATTCATGCTAGTTGTTTATTGGCAAGTGAAACCTTTGAAAATTGTTTCTGTGTTGAAAAAGCCTCGAGTAGGTGTAGGATAAACGAAACTTCGTTAAGCCGGACTGCTTGTACTGTATGAAACCGACACTTGCAATGGTTTTGATATTTCAAAAAAAAAAAAAAAAAATCTTGATATTTTTTCATCATACGTAATACGAAATTACTTGTAATAGTATATTTTTTTTTGTTAATGCATTCACAACAAAGTCTTAGTTTTTGAATCATAGAAAATATAGTGTTTCTTTTCGAAATGCAAGAGTGCATTTGCGTAGTGAAAAGTATCAAATATAGTGAAAAGAAATAAATTTAAATGGTGAAGATGTAGAAAATTTATATTAAATATTTCGTCACAGTGTTGCAATTTTTCAAAATTAAAATGTTTTGAATCACAAATTTAAATATTTTGGTGAGAAATCATTCGGTAATAAATCTGAATGATCATTTTTGAAACTAACTAGTGAAATTTCTTAATTTCCAAATAATAAACATGTGTCCATTAATAGTAATGTATACTTACGATGTGTAATATCAATTTATTTGTTTTAACCAATCAGTATGCCTCTGGGATTACTAATCAGCTGAGGATACTTGAATTTTGATGTGGTAAGTTATAGTAGTCACCTGTACCCACCTTCATGACGCGTCGATTAATGAAAAGAAAATGTAATGAGACATCCTATTATAAATAAGTATCAAGTAAGTGGTGTTCATGCCAGTTGTTAGCAACCATTGTTGCATTCACTTTGCATTAATCTTTTCGTTGAATACGAAAACATTTTAAGTCTTAACTCGAAGACATGGAAGCAAAGGTCCCTCCAATTATGGGTTATCCATATTATGTAATGCCCGGAGTAGGCAATTTTCTTATTAGTCCCCTTCTATATTATTTTTAAATTTTACCCAAATATCCTATCTTTTCACTTTGCTTCGGGGATGGAATAAATGATATTTTAATGTGGGTAGGTATCTTCGAAATTTAGGAGAGCAGACACTTTAAAAAGTGTAATGGTGTGACAAACCATCCACTGTTCAGTCCATTCTTGGTCGAGTTTTAACCAGAATGTAATAAATGTAAAATATCATGGTAAATTAGTATTGTTGTAGATTTAAGTAAAAATTTTCATATCGTAACCAATATTTTGAAAATATTTACATGTGCTGATACTTGAATTTAATTTGTATGCTATATATTTGATTCATAGAAGTAATGGTAATTGAAATAAGACTACTATTAATAAAAATATATGAAAATGAATATATATTTGTTGTGTTAATTTTCAAGAATGTTGGAAGTTGTTTTTAATGAAAGTAAATATTGAAAATGAAGGTTTTTGAAAATAGTAAGAAAATAAATTTATGTTATATTTAAGAGTACAAGGCACTACATTAGTAAATATTTTAGGTTACAATGATTACTTAATATACTTGTAATATTTTTGTGTTCAATGGTAAACAATGCCAGTAATTAGTTGTTCAATTATTAAATGTGATATTTCGAAAGAAAATAACAATAACTTTGTTTATATTTTGATATGTTTGAAATGGTGGCACTTAAATATTTTGAAATAACAAATAATAAGATAATGAAAGACATTGATAGACTT
Organism: Thermobia domestica; assembly: GCF_964235325.1. Lineage (NCBI taxonomy): Eukaryota > Metazoa > Arthropoda > Insecta > Zygentoma > Lepismatidae > Thermobia > Thermobia domestica. The sequence goes on along the minus strand of NC_137466.1, from coordinate 129,319,936 downwards.
TATTGAAATTATGGCCCAACCGTAATCCGAAATTCGTTTCGCATGGCCCACGTATTCGTTACCGTATTTCCGAATGGACTTTGGAAGTTTTTCGTTATATCGTCACAAGAGGAGTTAAGTGATGTTAACCCTTTGAAGACCAATGGATGAAATTTGGTGACAATGGTGAAGTAATCAGTGTTGCAGGGTTCTATTTGTTTTTCCTCTTCGATCAAAAACAAATGTCCTGTCGAGCGCCTTTGTAACCATACAGTTCAGCTCAGTCAATTTTTAAGAAGAAATTTTTAACTTTTTAAATGAACCTCGCTTACTAGTGCTTCCAAGAATTTTTCTCTCAGCCAATAAACGAATGTGCATATATGTATGTACGTCTCGACTCCAACGGAAATCACAGAGTTCCTCTCTCCTTCCCATATAAGGAGCTAAAATTCAGCACAATGGACAAACGTCGTCTCAAAACATTCCTGTCTATGGGCTGTCATGGCTATTTTTAGCTCTTGACATCACCAAACTGCGTAGCAAACCGATTCTTTTGCCTAGCAACACGACGAGACGGAAAGAAAAGGTGCAGTAGTCTGACTTACACTTACGGGGAAGCAACCACGTTGAGTATGGTGCGCATATCTGAAATGAAGAAATAACTTAAACAACATTGAATTTTGTCAAGTGTGAAATGTAATAAATTCAAAATGTAATAATATCGAACTAGTGCTATTGTTATGAAGATTTGAAATGTTTTAAAACGTTTGTTTAGAAGTGTAAATCAAAGTTCTTCTGACAAGGAGCTGGAGATCGGCATGCAACTCAAGTCGCCTCAAGGAAGATGACAGGAGAGCAACCCGCAACTTACAGGACATCACCCCTGAATATCCAATACAGTTCCCCTTCTAGTGCCGAAGTAAGTGAACAGTGCCTGTGAAAGTGAAATAATTAGCAATGTGACGAAACCTAACAATAATTCGTGTCAACCGCGACATCCGCGTCTTTCGTATTAAATGGGCTTAAAATATTGGTTATATAGAGTGAAGTGCTACCGCTTATGTAATTTTTATTCATGAAGTTCAAGTGTTAATTAAAAGAAAAATCCAAAGGTTGAGTATCCTTTCAAAACAATAATCATAATTTAAATCTACATGTATTAATTTTAAGAATAATGTAATTTATTCTTTCCTTACAGCACGAGTGATTAACGCCTATGCAATTTAATAATACGTGTATTAATAAATTGCATCAGCGCTAAATGTACAATTAGAATTTATTTTATGTTGGTTCTTTAAAACGTTCTGGTTCGAATTCTTAAGTTGTGTGTCCAGTGGCTATATGTCAGGCTAAAATGAATGATCCAAATTGTTATTACATATTTGAGGAGATATCTTAGTAGAAAAGGGTCGAATCCCGGACTATGATAGATGTCCGAGCCCATACATTGAGCTGTGGGATCAATGTATTGTATCAAAAGACTTTACTCTGAGAATGCACACCTTAGGATCGAACCCAGTACCATCACAATAAAAGGCGTACCGAACAAGATACGGACCCACGAGGGTCACAATAATGGCTTATCCCGAACAAGGACCAACGAGAAACGAATCCAATCGTGTCACAATAATGTCTTCCCGAGCATGGACAAACGAGAATCGAATCCAGCAGGTTACAATAATGGGTGCCCCGAACTGGAACCGAACCCAACACGATCCAATCGTGTTACAATATTGTATACGTGTATTTTTTGATTATTTTTAAATGCATAATTAATGAAAGAAATGGTGCTTTAGAAATAAAGAACTTACCATGAAAATAAAGAGAAGTAATCTAAACACTGCATACGGAGCTCCAAAGATCAATTGAAGACACATTTTTACGTATATGCGTTGAGATAATCTGAATGCCTTGAGTTGCAGATAAAAAGAATGATTTGTATTTGAAGACCAACATGACAATGTGCATACACTTCTTCGTTCTTTATGACTATTCGCTAATGCCAGAAGAGAAAACAATAGTTGTTGTAATAACAAATATGACCGACGACTGCATATCGTAATCCAAGATAATAAATTCATCGGAAAAAATATTGAAGTCTCTCAGGAACGACTGCTAGCTGTGTAAGGTAAATAAATCGAAGCAGTTGTTCTTTGTTTAATTTTTTTTCTTTAACTTTGTACTGAATACATTATAGAATTGCGTGCTATTTGAATAAACGTTTTCTTTTAACAAACAATCAGCCCACTCTTAATATATATAATCACAATTAGGCATAAGATATGTCATTCGGCATATGACAATTCATTATTCATAACTACCTGTTCTGCCTGAGGTTTCGGGCCGGCTGTATACGCTGGTTTAAAATTATCCTTAAAAGCTCTAATTATTCACATTAACAATTTATTATTATTACTACTACTATTATTATTATTATTATTATTATTATTATTATTATTATTATTATTATTATTATTATTATTATTATTATTATTATTACTTGTTATCTCCAAGAATTCGGCTTGCTGTACGACATAGTTTAACATCGTACTTAATTTATAAAGTCGTAATTATTTACATTTAACTACTCTCGGTTTGCCCATTAACTAACTTGCAGTTAATCAAATATCAATGATCAAATGTATGATATGGTTACAGTCTGTTGACGGTAGTACGCTTCATGTGAATTGATGGTAAAATTTGTTAAATATTGCAGTATTCTAAAGGTAAACGGTAGCAATTGTGTGTAGTTTATATACTGTGTTCATGTTGCTTAGTTACTGAATTATATTATGCTTGACATGAATAAATACTTGTGGATTTTATATAAGTAATTACAACCTTATTCACATTCAACACGCAATTATCCTAATACGTAATAAACAAAAAAGCATTTTCATGCTCAGCATCATCAATTTCCATTTTCAAATAATTAGCACACAAGTAACGCACGTAGTGAAACTGCGAAGATTCTCTACTCATTACTATATAATATTTATATCTCGCGCTCTCACTTAATGGAACAAAATTAAAAACCTCGTTCAAAAGTGAACAGTAAGTTGTCTCGTTCAAAAAGGCACGTTTAAAAGCACACGAATTTCCAATAAGACAACTTATTTATATCTCTTCTCTAAACAAAATACATTAGGAACTTAATATCTGTCAACCATTGTTCAAGACAAAAAATCAGAAGGATGACAGATCAAATAAATCATGCTTAAATTAACGCTTATAAAATAATGAAAATCCTTTTATTGAAGTAAACAAAAGTTACTTTGTCTTCATTATGTTGTGGGTACGTGTCACACCCTTGGTATCGTTTCTATAACACGTACAAAATGTTCGTGGTAGTCTAGAATCCAAAACTCAAGTGTCTCCTCTATATGTCATGCTAAGAGTTATCCTTAACATAAACTATTACCTGCCTGTATAACGAAGACGTTGCATATTGTGTGGAGTTGAATTACAGAATTGTAGCAAGGAATTTGAAATGGTTAGTGCGAAAACTATAAAAAAAATAATTAATTAATTAAATTTAATATTACCCATTAGAGCTTTTAATTAAGTACGCTTTTAGCCTGGTGTCCAGCTGGTCAAACACATAGATAAAGGGATGGAGCAACTAGTATCATTTCACAGCATAATTACTCTGCAAACTCGTGAAATTGAGTTTTCTCTTACATTTTCTTCTCGATGAAGGTAAAATATGAAACTATACAATACCATATTTGTAGAGATTACAAAAATATTACCAAGATTTTCGTACAGCTAATAAAAACTTAACAAATTCCTCCTATAAACATTTATTAAAATTCTGACATAACCACATGTGTATCATAAACGTTTACGTTATGGTGTAGCAGAAGCTTCTTCTATAAAATTAGAGATAAGTTCAAAGGCCCACTCAGGTTGATCTGAGGGTACCATATGTCCAGAATTTCTTACAACTACCTCAGTAAGATGGCCAACACTTTTCCTATAGCCTGCTATGTCATTATTCACTCTCCAAATTGTTCGAGAAGCACTCTGATAATCTTGTGCTCCACTCCAGTCCAGCGTTTTCAAAAACTCTTCAGTGAGGACATAAGCCACAATTATATCAAGTTGTCCGTTATAAAATAGAATTGGATACTCTTCTAATAACTCTTCAATCCATGGCTTCACCGATTGCAGCATGTCATCATATAAATGAGGTTCCACATCTGCACCGTTGGACAGTGTATTATTGCCTACGTGTAACGCCCTGCGAACATCATCCAGTTGAAGAAACTTCACGTGATTGTCTCCGCTGCTGTCGGAATTTGGGAGTAAGAAATTAAAATATTGTTTAAAACCAGTTTGGTTCAAAAAGAAAGTAGGATACGGTGCTAAGTCTCCCATTATCAGCTGGTCCATGATCTGTAGAGGAAGAGAAGGAAAAATCAATATTAATTATATAGACTTGTCATTAATTACTTAGATTGAACTTGTTAGCAGATTCCACTTTTGTACATTTCTCTGCGTCCCACATACTACACTCATGGAATTCTCCAAAGGTTCAAAAGAAGCTCGAGGCAATAGTAAAATATAACCTTCTCTTAGACTTTCCGTGTAAAATTTCCAAAAACATGCTTTTTGACATGAAATAAAAGACTTCCCAGTTGATATCATATCAAAATCATCATGGTACACAAAACATTTTTGAGCTAAGATGCAGTTAACAAACAAATCTACAATTCCTTTATCTCGCCACATCGTAGCAAGAGGCCCTAATGTAAAATTCCGTGCTTGTGTGTACTGTATATCCAACGTTTAGAGCAAGGCGCGAAATTTCAAGTCGACTGGTCACAATTGGTGATTGTTTGCGTTTGAGCTGTGAACAGAAATTGACCAAACTCTCTATTCTGGCTATTGAATTCAAACCTGAAATTTCGTTCCCTGCTTTAGAAAGGAACATAATAGTAAAATCTTCCCTTCCCCTTTGGAAGTAGTCAACAAACTCAATAATAATAATAATAATAATAATAATAATAATAATAATAATAATAATAATAATAATAATAATAATATAGAAAAACTTCTCTAAGTGATGATCTATCATAATTAAATGATCCCGTTCCATATACGACCAAATATTCAGTTGTAAATTGTAAACATAATGATGTACGTTACAAAATTACTTCTCATTGTAACATAATATTTTCCCCTCCGTTTCCCTTTCGAAGTTGACTTTTGAAAAATTCGATAGGATAAGCCTTATTCACAAAGTTAACACTCTATTGAATTCATAATAATTAATGACATTTTTATTATAAGTATCAAGTAGGCTTTAGAGTAATTTTCATGTTTTTACTTCCAGCGCAGTGGCCTAGAAGAAATACATATGTGAGAATAGCAAAAATGTCCTCATGCTTATTTGAATTCCTTATGTGGAATAGTATCCCGTGGATGGCATGGATGGCATCCCGTGGCAGCTGATATTATTAACTGTTGTTTGTTTGCGGATCTGGGCGTCCGTTTGTTCAATTTTAGTTGTATGATATGATTAACATTTGCTAGGATTTGTGTCCGCGGCTTGTCCGGGTCACGGCGGAGCTTGACCACATACTACATCTTTCAGCGGGTAGTTACCTTTGCCCTACGGCATGGCACCCGTTATCTATGAATTGCGTGGCTCCCTGCAACAGTTAGCCTGTTTCAAAGAAGAATAAAATCCACTTTACAATAACTCGATGCATTTCGCAGCACGCTTTCTTCCAATTTTGTCCGTGAAGGGTAATCAAAACGCGAGATGATTCAACTGGGATTATTTTCGTATATTGCCAATAGCAGTTTAATTTTCCTTACCTCCGAGTGGGACAGTTGATCAACTCAGAGGGAGAAAGCCCCCTGAAAGTAGGCTTGAAAGTGTATTCGCAGCATTGACAGAACAAATACAAAAAATAGATGACTACGAGCACCATCCTATATTTCACCGCACAGCATTACACTTACGTATTTCATCGTATTATGGATAAATTCTGCTCTATCGATCGCTTCCATATCCACTGTCAACCACTGTCCAAGAATTGGAATTTTTTTCTTTTGTTGGAGAATGCAATAGAGGCCAGGTTTGTTGTGCTCTGGTTTGTTGTACAGACGGTGGCCCAATTGGTTATCCGCATAATTTGTGATTTTGTAATCAGAGGCTTTTGGGGGGCACTTCAGCACCAGTGCATTCCAGCAAATACCGTTGGACCATTCATGCCGAACTGTCAATCTCAACTGCAATGTCATTGACTAATTTGGAGCTCTGGGTCGTTTACCCTAAATGACAGCACTATTTGTGGCGTTGGTTCCGTTAGACAACTTTGGAGCTACCCATGTATTTCCGTCCTATTTGAGTTGCATTGCTATTCTATTAAAAGCTGTAGACAAAACACAGAACTAGCGGTGTGCTAACTTCTACTATACGCCGTAGACCTACCCAATGCTCAATTATGCGATCTCAGTCAAACGCGAAGTGGTCCTTTCAGCAACGTCCGTGTAGTCTGGTGCCCTTGTTGCACTGCATGTTTATACAATTACCTACATCATACTCATCGGTCGTTCACATTCGTTACTGATTCCTACGGACTCGTGTGTAGCTGCAGATGTCTATTTTCCCTACTAATAACATTTCAAACCGACAGATAAATGAAAAATTTTGACTTCGTTTTGCTGCATGATTAAGAGGAAAGTAATTTCTCGGTACCTCCTGACAGATTTAATGAAAGTTGTGCGACTAGTGTCAACCCATTCTCCAATCGAGAATGAAACGGCCAATTAAAGAATGCTAAAAGAGACTATTAGCTAATCAAGGTATTCGAAACAAGTCTCAGATACCCGAAAATGGTTGCTATGTCGTTACTAAATTTAACTTCCATTTACTCTACTTCTGATAGAACATCATCTCCATCTATTGAATCAAATAGTAACTAGAAGCATGTGGAAAAAATGTTCAATAAACCAGCTACTAGATGTCGCTCAGCCAATAATTGGCAATTGGTATCAAAAGAATTGAAACTTATACTCTGAGGCGTTTTATACAAAGACTTGATGAAGTTATATGTAAGTAACCAAATTACAAATAGCGGCTATCGGACTCTGATACATGAGGTCTGCGAAGCAGTTGTCACCATCATTGCAGAATTCTCTATTCTTATTAGGTTTAAAGCAGGAATGCAAATAACCACTTTCCCGGGCGAGTGGTTCATCGGTGCGGGCAAGTTTTTAATATCACTATTAAAATACCGAAGTTAAGTAAAAGATTTCTATTGTGGGATGTGGTCTAGTAGCTTTTTTCTTGGGCTAGTAAAATTTGGTTGTTTATTTGCATTCCTGGTTTAAAGTATCATAAGATAACCTCCCTAGGATGAGACTTACACTATAGGCAGTTGAATATTCTCCATCATTAATAAGGTCAACAATTTGTTGTTCTTTATCTCGAAAGTAATCCCTGGCATTAGCATCCAGGAGTCCAATTTGATAGAGTAATTCCGAATACTTCATCATATTGACTGGATCAGAGAAACCATTTCCAATTGCTAAACCTGAACGAAAGAAACAAAACATATGTATGTTTAAATCATTAGATTTTCCTTTAAGATTTTGATTTATAAAACTGTATAATAATAGTTTGCTTAAAAATGAGTATCCTCAAGTTTACCAAAATTACACTTAAATAGTGACTAAATCAAAATGAAATGAAGTGAAATCTTTGAGTTTTACGTCCAACGGTTATGCCGGTTAGGCTAAAGGAGACGGTGATGATGAGTGAATGAAATAAGTGGGAGGAAACGGGAGAACCCCGAGGAAACCCACGCACACGGGGTTTGTCCACCACAAAGTTCACTTGGCGAGGGCTGGGATCGAACCCGGGACCTCAAACACCACAGGTGAACACTCTACCACTGAGCCACTGCGGCCCCTATATGACTAAATCAAGTTTATAATTCTGACGATTCTTTATACAAGTTGTATATGTTAAGAAGCATAATTCCAAACAGTTTACTATTCATTATTTATTTTGAAACTAAATTACCGGGACACACAATAAAAATTTACACTAAAAACCGGAACACTGTACGACAATTTATGAACTTACTTTTTGCTGAAATATCAGAGTTCTTTAAACAATTAATCAACACTCACTACAAGTGAGTGGCAGAGAGTAGTAGATTATTCCTATTAATTGAGCATCTATGATTAATACAAGAGGTATTTTTTTTAAATATCGCACAAACCATAAACAACTATATTTTTTAAAATCAGAGTTTACTTCGTTACAAGCATCATGATTCAATCTTAAATGTCAGAGAAAGTTTATGCAACGCCAACAAAATTGCATCACATCCGTTTACAATTGCATTTAACGTGTTTTAATTGTACATGAATAAAAACACAAATTAATTAAAATTATAATTTTATTTTTACTTTTTATAAGATCATACACACTAGTTGGTTAACCACATACATCCGTATCAGATAAAGGATCTGAATACTCTTTATACAGTTATTTGTGACAATCTTCCTCCTGTAGAAATTTATTTTCCTGCTACAGATATAGTCATAGACTGAAGAAGACTTCAGTTCCAATTAAAATTTTACACTAAAGACAAACTGATACAAGAAATGCAAAATAAACTGTATAAATAATATCCAAATCCTTTACCAGACATTAATGTATGTGGTTAAACAACCAAGTGTATGTGTTCGTAAAAAATAGAAATAAAATTGAAATTTTAATTGAGTGTATCTACAATTAAAATGTATTAAAATTAATTATAAGCGCATGTGATACAATTCGGCTGATGCATAAATTTACTCTGACATGTATGATTATATTATGATGCAATTCTTGTGAATATTGTTGGCAGATTTATTTATTTTAAACTTTTCCGCTTCTCTTTCTTATAAATTTTCTTCGCAGCTACAAATTTTTAAGTAGTGAAACTTTTAGACTAAAATTTTAAACTAAAAAAGTTAAATAAAAAAATAAAACTTTCCAACAAATGGAAACAACGTTCAAATTAAACATTTCATCAAAAATCTTCGAAGATTTTTTCAATGAGTAAAAGAACTTTCAAATTTGAAAATTTTTTAAATGATCAAAGAATTTTAACTAAAAATTTCAAAACAAAATTTTCACACTGAAAATGTTTATTAAAAAATCAGTGATCGAAACAATTTTAAGCAAAACACTTGAAACATCGAAAAATTACACAAAGATTGGAAACTGAACAACCAATCAAGTTCCAACAAGAATAACTTTCCACTGATCAGTCAATCAGATTACACCAAGAATAAGTTTTCTATCAATGACCTTAGACTGTGAGTCGTAACTACAATGTGAAATTGGTGTTGTATATCAATAGGTTATAATAATTGCCTATCAGGTTTCAAACCCAAAACTTGAAGTTAGAGGTAGGGATCAACCAATCAGATTTCAATAAAGGTCACTTTCCACAAACAATCTTGAGACTACCACTGACTTTCCACCAACAAAGTTCGTCGAAGTCACGCGCATGCTACTACTACTATTACTGTCTTTGTTGCAATCATTGAAATGAGCAAACTCTGTAAACAAACATTGTTCCTGGAATTCCTTTAAGATGGTTTTGGCTAATATATTAGATTGGATATTAGAATTTTCTAATGTTAAAATTGAATTTGATTTTGATTTACTTGTCTCTTACCTTTCAAATTAATTTTCAGTTCAGCGTTAGGATTTTCCACATAGATTCGATGTGCTATGGCAGGGATATATTTACCTGAAAGAAGATAAGAACTGTTTCAATGGCTTTATTTTAAGTCAGGCCTGTATCCAACGATTATCTCTTGAAAAAGATACCAGACCCTAATAGTGCACACAGAATGGTTAGAATCCTTATACATGCTATAAAAAATATATATGTCGCATTCTTGGAAAAGTTAAGAAAAAATAAAATTTACGTAAAACCATTTCTCAAATGATGCCTCTAGGAAAGCAACAACGTATGCGCTAATTTTCAAGATAAATACGCTTAAACTTTCATACGATTTTCTCATATGCGCTGACGCGACGTTATCGCCACATTTGAGAGTATATTTTTGTTTCCTTTCTATAAAACCACTTTCAATAATTTACAGCGATGCATTCCTATTATAATTAATCTGTACCCATTTTACCAACACTGATCAGAGGCGCAATAATTAAGCATATAGCTTAGATGTAATTAAAAGAAAGAACGCTGTTATTGATAGGACATGTTGTCATGAGTAAGATTATTAGTTTGTTATTGATAGAACATGTTGTTATTGACAAGATTATTAGTTGCTATGGAAAAGCTCATTACGCAGGAAAACGCACGAAATTAAAAGATATGTACAAAAGCTATGGTTGCTGTTGATATTTAATGTACGTATAAAACAGAAGAATAAATCGACGATATCTGGATGCAATTTATGGTTAGTGATTAATAGTTGGTATATTTATTATAATGACATAGTGATTTTAAGATACGTAAAACGAATCAGGGCTAAAGCGAAGTGTTTATATATATATATTTCGTTTTATCTGGTGCCGAAGACACGGGACTATACTATACTATTTAGTTCCGAAGAATAGTAAGAACTGAGTTTATGTGTATACGTATTTTATGAGTTTCACTACTTTGAGAAGTGGGAAGAGAATCCAAAGAATTAGCAATATGCAGGATTCCGAGATTGAAGAAGTACCCAGTATTTCAAATGAAACCATATCTGGAAATGCCGTAACTGTGTCTGAACATTCCTATTCTAATCTTATTGATATGTTTAGTCAACTACTAGATGAAAAGCTAGAACAGAAATTTGATCAACAACAAAAATTGTACGATGAAAAGCTAGATAAAAGGCTAAAACAGAAATTTGATCAACAACAAAAACTGAACGATGAAAAGCTAGAACAGATACTAGTGCAGCATAAATCTCTTGCAGATAAAGTACAAGGTGTGCAAGAGAATTTTGACCGCTTGCAACACAATTTGAAAGAAAATTTGCAAGTATTAGCTGATGAAGTTACCATCAAAATTACAAATGATATGACACGAGAAGTTGATACCAGGTTTCAACAATTTAGTAACAAATGGCAAGATAGACAGGATCAACTAACTCTAGAAACCGAGTCGATAAAGAAAGTCGTTGAAAACATGGAATCGACGACAGCCCAACAAAAAAGTCAGATAGCGAATATTACTGCCCAGGTCAATTCACATAGCATACTGATATCCAACATACAAGAGGAAATCAGATCGTTACAAGAGAGGGAATGTGACTACAATAATCCTATGTATAAGGAGGCTTTGGGTACTCCCAATCAACAGGAAACAATGCATCATCAACAGGAAACATTGCATCACCGCCCGAGAACTCCATTAATAGAAACTGACGGGATATCTTCTTCTAAGAGTTCTACTGATGATGGTTTAGTTGTGGAAAACCACAGTAGGCGATTCCAAAGTCCAGATCGCAAAAGAAGAAAGGAGATAAATAAGTGCGAAAGGGTTCCAGACCATTATCAACGCCAACAAAAACATAACTATAGCAAAATAAATGTTAAGGTCAGTGAAATTAAGGCCATGACTAAATTCAGCGGTAAGTGTGACGAAACCGCAAGCTCATTTTTAGAAAAATTTGAAGCAGAGTGTGAAATTATGGGTGTAGATCAATCTAAATTTATGAAGTTGTTACCACATCTGTTACTTCCTCCTTGTTCCTTGTGGTTTAAGGCTATTCGCGACCATATAAAATCCTACGAAGAATTTAAACGGGCCTTGTTGGCTAATTACGAAAATGATTTCTTGTTAGCTAACCGTGATGCGATGGTGCGAACTCGACACTATTCACCTCGGGTCGATAAATCTCTTACGGATTTTACAATCAATGCATATAATGAACTTAAACTCGTCAATCCGTTTCAGCCAGAATCCAGAATAATCGCTTCCGTACGCATTTTATTGCCGTATAAATTACAACAGATTCTGTTGTCTGCTCAATGCGTAAACTTCAATCATCTGATAATTTTAGTCCAGAACTTCGAGAATCAATTCCCGAACCCTAGCGGAAGTAATCGTAATCCATCCAATCCAATTCCTGTCAGAAACCTGAATATAACTAATGAAAATACCGAAAATCTTCGCAGCGATGAGAGGTCACGTGACAATACTGGCATTGGAATTAGTGAAAGATCTATTATACGTACTGGAACTGGAGCTAATGGAAGATTCAATTCTAGCGGTAGAAATGGAACGAATTATAATAATCCGAGGAACAGTTGGATGAACGGGAGAAACTTTCGTGGAAGACGCAATTGCAGTAACAATGTGATGCATACCAGTGTGACTCAAAACAGATCCAATTGGAGATCTCGAGATGGCAGGAACTGTCGGAATAGGACCGAAGTAATAAATGAAACGGGAAATGGATCAAGAGAAAATAACCAGGATTGTGGTGTTCAATGTACTCTAATTGACTCGTTTGTTAACCCTAATTTAAACTAAAACCCGCTGATATGGTTGGGGTTAATCCCATACCAGCCGAAGGTTCCCACGGTTATTCAACGCAAAATTCGTCTATTAATTTATTTGTGAATAATATTGATGATAAATATAATTTAGATATGAAAAGCTGGAGCAGGTAAACGGCTAAAGCTGGTTAAAATTTCAACCCTGATATGTTAACTAAATTAAACTTGGATAACAATTCTTAATTTATTCTCTCAGATGTTACGAGTTGTGTTGTGAATACTTCATTTGGACTTTATGTTTGTGCAACATGTTATCATGTGATTAATTTATCTTATCTTTGTATTAACTCCGAATGTTATGTTTACCTTTATTTTACTTTACATGTTCAAAAGAGATTTGATTATGTTAACTTGAAATCCATGACATTGATTTTAAATTGAAGCTTTTAAACGTAATTATTGCCTTCTGATCTTGTTGTTGTTTTGATAAGATGACGATCTTAATTATAAATAATGTTGTTTGTATATGGATGTTATCGTTCAATGTAAAAGAGGAACAACTAACTAGTAACTCTGCGTAAGTCATCAATTAGTTATAATTTTGAATAGACCCATAAATGATATTTGTAATGAATCGACGTTTTATGATACGTAATTAGTAATAAAAGAAAAATGTTGTTATAAATGAATTGATATATATATATGGAGAAAGAAGAGAAAAGAAAAATATTTATATTGATGTAATAATAATAATTAATACGAGGATTGATGTAATAATAATTAGTACGAGGGCTATTCAAAAAGTGAATGTTTTGAAAATATCCAGGGTTCTTTCCTTCACTGAAATACTGTTACGGAATTCCCGTTCTGGGCGACATTCATACAGCGATGCATTCCTATTATAATTAATCTGTACCCATTTTACCAACACTGATCAGAGGCGCAATAATTAAGCATATAGCTTAGATGTAATTAAAAGAAAGAACGCTGTTATTGACAGGACATGTTGTCATGGTTAGTTGATATATTTATTATAATAATGTAGTAAATTAGAGGTACATAAACGAATCAGGGCTAAAGCGAAGTGTTTTCATAATATATTTCGTTTTAAATTATAGAGAAATATTATGTTGATAGAATATGCTGACAAATAATAAATAAATAAATATAGAATATTGGTGCATGATCGTTGCTATTCCACAGGCCTAATACCGAAAACAACTTAGTTCAAAGCTAATATAGATAGGTCACACATTTGCACATATAAATTTGAACGAGACTTGTATTGGCAAGGAATTGAAATTTACGATCCTCCCTTGAAAAATTGAAATCTTACTTATCTCTAGAAATTAGAATTAAATTAAGGAGTAAGGTATCTAAGTGGAAACGCTCATCTCTGGAGCGAGGGTTTCCTGGATCAATCCCAGTCTATGAGAGTTTCTGGTGACAACATCATGTTCGTGGGTCTTCTCGGACTTTTCCTGTTTCAACTCGACATTATCATTCCACAAATGCTTTTATAATAACAATTCACTTTCGTAGTTTTCTTTAATCTACAGAGCCATATCACTAAAACTAGAAATGTCTTTTCATTTCAGTTTGAATTAAAATATTTTTTTAACGTAAACCTCATGGTTATGGCCTATACGCTGAAGGAGATGTTAATTGTGACAGAAAGAGTAGGAGTATAAATAATGGATAATAACTAGAGAATTTATTAACTATTCAAGGACACCAATGCTGTTCCCACAAACTTCCTTGTCCTAGGATAAAACAAGGATGTCATCACATTAGGAAAAGTTACGACTCTACCATTAATAAGCCACTCACTCTTTCCTCACTTATGAATAACCTTACTATAAGTATTAGTACGAATTGAAAGAAATAGTAAATTAAGCATTATCTCTCTTGGGGGACAGTTTTATCGTTACAAACTATCGTATACAAGAATTATTACATCAGGTAAGTGAGTTTATAACAATAAAACTGTAATTTCAGCCACGAACCGAAGACATTGTTGGGATTATAACTTTCCATATGAGCTAACGATAAATACTTATATCAAATTTTAAAATTCCAAAATGATTTACCTGCGTACGACTCTCCAGTGATGAAGAAATCGTTCTGTTGAAGATCAGGAAATAAAGTAAAAAACTGGATCAAAGCTGAATATAAGTCTTCGCCGACTTGCGTCTGGTTTCTCACGTAACCATCTTCACTATTCGTGAAACTGAATCCTGCAACAACAATTTATTACATTTCACAATCATATTGGTAGTTTGTTAGATGAATTTAATAGAATTCGGTTTAATGATGGCACTTCGTAGATAATGAACTAGATGTTGTATTAGTACTACGTCTACATGATTTGAGATCCATTGGTGAATTACTGACAGATATCGTGTTCCGTGTTTTCAACAATGAATGGTTCTAACAATGGAAATAAAATGGATGACTAAATCAAAATTTTGCACGGATAATGCAGTAAATAGTGTTCAGGTACGGTAATGTTTTAAGTTTGGTTTTATTATTGCTTTAAATAAAGTAGTTATTAGGGCCCAATCTCTTTTTTTTTTAATTTCTAATATACGGTGTATTTCTATTGGGCGAGGGTTGTGCCATCTAATGACTCAGCTTCAAACTACTTAGAGGTAGGAAAGAACCTTAAAATGAAAACTTGGAGATTAATTCTTCAGTGCTTCTAAAAAGAAAAAAGTCATTTCTTTTACACATTGTCCACTGCAAAATTTAATCATCAAGTCATAATACAGTAGTTTGATAACTGCTTCTGCTATAGTTCTACCAGTTCTTGAATATACGAGCCCCCCCCCAGAAAAAGAGGAGACACAAACATAAAATATGTTCCAAAGATGTATAGTACATAACTATATGCTTTACTCCAATATATTTGCGATACATTTTTGAACATTTGCCATAGCATGAAACTAGTTTATCTCTACCGCCATGATACTCTGTAGCCGCTAATGCTCTCAAAGCATTTTTAAGCTCACCGTCAGTGCAGAAGCGTTTATGGGACCAAGAGTCTTTCAACTTCTGGAACAAGTAGAAATCAAAAGCCGTATCACACTCAGCGTCTTACAGTTGGCAAAATTCTCAATTTTGACGGACTTCTTCATAACTAATAACTCCATAGTATTCATATTCACATTTGCATCGTCTCAGTCCTTGACTTGGGTCATGAGTGGATTATGTTTCATCTTCAGTTGAATGCTATTTTCTTCCGGAAAGCACTTTCCCCTGCTGATAAGCTTAAAAGACGCTGTCATACATGGTTGTATATACAGTTTTTTTTGGGGGGGGGAACCAAAATAATACGTCTATAATATAATAATAAATAGAATAGTACTATCAGTGCTTACATGGAATACTAAGTGCCCCATTTTTTCTGAAAGAAACACTGGTTGTATACATTTTCGGCATCAGAGCAGAGTAAAGGTATAGAAGAATTAGTACCTCGATATGGTAAATGATTAACTGTGTATAGCGAATATGTTCAAAAACAGAGTAACATAGTAACTTATGTATTGTAAATCTTTTACTAACATAATTTTTGCTTTATATTTCACATCAAAGTGATCCCTCTTTTCTGGATAACCCTTATATACACTTTTGCTGTCAATGTTCATTGTTCAATTATAAATTGATTTTGCACATATTATTAAACTACATATTACCATGAACTGTATCATATTGCTTAAATTAACAACCTTGTCATTCCTCAGCTTTTGTATATGTTTGATTTGATTCTCTATTGCTTCTTTCTTTTCTCCAATTGCCAAAACGTACCTCAAAGGCCATCAGTACAAGATGACAGAAAACGTCAACGTGTGTGTAACTAGCTAGCTGAAGGCTGTCCCATTCTCTCAGTTCCAGTATTGTTATGAAGACTGGAAACAACGTCTCCATCGCTGGATAGTTTCCTGAAGGAACTAGTTTGCAGGCGACAGAGCGCAAGTGTAGATATATATTAAATAAAGGTGAATTTCGAAAAACTCTCAATTCTTTATTTACAAATCTCGTATCAAATGGTGTTAACTTTTTCGACAGTTGGAAGTTATATGTGTTAGTGGGCTTTATTCATTGGCGTCTCTGGCATGTAAAATTTGGGGGGGACATCAAAGGAAATGATCTAACTGCTAGTATCTTAGCGGAATGTTAGATTATATTACTTCAAAATATTGGGGGGACGCGTCCCCCCCGTCCCCCCCGCCAGAGACGCCCATGGCTTTATTAGTCTAAAAGCTATACAGAGCACGTTTTAATTTAATAAAGATTTTTCTAACGTTATTAAAAGTTTATCTACATATAGCGAATAATCTATCTCAGCGTCAATTAGAAACATCAAATTCCCTTTAAGTATATATATCCCAATCATGAAAAATCTTGCATGGTATCAAAAAATTAGAACTATAATCATCATTCTTGGTCACACTGAGTGTTTATTGCTCTCGCTTAAGTATCATTGGGAGAAAGGTATTGTCAAAGAAGAAATAAGTGTGGATATTCAGGTAGATTAAAAATGGTTTACGTGATTCATGTCAAAGGACAGGAGCGTTGAAGAGGCACCTCGGGCCGAGAGACAAATTGCCATGAACAAGGATATCCTGGATGAGACTTTAAGGATCGATCTACGCATAAGTGGACATCAGTTAGCAACGTAAATGGGTTCATCCCATATGTCATCAACTGAATTTGTCCGGAGACGATATCGAAGCAAACACCTTAAACTAACGTCTGAACAAACCTAAAAGCGACCCACTCTGTTTATTCATTACTATAGAATCCTCGTGACGACGAGTTTCTGCGTCGGGACACCACAGGTGAAAAAAGAGGTTCCTTCAGCAATATTCTGCCTATGGACATTAATAGTTACGATTAGACTGAGAAGCACCACCAAGTGTTCCAAGGAGGTAAGGTTGAAACAAAGTGCCTAATGCGAACACAATGGAATATTGATGGTTCAGTGTTCTTAGAACTCATTCCAGACAACAATGTTATGGATGGGAATCTTTGCGCTAAATAATTAGAGAGGATCATGATGTTATGCGACAGAAATATTCTGGTTAGAACAACAGGAGTAGGTTTCTGCTACAGGTCACCGGTAGCTGCCAGAAACTCCAAGAATTGTTGAGATACGAATTGGTACAGGCATTTGCATACAGCCCAGGCCTGCTCCTTTCGATTATTATTTGTCTAGATAGCGTATGTAGCACAAAGATGACAGTTTGAGACAATTGACAAACTGGAAACAACGCGAGTTTTCAGCCTCTACATCCACCGAATTATATAGCCGTGGAGCGTCGTTGGTAATGGACCACTTAACAACTTTACTTTGAAGACCAATTCAAACCACGTTTTATACATAACACTAACGTTTCACACCAAAAGCAAACAAACTTATGACTATAGAATCTTATAATTTGACTATGAGGTTATGAGGTTTCTGAGTTCTTGAGTTTGTGTGTTTTGCGTAATTGTACAATACGAGGCAAAAAACCTGCAACATGAAAGTTTAAGTTCATTGTGAAACTACGCCAACAACATAGGCAACCAACCTAACGTCTTTGTGGCACTGATCACGCCAGGATAACCTTCGGCTTCGTCCCCCTGCACACTTCGTTTGGAGCGAGAAATGCATAGACCACGTGACTACAAACCACAAATTTCTCACAAGATGGAGTAATAGATTGAGGTTCTTCTCATTTCTCTTCTCATTTTACATCCTCACTTTTAAAGAGAGAGAAAGAGAAAAAGATCAACGTGATAGAAACTAAATAAAGAGGAATATGCGAAATACAAAGGAAAAGAAAACGTGCGCATATATTGACAAATGACACATGCACTTCAAAGGGGACCACCACAAATTTTGTTATGAACCATATATAATAACTGTGAGAATCAGCAAACCACAAATACATAATTACACATAGTAAGTGTTACATAACACATATTTATTTAAACAAATAAAAATGCTCGTAGAAATCTGAAAATTTCTTTAAAATCTCAACCATAACTGAAAGAAGAGATTACTTCTCTATTGTTTTTCTTCGTAGCATCCATCTACATGGAGAAATGAGAAAGAGAGAACATCTTAAGAGATTGGCACGTATACAACATCGGAAACTGCTAAATGGAAAAAATTACAGTCTTTGGATGGGATTCGAACCCAGAACCATAGCATTAGAAATCCCACACTCTATCGATGTAGCTAGTCTGACACTAATACCCTGTTAGTCCATCATTACCTATGAAAGGTGGAATGGAGTCTGCAGAAATATACGTCTAACATATCCATGACAGACCGCCTATAACCTATGTCTAATTGATACTTTAAAAAGATAGCTATACACATAGAAAAGTAAAATGAAATGAGTAGTTAGTACACAACACTTTGTCTGTCTCACTCTATCTCTGACTATAGAAATCGAGAAAGAAGAAACATGTACAGAGGTGAGAACACAGGAAGAACAAGCAAAAATAAAAGTTGCAGGAAACTGAATATCAAGGAGAAAGATATATATATATATATATATATATATATGTACAGGGTGCGAATTACCGGGGGGGATGAGGGGGATTTTCCCCCTCAATCACATTTTGTTCCCCCCCAAAGAAGTCAGTTGAAGTATCCCCACCGGGGATGCTCGCTTTCCCCCTCAAACTATGCTTAGTATAACTCCAAATTTCACTGATTTTTGTCATTTCTTGTAAATTTAATCTTCTAGCTGTATTTCGAAATGATCGATGTAAACTGTTCAGTTTTGGTCATTTCTACTTACCATCTAATTACCCACTATTTTCAACGTTGTTTAGTAGAACTATATTATTATGACTACGGTTGTTACTTGCAACTGTACCTTCGTACCCTTCAGTTCGTCATCGTTTCTGAATTTGAATGTACTAATTGCGTATAACAAAGCCACATATAGATTTATAAATGTTCTTAGCGGTTGGCCAAGAAGAAGTAAACAAATAGCTTCTTCTACCATACTTGGCGAAGTTCGGATATGTCATATTCATCCTCTATATTTGTATCGATTATCATCTTATTTTAATTTTTGTTATAACATGTTATTTCATTTTCCAGTGTACTCTTTGTTAGCACATGGTCTTCATTCCCTAGTAGGTTGTGTGTATGCAACTCAAAAGTTGCATTTAATTTGTGATAATTAGCATAGTAATCACTGCTTTTACAGTTTACGGAAATGAACTTTTGAAACTGTACTCGAAATCTGAGATATAGGTATTCTCTCGTAAGTATATGTTAACGTACACGCTGGGGGATACGCTCCTAGTGGGCAGACATGTTAATGAAGGTGATTTTTAGGTGAATAAGCGAATAATTCAAGATTTGTTTCAGCATTTGTTAATATGACTGGTTCTCCGTGTCATTGTCTGTGTCTGTATAAGTATTTCAACTGGAGCGGGTTTTTTTTAAAGTTAACCCTTCATTTTTCCATCTTTTCGCTGTACAGTTTGCTGTCCACCCAATTAATGTTGTCTGAAAAACTTCAGTGTAATGTTTTACTTTATTTGAATAACGTAGCCCATAGTGAATCAACTCATCTTCAACCTAACAGTAAAGTAATTTTTAAGTGTTGCCTTTCTGTGCCCATCACGGAATCGATACTTGGAGAGAAAAAGTCGTGATGAGCACAGATTTAGCGGGAAGTAGAAGCACAAGCTCGAAATTTGAATTGAGAGACTTTAAATATTTGGCCTTAGATTTGACCTTGATGTGAGAAATCGGGACCAGCAACAATCCATTTCTTATTTGATAGGCTAATATCTAGATTTTCTTTAAAAAAAAAAAAAAAAAAAAAAGGTTATGTCCGGTTTAACTGATAATTTTAGTGGTTTTCACAAGACTGAAGTAGGTCTCTTTTCGCAACCTGTATGTATTAACGCAAAGTGGAAGCTTTCAATATGAGTGGAAAAATTAACAGATGCTTGTGATCATGGCTATCGCTCGAGCCGAATTATTAACTAAATAAACCTTAGAGAGCTACGGGGACAAGAGTGAGTACAACATTAAAACACGTTCAGAAAGTTTTAGTGGGGTGTGTATGTACGTCAGACAATATATATGTGCATATTTATTGTCGGTATATTTATTAAATTAATAAATCTCTTATTTATTACAGATGTCACACACACACACACACACACACACACACACATATATATATATATATATATATATATATATATATATATATATATATATATATATATATATATATAGAGAGAGAGAGAGAGAGAGAGAGAGAGAGAGAGAGAGAGAGAGAGAAATAGAGGGAACGGAGCAAATGATTTAATATACATCCGAAAAGAAGGTTCACAACTGTGCTATACATTTAATGTATTGAATACTCTGTTTCTTCTAAATTGCTTGCTAGATGACAATTATTAATTTGTAAAAACGTAGCAAATGCCCGCGTTGTCTTGTTTTCTTACTGTTTCAGTAATAGTGAAAAATTTGGTTTATGCAACATAATAAATTACTAATTTTCCCATAACAACCATGTAGTTGTTGATAAATTTGAGTTTAACGCCCGTCCAGTAGCGAGGCTATATGAGACGTGGACCTACTTATTAACGTGGAATCCGAACCATATGAGCTGCTGCCGGGAATCGAAGCAACCATGTACTGTTGGTAATAAATTTCTAAGCAAAAGAAAAAACTGATCAGCAAAATACATAAAACGATAGTCCTGCAAACTATTACTTAAAGAGAATTTATTGTAAAATCAATACATCCATGTGGCGGTATATAGTCGTAAAGTGATTAGAAAACTTAATATCAAACTGTCGATCACATTGTTTTACTTATTTGAATTCAATGTCGTATAGATTCGGTTTTAGCTCTAGATTTCAGCGTTCTCACTTCGATTCTTAACTTGTTGGTAATATGCATTAATCGAAATTATAAAAGTATACGAAATTTAACTAGCTAAAAGAAGAGAATAACATAAAAATCCGGATTAGAGTATTACAATAAACATGTGTATTTTGTTTAGGGTTTGCAAGTCATAGCTTATAGGAATTATAGGAAAAACGTTCGTTGTGAAAGCACAAGAAAAAAAAAAAAACAAAAACAAAGAATAGACACAAACCTCAGGGGGGTTTGAACACGAGAAGGTGGAGGTAGTAGACTACTCTACTAAACCGCGCGGCTATATCTTAATTCTCTAGAACGTTTTGATAAATATTGTCTAGAGTATTTGCACTTTACTTGTTTCTGTTTTGTTGTTTGTCATATAATGTATACGAGTGGCGAATAATAGAATACAACTGTTTTAGACGAGTATGAACAAATTTCACGGACAAGTCGTAATCTTATATGTATCTAAATAGCACAAATAAATCAGATTAAATCTGTAAAGTCCTTCGGGGGTTTTGATGGAAGTAAACTGTTGCATAGTTACGAGTTTGTGTTTATGCTCATCACCATATGGAAGTTATGTTCTTGGAAGATAGTAACTGCTACTATATTCTAATGTACTGGATTTTTAAAAAAAATTGAAAATATTTTGTTACTAACAGTGAGTGAGTATTTTTGCGTGCAACAATAGTTGTTTACATGCACCAAAGTTCACAAAAGTAAATCCCCACGTTAAGCGGGTTTGCATATCCAGGCTCCTATGAAAACATTTACGATCACTCCAACCCCAATCATTTCACAGATTCAACCTGTTGTATATAAGTTATTAGGACGTAAAATTGTATATAGCTTATACGAAAAAGACTTTTATGCATTGCAAGACCTGTAACGCCCAAATATTCTAAACAAACTTATAGTCGTATCGATATAAAAAAAATGTGGAGCAGAAAACTACTTTACACAAAAGTCTAAAGAAGCTCAGTGAAGACGTACGAACTGGTCGAGCGGTTTGGGTGAATAGTCTATCAATCATAAATGTGTGAGTTCAAACCCTGTAGGTATTATTCATTAGTTTTTTTTTTCTTAAAAATGTGTTCCTATTTTCATCACAGGACTGAGAACATTTCTTTGAATAAATCTTTGGGAACTACTTTTCTCTCAAATTCGATTAGAAAGGAACATTATATGAATTGCAAATCTAAAATCCAAAGCTGGAAACAAAATATTAAGTATGTTTAATATTTCATTATTATCCTTTGATTTGTAATGAAAAACTAATTATAAGCATTGATAATTTCAGAAGATTCTCCCGGGGTAATGGTCAATATATGAATGAGAGAAAACTGATAAAACATTATTAGTCCACTTTGAGCATGATCGAAAATATGGCCACGAAGAGGGAAATTTATGTCGACAAGGTCTCAAATTCTCCCACAGGTCATGCCCTGAAATCATCAGTTTGAAAGGTTTCCTTAACAAATACCTAGGTAGAATCAGGGGCGGATCCAGGGGGAGGGGGCGATCGGGGCGATCGTTCCCCCCAGAAGAGGAAACTTTCTTACTTTATATATATAAATAAAATCTATCCCAGAGTTTGGAGCCCTTAAAAGTTGCATTATGACAACCCACCGCCCCCCAGAAGTTGGCCCTGGATCCGCCCTGGGTAGAATATTACATTTATTTCTCGTTCTACGTTTTGAAATGACAAAATCATAATTTTAAAGAGAATTATAATACGATAAGCATAAATATTTATAGAACTAATGAAGTAAATAGTATTGTGTAAGTTATCGATTTCTAATCGGATTAAAACTAGAATATTCGTTTGCATGCACTTTAAAGTAAATCCTCTCTCTATATAATTCTTACTGGAAAGCATGTTTAACTCCAATTACTTAATCAATATTTTTAATAATATATTTTTATTGTAATATTTTTACTATTCAATGTCGTATACACTTCATTTCTCATAGCAAAAACTCGCAAATGTATACTGGGCTAGTGAATATTATCAAATAAATTATCATTTAGTTTACGTAAATACTGCATCGCCTGATTTCAAACTTCGTACTTTAACTAATAATAATAATAATAATGACATATTTGAATTCAGCTCTTCAAAATGAAGAGGAAACATTTCATCACACTTCTGATTGATAACCCCCCACAGGGATCCCCGACCCACAATTGAAGTATCTTTGCGCAAATGAAGACGAGTGACAACGATTGTCGACAACAATAAGTCCATTTTCAAATCAAAAGGCCGATTTTTACTAGGAAAGCCGAAAATCGCAAATGGGGCACTGCCCCACCCAAATATGGGGTTCCGCCAAAATTTGTTGAACCGATCTTTATTCCATGAGCCCCCCTAACGATCTGCAGAAACATTTTTGAAATCTGAGATTTACACTTCGGGCATCCTCCTTGTTAGACACTTTGTTTCTTTTCTTTAAGTTAACTGATTCACTGAACGTATCTGAGTAAGTTGTCCCTATTTTCTATTCGGTTATACACGTTTTAAAATCATTTCCTTTAAGCTTGAACGACAGGAACACGAATTCAAAAAGGTATAGAACAATTAAAATTCCGAAGTTCCCCCACCGGGAATCGAACGTGGGACCCCGCACACTAAAGGCACGCGTGCTAGCCACTAGACCAGCGGTAAGAACGAATGAAATGTATTTTGAAGTGTCTGAAATTTATACCTATTTCACCTTGATATGTATTGATTTGTTATGTTTACCGTATTCGTTACTTTGCGGAATGATATGTTGTTCATATAGGCTCTATTACGTATTCGTCCATAAATATTATATAAATTATCAGAATTATTCATGATCTTTCATGGAAATTCGCTGATGCATGCACAGTAGACAGACAGTGTAATTGGAAGATGAGTTCAACAGAGATTATCGCCGACATTATTTCTCGAAAATATCATTGCGGATTCCTACTTTCAAAACAAGAGTAGAAAATACAGGGACATTTTATTGTGCAAAAGCCAGGAGCAATATATTATATAAATCCCCTATGTGGAGGCTGTGTAAATTATACAATGATATTGTAAATAAGCTTAATAAAGTGGATGTATTTAGTCTTTCAGAAAACAGGTTCAGATCATATGTGAAACAAGAAATTTTCTGTAGAAATAATTAAGAAATTTATATATGTAATATTTGCTGTATGTACACAACACTGTAATTGGGCATTAAGCCTGTTGTGTTGTATATTAAATAAATAAATAAATAAATAAATAGCTATATAGAAGAGAGAGCGAAAAGGAGTCTACCTAATAAAGATGGAATTTCGGTAGGAGATAAAATGATGAGCTGTATACGGTTTGGGGTTGATATTTTTGTTGTTGCAGAATCTAAAAAGAAAGTTAATAAGATGTAGAAAACTTGAGAAAAGCTTCTGAAGAATATGGGATGAAAATAAATGTTAGAAAGACAAAATCCATGGTGATTGAAGCGATCGGTGTCAAATATGAAAGTAGGAGCGGAAGAAAACAACAAATGACTAGTTTTCGATATCTGAGTAGTATTATTAGTGATGATATGACATGCGAACGTGAAATAAAAGCAAGGATAGAAATGGCGAAAGAAGCGTTTAGGATGAAGAAAATACTATTTTGTGGGATCTTGAATAGAATTGAAAAAGAAAAACAACTCATAAAATGCTTCTTGTACTGTATTTTACTGTATTTATAAGGCAGAATCATGGACATTATGCAAAAATGATTAGAAACAATTGAAGGCTTTCGAAATATGTGCGTGGAAAAGAGTGGAGAGAAATAGCTGGGTCGAGAGGAAAACGAATGAGAGGGTGTTAGAAATGGAAGGAGAAAAATATTATTAAGAAGAGGAAGAGAAACTGGTTGGGATATTGGTTAAGAAGGAACTGTATCATGAGGAATGTGCTAGAGGATATGGTTGCAGGAAAGAGAGGGAGGGGATTAATTAGACTATATATAAGCAGAATTAGGCTATTGGCGATATCAAAACAGAAAAATCATATGCGAAGATGGAAAGGTTAACAGAAGATCGTAGAGCATGGCAGTTTCTCAGTCGCGTAAGTGACCCGCTGGTAATGGCGGAATACTTCTGATATAATGATGCTGATGATGCACAGTAAAAACAGAAAAATCCACTTTATTGTCATTACTAATGCGAATCACAATGCAAATTTCTACAGGCTGTCAAAATGCCTTGCTCTAAAGGCTGTAGAGACCTATCTGTTACTATGCGAAGGGAAATCATAGGACGTTTAACTATGGAACAAAATGCCATTCAGATAGCTAGGGGTATGGGCTGTGACAAGAAAACAGTGAAGAAATTGATTTAGTGGTATGAAGAAAGTGGTGAATATTTCACATCTCAGCCAAGAAGTGGGAGACCAATAATAATAATAATAATAATAATAATAATAATAATAATAATAATAATAATAATAATAATAATAATAATAATAATAATAATAATAATCTCAGGTACTTATATTTATTTCCAACAAGTCTTTAGCATACCCTCCTAGTTCAGTATTATTTTTTAAACGGTCATTATAAAATTGTCAATCTAAATTTTAAAGAGTCATTATAAGTGGTGCTTTATTTATTTATTTCACAATTCATTTCTGCCAGTAGCTTTAGCCCCCTTCATGCTTAACCAGGAGGAAGCTGCGCGTCCTCAGGTTGAGAACCACTGCTTTCATTAAGGAATTCTGACAGCCTGTTAGAAATTTGCATTCGGACTAATATCAATAAACTGCATTCTTCTGTTTCTACTGCGCATGCACCAGTGAATTTCCATGGAAGATCATGAATAATTCTGATTATTTATATAATATTTATAGACGAATACGTAATAGAATCCATATGAACAACATTTATCATTCCTCAAAATAACAACTACGATAAACATTAAAAAGTCAATAGACATATTACATCAGGGTGAAACGGGTATAAATGTCAGACACAAAAAATACATTTTATTCGCTCTTACAGCTGGTCTAGTGGCTAGCACGTGTGCCTTTAGTGTACGGGGTCCCGGGTTCGATTCCCATTGTATGTTGTGGAGTGTATTAATCCGTATAACAAAAATACATACTGAAAAAAAATAGGGTATGGGACGGAGTTTCGAACACGAGTCTGCAGAATAGAAAATTAGTCTTCTATCCACTACTCCACGAAGGATACGTTCCGATCAACCCTAACATTATCAACAGATTGTAATAGTGAAAGTATTGCAGCGATACCCAGGAAAGTATGCGTACATATTCATATATTTGGTTGCAATTAAGTAGCCCTGAAAAGGGCTGGGAAGGGTGTAGAAGCTATTATCTTTAATATCGGGTATATTCGCCATTGACTTCCCTTACGGCTTCTAATCGCCGACCCATTGAATTAACAAGGCGAGCGATGAAACGTGGAGTGCAACAAAGTCCCCAAGCTTCTTCAACTTGCTCCCATAAAGTTTCAGCTGTTCGCGGTGGATTGTCCGACCAACGTTCACGAAGTATTCTTACGACTGCAGCCCACATGTTTTCAATGGGATTCAAATCAGCACCTCGAGGTACCCATTCGACTAGCTCGAGATCAGGTTGCCTCTGGATCCATGATTGAACCACAGCTGAATCATGTACGGAACTATGGTCCTGTTGTAGCTGTAGTATGTCGTCACCAACATGTGCTTTTATTTCAGGGAGCATAAAGTCGAGAAGATCAACATATTTTTGACCATTAAGCCGGCCTGTAATTCGATGGATACCACCTCCACCTGCAGCCTTGCATATCCACCCCCAACAGTGAATCGTCACATGACCCATTCGCGCTGAACGGGCCATATATTGTGGATCAAACCGTCTTCCAGATGGGCGATACACACGTGTCGGCCCAAAGTTTGCAGTGGAAAATATTTTCTCATCTGTAAAGACAACAGTGTCCCAGTGACGAGCAATATTTAGCTCTGCAAAAGCCAGTCTATCGACTTTGTGATCTTCTGTCAATCTCTCCTTAACAGCAGCCCGGAAGGACCTTAAGCCTGCGGCCCGAAGTCGCCGTCGGACTGTAGATACATCACCTGGAAAGGCGGTAGACTGCTGCAGTTGTCGGGCACACATGAAAGGCTGTCGACACCATTGATCAACTAATCGTTGGTCTTGTCTCGGTGAGGACACTCGTGGCCGACCACTTCCAGATTTTCGAGTTCGACTTCCAGTTTCCTCATATTTTTTCCACCACCTGAAAGCTGTTGCACGATGCACGCCTAATCGAGCGCCTGCTTCAGGAACACTCAATCCCGCATGTTCAATAAGAGCGATAACACTCTCACGCACAGAATGATCATATTGCGCCATTCTTACACACCAAAGTAAAAGTGCTAGAACGTCTTTGAATATAGGATAATGCACACTATTGCTATACATGACGTCGTATTATGAAAGGCATGCGCAGAAGTAGATGTGCATTTAATCAACTGTTGTTGGACGCAAAAATACTCACTCACTGTTAGTAACAAAATATTTTCATTTTTTTAAAAAAAATCCAGTACATTAGAATATAGTAGCAGTTACTATCTTTCAAGAACATAACTTTCATCGAGTGGTGAGCATAAACACAAACTCGTAACTATGCAACAGTTTACTTCCATCAAAACCCCCGAAGGACTTTACAGATTTAATCTGATTTATTTGTGCTATTTAGATACATATAAGATTACGACTTGTCCGTGAAATTTGTTCATACTCGTCTAAAACAGTTGTATTCTATTATTCGCCACTCGTATACATTATATGACAAACAACAAAACAGAAACAAGTAAAGTGCAAATACTCTAGACAATATTTATCAAAACGTTCTTAGAGAATTAAGATATAGCCGCGCGGTTTAGTAGAGTAGTCTACTACCTCCACCTTCTCGTGTTCAAACCCCCCTGAGGTTTGTGTCTATTTTTTGTTTTTGTTAACTTGTGCTTTCACAACGAACGTTTTTCCTATAATTCCTATAAGCTATGACTTGCAAACCCTAAACAAAATACACATGTTTATTGTAATACTCTAATCCGGATTTTTATGTTATTCTCTTCTTTTAGCTAGTTAAATTTCGTATACTTTTATAATTTCGATTAATGCATATTACCAACAAGTTAAGAATCGAAGTGAGAACGCTGAAATCTAGAGCTAAAACCGAATCTATACGACATTGAATTCAAATAAGTAAAACAATGTGATCGACAGTTTAATATTAAGTTTTCTAATCACTTTACGACTATATACCGCCACATGGATGTATTGATTTTACAATAAATTCTCTTTAAGTAATAGTTTGCAGGACTATCGTTTTATGTATTTTGCTGATCAGTTTTTTCTTTTGCTTAGAAATTTATTACCAACAGTACATGGTTGCTTCGATTCCCGGCAGCAGCTCATATGGTTCGGATTCCACGTTAATAAGTAGGTCCACGTCTCATATAGTCTCGCTGCTGAACGGACGTTAAACTCAAAATCATCAACAACATCTACATGGTTGTTGTGGGAAAATTAGTAATTTATTATGTTGCATGTTGCATAAACCACGTTTTCCACTATTACTGAAACAGTAAGAAAACAAGACAACGCGGGCATTTGCTACGTTTTTACAAATTAATATTTGTCATCTAGCAAGCAATTTAGAAGAAACAGAGTATCAGGCCCGTAGCCAGCCCAAAAATTTAGGGGGGGCGGCAGAAGTTAGGGGGAGCCCGACCCAATCATATTATACTTCATCACCATATTATAGTTCATTTGCAAGCCTATCGTGAAACCTTTATTAGGGCCAGCCAACGTTTAGGGGAGGGCGGCCCCCCTAGCCCCCCCCCCGTGGATACGGGCCTGCAGAGTATTCAATGCATTAAATGTATAGCACAGTTGTGAACCTTCTTTTCCGATGTATATTAAATCATTTGCTCCGTTCCCTCTATTTTTCTCTCTGTCTCTATGTCTCTCTCTCTCTCCTTGATATTCAGTTTCCTGCAACTTATATTTTTGCTTGCTCTTCCTGTTCTCACCTCTATACTTTTTTCTTCTTCCTCGATTTCTATAGTCAGAGATAGAGTGAGACAGACAAAGTGATGTGTACTAACTACTCATTTGATTTTACTTACTATGCACGTGTAGAACTAGCTTTTTTAAGTACCAATTAGACATAGGTTATAGGCGGTCTGTCGTGGACATGTTAGACGTAGTTTTCTGCAGACTCCATTCCATCTTTCATAGATAATGATGGAGGAAAAGGGTATTACTGTCAGACTAGCTACATCGGTAGAATGTGGGATTTCTAATACTATGGTTCTGGGTTCGAATCCCATCCAAAGACTGTAATTTTTTCCATTTAGCAGTTTCCGATATTGTATACGTGCGAATCTCTTAAGATGTTCTCTCTTTCTCATTTCTCTATGTAGATGGATGCTACGAAGAAAAACAATAGAGAAGTAATCTCTTGTTTCAGTTATGGTTGAGATTTTAAAGACATTTTCAGCTTTCTGCGAGCATTTTTATTTGTTTAAATAAATATGTGTTATATAACACTTACTGTGTGTAATTATGTCTTTGTGGTTTGCTGATTCTCACAGTTATTATATATGGTTCATAACAAAATTTGTGGTGGTCCCCTTTGAAGTGCATGTGTCATTTGTCAATATATGCGCACGTTTTCTTTTCCTTTATATTTCGCATATTCTTCTTTATTTAGTTTTTATCACGTTGACCTTTTTCTCTTTCTCTCTCTTTAAAACTGAGGATGTAAAATGAGAAGAACCTCAATCTATTACTCCATCTTGTGAGAAATTTGTGGTTTGTAGTCACGTGGTCTATGCATTTCTTGCTCCAAACGAAGTGTGCAGGGGGACGAAGCCGAAGGTTATCCTGGCGTGATCAGTGCCACAAAGACGTTAGGTTGGTTGCCTATGTTGTTGGCGTAGTTTCACAATGAACTTAAACTTTCATGTTGCAGGTTTTTTGCCTCGTATTGTACAATACCGAGATTATGAAGAACGGATCTACCAATAATGTGGGCTCCGTATCATGACCGTATCCGGATTTGAATTCGCTGCAATTGGTGAATGCACAGACCATCATTAAAGATCGACTTTCATATTGTAGAACGTTTTCCACACTACTATCTCACCTTCATCTCTAGGACAGCTGGATTGCAGAATTACACTACTACCATCGGCTTGTCCAGTATTCCAGATGTTGTGTCCAATATTCGAAATAAATACGAAATAAATATATAAACACAAGAAATAAGAAAAACATTTGAGTTCAAATGTACAAAACTAATTGTATTGTAAACTCTTGTGTATTATATTTAGTTAGTACATACTATATATTAAAAGTATTCATCACACTAACCTGTTCCCACTGGGTTATCAATGTAAAGCATAGAGAAGGCATTTGTCCAGGCGTACTCTCTTGGAGATAAAGTCATATCAGCATTGACAAAGAAGGGCCCATTTTCCGTAAACAGACCATAAGTGGAAGCTGATCCAGGACCGCCTTGTAACCAGAGGAGGATCGGTGCATCTGCAGGGTTAGTCTGGAACATTGCGATACTATAAGAGTTCAAAATCCTTCTGCTATTCTCAAATTTAAAAATTAAATTAAAAGAGTAAATTGCGGAAGTAGTTCTGTAGCCATGATTTCTACACACCGTATAGCAATTGTTGATGGGAATTTTGGTTTATTTTACCTTCTAATCCATTACAAACAAAATTTCATTCTGACAATCGGAATTCTTTGATTTGAGTGGAATGTTCTATTTTAAAAATCCAATAGGTTCACCAATTTGATTGCTTTGAAGTTTCAGAAGAAACGAATGGTTCCGGAATTGCCTATTACTAATATCTACCCTCCCTAGGGAACAACAGTTTGGGAAGTGCAGCAATGATCAAAGTCCATATGAATGAGTTTCCTCGAGATACTTCTGTCTTAAAAATCCATGCCCACTGAAGTCAAACCAAACATCTATGTGTTGGAAGATCTTATATGTAAGTTATTGAGTTGTGATTCATTCATTTATGTTGCTCTAAAAGAATTTCAGCATATTTTTACGCAATGTATTTCCAGAATTTGCCTCAGAATTTGTATTATTTTCCTTTATGATGAATTGTGAAATATGCATACAGTGTCTCAAAAAATTCTTACTGTGGTTTTGATCTCTAACTAGTTCAAAAATATTATCGTTAAGGAGTTGTAATAAAATTTCATAATTTGAAAGTAGGGTTGTATATAATAACTACCAGATTTTTCTTACTTATGCTCTTTCGATTTTGCTCATCAATTGTAATAATTTTCCATTGAACAAGCTTTGCTCTTACTAGATTTAAATCTTATTTTTCAACTACTCGCTGAGCAAAAGAATACGTTTATTGTAAAAATTACTAACGTGTAATAGATTCTCCAACTATTCACTTGGCATTGATAGTGTCTGATGAAACCAAATGATACTTAGCGAAACTGTTACACGTTAATAATTTTTACAATAAACGCATTGCCGATCAATGTTTTCATTGTGATGTTAATTAAATTTATGTGGATAAGCTTTTGACTATAATATTGAAATTTTCTTACTCCTGTTCAGGCATAGGACGTACTTCTTCTTCTTTAACACTTTTTTGTTCTCAATCACGCTTTCTTAAGCAATAATAATAATACAAGTAATAATAGTAATACAAGTAATAATAGTAATACAAGTAATAAGGAAAGGTAATGAAGCTATTGAATAAATGCTGAGAATAATATTCTCAGTATTTAACGGGAAAAAAGTCAATCGATATGCCTTATTGAGTAATATGGGTGAGTGTAAATCCTCATGTGTAGTCTTTGAGAAAGTCAAGAAGAACGAGGTTTTTGTATGATACATCTAAAAGTTGAGAAGTTGATGTTGTATGATAACTACGCAATCTACTGGATGAAACTAATATCCTCATCGGGCTTTTCATCGGGCATCAGCAAGATACACTACAGTGCACAGTATGGTTACTATAGCACAAAATAATGAATAACTCTTAAAGTTAAGTATTTTTTATTATTTTAGTGCAATATTTAAGTGCAAACTCGTATGACAATCGATAAATCATCATCGAGCTAAACAGTATGAGCACGAAATGCTTGAGAGCAGGGGTAAAAGTGAATCAGAAAAGGTAGGGGGACGCTGCTTATCTTTGCCCATTGTATTATTTAGGAAGTGGAGGGATGCCATATATAATTTCGGAAGTGAGGTGAACAGCACTCTCCCGCGTTCCCCCTCACTTTTATCCCGTGCTCGAGAGTAAATTCTTATTATAGTTTTCGATCAATACAAGAAAAATGAATTTTTGTGGCGTTAAAAAAAGTGTCATTTGTTTTATTATCCTGAAACTGTTCGTTTATTTATTTAAGATATATGTAACAAAAATACATTAAGTAGTAGGTTGTATCTATTGTTATTTGTCTTCTAAGAGTGACATATCGTCGCATGAGAACCAGAGGAACGTAGCTTCAAAGATGCTTGGATTTTAGCTTTCTTCATGTTTGGACATAATTTTGAAAGCCCTACTTGGTGTAAATGGAATGGAACGCCATCTCTTCTCCTTGTCGATCATCTGTTATAATGTAGTTCAATTACCATCTTATTAAAAACATATCATTCTAAGAAAATAAATTTTTTTGTCCTCTCGCCTGTAAACCTACGAAAATGGAGTTACGTTCCTCTGGTTCTCATGCAACGATATATACTCCTAACAGTGACGTATGTTCTGTACTACTTGTAACATTCATTCATATAAAACAATTCAAATAGACCTTTTAAATGATATTTATTGAAGCTCTGTAGTTTTATTACGGTAATTAAAGTATTTTTAGGTGATTTAAAATCAAAACTGGACTTATGTGAATCGTTCTTTAGCCCTGTCGACTTTTAGCTTAATCTAATCTGCAATAATCAATCATGGGTTTGGGTACAAAACCTCGCGGCGACAACCTCGCGGACCAAAACCTCGCCTGGCAAAAACCTCGCCTCCCAAAACCTCGCCTGGCCAAAACCCAGCCTGGCCAAAACTTCGCCGCCCAAAACGTCGCGGGCCACGCGGGCCAAAATCTCGCCGGCCCAAAACCTCGCCTTGCCAAAACCTCGTCTTCCAAAACCTCGCGCCCCAAAATATCGCCATATCCAAAATCTCGCATGACCAAAACCTCGTTGTAATGATCTCGCGACCCAGAATCTCGCCTGGTCTAAATTAAGCGAGACGTAGTGTCGCCTGGAAAAAAATGTTGTCAGGATAAAACCTCTCACGACGATTTCTTCAATGTAGAATGTTCTATATATTACTATATGTATATATTTAGTAATAACACATAAGTACATTAAAATAATGACAAGAAAAATTCTAATGCATGCTTTGGAAATTTATATATATAAAAATTAAATGACTATGTTTGTTACATTATACCTCTTGAGCCATCCTACCGATCTCAATCAAATTTTCAACATAGATGATGTTTGAGCTTAGGATGTCTTTTATAATTTTACTTTGTCAGCACAACAAAAGGGAGGGGGAGGGGGATATATATATATATATATATATATATATATATATATATATATATATATATATATATATATATATATATATATATATATATATATATATATTATATATATATATATATATACAGAGCCGTAGCTAGAGATTTCGGCGCCCCTACTCTCACCACACCAAGCTCTTCCTTTCTTTTTTCTTTTTACTTATAAGAAAAGCAGCAGATATTGTTATACTACACTGAATTTTTATTAAGCTGCAGGCGAGATTTTGGCCTACGAGGTTTTGCCGGCGAGGTTTTGGCCACGCGTTGTTTTGGGCAGCGAGATTTTGACCACGCGAGGTTTTGGCCCGGCGAGATTTTGTCCGGCGAGGTTTTAGCCACGGGAGATTTTGGGTGGCGAGGTTTTGGCCGGTGAGATTTTGGGCGGCGATGTTTCGACCGCGAGATTTTGTCTGTATCCCTCTATCATGATGCTAATAAATCGAATTACAGTTAAATTTACAAACGTTGTACAGAATTTTTCCAAATGTTTATTTAACTTAAACTTACCTGAGAAGGAAAAAACCAAAAGAAAAGATTGGAATTGTACTCTTCTTTCACGGTAAAGTATCCAGCGTAACTCGGTACATCGAAGACTTCGGTCACAGCGGCCATTTGCTGTGCTGTTTCAATGTCTCCAGCCTCAAGAAGAGGAGTAACATAGAGCGGCTCTCCAACATCTCCTGCAGTTGATTTTGGATTCCAACTAGGATATACCCTTCGCATAAAGCTATTTACGTCCACAAATGTAAGGATCAGTATTAGAAAACATATTTTGTAAGAAAACATTATTTATCCTCTATTAGTTTGCAATAATATTTAGCACAGATAGACTAGTCAAGGAAATACTGAATGCAACTAAACTTATTCTGGTGATCTTCAATCACTTTGTGCTTGATCTTTGCTCCTGTGTGAAGATGTTTATTGCGTAAGACATCCTCATTATTATAGTAATTATACTTCATTAGCTATTGTGAGATACTGTAAAAAGTTCTCAATAGTCTGTGCTGTGATAAGTTACCTTATCAATGGGCCCGATAAAATATCGACTTAACATGATTGAAACGGAATATTTGCGATCGATTTGCGACAAACGGCATTAAATTTTATTTTTCGAGATTTTCCCAAGATAGCAATAATATTGAAGGTATCGCAATCCGATATTCAGGACAAAATTACTCAATAAAAATGCTTTGTGATATATGTTTGCAGAGAGCAAGAAAAGAGCAAATGCAAATCTACGCTATGTATGAGACAGAAATATCGTGATATAAATATGTATAGGTCTCAGATGAAAAAGCATCCTTACATTTCTCGTGCATTGAGAGCAAAGTTCGGTGAATATAGGGAATGTTACAGATGTAAATTGGAAAGAAAATTTGATCATAAAAGTACAAGGTGGTGTTTCTTGTGCGAGTGCTGTGTGTTTATTTATAAGCTTATGTAGTTGGTTGGTTGGTTTGATTCGAGTTTAGCACTCCTTTTAGTAATAAGGCTATATGAGATGTGGACTTACAGCTTAACATGCGATCCGAACTAAATGAACTATCGGAAATCGAACTCCGATCTCCAACAAAATCATGGACGCTGACCATGTAGTCTCGAAGGAGTTGAAAAACTTGCAAAGGTGCTAGATTATTTCTGTTGTTCACATTGAAGTTTGTGGAAAGAGGAGATATGAGTCGTATTCAGAAGTTTAAAAACATTTCTCTTCATTTAACACTTGAACAGAAAGAGAAAATTGAAAATGGTGGTACGCGAAAGTTGATCATGGACTTCATTCAAGCATTAGCGGTTCCAGAAATGTCCTTTGAAGGGGAAGTCCTGGATGATTAATGTAGCCTTGAAATAAGGAATTTCCCATCAAATCAGAATAAAGCAGTGTAGTAGAAAAGTAGTAGAAAAATGGGAGTTCTGCGCCACTGACCCTCTACCCACTTTCTCAGTCCCGCCTGAAGCAGACAATGAATTTCCCAGTGCCGCCTGACACACTATGCCGGACGACACAGGGAGGATACGAGAAATCGAGCACCTTGAACCGTCCACCCACGGTCTTTTACGACCTCCATTTTAGGGGTGTATTTGTTACCTTTTATGAGCACTTTTTAGGGGGTATACTCGTTCTCTTTTATGAGTACATTGTAAGGGGTAGACTCGTTCCCTTTTATGATAACTTTTTCCACCCCTTAGCAGAGACTACGAACACATAGCAGAGCATAAGACTACGTAATATAGCAGGGGTGTATTCGTTTCCTTTTATGAGTACATTTTAAGGGGTGGACTCGTTCTCTTTTACGATCACTTTTTCAACCCCTATTTGAACATTTTACCATAGCAGAGAATACCGAACACATAGCAGAACAGATAATACATAAGACTACGTAACATAGCAGGGATAGTACATTTTTAGGGGTATACTCGTTCCCTTTTATGATCACTTTTTCCACCCCTTATTTTACCATAGCAAACAATACATAAGACTACGTAACATAGCAGGGATGTATTCGTTTCCTTTTATGATCATTTATAGGGGTGTATTCGTTCTCTTTTATGATCAGTTTTTCAACCCCTTATTTTACCATAGCAGATAATAGATAAGACTACGTAACATAGCAGGGATGTATTCGTTTCCTTTTATGATCATTTTAGGGGTGTATTCGTTCTCTTTTATGATCACTTTTTCAACCCCTATTTGAACATAGTAGATAATACATAAGACTACGTAACATAGCAGGGGTGTATTCATTCCCTTTTATCAGATTTTTTTTCAACATACCAGAAAGTGACACATAGCAAAGGGGGCGTGAACACCCATGTGTATTCGTTCCACCCCTATTTAAACATACCAGAACTTGTAAAAGAGTATGGCTTATTTTCCAACCCAAATTTTAACATAGTAGAGAATACATAAGACTACGAAACATAGAAGGGGTTATTCATTCCCTTTTATGAGCATTTTTTCAACATAGCAGACAATGAATACCTATGTAACATAGCAACAGTCTTGGGAAGTAACGTAACGCAAGTAACGCGTTACTTGTAACGCGTTACTTGTAACGCGTTACTTTTTAAGTAACGTTTCCTAGTAACGCGTTACATTTTTTCCAAAGTAACTGTAACGGTAACGCGTTACAAACTTTTAAGTTGCGTTACTTTTTTCGCGTTACATTTCGGGTATTTTTTTCGGAAACAAATGTTTCTTTTCTGTAACTGAATTTCTCAGAATGAAACAATCGAGCATGAACTACATATGTCAGTGACCGACAGTCACAGACACACAGAGAAACAGATAAGTTAGTAGTGCCACTTGCTGTTTTTTGAAGATGAGGACAGCCTTAGGAAAATCACATGTACTGATTGCAAGCACCTGGAAGATTTTGTCGTAGATTTTGACAGTTCCAAATCAATACATTCAATGAGTGAACTAGGAGTGCAATAATACCGGTAGTCTATTTTACTTTGATTGGTGTTGTTTTTATAAAGATGGAGAGCGAAAATATTTTACCGTTCGAACATTGAAAGAATACTTTTTTCTTAAGAGCTGAGGATGATGATGGACAGAATTTAAAAGTAAACCGCATTATGCAGAGTCGTTTTGAAGTATGATTAGCGTCATACTAAAGGCCTGACTACTACAGGAACCTTATGTTAGTCGAACTCTTTAGTATGACACTAATCACGCGTCAAAATGACTCTCCATACGGCCCAAAGTGCCTGAAGTGCCCCGGCGGAAAATATTTATCAACAACTAGGGTGCCATAATTAACGATTTACAGTAAGGGGTTAATATGAATAAACTGTGTTCTGATGAGCAGGCCTACTTTATTACTTGAAAATAGTTTGCTGATGGTATGTAATATTGGAATAATTTCAGATCAGTTTGCTTATCCTAGAGTCCCATTGATTATAGAGTTTGAAACTAGCTTTAAAAAGCATGTATCGATTTAAAAGTTACTGGCAAGTTTTGATACATTCCCAGTTCATGTGTTCTCATTTTACTAGTTGTAGTGTAATGTTTCTCTATATTCTGTATTTTTAACTTTACATAACAACATTGCTATTATTATATAATTAGTTTAGCAGAATAATAATAAGCAACCATTTTTTCTAACGCATAGGGATGAGCACGAATCAAGCTAAAACTCGACTCGACTCGAATTCAAGTCGAGTTTCGAGTCAAGTCGAAGGTAATATACTCGAGTCGAGTTCCGAACCGATTCAGTTTTTCGCGTCGAGTTTCGAGTACAGTCGAGTTTGATAAATGGCTCGTTCGTTTTAACTTGTCTTGAAATCATGGCCTGATTACACTGGAAAACGAAAGCCATGAGAAATGTGAGCTAAACAGTAATATGGAATACTTTTAGTGTTGCTCACGAGAGGGGACACTGCTCGCATCTCGTCTCGTCTCAATAGCGTGACCACAAGATATTTTTTATAACAAGCTCAGCTCGGCTCGGCTCAACTGAGAAGATGGCTCGAGCCGGCTCACTTGGGGTGAACCATCGACTCGAGTTGGCTTGGTAGGTATGAGCCATCTGCTCGGTTCGGCGCAATTGAGCCGAGTCGGTTGGGTGAGCTATTGGCTCGGTTCACTTCTCGGTTCGGGTCGATAGTGAATGAGCTGTGAGCCGAGCTGCTCGAGTCGTTGACAATTTTAAACCCGAGCCGAGCAATTTTGAAGATATTTGGCCAGTACCCTATAATTTTTAACAGTGTTTGGCTCGAGCCCGAATACTCAACCTAGACCTTCAACCCACATTCAAAAGCTCGTGAACAATGTCCTTGATTCCTAGACTTCACGACTACCGAAGTTGGCAAACAACTAGTTTTTTAGTATTCAAAACAAACCGCCTATCTTTCATTTTTATATACAGTGTTCTTATAAATAATAAATAATTAATAATAATAATAATAATAATAATAATAATAATAATAATAATAATAATAATAATAATAATAATAATACCGGTAGTAATAGTAGTACGGAAAATTAAAGTCATTCTCAAATTAAAGTAGTGAACCTGATTGATGCTTCATTTATAATTTCATGTTCGTATGGTATATGGAGTAAGAAAATTTTGTCTTAAAATGAGCCCCCTCGAACGGCGGAGAACTTCCCTGGGGGAAAGTTGCCCCCCATAAGTTACGGCCCTGTTTGTGACGCAAACCCGTACATGATAAGACCCGTACTCACTTAAAAAAAAAAAATACGTCAAAGCACGGACATAAAAAAATTTACATGAAAGTGGTATTAGAGCAAAACGTTTTGAGAAAACAACATGCACAACAACTTGACGGAGCGTTTAAATAAAATATTGAGAAACACAATGCACAAGTTGCGAAAAACAGAAATTCGCATTTCTTGTATATAACTGTATCAAATTTTGTTGAGCGTTTGAAACAACGCTTGGAAGACACGATGAAACACAAACCCGTTCGAAATTTCAACCTTAGGATTTTTTTAGAGATCTTACAAATTTCCACTAAGAACTCATTCGTTTAGAAAGTCCATGATGCTATTGTGTTTCGACGAACATCTAAAGGTTTCTAAATGGCAGATTAGAATGCATGTTAGATGTGTGTCATTAATGTTATTAAGGAGAAAACAAAAGAAGGTAATTGTTCCTATAATAGCAGACGAAACTATAGACTTCTCTTCTATTTTTAAAGCTTGAGATCACGGGTTCGATCCCAGCCCCTGCCAAGTGAACTTTGTGGTGGACAAACACCGTGTGTGTGGGTTTGCTCGGAGTGCTCCCGTTTCCTCCCACTTTCTTCATTCCACCATTTCATCCATTTCTCATCATCACCGTCTCCTTTAGCCTAACCGGCATAACCGTGGGACGTAAAACTCAAAAGATTTAATTTCATTTATTCTATTTTTTAAGATAATAATGTTCCGATTTGTGCAGTATGACCGTCAAATGACTTTAGACTTTTTACAAATATAAAAACTCAGAGGTATGAACGCCTACGTGGTAGAGCAAAGAGGATCAATTGTCCACCACTGGATTTTCGAAGCGGATTAAGCTCTTCGAAATTTATATGAAAACAGACTTGCTTACTCACATATAGTATAATATAGTACGAGAGTAGGGGAGACCGAGGCTGATTGGCCAACTTTTCATTTTTTATTATTTTATGAGCAAATAGTGGACTGTATAGACGTATATGAAGAGACCAATGTTTCCTCGGATAAATCCAATTTTTGTTTGTATTTTGTTGCTTACGGTTTTCGAGAAATAAATCTTTCTTTAAGATGTAGTATGCCAACCGGCCCCTAGTAAAGGGCTGGTTGGCTAGTATTGTGGGGTTAGTTAGCATACTTTTTAAATATAGCCTATATCCATCTATCGATTTATATATATACAGGTTGTTAATGAGCTATACCGACAAATTATAAGACGCGATTCCTTATATCAAAATAAGAGAAAAAGTTCATATAGACCTGTGGGGAAAAGTGCATAGTTTCAGAGCTAGGGCTGTTCAAAATCGCGAAAAAGCCAAATTTCAACAGGCCCTATTCCGAATTCCAGAAACTATGGATGGTAGTCCTTATCAGCGTAAAGGAAGTCACACATACGGAATCCAAAAATGCATATTTCATTAATTTTCAGTGGATGTACAGAGTATTCCATACAGGGTGAAATTTCCAGGCTTTTACAACCCGTTGGGGAAAATACTACAGGCGTTCCTGGTGAGGGTATATACAGATAGGCCCTAGGCAATATGCCGCCCCGTGCAATGGTATCATTTGCCTCCTTTTCTCGAGAAAGAACAAATATTAAAAGCCACGATTTTAAGTATGCTAACACATCATAAACAACGAAGGGGAGCGAAAGTCCATTCGCACTCTGAAAGGCCTAAATACTACGAATACTATCTCGTTGTGTTCGTTTTTTCTTTAAATAATAATCTATTATGTTAGTGAAAGATAAAGCAAACACACCTGCAGAGAGATGGTAATCCTTTTTATAGAATTTAATATCGAGCTTCAATCAAATATATGTTTGCATTCCAGTGCAATTAGCTCTCTTGTCTTTATTTATTGATTTTCCTTCTACATCTGTTGAAAATTTTTAAAAAAGAAACTTGTTTCCACCTTCAATGATAAGAATTTATTTTGACAAAGACTAGTTTTTACATCAACACTGTGATAACTAACTAAATGGGACAGGTGTTCGCTACTGTTCGAGAATTGAGTTCTTATATTTGATAAGAATCAGACAATTCATGCTGGAATTTGTTTGACCATTTGCTTTAGCACTATCCATGTGACCTTAAACCAGAGATGTGCGTCTACGCGTAAAAAACGATAGTTTACGTTTACGTGTCAACTATGCGTAGACAATGTAAACAACGTAGACTATGTAGAATATGTCAACAACACGTAATTTAATATGACGCCGTGGACAATAAAGGAGCTTTCTTTTGTCGTTACCTTGCGAAATTCCGTACAAAATAAAA
Source organism: Thermobia domestica (assembly GCF_964235325.1). Lineage (NCBI taxonomy): Eukaryota > Metazoa > Arthropoda > Insecta > Zygentoma > Lepismatidae > Thermobia > Thermobia domestica. Next base: position 129,278,504 of record NC_137466.1, on the reverse strand, counting down.
TGCCTAGACCAGCGAATAGTAACTTTCGAATACTTAGTTTCGTCTTGAAGGAAAATAAAAAATATGCATTTTGTAAAATATGCAAGAAAAAATTGGCAAATACAGCAGCTTCAAGACTGAAAGCCCACAGGTGAGAATTAGTTTTGTAAGTTATTATAAAAGCAGTGCTCGAAGTGGAAAATCTAAGGAAGTGGTATGTGGAGAGCAGAGTAAACATACAGATTAGATAATTCCCTCTACTTTTTATATGTTAGTCGTTTCCCTAATCTTTCGCTGCACCGAAGCAAAACAACTGAATGAGGAAATATGAACAAACGAGCAACGAAATTCTTCCTTACATTTGATAGTGGTTCTCTACATAGTCTACACGGGAAAAGGTGTAGTGTAGATTACGTATAGATTACAGTAGACAATCGCGTAGACGTAAAATTATAGTTTACGGCACATCGCTGCCTTAAACTATGCAAACTAAATATCATTTCTGAATGTAGTATTCAAATAGAACGTCGGCTTAGTAAATGTAAGTACCATCATCAGGAAGTTTGTTCCCAACAACAGATATTTATTTTAAATAATATAATTATGATAGATTTTGCCGTCCCACACTTGTTGCACATATGATATAGCCTGCTCTGAGTTGCACACTAGTTCTGTAAGAATAATTCGAATTGTTGTTATTTGAATATTTTTCTGCTGTTCTTCGAATATTCGATCGTTATCCGAATGATTGTTCAAATAATCAATTATTATTCGGATATTCGAGGAATCCATTATTCGAACAATGAACTATTCCAATTTCAACCACACTACTACATGCCTGTGGCTGGGTTGCAAGCCACCACTGATGAAGTCTCTTCCCTAATTGTTCCCTTAAAGTTACCTGAGAAGGAGAACCAAAAGAAATTTTCGATCACAGTAGTCATTTGCTGTGCTGGTTCAATATCTCTAGCCTCAAGAAGAGTCAACTTTTCGGCTCTTTAGCATTTCCTGCAGTTGATTTTGGATTTCAACTAGTCTGTACCCTTCCCATAAAGCTATTTACGTCCGCAAATGTAATTATTAGGGCTCGGAAGTTGAAGACCTAAAAATTGCCTGAAAAAGACATATAAAAAGACCTAAAAACATATTTTAAAAAAGGACCTAAAAACGGGAAAAAAGGACGTCAAAATAAGGCCCAATTTAATTAGAATTACATATTTAATGGATATAATGCTCAAGAAATGCAAGCTTCCCGTGGGTTAACGGCCTATCCTTCTTCCACAAACTGAAGTACAAACTAAAATAAAACTTCCCCTTCACCTTCTTGCTGGAGGACATGGTTACGCCTCCTTATCTGACTTGTGATTGTTGCAGATTTGGTCTTATCAGTCCAGTAGTTGAAGACTGTCTTATCTTTTTAATTTTCCTTACTAAAGAAAAGATGTTTAAGAGGTGGTGTGATTCGAGTTAACGACCAGTAAATTTATTGTCGAAAGATGAAGAGCAAAAAAGACGTTAAGACCTACTAAAAGCTTTAAAGAAAAGACCAATAAACAAAAAAAAAAAAAAAAAAACGGAAAAAGACAAAAAGGGACAAATAAAATCCACCATTTTCTGGCCTACAATGACCCAAAATGAATATATCGGGTGTCAAAAAATTCCACCGACAAACTTTGGGAAGTAAATTCTCTCATACAAAGAAACAAAAAGTCTTAGTAAACATGGGTCCGAAAACGCGTTGTTTCAGAGATATAAGGCGCCGAAACCGTGGAAAATGAATCTTCAAAGGCGTATATTTCAGAAACTATTCACTGTTAGAGGGTGCGGTTTAAAAACTCGCCAACGAAGTCATACCTGCTCTTGTTAAACATGCATGTTTCATAATCTTGCAACCAAGACGATAACTCAAACGGATACAAAATAATGGACACTTGTATACCTGTTGTGTGTGGTTGTATAACCGCCACATACGGATGATGCCCAATAATGAATTTCGAAATATGAAGTACTGTGAATATGCAGTCGAAGGTTCGTAGTGAGGCAAGTGCGGTGTTGCTACAGCATAACACATGAAGCAGAGTGATTGAGAGCTGTTGAAACTAGATGCAAACCCGCTATCAAAATGTTCAAATTATCGTGGACAAATGTATGTTAAATATGCAGCATTGTGAAGTATAGTATTAACATACGTAAGAAGCAGCTGACAAATGACCTCCTGGGAATAGCAATAATGTGATTCGCATATTAGTAGCATAGTTGGTGCCGTGCAATGCTGTAAAGCATAACCTCCAGTCACACAAATAAAATACACAAAGCACAAAGACAGAAGAAGACGAGTCAATGCAGGAAATGGTGTTTGTAATTCACTTGTACCTTAGAACGTCACGAAATCTACTAAAAATGTGAACCATTGACTTCAATACACAAGAGATAGCGTCGAAGCACTTCGTCTCGCACACTAGGAAAAACGTCGTGGTTAACACGAATTCTTGCGGAAGCCTCGACAATGTGGCCCACAAGGTCCAATTCATTCTCCACTGATGTCTGGTAGACCAACTCCTTCATGTGTCCCCATAGGTAAAAGTCCATAGGTGTCATATCCGGTGATCTAGGAGGCCATGCTACAGGACCAGCATGCCCGATCCATCGATTCCCAAACATATCAGAAAGTAAATTTTGAACACGCCGCGGCCGATGGGGTGGACCTCCGTCATACTGGAACCACATTTGTCGCCGGACTGCAAGGGGGACATTTTCTAGCAGTTCCGGGAGTACCTCTGAAAGAAACACACTGTAAGTATGCATGTTCAGTCGTGGAGGTAATACATAAGATCCTACTAAGACGTTATTCACTATACCGGCCCACACATTAACTGTGAATCGTTCTTGATGACCTCGGCGAAACATTGCATGCGGATTGTTTGCTGCCTACATATGCCTATTATGAGCATTGTAACATCCGTCACGAGTAAAACTACTCTCATCTGTGAGCAAAACATGCCGCGCGAACTGCGCATTCTCCACACACTGCCGCAGGTACCATCGGGGAAATCGCACACGTGTGGGATATGGATAGAAATGTTCTTTATGTAGGACGTTCCACATTTGCTGGTGCTGAACATGCAACACATGTCCAACGGCCTGCGTGCTTTTTCAGGGATTTTGCCAACACATTCCAACACATCCAAATTGGTCCAACACATTCTCTTCGAATGCTGGTGTTCTTACTGTTCGTGGTCTTCCTGCATCAGGCCGGTGTATATATAAGGAACCTGATTCTCGCAGCTGCCGATCAATTGACGTAAATGTAGTGTGATGGGAGCACCGTCGTTCTGGAAAACGTTCTCTATACAGTCTTTGTGCCTCCCTTGCATTTCCCAAAGCTGCACCATATGTCAGATGCATATCACTTAATTCTGCCCAAGTAAACTCCATTTCCCACTACGGTGTTTTATAAAGCACAGACAGTAAGCACTGCACACAAGCACAGTCGCTTCCAGAATACGCGTCAGTCTTCGGTAGACTAGCTTCTTTAGGTGCTCGTCTGTCATATGGCTTAGAGTCGAATCCCACTAACAGCATGACTCTGTTAATCAATGTTTATTTTATCTCTTCTATCGTATTTTTGTTCCTATAAACAGTTTTGGACGTAAGACAAACGCTATGTACTGTCATTTCAAGGGCGTCTTTTTGTTGAATATTCTGGACTCAGTTAAAATTATTGTGTGAAACTGAAATACCTCTTACATGTTTTAATATTTAAAGAAGACCAGAAACCAATTTCCTTACACACAGTAAAATGATAATCAATGTTGTTTTTCAAGGTCGACAATACCCTACAGAGTTCGACTGCGTGTGCATTTAAGTGCAGCCTAAATCTGTTTACATTATGAGAGTTAATGACATCCGACGACTAAAGTTCAGACACAAACGCAAGCGATCTTGCGGCCAGAGCGTTTATAGAGGTACCATCTTGGCATTCGACTTGTGAAACTGAAGAAAGCCACTCAGAATGGTTGAACAGAGAGTGGCGAATCTAGGGTGGGGTCGGGGGTCTTGGTCCCCCAATTTTGCTGCGTTACTAGAAAATCACTAATGTCATAAATACCAAAACGCAGTCCAAATTACGTATTTTACATAGCAAAATACTGACACCCCGTCCCCCGCCAGTTTTTACTTTCAAGATCGGCTACTGAACACAATGATCGAACCCGGTTCTCTACACTTAATCTACTGTGGTTGCTAAATTGGAATAGGCGTATAGATTTGAGGCTCCAGCAGTTGCATTGTAAGCAAAAATAAACATGAGAAGAGTATGACGTTATGATTATTATTTTGTAATAACGTCCCCACCTTATAGACCTAACAAAATGGACACGAAGACAATCTTGATGTGACTTTAAATGGAGAAATAAGGACAAGATATAAAATATGAAGGTGGTTTATTGTTCTGTTTACATATTTTGGAATCCGTTAACACGAGCGGCTTGGGTACCCGAAGAGAAAACGAAACCGTAGCAGGACTTACGTTTAATTTAACGAGCTAAACCAATTCATTTAGATATCACATTCGCGCACTACAGTATCATTCAATTGTATGTTTATAACAATTGTTTATTGTTTGATTGTTTATTTGTTAAGATGTTCAACGTCCCTTTTCAGCAGCGGCGCTATATGGAGACGGGACCCAAAGTTTCAAATGCGATCCGATCCATCTCTTAGTTGTTGGGTCCAAAGCTTGGACTCGTAGTGGGGATTGACCCCGCGACACGGCGCGCCAACGTGCAACCTTGCTTTCTGTTGCTTCCTTGCTTATCCACGTAACGATGTAACAACTGAAAGGAACAAGTACCATTGAAATCAGGTTGATGGCTGCAGACTTATTAAGATAATGCATATGATTTCAAATCACAAATCTCTTATACATTTAATCAGATCATTCATGTAATGTACTTAACATTGAGTCTCGTTCATTAGTGACATTCACTCAGTTCACTAGACATAACGATATTTGTAGCCATTGCTAAACATTACGCATATCTGGAAATGTGCTGGCTGTATTCGCTATCGTGCTATTTGTGGATTTCCTTTGCATCAAGTGTTTTCACAATTTCAAGCACTCTGCTTCGTATTATGCTGTAGCAACACCGCACGTGCCTCACTACGAACCTTCGACTGCATATTCACAGTACTTCATATTCCGAAATTCATTATTGGGCATCATCCGTATGTGGCGGTTATGCAACCACACACAGCAGATATACAAGTGTCCATTATTTTGTATCCGTTTGAGTTATCGTCTTGGTACCAGGAAGTACTGTTAACGGGTGAGGAAGTCGTCCATCCATACCCCTTTCGAGCCATCTTCACTCGGCAGATTATCCGGGAATCCCTATGCTCCTTTGGAGAATCCCTTCCGCAGGCATTGCAAGATTATGAATCATGCATGTTTAACAAGAGCAGGTATGACTTCGTTGGTGAGTTTTTAAACCGCACCCTCTACGTTGAATAGTTTCTGAAATACACGCCTTTGAAGATTCATTTCCCACGGTTTCGGCGCCTTATATCTCCGAAACAACGCGTTTCCGGACCCATGTTTACTGAGCTCTTTTGTTTCTTCGTATGAGAGGATTTGCCTCCCAAAGTTTGTCGGTGGAATTTTTTGACACCCTGTATATTATGTTAAGCCTCGTCTTCGGGCACTCGTAAAAAAAAAAATCTTCAACTTCCGGGCCTTAGTAACTATGAATATTAGAAAACATAGTTTGTAAGAAAAAAATGTTGGTCGTCTCTTAGTTAACAATAAGAGACACAGATAGGCTAGTCAGAGAAACAATAAATACAAATCACTTTGTTCTGGTCATTTTAATCATTTCAGGCACGATCTTTGCTCATGGATGAAGAGGTTCATTGCGTAACACACTCTTATTATTTTTTCTTATTATATAGCAATTATACTTGATTAATTCATTATCAGATTTCTAAAAGTGTTATAATAAATGTGCTCTGATGCTATTCCTTAATCTATAAGTAATAAACATATTAAATAATCTAAGGTCACTATATCTATTGAACAAATCACAATGGACAATTCAGATACCTTGCAGATTACCTCTAGTAATCGTCCAAAAAAAAAAAAAAAAGTAAAATGTCTTTTTCCTATTAATCGTTCAAAAATACTTACGTAAAATGTATTTTTCCGATTGTATGATTTTACTTAAAAGTAATATCGATCGGAAAGTTCACTTAAAAATATTGTCAACCTACCCATAACGATTTGGCATATATACTTACTAACAAATGGAATCCTGGATTACTGAATAAAGTATTGGATTTTGTTCAGTATATTAGTAAAGCTTTATATGTAGATAAGCTAGTTTCCATTAGGTTAGGGCGAAAACCAACTGTTGGGTACAATCTGGAAAGTGAATTAGTGAAGTATCTGGAAAGTGTAGATATGGAATCTGTGTTTTTTGGTTTAACGGCCAAGCATATCAAACTTTTAGCTTTTCAACTCGCTGAAATCAATTCCGCATCCATTTCCGAAGAACGATTAGCCAGCTGGTGCTAAATGGTTTCGTGGCTTTATGACTCGCAATCCAAAGCTCACTCTAGGAAAACATCAACCGACAAGTCTTGCTAGACTTAAGGGGTTCACTAAAGAAAAGGTTAATGCATTTTTTGATATATACGAACCACTGGTTGACATTGTGCATTATGACCCAACAAAAATTTACAACGATGACGAAACAGGCCTTACCATCGTCCAGCACAAAACAACAAAGGTGATTGCTCTTAAAGGGAAAAGACAAGTTGGTTCAGTTTCGTCCGCGGAACATGGTTCCCTAGCCACAGTGGTTTCATGCATGAGTGTGTCAGGGCATTTTGTACAACCCCTTATTGTATATCCCAGAAAGAATATGAAGCAGGAACTTCTGGATGGTGCCCCTTATGGCACCATCGCTCATTGCCACAGCTCAGGCTGGATACAAATTGATAGTTTCCTTAAATGGTTCCAGAAGCAGTTCTTAACGAACGTCAGACCCTCCAAAGATAAACCAGTTATTCTTATTCTGGATGGCCATTACTCACATACGAGCAATGTTAGGTTGCTTCAATTGGCACGCGAGAATGGTGTTCACATTTGTTCTTTGCCACCAGACACGACACATAAATTGCTACCTCTCGACAGAGCTTTTATGCAACCACTGAAGACATATTATGCGCAAGCAATAGAGACATGGCTCAAACATAACAAACACAGAACAGTTACCCACTACGAAGTTGCAGCATTGTTTGGAGAAGCTTACAAAAAGGCTGCCACAATTGAAGTAGCTGCCAATGGATATCAAGTGGCTGGTCTGTATCCCTGCGATCGCAATATATTTCCTGAACATGAATACATTGCTGAAGCAAACGAAGAAGTCAGCAAGGAAGCAGCAAACGGAGGGACTGTGGCTTCCACACACGTGAGAACACTTAGGTCTACATCACCAATAGAAGATCCCAAGACATCTACAGCATTAGGCCTGCATGAGTCACCTGCTGCTCACTCTTCAACGACTTTTGAAGGCAGTTATTTAGGAAACACCGATACGTTCAACCAGTCTTCGCATTCTTCAAATGGATGTTCCTCCAGTGAATCGTCGCTCGTCTTACCATCGGATGTAAGTCCAGTGCCTCATCATGTGCCTAATCCTGGTATGTCTAGATGAAGACGATGTGGTTCTGCTAGTCTTCTAACAAGCTCACAATACAAAAATAAACTCACTGAAGATTTCCAACGCGCATCTCAAAAAGAAACAGTCAAACAAAATGAAAAGAAAGCCGCAAAGCGAATTGGAAAGGACACACGTTCATACAGAGAATAAACAAACGTTAAAGAAGGGGAAGAAAAGAACACGGGAGAGAAGCCTTGGCATAAACCAGTGATGAAGATTTGGATATGTCTTTTCATTTAGTGTCAACTGATGAAGACAGTGAAAATGAAGAGTGAGAATGTCCTTATTGTAACGGAACATTTTCACGTGACAAAGGAGGCGAAAAATGGATCCGTTGTATTCAGTGTAGCTCTTGGTGGCATGAGCTATGCACGAGTACTGACGACTACAAGCAGTTTGTCTGTGATTTGTGTTTGGAACATTAGAATAATCACTTTCACATTGAATTTGACGTGAACACTGAACCGCATTGGCGGCATTGTTTTTTTTTTTTGTTTTTTTTTTTCGCCTCTTCTATAACTACATCTTTTCTCAAAGCATCCATTCCATATTTCATTGAATATTTCTAGCTGTGTAGCCCTATGCAATTTCGATGTTTCATTTGTAATTTGTAGCACACATGTAGGTTATTCTGCAATGTCCATGTTCCATTTCTGGATAATTTGTACAAGAATGTGTTGTATGCTTTAGAATGTAGACCAAACGTTTTATATATATATATATATATATATATATATATATATATATATATATATATATATATATATATATATATATTAGCATGTAAGAGGCCTTAATAGTTGTAGCATATTAACATGTAAGAAGCCTCTGTTTAATTACATGCCTCATTATAACTTCTTGTTCTTGTTTTCGGCAACAAAGTCTTGCACATTATGCCCTTACAGAATGTGTTCTTAATATCGCACCGGGGTACGATATTATGCACACTTGTTTTCAACTCGGAAAATCGTAGACTTTTGTTTAAAACGTTATGTACGTTTATGTAATGTATTGAAATCCATTCTAGGCATCACACGAGTTGGCAAACACTCCATCCTTTGCCTTGTCCTTGTTCTGTTTTTATTTTCAACTATTTCTACTTCGCTACGAACGAAAAATAAAATGGGTGCGATATTCGGCACCTCTCCCCTAAAGAAAATATACAATACCATACTTATTGTTCAGTGCTGCAAACTAATGATGCTACAGTAACACAAACATCTACATAGTTTGAAGGTCTCTACAATAATAATAACACAAGTGAGACCAAGGACTACGTAGGGGTTGGGTCTGGAGGTACTGTACGGACCCCCACCAACCATCCGCCGAAACCCCGACGTTTCTGTAAATGTAGTCTAACTTTAGGGGGCGTATTTTACAAATTTTAATATGATTTACAAATAAAGCTTTTGGCCCTACCGAAATAAATTCCAGCGTAGTGCCTGAATGAAACGGAAGTGACAATGCACATCAAAAGTACCTTAGTGTTGAACATTATGATCATGATATGAGGTATCTTTTAATAAATAAGCACAAAGTTACAAAGAATTAAAATCGTAACTTTATCACAAGGTTTCTTTCGAAAAGTGTTTATACACTGCTCCACAAAACTTAAGCAACCCGAGAGAACGTGGTATAAATGACGTGTGGGGCCCATTCAACACTGGTTAGTGGCATGCACATACACAGAGACACACAGGCAAGGCGAGCACCCACCCTATCTCATAAGCAGCACGGTTGGAAACGCGGTAAACAACTTATGCCATGAGGCGTACACCACAGCCCAGTAGTGTCCGAAGCTCCAAGCATTGAGATAGTGGTTCTTGTGTAGGGTACACACCTTGCAATGGCTGGTAGACGACATTTGAGTGGCTTTGACCGCGGGCGAATAATTGGGCGGTTGGAATTGGGCCGATCGCAAGTGGAAGTGGCGCAGGAATTCAACGTGAACAAAAGTGTTGTGTCGAGGCTGTGGAATAGCTTCCAAAATGGAGGTGACGTCAGTAGACGTCATGGAGGAGGCCGTCCGAAGAAGACGTCGGCCGTCAAGGACCGATTTCTCACAATTTCTGCCAAACGTAACCGTCAAGCTTCATGCTCTCAACTGGTCAATGAGTTTTTTCAGGCTACAGGACAACGCGCGTGTCGTGAAACTCTTCGTCGTCGGCTCAATAGAGCAAGATTGTATGCAAGAAGGCCTGTGCTTTGTGTGACACTGAAACTGAAGCACGAACGTGCGCGTTACACATGGTGTCAGGAACATGTTGCATGGGGAGAATACCAGTGGGCGCGTGTCATGTTCTCCGATGAGTCGAGATTCAGCTTGTCAGATTCTGGTCGGACTTTAGTGTGGAGAGAGACCGGAACACGCTATCATCCAAACTTCATTGCTGAACGGCCGTCCTATGGCGGTGGTTCCATTATTGTGTGGGGTGGAATTATGCTGGATGGGAAAACGGACCTCCATATTGTGCAACATGGCACTTTGACAGCACAACGGTACTGGGATGAAATACTCAATACACATGTGCGCAATTTCCATGGAACATTTGGCCCAGACTTCCTGTTCATGGTAGACAATGCCCGCCCACACCGTGCGCATCTTGTGTCCGAGTATCTGGAGAGCGAAGACATTACGCGTATTCCATGGCCTGCATATTCGCCGGACTTGAATCCCATCGAGCATGTGTGGGATGCTCTTGGGCGGCGAATAGCGCAGCGCAGTCCACCAGTACGCACTCTCCCTGACCTGCAAACAGCTCTCCTCGAGGAGTGGCGCCATCTGCCGCAAGACTTGATTAACACTCTGATTTGCAGCATGGAGGCCAGATGTCGTGCCTGTATAGCTGCTCGTGGTGGTCACACGCCATATTGAATGCCTATGCCCTTGCACAATCCAGCCTCACTTGTTGAGGTATCGTTGTGCTGAACTTTTTGGTCACTCTGTACATCCTAACTGTATTGTTCGTCTTCACTTGTGTAGCATTGTGCATCTGGACTGTCAGTTTGTTCATTATACTTGGTGCAGTGATCGTGTCGTTTTATTTTCTGCCACTTTCTTCGAGTTGCTTAAGTTTTGTGGAGCAGTGTATAAGTATCACATCCAATCACGCAGCCGGTTTTCAATAGAAGTAAAGGTTGTAATGCAGTTTACAGCAATTGTATACCTCAAATCCTTTTAAATCTGGTAATCATTGTAAAAGTTGCAACACCACCGCTCAAAAACATATAATTCTGTGAAAGCTAGTTGTAATCATAATTACCAAAAAATTTTTGCTTTAATATCTTAGAAGCAATGGAAACAATTTTTTATCCCCCCCCCCACACACACAAATACGTCATTTTAACCAGTACAACAATCTCCATCCATGTTTTTCATATTTCCGAAACAGTTTGAAAGATATCAAATTGCACTGAACCATATTATGATCTTCATGACTAATAAAAAACATCTACGTGATTAGATACGATATTTATCTAAGAACTCTTTTCGAAATAAAACCTATTGAAAAGGGTCAAAATTCCAGTTCCCTATTATTCAAAGTATATCATGGTCGTAGTAATTGACACTAAAGTACCGCGTGGCCCGGGAGTGTGTATACCCCTGATTGGTACTTCTTCGAAGACAATGTTAATGGACATTCTTACCTGGAGATGCTTAATGAGTGGTTGGTGCCTCAATTAGAAGAAAATGGTATCAAAGACACTGTTGTGATACAGCAGGATGGAGCGCCAGCGCACTCCGCTATTCGCATGCGCAATAACCTGAATCAGACGTTTCCTGGCCGCTGGATTGGAAGAGGTTGTGCATCTTCACCAGCTCCCTTTGCCTGACCTCCAGGTCGTCCCGATTTGACGACACCAGACAATGCTCTCTGAGGTTTCATAAAGCAACAATTAAAAAACACTCGATGTCACATAACGCAGGAATTACACGAGCAGCTGTGAAACACGCCTTCACTCTCGTGACTCCGAAGTATCTCCGCAAAACATCTGCGAAAACTTTGCCCAGAAATCAGCTGTGTTACTACATGGATGGTGATCATACCGATGTTTATGACTCTTAAGACTTCAAGGTAACTGTGTACAGACATTCTACCATAACTAACACTATACTGTTGAAACTAAAGGGGAATCGTTTCACTAGAAAATATAATGTAAATATACTTTTAATGAAGCATAAGAGCATTTGTCAAAATCAAACCTGTGTTAATGTTAGACTTCAAGAGTTTTATTCTGTTTCGACTTCTATGTTTCAATTGTACTTGTCAAAATACATCTTAGTTGTGTCTTGTGCTTATTTAATAAAAAATGCTATTAATTATTAAAATTTGAACTTTGTTCAATATTCATCCAAAGTCAGTTAGTTATAATTTCGCCATTTTCGTTAATATTCACAGGGAGACTACAGATATTCAACAATTTGCAATTGCAACAATTATTCGAAGAATTTTTATCCATTACAACTTTCTACTCCTTTATTATTATTTAGGGGTGTGTGCCTAAATATTGTTTGCTTACACTTATGAAATGTCTAGAACCGACCCTGCAGATACAAGTTGTAAAAGTATATAATATATCGTCCCTTTTTTGCAAAATGTAATCTCTCAGTTTTTCTAATTTTTCAGAAGGACAATTTGAATTTTTGCATCTTATTCACTTTCCTGTTACGTTCGTGTTTTCAAGTACTTATTTACCAAGTTTTTTTGGGGGGAAAAAGTTGCCAGAAGTACTTCAATACCACATAGCCATGGTAATTATGTAATATTAAACCATAAACAAATATATTATTTGAGGTACACTTTGGAAAAAAAAAAAGTATGCTGTGAGTTATGTCACCTTGTACAGTTCTTGGAATATAAGACTAATTTCAGAAGTATAGTAGAAAACTGTAAATCTGTGTATTTGTACGCATCTAGGTTGCTGCAATCAGCCTCACTATAAGTTAGTTATAATAAATAGTGAAAACTAAACCGCATCAAGATCATTATATTTATTATTTCATCAAATAATTAAACATGATGTTTATGAAATTAAATATTAAAGATAACAAAGTAAAAAACCTGACTTCATCAAAAAAGTAAACATAACGCTTTATGAAATTACTATAAAATTAGACCTATTAAGTTATTTGAAACTGTAAGAAAGAAGGATAAAATTAAATAAAGCTTCTAAATGATGGAATAATAACTTACCGAAACTAAATAAGAGTATAATAGTATTCTTTGTTATAAACATGAGTATAACAAAGGAATAACAGTTAACAGCGCATTTATACAACAGTTTATTATATAAATTCATATGACTAGATTAGATCCGCTGCACAGACATATTGAAGCTGCGTATTTCTCTTCTGCGATTTTCAGCTTTCTTAGATTAAGTTTTCCTACATGAAAATATCCAGTGTCGTTGAGGCACTTCAATTAGAGTTTCTTGTATACCGCAAGTGGCTTGTTTTGTAGAAGATAGTTATCGGTGGCCTCTTCAAAAGTCTTATTTCCATCGTGTTCTTTCAGTTCGTCTTTCTCCTTATTTCCATCTGATTCTCGAATTCGTAAAATTCTAAGATTTTCGAAAAGTTGCTTGTAGTTGAGAAAGTTATTATGCTGTAGCTCCACTGTCTCAAAGGCTGCTAAACTATTTTAATCGCAACATTAATCTTTCCAACATGGTAGAATAAAAAATAATCATGCCAAAGGCGAGGCAAGACTTGAATCCACGATCAGCATAAAGCGTTAATTAATGTAAAACATGGAACGTGATCTAAAAGTAAGTTCGTGGAGCAGTAATATTAGTCTTAGCTCTATCTTTTTTTTTTTCTTTTTGCTACTTATTCTATACTTATTTTCGTCTATATATTCAATTATTATTTGATTTTTTCTCTGAAAAAATCAATAAGGACATATCGCACCACTTCAATCGAATTCATTCTATATGGATAAAACTCCGCATGGTGGTAGACCCTGTTACACAATCTTGTAACATATTACGGTGTACGGGTTTTTCCTTACTAGGTTGTAAGAAAAATACAAATAAAACAGACTTTTTTTTAACGACCAGTCTATAGGTTACTTTTCATGTTAATTGCAATTTCCGAAAGGACATTATCCTGTAATTTGACAAAATTGGATATCGTACCCCAGAATAAAACTATCGAAACACTAAAATTTTAATTATGCAACTAGGCCCAAAAAATACTTTTATCTAATGAAATCTATACTGTTTTGGGAAATCGTAGCACTATTTCAATGTACGTATATAGTATTAATTGCTGCAGAGAAAATTTTTCTTATACATACAAATTTCAATGATTACTTATTAAAAATTGATAATTTAAAACTATTTTGAATTACGACAGTCTTATTCTGGGGGTGCAATATTATCCTTACTTTTAAAAGCAAGAATTCATATTACTTAAATAGGCTAGCATAACGATAAACCTACCATATCGCTAAAAACAGTCTGTGAGTAAAAACTATATACTTATTGAATTAAGTACTTGGCTCGGGTAATACGCATTTGCTACGACTACTAAATTAAGTATAAACCAAAACAAATTTTGTGGCTGCAACACAAGTACTTGAGTGGTGAAAATTTAAACTATTCTTTGTCTATCAATATAAATTAAAAAAAAAAAAAGTCTATGTGAACCGAACCCAGAATCTCCCAGCGTGCAGAACTGTGGAACACAACCTCTACTATAGAACCGAGTTTGTACCTGGCCGAGCCCTGTTACCAAATATAGCAATTTTAATTCTCTAGACCATGGGCTATTTGCCCACCTAATTCAGTTCAATGCCGACCAGTAGTTACCAAAAAATAAAGTACTACATGCATGAGCCGAGGTTATCCGAGTCCACCTACCAAATATAGCATCATCTTTTTATTCATTTAGCCATGGTCTATTTCCCAACCGAATTTGATTCAGATCCGGCCAGAAGATACCGAGAAATAAAGTACTACATATACACCTGGAGTGAAACTACAAGCTCCCGTATGCTTACGCCGGGAGCTAACAACAGATACTATAATTAATAATTCTTGCAACAAAGGTCTAAGAGAAAGTTTTAAAATGCCTTCATCTGGAATAAATCCTCCAAATGTGAGTAGTTTATTATTATTTTATTTTTTTAATGGGAAATCCTGAATAAAATTGCTTTCCACTGGATATGAAGTTTTGACAACGAATCGTCACAAGAGACAAGAGGATAAACCAATCGTTCAACAAGGAAGTTCGAGGCCAAGATGGTCTTCGTCTGTAGAACTGTGATGGATCTGTGTACTGGAAGATTCATTGTTCATGAGCGTGCTGTTGAAGCACATCATGCTAAACAACTGGATAGTATTTACGAGATCCGTGCATGGGGAGAGATCTATATGCTGGGTCGACAATGGTCCTGCATATCGGTTGAAATTTTGTTTTGTTTATTTATTTGAGTTTTCCGTACCCATGATTATGCACTATAGGCTATAGGAAGAATAACAACAAAATACACTGTGAAAGAGCAATCATAATACCCATATCTTCAGCGGTACTCGAAACTGTCAGAAAAGTTTTGCGAACACGCTAGTTTATGGCCTTAATCCGTTCAACCATGCCATGCGGTACACTGGTCGAAAAAGGCGCAGATAAAACTTGTAGTTTTCAATCCTGATGGTCTCAAGGTCTATTGTAGGTACAATAGGTACTAACAAAGGGTGGATGATTTCCTATAATTGAAACCAACCATCTTGATATTGTGGTTTTGAATTATTACTGAATAAGTTCTGGAAGACAGACCGGTGCACTTTCATTTTCAGACCAAATGTGTACTCAGGTAGTGTCCTTCTTGTAATAGGAAATAGCTGGTTTAATCTGAGAACTTAAAACTGGCACCACATCCCAAATTCTAGTCATATGAAAGATAATACTCCTTATGTAGAAAGCTAATAAAAAACTGATATCACTACAAGTTATAAATCTATTACCTTAACAACCTACTTAGTTATTCTAATTGTTAAAGTTGCTTTAAACAATTGCTATTTAAAAAAAAAAAATACAATGAAGAATAGAAAATAGAACAATATTCTCTCCTCAAATGAGACCGTGGAAAAACAAAGCATGTTGAACTCAGTGGGTTCCTTTCACACATTTTTATTTTTCACCGGTACCTCAGGTGGCACGATTGAGAGGTCCAACTCAATAAGCTAGGCGTTTGCAAGGCTTGTCTGTTGCACTATCGAATCCCGCTCAAGGTATGAATTGCCCTTTTACAATTAATTTCATTATTTATTCCTCAGTCTCTTTTAGATTACAGGGCTACCTTGGGACAAAAAGAGACTTACACAATATCCATTACGTCATTTGTATGATTTACCGAAAAGTTTGTCAATCTCTATAGTAACTGATTCGCAAGCCATAATAAGAAAGTGACCATTTTTTCTTCCATAGTTTTCTCGATTATGATGCATTGACTATTCGGTTCACGAAACAAGAAAAATAATAATGTATTACGTAATTTTAAAAAAAAAAACTTATAAAGCAGAGATAATGTACAATAATAATAATAATAATAATAATAATAATAATAATAATAATAATAATAATAATAATAAAAAGCTTGAATCAAGCTACGTGCTTCTAATACGTCTATATTGCACTTACGTCTGCAAACTAATTTTTGCAGTTTGAGATCAATTGTTTTTTTTCGATGAGTGTAATATAGATTACATATGTACGCATGCATGCGTAAGTATTCTGCTCGAAAACAAGTTGTAGACATTTGAATAGAAGAGTTATTTGGAGCCTTCGGTCAGTAGAGTAAGGGAGGGTGGATAGTTTCTTTCCCTGTGGTTTAACAGTATACAGAAACAAAGTTAGGAAACTGGATTGAAGGAAAAGATTGAGAATGAGTTATGGTATCAAGTATACAAGCATTGATTAGTCATTACTTTTATAAACAGAAATTTAATGAAATTTTTCCATTATTAAAAATATCAAATTAACTTACAATAAGAAACCGTGTGCTCAAATACATGTTGTCTTGTTCTTTTTGCATTTAGTCTTGTAACTTACTTTACAATAACACATACATTATATCACTAGTTCAATATACAAGAGGACTCTTCAAATTATTATTTCTGTTCTCACTTATAATCACTTCCTCGGTAATTCCCAAACCCAACCTTTCGACAATAGTTTCTCAGGTAAATTGTTTCGAACAATTGTATACAATACACCAATGGTATTTAACCTGGGGTACGCGATGACTTCTTAAAAGATACGTAAAATTTAAAAGAAGAATAATACATATATAAAGTATAATACATATTTCGTGAATGATAATGGAAATCATTTGTGACAAAGCGAATTTGTATTGCCACATATTTCCAAGAATCTCAATTGCTTATGACTGTACTGTCTACCGCCAACAATGAAATTTTGCGTTTGTTATTTTATTCATATTCACAAGTGTTTAAATTTTTTGTTTCACAAACCCAATTGACTCGCTGTAGAAAACAATGTAAGTGCCACCCTGAAATTGTAACTTTTTCTAAAAAACTATGTTTATGCCTTAATTAGATTTTCACACTTTGTTGTATGCTAGGTTGTATTTATAAGCAATAGTATTTTCCATTTTGTGACGCTTGGGGACAATTTACTATCTCTTGTCTCTACTGTAACAGTAACTATTGTTTTAATCTCGAGGGCATTGTTTTAATAGAAAAGTATTGTTAGAATATTCGGGGGGAAAAAGTTGAATACCACTGCAACAGATGACGAAGTTAGCTAAAAACATCATTTTGTGAAAATACATTATTTAATAGCAACACACATGTGACCATCACCCCATAACAAAGGAAAATATAAGTCTAGACATGGCAGTCTGTCGTTATGTTGAGCTTTTATACATAGCAGAAGATATACATTTATAGACCTTTGACACACACACACACACACACACAAAATCAATTTTCTGGAAAGTTGTTACATGGCACTAAGAAACTTATTTACTTTCAGTCTTCAATTGTAACACTTTAAAAACTTGTAACTTTATCAATAAATGCACTGTTTTACAATTTTACATAACATGTATATTTTCTTTCTTTTACATACTTTCATATTAATACATAATGAAGTAAAATAAAATATTTATCTTCGTACGCTGTAATTTTATTTTCTCACCTAATATTTCAGTTACTATTTGGCTGTTATTTTCTTAAAGGACGAAAGAAAAAAATCACAGTCCTCTTATTGTCTCAAAACTGTATGTCCAATTAATTTACAGGTATGTATGCTGATATCCAGTTGTACGAAACACGTCAAAACGTCAAATCCAATTTTGTCTGCTATTCACGGATTTCAAGTACACAGCAAATAACACCATACATGTCATGTCATGTAATTTCAGATCATTATAAAACTAACCACTCTCATCTTCAGAAAAATTGTAATATTCCCATTTACAATTTCTGTGAAAAATTCAAAACAGAAGAAATTGTGAATCGGAATATTACGATGATTCTAAAGACCACAGTGATTAGTTGGATAATGGTCTCAAATGACATTTGTGATCATGTGTGTAGTTTGCTGTGCATTTGAAATCTAAATAGTAGACAAAATTGGATTTGGCGTGTTTCGTACAATTGGATATTAGTATACCCAGTAGCAAATGAATTGAACATGCATTTTTGAGAAAATAATAGGAATGTGATCCAAGTTAAAGGCTCTCCATTTTCTTTTAATCCACGTCCCTTAAAGAAAGTAACGGCCAAATAGTAACGGAAATATAGGTGAGAAAATGAAATTACAATACAGGAAGGTAAATATTTTATTTTACTGTATCATACTGTACATTAATGATTTCCACATTAAATAAGCTTTTCATAGCTCAAAAACTGTTATACCACTTTTTTTCAAAAGTCATCTTACATTTTTTAATCTTCCAAATCTACAAGTATACAATATTCTAGATATATCACGTCCTATATGATATATTGTACTTTACTAATTAAACCAACAAGTATTTATATGCTCAATTTAACACATATGAAAATAATTACATTCAAAAGTATTACTTTAAACTCATTTCAGTGAACTGTAAATCAAAATTAAAGTTGCAGAAAATATAGTAGCTTAGGAAACTTTCACAGCCTTTACACCTAAAAGTTTCAGGTGAAATTTCAGAACAAAATTCGTAGGTGAGATTAACATAACCATTACAACTGAACACACAACCTTAAATATACAGTATGTACTGCTCACTTACTCTGTTATCCAAGTCCAAAGTACTTTTGCTCTTCAAGTGAGCTTGCATCTAACGGTGCGCACCCACTTATTTGACTAGTGCTGTGTAGCTCGGGTGAGTCGGTTGAACTTAATCCAATAGATTTGAGTGGTGTTTCATCAGTACGACGATAAAACCTAGAGGACGAAGTGGTAGTAAATAATCTCGAACCAGTCGTTGCTAGATTTTTCAAGTAATCAGGAGTAGACCGAAGAGGACGCCGAGGCCGCACAGAAAATCGTTTGCGAATGTCTGTCACTTCCTCTTGTTCTCGTTTCCTCTTCAAATTCGTTGGATGCGATTCCGTCGTGAAAGATTCAGCAACTTCCGGTGTCGAATTTCGTGGCAACATGTTGACGTCACTATTTCGATCTGACTGAGATGAAATGGATGATAAACCGTCGAAGGCTGACTTCACAAACCTAGAAAACACTGAAAAGATACTTGGTGTGGAGGTAGTGATACCTGTCCTGGTTCCTTCATTAGGGGTAGAACTAAATGCTCCTCTTTCATCATTACTTGACATGGTAACCGAACGTTCGTCTGCAAACCGTACTCTAAACGGAGTGACTTTCCGCAATCCTGGCTGCTTGATTGAACTTTGCGTTGTATGTCTGATATCATTGCTTTTAGGATTAGTACCATCAGAACTGCGTACAAATGGTGTAGTCAATGGATAGTTATCAGGTAATGGGTTTGGAGACCATCTCAATATGAAATCCTCCTCCTGTAATTCATCTTTATTGGTATAATAGGGTGCAGATTTTAATGAGGTACTTGCATCAGCTTTAGGTTGATTTCGATTTGAAATGTATTCGCATTCAATTGAAGAACCACTTCTTCCCAAGTTTGGCTCCCTATTTTCGTCACTGGGAATATTTACATTTATTTCATGTTGATCGTTATCGTGGTCTTTAGGGACAGTTTGCACAGGAGTCACATTTTCAGCTTCATCTATTAAGGATGATTTTCTGGGTTGTACAGCAGCAAGTGGTTTCTTGTCTGCAGAGTCGGTATATGAAACAAGACTTGCTTTAGTGAATTTTGATCGGCGAGCCTTCAAAGTTTTCCGCTTATTTTCTTGATCTTCAACAATGCAAGGAGTATCTGCATCGTTGGTGTCCATTGGAATTTCCTCGGCTCTTTCCTCTCTAGTACTTTCGATACCTGATTGGATGGTTTCTTTGTTAATGTTCTTATTTTCAGTAAGTTCTTCGTCAATACTTCGTTTTAGATTTGTTCCGCCTTCAGAATTTTCAGTAACGTTGTCTTGAATGATGGAATCTGAATTAGCAGCGAGATTTTCCGATTCACCATTATTATTCAAACTTACCTCACTATGATCAACTTCAGAAGACTCCTTCATTGACACTTCTGGTTGAACCACTTCACTTAAGACTACCGCTGTATCCGCAGCTGCTGTAAGTTTCTCAGTTTCTTTACTATCTTCACTGGAAATTTCATTTTTATCGTTATAACCTGAATGTTTGAGATCAAGCTCTACGTCACTTTGCACTTTATTTTCCACACTCGATGTTCCACCCGTTTCCTCTGCACTTTCTCCCGTAAACACATTTTCATTTTCTTTATTGGAGAGTTCGTTCTTTTTGTCTTCTTTAGCTTCTGAAGCCTCCACTTCTTGCTCCATTGATTCCTTTGGCAAAGAAGTTAGCAAATGATTTTCCAAGCCCGAGTGATTTTCCATTTCAGCACTGGAACGCAAAGTTTTATTACAATGTTGGCAATACAGTGGAAGATGGTCTGACAAGTGAAGAGTGAGTCCTTTTCTTGATCCAAATCCTTTGTTACACACAGCACAAAGATAAATAAACAATTTGTGAACTTTGGCCTCGTGCACTAGAAGATCATCCCAGCAACAGAAGAGCCTTTTGCAAACTAAACAGCGGGACTGAAAATATACAAAATAAGAAATATAATTTGTATTGGCTATTTAGAAAAATACAGAGTAAACAATAAATTAAAAAAAAAAAAAACTATTAATGATAAAAATGATCAGGTTCATAATACAGTAGGCGCTCTTTAATCCGGCATCAATGAGTCGTTTGCGTTTTTTTTATATTATTATTATTATTATTATTATTATTATTATTATTATTATTATTATTATTATTATTATTATTATTATTTAGTGGATTCGGGCGTTTGTTAACCTTGACAGCTAGTTCCTGCTTTTGCGCTGCTCGAGTTTTTAGCTCGCTCAGTTTGCAGCGTGACTGTCAGTTTTCATTTTAGTACAATGTTTCTTATTTTCTAGCGAACTGTACATCATGTTTGCACAATATTACAATTGTGTACATGCATTATACTGTATAATGTTTTCGATTCGAAGCAACCCAGCACGACTTCTTCAAGTGGTGGTAAAACTAATAAGTATACGCAGGTGACACTCAGTATACAGCAAAAAATAGAGATAATTAAGTCTCGAAAAAGGCGAAACAGAAACTTCATAATGAGTGATATTTGTGATTCAATTAAATAAATACTCAATGACTGAATGTACTCTATTGAATTATAAGTAAGATAAATGTTCTAAATTCTGCAATTGTTAGAGTGGCGAAATACTTTGTACAATAGAATATTTATATCGTGTACACAGGTTGAGAACGTGCGTATATATTAATTGTTTACATTTTTTATTAAGAGTGATTTATCACTGACGTTAAAACTATATTGACGTTCGATAATCCGGTACGGCTGTGGTCCCGAACGTGTCGGATTAAAGACTGCTTACTGGTATAAAGGTAATGTAATTAAAAATGTGCATTAGAACTACTAATTCCATAAAAAAATACACTAGTTACTTTGTGCTACTTATTCGCAAAACCATATTATAATGAATCATGAACATTCAACCTCTAAAGAGAACTGATTTCAATAAGTATTTTTCTATATTTATAAAGTGAGTACCATAAACCCTGTTCCTTGCTTATCAATACTCAACTATTTCTATTAAGTCCCTCCCAAGTTCTTTATTTAATGTGTCAAGTTATAGTATAATTAAAACAAACAGCTTTTAGCAGTTACGAGTTCAACGATTATACTGGCTGACGGAACAAGTCTAGCCATTACTGAATACACTGACAGTAAAATGAAAGTTAGTATCGAACAAACAATAGAAGAATTAAACTCATGGCTTGAAAATAATAAATTAAAATTAAATACCGATAAAACTACAGTAATAAACTTTCATCACTCTCGTAATAGAAATGTAAATAATCCAATCATATCTATTAAAAATAAATTTATAGATAACGTTAAAGCAACGAAATTTCTAGGACTCTGGGTAAGTGATACACTAACGTGGGATAGGCACGTATCTGTACTCCAAAAGAAACTTTGTAAAGTGCACTATGCCTTAAGTGTGAAAACATCATTCAACATATCAGCATTAAAATGTATTTATCATAGTCAGTTTGAGAGTCTACTTACGTATGGAATAGTACACTGGGGAAACACAGCAGAAAGTAAGACAATTTTTAAGATTCAAAAAAGATACTGAGAACAATAAAAGGTACAAAATCAAGAGTATCATGCAAAAGAATATTTCGTGAGCTTAAAATTCTCCCACTGCCTTGCCTTTATATATTACGAACGGCAATCTTTATAAGAAAATACCTGAAACCGTCTCTTAAATGCAACAGTGACATTCATACATACAATACCAGAAACAAAAGCGATCTTGCAATTCCCATTCATAATACAGCTCTTTACCAAAAAGGTCCAAAATATACAAGAATACAAATTTATAACAGCTTACCCATCAACATAAGAAACTCAAAATCCGATCACCTTTTTAAACAAAGACTAACAAAGTACCTACAAGAGCACTGCTTTTATACTGTCACGGAATTTTATGAACATGCTCAAGCTAGAAACTTGTAGTTGTATGAATCAATAGGAAGGTATTTATTTTATTATTACATGAGTAGTCATACTTATTTATATATTATTATAATCAAATATCTTCAAAACGTGTTTCCTAAATACTAAATGAAGATAGTATAATGTAAAAAAGAAAAAAAAAACTACAGATTCTCGCACTATGAGTAAAACCAGGTACATGAATAGATAAGGTGTGGTATTTCTATGTATATATATATATATATATATATATATATATATATATATATGTATCATGTTGTAAGACTAATGTAATGTATAAGGAACTATAGTAGTAGTGTATTATATACGTAGATAATAATAGGATTTGACATGCTCTATACCACATGTACAAATGTACAATACTGTGGTCTTCTGAACGCAAAATAAATAAATAAGAACAAAATTCAAAAGTTAAATGTGGGCAGGAAACGTCGCTCACATAAACGGTTTATGGCTTTAGTCTGAAAGTGTTTCCGGAAGAGACATTTAGCAGACTGCGAAGGAGGAGACAGAATAATAAGAAACAGTATGTTAGAAAGATTAGATTAGCTTCGCGCACAGGATAGTATACAATGGTGAGCTTTCTTCGTTCATGAACTTTCGGCTTTCCTTAAATCACAGTTGTTTAAATCAGACATTCAGTCAATCAACAACAGTCTTCAAAATCTCAAATTACATGAAGAAATTCGAACTACCTTAAGGCCGATTTTGAATGGCCGTTGTCTGTCTTGTTAACATAAATTAGTTAAGCCATAAGCCCTTGTGGACTTTTCACATGCAGAACTATATCATGTCTAGCGTGTATTTGTATGTGGATACGAACCGGAATATAGATGACCCAAAAAATATTCTTAACAGCCTTCATGAAAATATATATATATATATGCATCTTCAATTAGTAACAAATTTACAACTATTTTGAAAGTATAAGCAAACCGGTATTAATATATGCTCAAAACACATACATATATACAGTATATTTGCTTTCAAAGGGGCATAAGATTAGGGTAGTAGTCCATAGAACATTCTAATACAAGTGACCCTCAAAGTTTGAGAAGGGTTGCTTTAAAGAAACATAGTCGTTTCTTGGTCTAGCCTGTTTTTAAAACTAAACCTGGCTTTCTTTCTCCACAAAGACCAAACACTTCATTTCAAGCTTGAGAACATACTCAAGGCACTTGCTAGGAGTGCCGATAGTTTGTGGCCGGAATTCCAAATTAGTAAATGCTATCCTCTTCTTCCCCTACCTCTCCGCTTTTTTTAATACTACAAATTTTCAAAATTTTGTAGTAGGAAAAAAAAACTTACAAGTATCATTCCTCTTTTTAGTTAAACAAATCCGGATCCACTCACCTCTGATTTTCCTGGACATTATAGTCAGAAGTTGTTATTTACCGGGATTGGCAGGTTTAAACCAAGTGTTTACAAAAATATTTAAACAAAAAATAAATTTAAAAGCAAAAATGCCACAAATTGTGTCAACTTCAGGGTCACGTTTCCTATATCTTAAACCAACAGCATTAATTGTGTCTAATTTTCGCTTGCAATCCAGGGGTCCTAGCTTCGATTTCGGATGGGACCACAAAATACATCTCAGGTGCAAAATGAGTAGTGGTTCGGATGTCACTTTAAGCAGTAAGTCCCGTCCTTCATAACTTAGCTGTTTCATAAGGACTTTAAGACTATTGTATCTAATCTATTTGTTTGCTTAAATGCCTGTTGTTACACAGAGAAACCGAAGTTAACTTTGCTCGACTATATTGACAAAGGTGCAAAATATATCGACTGCATCCGTAGCTTAACAACTGGACTTCTTGAAAATTTTAATTTCTAGAGGTGATATCTACATACTAAATTTTCGTTTAAATACAAACCAAGGGAACATGAATGTTGTAAGTTATTAAAATCAAAAGTATTTTCTGCACATGTATATGGAAGACCGTACTTAGGCATGTGCAATACCTGAAGCTGCAGAGGGCGGCAAAATATAGCTAGTAGCAAAAATATGTTAATTTTATATTGCTTTTATAATTATGAACCCGAATTAGATTAGTGTTGTGGCATTAAAATAGTATGTTACAATCAGTGTACCACTTGAACATGAGATAGACATACAATGTAGCTCTCCACATGGCCGACTGCAGAAGAACGTTTCATTTCCTAATCGGATGCAAGACTGTTAATTTTTTTTTATTATTATTATTATTATTATTATTTATTTATTTATTTATTTATTTATTCTGCATGTATAACATTGAAATCCCTGTCAACAACTAAATGGTATACACATAAGGATGCTTGTAAGAGCCTGAGAGCCGATTGGAAAGAAGTGCTTTGCATTCAGAAAATGAAGAGTCGAGTCAGACATGAACTGAGGGTCTCTTTGAAAGTTGAATTGTATTAAGGAAGTATTCATGATATCACTGCAGTTATAATCTGTAGAGTAATTACAGCAATTATAATCTGTAGAGCAGTTTGATAAGAAGCATATAAAAAACTGCAAACCAAGAATGTGGACATTTCAATTGCTGTTGAAAAGGATGTCTCTCTTGCTGTTTTAAACTGAGCTTAAGACTTATTTCCCCATTTAGAAGGATTCAGCTGAAAAGTTACAAAGTTCAGAAGTCCGGAATCAATTCCATCTTCAGCTGTTGAGATTTCCAGACCAAGGCGTCAAATTAAACGTAGGCAGTCTTTCGTTGGACCACTAGTGAGAAGCGGAAGTAGAAAGTCCTAAAGGAGGGACAGGATCAGATTGACTCAATGATGATGACGAGACATGGAGAATGAAAATATATTTAAGATCACACGAATTCTTCACAATGAATTACAGAAGGATATACTTTCTGCATGGAATGTAATTTAATATATTAATTTCTTTCGAATATCACGAAACTAGAAGCTACTTCAATTTATGATGCTGCAGAGAAATTTCGAGCCATTTACGATTCCGACAAAGCTTTAGTGAATAATTTACCAATTTTCAAAGATGATCCATGAAGAAATAAGATGGTAACAACTCACTCTCTCTCTCTTCCGTTTCTCTGTAGGTAAGTCTTACTGGCTTTTAAATAAAATTAGTGATGTCAACTCAAATGTGTGACACCTATTCAAATGTGTACTCTAAACTCAACATTTATAATTGAACTCCAGCAATAAACTGTTCTGCTGAAAGACCATTTTCACTTTTAGAAGAGATTAAGAATTAAGGACAGCACAGAATCAAGAATGATTGATCAATCTTTGAGTGCTCATTATAGATTCAGACCTCATACACAGTCTCGATTTCAAGTAAACGCAAAAGCGAGAATAAAGTCATTCCTCCAAGTTCCATAATTCCATAAGATTCGCAAAATGATCATTAAATAGTAATGTTTCTACCACATACAGTATCTCTGACATACTAAATTGGAGGTTTCGTTCTCTTTTTTTAAATTGATTTATTTTCATATAGACAATATTAAACTGTAGCGATTTGTGTGTTTCTACCATACATTTTGCCTGATTTAATTGGAAGTTTCTGGTATTTTTAAAAGGGTTATTAAATTGTAGTGATTATTTTCTGTGTTTACCACTATTTTTAACTTGCACATTTGTTTTGTGAGTTGTGTATTTAGTTATTTTTAAAGATACTTCAATAAATTTAAAACTGAAGTCAATAACTCCACGATAGTCTCTATACGAGTAGCGATGCTGAAGTTTAGCTGAAGAAAGAGTGGGACCAAAATGACTGCACACGAGTTTCATACATATTAAAAACAAATCTGTATATATGTATAAATGGTTCCGAGCGAAAATCAACACAAATTATTCGAACCACATTTACTTCTTTTATTGATATTGTAGAAACACAATCTTAAAAAATAAATAAATAAAAAAAAAAAAACATGGAAATTAATATTTCATAATTTCGGTATGATTAATCGAAATTTTTATTTATTTATGTTTATTTCTTTCACATAGATATGTAGTTGTTTCTCTACCCATTTTTCAAATCATTCAGACATGACGAAAAGAACAGCTATGTATCTACAAATATGAATAATGTTTGTGTCCACTGTATAAGATCTATGTCAAGTAATGCTGTGTATGCATCAAATTATAACAAACTGTAAATTTTCTGCATACTTCGAGATTTTGAATTTGAGACACCACATGTAGTACTTTTCCACGTTTAATATTCTCTCTTCCGTGGTATATAAACTGAGGATTTCCTACAATTAGTCATTCGGTCCCTAGTATAATCACCTGTTGCTAGAATACCAACACCATAACATTTCCTATGAGAAGTAACATTCTTAATTACCATCTATCCGATATCTAAGTTCTGAAAATTTGTGATCCCAGTGGTCTTAGTGTAGTCTCAATCATCGTTATACGAGGTTGAACAGGTTCCAGGTTCACAAAAGAGAAGCTATCTAAATCACCAAAAGCAGGTCGATGAGAGAAACATATTCCTTGCGTAAAAAAATTCACTACATTACACTTGTTCGGGCCGATTGACCTCCTTTGAAGGGCTGGTCCTTGAAGTAGTGTTTTTTTTTCCTCTCCTACAGAGGGCTTCAGGATTCACTTTTGTCAAACAATCCACATTCCCTTAATGTTCATGTGTCAAAAAAAAATCATTTAGTCAAAAGATTAAGATTATTAATACATAATTTAAAAAGAACGTGTGCTTTTATGGCACTGAATATCATAGTATTTAAGCTCTACCTTCATAACTATAACAGTGTTATTAAGGTATGTCGTCAATATTTAAATTAATTTCTGAATCAGTGAACTAACTTCGACTAAATTATGTGTTCTATACTCTGTAGTATTTTAAAACTGTCCTTTTTTTTTTTTTTTTTAATAATGTACACAACTCTGGACAGTGATTTCATTTATCCAGTTGTCCATCTTTTTGTCTTTCTCAAGTGACTCTTAGAATATTTACAAGTATGCAAGATCAGTATTTCTATCAGATGTCTTCCTTGGATGACTCTGCAAACTCGTCACTGCCGACGTCGGGTCCTGGGTTCGAGACCAGTAGAGGAAAATTTTGCTTGGTTGCAAACCGAGTAGTGGTTTGGACCACACTTTAACACTAGAACGGCGGCTGGGTCATTTTTGACCCATTTCGAACTTTACGTTTTAATAACTTTTCTATTTTTTTTTTACGAATCGGATCGAATTATTGTGGCTTTTGCTCGTTCTCTGAAACAGATATTTGTATACTGATTTTCACGAAGCTTTGCACCCCTTGTAAACAATGCAGACTCCAGTGCACAAATGTTGCCAACTAATTAAACAAAAAATGTTATATGCAATTTTGTGCTAATAAATAAATAAACAAACTGAAGGGGGAAAAACAACGAGATTAAAAATAAAATGGCATGGGCTTGTGATAAGAGAATCAGGAACCATTTTCTCTCTTTTGCAGTGGCATACGCACTGCTCTCCTGAATCTTTGAACTACTATATAAACGCATACACGCATCAGGAGGAAGAAGGGCAGAACGTTGAATTTCTTCTACCAGTGTAACTTACAACTAAAACTTACTATCCCCACTCCTAACGTTTCCTCTAGCTAAGAATCTACCTAAAATGTTAGGATTCAGAGCCACTATTACATGATGACAGTGTTGCTACTAGCAGATCTATAGTTGGATGGATGGATTAAAGTTTATAGTCCCCTTCAACAACAAGGTTCTATAAGATTTGAACCTACAGTCGAACGAGTGATCCGAACTACATGAACTTCCTCCGGAAATCGAACGCGGGTCTCCCGGCCGACGACGAGTACGCGGATCATATAGCCACAAAGGAGTTAATTATCAGATCTAGAAACATGTGCAGTTGTACTCACGACTTCTATTCAAAATTGAGCTCTTGGGGGGCCGCGGTGGCTCAATAGTTGAGCGTTCACCTCTGGCACATGGGGTTCCTGGTTCGATCCCAGTTCGCGCCAAGTGAACCTTGTGGTAGACAATAAAGTGTGCGTGGGTTTGCTCTGGGTCCTTCAGTTTCCTCCCACTTTCTTCATTTCAACATTTCATTAATCGTTTCATCATCACCGTCTCCTTTAGCCTAGCCTGCATAAACGTGGGACGTAAAACTCAAAAGATTTCATTTCAAAATTGAGCTCCTTGTACGTTTCCATTACAGGCGAGCGAGTGTTTGGAACAAGCAATTGTTTATTCTGCAAGAACTTGAAAACTACTGAGTTTACTTATTTATTGAATAGAGAATTTATTATTTTATTTCCTTTATTATATGTAATGAAATACCTATAAAATATATTTTGAATCCTCGTGATTTATCCTTTCATTTGATATCTAACAGAAAAGTTACGCCATAAACTAATATCAGTCATGAGAGTATGAAGACTCTATCGACATCTTATTCAACAAATTCCAAGAAACTTTTTAGATTCTACATAGGAACAAAGACACATTATTTAACATGCACATAGTACCTCCTCTTAATTTCACTGCAGACAGAAAAAAATAAGACTCAAAAGTTATGAACATTCCTACCCAATATTATAAAAATTCTTAAATGTTGAAGATTTCTTTTTACATTATTTCATTTCTGGCACCGAATATTCGGTTTTTGCATTTTTTAAATGGTCATTTATTCTTATCGCATTTTAAAAAGGCGATATACAAATTATAACTGAAAAAGTTAGCCTCATATTACTTCGTAGTGAATCACTAAAACAGGTTTTATCCTCTTTAACTTCTCTCTATCCCCCTCACACACTCTCTCTCTCCCTCTTTTTTTTAATTGACTATTTTTTCATCTCTAATGAAAGGTCAAACAAAGATCTGAAATACTATAAGGAACTTATTATGTTCAATAAGAACAGCGAGTTCACTTGATTTCTCTTTTTTATTTTCTTAGAACATTTTCATGAAACGACACAACTGTTTGACAACCATTCTTTGTGGAAAACTGAAAAAGAACTATGAGTTAGCAACATTGAAAATGAGACTAATAACAGTTTATTCTTCCATGAGCAAATAGTTCACAACAAATACAATGTATTATGGTAATTCATGTATTGTTAAGGCACAGTAAGAACATTTAGGTTTCGACTCAAAGTATGTCTATATGGGATCAAAATCTTGAACCAAAATCGAATTTGTAAGGGAAAACTGTTACAACAAATGACAAAACACAAAAAGTGCGCGCCACAATTTAAAGATGTCGCCCAAGGAAGCCAGCAGATTACCTGCTGCTCCGAGTTATTCTGTTAAACATAAACAAGGCAAACCCGTAAGTGCAGAAGAAAAGCAAATACTTTATCAAACGATATCAACATTGTTCAATTCACTTGAAGAAAATTAAGACCTGTAATAGCTAATTCTCATGTTCTCATAGAATATTTATTTACTTACTTTGTAGTAGTGAAGTTAGTATTTGTACATTCCCATGCTATACAATGTAAGAAAGCACATCAATAAATTGAACTTAAGGGGGGAAAAGTACCATCTGTTTTTCATGGATATGCATAATGATTTAGGTAATAGATGAAAAAGAAATAATCTCCCATAATGATAAATATGCTTGCTGTTACATACCAGCGCCATCTCTTTATCGTTCAGTTGATTATTTGACATATCTCATTGTAATTTCATCTATAATTACAGTTTGGAGAAAAATAACAATGTTCAGTTGCTCTTAAAGGAGGGGGGGGGGTTATATAGTATTGGGTATTTTGCCCTATATCACGGCAATGGTGTGAGAGTGAGACGAGTAATGCACATCGCAGTAGCAGAAATACATGAACGTGCTGCAGCAGAAATATTGCGGGAAACAGACGAAACAATTTCCTCTTCACCAATCAGCTAATAGTCGTGCGCGCAGTGATAAAACATCAAGTTACGCGGTTTGTTTTTGAAAGGTGCAAAGGACTGTGAAAAACGCTTTACTAGGTATCACTCTTATCCACACTTTGCCTTTTGAAATACCAAACAATTATACTTGAACGGCGGCGTGGGTCAATTTTGACCCAACTCTTTTGTTAGTGATATTTTGTTGCATTGTAGCAGCACTGCTGGCTAGCGTAGTTATCTTGCGACCGTTCTTTCTCATAATACTCTCCTATTCCAGTTCATGTTCAAAACCAGCTTCTCAGCACTTTTGTCAGTTTAGTTGGAGTTAGTAATACTTTAGAGAGTCTGTTGATTAGGAGAATCTCATTATTTTCGGACTGGTATGCTATTACAAACACTCATTATGAGCAAGAAACTGATGACACCGGATTGAATACTTGCATATTTCAATGACATAAGTGAGGCCGAGTCTGGCGCTGAATGCGTATATATTTCTTCAGATGAAGAGTACCTGCCGAATAACAACGAATATGATGATTCGGATGAAATATCGGAAGGGGAAGAGATAAGCACCGAAAACCATACTTCTGCAAATAAGCGTCATAAAATAGGTAGGATTATTATTATTATTATTATTATTATTATTATTATTATTATTATTATTATTATTATTATTATTATTATTATTATTAAACATAAATTATGTCTTACATCGTAACAAAATATTCATAATAATCTCAATGATTTTAACAAAAATCTTGCAAACAATTTGAATGCTATTGTGAAAATATATAGCTTCTTTTTTTGTTGGTATCACTATGTTGAAATGTTTCATGAGAAGCGTTTATAGCACAAATAAAGAATAAATGAACCACAGCCGTATTCGATGCACTATTGGATGAGGACTCGGTCTACTGCTCCCACGCTGACCAGACAGGTTGGGACAAGGTTCCTATATACCAGACGGGTTGGGAGAGGAAAGTCGAAGCTCTGACTGTGATCGCCACTGTATGACTGCCCCGCTGGTCTAGTGGTGAACGTGACTGACTACGGATTGAGGAATCCCGGGTTCGATTTCCGGCGCTGCCAAGAATTCTTAGACTACTAGCCTGTGGCGTAACCAGAAATTTCAAAGCTACT
Source organism: Thermobia domestica (assembly GCF_964235325.1). Classification (NCBI taxonomy): domain Eukaryota; kingdom Metazoa; phylum Arthropoda; class Insecta; order Zygentoma; family Lepismatidae; genus Thermobia; species Thermobia domestica. Next base: position 129,246,674 of record NC_137466.1, on the reverse strand, counting down.
GAAACCAAAAAGTTTAGAGGTCTAAAAGAGAGACAACTTACTATCTCGTATGTTTGGATAATTTATATTTCAAAAAAAGAAGTAAAATCTCTAAAGAAGTTGTTCGAAAGAACAAGTAGTTTACCATTCTTTTTATGTCAGAGCTTTCATGATTATAACCTAGCATATCTTATTTGGAAAACAATCACTCTATACTGACTTTTTTTGATTTGAACTACTGCAAGTTTACGACTGTAGTCTATATGCTATTTTAGGTTATGTTCTTACAAATTCTAAATAGGGAGAGGAAAGTTATAGAAATGCATAGATGCGTTTGCACTCATATTAGTAAAATATTTTTGTGTAATACGTCACGTATTTATTTGTAAACAATGTTTTTGTATGACCCTTATTCTTGTACAGGAGTGACTGAAGTTTGTTCTGTGTAAGACTGCAAGTTTAGATGTGTGTAGATTAGATTAGTTTAGTTCAGTTATGTCATGCGCTTGAACAAACTAAGAATAATAACTATCTACGAATTAGAATGGTATATAATATTACTATATAATAAAGTGACATTTTATATAATACATTTAATAATATCATTCCAACAATCTTATATTTATAAAAAATAGCATGTTTCTTAAGTTTGTATTATTGGCAAAAAATACATTGATCAATAAATATTAAGCTAGAGTTCAAAGAAGTATTTTGTTTTATTGAGTGAAAGTCACGCTTTATTATATAATAAATATTAGTGGTTTAGAATACAAATAATTAATAAAAATGGAATGGGTCATTTTTGACCCACTCCCGCCGTTCTAGAGAGTATCAGAAACACCGCCGTTCTAGTGTTAAGCTGTAGATTCCGTCCTTCATAATTCCGCTGTTGGATAGCGACATTAATTCCAAACAAACTTATTTCTATACATATGTAAACCCAAAGAAAGCAAATCAATTAAAGAAAAAAAACTAGTTTAACCAAGAAACAACTTTTGTAGTTTCTGCCAATCAGTTCATTTTCAATACAACATTTCCTCACTTCTTCATTATTGTTTAACAATTAAAGTTAATGCAGTGAAAGCATACACATCTTTACAATAAAACTCTCAAGCATTTGGAAAGGAAGGGTTTGTCCCGCTGATAAGCCGATCAAATAATTCTTCAGATAACAAAAGTAAAATAATACTAACGGAACCTTAATCAAATCTGATCATCTTCACCTAGGTGACCTGAATACAACACGAAATAATGTTAAAAACTTCCTTAACCCATTCAAGGTATCACACTGAACTTGAAAATCACATCCTAAAGTTAATTAAATGATGTTCGTTATCATTTTTATTGCCACTTCTCACAAAAGGTTTTCTGTAATCTTATCAGTCAGAAGATACTTTTACCGGCCATATGAAAAAAAAATATCTATTTACTTTTATCACAAACACTTTTTCAGCACGGGTTCCACTCGTATAGTAATAAGGAAAAAATCAGCCTATAGCAAAAGGAAAAGAAAGCTACAGCAATAACGTGAACTTTTTTTCTTCCTTTTAAATAATACTTTATATAGTGTTTCAGGTTTAAACTAAGTCTCCTCAAGAATGTAGGATTTATTTTATACACTCACACTAAGTAATCGAATTCACGGCTTTTTCACAGTTCAAAATTTTTCAACCTCACGGTAGGAAAGTTTATAAAAATAGCCTTTACTGACCGCACAACAATAATAAAAACGCTCGGTGTGGAACCGAAGCAAGGGCGGCGCGACTATTACTACGTTCCAGTGGAATAATTCAACTTGGCCTTGTTCAATCTTACGATATCAACTGTACATACAAGAAACGAGGAAAACATTTAAAAATTAGAATTTATCTTTCTTTCTTTCTTTTTTTTTTTTTTTTTTTTTAATAATCAGTACTAATTTACTTCATTCTATCACGGGTTTATTATTACAAGGTGTCTAATTTCCTACATTTTTTTAAAGATCTGAGAACAAAATTTACGGCTTATTATTATTATTATTATTATTATTATTATTATTATTATTATTATTATTATTATTATTATTATTATTTAATGGTATATGAAATTCAGTTTTCACGGATGTGTGGGTACTTTGCTATAACATGTAAATTCAATAAATGTTATTTTTAGCAGATTTAGACATAATCCGCTCTCTTTCATAATAATTGAGAAAACTATTACAAAATTTACCCCTAATCAGAAAAAACTTATGAAAAAAGTAGTTTAGATAAGCACATTTGCACAGCTCCAATACTATGGTGTCAGTTTTCCCCTTTATCTTTCCACTACGATCCCAGAACTCCAAAAGCACACCCTGTGCTCTGAAGATGAGTGTTCTACACTGAGCTACTGCCCTGTTCAAGATTATTAACGTGTTAAATGTCAAAAGCAATTTGAAAACTTTATAAAATGCCTCGCAAGAATTTACTGAAATGACTTTATCCCTCACACAGTTAGGTGGATATGTAATATAACCCAATAGTAAGCGATAGCTGAGGAAAAGTAGCTCAGTTGTAATTTTACTAATACCTAGTGTTTACTAAGCTATGATTTTAGCTACCTATTAATATATATTATTTATTCAACTACTGAGTTTCACTAGCATTTCTTTCAAATATGGTTGAAATTGATTAAAAACCGTTAAAATTGAGGTCCAGATACGTAAATAGAACGCACAAGTACATCTACAATATCAGATATAGAGTAATAGATTGGGATTGAGTGCGTTATGTTGCAAAGTAACACAATGGTACATTAATCTTTTTATGTCCGGGCCACGCTGCAAGGGTAAAGAAAGGCCTAAACTAGTATGGAAGATAGAAGTTCAACATTATGTCAAAATTGCCACTGAAACCGGAAAGGAACAAAATATTTAGAGACAACAGACAGGAGACACGAAGTAGAAATGGGTTAAGTACTGTATACCTCAAATGTAGAGTGTGTTTGTAGCAAACAAAATAATTGAAATTGCAAGCTATTAAACCCATCATAAAGAGGTATTGAACTTTTGTTCCCACAATAATGAAAATTTGTTTGAAGAGATAATCGCACATATTATCTCTTTCTGTTACCTTTCTTGCACAATCGTTTTCATGTTCCAAATTCATATGTTGAACAGTCAGTAACGTACGCAGAATTTTATCAAGGGAAGGGAGAGGGGTCAAGCGCTAAACCTCATACTCTTTCATGACAAGTGTGATCTTTGTATATATATTTTCGAAATGTGACCATAGCAGAGGTAGAAAACACCATGAAAAAGATGAAAAAGTAGTAAAGTCTAGGATCGAATATCCCTATCGAAGAATGGAAGGTTTTGAGTAAAAAAAAGGAGTGCAGTGATTTACTCGACTTTTTAATGGGATATTGGAAACAGAAAGAAAAAAAAATGGAGAAGCAGCTATGTTGTGCCGATTAACGAAGTATAAGAATGTGGCAACTATAAGGGAATAAAACTTATGAACTAAGCATTGAAACTGAGTGATAAAAGCAAGATTGAAGGAAGAGAGAGAATCGATAGAACCAATTTGGATTCATGCCAGGACAGTCGACAACGGAAACAATATTTGCACTTAGGATGCTAAAGGAAAAGAGGATACTAAAGGATCTTCATATGGTTTCCATCGACCTAGAGAAGGCGTATGATAAGAATGCCACGGGATTATATTTCGTGGATACAGTAGAAGTGTGTTCCGAACACACAAATTTGTATAATTCAATATGTTATGTACGACAGATATAGAACAGGAGTGAAGAGCGCGTGTGGAGTAACAGAAGAGTTCATAGTTAAAGTATAACTTCAGAGATTTAATCTTATCCTATATCTTTTTGCAATTGTGATGGACGAGTTTACAAAGGATATCCAAGAGTTAGCATCTTGGAATATACTATTTGCGGACGACATCTTGCTGACGAGTGAGACCAAGGCAGCAGAGCAAGAGGAAGTAGATACCTGGAGAAGAGAATTAGAGAGAAATGGGCTTAGAACCAGTAAAACCAAGATAGAATATTTACATTATTTTTTCAAGAAAAATGTAATCAAAAGTAGAAAAATACGACTGGACGAAGGTGTTATTGACGACGAAATTAAAGTACCGATACTTGGGATTAATACTGCATCAGAAAACTTCTGAATTAGAAGATGTAAATAGTATAATTAGCAACGGTTGGACAAAATGGAGAAAAGTGGCAAGAATATTGTGTGAATGGTAAATTTATAAGACAGTAATGAGATCTGCGATACTATACGGAGTGAAATGTTGGACGACGAAGGAGAGAGGAACAGAAGTTGTACGTTGCAGAGATGAAAATTCTGCGGTGGATATGTGGAGTGACGCGAAAGAGCAGAATTGAGAATAAAGTGATCCGAGAAACAGTTAAAATGAGATCAGTAGTAGAAAAAATACAAGGAAGTAGACTGAAATGGTTTGAGAACGTAAAAAGAATAGAACTGAATGGGAAACGAGCGCGAGGCCGCCCTAAGAAGTGAAGAGATTGTGTTAAGAACGATACGGTACAGTGTAGTGTCACAGTGTATATGACAAGACAGAAACACGTGGAGAACAACAATCCGAAAAGCAAGCCGATTGTAGCTAACTCGGAACAAGGATTAGAAGTAAATTTTTATTTTTCCATGATATCTTGCTTGAGGAAGATAGAGTGTAAATCCCTGTCACTGCTGAGTGCAACTAATATATACGAGATTGGCACTCTGACTTATACAAAGATTCCCGAAATTACGATATTAATAGTAATAATAAAAAAATATTTAAACAAGAATAACCAAGCTTCTACCATTCGACTGAAAGATGTGTTTCTGTACATCTGTCCGTCTGTTTGCCCTTCAAAATTTGCCCAATTTTACTGAAATTGATAAGAGATATTCAGGCTTACGAAATAAATCTATTGTTGAGCATGAAATTAATCAAGAACCAGAAGTTGGAAGTTTATGCGTGTAATAGTATAATTTTCCATGATAACTTTTATAAAAGTATAACATTTGATTTAATAATCCTTTCCAATCATTTCCGTTATTTAGCTTCAAAATGATCAAGAATAATGTGAGAATTGAATTTATCCCATCTTGAAAAGTATGAGGGTAATTTAGATTGAAGTGGCAACATAGCTGGGAAATGAAAATGAAATGTACAACTCGTGAACATAGTTACATTCTTTTGATGTTGTTCCCTCCTGCCTGGTCAACACTATTCCAGATTTCTAGATGTTGGATACTACTGAGAGCCCTCGTTTGTGAGTGTTCCGAGAGAGCGCCCTAAGACATGAACAATGCCACAGAATACCACAGAAACCTTGTCCTCAAAATGATTCTTTCATTTTAGGAAACAAATCAAAATTGCACGGGTTCATATCCAAGGAAGTGCGGGTGATTCAGTACTTCCCAACCCCAATATAGAACGTAAGAGTCTGTATAGAATGATCAGTCTGACATCTGAGGTTATCGTGAAACAGAATCGGTCCATACTGCAGATGTGGTCATTTACGTTTCAATACTAGCTGCAAACGGTAACTCAGGCACCAGACACACTATGAGCATTTATGGTAAATCCTGGTAGTACTGTATATGACAGGGTAATACCTTCGTGATCGTAGAACATGATTATCATGAGTAACGTTTGCTCGGTCCTGTTTGACCTTTTTGGGTCATGGGAACATCGGGTGGACTGGACTTTACTTTCAATTCGGGTTCGAAGAATTTTCCCGCGTATCGCAATAATGCGGTACAGAAAATACAATAATTTCCTGTGTGTAATGTTCAAGGTGTAAGTGTGTACATTTCTATCCCTACCACTCTTGTACCTTCGTCAGGATATGCAGTATCCATCTGGTTGCAAATTTATGCACACTGAGATCGACGTTAGCAAGTGATACATTGACGTAAATTAAATATTTTGTTCATTAGCCAATTCACTACACGTGCATCGCCGATCATTTTCGAGCGATGTTCGCAGTGCTTCCACCTAATGTTGATCCGTAGCCGTTCAAGTATAGCTCCCACGATGTTCTTTGCTGACTGGCGCCCGCCTCGAATGTCGCAGTTCATCCCACAACTGTCCGATACAGCAGAGCACTGTTAACACACGCATCACGTAATCCTTTGTGGATCTGAAGTGCATTTCGATCTCGCGCCACCCGAAACTTGACGAAAACACGCTGTTCTACGTAGGTAAACATTGTTTAGAGCCGTATGTCAGATGCATCTTACTTTAACAGCGTCCACTGACCACACACACCATAACACAGGAATACGAACACGGGGCAACGCCATCGCTATATTACCCAGGAACAGACTGCTGTCGTCACCTGTCTTCCAAACAAACGACAATCGAATAACCGTAGGTTTGCTACTTCAATCTAAAAGACTTGCATATATTACTACGAACTTCCAAGAAAATTATTAAATTTTCATTCAATATATATATATATATATATATATATATTTTACTTACAGCTTGAAATTCTGAAGCTATTCACCCATTTCTTAAAAAAACACCTAATTGCCATTTAAGAAATACTAGCAGCGTTCACCCCGCTTCGCTGCGGTCACCCCGGAACGCAATAAACTTTGTTACTTAGATAATTTTTACTTTTTCGCTTTCAAGTGATATGATAAAAACCATAGAAGATTGCAGTAAATCTTAACATTATATCGCCTGTCATTTATGTTAACCCGCCCCGCTTCGCTGCGGTCATCCCGGTGCTGGCATATTGTAAAAGTGTCTGTAAAAATAAGCAAATCAATTAAAAAATTTTAAACAGAAGATTCAAGCTATTTTCCGCTGTATATCGCCTGTCATTTATGTTAACCCGCCGAGTGACACGGTCATGCGGGTTGCATATAAATACGTTTATTTTTACCTATGATGAACTAATAACAAAGGATTTGTACGTTATGGACACTTGAATGGTCAATTATCTCAAGACACTGGTAATTAAAAATTAAAGTGATATGATAAAAACCATCTAGGGTCCAAATCCTAATAACCCCCCAAAAATGAAAGAAATTGGTTCAGCCGTATTAGCGTGATGAGCGGACAAAGGATTTTGTACGTTCTCTTTTATATATATACTAGCAGCGTTCACCCCGCTTCGCTGCGGTCACCCCGGAACGCAATAAACTTTGTTACTTAGATAATTTTTACTTTTTCGCTTTCAAGTGATATGATAAAAACCATAGAAGATTGCACTAATGTTAACATTATATCGCCTGTCATTTATGTTAACCCGCCCCGCTTCGCTGCGGTCACCCCAACCCGCCCCGCTTCGCTGCGGTCATCCCGGAACGCAATAAACTTTGTTACTTAGATAATTTTTACTTTTTCGCTTTCAAGTGATATGATAAAAACCATAGAAGATTGCACTAATGTTAACATTATAGCGCCTGTCAGTTATGTTAACCCGCCGAGTCACAGGGTCATGCGGGTTGCATATAAATACGTTTATTTTTATACCTATGATGAACTAATAACAAAGGATTTGTACGTATGGACACCTGAATGGTCAATTATCTCAAGACACTGGTAATTGAAAATTAAAGTGATATGATAAAAAACATCTAGGGTCCACATCCTAACAACCCCCCAAAAATGAAAGAAATCGGTTCAGCCGTATTAGCGTGATGAGCGGACAAAGGATTTTTTGTACGTATTGACACCTGATTGGTCAATTATCTCAAGACACTGGTAATTGAAAATTAAAGTGATATGATAAAAACCATCTAGGGTCCAAATCCTAACAACCCCCCAAAAATGAAAGAAATCGGTTCAGCCGTATTAGCGTGATGAGCGGACAAAGGATTTTGTGCGTTCTCTTTTATATATATAGATATAGAATAGATATCGTGCGATTTCTTTCCCAAGTGGTTTCATCACTTAGTGTTGAAATCAGTTAAGGGTAAGAGATTAATCCACTTTCAAACTTCAAGAAAATGTTTGTATAGTTTCCGTTAAAAATTAGTAAGATTTGATTTTCATCGAACATCTCATGTATTGTGTCTCGGGCTGAAGAATTCGTTGTATTATATAATAAAAGAATGAAGTCAACTTACCTTTATTATTGTTATATATAATAAGAAATTCAACGTACGTACGTACGTATAAGTGTGTATTATACAAAATGAAAAACTTTAATTAGATGCTATTGATGAAGTCTATCGAGGGTAAGATGGTCAAGTTACTCCCAACTTTTTTGACAGAAAAAGATAACTTTCACTCGTTTCTACTGTGCAAGGCACGGTTAAGTATATCCATTAAAAAGTACTTATCCTAAAATTATCCAATTGTATACATTTCGGTAAAAAATTATTGCCTTCCTCAGGACTTCACAAGTAGATTATTTATGGTTGTACTAGAGTAAGTACTTTTCAACGAATATTGAATATGCATTAAAGTAACTAGACTTAATGGGCCTTATGCAGAGTCGTTCTGATGCGTGGTTAGTGTCAAACTAAAGAGTTCGACTAACATGTTTCCTGAAGTAGCAAGGCTTTCTGAAGTATAACGTTAATTATACGTCAAAACGACTCTGCATAAGACCCAATATATTTTGCCAGAAATAAAGTCAATTCTTCGTAAGCTGCACGGAATGTTCAAGAAAGAAAAATTAAGCATCTTGAGAAAAAAATCCTCCATTTTAAAAATAAAATTCTAAGTAATCTTGTGAGCTAAAATCCTGTATACGTCAAAAATGCAAACTGCTTATTCTTGGTCACAGAAAAAAAAAATCCTCGCCGTACGATAATCAAACTTTTCTCACGGAATATGCGCTCATCAAGTAACAGTCTCTATGAAAAGCAAAACTGATACATAATTTCAGAGGGTCCTCATATTTATTTAAACATATCAGACTTTTCCAACCGGTTTGTCGTGAAGTTTTAGAATTTAAAAATAAAATTTATGCTGTCTATAAGTCTTAATTGTATACGACACGTTTGTACTTTTACTATGAAGTCTTTAATAAGTTAAATCAATTTCAAGGCTGACTGTATCAGTCACGGCATACAACGGTAGCAACAATGCTCTCCTAAACTAAGTGTACAGCGATGTCGCGGATGTTCAGTACAGTGTCATCGATCAAATAAGATTGGAAAGCACAAACATACTGCAGTAGAGTCAATGACCGAGATGGAAAGGCAAAAGGCTCAATGAGAGGGCGCTCACATCTAGTACGAAAAGTTCCCACTTCAATTCCGTACCATGTAAGTTTGTGGCGGTTAGTACAAGTCCGTGGATTTTCCCGAAGCTCATCTGTTTCCTTCTATATTTTCATTTTATCAATTCTTTCATTATCATTCTGCTTCTTTAGCATATAGTGATGCAAATCCCCCCCCCTATAGGTTTTCTCTTCCTCCAATTCCTAGAAAATGGCATGATATCCAGCACATATAGATGATACGTCAAATAAGCAGAAACTCCTTAGAAAAGAAAAATCAATCTTCTGGAAGAGAGAGACCATTGATACAAACAAAAGGCACTGCTAGTTAGATTCTTTCTACTCTAATTGTTAGTGCAATTGAATCCTTTCTACTCTAATTGTAAGTGCAGTGCGACTTCTTACCTCGTCAACAGATCTCACAGGATTAGCTATCCTTAGTCTTTCCTTTCGAGCAGATCTTTGAGACAATGGAGTACCTCTACGTCCATACCTCTCTCTGGCCATTGTAAAACAGATTCCTTGTCCTCCCTACCCAAGAATAGAAATTAAGTCAGGTATTTAAATTTGATTTAGTAACTGCCACATAATAGCTACAATTTATCTAAATAGAATGTTCATCACGTAATAAAACAACGAATAATTTGGAACGCGGATCCATGACAGACCCTAACGTCAAGAATTTCAGTTGTTTATAGAGAAATTTATACTTCAGGACAGTACAAGAATCCTGTTTTACACTGAATTTTACCTGGGTTGTTATAATAATTTGGACGTTTGTCTTTTCTACTACTATTTCTGTATTATTTGTCTGGACTAAAGACATGCGAGACGTTCCCCTACAATTTCATTTTATATCCGAATACTTACTTCGGGAATCGAACCCGTATCAAAAGACTAGGCCATTATCTCTTTCGCCACAAACCTTTTCGTGCTTTCTTATATGATTTCAAGTTTCAGTTTTGCGACAAAATGCGATCAATATGTGTCAACAAAACGAACAATAATAATGAATACTGTACTTTACTTCTATTAGGGGATTGCAATGCGAAGGTAGGACGAGAGGGATTTTCAAACCGATTATAGGGAACGAAAGTCTGCATAAGGAAAGTAATGACAACGGTGTTAGACTCGAACTTTGCAACATCCAAAAACTTAATCGTGAAGAGTACAAAATTCCCACATCACGACGTTTATAAATACACTTGGACATCACCAGACGGAAAAACACATAATCAAATTGATCACGTTTTAGTAGATAGAAGGCAATCTAGCATAATTGATGTCCGGTCGTTTAGAGGGGCTGATTGTAACACTGATCACTACCTGGTAGCAGCGATAATACGAGAGAGAATATCGTTGAATAAAGGTAATATTCATTGTCCGAAAACGGAGGGATTAAATTTAAAGAAATTAGAAGAGAGCCAGGTAAGAGAGGAATACCAGATTGAAGTTTCGAATAGATTCTCGGCTTTAGAAGATTCGGAGTGCACTAGTGTTGAGGATACCTGGATTGAAATTAGAGATAACATTAAAATTTCAGCAAAAGAAAAATTGGGACACGTGGAAATACGTAGGAACAAACCATGGTTCGAACAGGAATGCATTAAACTAACAGAGAAGAGAAAACAGGCAAAATTACGCTGGCAACAAAATCCGAATGAAACAACTACACAAAATTTCGCAGATATCAGGCGGGAAACTTCCAAAACTTTTAGAACAAAGAAACGCGACTTTTTGAAAGCTAAAATTAAGGAACTTGAAGATAATAGTAAAAATAAAAACATCCGGGACATGTATAAAAGGATCAACGAATTTAAGAAAAGCTATCAACCTCATGCTTATATATTAAAGAAATCTGACGGTACAGTTCTCATTGATACGAATAGCATCTTAAATAGATGGAAAGGTTTCTTTAACGATTTGCCTAACACGCAACCAAAAACTGGTGTGAGTGGAGAAAAGGAGATACACATGGCAGAACCGTATATTCAAGAACCCAACCGAATAGAAGTAGAAACCGCTATAAAGAAATTAAAGAAACACAAATCTCCGGGTGTAGATGAAATTCCGGCTGAGTTAATTTTAGGTGGAGGCGAAAAATTGTGGAACAAGAAACACAAACTCATTCTTCTTATCTGGAACAAGGAAGAATTGCCACAAGAGTGGAAAGAATCATTGTTCCAATTCACAAGACAGGCGACAAAACTGACTGTAATAATTATAGAGGCATTTCTCTTCTGTCAACATCCTGTAAAATCCTTTCAAATATTCTATTAGCAAGATTGACTCCATACGCAGATGAAATTATTGGAGATTATCAGTGCGGGTTTAGACGAAACCGATCAACTATCGACCAAATATTTACCATTCGCCAAATACTCGAAAAGAAGTAGGAATACAGTAGCCCGGTACATCAACTATTGATTTTAGAAAGAACGACGACTCGGTTAGGAGAGAAACATTATACAATGTTCTTACAGAACTTGGAATACCGAGAAAACTAATTAGATTAATAAGAATATGTTTAACTGAATCCCAAAGTAAAGTCCAGGTAGAAAAATTTTTGTCTACAAGCTTTCACGTCGAAAATGGCCTGAAACAAGGATATGCGTTGTCGCCATTATTATTTAACTTTGTTCTGGAATACGCTATAAGGAAAATCAAAGATAGCAGGGCCTAGAGTTGAACGGTATTCACCGGGTTGTGGCGTATGCTGATGTAAATTTAATAGGGGATGATAGGAGAACAATAGAAAGAAATGCAGGGACATGGGTTTAGAAGTAAATGCAAAGAAAACTAAATACATGGAAGTGCGTCGGGACCGTAATACAGCAAATTATGGATGCGTTAAAATATTAAATAATACTTTTGATAAGGTAATATCTAGGATCAATATTAACAGAGGAAAATCATATTCACGGAGAAATTAAATGTCGACTAAAAGCAGGGAATTCGTGTTACTATTCGGTTCAAAATCTCTTGTTGTCGCGAATTCTGTCGAGGAATTTGAAGCTTAAAATATACAAAACGATAATCATGCCTGTGGTTCTGTATGGTTGCGAAACATGGTCACTTACTCTGAGGGAAGAACATAGACAAAGTATTTGAGAACAAAATCCTCAGACGAATATTCGGACCCAAGAGGAACGGGAATGGAGAATGGCGGAAATTTCATAACGAGGAACTACACAATTTATACGGTTTACCCAACATTGTTAGGTCGTCAAGTCTAGGAGGCTTAGATGGGCGGGTCATGTAGCTAGAATGGAAGAAAGTAGAAACGCTTTCAAAGTCTTGACTGGAAGACCAATCGAAAACGACTATTAGGAAGACCTAGGCGCAGATGGGAGGACAATATTAAGGTGGATCTCGCAGATATTGGAATACAAAGTAGAAACTGGATGCAGTTAGTTAAGGATAGAAGTCAGTGAAGAGCTTTTGTGAACGCGACATTGAACGTTCCAGTCCGATAGACGATAGAGTTAGTTAGTACTAATTATTATTGATGATTTTCAGAAAGAAGAAATAAAATTGTTTGTACTTGTTCAGCTCAGTAGTCAAAATTACACAACAATGCTTTTCGTAAATATTCGTAGCAAGAGCCTTATAGATTTGATTACCGCAACAATGTTTGGGAAACCGTATAAATTATGAAATTCCTTGCTATAAAGTTGCCGCTATTATCCATTCTCCTTTCCCGGCCCTCGTGAGTCCGAGTATTCGTCTCAGGATCTTGTTCTCAAATACCCTTTAGTCTACGTTCCTTCCTCAGCGTAAGCGACCATGTTTCGCAACCATATAGAACAATAGGAATGATTATCGTTATATATATATATATTAATCTTAAAATTCCTCAATAGAATTCGCGACAAGAGATTTTTGAATTGAATAATAACACGAATTCTCTGCTTTTAGTTGACATAATTTCTTCGTGAATATGGTTTTGTCTGTTAATACTGATCCTAGATATTTGAAAGTATTCACTATATCAAAGTATTATTTGGTATTTTAACACATCCATAAAATACAGTACTATGAACCCGACTAACTTCCATGTATTTAGTTTTCTCTGCATTTACTTTATAAACCCATGCCCCTGCAAGCGTTTAATAAGACCTCTGAATCTCTTTCTATTGTTCTTCTATCATCCCTTATTAAATTTACATAATATAGTAATTAGCAGTGCAACTTAATTAGTAAAACATTTTTAAAAAAATGGTAATTCAATAACATTTTCGGCGAGTAGCTCATAGCCCTGGTCATAAATTTAAAACTAGAAATAGTGGTAATCTATAAGTTGGTCACTACAAATTTAGCCATTACCCTGCTACTAAAACAACTTGTGCTTAATCTGTTCTTGTATGTTACCGCAATTATCAGGATTATGGTACGATAGTTGCAGAGAAAAAAAATGAACATATATGGCTAAATTGGCATCACGTTAACCACCCCTTAAAAAGAAGGAAAAACGCATCGGAGTCAAAAGTATGAATCTATTTGGGCTGTACAGAAATACTGTATGCTGCAGTGTTGCACTCATTTTACAAGAAGATACCATCAACTAGAAAATACAGCAAGTAATTAGATTTCGCTCTAGCTCATATAGTTTGTAATTTAAAAAAAAAAAAAAAAAAAAAAACTAAAATAAAATCAAAACCAACTATCCAGACATTTGCTTTTTTAATAGCTATATTTATGCTATACGCAATAGTCAATTAATGCAAATTGAAGATGAGAAAGGGTGGAATATAAGACCGCCTGTTCTTTTTGTACTGAAATTTCATAAACAATTATGTGATTAACTTGGCCTCGGATATTAAAATTAATACAAGAAAAAGAAATTGTGCTGCCATTTAAAATGCGTTCTTGAATGTCAGTCAAGGGTGAAATTTTCACCACTGCCCTTTTTGAATTAAATATCAAATTCAACTGAGGTGCAGATTTGCCTTTGGTTACTTGTAGTTGTGGAGTCGAAACTAAGATCTGTAATTCTGTTATTAAATAATTAGAATAAACATAGGATCTAAATAATAACAATTCAGATATTACTGCAAATGTCTGTTCTCTTAGCATCAATGAAAACTAGCAGGAAGGATGAATGAAACTTTATCCACCACCTGCTATGAGCTGTCTGAATAGAGCAAACAATGTGGCCATCAATCGTATTCTAATAACGGTGGAAAAAAAAAAAAAAAAAAGTGCTGTTATCCTCAATTGTTATGCATTAATAGAAGTTAGGTCACACCAAAATTGGTGCGCTAATTACGATGACCCACTTAGTCGACCTACCGAATTCGGTTATCAATCTAGGCCAAATCTGAAAAGACACTTTTTGTTTCTCCAAAACAATTCGGTAGATCTGACCCAAACCTGGCACGAATATACTATGAGTTGATCAAGGCCAAAACCGACAAACGACTCACAAATGATAGATCGAAATGATAACAGTAAACATTCTTAGGCTTTTCATACGAGTTAGAGACGTTAAGTACGTGAAGGAGGAGGCAGAGACGGAATGGGTCGGTGGGTCATGGGTCACATTCTGAGTGTAGGTTAGTTTTTTCTGAACTAAAGTAAGTGATCCACTGCGACCCTAAATCTACCATAATCCATTCCGACCCAAATCCATCATTATCCACTTTCGTTCGTTTCACATTGAAGAAAAATAAAATCCGTCCAAAGAAAAACAAATGCTTGATCGACACGTTTATAATACGTATAGACAAGAACAGGCTGTGTTTAATTTATTTTTAAGTATGGCTTGTGTAAACGAACCTAGTGTTTTACATTCATTGTTAAGTATGGAACTAAGACGAAATACATGCCTCACGCACCGCATTGCTTAGGAGGCCAACACAAAGCATGTAATGAATTAAAAAGGTAGAACATTAACAAAAATCACGTAATACGACAGTTTGTAAAGGATTTAGTTGCTTGAAACTATAGTAAGTCAGAGCTCCTTGTAGCAAGGAATATTCATTGATGGTTGTGAGTATTATTTGAGTAATGATCCCATAATTACAGAGTTCTTAGATACGTGGAATCCCAAGTATTACTTCGAAGGGAAAATTTATCATCCTTCTGCTCTACAGACTTAAGGCCCCACCTAGATACTCTAATAATAATAATAATAAAAACCGCTTAAAAACGGTCTTCCGGTCCAGAAAGTCAAAACACAGTAACACGTTTTTACATAGTTCACTTATCGGTTAATCTTTTCGTACTTTCATTACAGTTTTCTTTAATAATAAAGACAAGATCAGTATATATTGTACACGATTTATAAAACTCACCCGATCTTCACCAACGCATGGCAAACATTTCTCGAGTTATGAGCTCGAAATAAAATAAAGCTATCCAGAGCAAAAATTAGGGAACAGGAATAAATTTGTTAAATGTTAAGTAAGGGCTGTGTGTACTTACAATAAATAGATCTATTTGCTAAAATCAATGAATGACTTATTTGTCAACTGGGAACAGGATTGGCTGGTTTAAACCAAGGTGGTTTAAACCAGCTTGTTTAAAAAAACTGGTTTAAACCAAAAAACGAAAAATGTCCGTAAAAGTGTAACTATTCGTAAAATCTTGATGAACACACATTTCTGGGTTATCACGTTTCACTCCCATATATTATTCGTACTATATTCAGACCTAAATTCCCCATTCTTTACTCAAAGAGATTATATTACTAAAGCAATTTTTTTTATGTAACCTTATGGATGTTTCTTTTGTGATTTTTTTTATAGTTTGTTATTATTATTATGCAACCAAAGGAAAATTATAAACAATGTTTCGTTTTAATAATCTATATATATAAAAGAGAACGCACAAAATCCTTTGTCCGCTCATCACGCTAATACGGCTGAACCGATTTCTTTCATTTTTGGGGGGTTGTTAGGATTTGGACCCTAGATGGTTTTTATCATATCACTTTAATTTTCAATTACCAGTGTCTTGAGATAATTGACCAATCAGGTGTCAATACGTACAAAAAATCCTTTGTCCGCTCATCACGCTAATACGGCTGAACCGATTTCTTTCATTTTTGGGGGGTTGTTAGGATGTGGACCCTAGATGATTTTTATCATATCACTTTAATTTTCAATTACCAGTGTCTTGAGATAATTGATCATTCAGGTGTCCATACGTAGAAATCCTTTGTTATTAGTTCATCATAGGTATAAAAATAAACGTATTTATATGCAACCCGCATGACCCTGTGACTCGGCGGGTTAACATAACTAACAGGCGCTATAAATCACTTGAAAGCGAAAAAGTAAAAATTATCTAAGTAACAAAGTTTATTGCGTTCCGGGGTGACCGCAGCGAAGCGGGGTGAACGCTGCTAGTGTTTACTATTGATAAAATACATCGAAATGCCGTACTTTTTTGGGGAGGGGGTCATACAAACCTCACGAGAGGCAATTATTGAAATAAGAATCTTTGGTGACTATTTATGTATAAATGGGTCAGAGCTAGAGTGGACTCAAATAATTCGTATCTTTAATCACTTTTCTTACTGATATGCAAAGTAAGTCGTTATATTTCTTTAACTTGGACTAAAAAGTCGTAGTCAACTGACTTGGACTAAATTAGTTCTTCTGTACTCTGTAGTACTTTGAAAGTGTCCATATGTTATTCTGTATAATGGATCCACTTGTGCAATTGTTTGTCTTTTTGTCTTTAAGTACTAATGACTCTTGACGATTATATTAACAAATATGTAAAGATGAGTCAACGTATTTTTACCAGGAGTTCTTCGTGAGTGAATCGGCAGACATATCGCATTTGTGGCCAATTAGTCCCGGTTTCGAGTTCAAATGGAGGACAATTTCTCTTGGATGTTAAGCCGAGAAGCGGTTTGGATTCCGCTTTAAGCTTATGTGACCCCTTCCAACATAACCCGGTTGTTGCATACTAACACTAAAGCGAAACAAGCTTACTTCTGTCCATATGTGATATAAATACATACAGCAAATTATTTAAACCAAAAAAAACTGGTTTTTTGGTTTTTTAAATAAAAACCATGGTTTTTGCCAACCCTGATTGGGAAATTTAAATATATTTATTGTAAATACATTACCTTATTTTTAAACACTAAAGTATGACAAGTGCCTTTACTTCTTGAGAACAACCTCACATTTGAAAATCAATGACATGCTAATACAGTCATGAACCGTAACATTGAGCAGAAACTACTTAATTGAAAACACTATTCCGTGAATTTTGGGTGTAAGTCCTTATAATAAAACTTTTTGTTAAATAGATCCAGTTCAATATCGAAGCCTTTTAACTCTTCAAAAAGATGTATATTCAAAAGGCTGTATTATATGTTCGGTCTCTCTAAATTTCATTAGCTCAGGCTAAAAAGGAGTTTGAGGAAGAAGAAGAAGAAAAAGCCCTAAGCCGTACTTCCCATTTAGGGAAGGACGAGAAACGCCATACTTTCAGGAATTATTCATTGACTATCTAGGATGTTAAAAAGTAGGTAATAGACTGAGTTCTTGCCCTTGTACTTAGGGTGTTTAGGTAGTGCAACAGTAAGATGTATCCTCGTGCACGGGAGATGAGAAGTAGCTGTTCTTAACTATTACCATTTGTTTATTTATTTATTTTACATGTTGGAAAACAACTCGAGAGTGCCTCATCATTTACCGAGGACTCACGAAGTGCAGTCTTTTAAGGATTATTCATTGAGGATATAGGAACTTGAAAATGAGGTAAAAATGCGACTTTCATTTAATTACTGAGTAATATAAAATAAAATGTACGTCGGTTTGCGTTGCGCTTCGTTGTGTTTTATGGTATGCGAAGAATAATAATGTGCCCTTGTACGTAGTGTATGAGTATATGTGGGGGATTTGAAACACACATCGCATGTTACGTGCACGTGGATGCTTCTTACTACTTCTAAATGTAATAAAATCATTTTTATACGTAGTGCAACAGTAGGAAGTATCCACGCGCACAGATCATGAGGCACTGTTGTATACTATTACCCCACCTTACTCTACACTATCCGGTGCAGTTTTACTATACGAATCCATAGACTGTAAAATTTACAGAAAAAAAATGGGCAGGTCTTTAATTTGCCCATTTCATGTCGAGAACAGGACCCAACCAACCCCTGTGGGGCTTCTAATCAGTTCCTACTACTACTAATACTATGGATCCGTATAGTAAAAGTGCACGAAAATTAGGACCGTAGCTAATCAAGGAGCGCAATCCACATTCGTAAATTCAACTCGTGAAGAACATAATTCAAGAAACATTAGACATTTTTCTTCCATTTAAAACACTCAAATCACTAGATGAAATATTACAGCGAACTACTGTTTTATTTTTCTTACATTAATGGTATGGTCTTTCTTCTGATACCGATAAGTTGGTTGGATGTTTTAGGTTTTATCCTATTGCTGGCCGAATGGGAAAATGACACACAACACTGCAACAGGCGAACTCAGTTCAGTTGACTAGCATTCTTCTTTAACTGTAAAACTGGTTATATACAACTTTTACTTAATACGTTTGAACTGCAAATGGACAGAAAAATGTTTAAACTACCTTATGAACGATCTGCTGTATATAATCAACGTAACCAAGAGGCGAACAAAGAAAGTGACAAAACTTACCGCATGTAAATTTCGCGCTTCTAAAAACAATCTCCGGTTTCTCCGACTCTGATGCACTTGCGCTCTGTTCCTATGGAGTGGAACAACTGGAATGACGTGTTCAACCAAATCTCCAAGAGGTCACTGCGATCACTAGTGCGTAACCTGCGTGAACCAAGTACCGTATCTAAAAATATAATTCACACTCTTCATAATTTTTATATGGTTGTTTGGCCAAACAAATTAAACATTAATTGAATTAGATAATTTATTTTACCGTACCCATTAACATGATTGGGTGGGCGTATCCTGCTATCTGTCAAAGGCATTTCCTCTGCAATCAATTAATGGGTGATTTTATTTTATTTTTAAAATAAAATACTATGTTATTTTGAAATAGCATATAGGTTTATAGACTGTGTTATTTATTTTGAAAAACCGGGGGGGGGTCGTCTAGGGTTGCCCACGAATCAGAATTTTCATAACGAGATACAAGATGGAACAGAGCTCTTTCAATGCACGACAATTTCAAAACGTGATAGTTTAAATTCTTCTCGCGTAGGCCATCCGAAGGGACTCCGACTCTCCGATTAGTGTGAATTGAATGAAATGAGGGCAGGGGCGGCTTTAGGATTTTACGAGGGTCACTACGAAAGTTTTGAGATACGCATTGTTGTGACAGTATTTGAACTCCAACAATTCCGTTCGGTAGTGGTATCCAGAGCGAAGAAGCGAAGCAAGTTTAAAGTCACCTCGCTTTTCGGCGTGGCAGTATCGCCTTCATTTGTTTGTTGATGTGGGCAGTATTCGGCTTTCTAGAATGGAGCTCGAAAGGGAACATTTTCGGGCAATGATACTTTACGATTTCAAAAGTGGTTTGAACGAGACACAAAGTCTTGACCGTTTGCAGGGGGCATTTGGGGACCTTGCTCCTTCCCGTGCTAGTTTTTCGGTGGTTTGGTGAATTCAGAAGAGGCCGAACATCGCTTAAAGATGAAGAGAGAGCAACAGCTGTGTCAGATGAAAACATTGCCGCTGTGGAACAAATGATTCGAGAAAATCCTCGAACAACTTTCAAGGACATTTAATCTACAGTGAACAATGGATCGCCAGCAGTAACAAAAATTCTTCATGATCATCTTCGCTCTGGAAGGTTTCATCTCGTTGGGCGCCTCACACTTTGACTGAACAGCAGAAGCGCATGCGTGTGGAATGGTGTGAAGAAATTTTATGGCCCGTGGAGACACAATTAATGCTAATGCGTATTGTGAAACATTAAAGAAATTACGGCGGGCAATACAAAATCGACGGCGAGGTCTGTTGTCTACAGGCGTCATTCTCCTTCATGACAATGCCAGACCCCATGTAGCTGCGAAAACACAACAACTTCTGCAGCAATTCAAGTGGGAAACCTTCGACCATCCACCGTATAGCCAGGACTTGGCCCCTTCGGATTTTCATCTCTTTACGAAGCTTAAAGACTTTCTGGCAGGAAAAAAAATTGACAGCGATGAAGAACTTAAACGAGGCGTGACTACGTATCTCAATACGCTGGCGGCGGAGGACTATGACACTGGAATACAAAAACTCGTCACATGGTATGACAAGTGCCTCAATTTGTTTGGTGATTATGTGGAGAAGTAGTGTAAAGTATGCTCTTTCCAATAAAAATGTGTATATTTGTTAATATGTACTACTGTGTCTTTATTGCACAAACGGGTATCACTTTCCGGATGGCCCTCGTATATTACATTTGTTTTAAAAATTAATTTCACAATTTGCAGTTTATACTGCAAACAATATGGAGTGATCTGAGCCGAAGTCACCTGTGTTTTGACAGGAAGTATTCCATTAGTGATTTGTTGTTTAAGTACAAATGGTCTAACATTGGATGTCGTGTTATAAAGCAATATACAAAATAAATGTATCAAAAAGTGAATAACGTTTTCGAATAAAATTTGATTTTCAAAGGTCCGTTGATCACGAACTCATTATCACAGTCAGTGGCGTTATAATAGTCTTTGGCGCCCGTAGGCAAAACCCCTAGTGGCGCCCTCTTGGCCATCGAATAGTCCCCATGCATTAGTGTGACGGTATTGACAGCTTTTCTTTTTATATCGTGGTATATCTTTTAAAAGTAAACTGATAGAGTGCCCTGTTCATTAAACATATACTCGTGTAACATTCGTGTGTGTTTTTTTTTTTTTTTAGTGGTAGTGTAAACAAACAGTAATTAATCAACCAGTAATACCAAAAGGATTTGAAATGAATATATCTACATAGTGTGTTACGATTTTAGTAATTATAAAATAAATAAATAAAATTTTATGAATCCGCTTAAGCATTTTTTTTATTTTCAGTTTTTTAATCGACAAATTGTATACAAAATCAGACGTGTTTCTTTCTCACTTTTGTTATGTAAATTCTACTAATCCCAGGTTCGCCGTTGTAGTTGATCGATGGTATTACCGGCAACGATGGTAAATGTTTCTAACTAGATTGACTATAGGTCACTTGTTTTGTTATTTTTATGAAGTCAACAATTTCTTGGCGCAAATATATTCATTTAATTTCCTCTTCACCCTTGAGCTAAAGTAAAGATCACATATTTTCGGAAGCTCATTCTGTGGTTAAAAAGAAACTGGTTCCATCCCGTATTGCCTCACGCCTCGCTCAAATTGTATCGAATCGGCAGACTTTGAATTTGGATCAAAGAGGGAGTGAAAACTGTGGTCATTGCAATGTCAAAACAGAGCAACTTCAATGTTACCATATGAATATAGGCCCTAACTTCTCACCCTCCTCCTTCCTCAATACTCAACTCTATCTCCCACTGATCTTTAGAAATAATTGAGTTTCAAGAATTTCCAAGAGAAAAAACATTTGGAAACAGCTTGGCTTTATTTTATTATGATACCAGAGATCAGCTTTCAGAAGGTAGGGACAGCGCATGCGACATCTTGAGGAAAAACCACTGTAGGTTCGGTGTGCTGTCCTCCATTAAAGAAGGGGTTTTTGGGAAACTTATTTCCCATAGTGCGAAAACGCAAATATTTTAAAACAATTTAGACACCATTCGCGGCAATAGCCTGACCAACTGTTTAGTGAGACTTTTTGTTTAGAAATACAGTACATGAAAAGCAGTTGTGGGTTGTTCCAATGAAGAGAGTATACCATGGATCGAATGTAGCGTATATCCACGTACTTCCTAAATTGTAGGTGGCTATACGATAGTTTTCAAAAATTAGAGGTGGGTATACGCCGTATACCCACGTGTACCCTCCATTACATCCCTGGTCCTATTCCACATCTGCTTTCGGGAAGCTATTGCTGTTCTTCACTTGATTTCGGAATGCTTGTCGGACTAACGCGTGTAGTCTATTTGGTGTCTTCCTGTATCTCCTGGTTTGGTTCATCTATAGGTTCTTCGATACGGGTTTTTAATGAGTGTGTTCGTTACGGTAAGGTTATGGCTTTTGCAGAATTTTATTAATCACGCCCCTTGCCATTTTTTCCAGTTTAACCCTTTCACTGACATTTTTTTTTTTTCGGAGTGAGAAACATTGATATATGGTTACTTTAAGTTGTTTTCAAACGTATAATATTTTTAAAAAATCCACCGTTTCGTTTCTCGACGCGGGAAGGGTGGGACATATGTATCTATCTCACTGATATTTTTACGTGGGACCTATATGCCCCAGTGGTAGTGACATGAATGATCATCTTGTATTTTCAATTATGTCATGTATATTGTCAGAAGAGCAGTTGGGTCGTATTTATGATTACAAATATTTTACATTTCTGCATCATTTTCCAAATGACAGTACATGCAACCACTGCTTTATCACTAGCACCTTGTTCTTCACTTTCATCTGTTTCATTATCACCACGTTCACTTCCATTACTGTCTATTTGATAATGTTCATAAGAATTTTGTAAACCATTAGCAGGCTTCTCTTTACCAGTAGAACATCGATTCATAGCAATAACATGCGGTAAATTACCACGGGTTCTCTGAGAATGTATCGTGGGACACATATGTTCCAGTGGTAGTGAAAGGGTTAAACTCTCCTATTATGTTTCGTTCTTTTCGTCCATCGATTAGATAGATGATGATTAGGTTGTTCTTGTCTAGCAGTTCGGTATTACTTCCTGTAGTTGCACTTACGTTTCTCCTACTTCATCGTCTGCGTAGCTTGTTGTGGGGATCTGTTCTTACACGGTGTATTTTGACCATTGTTTGTTCATGACAAAGCCAATTCCTGTTGTTCCGTTTACATCTCCTAAATATATACGGCCCGCTTGGATGCCAAGTAACCCAAGTCCAAAACTGAAATTTTCCAGGAGAAAAGTTGAAGTTCAACACTTCATGAACTATTCATATTTCTGTTATATTGGCAACGAAAACTAACTATTAATTTTACGGTCTTACAATTTATTGTTTACATTTTTTTTTAAAGAAGATACTCATGTATAGAAGTAAATGAAGGCATTAGTCCAGCCTTTTCTAAAAATATTTTTGGGCTTAGGCTATTTGGCATTCATGCGTTCCATATATGTGTGCGTAGTTATCATCACTGTCTGTTTATTCATAATAATTATTCATAGTGGATCTACATCATTGGGCATGTCTAGTGATGATTTCAGAAGGTTTACCCCCAGGGGAGAGATTTTCAACTCACAAGGGATGAAATTAGTGTTGCGAAAAAACTTATTACTACACCCGTTGAACATGATTTTAGATTTGCCCTGAGGGTATATTTCTTAGATCAGGGGAGATTTTTTTCCCAGATCACCTTCTAAAATTATCACTGGCACCGAATCGAAGGGATAATCAGATTTAACTGAACAAACTTAGCTATGATGTTAACTGCCAACTGCATAGTGGTGCTTGGTACCGTCTGGTACTTCTGATTATAACAAAAATTAAATGAAATCTTTAAGTTTTACGTTCCACGGTTATGCCGGCTAGGCTAAAGTAAACGGTGATGAGGAGAAATAAATGAAATGGTGGAATGAAGAAAGTAGGAAGAAACGGGAAAACCCCTAGAAAACTCCCACACACGGTGTTTGTCCCCTACAAAGCTCACTTGGTGTTTATAATAAAGAAAATAATTGCTATAGTATAATCGTCTGGAACCCTAACTCCTGTGTCAATTATGTATCAATCTTGGCGATGTTGATATAAGATAAATTAGCAAAAATCAAGTTACGGTAAACTTAACCAAAATCTAGTTCCGGAAAACCGTACCAGTGATAATTCACACGTAATCTTATGTATACTAGTATTTCTGCAGTAGTAATATTTTTCACTCTCTGTGCATTGAAAATTCTCAAGAAAATCTTTGGCTGAATGAAGAAGATAGACGATCGTCCTTTAAATATTACGTGCTCAAGAAAGGGTTGCATGTAACGACAGTTTAGTTTATCTTAACTCCAAAGACGTCCCCCGTCTCCCTGAAAGCATGCCTGAAAGATACAACGAAATCAAAACAACATTGCATAGTGACGTTGAATAGAATTACCAAAGAAAGATAGTTGTTGAGAAGAGTTGGATACATTTCATCCGCAGTGGATTGATGATGATGATGTTGGCTTTCGAGTAAATATTCATAATATAATGAATGAACTATAAGAAATTATTTCGAAAAGAGAATTTTTTGTGTAATTAGCAACACTGCATAGCGTGTTTAACATTTCCACCTGTGCCAACCAGACATCCTTGACAATCATTTGGTTAAAAATGAATCCAAAGACAATTTGCTGTGCTCTGGCAACCTTGCAACCAATTCGGAAATGTTCACTTCGCAGATGTATTGCATCATCACAGAGTAGATACCACATGCGCGGTCGATGATAGCAAGATTCATAACAGCATTGTTAATAGAGAAAGCGCTTCGAATGCACTGAGCGTGCAACGACACTGCATTTCCTTTCGCTTTAATTGGTGTTACGTAAACGTGAATTGTACCGCAGATAATGACTTATTGACACAAAGAAGAAATGTCAAGAGCGAAACACGTCTTCAAAACAGTATTATAACTTCATTCGATGTGGCATTTCTATGAATATTGTTCTTACACAATCGCTAAGAAATGTGCATTAAATAATTTCTCCAATTACAGTTTTCCATTACATGACAGTTATTAAGAAATACATAACACCCATAAGAAAGAGAAGAAGAAATTAAATCTGTAGGTAATATCTTATTGTATTAGATTCACAACATAAGCATACGAGTGAGTTAATTGGTCGATCGAATTTCTTCAGTACTGAGACTATGTGAGACGAGTACCTACAGTTTCAGGTGGAATCCGAACCATCGTAATGTGCAGTATCATAATGCTAGAATTTTTTTTTTATGGCAATACGTTAGACTGTTCTCAGAAATGCTTGTTCTCTCCTAAATTTAAGGTGAGTATACACTGAAATATATAAATATTAGATGGGTATAAGTAGCATACTCTCGTATGCGCCCTATTGCATTCTAGGAATGCAATTAAATTTAAAGATTCTCCTCAGGAAATCGAACCTGGGATCCCGTGTTTCCGTGTACCAAAGGTACGCCCTCCTCCCACTAAACCAACAGGAAGGACCATACAAAAGAGTGGTGAAAAGATTGATACAAAAATCACAAAATAGGTCTTGATGTAGGAAAATTATGTTACAAACGAGCTAGGGTAAACGATCACTGTCCTCGCTTCTCAACCGGAAGTCCCTAGCTTCCGTATTTGACATTCTAGGGCAGGCATCCTGATTAGTTCTTCAAGGTTTCTATTCAGTTCTATCACTCGAAGCTGGAAATATTTACCCAGTAACGGACTTACCATTAGGCACACTAGGCACCTGCCTAGGGGCGCAGCCTTTGAGGGGTGGCAGCCGGAAGAAAGTTTTTTTTTTTTTTTTTTTTTTTTTTTACCGGTAGGAACATTTACTTGCAGTTGGTCAATGTGACCCTCAATTTAATTTCATTGGGAGGGTTTACTTTTAAAAATTCATTAATGAAACATTCCGTGCCAGCATATTGAACAATTAATAGAATAATTTTCAAGGGGTGTGAAAGCAAGGCGTAAACATTTAATGTAAGACTATATTTTCATAATACCTTAATAGCTTTGTTTACTACATAATCACATACAAAGAATATTAATGATCATTTTTGCACTATTTTTATCATTATAAACTATTATATCTAAAAGGAAAAATAGGAGTTTAAGTGAATTTCTCCTAGTACAATAAATAAAACCTACAAATCTTGAGAGCTGTCTTGTTTTGAATCTTCTTCACCAAATAATAAGAAAGCGAAAGTATGAATATTTTCATAATATATTACTTGTAGTATACAGTATAGACTAAGCAAATTTTAATCGAATTTTGCCAAGAACGGTATTGCGTCGAACGTATAATAAAAATTAAAAACAATTTGTTTTACTATGCTTTTCATGGACAAAGGCATGCATAAAAACGTGCTAATAACGGAAGATTAAAAATCGGCTATTACGTTGAGACGTTTCCTATATTAATGAAACATAAAGGAGCGCCCGGCCGAATAGTGCCTAGGTGCGGCGTCATAGGTAAGTCCGCTACTGAACTTACCAGGAATTTCGTTTTATTTTTTCTCCCCTGTTTCATGCTTTGCAGTTCTTTCTGGAACTACACTAATACTTGATGTTCTCCACCACAAGTTCACAAGCTCAAGGCATGAAATCAAAACTAGCCTTTGGAATCAAGATTCAGTTTTTTATCACTGAACTATCATTGTATCTTACCAGCTCAGTAAGCTCGTTAATATGTCGCATATGCTATGAGTGAAGTTCTTTGAGTGCATTTAAACCTTGGATAGCACTTATGCCAAGATCAAAAGGCTAGTTAAGGATCTCAGTGCATATAAACAATATAGTTTGCTACAATGATGACATGTTATTATTATTATTATTATTAAGTTGTTACAGGAACTTCGTTAGTTTAGAGCAGAATATAGTTGTCTTTAAAACAGAGAACATTACAAGACAATTGGACTGCTTTGATGCCAAGTAACCTAACTCCAAAAATGGAAACATGGACTACCCCGAGACGAGACGAGACGAGAAATAAGGCTTTCTAGTCTCGTTTCGTTTCGTTTCGTCCCACAAATATATATATATACAGTAGACACCCAACTATTTGGTCTAACGTGAGGGAAGGGCAAGTTAAATAGAATGGAACATTCTATGATCATTCACTTTTTGCCCACCCACACCATTAAAATTACACTTTTTATACTACCAAATCCCGCTCTTATTAATATTTTCTGACCTCTTAATACAGACCTCAGAACTTTATAAATATGTGTTATGTATTGCACCGTACGTTTTAAAATATATATTACAGAAAGTTCAAGGAAGTCCAAGAATTAAAATATTGTACACATTTTAAGATAAATTTAGTAATGCTAACGTAATTGCATGAAATATGAAATAATGTACACCTGGACTTTTCAGCTTCTCCACTGGCATGCTATCCAGCTGCGGCTTGCATGTCACAGATTCAGAAAGCATGATGTATCCTGTACACAGATACAATTTTAAAATTAACAAAACATTAACGTTCATAATGATTGCACAAATGTGGAAAGGCAGGTCTAAAACAGTCAAGGCTTATAATTTTTAGTTTTTGAAAATGTCCTTGATAGATGACTGCTTCTCCTTCTACAGTCGCATTTTTACGAAAGCATCACAATTTGAGTAAAACGTTTTCAAAAGATATGTTTCTCATTTTACTATGGATTCCCCCCCCCTCTCTCTCTCTCTCTACTTTTAATTAGACCGGTCAGTACGAAGGCCGGATAGTTTCGAGCCAGATAATCATAGTCTACTGTAGGCCTACTTGACTTTTGATAATATTGCAAACAATAGTCTTGATGGACTAATTTAGTAATAGGAACAGTGGAGGCCTGTGTCTAAATCCACCATGACCGCGCTGCACAAAATCAAGTGATAATTTTCCTGAGGCATCCAACCACGTAATATTCTGATAGACTACAAGATACTCCCAAATCTCTCTTTTTAAATTTTAGGTCCCACGATTATGCTGGCTAGGCTAAAGGAGACGGTGAGGATGAAAAATGAAGGGAATGGTGGAATGAAGAAAGTAGGAGGAAACGGGAGAACCCCGAAAAAACCCACACAGACGGTGTTTGTCCAACACAAAGTTCACTTGGCGCGAGCTGGGATCGAACCAAAAACCCCCATGCAACAATGGTAAAGCTCTACCACTGATTCATCGCGAAGATATCCCCATATGCTATTTGGTTAGATTGCGCAAATTAATACAAGAATTCGGGTATTTTTAGTTGAATACACACCAGTGGCTGTATGCTTATAAAACATGTTGAGTGTGTGCCTTGTTAATATTATTCACTAAAAACCTTATGTTTAACAATTTGTAGATACATACATCATAGGTAATACAATATTGCATAGGAATATTTGTGCAATAGTCTATTTTCATGCCTGAGAGGATAAGAAACCGAAACACAATGTTCCCCAAATCTATTTCAACGTATAACTATTTAAATTCGGTTGCAGGCAGCTCAAACGATTCGAAATATTAATGAAAGTAAGGATTAAATTAAGGTAATATGAGTGAACATATTGGTACAATGGAAGGTTGGTTCCGAAAATTCTGTCCTGGTGACTTACACTTAGATGATAAGAAAAATCACTAACGCCGTTCGGTTGGTGGAGACTAAGAATTGTTGAAGCAAATCTGCACAAAACGACACAAGAGGTTATAGAGAAACTAAACTTTGATCATTCGGCAGTAGCATGCAGTTTCAAGAAACCAGAAAAGGCGGACATATTGACCGAAAACCAAAGGAGACACTTTGAATCTACATTGCTACTATTTGTGCGCTACGAAACCGATTCACTTTTTGACCATATTCATACAGGCAAGGAAAACTGGCATATTCTATCAATGTTTGAATGAAGTTATACGAGACCAATCGACTTTCATGTACGGTTATGATATTTTCAAATATAAACAAGGGGAGAATTTTGAAGAAATGATTTTTGTGACTTATTTTTCATACTCTTTAACTTTCTTTTCTGTTTTAGATAAGATACTGCATTACATAGTAATATGTTATATATGCTACCGGTTCAAGTTACACAAACATATTATATCAATTTTACACTGCTATTATTCAAGTTACTTCTCTCGTGTGCCCCATGAGCATTTAACCCAATTCTATAAGTATTTTTGAACTTACGTTTATAATTCGAAGCTTACATTTATATACTAACTAATGTTTCGGGAAAAAAAAAATCTTCTGATCTAGGCGCCAGTTCTAAAAACCAAGTGTCAGTAATACAAATCCAATTTGATACATTGGCCTATATGTTTTGGTAATAAATTAACAAGTCAGACTTGTATTTCCGGTCGCTATGGCGACCTGGCACCCGAGAATTTTTGAACCCTTTTTATAACCTTAGTATTCTAACACAAACTCTAAGAACATTTTACAAATTCATATGCGACGAAATGTAATTCTACTTGTACTATTCGTATCATATATTCGTGGTATAAATCATAATGTAGAACACATAACGACTCCAGTCGTATTGCAGAACTGTAGAAATGACTATTTATATCAGACAGTAAACTGCAGATTAAGTAGTACATTCAGTCATTGAGAGGAGGAAAAAACTCACTGTACGTACACAACAACCAACACAATTACCTACATTGTTTCTTCTGTTCTTTAGACATTCGATAAGCTTCGTAATACAAAGTAGGTTTGTCGTGTTATAAGTAGTCTACAGAATAAATTTTTGATTAAAACAAATTGAAATGTACCGAATTCAAAACCTCCCGGCGTGCAAAGTTGTAGAATGCAGGCTCTGTTGTCGAGACGAGCCGGTCCGTGACCAAGTTTGGCCACGAAAAATAGCGATCTTTAGTTTCTAGGTAATGGGCTACTCACACACCGAATTTTGTTGAGATCTGGCCAGTAGCTACCAACAAATAAAGTACTACATACAAAACGAGCCAAGTCTATCCTTGGCCGAGAACGGCCACAAAATATAGCAATTTTTGTTTCCTAAACCATGGACTATTTGCCCATCGTTTTCTCTCAGATCCGGTCAGTACTTACTGAGAAATAAAATACCAGATGCAAGGCGAATCGAGCTTATCTGACCCTGTCCCTGGCCGAACCCGACCATCAAACATAACATTTTTATTCACTTGGGCATGGGCTATTTTCCCACCCAATTTGGTTTAGATCCGACCAATAGTTACTTAGAAGTAAAATGCTACACATGCACACATACACCTGAAGTGAAACTTAAGATTGCGTATGCTTATGCCGAGAGCTAAATTAACATTTTTGGAGAATTGAGACGAGACGAGACGGAAACTTTTTATACTTCTCTTCTCATTTCGAATTTGAAAATTTACTTCTTCTCATGTCGATTCTGTCTCGTTTTTCTAACACTAACTAATGCCTTCATTCGCTTCAATATATGGATACCTTTTTAAAGAGATATTTTAAAACAGTAAATTATTAATCATAAGCTTCATAATAATGGTTTCGGTTGCATAACGGGCTGCGGTGGGTCAGTGGTATAGCATTCACCTCTGGTGCATGGAGTCCCTGGTTCGATCCTAGCTCGTGCTGAGTTTTGTGGTGAACAATCACGGTGTCCGTAGGCTTTCTCGCGGTTCTCCCGTTTCCTCCCACTTTCTTCACTCCACAATTTCACTAATTGCTTATCATCATCATCATCTCTTTTAGCCTAGCCAGCATAAGCGTTGAACATAAAACTTAAAGATTTTATTTCTTCATAACAAAAATATGAATATACCATGATTTTTAATTGTTTTTTCTTGGAAAATTTCAAAATTTTGAACTTATTCCACTTGTCATTCAAATGTTCAATTGCTAGAGGGAATATATATATATATATCTAATCGAAGAAGTTGAACCTCGAATTTTATACTTCAAGTAGATGCTGAAAGTGTGCCTAATATTAACGATCAAGAGCGGTATCTAAATTTAAATGTAAACATTATATCTACATAAATGACGGACGTTTGAATCAGAATCCTGAGCTTGGGTCAGGTGATATCTAGAAATAAGAAATAAATGATACCAAAGTTGTGAGAAAGTTTAATTCTTTGGCACACATAAATACATGGAAAAAGTAACTCTTTTTTCCGTTTTTTTTTTTTCATTATGAGTTATTTACAATACCTGAGCATGAATCTGTTATGATCTGAGAGGAACTTCACATATGGATCTTAAGATGAAATATGTTCACAATGACAAAAAAAAAAAAAAAAAAAAAAAAAAAAAAAAAAAAAGAGGTTGATTCCCTTGTGCACTGAGAGCGCTAAATTTTTAATTTTGTAGCCAAAAGATCACACAGTTTAATATTTTAAAAAAAATAAACTTGGTGTTGAATGTGGTAAAAAAAAAAAGAAAGAAAGAAAGAAAGAAACTTGATGTTGAATGTGGTACAAGTAATTTTGAGTTGGTATAACGAGATTTAGTCCGTCAGTTACAGTTGGTATGGTGAAGAACTTTGTCAATCAACAAAATGTGCAGTATGGTGTGCATTTCGAAAGTATTATTTTTCATGCTCCCCCCCTCCATAACGATAAGGGCTAAAGTTGGAATTGAACGGAGTGTTAGTATTCATCCCTGCGACCCCGAAAACTATGAATTTAACACTAATATCCAATGTCCCGGTATATCATTTCCGTTTATTCATACATGTGACCTCCTGTAATTCCCCATCGTGCCGAAATTTAAAAAAAAAAAAAAAAAAAAAAAAAAAAGATTCGTATGAGATTCGATCTAGCGATTCATCCATGTATCAGATTTGGTGGCTTTAGATCATTCCTTTCTATGCAAAAAACTTACGACAGGCAGACAGATTCACACATTATTTTATTATTATTATTATAGATTATTATTATTATCATTGCTTTCATAAAAGAAAACATTATTGTAGTGGCGGATCTTGCCTGGGCCCGAGGCCCCAGGTTTTGAGTGACAAAATTAATTTAAGCTATTGTTTACACATTTTTGAAAGTTTATAATAAACTGATAGTTATTATCGTCTAGCTACTGACTCACCCCCGGCCCCATTTTTTACCTTCTTGATCCACCTCTGTGTGACAGTAAATAAAATGAAATGAAACCTTAATTTTAATATTACTGACCTGTATACCAAAGTATAGAATAAAATGACTATAGTGAATAAGAGCACATAGTATACAATTTAAAGGAATGTGAAATATGCATCACCTGCATTTCAGGCAACCGTTGTGTAGGTCGAACTTCGGACATTGCCAACTTTATAAATAAATATTCATAAATATTCATAAAAAAATAACGTAGCTAATTGTAGTAATATTTGTCAATGCCAAAGGTTATGGAGTACTAGTACCAGTAAGAAACACTGATATATTGAGTGAAAACTCTTGCAACCCTGGTTACGCAAGCTCAGAAGCGCTCTTTTGCCGGTGCCTGCCACGACTCAAAGAAGATTAGGTCTACTCCTTTCGCTTGTGCCGGCGAGAATACACACGCTTGACTCCTTCTCTCCGTATTTGTAAAAAGCATGTGGAGAACCTTCTCTGAGTGATTTTTGTTACAGATATCTTCCATCCATCTTTAAACTTTATCAACTGCAGTTCCTGAGCTTCTGTTAATCAATATCACAGGTATGCATTGATGTATTATTCTGTCCGTTAGTACAGGACGCATGTTTTTAATTTGCGCTAGCACAATTTCTGCAATAAATGTATGTTTAAGCTAGTGTTACCATCTCGCAAGAATATTTTTTTAAAATTAACTTAATCTAACATTCATTTAGAATAAAAGCGTATTGAAGTTTATTTTGTAATAATGTTATGCGCTTTTAGTGAGTCTTTCAGATTGCAAGCTTTCAGAGCGCGTACGCAAGTTAAGAATCACTTGAAAATACATAATTGAATTATTATTATTTCGTTGTTTAAAGAGCTTTTTGAAATGAATTTTAAAAAGGCATAAAAACCAGGTAGTAGCTTTAGTAAATCAAAAACAGGGACCCCAAGCAGAAGAAACGTTGGCATTTTAGCGCTTAGTTCTACCAAGTTTGATTTCCGACGGATGCACACAACATATTGATGACTAATGAAATGAAATGAAATCTTGAAGTTTTACGTTATGCCGGCTAGGCTAAAGGAGACGGTGATAATGAGAAATGAATGAAATGATGGAATGAAAAAGTGGGAGAACCTCGCGAAAAAACAGGCACACGGTGTTTGTCCACCACAAAGCTCACTTGGCGCGAGCTCGGATCGAAGCAAGGACCCCATGCACCAGAGGTGAACGATGGAAAAATTAATGGAATGAGAAAGTGGGAGGAAGCGGGAGTACCCTGAGAAAACTCACGAGCACAATGTTGTTCACCACAAACTTACTTGGCCGGGGGTCGAACGAGGGACCCCAGGGACCAGAGATAAGATTTCTATCACTGTTCCCCCCAACTCTCAGCGTAGAAACATGTACACAACATATTGATGACAAATCCAGGGTTTGATTCCAATGTGGATGTGGAAGCAGAGCTTCAGATTCAGTGACAACGGCAGCTTTAATTTTTTTAGGGGAGAGCGCAAGCGGAAGGACAGGAAAAGGTTTTGGAGGGCAACTTTTTTTATATATATACCAAAGAATAGATTTTATATTACTTGACCTATTACAATACAACATACCTGGGAGAAAGCGTATTCTGGGAGCTCGTCTCCCTTGATCATGGTTCGATCCCCGGCCAAATAAGTTTGTGGTGGATAACATCGTGTCCGTGGGTTTTCTCGGCCCGTTTCCTCCCACTTTCTCATTCCACTACCAATTCTTCCATTATCATTCACTTGCTTTAATCGTCGTCTCCCTTAGCGTAAAGGGCATAATCATCGGACGTTAAACTAAAGATTTAATTTCATTTTCCCTTGGCCTTTTTGACGTTGTTCATATTCCACTTTAAGCATGAGTCCCGTCTTATTTTGCCTGAGTGTTTAAAACAAAGACATTAAAATCCAAACAATCAAAATCTAGCAATACATTAAGATGAATATAAGAAATGAATTGGAAATATCAAAAGACGCGTATTGTTATGTATGACGTGAAATGTCAAACGACGTTGTCTGTATTCGTGCGTATTTTATGCAGTGGAAGTGTTTCATTCAATTGATTTATCCATTAACCTATTTGAATTACACCTATTTATTTCCTTTTTATTACGATCGATAGTGTTATATACTGATCGTTTTGTACAGCAAAATGGAATACAGCTACAATATATGAAACAACTTTTGCATGTCCACTTTGTATACATGCGTGGTGCCCTAGAATTACCAAAAAAAAAAAAAAAAAAAAAAAGTCGGTTTTAAGTGTGTCTGTAATTTTACACCAAATATAACGTTGAATACTGGTTTATTTATGTGTGTTTATTTATTTGTGTTACTAGTACTAACACTCACTTTTCACTCATAATGTAACAATTTTACAGTTAACAGTGTTTAATATGATTTTAATTGTAATATTTTGCTATATCTTCAATGTAAACCTATCATTAGCAGGACGGTTGGTTTCTGGATTGATTGAGTTAATTTTTACTTTTAGCACCTTAGCTGTATGGGACGGGATCTACTGTTTGAAGGTATATCCGAACCACTATTTTTGTTTGTATCCAAGCCAAATACCTTGTTTGGGAATCGAAGCCGGGATTACACACACAGAAAGCATGCCACTTAGCGACACATTTCCCCATAAATGTTATTTTGTGATTACCTTCAATCGTAATTGAATAATTTAGAGTGAAAGAGAGGAGATGGAAGAAATCGTATTGGTTGGTTAATTGATTGCAGTTTAATGATTCCTAGGGATGTTCCAGATTCTCGAATTCCAAAATACTTAAGAATCAAATCTTCATTTCGGAATTACGGAACCTCTGAACTCGAGCCCGAAATTACGAAATTTCGTAATTCCGGAATCTTGAATTCCAAAAGATCCGGGATTATGAATCTGCTAAATGAACTCGCAATTCAGAACACTCTTAGATGGGATCTACTCTTTAAACTGGAATCTAACCACTATTCGCCATCAGGAATCGAACCCGGTATCACGCACATACACACGCCCGCACCCCCCCCCCACACACACACAGAAAATAGATGTGAGCTAGTCGTAAATGAACGGGTGAGGCAAATACTATTAGTTTTTGAACTGTTAAGCCAAAAGCATACTAAGAAAAAAAGGGGATTATCGAAAAAAACTTAGGGACATTTAAAAAATCACATTTACCCAGTAAAAAGTGAATATTTTTGAGAAGTGTGTTTATATATATATGTGTGTGTATGGATATATTTTTTTCTAGGCTACAAAATAGAGAGGACTCCGGTTTGTGAAGTCAGATTAGGAAAAAAAAAAAAACAAGGTAGTGGATGGTCCTGATATATTTTATCCAACGAATAACCCTATCGCTTACGATAGATTTTCATAGACGGAAGGTCAAATGTCTAGTTTAACATACGAGTGTTTTGTAGAAATTAATTTATTTTTCTTGATTTTATATTTTATGTCTTAGAGATTTTTAAAAAGCTATATAATAGAGGGTGATCAAAAAAAAAAAAAAAAAAAACTACGGAATCCATGGAGGTACCGGTACTATAAAAGATGTTGAAAATGACCATCAGTTACTGTTTCACTCGTATGTGCCTTTCTGATCAAGTTCCTGAACACGCTCTAGAGTGTTGCATGTAAAATATTGTGTACCGTTTATTGATTGTTGGCCTCAGTTCTTCCAAAGTGTGCGGATGGATTGTGTAAGCTGCAGACTTCAGAGATCCCATAAGAAAATAACTCCAGATATCCCTATTAGACCTATTCAGAATGTTTTAGGGAATTACTTGACGTTAACTCCTGCACAATTGTGATTTTGTACGTAAACATTTGTAACGATTTTCTCACAGCGGTATATGCTATACCGTAAGACACTCCAACATCACTCTGATCAGATAACCTGCGTGTAAGGCATTTTGCGGGCACTGATATCGGTCAATTTGTTCTTGGGGGCGCTGCTAGTTCGGAAATTATCTGATACGCTTCTAGCTTTCGTGAATTTATCGTATTGACATTTGATGATTGATTTATTCGGAGATGCCTTCGCAGGATGTGGCTTGAATTACGTTCCGCAGTGATTTTGTACCTCAAATTCCTTATGCACTTTTCCACAGGAAACATTCTTCTCTGTGGAATTGTGCTATAAGGTCCTTGTCTCAATTATCACCACCTGTCAGCTATAACGAAAGAAAAAATATTTGTGCCATTTATTGCGTGACTTTTAGATCACTCTGCACATTGTATGTTTCGGATTAATGTTTGCTCATTTATTTGAGGGGTTGCACCTTAGTCTCTGAAATTGTGTCGTTAAATACTGATTTTCAATTTTGAAGCCTCTTTCGTTTACTAAAGTAGGAAATCTCTTTGTAGTTTGGAAGAATCTGTTTTATTGCCTTCCACTCATACAGGAGGACCAAAATTTTTTTCTTTTTTCTTTTTTTTTTTTTTTTTATAGCTACTACAAAGAGAGAAACAATAGCAGTTTTATTGCGATCGCAGGAAGACTATAATCTAACCCAGCCTTTCCTAACCTTTTTCAACTTGCGGCACACTACGGGTGTAACTTGAATTCTCGCGGCACACTCATAGATACTATTATTATTTTTATTATTATTTGCAAATATAAAATACCATGTTATTTTTTTTTCTGTGATTACTGACCTTCTCTCAGAGATGAAAGCTCGATCACTGGTTTCCCCCTATGCTAATTCATTATGCTTATTTTTTATTCTAATTTTAAAATAGAAAACAACTGCAATGGAATATAAGACTCAGATTTTTAAAAATACGGTTTCCTTTTCGAAAACTGTATCCAACCTTTCACTAAGAACGAAGATCACTAAATAACGAACGAACAAACAAATGTCCTGTACTTTTAACTTTGCTGTTTTAACCAAAACCGGTGTATATTATTGCAATCACACAGCTTGCGATGCGTCGAAGTCATATCACACCTGTTGAACAAAGTGTTGTTCTGTCTTTCACATGCGAATGAGTGTTCTACGAACGTTCACGTGACGCGTACCGTACAAGTGCTTCCATTTCTCGGTGTTAGTATGACTCTCAATTGAAGCGTAACATAGCAGCTAACCGTGGAAATGTGTACGAGCCGAAATACTGTCTACTACACAGTAATAGATGTAGAATAATATATTACAATTACAGTATTTTTTCCGTGGTAGAAATTCATAGTAATGCGAAATACAAAAATATATATTTTTTTCCAATATCTTGCAATTTGGTTGTTATAGAATCAATATTTTTTTTCGATTTCCTCGCGGCACACCAGCGGTCCATTCGCGGCACACCAGTGTGCCGCGGCACACCGGTTGGGAAACGCTGATCTAACCCAATACTTATTCAATTCATACATATATGATTCACTCGTGAAAATAGAGAAAATAAGACAACGTAAACGGTAGTAGTTTCACATATTGACAAAAGAAGAATGGGCAGAGTAGATCACGAACCTCCATCGCCATCTTGAAATCCACCATTTTGAAATCAGTGATTTTTTTTTATTTTTTTATTTTATTTTATTTTATTTTTTTTTTTTTTTTTGAAATGGAAAGATAATCATGTGATATATCAATTAGGGCCAGATTGTTCTCAAAAAGTCAATTATGAACTTTATTGATCGTTATGTGCATTTGCTTGGAAAATTTAGGGTCATCTTTATAATTATTTACGAAAATCTAGGAGACTGATACTCGTATGTTGAAAGTCTGGATTATCACGAAAATACATGTAAGTTAAACATATCTACAAGCTAAGAAAACTAACAGTGAAATTTAATATCGAAGTTGTCTATTATTACATTGTTATTATTAAATGTCACTGTTGAATATCAAATCTTGTTTTGCTAATATGTGAAACTACCACCGTTTGCGTTGTCTATCTTTCACTATTTTCACGATTCAACAGTTTATTTGCTGTATTTCAATACCATAACATACCCTTTCTCCCACCAACTTTGATACCCTTCCCCTCTCTTTTTTGTGGCGCTCACCCGCTATAATTTGCTCATATACATATTTTCACATCCTCTATCAAGCGCACTATGTTTCATCCCGCAACTCGATTCATTCATTTGGACCCTTTACTTGTGAGCAGTGAGCATTATAATCCGTTCCGCTTTAAGTGTATAATTTATAAGTTGCCTACGTGAGTAAATTTGAAACAATATGACCTTACTAAAAAAAAAATAAATAAATAAATAAATAAATAAATAAAATAAACAAATAAAAAAAACATTAATATCATTATAACGAATGAAATGTAATACTGATAGCTTATATCGGTTTTATTTAGTGGCAAGCAGGGCCGGATTAAAGGGGGCTTAGATAGCTGTAGCACCGGTCCTCCAGGTGGAGAGGGGCTTTTACTTTGATAAAAATCTCAACTGGCTATCTAAAAAAGAATAACAAAGATACAATTATCATCATAAAATAAAATATGACTAAAAATATGAAATATATTCCCTTAACTTGCATACTGTACTTTCACAGAAAAGTATCAGGCAAAGTCAGTAGGGGTCACATATTTTTTTCTAGCCCCCGTAGGCCTCCAGATGGGTTAATCCTGTCCTGGTAGCAAGCTTGTATAGTAATTTGTAGAGGTCTGAGCGGGAGTAGATCAGTGTTTCTTCCAGACCTGTTTTTGGGGGGGCATTGCTTCCCCCCCGGAGCCCTAAGAGTGCCCCCCGGAGACCAAAGTAATACGTCTATAATATAATAGTAAATAGAATAGTATCAGCAGTGCCCCCCCCCCCCCGGAACATTGTTTCTGAAAGAAACACTGGAGTAGATGCATAACAATCTTAAGAATTTTTATGGAATTTGTTCTCGATTGAAGTCTTGTATTAAAATGTAATTACTCTTTTGGGACAAATGACCGCCAGAGCAAAATTGTATTTAAATGGATTTTCGTTCTTTCTTTCTTTGTGTTCAAAATCCTATAATAAATATGAAGTGCTATTTTTTTTTTCAGATTTATTTGAGTTGGCTTATTCTTCTTTCTAAAGAACCTTGTATCTCCGTTTCACCTTCGCGTTCTGAACAAGATGCTCATATCTTATGAATAATGATAATACAAATAAATAGCGTCTTGCAAAAAAAAAAAAAAAAAAATCTTTTAGTTTAACTTTCCATGCTTATGCTCTTTAGGCTAAAGGAGACGGATGGTTAAAAGTAAATTGTGAAATTAAATTTTTGTGCGCTCTCACCGGAAATTGAACCCATAACCATGTAAATAGCAACTTTGAAATTAATTGACAATAAAGTATTACAAATTTCACAATTTTCTTATCAGAAATCTGCGTTTGAGAATACCTTAAGTAAATGCCATGTTTTATATTAATTATGTAATTTAAGTCAATGTGAATTTTAAATCACTTCATTTAGCGTAGTTGACTAAGACTACAATAGAAAATGATTGTATTTAATGCTTAGCTTCAATTTGATCGATATTGTAACTAGTGATGAGAGATGGAAGATCTTCCAATATATCTTTCAGGAAAAAAAATCCTTTCTAGACAAATACCTACGACAAAGTATTAACTAGACTTAAAAGTATAAAATAAGTTAATTGCATGTATAATAATATTAACTACAGTAAACTATGATTTTCCAATTACAGTTTCTCACAACTGGAAAATTTATCACTATATTTTTCTGGAAAATTTTTGGTTGTAAAAAAAATCCACGACCAAGTATTAACTTCACCTAGAGCAGTCAAATAATTTGAATGCATGTATAGAAATAATAAATAATAGTAAATTATAATTTTCCAATCAAAACTTTTCATAACTGGAAAATTTGGAAATATTATTTCGTACTTGGTATTGAAAAAATAACATTGTTTCTCTCTCTCTCTCTCTCTCTCTCTCTCTCTCTGTGTATAATACAGGGAAAATACATATATAAACTAAAGTTTTTCATTTAGTAAAAACAAAAAATCCACAAAGAAAATTATTTTACCTATATATATATATATATATATATATATATATATATATATATATATATATATATATATATATATATATATATTTGCTATTTCACTATCTGTGGATGCGGATGAAATGTTCTGGACGCGGGTGCGGATGTGGATGTGATATTTTACGAGTATATCCGCGAAAACTTCTAGTAATTTGGAATAACTTCTAGAGCTAGGAATACTTGCACCCTCTTCTAACTTTCAGTATTAGGCCATCACATTTCGTTTGCATAGTCCTATTATGTCTTAGACTTCGTTCATTGGATGCCATAATTGCTGACACTTTTATCTGCAGTTCTCCACCACTGGAAATTCCAAAATTGGCTTGCAATGCCTTCTGCAATCATTTATTCAGTGCGGATCTGGAAGTTGAGTGTACTTGTAATAAGAAATGACTAATTCCGCGCTTAACTAATCTCCAATATGCTCTGAATCAACTTTTATTGGAAAATGTAATCATATTAAGATGGCAACACGTAGAAAAATATTGAAGCATGCGTACTTATGAAGAATTGATTACTCTATTTTTGGACGGTATATAAAACAGTATAAAATGTGCAATGTTGTCACAGCCGTGATAGTAATAATTTTATATATATATATATATATATATATATATATATATATATATATATATATATATATATATATACTAGCAGCGTTCACCCCGCTTCGCTGCGGTCACCCCGGAACGCAATAAACTTTGTTACTTAGATAATTTTTACTTTTTCGCTTTCAAGTGATATGATAAAAACCATAGAAGATTGCAGTAAATCTTAACATTATATCGCCTGTCATTTATGTTAACCCGCCCCGCTTCGCTGCGGTCATCCCGGTGCTGGCATATTGTAAAAGTGTCTGTAAAAATAAGCAAATCAATTAAAAAATTTTAAACAGAAGATTCAAGCTATTTTCCGCTGTATATCGCCTGTCATTTATGTTAACCCGCCGAGTGACACGGTCATGCGGGTTGCATATAAATACGTTTATTTTTACCTATGATGAACTAATAACAAAGGATTTGTACGTTATGGACACTTGAATGGTCAATTATCTCAAGACACTGTGTTATGAGCAAGCTTAACAAAGATATTTTTATTTATTTTATTTTTATTATTCATAAAATTTGCATATGCAATCTAAATTTTATATTCAAATTTAATATATATATATTTAATTAGTTTAGTTATTCTTTATACATTATATTTCAAGCAATCATTCTGATATTATTTTATTTTATTTAAAATTTCATTAAGTTTAGTGGCATAACAGAAAACTGCTTTTCTTTGTATATTTGTTGGAAAGTTCTGTATGATTTTTGAAACTTCAGGGAGATAAAGGTTAGTGACCTTTAGGGTACCAAATATTGCCAACCTATAGTAACTAGAAAATACTATAAACAAAATTCTTTCAATGTGTTATAACTATTATAAAAATATATTATAAAAAAAAAAAAGAAATTCTAAGGATAAACAAAACAAAATTGGCGACAAAAAGTCGCTGAGCAATCTTTTATTAAACTATACACACCTAGATACGAATTTTCAAATACAATACGTAAGAAATTGTTTCACTGACCGCGATTTTCACACTTTTAAGGAAACCGCTACCTCTTCGGTGGGGGTGGTTCAATGGATCTGGGTGCCTAGTCAGCGAACCTTCATCAATTCAATTTTCATATTGTTCCAGGGTTACCAGAAGGTACTAATATATAAAATATATTTTTGAATATAAATTTCCAACTTATAACAATTCTTGGACAAATCCGATAAAGTTAAATTAGTATATAAAATCGCAATCCTTACCGTATTTTCTTTATAGAATAGCTATTTTGGCAGTTTGCTATTCTTTGCTTAATTTTTTTTACTCAGTGTGTTGATTCTGGCACTCCCGGCATGCCTTGGAGTGTGATGAAAGGTAGCAAAAGACAATTGTCTACCACCAACAAGTTATTTGGTATTTTTTCTGCTTTTTAACAATAACAACTCCACCCAAGTGTATAAATGTAAAATAAAATATTTAAATATTGGTTTTCAACTTTTGTTACATGTCAATTGTAATTCGTTAATCAGTAATATCATTAAATATAAATGTAAACAGAAAAGGATATCAGTCACTAAAAAAGGTTGTTTACATTAAAAAAAAAAACAATAACCGCTAAAGAAATACACCTGTCAGGCCTCTCACAAGCAACCCTTTATAAAAAAAAGTCCCGCTATCCTCTAACAATAAAAAAAAAAAAAAAAAAAAAACTTTTAAAAGCCGCGAAGGAGGCAAATTTTGGTAAAAAATAGCTTTAGTGTGTGCCACAAAAGAAAATGAAAATAAAACATAGTTAGTTGAAAATCAACTGTCGCCAAAGTCAAACAATTATTCTTTGTAAAAAACTAAGGGTTAAACTCATATCTTCATACATACATCACTTCAGCAGTAATAATAAAACTAATTATTATTTAAATATCTGTTATATAAAAATAATTATTCTAAAAAACTACATTTTATTTTATGCTAAAGTGAATAATCTTTAACGTAAAATTACAGCTAAAAATGTCTAACAAGTTAACAAATATCAGTTTAGCATAACAAAAGTAAAAAACTATGTTTGCATTGCTAAACTTCAATTAACATCAGTGCAATGTTATTTATTTAAACACAAGGTATAAAACTGAGTTAAAAATACCAGTGTGTTTTATCAGCAGTTTCTCTGAAACTAAAATTTTATTCTCAATAAAAAACAAAATCTAAAAACTGTAACTCCCTAAAAAAAAAAATAATAAAACCTCTCCAAAAAAATCATCTGTAGTAAAATGTATTTACAGTGACAAAAAAAAAAAAATCTGATTAAAACGGTATAGTAACAATAAACATTTAAATTAAAAAAAAGATCTCTATTATTATTTAAAAAAAAAAAAAAATCATTTAAAGCAGTTATCAAAGTAATTGTTTAACAATATATATCTATATCTATATATATATATATATATATATATATATTGAATATCTAGTGTGTATATATATATATATTGCGTGTGGTGGTATTGTGTGTTCAGTAGTAAAATTAAAAATAAATATGGGTGCATTTTCTATAAAGTATGTGGAGTTTTTAATTAAATACTTAGCCGCAAGGTGAGTACAAAATAACTTGTATAATTTTTTTTTTTTTTTTTTTTACTTTTCAGGCATTTCAGGATATGTTGTGTCTGCCAAAGTTAACTAATGCAATTTAATAATAAATTCACATTTTCTTAATATTAAAATAATATCTGACGTAAGTCAGAGCTTCAAGCAGCATTACCGTCCCTAACGGGGCAATAAAACGTTAATATAAAACTCATGTTTACAAAAATGTAAATTCTAACTTTATTTGTAATTTGGCTCTACCAACACTAAATTATATTTTTA
The DNA here is from genome assembly GCF_964235325.1 of Thermobia domestica. Lineage (NCBI taxonomy): Eukaryota > Metazoa > Arthropoda > Insecta > Zygentoma > Lepismatidae > Thermobia > Thermobia domestica. The sequence continues at coordinate 129,203,342 of NC_137466.1, read as the reverse complement.
TTTATTTATTTTTTTTTGGCTAATCTAAATTTTTATTAATTATTTACAACATTTACATATCATTTGCATCTATTGTACATTCCTGTAGTAAAAAAATAAAATGGATATTAAAAGCACCTCCCACTTATCTCATACTCTTCACAATAATTTGGCGCCCAGCGTGGGGCTTGATCACGCTGGTCATTGTGTTACATAAAATCTCTCCAGCGTGTTGCTAGACTAAATGCTGCATCTGTCATTTATTGCAAATAAAAATTTATCATCACAAGTCAAAATTAACTATTCGCAAATATATTTTCCCATATCTGGTCCAAGAATTGTTACATAATTAAGTATAAAACTCATTAATACAAAAGTTATGTTTTAGATGTAAACAATAAAGGGGGAGATAATTTTTTTTTAGGATTCACAAATCGAATTTTAAAGATAATTTTGGAAATTTTTAGAGAAAGTTAATGGTATTAACTCGATCACAAAAAAAAAAAATAAATGAAAATCTGGTATTCTTAAATTATGCACAAAGGTTGAGTCCTTCAGAGGAAGACATAATAAATGTCCAAAAAATAGGTAAAGTATCAACAGGTAATAGGAAAAAAACATTAGAAATTAGGCAATCAAAAAGTAATAAAATAAAACGTAGTCAAAAAAAAACAGGAAATAAAGAAAAAGCTAGGCCAAGTAATCCTGTAGTACCACCATTAGAAGTAAATAGTAAAAAAATAAAAAATCTAATGGAATTTATAAAATTAACAATAGTTGCTTCACAAAAAAAAATAAAACAAAAAATTAATAGTACAAATCATAAGTTAAATCAAACGAACGCTTGCCAAAAAAAAATAAAAAGTAAACTTTTGCAGGTTAAAAAAAAATTAAAAAATACAAATACAAAAATTAGAACGTTTTATTGCTTTGTTAGGGACGGTAATGTTGCTTGAAGCTTTGACTTACGTTAGATATTATTTTAATATTAAGAAAATGTGAATTTATTATTAAATTGCATTAGTTAACTTTGGCAGACACAACATATTTTGAAATGCCTGAAAAGTAAAAATAAAAAAAAAAAAATTATACAAGTTATTTTGTATTTACCTTGCGGCTAAGTATTTAATTAAAAACTTCATATACTTTATAGAAAATGCACCTATATTTATTTTTAATTTTACTACTGAACACACAATACCATTACACGCAATATATATATATATACACACTAGATATTCAATATATATATATATATATATATATATAGATATAGATATATATTGTTAAACAATTATTTTGATAACTGCTTTAAATGATTTTTTTTTTTTTTTAAATAATAATAGAGATTTTTTTTTTAATTTAAATGTTTATTGTTACTATACCGTTTTAATTAGATTTTTTTTTTTGTCACTGTAAATACATTTTACTACAGATGATTTTTTTGGAGAGGTTTTATTATTTTTTTTTTTAGGGAGTTACAGTTTTTAGATTTTGTTTTTTATTGAGAATAAAATTTTAGTTTTAGAGAAATTGCTGATAAAACACACTGGTATTTTTAACTTAGTTTTATACCTTGTGTTTAAATAAATAACATTGCACTGATGTTAATTGAAGTTTAGCAATGCAAACATAGTTTTTTACTTTTGTTATGCTAAACTGATATTTGTTAACTTGTTAGACATTTTTAGCTGTAATTTTACGTTAAAGATTATTTACTTTAGCATAAAATAAAATGTAGTTTTTTAGAATAATTATTTTTATATAACAGATATTTAAATAATAATTAGTTTTATTATTACTGCTGAAGTGATGTATGTATGAAGATATGAGTTTAACCCTTAGTTTTTTACAAAGAATAATTGTTTGACTTTGGCGACAGTTGATTTTTAATTAACTATGTTTTATTTTTATTTTTTTTTGTGGCACACACTAAAGCTATTTTTTACCAAAATTTGCTTTTTTTGCGGCTTTTAAAAGTTTTTTTTTTTTTTTTTTTTATTGTTAGAGGATAGCGGGACTTTTTTTTATAAAGGGTTGCTTGTGAGAGGCCTGATAGGTGTATTTTTTTAGCGGTTATTGTTTTTTTTTTGAATGTAAACAACCTTTTTTAGTGACTGATATTTTTTTTGTTTACATTTATATTTAATGATATTACTGATTAACGAATTACAATTGACATGTAACAAAAGTTGAAAACCAATATTTAAATATTTTATTTTACATTTATACACTTGGGTGGAGTTGTTATTGTTAAAAAGCAGAAAAAATACCAAATAACTTGTTGGTGGTAGACAATTGTTTTTTGCTACCTTTTATCACACTCCAAGGCATGCCGGGAGTGCCAGAATTAATACACTGAGTAAAAAAAATTAAGCAAAGAATAGCAAACTGCCAAAATAGCTATTTTATAAAGAAAATACGGTAAGGATTGCGATTTTATATACTAATTTAACTTTATTGGATTTGTCCAAGAATTGTTATAAGTTGGAAATTTATATTTAAAAATATATTTTATATATTAGTACCTTTTGGTAACCCTGGAACAATATGAAAATTGAATTGATGAAGGTTTGCTGACTAGGCACCCAGATCCATTGAACCACCCCCACCGAAGAGGTAGCGGTTTCCTTAAAAGTGTGAAAATCGCGGTCAGTGAAACAATTTTTTACGTATTGTATTTGAAAATTTGTATTTAGGTGTGTATAGTTTAATAAAAGATTGCTTAGCGACTTTTTGTTGCCAATTTTGTTTTGTTTATCCTTAGAATTTCTTTTTTTTTTTTATAATATATTTTTATAATAGTTATAACACATTGAAAGAATTTTGTTTATAGTATTTTCTAGTTATTATAGGTTGGCAATATTTGGTACCCTAAAGGTTACTAACCTTTATTTCCTTGAAGTTTTAAAAATCATACAGAACTTTCCAACAAATATACAAAGAAAAGCAGTTTTCTGTTATGCCACTAAACTTAATGAAATTTTAAATAAAATAAAATAATATCAGAATGATTGCTTGAAATATAATGTATAAAGAATAACTAAACTAATTAAATATATATATATTAAATTTGAATATAAAATTTAGATTGCATATGCAAATTTTATGAATAATAAAAATAAAATAAATAAAAATATCTTTGTTAAGCTTGCTCATAACAAATTCCCCTTTTGAGAAGGTTGGGATATACTTGTGAAAAGATATCACAACGTTCTCACTTATGCGAATTTAACATGAATAGAATTACCTAGAGTGAATACTATATATGACACTTTTGATTAAAATTAATAAAATACAACTATTTTAGCAAATTTATGCGTATTTGTTTACCTATTTATTTATAGACTTGTATGAAAAACTATATTACTAACAATATTATATATATATAGAAATATTTTTTAACCTAATGTGATTATATGTGTGAATATAATAATATAAATATTAATTAATTAATATTTATGTATTTTATGATACGTTGGAGTTTTCATTTTGAGAATTTATGTTTTTGCATTTTTTTTTTAGGTGTATTTTTTTGCATGTTATATTTTTTTAATAGAAAAGCATTTTTTTTAATTATTTTTTTGTCAGTGTTGAGGTTTGCAAGTGTATAGACATTGGTGTTTGTTTTGTGGACTATTTTTTAGGGGCCACTATATAAAACCATTAACTTTTTGGACATCTCTGCCAAGGCATTTGATTTTGGAAAGAGACGAACTAGTACAAGGTTTTTAATATTATACTTTACAAGCCGATGATGCTTGTTGAAATATGCTTTTTTTGCTTTTGCCTTTTTTTTTAAGTTTTTTTGCGTAATTTTTACGTAATACTTGGTTTTAGCAGATTTGTTTACTTTTGGTACCTTAAACAGACGAGCTATATTATTTGTTTGTGAGATGTTTAGATGTAGTTTATAGGGAGAAAATCCCGTACTTAAATGTTTTGTTGTATTTAAGCACTTTTTTACTTTAGTAAGTAATTTTGGCCACTCTTTTTGGTTATGAGAGCAATATTTACGTAACATATGGACTGTAGACTTTACAGTTGTTTTTGCAATTTTTTTTGAGGAAAGTAAGCACTATTTATAATATGTTTAATTTTTAATTTTTTTATTGCATTTTTTTATTGTATGGACTGGAACTGGGTTCCTCTATTTGTGATTAGCATTTTTGCATTTGGGCATAGTTTGAGAAAATTTTTTAATTTTTGTAATGCAATGGATGTAGTTGCTTTTTTACAAGCATAAAGACCTATTAATTTTGAAAACACATTTAAAAATACTAATATGTATTGATAACCACCATATCTTTTAGTGATTGGACCGCAGAAATTAGCACTTAGAAAGACGCCTGGCTTTTTTGCTATAACTGAATGCATAGGACCTCTATAATAACAAGTAGGAGGGTTTGCCTTTTGGCATATGGAGCATGAGTTACAATATTTTTTAATTATAGTGCGTATTTTTGGCCAAAAGAAACTTTTTGTTAACTGAGGCACAAGTTTGCTAGCTGAAAGATGTTTACTTTGTTTGTGATAATAATTTAATAAAGGTTTGACTAAGACTTTCGGGATATATATGCGTATGCCCATGTTATTTTTTTTACATAGCCTACCATTTAATATTTTATATTGGTGGCTTTTTTTACAAACTTTACCATTTTTGTTTTCATTTTTTACTTGTTTTTTAATGGGACCTAGAAATGAATTTGAAGTTTGTAGTTTAGGTAACATGCTAATTAAACTTTTTATTTCACATGGAATTTTTTTTAAGATACCCATTAACGATTTTTTTAAAACTGGTTTGGCTTTAATGTTAAATTTAATATTACTATGTGGTGGATATTTTGAATGATAATTAGCCATATTATCTTGGGACCTTACATGTTGAAAACTGAAGTTTAAATTTGCTAATGAGAGTGCCCATTTTAAAATTTTTTGATTGGTGAGTTTACATAGTAAAATAAACTTTAAGGCCTCGTGGTTTGAGCGTATTATGAATTTATTTGTTATTAAATAGTGTTTAAATTTTGCTACCCCATCAACCAGTGCCAAAAGTTTTTTTTTTGTTGTTGTATAGTGTTTTTGAGGGCCAGAAAATATTTTTGAGGACATTTCTATTATTTTTTTTTTCCATTATCATTTATTTGATACAACAAATTGGAACTTGCTTGATCGGAGGCATTTATTTTTAAAATAAATTTTTTGTTAGGTAGTGGCTTTTTAAGCACTACTTTTTTTTGAAATATTTTTTTAATTTTATTTAGAGCTTTCTGATGCTGTGAACTCCATTTAAACTTAACATTTTTTTTTAGCAACTCATAAAGAGGATACAAGACATTTGAATATTTTGCACTGAAACATTTGTAAAATCCTAACTAATTTAACAGCTTACGTAACTTTTTTACATTTTTAGGTGGTTTAAAATCAACTACTTTTTTAATTTTATTTTTATTTTTGCTAATTTTTTTTTGAGACAATTTAAAACCAAGTATTTTAATTTTTGGTTGCGCGAACTCACATTTTTTTAGCCGGAGTGTAACTCCACCTTCTTTTAATAAAGTTAACACCTGGTCCAAATGAGACAGGTGCTCTTTGAAATTAGTAGATGCTATAATTGTATTATTAACATACGTATTACAGAATGATTTGATATTATTTTTAAGAATTTGATTAAGTGCTTTGATGCACGATGACAGACTGGTTTTTGTTTTAAATGGTAGTTTTATGAAACAGTATGATATACCTTTATATATGAAACCTAAAAATTGTTGGTTTTTTTCCCTGACCTTTACGTTTACAAAGAATTTAACTATATTGAGTTTACTGAAATAATTTTTATTACTAAGTGATTGCAAGATGTTAAGAGGGACTAATGGTTTGTTGGTTTGTCCTTTTATAATTTGCGAAAGCCTCCTCCCATTTACACATAGACGAATTTGTTTATTTGGTTTTTTTACAACAACAAGTGGATGATTATAGCTACTAGGTGATTTTTTTATTATTTTTTACGCGAGCCATTTGTGAATTTTATTTTGAATTTGATTTTGAAATTTTATGGGAAAATTGTACATTTTTGACCTAATGGGTGTGGGATTAATTATTTTAATACAATGTTTATACTTTTTGATTGTTTTAGGTTTTTTGTTAAATATATTACGATGTTTAATTAACAAAGAAGCTAACATGGCCTTTTGATTATTATTAAGTTTTATATAAGCGTTTACATGTTTGTGGATTTTTTTTACAGTGGTTTTTGTATTTACTTGTAACCATTTTGAGGGTGACAATACTTTTTTTTGCAGTTTTTTGATTGTTGGAAACTTTTTAAGCTTTAACTGTGGCTTGGGGTTAGTTTTATTTAGCTGCTCCCTTGAATTGCCATAAACCATTTGCTGCAATTTATCATGCCTTTTTAATTTACTAAAATTTTTTACCGTGATTGCATTATTAGCATCACAATTTATTGTTTCCTTTATATATTTTAATACTAAATTTTGATTATTTACTTTCACGTCTCGAAAATTTATTTTTACAGTGTGTGGCTTATGTAATACTAATAATTCTTTAGAATAATTTAACACAGCATGTGCTTTTACAAAGAACTGAGATTTAAGGATTAAATTACGATTAAGGTTTTTTACTATGATTTTTACTGTGTGAAATAGTTTTCCATTAATGTATAATGCTAATAGAGTTTGTTCCAATATGACAGCTACCTTTTTATCAAACGCAGAAGTAACTTTAATATTATTACTTTTTAAAAAAGGTGGTGCGGGATTATTGTCTTTAACTGTATTTTAAAGATTTTTACTTAATGCTGAGATAGATGATCCACTGTTTAGCAATGCATTGATTGACTGCGCATAAATTATTACATTAATTTTTGGTAAATGTATAATATTGTTTCGAGTCACAGGCTCGTTTTGAATATCAAGCAAATCATTAAATATCCCGTTTGCTTGTTTAAATACTGGTTTACTAATTAACACACTTTTACCATTTTTTAATACTAACTTAACTGAGTTATTTTTTATGTTACTACTTTGATTAAAATATTTTTTTTTATTATTTTTGTACAAGTGACATAATTTTTTTTTTTTTTTAATGATTTACATTTTAAAATCTTCAATGAAGTTTTTTTTTTATTGTGTATTATATTACCATTATTACTGTTTTGACTGTTATTGAGCACGCATTGGGGTTGGACCACTAGTTGGATACTGGGTTTGTTATTTTGGATGTTAAGTATTAACTCTTTTTTAGTGCATGCTGGAAATTTTCATTGTTTATTGCGATTGTTTTTTCTTGCACTGGTTGTATTTTTTTGTGCTGTGTAAGTGTTGGAAGTTTGTTTGCTGTTATATGTTTTTAATACTTGAATTTGTTTTGTGTTATTATATGTGTTCCTGTTATTATTATTATTACTACGGCTGTAAAAATTCCTTGAATTTACACCCCGTGTACCTTTTTGTGGTTTTGTGTTTTGATGAGGCGCGTTTTGAGAATTGTGTTTGTTTATTCTGGTGGATTGATTTTTAGTATTTTGGCCACGCCCCCTTGAGGTTTTTTTATTTGTATTTGAATTTTTTTTAGTTTTTTTTACGCGACCTTTTGCATTTTTAGAATAAGGACCACGGTTTTGTTTGTGAACACGATTATTTTGTTGTGGCTGAGTGGTTTTGTGTTGTTTATGTGTGACCTTTAGCATATTAATGCTCCTTTTTTGAGGGACATTAATTTTATCTTGGTATGAATATTGAACTTTCGTCACAAGCGTGAGTAATTTTGAAATAGTTTTTGGTTTTGCGGCTATTATAATTTTGAAAAGAGAAGGCGAAAGTTGGCGCGGAAGAACCTTTAACAGGATTTTTTTTTTAAGGGGAGGGTCTAAGACCGCATTTAAGTGTAGCAAGTGGAGCAAGTACTTTGATGCGCTTTTGTGTACTTTTGGATTGAATTGATTTGTTAATATGTTTGCTCTTAAAGCAGCTAATTTTTTTTGGTTTAAATATGTGGCTTTAAATGCTGTTATAAAGTTTGAATATGTAACAATCTTGCTTTTTATGACTTTAAACCATTGCAAGGCACTACCTTTTAAGGTGCGTGAGATGAAGGACAGACGTGCTTCAGTGTTGACACCAGTTAGTTTAAAATAATTATTTAGGTCAACAAGGAAGCTATAAGTTTGGGCTTCATCTTTCAATCCTTGAAAACACGGTAACTTTAAATTTTTATGTAAAAAGGAATTTATAGCCGTTGCCAAGGCAACCTGACTATTTATTTGAGTTAATGACTGTGCAGGTGGTGAGGTTATTGGTTGGAACGTATTATTACCTACTGCCCTTGAACATGATGGCAATTTCTGTTTTAATTGAAAGGTTATACTGTTAGACCTATGGCCATTGCCTGTATTTTCATTATTGAGATGCATTTCCCTACATTTTTTACCTTGTGTTCTATTTTGTAACCTGCTTATTGAATTATATAATTTTTGCACTTTTTTGTTGGTAACATTATTTAATGCAATAAGTTTTCCTTTTAAATTTTGCACTTTTTTTATTACATTTTGTTTGAACACAGTATTGGCCTTACTAATTTTTTTTTTTATGTTTTTTTGCAAAATGACCTGTTTTGCGATTACATTTTTTAACTTATTTTCAAATTTTGATTTTGTGTGAACTATTTCATTTTGAAGCACCTCCCACTTATCTCATACTCTTCACAACTGGTAATTAAAAATTAAAGTGATATGATAAAAACCATCTAGGGTCCAAATCCTAATAACCCCCCAAAAATGAAAGAAATTGGTTCAGCCGTATTAGCGTGATGAGCGGACAAAGGATTTTGTACGTTCTCTTTTATATATATATATATATATATATATATATATATATATATATATATATATATATATATATATATATATATATATATATATATTTCAAATTGTAACTTCGTGGTGTTTACGAAATGCTTAACGTTTTACAAAATGCGACACACAATTTCTTGACTCTTAGCGTGGATGTCCGTAGGATATTTTTGATCTGCTATAGCTACAACAATATTATGATAACTTGAAAGAAATAGATTGAAACAAAACCAAATGATTTAAATTTGATTTTTAAAAAAGAAAGAAATTCTCAAAGGCATATTTCCAAATTGAATTTGCGCAATATTTAATACATACTTTTCTTTTTAATTCAAAGAAAAAATATACTCTTATTATCCTATCTCTGAAATATGTCTAACAAAAGAAAGAAAAAATAAATACTGTACGTCAGGTAGGACCTCTTAAAATGTTTCCATATGGGACTAAATTAACCCAGGAGAAAAATTAGCTTCATTGAATAATATTAAATGGTGCCTCAAGCGACCTAAAGTTTTGAATCCAATTACAATACACAGTATATGAGAAAAATCTGGAATATACTGTCGTAATTTAGAAACGGCTTAAGGGAATGCAAAAATAATTTGGACAATGGAACTAGATGAAGAAATATACCTAATTTTGTATAGTATTGTCATGGCGGCCATCTCAAAGTCCGCCATCTTGGATTCAGGTCAAAATTTTTAAATAGATAGAGGGTCATGTGACATATCGTTTGAGGTAGCGTTTCACCAGAAGCACAAATCTGGCGCTATTTTGATTATAGCTTTAGTGATGTAAGAATTATTACCTATGAAAAAAAATCTCCTTTTCACAGGTAATAATCCTTACACAACTACCAGTAGACATGAGTTTGGTACGAAAAGAACAAAAGGGGTATGCACTACAGTAAATAAATTAGTGTTTAATATAACTATAATAAGTACTGTCTATACTATGTGAGAAAGCAAATTAGTATGTCTTAACATGTATTTCCAAGAACTGAACACACTTCGAAAATCCAGGGCGTCAACTGCCCCTTGCACCCTGCTGCAGATGTCATGAGAGTGAGTTCTCTTCCGAATAAAGTTTTTGTACTAACTACAGTATAACATAATTTAGCTGACGAAATTGTAACAAGGAAGTTTAGTGCAGTGTAGTGATGACGAGAACCAGATCCTGTCATTCAAGTCTCGCATAATATAGATTCGGGTACACAATATACGGGTACCCAATTCTCAGTTCTGTAACAGGATTCCCGATTCTCGATTCCGGAACCGATTACCCGAGTTTCGTTTTTGAAACCTAATACCTGATTTTTACTCGATTCGGAACCAGGTAACTTGAATCCTAAATTTTCTCGCCTTTCCTAGTGCGGTGGCTGTACCTTTTTCATTACATGCTAATACTATTATAGGGGAGGTAGCTCGGTTTATATCGAAAGGATTTTAAAGGTTACTTCGAACTCAGTCCGATTTTGAAGTTTACTCACTTCATTCAACTTACAAGAAACCACCGCAGCTACTGATTTGACCCTTGGCACTATGAACTATCGTACGACATCGAAGTTTCTATTGGAGCGAACTCCAGCGAATTACGTGCAAGGGAATTCAGGCTCCACTCTTCCCTGCAAGTTTTCCGACTGATATTGGAGACATCTTTTCAACAGGCCAAAGCTATAGAAATCCATTGTACGGGGACCAGGACTATTCACAGGAATATCTTGAAACGAAATTACTCGGATTCCTCAATTTTGTTCCATTTCCTGTTTAAAAGCGCAGAGATTTTCTGGCGGTATGACTTGAAGCTTTGTCTATATGAATTCTCATCTACTTCGTGTCCGTACCGCACGATTGTGGAATGTCGATTCTAAAGATAGGCGTCATTCCTGAAAGTATCTTGCATTCACTTTCACGTTTTAATTAACTTTGTGTATCAGCAACTTCCTCCTCGTAACTGAATCTTGTAACAACTATAAACCCACACAAGGAACTTTTCCGGCAGTGACAAACAAAGTTGAAGAGGCCCTTGTCATCGCTGTTGCACCTGAATGTGACTACAAACAGTGAGATGGATGTATGGATCTGGCGGTGCCATTTATATCCTGCCAAGTGCTTTTCTTACAGTTACCTGCAGTTCGTTTTGCGTTCCTCAATGTATCGTCCAAGGCACATATAAACACGTTACACGTTACGGACGCACCTCAGTCGGAGCCGCTTGCAAATAGCTGTATTCACAGTTGAAGGTGACTATAATTGAATTGTTAGTTTATTGCACGTTTGATTGGTGTACTTTCCTGACACAGCAATCGGCAGATCTCTTGCTAATTGGTGTGTCAGTTTCCTTGGAGGAATCTTCCTGGTGCTTTTCGTGGGCGACTGTTTCGCCACGGGCTCCTGATTTGTGTAACGGGCCACAATAGCTTTCGTAATAGTCACTTATAAGTGTGAATCCATTCTCCTGGCGCTGTTTCACTGTCCTTATGTAGGGACAACGAGCATTGTAAAGGGTCAAGACATTGCTCTTCCTAGTAACGGTTAATTTAGGTTCAATTTGTCAATACTCACGCACATTACACCTACTTACACCTTCAGACAAACTACTGCTCAGGACAGCAGATATGTTGTTCTAGCATAATTCCCCAGATGACAGTGGTGTTCCTAATTCGGTTCAATATAAACCAAACAACATACTGTAGAATTTAAAAGTGGAAATACAAAAATAGGTCATTTCCTGTGATAGATAGTAACTTAGGTTATTCCTGAAAATATACAATGCAAATGAGATATGCATACAAGGATACGAATGAAAAAGAACCTTTATGAAATCTTCCAGTCTTATGTCCCACGGTTATGCCGCACAAGCTAAAGGAGACGGTGATGATGAGAAATGAATGAAATGATGAAATGAAGAAAATTCTGTTCCCGAAAGAAAACCACGCACATGGTGTTTGTGGACCACAAAGTCCACTTGGCTCGAGCTGGTATCGAACCAGAGATCCTACGCACCGGAAGTGAACGCTCTACCACTGACCCATCGCGACCCCAAAAAACCTTGGGAAAAAGGAGGAGCATACTGTGTGCGTTTCCTGATTGAAAGCAATGGAAAAGACTAGAATCTGTCTAAATATTGGTAGGAGAAGACTGAAGAGCACTAGTTAGTAAAACTGAAAACCAGTGAGAAAGTGTTAGGAATAGGGGAGAGAAGCAAGAACATTGCAGGTAAATAAGAGAAGTACAAAGATAGGGCATCGCTTCAGAGGAAATAGTTCTGAGAAACATGATAGATCATAAGGGGAGAGAGAAAAGCGAAAGGAAAAAATGACATTATTGATGATGTTAAGAGGAATAACAAGGCGAAGTAGTCAACTGACGATCCTGGTAGATTGGTTCCTAACCGGCGTGTGGGACAGTCCCATGCAGTGTGTCGCGAAATTTTACAATTTAAAAATCATGAAACTTGAATAATTAGTTAAAATCAATTTTGGGACAGATTGTTCCAGTCAATGCCTCCAGCGGAAGCATCAGCACTACGTAGAGCAACTAATTTATAGAAACCTGGTCACACAGTGTTATCATTTGTATTATTGTTATTAATTAAAAAAAACAAACATGTGTGTCGTGATATGGACATTCAATAAATTAAATGTCATCAGCATTTCAGCAAAAGAAATTGGGAACTTCTGGTGACTTCTAAATGTAGTGGTAAGTGATCTGTTATGGATAACATAATACTTAATGATTGCGATAACAGTATTAAGTCATAATTTTATGTGGGTGTGCGAATGGATGAGTGGAAATTTTGAGTAGGTGGGCGGGTGCTCAACCTCTCCCTCTGTTGGCGCCGACTCTGGGTCTCTATGAACTATGATTTATTGTTGAACCTCGGCTAAAAGCGCCCTCAGTAAATTGATTCCAGGCATTCCTCATCGAAGTCGAGGATGCTAATTAGGAATGATGAAGCTATATTTGTTATGCACGACGCCAGAACTCCAATTATAAAAAAACCCAGTCATCCGGATCGGTCTTAGGAAAAAAAAATACATTTTCGAAAGAAAAAAAGAATCTAGCGAACTGAAATATGAACTGTACTATATTCGTTCTAAACATGTAATTGCCTTGAAATTCATATGTAAACCAATATTAAAATGTATCTTTAATGGAAATTATATATATTTTCAAAATTGTTTTTAGGTAGGCCTAGTAAAAGTGCACTTATTTTCAGAACATTATTATTATGCTCTTATGTTTTTCTTAATTAAATAAAAGCGGTGGGCACGATGCCTCAGTGGTAATCATTATGTCCGTGAGATTTCTCGGGGTACTCCCATTTCCTTCCACCAATTCCACCATTTCTTATTCCACCAATTCTTCCATCATCATTTATTCACTTGTCGTAATTATCCGTCTCCCTTAGCCTAAAGGAGCATAATCGCGAGATGTTAAACTGAAAAATTTCATCATTTCATATTAAACAAAGGGAGGTTTGGAAAATATTTTATCTCACTACCTATATATATATATATATATATATATATATATATATATATATATATATATATATATATATATATATATATATATATATATATATATGATTTCTCCAATTATCTGGATTTCTGCATATCCGAATTACACCCAGAACTCATTAATCCAGATAATTGGAGTTTCCTGTATTTGCAAATAATACTTTCTCCCTCGGCAATGAATGAAGCCAAAGTAGCGATATGAAATGCAGTATACTATGTCAATATATATATATGATTCCTGAACTGTCATCTGACTAAAATCTCTCTCTCTCTCTTTCTCTCTACTTGTGGATGGATACAGGCGAGCACTGTACACGAATCAGCACAGCGCCAAATTTAACGTAAACTTGTCCTTGTCTAAAAGAAGTTCTCGTCTGACCTTGATAGGCTTGCGGTTTTTATCATTTGTTTTCCTTTAGCTTACAAAGATTGTGCTCTGCTACAGAAACTTGACCTGCGTGATAGCTGATCATACATCCTGTCATTATACCGCGTTTACATTCCATGCACATACTTTTCCTTCTTGCCTGCTTCCTGTACATTTGGTGCGGTTTAAATTACAGTCATTCTGTTTGGAATAGAATAAAGAGCAAAACGATACTTGTATGTCGAAGTCAGAGGGAACTATGCTTGTTTATTCGTTTACGTTTAGCCTCTGTTTTCAGCACCGAGGTTGTATGAAGTGAAGACCTACAGTTTAACGTGGAATCTGAACTATCCTAATGCCTTCAAGTTTCAATGCTCTCGATCTCTGGACGATGTATACCACAGGCGCACGCGTTACCCACTAGACCAGCGATGAGAGCAGAGAGGATATCGCAGTCATGTTGGTAGCAATATGAATATACGAGGAAGTATCAAAAAGTTCGCGCAATTACCTAGAAGAAAATCATTCCCGAGAACTCTGACACCATGATGGTATTAGTCCTTGTCTACATAGTTACCGTGCCCTGCGACACATTTTTGCCAGCAGTTCTTCACTTTCCATAGGCCTGTTTTGTAAAAGCCTGCAGTTTGGCGTTGAAACCACAGTTCATCCTCAGAAATGACGTCATCTCTACTGTCAAACTGCCGTCCTCTGACAAGGTACATTCGCAAAGTGTCCCCTCGGGATTCGTGTAAAATTGATTCAAATGCAAATTTCGCCGCGGCCCAATGTGTATTGTACTAATTCTAGCGGCCCATAAGATAATTTGCCTATTTATAAACAGGGTCAGCCTTAAGCCTATTGGACCGATTGTTCCCAATCGGGACCACGCCTAAGGGGGGCCGCGCTAGTGCTGTCTACTCTACTGTCCAGTTTAATCTACTCTCCAGTGCCGTTTTAACAGCATACAGAGCCGTAGCTAGAGATTTCGGTGACCGGGACGAAGTAGAATTCGGCGTCCTCTACATTCACCATACCAAACTTTTTCTTTTTTCTTTTCTTTTCTTTTCTTTTTCTTTCTTTTTTTTTGTTTTGTTTGAATATAAGAGAAGCAGCTTTTGTTGTTATGCTATGCTGAGGTTTTATCAAGCTGCTTGGACAGATTATTGAAACGCCCAAAATCGATCATGTATTCTTTTACAAACAATTCATGTTCATGTTTTCAAAAGTCTTTTCGGGGGGCGCGGTGGCTCAGTGGTAGAGCGTTCACCTCCGGTGCTTGGGGTCCCTGGTTCGATCCCAGCTCGCGCCGTGTGAACTTTGTGGTGGACAAACACCGTGCTCGTGGGTTTTCTCGGGGTTCTCCCGTTTCCTCCCACTTTCTTCATTCCACCATTTCACTCATCTCTCATTATCACCGTCTCCTTTAGCCTAACCGGCATAACCGTGGGACGTTAAACAAAGATTTCATTTCATTTCATTTCAAAAGTCTTTTCATGTTTTATGTTTTCAAGAGGCTTTTTTGGACAAAAACTTCACAAAATTACCTTTTGTTGTATACAAATCCACTTGGAGAACAGTTATGAAAATTTACAGCTATTTACGTTTCATACTATCGATAAGAAATGGAATTTCAATACATTAGAAACTATGTGCTTTCAAAATGTTCGAAATAGGTGACAACATTAACTTTTAGTAATAATTGTAAACTTTCGTGACTTTATTCTGCATATGACCACACAAATAGCATTTTAATTTCGATTCGTTTAATACTAGCAATTAAACGGGTTGAATACATTAATGATAGATTTTCTTTTATTACTCTTAAGGGTTAGTGGTGTGATATTATTGTTTTAAATGTGCATGCTCCAACGGAAGATATGGATGACGATAGTGTTTACGAAGAAATAGTAGAACGGGTATTTGTCCAATTCCCGCGATACCATATGAAAATTCTATTAGGGGATTTCAACGCGAAAGGGAAAGAAAGTCTGCATAACAAAAGTAATGACAACGGCGTTAGAATCGTGACCTTCGCAACATCCAAATACCTTATCGTGAAGAATACAAAATTCCCACATCGCGAAATTCATAAATACACATTGACCTCACCAGATGGAAGAACACACAATCAAACTCACACATTATTGTTCAACTTTATTATAAGGAAAATAGGGACCAGGGTCGAGAGCTAAATAGTCCTAAATAGTATTCATCACGTTACGGCGTATGCTGATAATATAAATCTGATAGGAGAAAATAGAACAATATAATAAAATGCAGAGGTCTTATTAAACGCTTGCAGGTTTAGAATTAAATGTAGGGGAAAAAACTAAATACGTTGAAGTTCGCTGGGATATTTGTCTGTGCCATTTATATTCCACCGGATTCAAATTTAAAAACTTACGAAGAGTTTTATCACAGGGGCGTCATTTCGGACTTCGCTTGGGGGGGGGGGCAAGAGACCACCGACATAAGACTTTCGCGTTTTGTACTAGTATATTAGTAGACAATCTATATCTATATTATATCTATTATTAGTATATTAATCTATTATTAATATTATTAATATATTATTAATAATCTATTAATTATTATTAATTATTATCAATTATAATCTATTATTAATATATAGTATCTATTAATATTATATCTATTATTAGTATATTAGTAGACAATCTAGTAAAGAATATGTATTCCTCAAACTCTTGGGGGGGCAATTGCCCCCTCCTGCCCCCCCTAAATGACGCCCCTGTTTTATCAATTTATCGAGAGTAACTGTCCACCAGGAAGCACAATTCTCTGCATCGGAGATTTTAATATTGCAGAAATTACAAATTCTTGTTTTGATCTTATGTCCTCAACAACCAAGTGTAAAGATGTGTATAACTTTATGTCCTTATACAATTTATCATCATTCAACGACATACAAAACACAAATGGCCGCACATTAGACCTAGTACTTTCTAATATCAAAGATGTAGTTGTTTCTAAAGAGTATCCACTTGTTCGAGAGGATAGACATCACCCAGCAATCCTAGTGTCTTTAACTCTTAATCATATTACTAAATTAAAGCAAGTTCCTAAAGTAACTGGTTTCAACTTTAAAAGGGCTGATTTCACAAAATTATATATAGAATTGTCAAACTTATCTTGGGATTGCCTTTCTCAAAATGATGATGTTAATTGTACTGTTTCAAAATTCTACGAAATGATTTATAACGTATTCAGCCGATGCGTCCCTGCTAAAAAGCACGTCAATGCCAGTTATCCGTGCTGGTTTACCTATGATATAATCAAAAAAATCAAACGGAAATCTTACCATCGTAAAAAGTGGAAAGAGGGGCTAAATAGTATTTCATACCATCGTGAACAGTTCCTGAAACTACGAAAAGAAATTAAATCAGAAATTTCGAGAGCGTACAAGGCATTTATTTCACATTCTGAATTTACTGTAGAAAAAGACCCACGGCAGTTCTGGTATTTTATTAAAAGTAAAACCAAGCATCTTTCGTCAGATTCTCTAACATATAATGGTAACGAATTAAAACATAACAAAGAGATTTCTGAGGCATTCGCGCATTATTTTCAGTCGGTATATAGTAGTGTACCCGCTAAATACGACACAGATTATCTAATAACAAATAATTCGGAATGTAGTATATTAGACACCTTTCATATAAAGGAATTAGAATTAGAAGAAATTGAGCAGGCTATTAAAGCGCTGAAACCCAAAACATCTTGTAGTATAGATGACATTCCACCGTATGTGGTGAAGGGCTGTTTAGATATATTCAAGCATCCACTCCACATTATCTTTAATATGTCCATTAAAACCAATATATTTCCGAATAAATGGAAAGAAGGTCTCATTTGCCCTATTCCTAAATCTGGAAACAGGAATGAGATAGAGAACTTCAGACCCGTAGCCATCCTATCTCCCTTTGCAAAAGTTCTTGAAACCATATTATACAACAGAATTTTAAACCATGTTAAGCCTGTCATATCTGAACATCAACACGGATTTTTAAGGAATAAATCCACAACAACCAATCTAGCAATAATAACGGATTACATAGCAAGAGAGTTAGACAAATGCGGTCAAGTGGACGTCATTTATACGGATTTCAGTAAGGCTTTCGACAGAGTTGACCATGACGTGCTACTACAGAAATTGGTATCTTTCAATTTTTCTAAACGAGCAATAGAGTACTTCGCTTCCTACTTGTGCGATCGAGAGCAAGCTGTCTCTTACAAGGGATATATTACCATGAAATTTACCACATTATCAGGTGTTCCTCAAGGATCCCATTTAGGTCCGCTATTATTTCTTCTTGTAATTAATGATATCTCAACCTATGTTAAAAACTCTCACTTTCTGTTGTTTGCTGATGATCTCAAATGATATTCTAAAATAAACACAATAGATGACTGCACACAACTCGAGCAGGATTTACAGGGTGTTGGGCAATGGTGTGCCAAAAACAAACTTTCATTGAATATCTCTAAATGCAAGTCTTTATCGTTCTCAAGGAAAGAAAATCCCATCAATCATCTGTATATAATTAATGGCATATCTCTGTGTAAACCAAATTCAGTTAAAGATTTAGGAGTAATTTTTGATTCAAAATTGACCTTCTCTCATCACATTGATGCAATCTCTAACGCTGCATTCAGAAACCTCGGTTTTATCTATAGAATGGGTAAAGAGTTTAGAAACGAGTCTACATTCATTAAACTTTATAATTTGTACGTAAGGTCCCGATTAGAATATGCGTGCGTTATTTGGACACCGAATGTAAATAAATACTTACAAGCGATAGAAAACATACAATTTAAATTTTTAAAAATGCTTACGTACAAGAAAACAGCTTTCTATCCCAAACAGATTCCCTACGTGGACTTAGTAAGGAGTTTGAATTTCCTAACGTTGACGAATCGACGAAAGATGTTTGATTTACTATTTTTATATAAAGTATTAAATAATAAAATTGACTGTCCAGAGCTACTCACGAAAATATATCTGAGCGTTCCAACAGGCAGAGCAAGACCAGGGAATACTGGTATATTTTTCTGTGAAAGGGCACGAACAAATATTCTCAATAAATCTCCGCTGTGGAGAATGTGTGACTCCTACAATGAATCTATATATATAAAAGAGAACGCACAAAATCCTTTGTCCGCTCATCACGCTAATACGGCTGAACCGATTTCTTTCATTTTTGGGGGGTTGTTAGGATTTGGACCCTAGATGGTTTTTATCATATCACTTTAATTTTCAATTACCAGTGTCTTGAGATAATTGACCAATCAGGTGTCAATACGTACAAAAAATCCTTTGTCCGCTCATCACGCTAATACGGCTGAACCGATTTCTTTCATTTTTGGGGGGTTGTTAGGATGTGGACCCTAGATGTTTTTTATCATATCACTTTAATTTTCAATTACCAGTGTCTTGAGATAATTGACCATTCAGGTGTCCATACGTACAAATCCTTTGTTATTAGTTCATCATAGGTATAAAAATAAACGTATTTATATGCAACCCGCATGACCCTGTGACTCGGCGGGTTAACATAACTGACAGGCGCTATAAATCACTTGAAAGCGAAAAAGTAAAAATTATCTAAGTAACAAAGTTTATTGCGTTCCGGGATGACCGCAGCGAAGCGGGGCGGGTTGGGGTGACCGCAGCGAAGCGGGGCGGGTTAACATAAATGACAGGCGATATAATGTTAACATTAGTGCAATCTTCTATGGTTTTTATCATATCACTTGAAAGCGAAAAAGTAAAAATTATCTAAGTAACAAAGTTTATTGCGTTCCGGGGTGACCGCAGCGAAGCGGGGTGAACGCTGCTAGTTAAGTCATAAAACTGATGTATTAGATATATTCAGTATGTCAGAATATGTATTTAGAAATAGGATTATTACCGAGTACCTGACACTCGAAGTGCATTGATTAATTGTACGGGTAAAAGTATATATGTATATGTATGTATTATACGACACTATAATTAGGCATTAAGCCTGTTGTGTTGTTTTCTAAATAAATAAATAAATAAATACTGCAAATTATGAATGCGTCAAAGTATCAAATAATGCTTTCGAGAAAGTGGATACTTTCAAGTATCTAGGATAAAAAGCATATCCAAGAAAAAAAAATAAGTGTCAACTGAAAGCAGGGAATTCGTGTTAATATTCAATTCAAAATCTTTTGTCGCAGCAAATGCTGTCGAGGGATTTGAGGCTTAAAATATATAAAACGATAATCATGCCTGTTGTTCTGTATGGTTGCGAAATATGGTCACTTAATTTAAGGGAAGAATGCAGACTAAAAGTATTTGAGAATAATATCTAGACGAATAATCGGACCCAAAAGGAACGGGAATGGTCAATGGTAGAAACTTCATAAAACGAGGAATTGCATAATTTATACTCTTTACCAAACATTGTTAGAGTCATCAAATCTAGGAGTGAGTCACCAAATCAGAGAGTCAGTGTACGTCTGATGAGGATCTTGGCTAGAAGATCGAAACGTCACGTGTAAATGTGTTTTTATATTAAATAAGTGCAGTCTTATTCAGCAGTGTGTTTATTTTTTCTGATTTTATTTGCAAGACGTATGACTATGATTGTGTGTCAGTATGTCAATGGAATAAAGAAAAATTACTCGTAGTTATCAGCCTTTGAAAAAGACGAAATTCGTTGGGTTAAATTCTGACCCCTTAAGCCCCTATTCTACAACTACTTCAAGTTCGAAAATGTTATTATTACCCTTGTTTACGTTCATTTTTAATATTCCCACTCAAATAGCAGCTTCATGTGTCTCCTCACTCCTCTCATTTTCATACCTTCACTCTCACCATCGTGGTTAATCTGATTGGATAGAAAAGCGTGGTTAACTAAGCAAATTCTTCACGATTACAACGCCGAACACATATTTCAGATTTTGACTGTTTCCGATTTTGAAACTGCTCCTGCGTATACAATAAGTCATTACTCGGCACCTTGTATATCACATTGTCATTAACAAATCAAAGTAATAAGTAAAAAGTTGTGACTCTTATTGAAACGTGAATTGCGAGCAGAGCGAGCAAAAAATTATTTAACATATTTATTTCCTTGCAAACCGACAGCATTATTCATTTAATAGGGCGCCAATACTCATACGGGGTGCCGCGTCGTTTGCTCTTTTCCAACATTTTTTTTCTTCTTGCTATTAGCGCCTGGGGCGACCGCCCCGCTCATCCCCCCCAAGCTACGGCTCTGACAGCATATTTGACTCCAGAGCAAACAAGTGTGTTGTGGTCCCTATGACTAAATTTTGCTCCTAATACACATAATTAATACATGCCATTCTGCTCGCGGGGCCCCCGCTCAAGTAGATGTGGTACCGTTAAAATTGCCCTGTTACTCTCGGTGGTCAAGTACACACGACACAACATATTGCAATATAAATACATCCATGGACTCTACAAGGGAGATATGGCCTCTTCCTAACAATTAAATGAATCGTTTGTATTAAGTTTCCGGGATTAAGCTAATATTTTCTGAATTTAATGCTGCAGTAGTTTATTTATTTTTTTACGTTTACAACTTCTGTTGTAAAAATAGATATTATGTCGAGGTAGTATTTTGCACACCCCCAACATCCCTAACACTCCTCCAAATTTCCTTATACACACACACACACACACACACACACACACTCTCTCTCTTGGCGTAAATACATTGTTTTCTTTGAGTTTGTGTAGGGTGCACACCCTCTGTTATTTGAAACACCCCACTAAATACAAGTTCCTGGCATTCCTACTGATTATGTCATGTGATTCTATCATGCATACTGAGATGGTATCAAATAAATCAGCCTCAGTGCGACTTCTTTGCATATCCTTTCTCTTATTATAGCTATATTAAAAATACAAAACCAGAGGACAAACTTTGCCCTCTCCTGCGAAAAATCCCGTGGTTGTGTTTTTAAAAAAATCAAGTCAAGAAAACCGAATATATACTATAGTGCGTACTGAATAGGTGGCCGGTTATGAAGGTTTATCTTCTAACTCGATAATCCAATGGAAAATATGCCATCCATCTTCCATCAGTTTCTTAAGGTTTGTGATCGTCTCATCTCATCATTTCTTTTTGTCTGAAGTCGATAATAATTTCAAGCTGATTATACCTTTCGTAAGTAGCTACCTACGATGCACTCACTAGCGTACATTAGGTTTTGTCTGACTTGAATTATTCTCAAAGCTGTTAGGAAATCTTTGAACCAACGAATTCATATCAATATGCATTTCATTATGTCTTGCAAATATAAACTTATGAAAACATAGACTTCACCATTGTATTTCTTGTAAAATTCTAGCCCAGTTTGTAATATTACATGACCTCCTTCCTATTAAAAAAAAAAAAAAAAAGTTGGGCGAGATACAAGATGGCCGACTTTAAGATGGCGGCCATGATAAGCATACCTCGAATAAATGTCTACCTCCTTCCGGTGTCGGCTAATGTGTTTTTGTTTTTCATTCCGTGACCCGTTTCACAAATAAAATGAAATTTTCAAACTTGTAGCACGTTGTTATGGCTTACTCTGATCAATCAGGTTTTCGGCCACTGCAGCCATCTTTATGGACGGAAGCACTTTAAATTTAGCTTACGCTCGTTTCTTGATATTCCACACTTCTTTGCCAAGTTTGATCAAGAAACTAGATTTCCACATCGATAGGTTTACTTGTAAGAGAAGACAACTATGAAACACCGGTACAAAACTTCCTTGAAAAATTGCGAGGCACAAGGGTGAAATATGTATTTTAAAATTCGTTCACTGTCTGCATTTCCATTTGTTATTTCTCTGAAAATTAGCTGCTATAAGCAATGGAAAAGGTGAGGGTTTTCATCAGAACATTTTGCAGATGAAAAACATTAAAAGGGAAATGGGTATAATGACTAGGCCAGCAGAGCTCCTTCGTGGCTAAGCGATTCGGTACGCGCCTTTCGCGTAAGAGACCCGGGTTCGATTCTCGGCGTGAGCTCATGTGGTTCGGATCTCACGTTAATCAGTAGTTCTCGTTTGAAATAACCTCGCTGCTGAAAGAGACGTTAAACTTAAAATAAACTCAACTCACTAGACCAGCAGGAAGAGCATTATTTATATATATATATATATATATATATATATATATATATATATATATATATATATATATATATATATATATATATATATATATATATATATATATATATATATATACAGGGTGGTAAGAAAGTATTTGAACATACTTCGGGAGCTGATTGCTGACACCGAAACAAGCAAAAAACTCTCTGGAATTTTGGTAAGTGAGGGCTAGTTTCGGCGATATAAGGATCCGAAAGCGTCGGAAAAATGAACTTCAGAGGGCTGTAATTCTAAACCAACAATACGTAGAGAGTGTAGTTTAGAACATAACACTCGAAGTCATACCTGCTCGATTGAAAAATGTATGTTTCAAACCTCCGCAAAATGTGTGTGAGGGATTCCCCAAAGGAACGTAGGAATATCCTATAACCTGGCAAGTAATCTCTACGTTTAACATGCAATACCTTCTAAACGGTACAAGGTATGGTAAAATTCACTGCTCCAGTAAATTTCAGAGAGAATTATACATGAATTTCATGTATCACTTGCACTTATTCCCATTTGAAAAACCGAAAGTTGAATCCAATATGGCAGATCCAAGGTGGCAGTCGGGGTGGGTAACATGTGTCAGAGAAGCAGTACTTGATCCAATTTGTTTTGCATATGGCCACATTCATGTTCAGTTACATCTAAAGAAAATAAAAGTAATTTTGTGTTCGAGTGTTATAGTAGTGTATGATTGAATTCCGGTTATATGAAGGCCTATAAATATGCAAATTACCCGTATGGACCGCTAAAATTAGTACAATACACATTGGACCTCAGAGAACTTTGCATTTGATTCAATTTTCTTATACTTCTTTAATCTCTTCATGGATCTGCTTTGCTGATTTCACCTGAAGATGGAGGAACTTCATGACGCTCCATGCTTCAACCTTGTCAGTCATCGCACTTTCAGTGATTTACTTGAAAAAAAAAAGTGTTAATGAGTCGAGAATTTGCATGGTTAAAACACCAGGATCTAACTATAAGGGAGGGAGTTCGTAGTTCGTCATCCTCTAGGCGACTGCACGAACTTTTTGACACCCCTCGTAACTCCAGATTTCGTCTCACCCAGTCCAAAGTAACAATACGCAATGCAACGCGAGAACTCGTATGGGAACAAATCTCAAGTGGATGACTTACGCAATGGCGGCGGTAAAGCCCCGTAGATACATCTGTGCTGACATTTTCCCCTTCTCCCGAACTTAAAGGGTCCCTTTAAGTTATGAAATTCGATTCGTATAAGAATTGCTTCTTATTTCTTCCCATCCTACAGCAAAACTTAGGAAAAATACTTAGCAAAAGAAAACTTCACAAATTTATATTTTATTTGTATTTTCAACGAATCTAAGGATAGAACAAAAATAATTCATGAGATTGTAGTAGCGTATAAAGCCCAAACGTTTCTCTATAAAACGAATAATTTCAAGGTAAGCCTTATCAGGCACGTAGCCAGGATTTCGTGAAGGGGGGGGGGGTCCGTGACATGAAATACTGTTGTCATCACAGCAGCGGCTCTATCATTCTAAACTATTTTACTGGAACATATATTGGTTCGTTCAGCCAGGATTTCGTAACGGGGAAGGGGGTGGGGCGTGACATGAAATTCTAAATGCCCACGAGCTCGATCAATGTAAACTACTTTACTATCAACATATATTGGTTTGTTAGCACAAAAAATGAGGATATGCTGGTAATTAGATCTATTTTAATAACAAACTATGAGAAATCTCGAGTAAAATAATAATAAAAAAAGTGCTGAAAAAGATTTTACAATATTTACATCACTCCTCTGTTCATTCAAATATAACAATTTTCCTTTCATTATAACCCCAACTACTATAAGAAGTACATATTCACTATTATAAAAAGTACATACTCAATAATGTCTTGTAAAATATTTTACAATATCTGCGTTCCTTTCTCTGTTGAATCAAATGTTAACAGAACTTTCTTTCCATATAAATTTTTGTTTTTATTATTCCGTCAACTACTGTCTGTTCCAATGACAGGTTAAAGGAGCAGTAGAAGATTGTTTTTGAAGTAACATGTTTGATACTGCAAGGATGCGATGACGAAAATTTATGATAAAAAAATGTCCACATTGTTACACAGCGGTACTATACTTTCGGAAGCTTCAAATTTCCCTTGAAATACCCCTCCCTGACTAGTAGCAGAAAGTCTGAGAATTTCGTAACTCTTCTAGAAATTCTGAGAATTCCGTAACTACTAGAAATTTCAAATTCCCTGACTCTTCCAGGATATCTCGCTCACCTCGCTACCATGTATTTCAAGTAATACAAATCTCCTCATAAGAAAAAGTAACCAAAAGCTTCCTGATTTTTTATTTTTTTTAACGCGATCCTTCTTTTTCACATTTCATTTTTCATCCTTACTTATTTTTTTTCCATTTCTGGTCTCGAAGCGGAGGTCCGGACCCCCCGGACACCTCCCCCTTGGCTACGTGCCTGGCCTTATTTACATAGGATGTCACTTTCTAATTCAGTGTGGATTCATAATGTATGAAGAACAGTTTTTCTTTTTCTCAAGTTGTTCCTGTTTCAATCTGCACTATTTGTACTTTTGTGTTAAATTATATATTATAACAAGTTATTAGCAAATTAAATAAAAGTTCAATTATATTTTTCAGAAATGTGTGGAATTTGGGCAATCTTTGGTGTTGACACAAACAACACAGTACACTGCAATGATTCCTTTAGTAGAATCAGGCATAGAGGACCAGACGCATGGAGAATAGAATCAGATCACAGGTATCAGGTAATTTATATTTTCTTTTCATTCAGTAAGAAAAAAATTCTAAAATGATTTTTTCCTTTTCATTAAGATTAAGTGGTATTGTAATCTCATTTTTACAATTAAGCATTAGCATGTGAAAAATTATTTTTAAGTGCTACGTTACAGTGACGACGCCAGCCGTAGGTTCTATGGGGACAACTAAGCGGCAAATGAAGTTTGGGGAGAAATATCCTTTTGTATTCCGAAAGGGATATTTTTAAATTACCTAAACTTAAAAATACAACATGACCACGAGGAGTAGTCGTGAGTTCAGACAACCACCGGAGTACGCTCGCCCCTTGACCCCCTTTGGCGTCGTCATTACTACATTATAGATATGTAATCATTCAAAACAAATATCAAATATTTAATTTTAAGTAATTGACTCTACTTGGATAATTAAAGTTTTGTCTTTTCTATAACACAATTGGAATATTAGAATCCTAACCAGGGCACCCAGCTGTCCTATTTTCCTATTTTTTCCTATATTTTGGAAATTTGTGTATATTTGTCCTACATATGTCCTATATTTTAATCTTGCCCTATATTTCCTATATTTTTCACTGTTTGAATTATTAAAAATACAAGTCAAGGATATTTCCAATGATGATTTAAATTGCTCCATATTAGCAATATGCTAAATAAGTCATAGTATTTTTTAAGGGACTAGTCACTAATCCTCACTATTATATTTGGAACTTCAATCTTTCGTATCCTCCCATGTCCACTTTTTTTCCTGTGTTTCCAGTGTGCTTATTCCTTCGCAATAAAGCTTAGCGGAGAAACCTTGCCACGCTCCAGTCTCTTATAACGTAAGCTGTGTTAGCATTTTCTTTCAGCAGTGTATGCAACAGTATTAACCAGGCATAGAGGTGTGTTTTTATTCACCAATATATACCAACGTATTCCAATATTGCTGTGCATAATATAAGGGTTCCCACGTGTCTTGGAAAATTTGGTAATAAGTGTTTCGTGGAAACGTCCTGAAAAAGTCATGGAAAGCAGAAAAATGGTGAAAATCCCGGAAATGTCCTGGAAATTATTTATGAAGTGGAAATATCCTGAAATTTATGTTCTGTAACAGTTGTTAGAAATGTGTATATATAATTTGCAGGGCTGTAAAGAATGAAATGCTGTTACATTATTTATTTTAGAGGGAAATACGTTGATCAAATAATTCAATGTTTAATTATATTCAAATATTTCATTACACAGTTATTATTTTTTTTTAATAATAAACGTTGCTTTGTTCAGTGATTTTTTAAAGTTCAAGCTATTTAGGTAGCAAAGCTAATATGAACCAGTTAGTTAGTATATCTAGTCATTTATTTCAATCAGTTTCTTTCTTCCAAAACAATACAGCAGGTCTACTAACAAGGAAACCGATTCAAGTGTGACAAAAAAATTGTGGACGAGTTTATGCGCAAACGAAGTGTTTTTGTGTACAATTAAACCCATTAGAGGGAAAACACCCTGATCTCAACCGTTCCGGAGATATAGAGGAATAGGGAGAAGGCTGGTGCTCCGATATTTTGCGAATTTTTGAATATGTAGCAATAATACAAGTAAAAGAGACTTTTTAAAATGAAGAATTCCTTCATCCACGAAACTGTAGTAATACGTCGCGTCGCCTTAAACATGAGGGTTACACAACAGAGAGTCCATAAAAATTCTAGGGGAAAAATGTTTTGGAGAAGGGAGGCGAAAATACCGGAGTTCCATTGTTGCCTAAAATATGCGTGTAAAGTGTCTGTGTATAGGTTTCTTGGTACGCTGAATCGAATAAAAGCATCATCAGTCAAATAGGATGAAAAATGTAAAAAAATGGTAGCCGTCCGAACTTTCCAAACATTTATAATTTCTACAATTATTAACCGTTCGGAACTGTATGTGATATACAGTACCGGTATATAAGGTGTACAGGTTTTCGTTTTTTAAGTAGAATATACTATTTTTGTTTATTAATTCATACTTTGCGTTTTAATATGTTTCACACAACTACACACTGTCGTACTTACGTTTGCAACAATATGTGTTTATGTTTCATATTATTTGATTTGCTTTTCTATTGCGCTTTTGCACAGAATATGGCCTTGTATCTTTATTCACATAATAATGTCTCAGATCCTTTGGCAATATAATTAATACATTTTCATATCACCTTTTCTCATTTTCTACGAACTAAAAACATGATATATTAGCAAGTAATATCATAGGATAATTTTGTTCTTCGTGTCAATGGCGTTTGTTATTCCTCATAGCCCCTTCCTTATACGGCCCCAGGTAAAAGCTACGTCACTCACCTCATCATTCAACACCACTTTTATTCGCTCTGATCCATCTTTCTTAACGTTTCAATGCAATTTTCAAACATATTCACTCGCAACACAGCCGAAAATCCACAAAATATCAGAGCACCTTCTTTCTCCTTACCTCTATATCTCCGGAACGGTTGAGTTCGATGGTTTTCCCCTCTAATGGGTTTAATTGTACACAAAAACATTTCGTTTGTGCCTAAACTCGTCCGCAATTTCGTATCACACTTGAATCGGTTTCTTTGTTAGTTTAGAATGTTTTATATGCTCTTATTCTGTATTAATCTAAATCTTGTTTCCAGTTGTCCATTGGAGTAAAGGATGGCCTGCCTTTTCTTACAATACATTGTGTGTGTGTGTGTATGCGTGCGTGCGTGCTTGCGTGTGTGTGTGTGTGTGTGTTTCAGAGCATAATATTTTATTGTATAAGCCAAACTGTCCTATATTTTTTCCATGTCCTGCTGGGAGGCCTGTCTAACCCATTAAGTTCTGTGTAATAATGAATTCTATTGTAGAAGTCGTGAATGTATTATTACCAAGATCAAAAACTATTCACTTTAAAATATATTTAAAAATGTACATATCAGATTGGAGCTTTGATTTAAAATGTTAAACTATTGTTTGTATGATAACATTAACGTGAAGACTTGAACAACCCGAATACTATACAATGTTAAATTTATTACCAAGTATTAAAAGCTCACTATACAATATTATTTTAAAAAATCATAGTTTTGATATTTTTATCAACTCAAATTAAGTGAAATTTTCATACGAGATTCTGAGAAGCATTTTATAAAATTCCTAGAATGTACTTCTTACTATGTATGCTTGTTTCGTTGCTTATAATTAGTGTTGCTCACGAGACGAGACAAAACACCATTTTTGTGACATGAAATACGAAACAATAGACCCCATACTTTTCGAGACGAGATAGCACTTTCTCGAGACGAGACAGCCCCAAATCTACTCTCGTTGAAACACTACATAAAGT
Source organism: Thermobia domestica (assembly GCF_964235325.1). Taxonomy (NCBI): domain Eukaryota; kingdom Metazoa; phylum Arthropoda; class Insecta; order Zygentoma; family Lepismatidae; genus Thermobia; species Thermobia domestica. The sequence goes on along the minus strand of NC_137466.1, from coordinate 129,174,332 downwards.
TTGATACATACTTGTAGAAAAATATGATTAAAAAATAGTAAATAAGTAATATGCATTAAGCCTTGAGAGGAAAGTGTAAAATAATTTGGAATTCACTATACTTTCAGCATTGCTGCGTTGGTTTCCATCGGCTAATTATTGTGGATTCAGTGTATGGTATGCAACCTATGAGGTTAAGACAGTATCCACACATCACATTACTATGCAATGGAGAAATTTACAACTGTATGAGAGTAAGTTTCTTTTCTATTTAAAATAAAAATGTACATTTTTCCCCCTTTCTGTTCAAAGTAAGTAACTTCCTTCATTTAAGGCAGTGATTCGCAACAGGTCTGTTGCAAAATTTTAGAATTTAAAAATAAACTCTATGTTGTGCAAGAGGCCTATAAGAGTACACTGTATATAAGATACGTTACTTATACCATGAAACTTTTAGTAATATAAAGTAAGTTAAAATCAATTTTGAAAACTTACCGTGCGTAACCTAAGTGTGGCACGCTGTCTTGGAAGGGTGTCGCCAATCAAAGGGACGTGGAAATCATTGATTTAAGGTATTATTTTATGATCTAATGCTGTTATGGTTCTTAATAGTACGAAAAATACATTCTAAAGTTTAACACAAGGTCTGTTGTAGACAGTGTTTCTTTCGGAAACAATGTTCCGGGGGGCACACTTAATATTCCGGGGGAGCACTGCTGGTACTATACTGTTTATACTATACTATACTATATTATAGAGGTATAGAGGTCTATACTATATTATAGAGGTGTAATTTTGGTTTTCTCCGGGGAGGCACCCAGAGCTTCGGGGATCAGTGCTCTCTCAAAAATGTGTCTGGAAGAAACACTGGTTGTAGATTTATTGATGTTTTCCCGTTCAATTACAATATTTGAGTATTTGTTAATACCAATAAAGACACAGTTGTTATGCTTTATAGACCATAGATGCTACTGCATAACTAGTGTTTCCAGAGTAGATAGGCGCACACAAGGCCATAGCTACTTCCTTATCAATAAGAAGTAAAGCTGAATAGGGGTTGCGAGAACGTCAAATAATCTTATTGCGCAATAAATTTACTGTTTGTTTCATTGAGTTCCGAGTCCCATGCTTACATTTTGTAGACTAAGACAGATGTTGAAAAACGCGTAAGTAACGAAATTAAGGGTGAAATAAAAACACGAGACACTTGTGTTCAATGAAGGGCAGGACACGAATCCTCCATAACCCTCTTAAGTAATTTAAAAGCTAGGGCATAAATTCGTTCTACTCTGTAATAAGTGTTATTATTCTTTATGATAATATAACTTACTCGTGGGTATGTAGTTAGCATATGCATCTCTGCACATGAGATCTGGGTTTCGATTCCTGACGGGAGTTTATGTACTTCAGATCCCATGTTAAGCTGTAAATCCATATAGTCCTCATATAGTCTCGATGCTGACAACAGGTACGTAAACTGCAATCCATTCATTTGTGGTATATTAATTACATTGTTAGCTTTTTTATGTGAATACATATGCATAATCCGCGTCACCCGAATTGGCGTATGGCATTAGCCAATAAGCTCGCAGTGCACTGTTACTAAACCTTCAGGGAGGAATCTAATCATTCATAATTGATTTTGTTTGTATTTGTGGACAATTATGAATGATTAGATTCGTCACGGAAGGTTTGGTAACAGTACACAGTGAGCTTATTGGCTGACTCCATACGCCAATTCGGGTGACGCGGAGCGATCAGTATCTTTCCTCATTTACATTTTCGTAATTATACTTTTCAGAAAAAGAATTATGTCGCGATTTGAAATAGGTCTATATGTATAAAATTTAAAAACAAAAAGAGGTTTATGTGGTTTGAATGCTAATACAGTATCATCATAAAGTTGTACACAGTTACAAAAAACTGCATGTAAAAACTTTATATTTGTTTACATATTTTCAATTAAATGCTCGACTTTGTGTTATGCATTTTTTAATAAGATTAGTTTGTACAAGGTATATGTAGTTGGCTAAACTTAACGTTTTGAATATAGAAAATTTAAACTATCTCTTGCCTATTAATGTACCGGTACTGTACTTGATTTTAACTAGTTTTGCATTCACCCACAACCATAAACGTAAATTTTATGGCGAGACTTGCAAGAAAAGTCTAAAAACATAAAGAAAATCAGCCTCGAAACAAATCATTTTGCAAATGTGAGAACAGAATTTTCAAAATTAGGTGGGCGGCTATGTTTTTAAAAATAAGAATAAACATCCATGAACAAAATTATATTAGTTCTCACGAATGACTTTTGTTATGTAAATTTCGAGTAGAAATTCTAATTTAAAAGGTCATTTTGATTTTATAGGTACTGACATTATCTGCTTATAGAACATACATAAAGTTCGGTCATCGTCAGGGGCTACGACTTTGTAGGTTCCGCAATGAACTCCTGTTTATACGTGTACACGCAACGCGTTTCTCGTTGTATATGATAACTCTTTTAGTCATTGCCTATCATTTGATCTGATTGAAAGTGTACTATGTAAATCGATAACAATATTTATTTTTTCAATTTTTGACAGTTTGTCTGACACCTGTGAATAGTAAGTTCGCTTCACACATTTGCATTCCTTTAAAAACTACGAAATTGTATGTTTTAACTTAAGACGGAACAAAATTCCAGCACACTTATACGATTATCATTTACTTCTGACCGCTGGAACGTTTTGACCTTGAAAATACCTTGAGGGTTGCTCTCAAGTTAATTTCTGTTCGCTAGGTAGTCCTATGCTTTATGCTGTCAAATATAGGCAGTGACTTGTTAGTTCAAAATAAATAATTTTCCAAAACGGAATTTCGAAAAATAATTTTAGAACGCAAAGATTTAACAAACTTCTGAATTTAGAAAGTTACAGAATTTTGGATTTAACAATAGACACATGTAATCAAATATAGGGATAACAATCGTCATCACGTCAAAGATAGGCCAGAAACATCGCTTACATAGGTACTATCACTGAATGCATGGAGTTCTGTGGTGGGAAGCCTAGGGAATGAGAACTTTGGAAATACAAGAAGATGGTAGGAGGATAATATAAAGCTGAATCGTAGTGAGGTGGGTAATGTAACAATCCAGAGCGGATTGACTTAGTGGAGAGATTTTGTTTCTCCGACGATGTACCTTTGGGTTCATTAGGCCATTAAATGAGTTAGTTAATTTAGATAACAATATTTTAGTATACTGTATAAATTATTATATTTACTAACAAAATTCATATTATTTATCTATTTAATTTCAGTTAAAGGACGAATTTAAATTTGATTACGAGACCCACTGTGACGTCGAATGCATCATTCACATGTATGGTACATTTGGTATAGAAAAATGTATAAGCAACTTGGACGGCGTGTTTGGGTTTTGTCTTGTTGACACCAACAAGCATCGTGTATATGTTGGAAGAGATCCTTTCGGAATAAGACCTGTCTTTCGACTTCTCAGTGACAATGGTGTTCTAGGAGTTTGTTCGGAAGCAAAAGGTAATGTTATAATCATTAATTGAAAAGATGTCACGATTGTGCTTTTTTTTTTTTTTTATTGGAAAGAAACTTTCAGCAAAAGATCTTAAGTTTACAGCTTATTTTGTCTTATTGCCTGTACTTATAATGTAAATTACATAATGTTGTGTCTTATAGTATGTTGTCAAAACGCCCTTACAAAGTGCAGAAACAAAGATGTTCTACTGTATATTAACATTCAATCAGAGCTTTATTTGTACCGGTATATCCAGTTTCAAGATCGATTCGTTTCTTTTTTAACATTCTACGATTATTCCTCGAGGCTAACGGAGACAGTGATAATAATAATTTATTTGTACTTAATACCCAGAGGCAATTACAAAGTATCAAAATTGATACATAACCATCAAAGGATGTTCAATACCAAATATATAACTAGTAGACTAGTTATGTTCAATACCAAAGGATGTTCAATACCAAATATATAACTAGTCTACTAGTTATATATTTGGTATTGAACATCCTTTGATGGTTATGTATCAATTTTGTAGTAACATAAAATTACAACATTCTACCTATAACGTACAAAAGTATTCTAGAATTTATCAGTTAGTAACTGAAAACACATACGCATAAGAACCTTAAATTCAAACTGAAATATATCCAAGCCCATAGACTCCATTCCATTACCTGCATCACGTAATTTATACAGTGGAGAATGTTTGTTTATATTTATCCTTTTACAAGGCATATAAATAAACATGTCTAACTCTCAGGTTTCGTCGAGAGCAACAAAAAAGTAATCTGCTTAATAAGAACATATTATCTTCTTCGTTATCAATTGTCTTTTTGAGATATAATAATCGCTTTATAAATCTCCTATTTTCAAATAACAACAAAGTAAATATTTTCAGAAGTACATAATTAGAAACATAATGTATTTTATAAGCAGTATATTTTAATAGTTTGTTTTAAACTTTCTCTATTTGTTGTTTTGACACTGATAAAAAGGATCTCAAACTATAGATGCATATTCCAGTTTCGATTGAAAAATATAACGATGATACAGATTTAAAATAATGACTTTACCTCTTAATAAAACCCAGCATTTTAAAAGTTTCCTTAGTTATTATATTTTTTATGATGTTTAAACTTCAAATTCATATCAGATCGAATTTCTAGATCTCTTATAATTTCCTTTCTTTTTAACGTCTGATTTCTTATACCATATTCAAACATAGTACGTTTTTTATTACTATTATTAAGAGTAAAAGTCATTGCATAACATTTAGAAATATTAAGCTGCAATTTATTTCTCCTACACCACTCATTAGGTCTATTAGTATCCTACTGTAATGATAGTAATGAGCGGAATGGTAGAATGAAGAAAATGGAAGGAAACGGAAGAATCTTGAGAAACCTATGCACACGGTGTTTGTAAGATCGATTCATAACTGCCAGTACCCTAATTTGAGTTTCTCTTAAAAACAATTTGCTAGCAGATTCTTATTAAGCAGATTACCTTTGGCCAATTGATTAAATTGGCCAATTTGCCAAATTTGGCAACAGAAAACTTTATTTATTTATCTTCTGAAAGGACAGTTTCTATTGCTTAATATATTCCTAACATTCTTTTCTTATTGTCTCGTTCTTTCCTTGTATGTGTGCATTTAAAGCTGCCATTAACATATATGTTTAATTATGCTTAATCTGTTTAGTAATATTAATTTCCCTTATAGAAATAAAATTTTAAAAATGTATTGTAAGAAAGTATTATAAAGTAAATTAAACTAACCTTTCAACTCTTATCTTTATTCCATACAAGTTAATTAGGTATCATTGAAACAAATGCACCAATAATTTATCTATTTCAGGTTTAGTTTACCTTATGAGTGCATTTGTTCTGAATTTTTTTTTCAGCTAATTTAGAATTAAATTTTACATTCAATATATAAGCTAGCATTATTATTATTTTGTTAAAAGTATGGTAGCCTTTCTTTAAACTAGTGCAAAACCTTCTTTCTCAATTGCATGTATTTTAATAGCATTTTTCTATGTTGACACTGTTCGTAGATTAATTAATTAATTTCTAATTGAATGCTACACAAAAGCGATTACTACCCAATCAACTTCTAATATTCGACTATTCTCATATATCGCTTCATTTTATTTTATTGAATATGTTCTTATTTAAATGTTCTATATACCTAATTTTTAACGAATGCGTACATTTAGGAGGGCGGGGTGAAAAGTTCTCGGCCTGACAATGAAAGACTGCGAATTTCAGTTCAAAAATGATTTTATTTTTCGACATAATCTCCCTTAACTTCAATACACTTGATCCAACGTTTCTCCAACATCAGCATTCCTTCCCGGAAGTGAGAATCTGGAAGGTTGTGAAAATGGTCATCCACGACCCTCTCAACTTCTTCATTCGATGTGAAGCGCTTCCCAGAAAGAAATTTCTTTAAGTTTGGGAACAGATAGAAGTCCGATGGTGCAAAATCAGGAGAATATAGGGGATGGCCGAGCAAATCGTAACCCAAATACCGCAGTTTTCCTATCGCCAACGCACCCTTGTGCACAGGTGCGTTGTCCTGGTGAAAGATGATTTTCTTTTTCTTCAAGCCAGGCCTCTTGTGAATTTTGGCATCCAGCTGGTCAAGAAGGTTGGAGTAATTTCCCCCTGTAATTGTTCTCCCTTTTGCAAGGTAATCAATTAACAGTATCACTTTCGCATCCCAAAACACACTGGCCATGACTTTTCCAGCCGATACGATCGTCTTCGCTTTCTTCGGCGCAGCACCACCGGCTTCCACCCACTGCTTGGACTTCTGTTTCATTTCTGGTGTGTAGTGGTGAACCCATGTCTCATCCATTGTCACAAATCGCCGCACAAAATTGGTCGGATCCCTTTTGAATCGGTCCAAAGATTGCTGCGAAACTCGTTTTCGCATTTGCTTTCGGTCGGCAGTCAGCAAATGCGACACCCATCTTGCGCAGAGCTTTCGCATCCATAGTTCTTTGTGCAAGATGTTTCGCACCCATTCCTCCGATATCCCCACACTCTCAGCTATCTCACTCATCTTCACTCGCCTGTCGTCCAACACGATATCATACAAAGATAATTTTTTGTTACATATTATGGTCAATTTTGTACTTAATTGTGATTTTATTCCTCGTGAGTTTAATTTATTTCTCTCCGTCGTTCTGTTTCATTACTTTCTAGTCTTTATTCTTTATGAGTAATAACAGTTGTTATAATAAATAAAGTTATAAATTCCAACAAATTATTTTTCGTTTCCAAACAATGTTACTTCTTTTTAATAAATAAATAAATAAATAAATAAGTCGTCAAATTTTATTGTAGGTTTGATGGATTTGAGCAATAGCTTTAACGGTCATAAATGGAAGATAGAACCATTTCAACCGGGACATTTCGAAGAATATGAACTTCATGAAGATGGAACAGTTAAACTGCTCACAACCAAGAAGTTCTACTCTATTGGTGATATTCCTAAATACAGACCACTTGTGCCCTATGAAGGTATTTATACATTAAAATTTATTTTTAATTTTAGCTTTTTATTACAGTAAAGTCTTATCAAACGAGAGTAACCACTAGTGACATATTTCATAAAATGTATTAAGTATGAAGTGTACCATTGATATTTTATAATTGTATATAACAAAAATTAACCCATGCAGACAAATTAAAAGAAACATGACCAATATTTACAATTGACTTCTTGGTTAACTTCGTGGTTCTAGTCTTCTGTTTCGTAGTCAAATACTCATACATTCATACATTAATGAATATATATTCATATACTCAAATATTCATGAATACATACAATTGTAGATTGGCCATAAAATCCGTGGTAAGTGCCAAAGTGAAAATGTTGAGTAAGAAGCCCAGATTTTACTTCAGAACTGATGGCACATAGGCTCATGTGCATTCTTCTGGCGATTATTTGAACTACTCCCAGAGTGAATACTAGACAGCACGAGCAGTGTTAGGTACATAGCCCACATTTTGACTTTAAATCAAACTTTTCCATTTTTGGCACGTAGCATTTTCAGTCTACAATTAATGAACATATACCGTCATATATTATATATGAACACTATTGAAAATATAACCAATAAGTCAGTAAAGAATTTATTTCCGAGAAGAATGTATAAAACGTATACTTAGACGTTTTGAACGGAACAATTAGATTCAAAATATTTATAGTATTCTATATAGAACTTTTTGCACAGATAAGTTAATGGAGTAACAAACTTGAATGCAATGTATTACATTCAAATTATTCTTATAATCTTATATAGTGATCATTGCAATAATAAATGCTAAAAACAATAACAAATAATCCGTATACTTTCGAATCACACTAGTTTGTCTTCAAAACAGAGAGAGATTTAATAATAATAATAATAATAATAATAATAATAATAATAATAATAATAATAATAATAATAATAATAATAATAATAATAATAATAATAATAATAATAATAATAATAGAAAGGAGAGAATTTTAAAATGCAGCGCATTATACCGTGCCATTTTCTCTCTTCACTTTTCATCTCCTTATACTCTAAAGACAAATTACTGTCATTAGGAGTTCTAAATATTGTTCTTATTGCTTTGAAATTGTGTTACTCGAAGTAATGGGAATGGAATGGAAGATGGAGTAGAAATGGAATAGATATTACACTGAAAAATAAGTTGAATTTGAATTATGAAGTATTATAATCTGAAGTCTAAAATATAAGTAAAGAGAGGAAAAATAAGAAAGTTTGTTGCTTATTTAAAATTTAGATCTTAAGGAGATTCAGAGTCAAAGTTTTTCAAGGAATAAATTATGCTTTTGATTTATTTGGAATGAGAATAAGCTGTAATGGGTATAACTACTATTATAAAGAATTATCACAATTGCAATTAATATTGAGTAATTCAGCATGAGCAGGTGAACAATATCAGTATTACCTGGTCTCTAAGAAATCAAACCACTTATTTTACTGTTTCCTTTATGTGTGGTAGATGTTTATTCGTATAAAAACGATTTAAAATCTCATTGTGAACTTAATACCAAATATTTTGATAAATGACTATTTGTTTTCTGTTCTTTGAAGATGTATGCAGAAGAAAATTCACATCTTGTTTACTATCATTATACATGGTCGTAACTTGTAACTCATTCAGATATGTGTATAAAGAAATGTTTTTGTAATCGGACTTATTTTTTCTTTTTAAATTTTCACATATCAATGGACATTGTTTTGCCAATGAGAGTCGATTCTTTACAGATCTTCATGCAAAAGACATCCATGCAAATATCAGAACATTGTTAACTGCTGCTGTTAAGAAGAGGCTTATGGCCAATCGTCGTATTGGTTGCCTTCTATCTGGTGGCTTAGATTCCAGTTTAATTGCAGCGCTTTTGGTTAAAGTGGCGAAGGAAGCTGGGATAACGTACAAAATTCAGGTAAAACAAGATTTAAAAAATAAACTGATACAAGATATGTATTTTTTTTTTTTAATATTGACATGTTAGAAACTAAATTTGAATGTTTCCAATACTATTAAGTTACCGAATTCGAGCAATTTGGAAGTTCCTAGATTCCTTTAAGATTCAAATATTTGTATTTCTTTCGTTAAAACTATTTTATTAAAAGATCGAAACAGTTGAAAATGTTTTGAGAAATTGAGTTTGAATTTCTTTGAAAGTAGCTATACATTTATTTGATTATTGATAATTTTTACCTCATATTTCAAAATCAATTTTACCAGCTAAGCGAGTTCTAAAAGCCGTTTAATTTTAACCTCTTATTACTATCTCAAGAGGAACAGTCACTCCATCTAAAAATTTTGACGTGAGTAGAGACTAAGTTACATATCATAGATTCGTTTTCCAAAACTTCATTTCATGAGCTTCATAAAAGCGAGTGGAAACAATAATTGTACAATAAAAAATGAAAAATTGTATAAGAAATAAATATCTCCAGATGCATTGCAAAGAAAAAAAAAAATTTTTCGGAAAGCGAATCAGAACACCTACCGTAAACTGGGGTTGCTTGGAAAGTGTTATATATATACACTACCCCTTGTTATTTATTGTAATTAATTTTTGTTCTTGTGATGTTTCTAGAGCTTAGTCCATGTTACCTTTTCCTGCAGTCATAACAAAATTTTACTGAAACTTGAAGCTCCCAGGAGCCAAAATATGCTGTTTCCAAGTAGCCTCGCTTTTGGGGCTACTTGTAAAATATATTTCTTTCCATAGTAATAAGAGCTGTGTAAAGATGAGACTATTTGGAAAAAAGCACTTGCGAGATCAAACTTTCCTGGGAAGATTGATATGCAACATGCCTATGTTTCTTTCATAGTAATGTATTCCTAGGCTATTTTAAATAAAAAAAGAGACTTTTTTGCACCTTTTAGTTAAACACAATAAATTGTTGACCAAATCTAAACTAACTACAGTGGTAAACTTGTCTTCCTGAAGGCCATCAGAACCTGTAAAAAAAATTGTTTTTGCAATATGCTTTTATAAACGGTAGTTTTTCAAACAATGCAAGGAAAATTTTGGTGAATGCCAATACACACATAAGCTCTTGAAGATTTCTTTAAGACACTAAAACATGCCCTACATAATTTTTATGGAATTTATGTATGTATAAGATCAGTAATTGCCTTACATTGGTTTACAAAATTACCTGGTACCATTTTAACAAGTGTACAATTACATTTATTCTTTGCAAAAATATCATAAGGTACTGTGATAATAATAATAATAATAATAATAATAATAATAATAATAATAATAATAATAATAATAATAATAATAAAGTAACACAGTACGACAAGGACAAAAATTCACATATTAAAATTCTTTGCTGCAAAGTCATATAGAAAAACGGAAGGAAATAAAAACAAAATGGCCACAAATTGTCCCAGAAAGGAAGTGGAAATGAAAAACCAATTCGTTTCATTAGGAAATTTCTGGAAGCAATGATATTTAGCACAACCAGGTAAAAATCACTTTTCATTTTGGAAACACAGGGACAATTTGCAGAAAATAAATAAGTAAAAAAAAGTATCAGTTGCTACGAGAATTTTTAGACAGTCTATAAATAAGACACAGCATTTATGACCTTCCATATTGTTATTTTAGGTGCCTACTTTTCATTAGTCTGGAAGAAAACGACTTATCTGTCATAGTTTTCTCATTATTATACCATATAACACAAAAAAATGTCAGTTTTCCAAGTAGCCCCAGTTTACGGTACCAAAAGTAAATTTAAAACATTATTAGAAATACAAATAGAAGAAAACAATCGTAACACATGTATAGTAGGGTGGAGCGAAAAATTTTTTTTTCGAAATTCGAATTTGGATAGGGGGCAAAAGTTGCATCATATCATAGTACTTTACCATAGAAAATTTCAATTATCTAAAATAAATTTTAGCCGGGGCGCAAGGGGCTTTAAATTTGAGATTTTGCAAATCAATTTCCGTTTACTATGTAACTATTTAGCAAATCTTCGCTGAAAGTAGATTGTAATTTATATTGTGCATAGAGGGCAAAAGATGCATCCTTTGTCGATAGATAACAACATGAATTTTTAATTCTCTAAAATTATTTTTAGTCGGGGCGCAATGGTCCTGAAACTTGGGAATAATAAGACGAAAAGTGATCAACTATAAGCATTTTGCGAGTTTGTCATAAAGAAGCTTTTTGCTATTTAATAAGTCTTCTGATATCCTACAATGAACTGTTGGCAGTATTATTAATAGTACAGTTGTTTGTTGGCAGAGACAGTGACGTAACTAAGGGGGAAAACGGGGCTTGCGCCCCGGGCGCCGAATTGGGCCCCAAAACTGTGCAAATATTTATTTTCATTATAAGGCAAGGAAAGGAGTTTTAGCAAACTAAATATCATTAAAAAATACCTCAGAAACTTAAGAGGACAACAACGACTCACCAACCTTTCGATCATAACCATAGATCATAAGTTAGCTTCAAAGCTATGTTTTGAGGACATTATAAAAACTTTCACATCCAAAAAAGGCCGCAAGGTTAAATTTTAGTTCCAGCTTTTTATGTTCTCATTTAACTTACATCGATTTAAGAGATTTGTAAAATGTCCGAATATAATAATCGAGACAACAGCTTGATTGTTTGTCATAAATATTCTATTCAAATGCAAAAGGCTGTTGATTTATTCTACACATATGCACGTATAGTCAAAAAAAATCGTAACACATATATTGCCCAATCGTAACACATATATAGTCCGGCGCTATCTGCTAGCGACTGGCTAACTGCGTCTAGCCCAACGATGAACACGTGGTTAGCGCGTTGCGTCACCCTGTCCCTAGCAGGCGTATCGGGAGCTTTATAGACTTAGTGGCCGTCGCGTCTTTTATTCACGTCACTCCTCAGTTTGCCTCACGACGCTGGGTGGACGCCGAAAATTGGGGAAGCACCGGCCGAGAATCGAACTCGGGACCACACGGACATGAGTCTAACGCTCTAACCACTAGGCTACAGTGTCCCCACTTGAATCGACATATATATAGTCCACTAACAGTTATTTAACCAGATATAGGATTCAACTTCTCCTTTATAACAAGCAAAATAATTTCTAAATACATATTAAAAATCTAGTTATAATACTTTTATCTGTATCTAATTACGTTTATACATCTAACTACGACCTTATTTTTAAACTACCAGCCATAAAAAAGATAACTGATGCAATAGAAATAGCTTTTAGTCAAAAAAATAATAATATATATTTAAATTCTATAAGTTCGTCCATGTTATTCCTGTGACTCTACTTATTATACTCATCTAAAGTATTTCAAAAATCCAAAGAAAATTAATCGAAATTAGAAAGAAATAATTTCAATAAATTATTAACTATATTCTCAAATAGACGAAGAATTTCCCTAAACTTTCTTAATCATTTGTATTCTGCACAAATTCGATGAAAAACGAGAAAAATTTTGATGCATCAAAACACCTGATATTTAGTACAGCTGATGTGTTATTTATTAGTTGTCACCGCAATCGATCATCACATAATTTGATTCATTGAACAAGAAGGAAATGAAAAATGCACTAAAAATGCTCTGCTCTCAAGTTTATCAAATTTATACATGGAAAATATTTATTTCAAGTCATACATTCAGCCTTCAGAATAGCTCCATTGATGAAATTTTTATTTAGACATGCAAAATGAAACAATAAGATTAAAAATTAATGTACATTTAACTAAATCTACTCAAAAGCAAACATGTATTAAATATTGGCTCATTCATCGTTATAAATGAAAATCTATATATAACTTAGACTACATCATCTGCAGACCACATCACATGATTATTTTCCAATATTATTTTTTTACTAGTTCGGATCACTGTTAACAAGACAAACTGTACACTGAAAAATGATATAAAATTTAAAATGAAATATAGGTGTTAGGAGCAAAAGAGCAGATAATTAAAATTACAAACTATCTTCCTAAAACAAACTACATCCATTGAATTGCAGGTAGAAAGATTCGACGTAGTTAAGATTTGTAATGGTGTAGATAGTATATATTTACAACATAAAAACAAGAATTAATTTGGAGCCGAATCTAAAATATATGTATAGCAGAAATCAAAATACTTTATACTTCGACCAAAACAATTTTGAAGCGATTAAGACATTGTTAGGACTTCGTTCAGTATCAGCTATCCTCCTTCTGCGAGAGGAGGAACTAAGAAAATTTAAGGAAACTTTTTTATTAATATTATTATTTTAGCACTGGCATAAAATTCTTCAACCTTCCAAATGGATAAATGATCCGAAACTATTTATGAACTTTTAATGTCTTGTACTAAGATTACTTCGCTGCAGAAGAAACTATAGATACACAAGGTCCAGCTTACGGATTCTGGTATCCAAAAATCTTTTACCGACAGGTATTTGATGCGAATCTTATTATTATTATTATTATTATTATTATTATTATTATTATTATTATTATTATTATTATTATTCGCACCGAGCGAAGTAGTAGAGCGTTGGCTTCGCATTCGGGAGGTCGCGGGTTCGATTCCCACTGCCTACCATCCTGACTGGAGTTTTCCAGGGTTTTCCTCAGTTCTACCAGGCAAATGCTGAAATGGTACCTACTAAAACAGGCCCTGGCCGATACCTTCCCAAATCCTTTCCATTCTTATTGTTGTTGTTAGATATCCAGTATAAAATGGCCTCTGAGCTGTATCTGGTGATTGTTAAATAAATAAATAAATAATAATTTTTTTTTTTCAAATGGAATTTTCAAAAAACAGCTAGATGAATACTGATTTCCTTTCTAAAATGCCCAAATGATTTGAGATAGTTGTATCCTTTAACATGGCGATATTTCAATATCCAAATTTTTTAAAAACTATTTTAATAGTTAAACTGAAATAATTTTATATTATCGCCTTCAAGCGAAGTTCTTAAAACTAAATTGCACTAGCAATGCATAAAATCCTAGAACTCTGGTCTAAAATTATAACTTCTGCTCGCATCAAAATTATATACGCGTCTTGCATAGACGAAAATCCAATTTACTGTGAAATCTCGTACCCAGAGTTAATTATCAGTAGCAGAGAGGTTCACATAAACATCGACATGTAAACATCCAAACAAAACCATCCAAACAAAAAACATCCAAACAAGCAAAACAAAATGAAAATATGCATTTACAAGAGACTATGAAAGTAATTTCGAAAAAATTAAGCAAAATAGAGAAAATAGTTACAAAAATACATTTTCAAACTCATTAAAATATGTATTCGTAAATAAGCCTTACCGAAATAAATCCAAATTATCCAACTTAAAATAAGATAATACAAGACTTCACGAATAAATGCACCCACACAGAACTGCTTTTTCATAGAAGATGCTAACTTGGAATACAATCATATAAGGGGAAAATTAAATCTAACATTAAATAGTAAAAATACAATAAAAATTTATTGTAGATAAACTGGAACCCTGCACAATGTTACAAGTTCTTTCGCTAGAGCTTCATCGTAAGACAGAAAAATAAAAGATAAGAAGAATGAAAATATTAAATAAAGGGCTGTAACTCAGATGCGGTACTATATTGGTCTTCTTCAGTTGCTATTCGTTCCTTTATTGTTCTTCTTACTTCCTTCCCGTTTGATAAAACCATCGGTTACTTTTGTATATAAACGCTGAGACCACATGTCCACCCTTGTAAAATAAAAGAAACTGAACCTTATTTAAATAACAACCCTTTCCAAAGCTGTACTATCGAATGGTGACTTTTTACTTCCAAAACCGACCAGAAATGTTCTATTCAGACTGGAAGTTGATTTTCTAAATGATTTGTAGTTATTTTTCATTCAGAATCTAATTGTACACAAGAAAATAAACTCTTATTTCAAACAACTTTTTCTAAATGTTTTTGTCGGGGTGCCTCTTTTCAAACGCCCTGAGGATGTCTGATAAGGGATATCCAGAGACGCATGTACAGGGAAAAACAACATCATCAAACTTCCGTAGGTGATTCTTTGTACTAAATGAAAGAAAAAGAAAGCATAAACCCAAAACCCCTTTGTTAGAGCAATAGGCTACCAAAAGATCCGAAAATCAGCTTTTGAAACCTAGCTTGAAAACTGTGGAACTAGCTCGGGTGGTTCAAAAAATTATAAATGAATTAGTACAAATTCGATCTAAATTTCTATGTTCGCAAATCATGCTGTCTTTACGCAGTGGATTTGCAAAGTGTTAGTTGATTAGTTGCTGGAAATCTTCACATACCAAGCTTTATCTTGTAAAACGAATAGGTTAGCTACATCACGGACCGCAGATTTGGATATTTAGACAGAACTTTATAGTTTTTCAGACTGCTCGTAGAGAGATTCAACAGTCGTCAAGCTAGGGATTTCAAAATAGTACAGTAATCCATCGATTTAACGGACCTCGAGTTAACAGACTTTGGTATTAATGAACAGGATTTGACTAATGTATCAAACGTACTAGAGAAAGAAACTGTTAAGGCAAAAACTTCAATCAGATTTTTAAAAGACGCAACGCTGGATGAGATTGCAATGTGACAGTGGTTTGTAATTATTAAGTGCGATACGACAGTGATTAATAAGAAACAACGTTCAACAAGAAAATTACTGAAGGTTGAGGCTCTTTTCACCCTTCGTATACGCAATTAGTAAGGAATTTTTATTACTAATATGGCATTTAAATTAAATATTTTACACTTACATTATACAGCAAAATTTCAATTGTCAATTGTAATATCCTATTTTTAATATTGTTCACAACTAGGGTTGATACCTGTTCCGAATTAGGTGGGACATCCCGAATTTTCAGGAATTTTCATCGTCCCGAATTGCACCTAAGAGAGACGAATTATATGGTAGGACACCAAGTTATCCAAGGACTTATAAAGTGTGGAATGACATTTGTAAATTTCGACTCAGATGCGTATCTATAAATATCAAGACATCGATATGCTCCTGTAGCTAAAATGTTTCGTGTTGGCATCAGGGTATTGTTAGTTTAAATTTTCACTGCAATTTTCATTCATGAATATATATGTATTTCTTTCTAGTATTCATGTAATAAATTGTTTCATGTACAAATTCCGGTATAAGGAACGGCAACCTGTATAAGCGATAAGCGTGTCCTGCTTTAGGTTTCCGGAAAGTTGACAACCCTATTCAGAACACAATTTACGATTTTACGGAGACCCTTTCGCCTTAATTAATTCGTTAAACGGAGGGTTATCTCGAATACTTAATTTTACTTAATTTTAATAATACTTAATTTTCGAATTTTTCCGCAGCTGTAAGTTCTGGAAGAGGGCATTTGTTTGACTTGTATTCATTAATTATTTTCTTTGATTTAGTATAAAGAATATTCTTCCGAAGTTTGATAGTGGAATTTTTCCTAACCTTTTACATATTAAGTGAGGTTATGATACAAAAGAGGTGTTCAATTTATAACCTTAACATATCAATATCTTATCTGTCATAAACGTTAATAAAACTTAAAGTAAATCTATGGAACTTACTCTGTCGAGAAATTCTTGGAAAAGTGATTTAATTGAATTGAAACATGTATATTGTGAAGTTGACACTCTGCAGTATCTTAATTGTTCCTTAATTCTTCGATATTCTACTCTCTTTGCTAACCTATATTCTTCAAAAGCTTTTATTTATTGCATTTTAGATGAAACTTATTCATGCAAACGAAGTGTTCTTCATAAATTTGTCTTTGCAGTGCTTGAATATTTACTGTAGAAAATTAAGATTTTTTTAAAGTTATAGTATATATGTTTCTAATTGTTATATTTTCATTAGTCCTTTTCCGTTGGAATGGATACGAGTCCAGACATAATAGCTGCAAGGAAAGTTGCTGAACACATTGGAACTGAACATCATGAGGTATTTTTCACAAAAGAGGACATTGCAGAAATTCTTGATCAACTTATTTATCATTTAGAGACTCCAGACATAACAACAATTAGAGCTTCTATAGGTAATATTAATGTTCTATATTAATTAATTTCTTAGACCATCCATATAAGTATCGAATGAATAATTTCAAAGAATAGAATGCTTTTCCTATCTTTATAATTAATTTTAAATTTTGGTGGCATATGTTTTGTTGGCTAATTTTATTAATTATATTGTTCCCATATGTGTTCAAATTCACTGCTGTATTATATAATTTGTATAATTCTTAGTTGTATTAGATCAGTCTAATTCCGTATACCCAGTGTTCAAAGTAAGAAAAGTCATAGGCAGTAAATACTTCTTCTAATATTTTATTATACTAGGTATCAAAATAAAAAGTATATATCACATTTCCTTTTTAGAAAACTATATATCACATTTCCTTTTTAGAAAAGTATATATCACATTTCCTTAAAATCTCACAGTTACAGATGCATATCATAGCTTTCGGTACTTGCACGCTTTCAGTTCTCAAAACGAGAGTCTATGTTACATACAAATGCATTCAGTTTCACTTCGACACAAAGTGTACTTACTGTTGTAATTGGCTTATTATTATTATTATTATTATTATTATTATTATTATTATTATTATTATTATTATTATTATTATTATTATTATTATTATTATTAATTAACAGACATTGAAATCCTGACAATCCTCCCCTACCGAAATTTAGCACGTTCTTACTACATTATTTTTCTCATTTGGTTGTCTTCTAATCATATTAACGAACTCATCTAAGAACATTAGAACCACATTAGAAAGCAAAAACATAAGGACTAACCACAAGCAAAAGATTCCTATTTGCTACAATCTCACAACATTGCAAATAGTAACGATTATAACCGTGGTCTCTTCTCAGGCATATTATCCTTCTTCTGCATAGACGATGATTCTGCAACCTTTAAGTTCTAACGTAGTTGGTAGGGAACTTCTACAATGTCATTAGCGTTTAATGAAAAAAGTTTTATCCAAATATCAAATACTAATCAGTATACGGTATATCTCATTGAGCTGAACAAAATTATATTGGTGAGAGCAAAAGTTCATGCGTAGTTTTGGAGAAAATCGATTTTTTTTTTGTAATCTTAAAAAAAATGATCCTCAAGGTGAAACTATTATCAAGCTTTTCAATGTTTCATTAGCAAGACCACAGTAATATGATTAATGAAATATAGATGCAAATTACGATTAACTCTTAAAACATTAATTCCTGTTCACCTATAAGATATATCAATTGATGGATCATGTCAAACTGAACAAAATGACATGCTTGAGGATAAATCCTCATGAGTAGTTTTCGATTAAATCGAGAAAACAAATTTTTATGGCGCTAAAAACATGTCATTCGTTTCCAATTTTAACAATTTTAATTTTTTTGCTGAAGGAGATTCGGTGTCACACATACTTCTAATAGGCAGATACTCCTAACGGTTACAGTGTATCAAAATAATGTAAATACCCATGCACTGCAACACTTAATATGAATGACTTAGTAACACTGAACATTCAGCAGTATATTGAGTGTTCGTGAGTAGCACGTGATGTTAGTAGTATCTATTCGTGTGTGCATTGGCATACGTTTAGTTTGTAGTGCCAAATGGAAGATATCACCAGTTTTATAACAAAAGAACAAATTATGAATGTGCAGTTTGTTGGAGCAGTAGTACCCAAGACTACCAATGTGTTAGAATAACAACAATGTCCAATGTGATTACGGCATTCAGAATTCGTTGCAAGACACAATCAGAGAAAAGCAATAATGGACAAAAAAACAAAGAAAATTAGCAACATTGAAGAGAATTGTCACAAAGAATCATAGATCTAACGCAGTACAACTGACTACTACCCTTCTCTTCTTGTTCTGTTCAGTTCCATCATCTGTCTTCTTTCTTTTCGTTCTCTTTTCGTTCTCTTTTGTTCCGCTACTTTTCTTTCCCCCAAAATATGACTTTTGTAGGGTAGATGTTAGGATCTCAGTGTGTTAGTTCATCGTTTCCGTTTTTTTTTTCCTTCTATCTTCTTATTGGTTGGGAATGTTTTATCAACAATTTTCTTGAAATCAGTCGATAATCCTGTTAAGGAGGATGGCTGTTTGGAAAGACCACCTATATCTTGGACTGTGGAAGGACCCTGCTATTTAGAAAGACGATTGGAGTAAGTGTTGTTGAACAACTCAGTATTTGGAAAGATAGCCTGTACCTTGGACTGTGGAAAGATCCTGCTTTTCAGGAAGATGAGTTGATAATTCAGATTGACTGTTGGGCTCTGGATCACGAAAATGTTCAGCAGAAATGCAATCTAAATCTGTGAAAACATTTGGGTTGAAAGGCCAAAGTGTAGTACATAGTAAAGTTGAATCTACCAGATTCATTCTGTAGATAGCCATGCAGCTTGGTTGACAAGCTCAGCGACATCTTTCTGTAAGGTTGTTAATGGATAATACTCCCTCATTCAGGTACTGCACGCCTGCTTGTAGGCTGATTTCAAAGGCTGCATTACAGTTCGGTCCAAGGACTGCAATTTGTGTGTTGTGTGAGGAGGCGGACCTATCATATGCACATGATGTTTACTTGCAAACAGGATATCAACCAAATCCTTTGCCATGTCCATCAAGTATGAGGAGAACTGGATCTGCTCAGGGGGCTAGTCCTGTCAGCAAATAGCTCCATTCATTTTAAGAAAGATTTAGTAGTTGTCCAACCACTTTCTTCAACTGCGAAGATAATTCCCGGAGGAGCATCCTTTCTCATATCCTTTGTTTTTTAGGAAAGACTAACAACGGAGGAACAAACATGTTTCCAGTGGCTTTGATGCATAACAAAAACTGTTATATTTTCCCCCTTTTATCAGATGTAATTTTTCTTACTTTTTTTTCATTTTCTGTTCAATTAACTTTGTGTCGTTGCCGAGGATAAATTGTCAACCCAGTTTCATTACAGTTGTGTATTCTCCCTGACAAAAACCAAAAACTTACATGCAGTCAGACTTACTTGACGTCTGTTAAAGGCTGCAACTCTTTGAAGATTTGTAGACTCCGGAATTTTTAGACTAAGTTCCAAATAACTAGCCATAAAATCATAGTAAAACTATTTGCCAGTAGCTTTAAGCCCTTTATTAAATTAATGAGTTAGTTTTAGATGCTTAGTCAAATCATATGGGAATTTTGGGAATTACTTCCTACTAAGGGCTATGAACTTAGCGTTCATGTTTTCCATGTAAAAATACTAACTGTCGCACCATATCTTTGTTAAAGTCTTCTGAAACCTGCTCATCTGAGAAGATAAAGCCAGAGTTTTTCCAGCTTCTATTGCTCTTACTCTGTCTCCTAGCGTTGTTTTAGATACACCAAAAGAAGATGCAGTCTGTCATTGTGCCAAGTGCTTGGAAAGTACTTCATCTACAATAACCTTCATATCTGCTTTGACCCATTTTCCTTTCTTCCTTTCCTTCGATGTCATTTTCCTCTGTAGTGATTTTTAAAAATATCTTCAAATTAGACCATATTTTCTTCTACAGTTAATATTGGTCAGTACTGGACGATGATAGGGTGGTTAGTACTGGACGACGATAGGGTAGTTGGTACTGGACGACACCCCCTTGTTGGAACCTTGTATGTGATGGCACAATACGTAGTGAATATGTTACATATCTTTTACTATAAATATTAATCTAACAAATGTACCTCTAACAGGCATTACAAAATTCATAATGGACTTAGAAAGAGCCAATGCTGGCCTAAAGATCACTTTTCTCACTCAAAATATTGTCAAACTTCTTCAACGCTTTGCAATTCCCTCACTATTGAATAAATACATCGCGCCTGAACTATGTGAGGTAGGCGACTACAGGATCCCTTCACTGCAATTCCCTGCTATTTATCAGCGGAAGTGAGAACTCCAAGCCGGTCGGTACTGTAAGACCGTCAGTACTGTAAAACTTTTCCTATATAGACAATAATAGAGGCATACGTGCGAAGGATTTTTTACTTTATTTATTTATTTTTATCGGTACCTTCAACTATTTCCACTTTTTCTGGTTCTGCTTACCTGTGTGTACCAGTTCGACTACCTCGCTAAGTATACCTATTAAGTAAATAAATACACAAAGTGATTAATTCCTTCATAGAAATGATATTTTCTTCTTCTTCTTGAGTTGCCCTATACTATATTCTAATTTTCTTCTTTTTCCAGGTATGTACATTATATCCAGATACATTCAAACGCAAACAGATACTACTGTAGTGTTCAGTGGTGAAGGAGCAGATGAATTAGCTCAGGGCTATATCTACTTCCGAGATGCACCTTCTGCAGAGGAAGGCCATAAAGAAAGCATGCGGTTGCTTAACGATTTATATATGTATGATGTTCTCCGAGCAGACAGAGCGACAGCAGCACGCAGGTAATTCGAAATGTAGGATAACTGTGAATGTAATTTTTACTATACGGTAGTTGTTGCTAATAATCTTGTCTTTATTCAGTAGGTGGAATTTTCGATTTGAATTACTTTTACGTAAAATTGCTCGTGTAGTTTGTAGGGAAAAAACTTGAACGATCATTCACAAATTTATCTAGAGACAGAAATCAATAATTATTTCATAAGCGAGGCGTTGGTTTTCGTGTGGTATAGCAATGAGTAGACAATATGAAGGGGAACAATAATACTTGTTTGCCAAGGTCGAGACTGTCACAATAACGTAGACTATATGTATATGGGGTGTTTGTGTGTGTGTGTGTGTATTTTGATTTTTTTTCTTTCTTTTAAGTGACCTGAAGTCCCATTGAAATATTCATATGGTGTGGCTTGTTTTTTCTGTTTCAGTATGGAGAAAGGAGTTTAAGACAGTTATTTATACATAATTTTAAAACTATCGTAAATGATCTTTCAAATAATTTCATTTTTGAAAATGTTTTGTGTATATATATATATATATATATATATATATATATATATATATATATATATATATATATATATATATATATATATATATATATATATATCATTTTCATGTTGTATATTTCAACTTAATCTTATCTATTTGATACGTCTTTGCATTGTACATATATTTATATTTATTCATAAGATTATGTGATCTATTACTCAACTTTCCTTACATAATTATACTGCTTTTTGACGTCGATTATTTCTAGCGTGCAGTCACAGTGACAACAGCCTAAGCCGTAAATGGTTACAAATATACAAATAATACACAATGGAGAATTACATCATAGTAAATACAAAATAAAACAAAATAAAAAGAAATAATAATAATAATAATAATAATAATAATAATAATAATAATAATAATAATAATAATAATAATAATAATATAATGTGACTGGTAAACTCACTTACGTTAGCTCTGCATATCAAATACTATTATTAGTGTTTTATTAATCAATAAATGAATAACATTATTTCAATACATCACTACGTATTTCTGTTGGAAATTTCAGTGGAATGAATTTTATTCACAATTTGAGCACCACTAACGATATTTACATTTCACAAGTTAATATGACATTTAATCTTTAAATGTACTTAAAATACATTTTAATATAATACATTTATTAGTGGCTCGAACATATGTATTTCCACTTTTGTAGTTTTCAAACATTTTCATTGATTCTGGTTATTCATGCATATATTTCTGTTAATATACTAAGTCAATTAGTATTTGTAACATAAGGGAAAACACTCTACTAAATTGCCATTCACATGCTGTTATCAATATCCTTCAAGGTTTTTATTTCTTAAAAGTCCTTCTCGTGAAAGGGAAGAAATGAATAGAAACTAGAAACTCGAAATAAATATTCTCAATGCCGAAAATTTTTTGAATGATATGTACGTCTGTGATTTGTCGTTAGGTTCAAAGTATTTTCGCAATTGGCTGCAGCAAGGAGAGAAATAAATGACAACCGCATGTGGAAAAAAAAGTCCTTTAAAACAATGTGTTCTTGCTTTATTCTTTTACTTTCTTTTCACCTTAAGACTTGTGCTTGTTGTATAGTATGAAAATAAAACATCTGAACTACAATGCATTGATAAGAATTTTTTCTTTATTATAAGATCGTGAAAAAGAAAAGTGTGAGAAAGCTCATTTATGTCGCTATGTCAGATATGACTATGATACAATTCTCAACTTTTCTGAAATTGTTGATAATAGGCACTTCTGTACTATAAAGGTCCACAGCATTCCATTAATTGGTACGGGTGTAGCCGAGGCTTCATTAGGGACAGCTTTTCCCCTGGGCGACTATACAGAATTATTACTATATAAAATATTTGGCCCTTTGTGAGTAAAATATTTGGGAATTTAACACTTAGAACTGAGTCATTCATTCTTTCTAAAGTTCTATAAATGGAGATAATTCTTTTAGATAATTTTCCGGACTTGGCACCAATTATAAAATTTATTTCCTGCAGCACAGGGTTCAAACTTGCATAGTATTGGATTATAACACAGAGATTATAACACAGACAGTAAAAAGAATCACGCAGTAGAAGTTTCAGTTTCGTGAGGAGATGTCAACCTCTGGAGGATGTTTTCTGCCATCTAACGGCGAGATGTGTAACTTCAAATACTTTTATTCCAATAGTAGAAAGTGAGATATGAATAGCTACCGTTAAGATCACCGTTAATCACGAAGATGTTAACATATTGACTTTATTAACAAAGTAGGCCGAGATAATCACTCTTGCTATCTATAGCACAAAATAGAATTCAAAAATTCATTGTCGTTCAAGGAATATCGTGTGGAGTAACGGGCGAACGTAAGTCTCTGTTAGCTGTTAAAATATTAACGTATTGACTTCAACAACGAACTCAGCGAGATACCTAAAAAAAAACAGAATTCAAAACTTCGCTTTCCTTCAAGAAATATCGTGTAGACTAACGGATGGACTTAAGTCGCTGTTAACCGTGAAGATGTTAACAGGTTGACTTCAAAAATTGGCTTTCGTTCAAGAGTTACCGTGTGGAGTAACAGACGTACTAACATTACAATATTATAAATCCCAGTTGTGTAATCCTAAAAATAATAAATCTGTAACTCAAGAACCCTTACTATAATTGAGTTAACGACTCTACAATACGCTAATAACCATTTGTGTCTTCAAAAAATCTATTGTTTAATCTTTATAATAATAAGTCCTTTTTTAAAGATGAATTCCAGTAGTCAGTGACAGCTCGTGAAGGAAGTCACATCGGTAAAAATTAAAATTTTAACACTAGAAACTGGGGAAGACAACCTAATTTAGACACTAATTCTTGTATACAATTAGGTATACACTCAGGAAGTATTTTCCTGAGTGTGTAACAATAAAACTTGAATTTTTATCGATGTAACTTTCTTCACGAGCCGCCACTTCCAGTAGTATATAACAGGTGAGCGAGAAAAAAAAATATGGGAACTCGATCTCCTATCATTTGAAATAAATTAAAGTGATTTCTATTGAAAAGATCGGATAGTAACTTTTTTCTTTTTTTTAACAAGCTTTGAAGGAAAGAAGAAAAATACTTTCATATTTTAAATAGTTCTCAGTATTTTTATTAATATATGACCTTGACTCGCATTCACATCTGGATATTATTGATTTAGTGTTTGCTATGTTCAAGATAACTGGTGGTGGGACATTTTTATGTGTTATAAACATCATCTGTTATCTTTGGCTTATTGCCAGCCAGCTGTTTTCATTTATATAGCAGGAAGTATGCTTAATAAAGAATACAAAAGGTTATCGTCAAACGCTTTCATTTCATGAACGATACATATTGCTTCTGTAATTAACACACAAACACGTAATATATATGAATGGGTGTGAGAGTGTAATTTATTAATGGTTTGTTTATTAATTAATGAGGTGTATCTTTATTCCTTCTGTCAAAATGAATTCTTGCACTTATTAGTGTTCCCCGTGACAGACTAAAAATATATTTCATTAATATTATTTTTTCAAAAAATATTACAATTTTAGGTTTGTATTTAGTACGTACAAATGAATGATAAAGTGTAGTAATAACTGAACAATTGTATGTTTTAAAATGCTAAGTAACATTGAGCTAGACTTTATATACATTGTAATCTAACTAGTTAAATGCTATAGGTAATTTGAGTTCGGTACAATTTGTTTTAATTGGCCGAAAGCCAGTGGCGGCCGGTGGTTTGTGGTTTCGGGTGTTGCAGTACGAACGATCGGAGACAGAAGATATAAAGTGGACTCATTGACTAATCAGCATAAATGTAGATGCAAATGCTATGTGACATGTTAAATTAAATAAAAATCTGTTTTTAAAAAATAGAAAATGCAGAACATTTAATCCGATTAATAACCTTATTTAATTAGTAAGTTCATTCTTCTCTCTTTGATTGGAACAAATCTGCCTAATACATGCTGGTTGAACTCGAGTATTCTTATTGTCAGGTCTTTTTCGATGGAAAGCATAACCAATGGTGATAACCTTTCTTGGGACATTCAATTTCTTGAAAGTGTCAATTCTTTTTGATGTGAAAAAGAACTTTTCTTCTTTTACTGACGCCATAGGTACAGTTAATATTAATTGCAGAAGCTTTGTAGACTCACTAAATATTTTTTCTAGATTTTTGTGAACAATTTATTCTAGCAAACTCAGTCCCTGGCAGTGATCCGAATTCCTCTTCAGTGTAGACTGAAGAGAGTTCGTAGCAGAGATTAATGTTATAAAAAAAAATGTACATTGAAGACGCTTTATTCACAATTTATCTAGGAAAATTTCAAATAAATTGTGGAAATGTACCTAGTGCATACAACATTACTGCCATACATCATTTCTCCTGTAAACTTAAACCGTTTTTTTTTTCCGAACACTCTCCTGAATTGCACTTTGCTTGTTTTGTCTAAGCCTTAATTGTAAGTTTTTCCTCAGTTGAAAGCTGGGCATTTTTTTTCTTTTTGTAGTTATTTATAGAAGTCATGATATGCAATTCATTCAGAATTTGTAGGTTATGTACAGAATTAAAGCACATACATTAAAATTAAATCTAATAACTAACAACTAAAACAGCTGATACAAAAAAGATACTAGTATATGAATTGCGAATGTCACATATTCATACATAGGGCTGTAAACTGGTCGGCTTTTCATTGGCCTGGCCGGAAAGATTGATGTTATTTTGATTAAAGCCGGTGACGGGTACAAACTTCTCACCAGCCCCATTATAACCGTTTTTTTTTTTTTTCCAATTTGTATCTAGTTCGAAGTATAGATATTGTAATATCCTATGTGATGTCGTAAACAAGCAGTTCCACGCATCAAGTGTTTATAAACACCACCACGTGCTTCATCAAGAGGAACTTCCACCAGGGGGACCGGCAATCACCTGCAGACGACATTTAGCCCCTCCCACGGAGCAGAAGACGAAATTGAAGCAGCAGCGCCACCACCACCCAAGGGACGCTATAAATTGGACAGAAGAATCCAGCTCAGTACCAGTTTTCTGGTGACCCTCCTCTAGTCTGCTACGGGACTCTTGGAGTAACCTAACCCCAGGCCTCTAGTCTGCTACGGGACTACGCCTATCCTATCTCCTGGCTTAGCCTGCTACGGGGCTCTGTCTGGGAATCCCAACCTCAGCCGCTTAGCCTGCTACGGGGCTCTGTTGGCAACTTAACCTGCCTCTGCTTGCTACGGAGCATTGGTTCCTTAACTCCACTCCTCTTAGCCTGCTACGGGGCTCTGTTGGAGATCCTGTCTGCGACCACTCGGTCAAAGACTACCTTTTACTCACCCTTTTAAATAGAGACCAAATTGTATAGTATTTTGTACAAATACTCATATTTTTATAAAACTGGTAGTGGGAGACGATTCCGGACACTCTTTTTATTAACTGCTCTACCTCTTCCTTATATGAGACGAAATTACACAAAGTTTTACATGGTAGAGGCTTGACCGACTCAGAATAAACTCTGAATACTCCCCTACCGGACAGTATTTTTATTAACCGGAAGTGGACTTTTTTTTCTGGGGAAGGTATGTGAATTTTTTAAAGTGTTAGTGCTTTTAAGTGAACTGAATTTTGTTTATGCCTCAAACTAGAACTGGTAAAAACACTTTTCCAGAAAACATTTTTAACATGGAGCAAAATTCGCGCCCTTCTTTTAATATACCACACCTCACTAAGTATACGGGACACGTTACGGAGGACCCCGATAGATTTTTTATGCTTTTTGACCATCTTGCATTGTTGCATTCATGGAATGAACAGAAAAAGAAAGAACTATTACCTATGTACTTACAAGATGTAGCACTTGATTTAGTCCTACAGTTAAAGGCCCAGAATCAGTTAGACGCGCTTAATTATGAACAATTAAAAGACAAATTAGTTGCACTGAGTAGACCAAGATTACCGGCATATCGAGCGGAATTCGAAATTTTTCAAGTCCAACAAGGTGAAAACGAGCCAGTAGATGCTTATTTTCTCAGAAAATTAAGGGTCATTAGGCAAGTTTTGCCTCAGGCCACCGAGGAGCAGAAAATAAATTATTTATCCTTAGGTTTAAAGAAAACTTTTTTGCAAAAGATAGCGTTAGAAACATTTACAACTGTTCACGCCTTACAAACGCATTTACACAACCTCGAGAAAGCAAATGACCTCATGAAGAAACGTGATTACGTGGAATTACAACAGGCATTCTATTCACTCTGCGATCAGAGTACACCAGTCAGCAGTTTACATTCATCAGCAGTCGCTGGCGCTTCCTTCCCTGTACATCATCAACAACTGACCTATCCAATATGTAACCCAACACCTAGTTGGAATCAATACCAGCAACCAGCTTCAGTTTTTCCTACACCTTCAGCACCACAGCTACAGGGTGCATCACAAAATCAGATAATTCCAAATCCTTCCCCCCAAGTTGCTAATCCGAATCCCCCTCCCGAACCCCCCGCGCCTAGCACATCTAGTAATTCCAGTGCAAACAATTCATTAGATTTTACTAAATTAGCAAATCAAATGGCTGAACTATCTCTTCTTGTAGCTCAAAATGCCATTAAGAACTCACAATTTAGAAGAGGTGGCCGTAACAATTATAGGTCGAAAAGTACAAATAACGGAAATCAAAATCGGCAGAGAAATGGAAATAAGAGCAATTCTAAAAATAATAATAAAGATAATAATAGTAATCCTAGGCCGGAAACTGTTACAGTATGCGGTACGTGCTATAAGAAAGGTCATTCTTCCAGTACATGTTATAAGAACAATCAGCAGGGAAACGCCTAGGGGGGCCCCAGGACACACCCTCTCAAGAACATGTTCTGAGGGCCGAGAACCAGGAAAAAAGTGAACAACAAAGATTGACAAATACATCACTTTATGCAGTAGCTCCGTTATCAGATAGAAGGGAGAACATTAAAATGTTAAACCAGGAACATAAATTATTAATTAATGTAACAATTAATAAAGAGAAGTATCCTGTGATCATAGACACTGGCAGTTCATTGAGTCTTTGGCCTAAAAATTGCCTTCCACCAAACACAAAATTGATTCCTTTTAGCACTAATCTACGAGGAATTGAGAATTCTGTCGTAAATTTACGCTATATAGCTTTGATTACATTCAGAATTGGCTCAACAACATTTTCTCATTATTTCAGAATTTTAGAACATGGAGATTTTTTGCCTTTATTCGGTGAAGACATTCTAAATCGATTACAGACCAAAATTGACTTAAAGAATAACATGTTGTCAGTATACAAGAAACCACGGCCTCCGCAGTATCCAATTGAAATTGATACCCAGGAAAAATTATCTGCTAACGCTATGCATACAATAAAACAGCACAAGTCGGCTGATGTTTTTACAACTCGAAAGGTTACCATACCAGCCAGGTCACATTTCTTTTTACCAATTAGTGTCAAGAATCGGCAAAAGAATAATAAATATTTTTTCATCTCTCCATTAGAAAATTTGCTGGACAAATACGGACTACAAACGTTACCTACTAAGGTACCTAAGAATAATTTGACTTTATTGATATCAAATCCTACTAGTAGACCGGTAACGTTAGTAAAGAGCACCCCAATTGCTTACGTAGAAGAGAATCTTCAAGAAGTAGATTTACAGGGTAATTGTCAAGATAATGGCCATGATGACGAAACTTTTTACAGATCAGACAAAGAAATTCAGGATCGATTAGAAGAAACAAAATCATTTTTTGATATTAATTTGTTTGATATAAACCCGGATTTATCAGAAGAAAAAAAGAAAGCCGTACAAGATTTACTCTTTAAATACAGAGATGTTTTTTCCTACACACCAACAGACATTGGATATTTCCGAGGTTATATACATAAAATACGGATAGACAAAGGAGCATCCTTCCATCAAAGATCTCCTCCGGTTCCATTAGCAGTAAGACCTCAAATTGACTTACAAATTAAGCAACTCTTAGACGCAAATATTATCAAGGAAACTAGCGATAGTTCGTTTTCATCGCCACTTCTCATAGTAAAGAAGCCAAATACTTCAGAGTTCCGCTTAGTTCTCAACCTCCAAGCTTGTAATAGGTTCTCACATTACCTAAGTATACCATTTCAAAATACGGAGGATATTCTACACGTTTTAAGAGGAAAAAACTCCATATCCACAATCGACATAAAATCCTCCTATTTCCAGCTATTGTTGCATCCCAAAAGCCAAAAATACATGACTTTTGAGCTCAATCATACTAGAAAGGCATATAAATTCCAGAGGTGTACCATGGGTCACTCCAGTTCCGCCGCCGGACTCAGTATAGCTGTACGCATGCTTTTAGAGGGCCTACCACCCCGTATAACTGCATTCGCTGATGATTTGGTCATAGGAAGTAAAAATTGGAAACAACAGTTATCGGATTTAGAATTACTTTTTAAAAGATTAAGAAAGCATGATTTTCGTGCCAGTCCAAAAAAGACCCACTTATTATACACAGAATTGGACGTTTTAGGCTTCACAGTTAGTGGGAAAGAAATCAAGATTTCACCTAAAATCGCTAACAAGATTCGAAATTTTAAGAAACCAACTACTAAAAGAACTCTGAAAAGCTTTTTAGGATTATGTTCTTATTTAAGAGCACATATCAAAAATTTCTCAGAAAAAATAGAACCATTTCAGTGCCTTTTAGACAAGAATTCAAAATTTAAATGGACCTCTCAGCATGACGAATTATTTGAGAAACTTAAGACTGACATCATACACGCGCCATCTTTGTTTCACTTCGATCCCTCACTGGAAATACGTGTGTATACCGACGCTTCCTCTATCTCCGCAGGAGGCTTATTAGCATGCTATAACCAAAAAACGAAACAAGAACGTGTTGTTGCCTATGCTAGTAGACGTTTTACACCAAGTGAAAGGAAAGCATCCACTTGGCAAAAAGAGCTGTACGCCTTAATTTATGTTTTGAGAAAATTTAGATACTTCCTACTAAATAGAAGATTTAAATTATTTATAGACGCCAAATGCTTGACATCTCTCACAACACAAGTGGACAAAGTTGGAAAATTTAGTCGCTACCGAATATTCTTAGCAGACTACAATTTCGAAATACAACACATTAAAAGTCAATTACACCCAGCGGACATCTTTAGTCGTTTAGAAGATAAACAGGAGATTAAACAGGGAGAAAAACAAGAAATTGACAATTTCTCGGACACAGAAGATGCTAAAGTATTTGCATCCCATTCTTTAGACACTACTCTCCAAATTGAACAACCTATAATCCTACCAAATTTAGCAGAAGAACAAAGGAAAGATCCTTCATTCTCTGACATCATCACTGTTTTGGAAAATAAGGAACCTAATAAGTTGTCTACTCTTCGGGCCGCAAAATATTTTTCTCTAAAGGACAGGATATTATACAGAACACAGAAGCATCCCCAATTAGGATTGTTATATCTACTTTGTGTGCCGAAATCTTTATTAAGTAAGTGGTTTGATGCCTTACACAATAACCCAATGGCACCACACTTTGGATATACCAAAACATATCATTCGGCGCTTAGGAAATACTACTTTCCTAATATGAAAGCGTACATTGCCAACAGAATTAAAACATGCATTTCCTGTCAGAAACTCAAGAAATTACCAGTTAAACCAGCGGGTCAATTACTCCATCACCCACCTAAGCCGATCGCAACAGCTTGGCAATATGATTCTATTGGAAAAATAACAGTGGGAAATGGACAGTTTAAACACATATTAGTGGCCATAGAAATGTGCACAAGATATTGTGTGACCAAGGTTGTGGACAACATAACAGCGGAAGAAATTGAACAATTTCTCATATATGACATCATACTCAAATTTGGACCTTTTTCATATTTATACCTGGATAGACATCCAGTACCTAACGCTAAGAGGCTGCAAAATTTGGCAAAATGCTATAACTTTGAATTTAAATTTTGCCCTGCATACGACCATAAAAACCTAGGGGTAGTGGAAACATTCCACAAGACAATACAGAATGCACTTAAATTTTTCGTGCAAGAAAACCAAAATCTTTGGCCGAAGCTGATACCATATATTACATTCGCTATTAATACATTTGTGCAAGCCGGAACTAAATATTCTGCTTTTTTCCTCATGTATGGATATGAACCTAAGACCATCTCTGATATTGCGTTAGCGTCAACTCCAACATTATGTGTCAACAAAGAACATTTGAATAAAATACGTGAGAGTGTACAGAATAACTTGATCGCTAGCTATAATAAGCAGAAAAAGTATTTCGATAGCAGACACCGACAAACTCAATTTGAAAAGGGACAAAAAGTACTAGTTTACTTTCCTAATCGGCAAATAGGAGTGCCGGAAAGTTTTTCAGCTTCCTATGTTGGACCCGTTCAAATCCTGGATAGACTGAATCCTAACCTTTATAAGATAGAATTTCCAAATTCTTTTCGGAAGAAAATACAAGAAATCTCAATAGACCGAATCAAGCCATTTTATCAAGAATTACAAGACATAGAACAGGATAAATAAGTTCTTTTTATTCTCTACACAAAAAAAAAAAAAAAAAGTGCAGTACTCACACTAGGAAGAAAGAAATATAGTCAAGACTTCAACAGATAAAAACACTTTTCATAACGACACAAACATTCATTTCCTCTTTGTTTTATAAAAAGCTGATTCATTATTCTGCAACTGAAGAAAGAATGCTGACATCTGCATTTCCGCATTTAAAAGGCAAATGATCTTTTACAAGGACAGGTAACATATTTCTACATTATCATCGATAATATTTTTTCTTTTCTTCTGTGAACTACATATTGTCACTGACATTATGCAACATAAAAAATTGTACAGGATGTTCCAAAAGTTATGACCACGCTTACATTATACAGGATGACCAGGAATTCAGGACCATCATTATTATCGTCATTGACATTTAAAATTGGATTATTTTATTGAAATACATATCTTTAGTGCAAATATTTTAGAAACCTTTACACCTTATACAGGGTGACCAAGAAATCACGCCGTTCGAATTAGAACTTTCCAATATAAATTATCTTTATATCTCAGTGTCAATTGCAACTTTTTTAGTATTCCTAAGTCTTATTATTTTATACATATTATATCGTCGCCTTCGCTCGTTACCAAACAAATCTAGAACGAACCGCATAGAAATTTCATCTCCTATTCCATTGGAAACATTTAATACCAATAATACAACTAAGGAGCAATCGCTAAGACAGACTCCAACTCCACTTACTATAAGTGAATTAGTTTATATTTATTGACGCCAAGCCAAAAACAGCCCTATCTCGAGGGAAATGAAGTATCATGTACCATGTACGGATCCTGCCTGTATATAGGGACCACCTGTTTAGTGCTCTATATTCCGCTACCACATTACTGCTCCGAAAAGTGATTTTCATTTATTTCAGTGCCACAAGTGTTTAGTGTTCAGTGATTTCTTTTGTGTGTGTGATTCTTCAGTGTTGCCAACTATCACATAAACAAAAATAACCCTTCGGCTTATTTTTAAACAAGCCAGGGGGGTGTAATATCCTATGTGATGTCGTAAACAAGCAGTTCCACGCATCAAGTGTTTATAAACACCACCACGTGCTTCATCAAGAGGAACTTCCACCAGGGGGACCGGCAATCACCTGCAGACGACATTTAGCCCCTCCCACGGAGCAGAAGACGAAATTGAAGCAGCAGCGCCACCACCACCCAAGGGACGCTATAAATTGGACAGAAGAATCCAGCTCAGTACCAGTTTTCTGGTGACCCTCCTCTAGTCTGCTACGGGACTCTTGGAGTAACCTAACCCCAGGCCTCTAGTCTGCTACGGGACTACGCCTATCCTATCTCCTGGCTTAGCCTGCTACGGGGCTCTGTCTGGGAATCCCAACCTCAGCCGCTTAGCCTGCTACGGGGCTCTGTTGGCAACTTAACCTGCCTCTGCTTGCTACGGAGCATTGGTTCCTTAACTCCACTCCTCTTAGCCTGCTACGGGGCTCTGTTGGAGATCCTGTCTGCGACCACTCGGTCAAAGACTACCTTTTACTCACCCTTTTAAATAGAGACCAAATTGTATAGTATTTTGTACAAATACTCATATTTTTATAAAACTGGTAGTGGGAGACGATTCCGGACACTCTTTTTATTAACTGCTCTACCTCTTCCTTATATGAGACGAAATTACACAAAGTTTTACAATATTGAAAAGTAGCTGTCATTCTGTAAACTCAAAGCTGTTACCTTTCACCATGTATCAACGATTAATATATTTTGTTCACCTTTTTAGAAAATTTTAGAGAGATGACAGGGACTGTATCAGGGAAAATTTGAAATTTACTTTCAAGGAATTTTATACATTTATTAAGAGTGGAAAAGGACTTCTTAAAGCAATTTCCTATAGTTGAAGTAGAGACTATATGTTTAAAGAGTGAATTTCATTTTCCAAATCCAAAATTGTCACGTAAAGATTATTATATTTTTGTTCATCTGTTTCGATAATTTTAAAGGAATGGTCGTTACTGGTAAATACAATAAATTGATCAATGCCGATTGATCAATTTCAGTTTCTCATTTATAGCACAATGTATCTATTAAGGTTATTAGTGAATGTTCTAAGGATATACAGAATATATGTGTTAATGCACTTTCGTTCACGATAGTACATTTCCTTTCCGTGGATAGGTCCGAACAGAGATACTTCACGCTGAGACCTATATCACAGAGAATTTTGAGGAAGTGTCGGTTCTTTTTATTTTACAGAGTTGGCAACCCTATTCATATATCAACACACACACACACACACACACACTTGTGCGTAAAAGAAAAAAAGAACTACATTCCAAATCATACGTCTTGGTTGTTACGCAATGCACGATGTACACAATGTACTTCCACATGAGGCGAAACAATGTTTATCAACGTTCTGGAAAGCAACCTTGAAACCCGCCAGATATAGGAACAACATGTTAGCTGGGAGGGGTCCAAAGTATTTGAGGAAGGTCCAATACGTCTACATAATAACGAACCTGTTTTTTACTGTACCCGAAAAGATAAGTAATTCTTAATTACTGTTACCTATATTTTTAGAAAAAATGATAGAACGATTATTTCTATAAGAAAAGAAAGAGTACATGATGAGGGTAAAATAAAATATTTAGCTTGCATCAATCATTTCTCTGTTAAACAAGTATAGTTCGTTAAGAAAATCTACAAATGCTAGTCCAGTTTCGAAATTTTGGGGAGGTCCGGACCCGGTGGACCTCCCTCGTGGCTACGCCTCTGAGCATTGCTAACTAGTCCCAAATTCAATGTGGCGTTCCCCACCATACAGTTCTATCAAGAGTATAAAATATACCTATTTTATAAAAGAAATATGTATATACTAAAAATACTATCCACAGAGGGGGGGGGGGAATCTGCATATTGACTTATTAATATTTGGTTCACAAATTACTGTAGAAGAAATTTTCATTATCTATATAAGCTAAGAATTAACTTGTAAACGGATCTACTTTCATTTGATTTCTGCTCTACTATATATTTTCTTTTTTATTTTGTAATTCTGCTATCACTTTTTTTAATTGTAATTATATTGATTTGCTTCAGTATTAGTACCGTAATATAAAAATATGAATGTATAAAAACAAATTCTATTTGTTAACTGCTAGTGAAATAAAATTTAGAAATCTTATTTAGCGCGAAAAACCTTCTCGTTCACTGGAAACCGTGCTGTGTTGCAGAAGCACTGCAACGACCAGACCCTTTAACTTCTGAGATAGGGGAAAGGAGACTTAACATTTGCTCCAATTCCCGCGCTGAAGGAATCTGGTCGTTGCATGCTCGCTGCAACACAATATAAATTAGAGACTCTGTGACGGATTATTTTTCGCTTTTTAAAACGGATTAATGAAACGGACAGTTAGAGAAGTAAAAAAAAATATGTTATTTAAAGTATATATGGGAGTATTAGAAAGTATTTTTCTGTTCTTTACTACTATTGCTAATAATATTTTTTTTTCTTGAAATACTTTGGTCGTTGCGCAACGCTGCAACACTAACATTAGCCGCCACTGCCGAAAACAATTCCATAATGGAAATAAGTGTCCTACCATAGGATTCCGTAAAGTACAGGTTTTACTGTACACTATTTACTAAATTAAGATGAAATAAGTAACTGTAGCAAAGGCCAATACGCTATTTACAGTAGAAAATCCCACTGTAACTTTACACAAAAGCAGACAAAATAATTAAACGTGGTAATTATATATATTTTTTTAAGGTTAGGTGCTTCTATTTCTATATAAAATCTTTATATCTATGAAAAGCACATTTTCTTGCTTAAAAGAATTTTATATTATTCCCACCAAAATTAAATTTTGAATATCATGTATCCAAGAATGATCTAATACGAGGGCCATTGCAAAAGTCATGGCAACTATTTTCTTCTTCTCGAAAATGGTAAAGAATTAAAAGATTCTGAAATATGCAAATGGAAGGTTAGGTCATGCGTAAACATTACATGTAGGGAGATGGATGAACACACACACCATCATAAAGATATAGCACGAGAAAAAAAGAAAAAAAAAATGTCGTTCCAAAAATGTTCCTACAATAATACATTACAAACTACGTGCATTCCATGACATCAGGAGTCTCCCCTAAAATCCACAAGATGGCAGGGACTCTAAGATGTCACAGGTATGTGTTCCTGCGCTGTACTATTGAGTACTGTTTCAATGGACACTAAAACACGTTTGAAACGACAAAATTTTTTTCGTCTTTTTTCCCGTGCTATATCTTTATGGTAATCTGTATGTTCATCCATCTCCCTACATGTAATGTTTTACATATGATCTAACCTTCCATTTGAATATTTCAGAATTTTTTTATTCGTGACCATTTTCGAGAAAAAAAAATAGTTGCAATGACTTTTGCAATGGCCCTCGTAGAAACTTTAAGGATCACATATCTATTTTATCTCTACTCACGAAGGGCTCATATATATATATATATATATTTGCCAAATTTGGTTTTAATCCACTCGCTTTTAGGGAAATTACTGTACCCACCATATACAAGAAATGGATTCTACTATTATAGAAATAGATGGGTATCGTGAGATCTCCGTAATAGGTATATTAGAAATCCCACACAAGTTTATTAAAACCAGAAATTATAAGGGGGTCGCTGGCAAGAGGATGTGATAAAATGGGGGTCGTGATAGGAATTAGGTTGAGAACCACTGATTTAAACAATACATGGAAAGCTCAAGTACATTTCATGCATTTTCTCTAAATTATCTTCAAAATTAAATTTTCTTGTAGTTAAATAAATAATAAAAAAAACTTATTCCATTGAGATAGGCTCTTCGCTAAGTTCAATCCCATTTTTTTTTAATTTAGTGAATAACTTAAAGACAATGAATACTATCAAAAATATAGAAAGTAAGCCAGATAGTATTTACAAAACGCTATCATATAAACTAATACCCGTTCTCAGACCTTACCTTACAAACCAGAAATTTGGGTGCACAGTTTATGATCCTAATTGTTGGGCACATAAGTTTACACATCAGGGGCGGATCCAGTGGGGGGCGATTGCCCCCCCCCCAGAAGAGGAAACTTTCTTATTTTATAT
This sequence comes from Thermobia domestica, assembly GCF_964235325.1. Lineage (NCBI taxonomy): Eukaryota > Metazoa > Arthropoda > Insecta > Zygentoma > Lepismatidae > Thermobia > Thermobia domestica. The sequence continues at coordinate 129,137,141 of NC_137466.1, read as the reverse complement.
ATATAAATAAAACCCATCTCAAAGTTTGGAGCCCTTAAAAGTAGCAGTATGACAACCCACCGCCCCCCCCCCCAGAAGTCGGTCCTGGATCCGCCCCTGTTACACACTATATGAGAGGACTTGGAAAACAATTATTAGTTCATACAGGGTGTTATAAAAAATGTGTCTCAATATTTTGGGAACAGATTCCTTACATCAAGATAAGAAAAAAAGTTCATATGGACCTGTGCTCAAAAGTGGATGGTTTCGGAGTTATAGAGTGCCGAAAACGTGAAATAAGTAAACTTTAAAAAGGTCATAGCTCCACTACTATGGGACCTATCGTAGTCGGGTCAACACATCACTGAGGAACTGGTATGTGAACTATCCAAATATCCATGTTTAAGAATGCTCCAGTACTTGCACACCAATTTTTTACAGATGTAGGTGGAGAGTGATCAAGTACTACGGAACAACCTCTCTAAAAAATGATTGTGCTGCAAATACCGGAAGTTCTGAAAGATGGATATGTAGATAGTTCACATACTGGTTTCTCAGTGATGTCTTGACCCAACTACGATCGGTCCTATAGTAGTGGAACTATGGACCTTTAAAGTTCATTTTTCACGTTTTCGACCCTGTAACTACGAAACTATGCACTTCCGATCACAGGTCCATATGATTTCTTTTCTTATTTTGATGTGAGGAATCTATTCCTAAAAAATTGTGACAAGTTTTTGTAACACCCTATACAATAGTTTTGTAGATACTATTTGGGTTACTTTCCACATTTTTGTAGTTCGTCATTATCTTTGTTATTCACTATAAGCCAAAAAAGTGGGAGTTAGCTTAGCGAAGAAATTATAGTGTTTTTATCCAAACTTCAAATTGAAGGTATGGCAATGGAAGAAACTTATTATTTTCACTAACACAGTTAGCTATATTCTGATTTCTGATTTGTTATATTAAAGTAAAAATATGAATGATTTCACATAAGATAGTAAAGTAAAAATATGAATGATTTCACATAAGATTTTTCTGTGTTTCAGCCTTGAATTGAGAGTACCATTTTTAGATCATCAATTTACACAGTACTATCTGAGTTTACCAGCTGAGCTGCGACAACCCAAGGACAAAGTAGAGAAATATCTTCTGAGAAAATCCTTTGATGGGACTGGTTTGCTGCCAGACAGTATTTTGTGGAGACCAAAAGAGGCTTTCAGGTACTATAGTTTTAAACTAGATCACACGATAAATAGTTTGTTGTATTCTAAAAAAAATTATTGTAGTTAAATAGATTTTTAAATCGATTTATCCAAATTGAAAGCAAGAGATATGAGTGAAATTCAATTGGTCTTTAGTTCTCTATATGCTGATATATATATATATATATATATATATATATATATATATATATATATATATATATATATATATATATATATATATATATATATATATAGCGAGAGATTTTTAGATAGATATAGATACATACATACATACATACATATAGATAGATAGATATCTTTACAACAAGCTTGGTCATAGAAACTAGGAACCAATATTTTTCACACATGAAAACGTATAAAACCTCTTATATCATTTGTTTTTATAACCACCAACCACTGATACAACATTTACAATTCCTCCATTGTATCTAAATATTATATTTACCGTCAGAGATTGTATCTCTATACGAATGTTGACAGAAGTACTTTAATATAACACCACTTAATACAGTTTGGCCTTTAGAAAACCAAGGAGAAGATGCAAAATAAATAGATAAGATAAAATAAACAAGTAAATAGAAACAAAAACGAAAGCGGTGAAGTTTAAAAAAACAATTTTAGCTGAAGACAAACATAACTTTTTTTTTAATGGATAAAATGAATGATGAGACAGAGAGATAAAAGAGTTCTAGAAGGACGATGAAGTCTAAAGAAGACATGGTATAGCATTAGACTGTTTAGACTTACATGTTCAATATAATGAAAGCTTCGTGATTCTATCGGGAGATAATTGAAGACTGGCTGTAGAAAACAATGTAAGTGTCATAATAGTTATTGTAACAGTAGAGACAAAAGATAGTAAATTGTGCCCAAGCGTCACAAAATAGAAAATACTATCACTTAGAAGTATAACCTAGCATATAATGAAGTATGAAAATTTAATTAAGGCATAAACGTATTGAAAGAAGTAAAATAAGTGCAACAATTTCAAGGTGGCACTTACATTCTTTTCTACAGCGAGTCTTCAATTTAAGAAACAATATGAAAAGCAATACTTCGCAAATCAATTGTTTTTGTTGTCGAAAGTCTTCTATTTACCCAACAGTCACTTTATATGAACAAGGCGAGTTTGGCATTTAAGATATGAGGAAAATACTCATACAGTTTAAACAGGCTGATAAACTCATGCTTTCTTCGTTATTTCATCTCTTCTGTGCTCCAAGGACAATCCATTGATGATCGAATGGTTCAGTATGACCTTTCAGTTTTTTTTATGTATATTAGGCTGAAGTTGAACACATAAGTAACATATTTTATTTATTTTGCATGTGACGTTACTAGAATCCTCTTGGCATATGGGCTATAAAATACTCAACAATCTGACCAGTATACAGAGAAGAGTTCATATAGTCTCTCGATAGAATAGGAAAACAGTAGTGTTTTACATCCTATTAAATACACGAATATTTTATGATACCAAGTTAAGAGTTCGGAAAATGAGAGGATTTAAACGCAAAAACCATTCTTGCGTATGATAGAGTTGGGAAATCAGTTTAAAAAAATAAAAAGAATTTTTTTAAAAAATCGTTTGCAAAATCGATTATACTTAACTCTTATGAGATCGTTTAGTTGAAAACTGATTCATATCCGTTAGGCTGTAATTACATGCACTTAATTAAATTGTGTGTGCTTTTCTGCTCCCTGTCTGTTACAAGGTCACGAGCTACCGTTTATGAATGGGAATCACGCACTCTCTGGAAGTCATATTAGCTGCAATAACTGTTGTGTATGGCTCTGAAAACTTCTTCCTTTATTTAATCTTCATACTTAATAGCAGTGCTTCAGTAAAACTTGGGAAATACATAGTCTATTGTGTGTTTCAAATGATAAGCGGCATGGCCTTGAGTTGGCTTCACGCGGCGTCCAATTGGCTTTGAGCGGTGTTGACAATTCGCGACAAGTAGTTCTGCACGCTGACTTCTCGCGCTACTGTGAGTCTTGACAATACCAGAGGCGCTCATTACAAATATTGTACTAGCACATTAACTGCTCACTTTACAAATTAGAGAAAAGAATTACGAACACATACGTGAAAACTACATCTTTTTATGACAACTGGTTGTCATGATACACACTTTTAAAGGTTTCCATATAAAACAATTAGTAAAACGAGCGTTGAGTCCCACGTCTAATTTCCAGTGGATTTTTCTTCAATTTGGAAGTGGAACTCAACTTTTATTGCAGGATAATCAGGGGTGTAATCAGCAGGTTGTTCTAGGGGAACATTACTTGCAGGGGAAGAAAAGCTTTTCACACATTAAAAACAGAACAAATGACCTCTTTCAGAATATGAAAGCATTTTAACTCACCATACATACTATACACACATTATGTTTTCACGATGCTACCTTATCAAAAGACGGATCTTGACAGTACTGAAGTCGAAAACCGGATTGTAAGAGATAAATGAATAAGCTATTCATAAGAAAACAAAATGCTGTTTATAGCAGTCTATCTGACTTTGTGTTCATGTAGGTTAAAATACTAAAGGGAAAAAACTCGAAAAAATATCAATTCAGATATTATAATGCAACAATATAGTAGTGGGTTCATACGGCGTGCGCCCAGTTAGAGAAATGAGAATATAAAGCATATGATTAATTTTAGTTGTTTCAATTAGGTATAGAAATCGTATTGATGATGTTTGATTTTTTTTAAATTTTCATATTTCACTATAAACGTCCCTCATTTCCATTAACTGTTAAATAAGTTTAATAAACATATACCAGACGAACCTCATTTTGGAGCTGGAAATAGTTTGGAAAAACAGGGCCCCCTTTTCCCCCGTGGCTACATACCTTTGCAATCTGATTCATATATATACGCCTAACATCGTAAGAATAAAGCATGGGAAGTTCGTAATCTGTTTTGAAATTTACTTCACAAGATAGACTCTTTCTTATTCGACAGAAGAAACGCAGTATGTTTTCTGTTTCTTTTTTTCTTTCACGTTCCACTGCCTTATAATGTGCGACTTTTAACACCCTCTTTTCTCCTCTATAAGGGAAACAAAAGCATCAGGCGTCTGAATGGTGTCATAAATTATCGTAACCCAAAACAAACTCGAGCATATCGAGTTGCTTAGGAATCAAATGGATTGCTTTCGTGGCACCTACACCAAGCCCAAGCGTGTTACTTGTTAAGAAAACGGTTAAGGAAATAAAGGGGCTAGTTGTGTAGGAACGTAACTTCTCTTTTAGCATAAAGAGAATTCATCAGTGTCTCGTTTGCTTTCTTTCGTGGTAGTTCGTTTGTTCTCCAAAATTATAGTTGACAATGTCTTTAAGCAAACCGAGTACAGCAGAAGTTTTATTTTCTTTCTTCCTTTTTTTTCTTTCAAGCTACGAAGTCAAGCTCGAAGAATTATTTTTTGTGTTTACAGCTTTTGGAACCCATATCAATAAATTTACAAGACTCAGATTCAGACAATAACGAAATATTAATTGACATAGATGATAGTGAAAGTAGTGTTAAAGACAAGTGTTTAGCATTTCCACTGGAAAAGTTAACATGTAAGTAATTTAGTTGCTATATATACTTCTAGGATGCACAGTCAAAATTCTTGAGTTTCCTGGAATAGTACATTTACATTGTGAATAATGTTGGCAATGTATGTGTCATAATCTCAACTGGAGGAAGAGCGAGAAGGGAAAGGGGAGTCCGAAATCCGGCAACACCGCGCGGAATATCGTGCACCATTGGCCACTGCCAGTGATGCTTTACATCTGAAACACAGTAATATAGGTACTGTTTTTGATATCTGAACCTGGGGCACCCAAAATTAAAAAAGAAAACCTTTATGGGGGAAATTTTCCCAAATTGAGACCTCCATTAGATTTTCACCTCATTCCGGAACTGAAAAAATGCCTTGGTGGATTCGATTTTCTTCAAACGAAGAGCTTATAAGTATCAGCAAGAGACTATTTTACAGCCCTGGAGGAATCTGGTTTAGCGATGGCATAAAGGCTCTACAACATCGTTGGATGAAGTGTGTTAATGTAAAGGCAGACCAAATTAAAAAATAAACAAATTATTCAAGAGTTCAATCAATGCTTTGTACGTCATTCCAAGAACTTTTCAAATGATACTCGCAATACGTTTTGAACTCTTATTGGAACTCTGTTTCCAAATAGGCTAGAAACATTTTCCCGTAAATTGCCTTTAGTGTAGTTAAAAAAAGAACCCCAATTTGGGATTTCGAAAGGCAGTGCAAAATAAATATACTGAGAATTTCACATGGTTGCCTTTCTCAAATTATTATAAAGTAGAGCGTTTTTATATAGGAAAATAGTCTGACTGCTGGATTTGCTTGGCACAGGATAGGATTCAATCAAAAGCCTAAGTTCATATGATTTCAGGTTTCTTATATATAAATATAATATATATATATTCAAAGATTTCGTTAGATACAACCTTCACTTAAATCACGACTGCGACATCTATTAGCGTAAATCAGAGACTGACACGTTTGCCTTTACTTGGGCACATGAAATTTCGTATATTGATTTATTTGAACAGACTATGTATCGTAATGATTAAAAAATAATAAGAAACTATGCTTATCATATGTTTAATTTTTTCCCAGCGATGGTGTGGCAGATAAAAAGAAATCTTTATTTGTCATTATGGATGAACTTCTAAAAGGCAAAATATCTGATGAAGCTCTAAATCTTGCTCCATCTAAATATCCTAAATGCACTCCCAAAACCAAGGAGGCCCTCTATTACAGGTAAGTGTATTATTTTGATTGTTTCACAAAGTTAAAAAACATTTTCTGCCCGGAGGTAATTGTACCAAAGTAGAAAGCGGTACGATAATTTTGAAACAGTTTTCACAGAACTCAAGCTTCTGAAAGAAACAAGCAAAATATTTCGTTGTTTATTATTCTAAAAAAGCTTATTAAAAAAAGCTTCCATCGATTCTACTTTTCTTTATCATCTGATTCATCCCTTGCAATTGGAACCTTCATAGAACTTTCACTTGTTTCTTCCAAAGATACACAAACAGAAGTGTCACACTTGGAGCTATCTTCTATTTAACGCCTCTTTATCCAAGATAAACGAATTGCCTTAGAAAGCTTATTTCTCTTCTAAGTTTTAAAAGATAACTGTTCTACTCAAGTTCTGTAAGCTATGAAGGCCTACATATTTGATAATGAAGACACAAATTACTACAAAAATGTGATTCTTCCCGTTTGTTGTAGATTGGTTCTTGTTCTGAAGCCGCTGAAAAAGAGGTGAAACGACATAATTTTTGGGATTAAATCAATTTCTCTAAAATAAAAAAAATTAAAAATTGAAAGATTAAAAAATTTGTAACTTTTCTAAACATGTTTTTTGTAAAAGGAATATCCCTACCTCTCCCCAGTTCCTAATGTTTGCGTGTCATATTCGTGTTCAACACTAAATTAAAAAAGCTTTTCATGTTCCTACTAGAAAATACTCCTAAAATTTGTAGAATAACTTTATTAATCGCATTGATAATCCATAACAAAGCAAATAAATTGACAGTATATTGATATCCACTGGCACTATCCTTAGAGGTATTGTTTTCAATAAGACATTTTCTATTATATTATAATCGAAAACATTTTTTTCTTCTTTTTTAGGGAAGTGTTTGAAAAACATTTTCCAGGTCAAGGCGATTGGGTACCGTATTACTGGATGCCTCGCTGGATAGAAGTAAATGATCCATCGGCTCGTTTTATTAGCCATTATTCCGCAGAAGATTCATAATCAAACTGACAGAGGAACTTCCAACAAAGCACATTATGTCTTTTGTAATCATTATTCAGGGGGTTAAGGGTTTTACGTATTAATAATTTACTGTGTTTTTACACATCGGCTAGTTTGTTGAATTTGTATGAAGCCGCCCAGTGAGGTACAGACGTTCAGGCGTCTCTAAAGGAAGAATGTTTACATATACATGCGTGACTGTAACAGAAGAAAGTAAACTTCACATTCAATGGCGAAGAGAGGAGGAGTCAGTGTATTCACAAGTGCAAAAGTTTAAATAAATCATATTATTAGCATTTCGTTGTTTCAATTTTCTCATGTTGAGTAAGGTACCGTAATATGATACATTTTGAATATAATTTTACAAGAAGTATGTACATCATTGTTAGAGACTGTGTCATCGTTAGGATAAAACAAAGTTACACTCTTCTTCTTAAGTGTATATTTTTTTTATACATATACAGTACATAAAGAATCTGTTTCGGTTGAATGAAAACTACCGATTATAATCGACAAGGAACGCACACATTTTAGCGCCGTAAAATTAGTTTTTCGCCGATTTTCTCGAGAACTACGCAATAGAATTTACCCTCAACCATATAATTTTGTTAAGCTACATGTGATCTGTTGATTGATATGTGCCGTGCCTCATTTTTGAATAATATTATAGTGGAACAAAAATTTTGAAGTTAATTATAATTTCGACTATACCTCATTAATCTTACTATGCACTGTCGTTTTGCTAGTAATGTAATGAAGAGCTTGATTAGAGTCTACATCACAATCTCCATATAACTGAAAGATAGCCATAACGTCTTTGCTGTCAGTAGTCTCGCACCAGATTGTTAAAAGTTTTTCTGTTAGCTCAGCACTGTGATGTGAAACCATCTAGAAGTATTTTTAGACAAGATGCGTTATCGAAAGCCGTTGGAAGTATTAGATGTCGCACGCACAGAACAACAGAGTGTCACCAAATCATAATAGCGCAAGCCTGATATGAACAAGCAATGCAAGGTGATTACACTAGTATTACAAAAAAACTTTGATGATTCTTTCCTTTTCCCTGCATGTAAAGCTTTCAAATTTGCAATCATCGATAAATTGAAAGTACACGTAAGGCCTAAAACATTTACCAATGCAAAGATTATAGATCACTGTTGAAACTTCCAATTTTCACTTTGTGTTTTCTTGTAATCAGGCTAGTTTTCATTGAAAGTAACTTTATTTATAACTTTCAATGTAGTTTTCTAATTCAAAGCTGTGTGTGGGGGGAGCTTACATATACATTTTGCGCGGGCTCTCAGCCACCACTTAAACCTCAGCCGATGATAAAAATCAAGAACCATGTGCGTTCAATTTACGTGTGCCAACCACTCGCTTTGTCATCAATTCTATTTTATCTGAAGATATAGTACTAGAAAATATTTTTCTGGTATTTATCTTAGTGTGATTAAGGAAAAACACCTGACAATGATACGTGAATTAAGATTTCTTTAAATTATTTCTGTTAATGAAAGACAATGAAACTTCTAATATCAGATATTCTGGACTTTGAATATATATTTAGTAATTGCAACTTTATTTATTTATTTATTTTGGTCACTACCTTTCTCATGAAGGTATTCAGGATATTTTAAACGAAAATTACTCACGCTTAAATTTGAATGTTTAATTTTTCGCATATAGTTTCATAAGACGGTGCTGTCGACTCCTTAATACTTTTAGCACGACTCACGATTAAAACAAGAGACACATATAAGTATTATTTCTAGATTTCTCTAGTGCTTTTCTGACTGCTCTCTCTCTCTCTTCTTAAAACTATTTTGGAACTCACTTGAATACCGTTCTCCCGTCAAAATGGCTGACAGTGATTCAATATACTTGTTGTTTTGAAGTTAACGGGATGTTGTACCTTCTCTCGGCACAAAAATTTTTATATTGGACCTTATGGGGAGAACATGGCTACCGAATTTCCTCAGTTTCTAAGGAACTAGGTATCTCTAATGGGAAAGAAAAATTTTGCAGCATTCCACAGAAGTTTATTAACGGATTGAAATACTTAAATTGTATATTTGTCTGCTAGTTTAGCAGAAATAAATTATTAAAAAATAAATAAATTAGTTTCTTTTTATACAAATTATAATATGTCTAACTTTGGAACCAATTATGGTAGAAAGATCAACTTTTTTTTTTTGTTTTGTTTTATTCCTTGAGAAGAAACGACTCTAATAGTTTTAATCACAACCATATCTGATGCGCCAATTAAAAAATAGTATTTTAATATAAGTATTAAAGTCCACCTGTCAAGAAGTTTGACGAGGGTAAGGCATCCGCGCCCACCCTTTTCTTCTGTTTTCGTCCCGAGAGATATGAAGGGACCGTTTTCACAGCAGATGTCAATGCGAATGTAAACATCCTGTCCTCACGTTCAATAGCCCAAGTTCGGCCACTTTCTCTCTCTTTATTTTCTCTCTCTCTCTTCCGAGGAGGTGTTTCTACCCTGTAAGAAAATTATAGATATGTAGATAAAATGGTGATCAATTATTTCTGATAGCCAGATGATAGACAAGCATTCTAAAATGCCTTCGAATTCCAAAAATGTATCGACCATAACTTTACCATCTGGTTATTTTCAGGAGGCAAAAGTTATATTATTATTATTATTATTATTTGGAGTTAGAGTGCAAAGCCACGAAGATACAAATGGCTCCATTGGCTAAACATACACATAGCTGCCCCCATTCAGAACATCCCTTTGTGCATTAGAAAACATGCTATAACAATGCGCCCCTCGCAAAAATCTAATTCAACTCTTATTGACCTCAGTAGCGCTTACTAATAGCGTAAATGCTATAAATCAGGCATTTGCAAGTAGGAACAGGGATTGGCCGAATCACAGAAACCTTACTGTCGTCACGGGCTGTAAAAGGTAATATATGACATTTTCACAAGAAATAATTATCGGATAATTTAATAACGGACAATTTCGCGGGCTGTATAAAAGAACTCGGCGTGTTTTTCAATAAATAAATAAATAAAAGAAAGAAAACGTGCATTTTTCAATTCCCATATTCTCGTCCTAAGAAGGCGCTTAGCGCAACGAGCCTAAACTTTAAATGCTTTGAAAGTTTGTTCTTTTTTGCGTATCCTGCTTCTTGTTTCAACTCCCTAGGACAGTGATGATTTCAGGGGGAAATTCTCCCAAGAGCTACGAAATTCACCCTCGGGTGCTTGAGATCTTCGCAGAAATTTCTGTGGAGCACGCAATTTTTAGTCGCTTTCCCCCCTGTGCGTGGTGCCTCCGGAGGAAATGATATGAAATTAACACTGCTATAGGATAATTGGAGATTGGCTTACAGTGCTTAGTCTTAGCGAAGTAAGCACGAGAAACCAGAAATATCACAAAAAACAGGGCTTTTGTTCCGCTGTTCCCCCGTGAAAATGCACGGTTTACACACAATACAGGTTGGATCTAACAGGGTTATTTAGAGAACGTCTTATAGAACATTTGGTGTGCAGTGTTGTCTGCGGACAAGAGGCAAAACCGTGTTTTTCATTAAAAAATTAAATATTTTAAATTTCCCTCGCCCCCTCAGGAGACGCTTCTTCAATGAGACCGTATCCTGCCTCTTTCTCCCATTCTCTAGGCTCTAGGCCAATTAGGACTGACAGGCATTTGAATAAGTCCATTACTTGGTTGCCTAGTAATTAGCCATCATATATATATATATATATATATATATATATATAGAGAGAGAGAGAGAGAGAGAGAGATTTACGTAGGGCGGCGGCCATATTGGAAAATGACGGCTACCAGGAAAACACCTCGAATTTGAAATATATTCCCAAGACATTATTTTAAAAAGAACTTAGGGGACATTTTTTTACGGACACCTATATATGGGAGCCAGGACTTTACATTGTCGGTATCCTGTGGGGGAACCCATCTGTCCCCCTTCCCTTCGCCACTACTGTATGCTATAATATTTGTCCGGAAGGGAAAAAAATTAACTAAATAACAGCGTTTTCTGATATATACTGTTCTTCCCGCGCACTCTAGAATGCATCTTGATGAACTTCCAGAGGTAACGGGGAAAAGAGGATACTTCACACCACATCGTCCAGTCTCTTAGTATAGAACCATTGAGGGAGACAAACTCTATAAAGCTAACAGTATTTGGCAGCTGACAGGTAATCTCAGAAACTGGTCGAGAACCTGTTTCATTCAGACATCCACCCCCTTCCCCCTCCATTTCACCAACCCCTGCCCTTTCCGCGGTCAAGCTTAGAGTGGGGCGTGACATACCCTCGTCAAACTTTGACAGGTGGACTTTAATACTTATATTAAAATACTATTTTTTAATTGGCGTATCAGATATGGTTGTGATTAAAACTATTAGAGTCGTTTCTTCTCAAGGAATAAAACAAAAAAAGTTGATTTTTCTACCATAATTGGTTCCAAAGTTAGACATATTATAATTTGTATAAAAAGAAACTAATTTATTTATTTTTTTAATAATTTATTTCTGCTAAACTAGCAGACAAATATACAATTTAAGTATTTCAACCCGTTAATAAACTTCTGTAGAATGCTGCAAAATTTTTCTTTCCCATTAGATATACCTAGTTCCTTAGAAACTGAGGAAATTCGGTAGCCATGTTCTCCCCATAAGAGACAAGGTAGATCATCCCGTTAAAGTCCCTTTCAGCACCGATCTTATATAAGATGTGGAGGTACAGCTTAACGTGGGATCTGAACCACATGAGCTCCTATCGAAAATTGAACCCAGGCTTCCTGACAGACAGCGATACACGAACACAACTTTTGTAGTTATCTTTTTATTTCTTTACACTTTGTCGATAAGCTGTTCGAGGAATGAAAGGAATGTGTTTGTGTGTGTGTGTAAGTCTATTTGGTAATCTACCATATAAGTTCCTTTATCTTTATATAGCAGGGTGAATTTATTAACTTGAGACTTAAATATCGGGAGAAATAAGCATTGGATGAAAAAAAGTTCGAAATAAAAAGTTATTATTTTGAAGGGGAGAATTCATCTGTAATAAAATTAATGGGAGATAACTTTGAAAAGTTAAATGGAGACCTTAATTTTTATTGCAGATTCGGATTCTATGGGAAAAAATAAGTAAATGTTATTCGAAACATTTTTTTTTTTTTCATTCATTCGTAATAGATGGCCCTGTAATCAATGAAAACTGGTTTTACTTAAGTCTCTTCAATTAGGAGACATCACTTTTCGCGATAAACGGTACCCATCTTTTGACTTAAATGTTCTCTCGACTCTTCATAGGTGGCGTGGAAGATTGCTGCACCTAACTGCACTCCCGTAGAATTCGAATCTGCGGTGAAGTGAGGTCCCCATTTAAGTTTTTAAGTTTTCAAAGTTGCCATTTCTCCCTCCAAAATAATTTCCCCAGATATTTGCAGTTTCAAGTTACAAAAACTCACCCTGTATATGTATATATGTATGAATCGATTATAACTAAAGGACACCTATTATATTATACAGGAATTTGAATAATAATCTTCAATTGAATAAATAAACAATATTTTGCGTAATTTTCATCAATACATGTTAGTAACAGTCACAAAATATTTTTTAACAATAGTATTATTTTCTTTGACGGCAACAAAAATAAACTAACTGATACTGTAAATGCCATCAAGATTTGTTCTTTCGATGCACATTTTGCAACAATATTAAGCCTTACAATAAAATATTTCATTTTAAACAAAAAGCTTCAATAAAAAAATTAAGTACCACTGTAGGTAGCACATGTACATATTTGACATCCCTGTTCAACTTTTACTTGTCTCAAAACAATCTTGTATACAAAAACATTATCATAATAATTTTCTCTTTGAGAATACTTACACTGCCAGTATATTAGCACATACGTTATTTAACAACTGGCAAGTATTTACGGAAGATATAAAACATTCTTTTATCCTTTGATCTTTTCCTCCTAAGCTCACTTCAAATATTAATCAACATTAGCAACAACCCTTACTTCTGAAATATTTTGCTTAGTACATCCAAAGCGAATTCATTTGTCAGCTTTAAAACAATGCCAATAGTTACATAATAGCAAAATAGAACATCAAAAATATTTAGAATATTTTTTTTTTTATTTTTATACAAGTCCAAGTAGTTTGACACACAGACTAGTCCAAGAACGATATTGTAAGACAAATATTATCAATAACTGTAACGCAACAGTTATTCGGTAAGAGAAATACAATTCCAGTGTGCATACTGTATATATTACTTTCCTACAATATACCTGCCCAATTCTGAGTATGTTAATACGAGTCCTAACTGTCCTAATCTCTTTACAAAATATGTGAGGTTTTAAGACGAACTGTAATATAATTAATACATAAAGCAGTAACGTACACGTAATAAAGGAGAGTCAAGTGCCAAGCTCATGTCGTTTCAGGACATGTGATTTTTTTGTATACGTATGTTACTATGATAAATGTTTATTCTTCAATATCTTGCTGAAAGAGGGTTAAAACCAGGACCCCTCCTCGAGTACGTCACTGACAAAGTATGCTGTTCCTTTACTACGTACACATTTAACAACACAACTGATTACAGCCAAGCTTGATCGAGGTTTTGGGCTCGGTTTGTTTGAGATTTAACGTTCTTTCAAGCGCAGAAGATATATGAGACGATAACTTATAGTTCTAACGTGGGACACGAATCACACACAGGTGCTTACATCGAGCATTGAACCAGAAATCACGTGCATACAAAGCACATGTGTCTATATACGGTGTTTTAGAGTTTATCCCAGATAGTTTCAATCCTATTAAACGATAACAAGAATTATATCGCACTTGAAAATAGATGCAAAAATCTCTGCCAAATTTAGTTAATTGATCTAATTAATATGAAAACTTTACAGAACAGAATTAATATTTTAAAACAGTTCGACTAAATATAAATTACAATAGGAAACATATATACGGGAAAAATACAATGCAAGAATACTGAAATGGAATCTGATATCGAATACTGAAATGATATTCTTAAACATTTAGAAACACTGAACAGATACTCAACACAACAAAGATAAAGTTATATTAACTAATACCAGTCAGGTAACCTATCAGAAAACATCGCAAGGTGTCGGACTGCTTAACCTTTAATAGTATTGTCGACTATTGCGACAATAATAAATATTTACAATTTGAACAAATAATTATTGCAATTATACTATTGTTCTTCATTTCATTATACAAACATTTTATAGAAGTTTTTTTTTTCACCAAATTATCAATTCAAAACGTATTTTACATACATAATTTACTCACTTGTGAAAATAAGAATATTGCGTTCTTATTTGAACAAAATTAATCAAATAATCAAAGGGACTGACATATTAGGGAACAACCATACCACAATCATAAATAACTCCAGTAAACATAATTTGAAATCATTAAGTTTTAATGTAAAAAATACACCATTTGTTCGAAACAAGGCACATCCTTGCATTTGAGTGTTTATTGGTTCATTAAAAAAACCTCCCAGAGTTCTTGTTTCTGTGAACGAATTTTTGTCTGGACAATAGACAACCTTAATGTTGATCGACTGCATGGTCGTTTAACATTCAATTATGAACTAAGAAGTGAACATTTAGAAATCAATCAATTGCAATCGGTTTTATATTAGATAAAAGAAAATCATACATTGTTTCTGGTCAAGACAACAAATACTTACGATTGGGTATTCACTATGTTGATGGAACTACTTACGTAATACTACAATTTTGATTTAAACTTACACAAACCTTGTTCAAAATTTCCAAAATATCTTACTAACTTCACTAATTGTGTACGAACCATAAATATTTATATTACAAATTTAAAAAAATCTTAAGAAACACTTGCAGTTAGTCGAAAAAAAATTTTAAAAAAGTAAAAGTTGATAAGCATTCCACACTAAAAAGTGAGAAATCGATATTTTGAAAAAAAATAATCATTAATTTTATTATTTAATTGTTTTTTGTGCATAAGCTATTATTATAATCCAATGTTTCCAATCCAGAACATTTATGAACAGAGCTTTTGTCCTCTTCGTTTAAATTAGTGCTTATACTTTTACCACTGATAGGATAAAACCATCACAGTCAATTATAAGACTAACACACAGATCAAATCTACTGTACCTCATTATGCTTTTTTCACTTATAAGCGTATTGCTTAACTCTTATGAATAAAATAACATAAGAATACGACACACCATCAGTGAAAAATGTGTTAATTTCTCGACTTGTAGCGTGCCGTTTCACCATACTTCAAAAGCTAATAAGCGTAGATTAATATAATTACACTTGAATTAACTGGATTTTAAGGCGCAAAATTTCAAGCTTCTAACTACGTTCGTTTTTAATACATTCATGAAAAGAAATGAAATCTTTCAGTTTTACGTCCCATGGTTATGCCGTGTAGGCTAAACGAGACAGTAATGAGAAATGAAGGAAATTGTGGAGCGAAGAAAGTGGGAAGAAACGGGAGTATCACGAGGAAACCCACGTACGTGGTGTCTGTCCATCACAAAGTTCACTTGGGACGAACTAGGATCGAACCAGGACCTCACGCACCAGAAATGAACGCTCCACCACTGAGCCATCGCGGCCCTAATACATTCATCTGTGAAAGGAAGCCTTTTTTTGATACTGACCTAAACTAACGAAGATCTTGTCTACATATTGTGAAGAAAAGTATCAATATACGTTGTCAGTTATGTTTGTGGCGATACTGCCTTTGCTAACTGTACTCTGCGGAGAACGAGAGGGAGGGGGAGGATCAACTGAAGATCTGTGACAGTCCGAAAGTTCGATATTTGACGGTCCGAAACCTCAAAAAATATTGCTCCTGTTGAGACCCTGGTCATGAAGGACAGAAGGCTCAAGAGATATCTGTAACCTTACAGGACTATCTCATTGCATTGTGCGAAGAATTTTGACAGACTACTTGTGTTTGTTAAGGTCGGTTAATATTACGTTCTCGACAGCGGACTAAAGGGAAAGTGATCTTCCGGATAAGAATAACAAAGTGGTCCCTCATTCATTCTGCTCCAAAGAAACATTTCTTAGTGTCTTCCTTGTGCTTTGAAAACTTAAGCATTTATTGCGAGGCAGAAGTTTTCAGTCTAGAAGTGCCCTCGGAAGTGACATTTTCTAGTGCCTAAAACATACCCACAAAAAGATTCTCAGATGCTTTTGATAGGACATACGAAGATTGCAATACTGTGTAGAAGGGGACGGGAATTTTATTGAAAACTAACAGAAATATATAGCTCGAAAATTGAAAACTGTGAGAGTTATGGCGAAACGGCACGTACTTTTGGTATGTACCTCGCATAATAGGTGCTTTTCATCAGTATGAAAATACGCGTCATAGTCATATCAGTACATACAATATAGTAGAGGGACTGAGACTTTAGGTTTTAAAACAATGAGATTAGTTACTGCGGACAGTATACAACAGAAAAATGTATTATAATGGACATAAAAGTAATATAATCTGATAGAATGCAAGATTCGTTCATATAAATTTACACCTCTTATGAATCAATATATACGCACATATATACGGTATATGGCTTGTTTAATCAATCGCGTTTTTCTTGTTCTTAAATAACGAAAATCTATTTAATCGAGTTTATTGCGTATTTATACTAATCTTCATTTCCTTTCATACGAAAAACTTCATTTAATAATTACACTCTTGATTCAACGATTTGTTAAATATTGATGTTAGTATATGATACTTGCAACACCATACTGCTTATTCCAAGTATCATCAAATTCTATTACACTCATCCCTAGTTTTAGCAGATGTTATTGACTGTCCTAAGTCCCAACACTAAGTCTGTAGTGGTCACCATTACATTACGAAAAAAAAAGTGGTACAGTACTGTTCAATGACAGTGTGAAATACTTGTACACTGTAAACATACATTATAATACAGTAAATACACTATTTTTAGTTTAAAATCAAAACTTTTAGACTGAATCGGCTGCTTCAGATTTTGTCCGTTACATCGAAATCCATAAAATCGAGGGATGAGTGCATTAATAACACATTTTGGTCCATAAATTAACGAATAACATGACGTTAAAATTTTTTACCAGCATGTATGTAGTAGACGAGGCTAAATAAAAAAAGATTAGATTAACATTTAACTTCTGCACACTACTATTTACACTAATGGCACCTTGAACATATTCTCTCTTCGTCTATTTTCTATCTGACTAGGTTTAAAATAACGAAAGAAAACTTGATACTGATGTAAAGTGATTTCCTAACATATTCACAAAATTATGAAAAAGGCAGCTTCAACTTCTTAGTATTTAGTTTGCTTGATGATATCTTAGTATTTACCTCTCTTTATTCAATTCTTATTGCGCAAGGAAGAACTACAATATGATATACGTGTTTATAAAGTTAACAGTTTCTTCAATTCAATATATATTGAATAAGCTGTTATCCCCATGAACTAAATAAAGTGGTTGCAAATACTCCTAATAAAAGGGTAGGAATTAAAAAAAAATATTTTAACACGTTATACTTTCAATAATTTGGAAGCAAAGCTTTTAATTTAAAATGCTGGTATAGTCTAGTGAGATATGCCTGAGTTCACGAAGCCCCATTGTCAAACTCTGACTGGGATATGATCACTATGACTGTTTAAATTATGAGCTAAGCAAAGACATGATATGCAGAAAGCTTAGGCCAGAAGAGAAAATTAAATATGGCTATTAAAAATGTCCTTGTATCTTGCACCAAGCACTATTATAATATTTCATTTCAAAGCTTACAATTTACATAATTTGAATCACTAGAAATTAAAATGCTGGAAGTAATTTGACTAGTTTTATACACAAAAATAACATACACCTGAACAAAGAAGTGGTACACAGATTTTCATTTCCAAAAATATTTTACGTTTAACTCACCAATACAATTATTGCTCCATCTCTTCTGATTAATATGTGACTAGATACATATTTATGATGTCCAAAATATTCAACAATTACGCTTTCGGAAGATAAAATATGGTATTATTATTATTATTATTATTATTATTATTATTATTATTATTATTATTATTATTATTATCATAAAAGACTCGTCTCAACACTAATGGCAACACAGTAATAACAAAAATACTTTTACACAATAAATATATATCTATACAGTATCCTAGCATCATTAAAATGACAATTCTAAAAATAACACAAAAATATTTTACTGGTAAATTATTCTACATATTTTGTACATATTTACAATACATAAGTAACAACAATAATAAACAAATGCTCTGAAGCCACTCTGATACTTTTTGTTTACTAAAAATACATAACTCTTTGGTATACCATTGCTTAGCGAAACGAGTGAAGCTGAATGGTCTGAAGAAGATCGTTAAGGAAATTTGGATTTCTGTACGCAATGATTCCACCTGTATTGCACCATTTCTTAGGTTCATTCAAGGAGCTGTCATCACCAACGTGATAACGGATTTCAAAATCATTTAGAACAGATTTCTTCAAATGTTCAACACTGTCCAGATGTAAACATTTTGAAAAGTTCGCAACTCCACCACCGATGGAATGAAGCAACCCATGTGGTCCACAAGTATCCCAGCGGAATGTGCTTCCCTTCGATAGTAAATAGCCGTCAGCCAGTCCCAGGGCCACGCACATTTGTTTGTAACCTGCTCCTGAGGCATCCACTACAATATACTTCTCTCGAAGAGCGTTCTTCAGGCTCTCTGATTCACTGCCACTGATTACAATTACTTTCTTTGAGTCTCCAATACTCTTGCTCTCTTCTGTGTCACCAATTGAAGATACATTCATTCCTTTGTAACTAAGACCCCAAAAATACCTACCAGACCACCTAAAAAATAAATAAATACATACATAAATAAAATAATAATAAACTTCCGTGGATAATCAGGAGTTTACTGTAATCTAAAAATTAACAAAATAAAGGACACGGAAACGTACAAGGTATGTTAGAAGAGTAATGAGACTGAATAATAATAATAATAATAATAATAATAATAATAATAATATTGCAGAAATCAAGGTCATTTCCTTGGATAGCTACACAGCGCGTTTCCATTTCTCGCACTAGTGCTTGAAGGCTTCTGCTGCAATACCTTTCAGCTCGACGGTTACGCTCTTCTGGATATTATCCGAAGTGCCAAAGACGCCCTTTCAAGTGTTTTCTAAGCAAGGGAAATGAAAAGAAGTCTAAAGGACTGAAGTCCAGCGAACAGATGAACTGAGGAACCGCAGGATTTTTTTTTTTTTTTTTTTTTTTTTTTTGCCAAAAATGTATTAATGGAGACTGCCGTGTGACATGGTGCGTTTTCGTGGTTCAACATCCAACTGTGTGCTATGTTTAGTCGCATAAACATCATCCTTTGCCTAAGTCTTTCATGGACTTCCCGATAAAAAGTTTGATTGACAGTTTGTTCTGGTGGCACAAATTCCTTGTGGACGATCCCCCGACTGTTAAAAAACCAATGAGCATATATTTGGTTTAGGATTTGCTCATTCTCGCTCGCTCCATTCCTCACTTGTTCTCGAGCTTCTAAAATACCGACTTGTGCCATCAGAACCACTTGTGCTCTAGGTAGGGAATATTCTCCATGGGTCCTTTGTAACTCTTCATAAGTTATAGCAACGGATCTGCCACGCTTAACGCAAAATTTGCACAACATTGCTCAAACTTTTGCCGGTTCATTTTCGTAACAGTTCAAACTTGTACTGAGTCAATGGCTAGGGTTAACTTAACTGCCGTGTAAAGGAGGTAAACAGCGTTGTTGGTTAGTGCACAGTGATGCCAATATCATTACTTTTCTAACACAACTAGTATGTAGGAAAAGCAATTATAAGAAATAAAACAGAAATTGGCAAAGACGGGTGATGGGAAACGGTGTGAGTGTAGTGGGGTACATACTTACATATACTCAATGTCCAGCCTTCTGTATTGGCGAAACTAACTCCTCATTTATATTCATTTATATATATTATATATATAAAACTTCCAAACCTCATTTATATATATAAAACTTCCAAAAATCGAAAATAAACTCAACAGCTGATCAACTTACATTAATGCCCACAGATACGGTTTTGACTTTTCTGTCTACAGTATATACCGCCATCTAGTAGAGAATTTATATGTCTGATTGAAAGGTTTTGCTGTACAGTAATTAACGAGGTATGGAGAAGTGAAAGCATTCAAATGTAATATAATGTCATAGCATTATACCACAATATAAAGTACAGTACCTCTTCTTAAATTTTTAAGTGATAGAGTACATTACAGATGGATAATGCATAATTCGAGAGATTCTTCTCCTATAGAGTTAACGAGTAGTTAAAAGTAGTACTTTTACTTTCGAGTGGCGATAGAAGAGAAATATTTGTGATCGTGGAAAAAAAAAATCGAATTTGAGGCTTCAACAGATCTCTACGTTTTATAACTCTTACAAGACGAATATATGTTTTTTGGGTGTCTGTTCGTCGAGATATGCCTACAGTCACCTAGAGACCATATCGTTCAATGTATCCAGACCACATTTTTAACGTAATGTTCCTATGAAATTTTCCAGAGGAGGTAGATTTATCACCTCTCTTTCGTCCTGTTGGTTATATATTTTTTCCACTAAACTCTATTTTTAGCCAGGTGAAACTATTACGTCTCAGTATTCTAACATAGTGTCTATTTGAACACTTACAGGTATTTCTCTGGTCTTTAGTTTGTTTTCCATTTCTTCTCTCCCTACTTCCTCCTACTCTTTTCTCCATACTGGTAGTGATTGTGGTATTTTTTCATTTACTTTAATATCCACGTTTATGCTCCAATCCTAGAGGAGACAGTGATGACCATAATGGTGGAATAAAATAAATGGAAGGAAACGGGAGAACATACACACGCTGTTCGTCCACTACAAAGCCCACCAAGGGATCCCACAAACCTGGTGAGCGCTCTACAACTGAACCACTGCGGTCTCTGGTTTAGAATTTACATTTCTGGGCTTTTGGCATCTATGGCCATGTTAGCCCGTCACGTATGAGGGATGACGTTCCTCGACGATCACTCGGGGAAAGGTAAAGAAGAAAGGAAGCGGCCTGGGACCTACATGTTACGCACCACCCCGGCATTTGCCTGGTGGGAATGAGGAAAACCCAGGAAAGCGTCATTCACGATGGATGGCCTGAAAAAGGTTTTTACACTTTTTCGACCGAGTGTTCCCATCGGAAATCGAACCCGGGAACGCTCGCACCGAAGGCGATAACGTTAGCGATTACGTTACGTTAAGCCACTTGGAACAAGTTATTACCTACTCCAGCGCATCAGGAAGTGTATCCGACTTCGACATGATTATCCTTTATTGGGAACTAAAACCAAATAGTAATTTATATTTTAACGCTCTTCGTACGCTTGGGACTCAAAAGAGCATCTTGTTGAACTCTTTCATAAAATTTCGAACAATAACTCATCACCGAACTAAGCAAACGTAGTTAAGATATGGTCGATATAGCATATTATTTTGGATAAAATAATGTCGAAATCACACTTACTGAATTTGAACGTAAACATTTAATTATTAATATCCTAAGAGAAATACAACTTATAAATTGATCTAACGAAACTGAGGGGAAAAAATAATGGGAAAATCAAATTTTATTGATTTATCTTTTTTCTTTATGTAACTTTAAAATAGTCTACAATTTTGAAACGAAAGTAGGTGACTTCTTTACAGAAGAGTATTATACAACATGCACGTGGTAATAAAAACTTAAAATCTAAGTATTTTTAAAAGTAAGAAAGAAGTGACGTCATTTGGTACGTACATTTTAGTAATTTTATCCTCTCGATAGAATGGCTGATTTACAACTCCAATCACAGGTGTTCCGGTACGCCTATCGTACACTCCAATCAAAACAGTAACACACTGCAGTCCACCTTGGTAAATATCTACATCTGGACTTCTGGATCCGTTACCGTGTATATATTCAGCTGTAGAATCTACAAAGAAAATAATCCTCATTTAAACCTAATTTAGTAGCTAAACATGGAGGGGGAAAACAAAAATGAAGACCACAGAGAGGGAAGGAGACGGGTCACTTTTTCTTCATTTTGAGAAAATTCAATTTTAAAATTCGAAACCATAGCGTAGTTTATAAACAGCAGAAATAAAGCATCGTTGACTGTACTGTAAATAACGTATGCACTATTTGTCTACAATACGAGGCGTGTTTTTTAAGTAAGGTCCGTTTGAACCTAAGTACATAACGAAAGGTTATTTCAAAAAAGTAAATGTATTTTCAGAAAGTACATACTTTACTCTATTTTTCGACATAGTTGCCAAGTTTCTTCAAACACTTATCATACCTCTAAACCAATTTCAAAATACCCTCTTCATAAAAACTTGCCGCCTGCTCCGATAACCAAGAGTTTACTGCCATTTTTCGGGACCCAACGGGAGCACAGTTTCCTAAACTTTAGGTGTTCAGAAACAATTTTGTAAAGCACTGATCTCGACACGTCAGGAAATTCGTTTGAGAGATCTGTTATTGTGAAGCGCTTGTTCTCACGAACCCTCGCTTCAACTGTAGCCACCAAATCGTCTGAAATCGAAGAAGGGCGACCGGAGCGGTCCTCATCATGGACGTTGTCACGGCCATTTTTGAATTTTCGTACCCACTTACGTACTTTGCTTGCACTCATAACAGTATCACCGTACACTTCGCAAATCTGTCGATGAATTTCTGCAGCAGACAGGTTTCTTGCTGACAAAAACCGTATCACTGAGCGAACCTCACACGCGGCGGACGACTTGATAGTCTTAAACATTGTGAAAGCACAGAACATAATCGTACAGATAGATCAGCTACAGAGCTGAAACTGAGCACAGTTGTTCCCGAGGCATGCCGGTACACGACGCACACGCTCGTTGCGGTATGCGCGCGAACTACTAGTGTCTACAACAAAACGGGCCTTACTTAAAAAACACGCCAGAAAATTCTACTCCTCAAGGTGTACCCACTGATATCCATAACTCGATTTCGACCAAAAAGTGACATTTTGCCTTTCTTCCATGTGGTCTTCACATAGGTCTTATCGTTTAATATCGGAAGCAATAGTTACTGAAACAAAGAAAATGAAAATGACAGAAAAATAAAAGAGAATTCAGAACATACAAATACAGGGTTCCTACTGATCTGGAGAAACCTATTTCCCTGACTTCTCCCTGACCTTTGACAGGAAATTCCCTGACTTTCATGACAGGTGTCAGATGACGATGACATATAAATAAGGAATAAATAACGGTGAATATTTATATATAGAATATTTATTCCATAGAGACAAATAATTATCAATTACTCATACATACATTCCACTTACCACCCATAAAAATCTGAGCAATGTTCCATACTGTGATCTTAATGGTTGGCTAAGCTGAAATTGGTGTACAATTAATGTTAGAAAAAAATATATTTTATAAAATTTCCCTGACTTTCTGTCTTTTTCGCTGAGTTTCCCTGACCTCCACCATTTTCCCTGAGTTTTTCGTAACTTCCCTGATTACCCTGACCAGTAAGAACGCTGAAATAGTACAAAAGACACAAATAATACAATCTACAGTACAATCTAAAGAAAAGAAAGAAAAAAAACTCTGCTAATGACAAAGGTGTGGATAACAAGGAACATAATCAACTGAAAACAGAATATGAGGATGCAAAAGCAGAATTCTGGAACACAGATCCAGATGAAACCACCAAAATGCACACAACAATATACTGTGCAGCCTTAGCAATAACAAGAATATCAGAGGGAAAAAAAAAGCAAAGATGAACCAGATACCCATGGGTAGAAAGACTTAACAGAAACATAGAGGAAATAACAAGACACAAATGCACACAACAATATACTGTGCAGCCTTAGCAATAACAAGAATATCAGAGGAAAAAAAAAAAGCAAAAATGAACCAGATACCCATGGGTAGAAAGACTTAACAGAAACATAGAGGAAATAACAAGACACAAATGCACACAACAATATACTGTGCAGCCTTAGCAATAACAAGAATATCAGAGGAAAAAAAAAAAAGCAAAAATGAACCAGATACCCATGGGTAGAAAGACTTAACAGAAACATAGAGGAAATAACAAGACACAAATGCACACAACAATATACTGTGCAGCCTTAGCAATAACAAGAATATCAGAGGAAAAAAAAAAAGCAAAGATGAACCAGATACCCATGGGTAGAAAGATTTAACAGAAACATAGAGGAAATAACAAGAAACTTAGGCAGAATAAACAAATATAAGAGAGATAATAGAGAAAAACAATTAATGAAACACATGACGAAAATTTTCAACAAACACGAAGAAGACGATAAATACATAACGGAATACGAAGATACATTGAAACAAAAACTTAGCGTTTAAGTAGAAGACTGAAAAGGTATCAGAACTAAGCAAGAAGAAAGGATAACAGACTGTTCACACACAACAAGAATAAATTTTACAAGAGAGTGATAGCAAAGCAAACCCTGAGCAAATAGAACAACTACAAAAAGAAGCAACAGAGAACAAGTGGAAACAACTGTGGGAAACGGAATACACACATAATACTGAAGCAAAATAGATAAAAGAGACCAACAAAATCAACAGAATAACCGACCGAGAAGTTAAAGAAGGAATAAGAAAAACACACAGCTGGAACGCGCTAGGAAATGATACGATCTGTAATTACTGGTCGAAACACTTCACAGCACGACTGCACACTATATCAAAAAGTTCACGGAAAAACCTGCAGAAATGCCGAAATTTCTCATGAGAGGACGGATATATCTAGTTTAAAAGAAACAAAAAGATAACTAGTCCAATAATGAAATGAAATGAAATCTTTGTAAGTTTTACGTCCTATGGTTATGCCGGCTAGACTAAAACGTGCCTAAATACCAATATAATGACAGAATGTGTAGCGAACAAAATAAGAAAATACTGGGAAGAGAACATAGTAACAGAATAGCAAAAAGGTTTCACAAAATACAAGCATGTAAAGAACAATTAATAATAGATGCGGTAATAACAAACCAGGTTTATGATAAAAACAGGAACATATACACAACATACATAGACTATCGGAAAGCATACGACTTAATACCGTATTCTTGGATCGTGCACCGTTTGAAAATATAGGAATAAACGAGGAATTGATACACTTCGTAAAAAACAACATAATAAAATGGATGCGAGCGAACTAGCAGATCCTGAAAGGGAAACCAGAACAATATTGACAGAGAACCCATAAGGTGCTAAAGAAAGAGTGTCATTACCAAGAAACAAAGGAGGATGAGGATTAATCAACAAACGAAATCTACATTACACATTCAAATATTAAGAAGTTATTTCTATGGAAAACAAGAGAATTCAAAACTACATAGAGCAATGGTAGCAGCGGACCATAAATATACACCACTTCGTCTAAGTCAGACAAAGGAATCGAAAGTAATACCAACATTAAAAAACAACAGAGAAGCAAATGGAGAGAAAAATCGACTACACGCGCGATTTCCGTAAGAAATCAACCAGGTAGGTAGAGGAACGACATTTCAGTGGATGAAAATAGGAGATTTATGTCGAGAAACAGAAAGCTTCACGCACGGAATACAAGACCAGGTAATAAATACAAAACACATCCTGAAAAGCATCGCAATACAAGATGACAAGAGCAGGTTTCAAATATATCAAGAAACAATACAACATATCACCAGTGGATACTCAATGATAACAGAAACCGAATACAAGGAAAGACACAACAAAATAGCAAAAATCATTCATCAGAAAACAGTAAAAAGACACCGGAAGTAGTACCGTACTGCAAATATCAACCGGAAGTCTAGAAACGCAATACTAGAAACAGAAAAGCACTAACTTCACTGAAACAGAACAATATTAACTGATAAAGAAGTACATTCTCAGGACAATAACAGGCTGAACCATAGGTGTGGACATGTGGGGGCAAGTGGGGGCGCTCGCTCCACCTAATTTCCCGATTTAATTATATTTCAATCTTTCTTCCGTTTGTTTCCTCCCAGCAGTATATTATCACAGACACACACACACACACACACACACACACACACACACACACACACCTAACACACTATCTGTAGGCGCCGACTTTAAAAGGGGGGAGGAGAGAAGCTTTTCTGTTCACTCTCTCCAATCTAAAAGCAGAGGAGCAAATGAAAATAAAAATTAAATTATAAAGAACGTAATGATTACAAGGTGGTTGCATATCTTCAGGAGTACCGATATTGATTTGCTCCACCTTATCCAAGGGTCTGCGCACGCCTGTGGGCTGAACATCACAGTAATGAACGAAGAGAAGGAACAGGTACATCTAATAAATATCACAATAGCAAACACAACAAACCTGCAGAAAGCACCTACAGAAAAAATAGAAAAAATACAAATAGCTAGCCCAAAACGTAAAAGAACACTGAAAGACTCAAAACGCGAAGATAATGTCAGTACTAATATCGGATATCGGAGTGGTCCACAAGACGTTGAAAAATGCACTTGAAACAATTGGAATTGAAAATACAGAAGAGTGTAATATTAGACACATGCAAAATTGTACGAAACTTCCTGCAAATCCCAGAGACGAAAAATAACATACTTGGGTGACCCATTTATACTATATCGCCTCTTCAGATGAAGAAAATACCTTATTATTATTATTACACTGAGATGGTGACTTCACTAATCAGGAATTACATTGTAAAATATAGAAAAATAAAATCACGGTGTGGGATTCGAAGCAGATTTAAAAATATTGATATTTCACAGGGAAAAAAAAAAAAGAAAAAGAAAATGGCTATGGCTACCGAAACAACTGTAGAGCTTTTCTCCAGTTGTCCTTAACAATCCTCATTGTTTTTTATTTTTTTCTTACGATTTTTTCCTTGGGTTGAAAAAAAGAGTTAACTACAACGAAGTTTTCTGCATTTGTCAAGGTGCTATTTTATTCTAAAAGTATCATTACATTAAGTAATTAAAGAGGAGATGAATATTTCAAATAGCAAACTGTGAGTTCTTTTCGGAAATCTCGTTATTTCCCCCCCCCCCCCTTTTGCTTCAAATGCATTATTGCCAAACTGACAATTTTAAGGGCCTTAGAAAAATTAACCCACGCAATTATGTTTTGGAGAGGTACAAAACTGGTAATGGACACTCTTTACAAAACTACATAGAATATAAAGAAACACAATCCACGTTCCACGAAGACAAAAATAAAAAATGGTGTTATTGGTTCGGAGGTGCGCTTTCCATCTTTAACATTTTCCCCACATAAAATCTTCACCCATCCTGTCCTTAGTAAATATTCTTGACGAAGGCCACAGCAGTGACAGAAATTAAAAAGTGAAAAGTTAAAAAGCAGACAGTAAAAAGAAGGAAATAATACTTGAGAAGACACTACCATATTACGGATGTGATAGAAGATACAGTGGAATGTAAAGAGAGAAGAAATGGATCGTTTTCGTTCGCTTATGTTTGTACAATTTTCATTCTCAAAACAATTTAGTAGGCTTACGATTGATCACGAAACAAGTTGAAATCCGCCGATAAAACCAAAACATTAAAGAGAACTATGTATTGAAGAACGAAATGAAACAAATATCACTAAAACTAAGCGAACCAAAACGACACGGTAGATAACACTCTATAGAAATATGTGGTATTTCGGTAAACCCTAACGAAAATGTACATCATATACTGTGAAAAAATATACTTTAGGACTTAATATGGAGATCACAAACGAAATGACTGACACTGACATCGACTGAAGAGGCTACCTCATCAAACATGACCAGGAATTATGTAATTACTTAATTTGTAAGACATACTGACAACACAAAATTTCAAGAGAAGGGAAAAGTAAAACAAAATTTTAGTTTCAAACACAATCACAACAGTTTCCCAAATAAAGGTTTGTGTACAGACAGCTGAGTTTTGTCTTTCTTCGTAGAACTATGTACATTAACTAGAGGCTTACTGACACAAATCCCAGGGAGATGAGGGGATATGTCCCCTCCAATCTTGCAACTGGAGGGATTGTCCCCCAATAATCCGATTTGTTTTTTGGGAGAGAAATATGATGATTTGTGTCCAACTGCCACAAAGGAAAGTGAGATGAAATTGATGTTCCTCCCAGAATAAGCCTTAAATCTGCTCACCTCCCATTGTTGAAGACAACTCTGCTCCCCTGATCCTCCACAGCATTGTTTTTCAACTTCATAAATATTTTGAACATCGCTTAAAAAAAGGAGGTATGGGAACGGTCTTACCCGTCCCCCCCAATGTTGAAGACAGATTGGTGCCGCTGGAGGCTTAATCCCTCTTCGCTTAAGTATGATTGGTCAGCCA
Source organism: Thermobia domestica (assembly GCF_964235325.1). NCBI lineage: Eukaryota > Metazoa > Arthropoda > Insecta > Zygentoma > Lepismatidae > Thermobia > Thermobia domestica. The sequence goes on along the minus strand of NC_137466.1, from coordinate 129,108,638 downwards.
CAAAACTTAACAGTGACAAAAACTATGTTTATTTTGGGTAAACTAATCTGGCATTACAAATTTAACACGAAAACACAGAAATGACTCTACACTCATTTAGAGGTCACTTGAAGATACACTCGCTTAGCTACAATATCGCTTAGAAATGTCAGATCGTGATTATCTTAAAATTTAGTATCAATATGTCAAACCTAAACACTAAAACGTATGAATTCTATGTAAATAGCCTACATGAAAATTATATCATTATCACGGAAACTCAGCTTTGTAAGAAAGGACGAGTGTATGCGTAACATATATAGGAACCACCATCTAAAATGTAACGATTATTAACTTATTCTTTTTTCACGTTACATTTAGCCCACAGTTCGTATAATTTTTAACTATATGTCAACTCGATTAATTTACTTTAAATCAGACACGTCACTTATATCTCTATTACCTTTTATTATTCTTTCACAACTTCATTAATAATAATCTTCTCTTTCGGTCGTCGTAGCAACCATTAAAAAACTATTTGCTATTACGGTAGCTAAGAGTAAAATTTTATACATTTAAAGCCAACATAGATTTTCAGCTACTATGATTAAATCTTATTTCTTTATATTTAGAATCAACATCATATTATCTCTTTTCTTCTTCTTCTTCTACTCAATAGATTGTGTACTTTTATGCACCGTTGCTCAAAATCAAAATACGAAAATGGAAGTAATTTATCGCATAGATATACAATATCGTTGTATATGCACAATTGTGAAGGAGCATACACGTTCAAACCGTAAAATGTTAAACTAATCTTTTGAATTTAATAAGAATATCTGCCACATTATTATTAACTTAAACCGTAAACTTTTACTAATCTTTTGGATTTAACAAAGAGAATGTCTGGAAAGAAGCTTTCCAGTTCTTGTTGTGGATTGAAACAAGAACAAAACACACACACAAATGTTACGCACCGTGCTGTGCTGTCATTATGACGTCATAAATATGATAACTACATGAAATGTCATTTTGATATTTTCAGTACTTTTGCGGCGGAGGGGGGGAGTTCTAATGATAAAGTGGAAATTTGGTCCTTCCAACTTGTATTAAGAAGTTGCTGTTGATTATCTTGCATTTAGAATTTTTGTTTCCATGTAAATGCGCATTATATATATATATATATATAGATAGATAGATAGATAGATAGATAGATAGGGGGAACTGATTTTACATCAAAATAGTTTTGCCTAATTTCGTTTCATTGCCAAAATCTTTTTATACAAAGTAATTTCGATCGTTTGAACCTGACAACACACAAATGATATACTGAATTGGCAATATTCATATGCATTTCCTAATTAGCTTTGCACTATTTTCAGTCAAATTATTCCATACTTCAAAATGAACAAGAACAAAATAATTCGTGATCCAGAAGTGCTGGAGACATCTTTAATTTACCAAGCGATACAGATGACTCAGAACTATAATTAGATGAAGGTGCGGCGGAGGAATTAGTAGGTTTAGATAACAATAACAACAAAATAAAGAAATAAAAATAAGAATAAAAATATAAAATACTGAAATGTTCCTCCAGTAGGTTACTATTTTAAAATGGAATGAAATATTTTAACATCTCATGATTATGGCTTTGAAGATAAGGGAGACAATGATTAAAGCAAATGAATGATGATGGAGTGAGAAAGTGGAAGGAAGTTAAGTAACTAACAATTAAACAAAAATGAACTTTGAAAATTATAAATATAATAAACCATTAAACCTTTTGCAATATACTTGTTGCAAGAGTGCACAAGACAGTACAACCATGTCTATCTCATCGTAACTGGGGTCGTGGAAGAAATGCTTCCTGTACCATAATTTAAGGAAATTATTTAACATATATATATGTTTAATTTGTGATATTTGGCATACCAAGATACGGAATAAGGCCCTCAATCATGCCGCAGTTTGTTACACGCTATTCAAACTAGTAAACTCATCAACACCAGTAGTATAATTTCAGATTTTGCCGGCATCGACAAAAGACGGAGGCGGACAATTGGTCACCTGCTCTCCCGAAATGACTCTGATCAAGAACTTTTACACACTGTTGAAACAAAAAGTTGTTACAATTTCTGTTTCGAAAATTGACAGAGTTTGGTACTGGCCACTGAGAGATTGATAACTTTGATGACTGGCGTATAGTCTTTTATAAGTTAATTCATTCTTTTCTATTAATTATGTATTATTTTGACACAAATAACATTTTTTCAGGTAAAACAGTTAAATTTGTACAATTATTGTGGTAAGCCTTGGGTACTTAAAGGGTGAACCTAGGTTTTTATTTTGAAAATCGAGGGGTACTATTTTTTTCAAATCATATCGTTTCCTTAGGGTATTTTTTTCCTCATAATCCAATATTTTTAATGTCTTTCTCTCTATTTTGGGATGAAAAAGATTATCTTTTCTCAACCTCCCCTGGGTTTGCCTCTGCGTACTTGAATGTTTATGACTTTTTTTCACTACATGAATTACTGTGACTATATTTCTTCTATAAAATTAAACGATTGAACCAAACCAAACCATAAAGTGGGTTAGAAAATAATACGAGCAGAATAATGTATTCTAATATGCTTAAAGTTTGTTATGACTGTTTCCTTTACTTCCGATATAGAAGAATATATTCTAATAAGGTTAGTTACGTTATTACTGTTTTCTTTACTCTCGATATAGAAGAATATATCCTAATAAGCTTAAAGTTATGTCATTACTATTTATTCTACTTCCGATATAGAACATATCCTAATAACCTCAAGAAGTACTTACCTTGTCTATTGTATCGTATCGTATTATAGATTTGTTTTAAAAATCAAAGTAAACTTGAATTTACGTCGACTGTTGTCACCTTTGTCAAAACATAGAAAAGAACAAGTAGCAGTGTCACATGTACATCAAGTGAAGGAGTTGGTTGGTAATAGCGTGATATTTTCTCAATTAATACTGAAATCGGAAGAGGCAGTAGATTTCTAACACTTTCGGTTTTAGTAGACAGGGACAGAGGTGACAGAGATGAACCTATTCCTGGAATGCTTAATCAATTGCAGGAAATCGATTCTCGCTATATATTACAGCTAGTGTTCTACAGTGATCAACGTTAAAACAGTCACTTCCAGATTCTCGCTATACAGTTAGCGTTCTACTGTGATCAAGGTTAAAACAGTTACTTCCAGATTCTCGCTATATATTACAGTTACAGTTAGTGTTCTACAGTGATCCATGTTAAAACAGTCACTTCCAGGTTCTCGCTATATACTACAGCTAGTGTTCTACAGTGATCAACGTTAAAACAGTCACCTCCAGATTCTCGCTATATATTAGAGTTCGTGTTCTACAGTGATCAACGTTAAAACAGTAACCTCCACCAACAAACTCGATTCCTAACGTTTTTTACTCTTTACATTTTGACCAAAATTGATGATGATCCACCAACCAATTTTTGAGATTTTTTGCCTCCCAGACGGACGGATAGATAGGGTAAATTTATAAAGGAGTTTTGATGAACTTTTCTACTTTAAAATGGAGTTTTGAGGATGTAATCAATACGAATTAATACATGGGTGATAACTGTATGAACTGATGTATTTCCGCTAGTAAATACTAACTTCTTGACGCTTCTGGTGTGTTTTTCATGGTATACAAACCTTAAATCATTGTGCTTCTTTTGTGATTGGTCAGACGGTGAAGGTGTCAGTGATGAGAGTGCTCATATGCTTGTTTAATTTTGATTCCTTAATTTAATGAAAAAAAAAAAAAGTATTTTTTAAGTCTATCTTTCCATAAACAAGGAAGATTTTCTTTGATCATTTATACTTTATTAATATTGTGTTTTGTATCTTCTTAGGTATTTTGGAAGTATTTGATGGCGACTAGTGTTTAGCATCACGAATATGTTCTTCCTAGTATATGTGTTTCTTTTTGTCATGCCTAAACAAGTATCTTGGTTCTGCATGAGATTTTATAGACACCTTCAGAATCCAGCGAATTTTATAACCTGTTAAGTTTTCCTTTTTATTCTTTCGCTGTTCAAATTATACTTTGTGAGGACTCTTTCCATCTGGTTTGAGACCGAATGAAATAACGGCATATCTATTCATTCTTAGTATCATCTTCCGTTTCCGTACTGTCCATTTTCAGCTATTTTCAACCTGAAGTAACCACATTTTTGTAGGTGACAATAATGTAATTAATAATTATTATTTCTTAAAATTTGATTTCAGTTAATTTTATCCTTATCATTCCAATCTAGGATTGCCAATGCGAAAGAAACTGGTACGACGATTCTGACAAATGCACAAGACAGGAAAAAGAATATGATTATGCATTGTGATAGCCGAATTGGTTCCGTGGTGGATAACATTGGAAAAAAAGAAAAGAAATGAAAAGAAAAAGGAAAGGAAAAACTGAAGTTCCTACTAATTAGCATAATGAATGAAGATCTCTAAATGAATGTCGGTTCGAAAACTTCATAGCATACCTATTGCAAGCTTTTATTTGGTGCTATGTTTGAAAACGCATACTGCCGAAATAATGCGTGACACTTTTCTACCATCAAACAGTAAGATCTATTACACTTTATGTCTTATCATTAGTCTATACCGAAAGCAACATACATCATAGAAGCGCAACTGTCTGATATTGACAATTTAGTACGATTTGTCAAAACTGACAGGAAGTTATGAAGAAAGCCTGTCACGAAAATATCTAGATTTAACCTGGCAGTTTTCTACTTAAAGTATAATACAAGAAGTTTCGAAATTAGAACTATTTTTAGCTTTAAACCTTTTATACAAAATACACACAAATCTTTATAAAACTAAAGAAAAATATTTTATGATTATGGATAACATTCGTGTTTAAATATTTAGGTATTTGAATTATATTGGTTATTGGTTTAACATTTTTCTTCACTTCTTTCTCTCATTAGACAATTTGGAATTTTGTAATGATACTATGGCTCCGGAAGTTTTTAAGTTCCTAAACTTTTTTTCTCCTTAAAGAAATAACATGTTCTGAAAAAAAAGTGTGACAACAGTGTCAGCATTGGGGTTACTTGTAGTTGTGCTTGCACGAGATGCTATTCCCGACGAAGATATAAGTAATGTAGGGTTGCCAACTTTGTTTGTAAAAGTAAGGGAGACTTTGTTACGACCTTACGGCTACGGCTTAATATATTTTATTAAACAAAACTTCTATGAAATGATTGCAGAATACAAATGTTTTGTTTTAAATCTGTATTTATTTATATTTCTGGCCGCAGCTTGAACTTTGAGATTTTTCTTTACAACATCTATAGACCATTTGTTGTTCATGTGAGAAAATATGCGTTCTGTGTGAGCAGTAGATGATCGACTACTAATCAATAATTTTGTTGAAATCCAGAGCATTAATGCGTTTACTTTTGCCTGTGTCATTACCAATGTCCATTTTCACAACAAAAATACATAAAGTACTTTTTTTTTTTTGTGCATTTATATTTTCTCTTAGGGAACAAAATTCGTAATTTGATTATACAAGTCAAGCTGCTTAGATGTGCAATAATTTTTAAACAATGTTTTCTAGAAGTACAACAGATTTATATAACGTTTGGTAGTTTTCTTTCCTTTAATCTTTTACAAATACGGGAGACATGAGCTCTCTGATTAAATATTCAGGAGAGGGGAGTAAGTTTAGAAAGTGCGCCAAATAAGGGGACTCCCGTACAATACTGGAAAGTTGACATTCCTAGGTTAAAGGCTGTTTAATGTCGCCTCCAAGTATAGAATCAAACGTTCCAACAGTACAAAGACATAATGTAACTCTTCTCTCCCTGCCTCTAAATATTTCACAACTGACAAAAGTATCAGACACATAGATATGTTAAAAATTGTTACACCAATAGGCTGAGATGTTACAAATCTTGTGTTTAAATCAAACAGCAAAACCACTTAAATCTCTATGAAAAAGTATTCAGTGTTTCAGCTTACCGATTGGATCAATCCACACTCCGAACTGATGTATTGGAAGGCTTTCAGGAATACCCTTATGAGCGAAGTCTTCTCCAACGTCCACTTCTTTATGCACCTCCGCAGCCAATAATTTCGCAGCACTTGCATCGCCATCTAAGACCTGTGATGTGAAAGACTGTCCAAGTTTCCATTTTTTCAATTGTAATACTGCACGTTTGATATAGTCATTAAATACACCCTTTTCAGAACAAGTATTGCACACCTGTAAGTGAAGTATAATCTTTTCTTTTGTTGTTATCCATCCATAGGTGTTTTCTACAAAGGGAGTCTAGGGGAGTGCTAAAGCAACGATCGGCCACAAGCATTGCTCTTTGCATGCTACTTCTTTTCCTAAGCAGATAGCAATCCGGAACAGGAACGCCTAATTCTGGCACTAATATTAGTAGTTACTTTCTTTTAGTCAATACTGCTCACAAAAAAGTGTTAGGAATTATATTCTGTGCACTTACAGCAAGAATAAGTGCATTTTCTACTACACAACAATTTTATCTAAACACAGAGATTCCTGATCTACTTGCACACATATCAAAAACATGCTACATCCATCTGACTTACCAGCAATAAACTACGCTTTTGTTTCTTTCGTTTACAACGGATTACAGTTGTTACGGATTTCAGCGTCGATAATAACAACTATAACTATAAACTCATGTTCTAAAATAAATACAAGGGTCAGGCTACATATTTAAGTTGTAAGATTAAAAACTCAACATTTACATATAAATATTTTTAAAACATATTAAAAATATATATTGTTGCGCCTCTGAAACATACTAAGGCATCAGTAATACTGGCTTAAAAGTTTTCTATTGCTTTTGTAATGCCTAAAGTCGCAGTAATTCGTCTATTCCAAATACTGCACTCAACCCGCATCTGGTAAAATATATACACACACTACGAGGATCCCACCTCATTGGTGCTTCAGGCGTCCTAGCCACCCCCTGAGCTAATGAGTCAACACATTAGTAATGTAGGTAAGGATTTTCAGTTTGTTTCTATATAGGAAACTTACTCGGTCAAAAATCCGACTTCCGTGTTATCTTCTAGTTTATAATTTTAAAAAAGATCTACAGAATTCTTAAAGCATGACATAAAACATTTTAAATTTCGGCTTATCTTTTTACATGCAGAGAGTATGTGCATATAGTGTGTTTCAGAACTTTGGAAACAAAGTTTGGGAGGTAATTTTGCGAGTTTCTATCAATCCATGAGTAGTTCGAGTTACAGGTTTCCGAAATTATGCGATAATGAACTTTCAGGATGAATATTGTTAAAATATGTCCCCATAACCTGATTTATCCAAAGATAAACATTTGAAAAATATGTAACGGCAGCGCTTGTGATTTTCTCATACGGAAAATTTCTGGAAAATCTCGTAAGTAAACACGGACGTAAATAAGCATCAATGGAACCACTGATCCCTAACAAACGATAATTCGTTTTATAAACGTCGATGTTCCACACAGCTAATGACGTAATACACGCTACTTTCATAAAACAAATGTATATGCCTTCATGAAATGAATGTGCATGTATCATTTCTAATGGCTATTAATAATTTGGCTTACTTGTCATTGTCCTTACTACAAAAGTCCAAGCTTTGCAACGCCTTAGTATGGAATAGTGAATTCGCTCAAAGATCTCGGGTTATGGCAAGTAGTATGACAGGCATCATGTAGATGTTGCTCCAAAACGTGTACGTCAAGTATAAGAATACCATACACATGTCCCCAAAGGTAAAAATACAGAATATTGAGCTCTGAAGATTCTAGAGGCTATGCTACAGGTTCTCCCCGTCCGATTCATCTTCCTGGGAATCTCCAGTCCAAGTAAGAAGTGTAAATCCACACGAAAGTGAACCGGAGCACCGTCATGAATTACTCACAGAATACTCACAGGCATTAATATTTTGGCAATACTCAGTTTGAAAGTTTATTATCTCATGATTTTGGAAGCTTGTAACTCCAACTACTCATTGCCAGACATGGGTGGATGAGGACCTTGCAGAATCACCCTCTGAAGTCTATATTTTGAAACATCTTGTATACACACTACTTCTTCAAATTCGTAACACTACGCATCGGATAAATGTGACCAATAATGCTATATTTTGCCTATTAATAAAATCAAATAAAAAAAAGTCATTAAAAAAAGAACCAACCATATGTTTGAAAATATAATCAGTGTTATAATATAGTTATAATATCTTGATATTACTACTTCCGCTCAGTTTGAATTTCGGTTACGACTACATCAGGAATGAATTTTCGACCACGAATACTACGTGAAAATAATCCAGTCAAAATTATTATTCCATTTGTACATCATCACCTTTTCATGTTATTTTTTGTTTACCATAAAGTCTTCTCAATTAGAAGTCTAATAATATACCATGAGAATATTTCTCAATGTAAGTCATGTGTCCCTCTTAGTTTTGACGTTTTGATCATTTGTCTAGTATTCCAAGCCACATATCTTGTTAAATTCTGAGTTGTGAAACTTTTTCCATTTATATTAGTTAGTTAACATATTTGGTCTAGGAATTAATTCGTGCGGGTGGACAAGAGATGGCGCAACGAACGCAGCGTCCCACAGTTCCGTGTGTCCACACATGTGTTGCAAACCGCTGTCATCGCGTATCGTTCGTAGTATAGGGCAGTGGATTAAAGCGTCAACAACACCAGTTTGTAGTTAAGTGAACATGGCGCAATTTGTGCCTGATAAAGTGTTTTTGCGGGGTGTCCTCCTGCATTACTTTAACATGCAGAAAAGTGCGACTGAAAGTCATCGTATTTTGGTGGAAGTGTATGGTGACCATGCTCTAGCTGAGTGAACGTGTCAGAAGTGGTTTGCACGGTTTAGAAGTGGTGATTTCGGCTTGGCAGACCAAGAGCGAGCTGGACAGCCAAAAAAATTTCAAGACGAAGAATTGACAGCATTGCTCGAGCAGGATTCGTGTCAAATGCAGGAACAACTTGCAGCAGCATTAGGCGTTGATCAAACAACAGTCTCCAAACGCTTGAAAGCCATGGGAATGATTCAAAAGATGTCACATTGGGTTCCACATGAATTGAAAGACAGAGACGTTGAAAGACGAAAAACCATTTGCGAATTGCTGCTTCAACGACAGAGCAGAAAGGGGTTTCTGCATCGAATTATTACGGGTGATGAGAAGTGGATCCATTACGAGAACCCTAAACGAAAAAAGGCCTGGGTGAAACCAGGTGAACCAGGTCCATCACAACCAAAACGAGATATTCACTGTGCAAAGGTTATGCTGTGCATATGGTGGGATATGAAAGGTGTGGTGTACTATGAGCTGCTGCAACCGGGTGAAACTATGAATGGAGAACGTTATCGACGACAATTAATGCGTTTGAAGCAAGCTCTGGCCAGAACACGACCAGAATGGGAGAACAGACATGATAAACTTATTGTTCAACATGATAACGCTCGCCCACATGTCGCAAAACCGGTCAAAACCTCGGATGGGAAGTTTAGAAAATGTCGGATGGGAAGTTTTACCCCACCCGCCGTATTCACCAGACGTTGCTCCTTCGGACTACTACTTGTTCGATTGCATGAACAACGATTTGATTGGACAGCGGTTTACTTCTTCAGAAGATATCGAAACATGGGTCTCTGACTGGATCGCTTCCAAGGATGAGGACTTCTTTCGCCACGGAATCCGTACATTGCCTGACAGATGGGCGAAAGTGGTGGCTAGCGATGGACAATATTTTTCTTAAGGTATTTATGTATTTTTTGTTTGTACTACAGCTTCAATGTGTGCGTACCAACCGCACGAATTAATTCCTAGACCAAATATTTTTCCACCAAATACACTTTGTATTCGAAATCCTTCAACCAGCTTGAGTTCCTGTTTGCGAGTTAGCGTCCAATTGGTAGAGTACAAATAAAAGTTTATATATATATATATTATTATTATTCAACTTTGTTCTGGAATACGCTATAAGGAAAATCAAAGATAGCAACCAGGGCCTAGAGTTGAACGGTATTCACCAGGTTACGGCATATGCTGATGATGTAAATTTAATAGGGGATGATATTAGAACAATAGAAAGAAATGCAGAGATCTTATTAAGCGCTTTCAGGGACATGGGTTTAGAAGTAAATGCAGAGAAAACTAAATACATGGAAGTTCGTCGGGACCGTAATACGGCAAATTATGGATGCATTAAAATAGTAAACAATACTTTTGATAAAGTGGATACTTTCAAATATCTAGGATCAATATTAACAGACGAAAATCATATTCACGAAGAAATTAAATGTCGACTAAAAGCAGGGAATTCGTGTTACTATTCGGTTCAAAATTTCTTGTCATCCCGAATTATGTCGAGGAATTTGAAGCTTAAAATATATAAAACGATAATCATGCCTGTTGTTCTGTATGGTTGCGAAACATGGTCACAACTCTGAGGGAAGAACATAAGTGAAAGTATTTGAGAACAAGATCCTGAGACGAATATTCGGACACAAGAGGAACGGCAATGGGGAATGGCGGAAACTTCATAACGAGGAACTACATAATTTATACAGTTTACCCAACATTGTTAGGGTCATCAAGTTTAAAAGGCTTAGGTTGGCAGGTCATATAGCTAGAATGGAAGAAAGTAGAAACGCTTTCAAAGTCTTGACTGGAAGCAGGGGCGGATCCAAGGGGGGGAGGCGATCGCCCCCCCCCCAGAAGAGGAAACTTTATTTTATATAAATAAGACCCATCCCAAAGTTTGAAGCCCTTAAAAGTAGCAGTATGACAACCCACCGCCTCCCCCAAAAGTCGGTCCTGGATCCGCCCCTGACTGGAAGACCAATCGGAAAACGACCATTAGGAAGACCTAGGCGCAGATGGGAGGACAATTAAGATGGAACTCGCAGAAATAGGAATACAAAGTAGAAACTGGATCCAGTTGGCTAAGGACAGAAGTCAGTGGAGAGCTTCTGTGAACGCCGTATTGAGCCTCCGGGTTCCATAAGCAATAGAGTAAGTAAGTTAGTTATATTTTTTACTTCTCCAAGGTAATAACTGCGCCAATAAGTTTGATGCGGAACAATAACATCTATTTCCGGTTTATTTTCTCGTTACTTTGTTACATTCTTATCTATCAATAAAAATGAACTTGAAATTCTATGTCGTCCTTTCACGATAAAGCGACCGAGTCGTTTGAAATGAATATAGATAGCACTTGGCTCAATTCAAGTTTTTATAATTTACTTTTGACTGAAACACGTATCCAAAGAGGAGGGGAGCACAGGAGGTTCAAATTGTTTGCCAAACATATACTATCTCACCACAAGCCCCTCAAGTTAGGGAGATGGAATTTGGCATATAAATTCTTCATTTAAAATAACTGGACAAGTGTTCCAAATTCTGCTTCTAAAGAGGGGAAGAGGGATACTTGAACGTTTGGCCGAAAAGTTTTGGAAATACCATCCTATATTTACAACGATATACATATTTAAATACATAAATTCGACCAGTCTAATGATATAAATTCACATAAATACTCATATGCAAATCTTATACACTGAATCTCCATTTACTAACAGAGATTAACTGAAGAATCGTGCATGCATTTTAGCTATTCGTCCATCGTTTGCAATCATGCACTACAGTTTTAATGAAAAGGGGCTGTACAAGTTTGGGTTTATATAATACAATAAAATAGAACAGAAAACATATCTAACGAACGAAAGAATCAAACATGAGGAAATATATAAGGAGGAAACATATGTTGCATACATCAGATTTTACAAGCAAATAAAAATTAAAAAATGTTATCTTCGTGAAAATATTATAATTCGCTTAATTATTTACAAATACGGTTTAATTTTTCTAGTTGTCAGAAGTCTTAGAAAATATAGTTATTAATATTGCTTCTTGTTGTCTCACACGAAATCTAAGTTTGGTTTTGAGATACCTTACTAATCTAGAATCTGCAATGCTTAACCGAATTAAAAACATATACGTTTTTATAAGAATCAAATACAAGACAACATTATTCTCTACGTCTTTAATCTTGTAATATGCTTTTGTTAGTTACTAAATAAGCAGCCAAACTAGCTTTAGGCTTAAAAGACAGCAATACAAAACATTTTAATGGATTATTATGATTTTCACTTTTTTCTTTCGCCCACGAGACGTGCTTTTCCCACGCTACTCGAGTGATTATAAAAATAAGTTATATTGCCATTCGGATGTAATGGCATGTCAGAATTATATACACGCTCACTTCGCCATTGTATTATTATTATTAGATAGAGGCATTACGTCCTAATCAAAACAGAACTATTTGTGTCCGTATGTGCAGAAATCATAATTCTAGTAACTATTCTTGCTTTATTCCAGTAAGTTACATTACTCATTGAAAAGTCTTAGTCGTTTCATTTGTTTTATATTATTATTATTATTATTATTATTTTTATTTTAAGAGAATCCGTTGACATGCTGTAGTACTTTATGCGAATATTTTATACAATAAAACGGTATTAAAAAACTGAAGACTTAATTACGGAAATAAAAATTTATCTTCAGCGGTTAATTGTTTCGAATTTAACATCTGCTTTCAGCTCCGGAGCTGTATGAGATGAAAACCTCCAGTTTAGTGTAGATCTGAACCATACACACTAATGCATCAACTATGGTGTACTAGTCGGCCTGCGAGTCGTGTGAGGTAGCTCGTAATGGTCTACATCAATAAATGTCTTTGTTATGTGTTCCCCTTTAGTGGGCTAGTGAACATAAGTTGACCGCCAATAATTTCTGAAATTAAAAGTACCTCTCAATAAAAATTTGGCCATCCACGATATACACTATGTTCAGAATCGAAATTAAGCCTCAACTGTGAAAGCTCTTTATTTCACTAAATTACAATTTTAAAAAAAGAGAGAGGGATGTTTATTCTATTTCTCTTCAGTAGTATAGTTTCATGTTGTTATATTTCGAATTGTAAGGCAAGTAACTGACACTGAAAAACTTAGTTTTTTTTACATGTACGTTAAAAAAAGTAAGTTTTTCAATGTCAATTACTTGCCTTACAATCTCGAAATATAACAACATGAAACTATACTACTGTTGAAAGAGAACGTTAAATTTAATATAAAGTTGATTTCGTCAACAATTAGGCTTAGCGATAATGGTAATGCTGTATTAGCATTATTTATTGCAAGACGAAACATTCATATACATTCTTCAATGTTTCCACCTACCAACTACCGCAGTTCTTTTATCTGTTCAGCGCAGTTACATATTTTCTACACATATAAATGCAGTTAAGACGTTCACAGTACTAGCTAGCACTTCCAATATTAATATGATACGAGAGAGTTAATACTTATCAATATCTTACAGAATGCAACGATATTAAATACCCTATTGACCCATTTAAAAATTATTTGAAAGCTGCTCAACGTATACATATCAGGCTTATATTCGAATTGGATATTACTAAAACAAGTTCACTACCATGAAACTTGACAAGTAATGTATATTTCAATCTCAATATCCATGGCGAAAGACTATCTTAAATAAGCTTAACCAAATTCAAACCTAAAATATCTTACTTTCCTCTAAGGTAGCTGTATCTACGAAGTATATGAAAACATCTAATAAATACGTAATGTCAATATCGGAGCAAGTAATTCATGCGCAATTATACGACAGACTTTACATGTGTGTAATTATAAACTGAAAATATACTCAATCTAGTTCAAAAACAATATAATTTTACACATGAATAGTAAGTTTAGAAATCCACTATAGAAAGTTAGTTACAGCCGTTTATCTTAAATATTAAATTTATTTTGAAATAATGTAACGCATGTATTCGAGACGATACAGTTTCGCCGGTTCCACGCTAGTTTCTTCGCCTCATCGTACAAGTTTGGAGAATAATCTTCTATGTAGACCAGGTGTTATCTACTTTACAATTTTTCGTTATTATTGCCTTAGTTTCAGATTTAAGATAACCCTATCTTAAGGGAGCACTTTTCCCGCCGCTAGTATTTTACGAATAAAGGTTAAATTAGGGTCTGCAGATTATTGGCTTGCTCTGATTTTTTATATCTGTATTTATTTATTTATTTAAAGAAAATTTTCATTCTAATAACTTTTATTTACCAAAGTTTTGCTCCTGACGGTAGCAATTCACAATATTTGTTGCCAAATGCACTATAATTAATCTAAACCTATAAATCACGGAAAGAATCATAAAACATTAACATGCTTACAAGAATTTAGTTTACCTTATTCAATAAACTAGTTGTTACATCTGCATCATCCTGTACTTCCACAGTGATCGATTCGCCTAAGGTGTTACAGAATGTATTGCTTTCTTCTCCCTTTATGTACGGAGCAATTTCTGGAAACTGGAAATGGAAGTTGCGTAATTTAATTTATGGAATTCCATCTCAACTAACATCACATACAATGGTTTCCAAAATATGTAAGAGTAAATAACCTTTGGAAATGATTCCAACATATAATAATGTTTTTTTCACTATACTAATACTAATTAACTACGAAGAAAGTTACTTTATCAAACGTGTGGTCACGTTAAAAAAAATGCCATCCATCTCTTTTTAGAAGACCATATTCTTGCAACCTTAGGTAGAGGATTCTGGTCAAAGAAAATTCACATTTCTTTATACGTAACAATGCAGCGCTTTTCAAAGATAGGTGGGTGAAATCTATTGAAGAAAAAATTAATCATACACTTTCCCATCTTTTGATAGCACTAACCACTAAGAGAAGGTATAAATAAAGAGTAACACAATAGCGTTCGCACGGAGGGATTGACGGTCTCGCAATTTTTTTTAAAGATGTTAATGTTACTCTTACTGGTGGTGGAATAAAAAAGTACAATGCACAATGAGCCTTGTTTCGTCCATTATCGCAGACAGTTTACAACAAATTACTAATGTAACTATAAGGTTAATTGACAGATTATAATCTCTCTCGTACATTTTGGATTTCGTTTGATAGAACACACATCTCAGACACACACTTGTTGCATGATTTAGTATGTAATTCCAGTAAAAATACAAAATTCAGTAATATACGAAAATACGTACCAGAGAAAAGTAAAAAAAACATCACACTAAAGAAGGTACACTATCAGCACCTTCGCTGAATACTTCATAAGATAGAGATAAGAAGAAAGAAAATAAAGAACGAAGAAGAAAAAAAGGACATGCAAGTAATTGTGGATGCTATTATCTAGATTTCAATATGGCGTCCAACCGGACAATTCACAATTCTCTATTTGAGAGAAAAAGGTGAGTTTGAACGAAGAATCCTTAAATCTTTCAGTTTACGTCCCATGAATATGCCGCGTAGACTAAAGAAGACAATGATCATGAGAACGAAGAAATGGTGGAATGAAAAAGTGGGAAGAAACGGGAGAATCCCGAGAAACCCCCCACACGCCAGATGATGGGTTCCTTAGATGCACATATGACACGTTCTGTCAAACGATGAATTGTGACGGTTTGTGTGTGTTTGGGGATCAAATTTCTTCAATATAGAATACAGGACAATGGATGCATTTTAACAGTAAATCATATTGAAGGAATCGCTGCTAGAGTGGGAAAAATGAGTATACTCTGTGTGTTCTAGATAAATTTCACATCGGAAGTTTTTACTTCCTATAAAATTACTGTGCTATAATATGATGGCTTACATAGAGTGTGTAAAAAAGGACTATTTAAAAGTAAAGCCTTGTATTTTGTTGCTCTTTGCAGGTAAAAGCATCAAACTTCGTAGGCACCCGTACAGTGTCAAAATTTTAGCTCTGCATCCATTGAGAATAATCTGGTATTTTCAATGTCACCCAATAAGTGGCACTATATACTTTGAAGTAATGTATTTTTATTGTCGAAGAGTACTATAAATACATCAAGAGCCTGATCATAGTATTGACTATGAACCATACGGTCGCTGTTTCACCCATACTGCTTGCTGAATGCCCAGCTAACTGCTGTCGGACTGTTGATGCATTTGTCTCTAAGATGATGAAAATACTTGCTCTAAAATGAATGGCGCTATCAACTGCTTGATATTGAGAATACCGAATTATTCTCTTGCCATGTGGAACTGCAATTTTGACACTTTGGTTGTGCGTGAAGTTCAGTGCCTTTCCTTGCAACGAGAAGGGAAATGTAAGACTTTACTTTTGGATAGTTTACTTATTTATTTTTACTTCCTGTAAAAACTACGTATAAGAAACTAACATAGATTACTAGTATACTAGTAGTTAGACGTACACTAATAATTAGGAATGTTTCAAGAAGTTTCTCAATTTTCAGTTATAAAATCCCAGTTAAACGTGACATCACAGACTGCGATGTCTGCCAATCTTGAAAACAATACTTCAGACCATACATAGCAAGTAGTAACACGCTGCGCTGTGGACGTTATATAGTGGCCCAAAAGTAGGTATACAATCCCGTACTGATCAGCTCAGTGCATTTCATATAATTTCTTATCGTTATCCAAAAGTTTCTTTATTATTTGTTCTTAATGTATTTTTACTTATATCTTAAGCTCGGAACAGATGAAGTACATAAACATATAAGCTAGAATATTACACTTGATCAATGCAGGGGTGTATACCTACTTTTGGGCCACCCATTGTACAATGCGCGGCAAAAAACCTGCAACATGAGCATATAAGTTTATTGTGAAATGACGAAGTCTTTTGTTCCAAAATAAGTGTGCACGGGAGGAGGCCGAGGTTTATGCTGGCGTGATTCGTTCCACTTAGACGTTATGTTCATTCCCTGTGCTGTTAGGCGTAGTTTCACAATAAACTTACATCCTCATGTTGCAGGTTTTTTGCCGCGGATTGTACACTTTTGAATAACATCAAAATAACGTATACTTTACAGAATCCAAAAATTCTTACAGAAATCGATTAAAAGCTTTTTGCTACAATAACTAACCTGCTTTCCGAGATCGTGTTTCACTGTCTCCTGGATAAGTACATCTGCTAGGGTTTTAAAATCCTGAACAAATCTGGTGTTCTTCTCTTCATTCTTCTTCTCTTGCACCAAAAGTTTAAACAGATCTTCTTCGAACCTACATGCTCTCGCGATATTTGCTGCTTTCTCAGAGGCATTAACAAGTGCTTTTAGAAAAGTCGCCATCGCAAATCATAAATATTCTGGAACACAAAAATAATATAAGGCGTTATAACTTATCTTTGCAAAAATAATTAATATTTAACGTTGATGTCACAGTCAAGTTTCACAGTGTATACAAAAGCATTATTGTAAAATATAAAATTTGAAATTACGGTGAAATCAATATTGATATTTTTTCAAAAGCTATGTAAACCAATTTGATTTTCAAGAATATTATTCTTTTATGAACAACATCTAGAAGTTTGAATATTCCCAGCTACAAGTTTAACCAAAGTAATTTCAGAAACTACCTTTGAGTCCAGAAAAAGAAATAATTTGATATTATAACGATTTTCCCATTAATATTTATTTAGGAATATTATGTTGTAAAGGCAAACCTATCTCAAAATCCTCTGTGCTACCAATTAGTGAGTTTTATATTTTTGTTGTACTCGTCAAATTTGTTCACGAAGAAAAGAGTTCATGGTTAGGGTTGGTAAGGTCTGAAACAGGAAATGAGGATGATATTGATATTGAACGGATGTGTGAAAATGGCCTTTAAATGAAAAAACATCATCAAATTATATCCTTAATCAGCTTTCAATATACAAGGAACGGTCAGCTTATCAGCGGATAATGGTGTTACAGGTTTCAGAAAGAAACTAGCTTATTTTACAGAATCCGGAAGAAAGTACGCAAACCGCCATAACAGTTTGATGTAAGAAAATAAGATTAAAGTAGAAAATAGTAAAGAGTATTATACAAGGAGTCTTCAAATTAATCCAGGATTTTTTTCATGGGTTTAAAATCGAATCTCAGAGTGGAGGTAGTGTATACAATACGAATAGGCAACTGTGTTCCCAGTCCACAGCAGTCATTCTTGGAAACATTCAGCGCATTGAACAGCTTATTATTGATAAACGTCGCAAAACCTGTCTAGAAACTGCAAAGATATTCAATCTTTCGTTACGAGCGGTAATAATTCATGACCATTACGAAAAACGCGTAAATGCCGGGTTCCAAAGCAGCTCTCCGGCTTTCACCGGTATAGGTGGCCAAAAGTAGATATACAGTACCGTACTGATCAACTCATTGCATTTTGTATCATTTCTTAATGTTATTGCTCAGTTTCTTCATTATTTGCTCATAAAGCCTTTTACTTATACCTTAATCTCGGAACAGTCGAAGCAAATAAACCCACAAGCTAGAATGTTAAAACTTGATCAATGCGGGAGTGTGTACCTACTTTTGGACCACCCTGTATAAGACTGAAATCTGCACTGAGTTGAAGGACCACCAAGCGACTTCCACCTGCTTGGACCTCTAAAACAATTCCTAAAAGGTAAACTTTTTTACAGTTATGTTGAACTAGAATAGTTCAGATGTGCTGACAATTTTTTCTATATCGAAGCCTTCCAGACATAGTCAAACGCTAGGAGAATGTATAGCTGTAGCACGGGATTATGTGGAAAAATAAATGCAGTTTTCTAGTTTAGAAAAATTCTATAATCTTAGATTTTTTTAAGTTCTTCGTGGGCAAGGTTGACGTCCACAGCCAACGTCACACAGAGGATTTTGTGGTAAGTTTGCTTTATGATTTTGTATCGTCAGTGTATTATTATATTCACGGAGCTTCTTCCTTGTTTTACTACTATATTTTTTTTTCAGAAAAATATTTTGTGTATATTTGTATGAAAAAATGGGTATCAAAACGTTTTAAATAAAACACATAATAATAATGGTAAAAATAATGTCCTCTTCTTAAATGTTGTATAAATGCTTGCTTAACTTATGCTTTCGCATAAATGATACATATACGATTAAAAGGATAATATAAAACGGGATAATTGAAATACAATCAAATCTTTACTTTGAGGTCTATATGTTCTTCAGGCCAAAGTGCAAGTGAATACTTTTCGAAGAATAAGTGGAATAAGAATGTGGAAGGAAACGGAATAAGCGCACTATCACTGAACCACAACGCACCCTAAATGGTATATTTATATCCGTGAGGAAAGATTGAAAGTGTAATATGTTGGAAAAATATATTACACTGTGCAAAAGGACATTATAAGAAGATAATTGAAAAATGGAATACCTAACATTTTAATTACAAACTTATTATTTGTCGAGCAAAACAATATATTTATTTAAAAAAAAAAAAAAAAAAAAAAAAAAACTAAATAATTGTGACAGTTTCGCAAACTAACTGTTTGGCTTCATCAGACATTACGATATTCAAGAGTAATGTACAATCTTGTATACAAACAACCGCTGAGACATCTTGCTTCTGATTGGGTGTCTGATGAAGCCAAAAAGTTAGTTGGCGAAATTGTCACAAGTATTTAGTTTCTTAAAGTAAATATATTGTTTTGCTCGGCAAATAATAAGTTTGTATTTAATTATATTTAAAGCAAACTTATACTTATGGAAAAACTAACATTTTAGTACGGAAAAAAAGGAACCAAAACTGTAACCCACAATCACCAGGGCTAACAGTTATCTTAACCTATGATACTTAAAACTATGTTCTATCTTTCATGTTTCATATTAGATTATTGAAACTCGGATATTCCTTATATCTAATGCTACAAAAATAAAGTCTATCTACGAATAAGTTACTGAGTGACACAAATCATGATCTTATTCTACTCTGATGTTCAAAAGTATGTCATTTGAAGAAAACTGAACAATGAATACATAAAAAAAGTCAGAGAACAGTGGCAACTGCTATCAACGTAACAGTGTTTCGTCTAACAACCTTGTACACAAGCACGAAAATGTTCTGGAGAAACACTAAAAATAAGCTGAAAGTTTTAAGAAATGTCGGGAGCTCAAAAGATCTTGTAGGAAAGTAATCGGAAGACCACAGCTCAGCTCTGATCCACTTTTATTTAATGCAGGATGGATATAATAACGAAAGAAGTACCATTGTGCATGTTCTATGCTAGTGTATGCTGGTGTGGTTGTAGTGTGTGCCCAGTTAGGAATAAGAACAAAAAGGAAGTTGAAGCAGTGGACTAGAACTCTAGAAAAGAATAGGATTACAAGTAAGAAAACGTAAATATATCTTGTAATACGGGAGAAATAATGAGGCTGACAGAATTCTATAATACATGACGAGATCCTATTAGATATTTAGGACTGACTGCAGAAGGGAAAGGAATTATAGAGAGTGAAGTCAATAATCGAATACAAACAGGATGGAAAAAACTGGAAGTGAAGGAATCTTTTCAATCTAAAGTGAAGGAATTTTTTAAATTGGACGAGCCGTTTAGGCTATACATTCTTTATGTGCCCAACGCTTAATGAAAATGTAACGTTGTCATTTAAATGAACCCACAACATAAGTGAATGAAGTTACTGTCTTTTACGCTAACGTATCGATGGCCAGCCCCAATTTCAAACATGCCCAAATTCACTATACTTTTACAAAATGTATCCACCTCCCATTTCGCCCTGTCCTCCTCCAGCCCCTCTATTAATGGCAACGTTGCATTTTCATAACACTGGGCGCATAAAGAGTGTACAGCCCAAACGGCTCGTCTGATTAAACATATTCCTTCACTTTACATTGAAAACATTATATTTGGAGAGACGGATTCCCCTCTTACGTTTTGCTATATGATAATAACAGAGTTACCCTATGTTAGGGGATTTTTGAGACACAAGAGCTTAGTTAAAATGAAAGGAAGCGTATGTAAGACTGTAGTCAGACAGCAATTATGTATGGCCACGAAACAATACTCCTAAATACAATGAACTGGAATAGAATGATAACATAGGAAATCAGAACGCTGAGATACACGTGCAGAGCAACTAAGATGGCAGAATCAGAAATTAACAAATACAGGTAGCAGTAAAAGTAGCAAATCTAAAGGAAAAGAAACAAGAGACACAACTGAGATGATCTAATCTGTTATGAAAAGAAATGAAAAGTATATGTGAAGAAAAGTAACCATGATGGAAATCGACGGGAAATGAACAAGAGGAAGACCCAAGAAAAGAGTTTATTGACAGTAACATAAGAGAGAATGGGATGTGAAATGAGAGAAAGACAAACTAATTTGGAAAATCCTCTTTAAAAGAAGCAACCCCAAACAAAAAATAGAATCAGCAGACAGATTTTATTTGTGCAAACAGAATAAAGAGTGACAATCGAAGAATTTATTTTAACATATACATTACTAATAATAAATAAATACACAGTATTTCACATACTTATTACACAATGTGAATCATGTCCATAATATCATACGTCACCTAAATAATTCAAAAAACGGAAAAAAAAGCTAACAAAATTCTTTACTCTTTGTACATACCTAGTTAAAAGCAATAATTCTGGAAAATAATCTAAGCGTAGCTTGCTTCGAGCACTACACTACGTATACAAAGAATGACAATATTTATGGCTGTTTGTGGACGGAGTCGGAAACAGTCCTTTAAAGAAGAGCAAACTACGTCACTCAACAGCATTCCACGTGAGCATACGGTTGGATGAATTCAAAACACAAACTTCTGTGTTCTTCTTCGTTCACGTTCATGTACGTGAATTACGTTTTAATAGAATATATGACGCATATACAATGAAATCTTTGTTTTAACTAGCTTCACCGGTTATACTGCACATCTTTTAAACAATAAATAGTATATTCTCGGCTAGGCTATAAACAAGAAATATAATTTTGCATGAAACTTAAAATTAACGTGGGCAGGACAGAACGCAAATAAAGTTCTGGTTCATGGCTGGGTATTTATTTTTTTTAAGTTCACATTGAGAATGTCAATTTACCAAGGACGCCGTATATGATAGTTCTGAACGGACCTAATTTTTGTAGTTATTTTATAGTAATTAGTTATGTAGTTACATCAATAATTTACATGAAAATGTATAGCACTATAACATATCAAAAAGATAAATTACGCAAGTACTGAAAGAGACGCTAAAGTTCCAATGAATCATCAACAATCAGGCGAATATTGCAATGATGAATGTAAATACTACGTATCTGAGGAGTTAATGCATTTATTTACATGGGAGTTACTGAGTGAAGAAATTTTGGAAAGTGACACTAGAGTAATTTTCTGTATTACTTTATAGGGTTACCAGAACATAAAAGCAGTAAAACTCAGTAAACATAGTCCTTTTCTCGTTTTGTGTTATGCACAATTGTGGCGACTTGAAGAAAATCAATCGAAACGCCGAAAAAATCGCCATATAAAGTAAGGTGTTCCAATACTGGAAGAAATATATATGAAGTTTACCAATAAAACGTATCGAATACTTTATCCAAAATACAAAATTGTACTGTCCTTTTTCATATCCCTACACACATAGGAATATGAAAAAAGTTAGTACAATTTTATATGCATAAATATTGAAATTTTGTAAAGAAGAAAAACTACATTATTTAATAATTCAGTAGTAATTTATGTAATCGAAATAATTAATTTGGTATAACTATGTCATGAGAATTTCATTAATGTAAAACAGTACAAAACAGTATAAAAAGAGAAAGGTAGTGAAAATGGAATTAGACGCAGTTCCCGCGATACAATAGAAAGGCAAATTCAGTAAAAGAAGATGCAGTAGATACCAAGCCAAATAAATAAATAAATAAATAAAAACGTCGGGGTTTCCGATACAGTTTATGTGATCAAAGAAGATTTTCAAAAATATCACCATCTTCTTTGATGCATTTTGCAGTACGAGTCATTACATGTCTTGTTCCCCGACCGATGTCTTCTATGCGCTCCTTGATGGTATGAATGCCTAGACGACGTTCTGTGTTAACTCGTATCTTGAGTTAGTACTTTGTATGTACACAATGTACTTCAACCACTCTCACAATCAAAAATCCATTTGTGTTTGGTCGAGTGAACGAGGTGGCCAGTTAGCCGATCCTACCCGACCGACAGCAATTTGAAAATTTTTGGTCAAGATACTGATGTACAACGTGGGTAGCGTGGGATGGTGTTCCGTCATACTGGTATATTAATAACCTAGTTTGAAGAGGAATACCCCCTAGCAGTCCTGGTAAGTAATCGTGTACGAAGTGCATAAGCTTCAACAGTTACATGCTGAGGCATGACAAGGGAACCTATAATCTTATAATCAATAATCCCAGAACACATATTTACCGCAAATCGTTCTTGATAATCTCTTACTGTCGTTGCCCTAGGATTTTTGTCACTCCACCGATGTGCGTTCCAAATGTTGTTGATCCCAGAATAAATGGGAAAACATTAGGAAGCGCATGTACCCATTCACAAAAAGCAACACATTGTTCACTATCTCCTGGATGGAGATGATGCACGCGTTGAAGATGAAATGGATAAAGCCCATCTCCTCGAAGTACACCATATACATGCGTACGGGTAAGTTGAAATCAAAGCGAAAACATTCTAACATTGACTGTAGGACTCTGCTGCACAATCTGAATGTCTTTATCTTGGTCAGGGGTATCTTGTCAAGCCCGCTCCGATTTTACCCGTACACTGGGAAGCTCACCAGTCTTCCTTAGTTAATCATATACGTGTGAGAACAAGAGTAGTTTGAGGACTCTACGGTTAGGAAGTCTTCGATGGTATTCCTCTACCGCAGCTGTGCAACTGCCATTACAAAACCCATAGACGCACAGCATATCCGCATACTTAGCGTGTGTGAGTATGAACGCATTCTACTGTAAAACTTCTCCTTACACACTACCACTTTAGCAATTCTGAAATAAATGTATAAATAATTTTCTCACTATCATTATCTGTAACTAATAAATCACAAGCTAGATTTAAGAATATCTGTACAGCACATTATGTTTAAAGGAAGAATGTAATATGTATTTTGCGGTAACAAACAAACAAGCACGTCAGGTTACGTTAAGATAGGGTGACTGCACCAATAAATGACCGTCACCAGTGAATGACCTGTGTCATAAAATAATGCCCACAATAAGAGTTAGAATAAAGTGGGCCAATAGGAAATGAGCTTCCATGTATCTGTAGTGTTTTGTTTTGTATCTAGACTGTGATTTGTTTGTCAGTGACACGTGACAGAGAATTCAAGATGGCAACTTGGATGGATGGCAACTCGTATGACTACAGTGGAAGAGGCAAAAACGCTTACATTGGCAATAAGGTAAGAATACCCTACATAGTTCCTATTTTGTAAAAGATAAGGACTGTAAGAAAACTTTGCATGCATACAATGCTTCCAGTAACATATTAAAAGAATAATGTAGAAAAATACGTTGAGTTTTTGTTCTGCATGCCGCTTAAACATCACATAGGGGTGGTGGTCATTTACTAGTTTCAAATATGTTCACGTTCACTAGTGAATGACCATAGAGGTCATTCACTGGTGTTAAGTTAAAATGTGCGATTTTCCTATGTCATAGGCACAAAATTATCGACCAAACATGTATCACGTACAAGACGTTGCAATTTACCTTGTACTGAAAGTTGATCCAGGTATGACCGGGCTGTGGTCATTCACTAGATACTACCGGTCATTCACTAGATTTTAATGTGCACTCTTTGAAGAACTGCAGTGTTTCTTAAGTATTACTATTTGTAGTTTACAGGTAGTTTTAATTGAAGTGCTGGCTAGAAACCATTACAATGTTAATACTTGTTATTGAACATTTATAAGGAGTCTTAGATTATTATTATTATTTTGTAGTGTAATTATTATATCACTCCATATCCCATTCTTCTAAAAATATTCGGAAATGTATAGGCTATCAAATGTTTCTTTAGGCAGCCCTTCAATTGTATCTTAAAGTTATCTTGAAGCTACTGTTCTAATCGACTATAATTGAGATGTGTTCTTTTGTTTATTAAATAACTACGTCCTTAGTCTAAGAATGCATTGAAAAAATTGTCAGAGAAAAATTAAAGAATAATCATGATGCAAGCACTTAATGTAATACTGTAATGTGTTGAAACAAGAAACGAAATGCAGTCTCGACAGGAGTACGACATGATCAATCCCTACAATTAAGGTGGGGGGGGGGGGGGACTAAAGCATTCTAGATAAGCCTAAAGTTTTAAGACAAGTAAATTTCCTTATGGCAACTAACATATTTAAGAGACTATTCTGTTCCTTTCACTAAATTAATTACGTGCTTAACACCACTGCTGGTTCATTTTCTTATTAAGATGCCTTTTTAAATATGAAAATATTACGCCAGTACAAGTTCACTAACAAGAATTTTTCTTTTACATTTCAGGAATCAAGCAAATAGCTATTCATGATGGAAATTTGCACCAGAGACGAAAAGAAAAGTTCCAAAAGAAAATATGAAAGATTCAAGTATTCCCAAGATGATTTGTGTTCAGCAATAGATGATGTTAGAAGCGGAAGACTAAGTGCAAACAAAGCAGCAAAAGTGCACAATATACCGAAGGGAACGCTAATAAACAAACTACATGGAAAAGCCCCAATGGAACGAAAAATGGGACCCCAGACAACACTGACAGTGGATGAAGAAAATCGTCTTGAAAACTGGATTTTAGGCAAAGCAAAGTTAGGCTTCCCTATGCATACTGACGAAGTGAAGGATGCAGTTCAGAAAGTCATGAAGGAGACACAACGATCAAATCCATTTGTTAACGACAGGCCAGGCAAGAAATGGATGGAACTGTTCCTGAAAAGACACCCAAACATCACCAAACGAAACGCGGAAATAATATCACAGGCCCGGGCACAAGTCACAGAAGAACGTATCCGACAATGGTTTAGTGAATTAGAAGTGTACTTACGGGAAGAAAATGCATTAGATCTCTTGGAAGATGGCAGCCGCATATTTAACGCGGATGAAACAGGTATTCGCACCTGTCCTAAAACAGGCAAAGTTCTTGGACCAAAACAGTACAATAACTTTTATGAAATTGCACCAGGTCCCGAAAAACAATGCATAACAGTTTTGTGCAACTTTTCTGCAGATGGCAAATCTGTCGATCCGCTGATCGTGTATCCTTATCAACGAATTCCACGTGATATAGTAGAATCAATTCCAGATACCGTTTCCGTTGGTCGTAGTGAGTCTGGTTGGATGACAGCTGCTACGTTTTATGAATATGTAGCAAATGTGTTTCATCCTTGGCTGGTTAAGAACAATATTAAATTTCCAGTCCTCTTATTTCTCGATGGACACAAATCTCATATTAACGAAGAGCTTTACAAGTTTTGTATAGAAAGGCGCATTTTTCTATTTTGCCTGTTGCCCAATGCAACACACATAATTCAGCCCTGTGATGTAGCAATTTTTCGGCCTCTTAAAGTTGAATGGAGGAAAGTAGTGCGGCATTACAAACAAGACACCACGCGTCCTGTGACAAAGGTAAATTTTGCACCACTATTCCATAGTGCTTATCAAGCAGCGATAAAAAAAGAGGTAATTCATAAGGCATTTGCAGTGTGTGGACTCTATCCTTATAATCCCAGTGCAGTCGACTATTCTAAGTGTATCTCCAATAGGCAAGAAGAAATACAAACAGCAGGTATGGAAGTGGGAGATGAAATCACAAGTGGTAATCTATTGACCGCTGAGGATTATACAGTTGCTCTTAAAGTTATAGAAAATGAGTTGCCAGTCGAAGTTATTGAGACTTTCCGGTTGTCGACAGTGGTCCGTGATGACATGAAGCCTTTACACGATCTTTGGGTAAGAATCAAAGATAAAACTGTTCCTGAAAAACGTAATTCTCTTGTTAACAACTTGATTACCTGTCAACAAACTGGTGCATCACAAGAAGATTCCATAGTTCACGAAAGAATACATGAACTTTCTACGACGTGCTCTGACAATATTTCAGTACCTGATGAAAGACCTAACCAGTTCATCTTTCCAAGTTCATCAAATACAAAGAATACTGAGGTAATAAATGCCTATAGTTCTGCTGGTCCTCGAGGAAGCACACCAGAAGACGTTTGGAAAACTCATTTACGCTGGCCGAAGGACGTAAATTCAAGAAATCAGAATAAGAAAAGAGGATCTGGCACATTCCCATTTGCAGTAACATCCAAGAAATGGAAAGAATATCATGATCTGAAGGCCCAGGAGAAAGAGGAAAGGAATAGAAAATCAACTTGTAAGAAGAAAGAGATGAAGAAGCGTCCCAGGAAGAAGAAAATACCTTCAGAGGAAAGTGAAACAGAGACAGACTCTGATCAGATGTCTTTAGCATCAGATTCTGACGACATTGACCTAGCTCAAGAAATGTCTTTATTTCATACTCACAATAATGAAAATAATGAGCACTGTGTTACACACAATGTGGGTGATTATGTAATAGTGTGTTATGATGGTGAATATTTCCCAGGTATAGTGATTCGCAAGTACGAAGATGAGTCAGAAGTTAGAGTAATGCATAAATATGAAGATAATAAATGGAAATGGCCTGAGAAAGGAGATCAAATATGGTACAAGCATTGCGACATAAAGGAACGTATTGCTGTTCCTCAAATTTCTTGTACCAAAGGACTGTATGGACTTTACTACAGTGTTCCCGAAATGATAAAGTACAAGTAGTCCTAATACTCCATTAATTTTGTCTTTTAGGTTTCTTTCAATTATTAGTAGGTATTATTTTCCTCTTGAATTTGCCAGCGGTCATTTACTGGTTCTAGTGTAGTCATTAACTGAAGCTTGACGGTCATTTACTAGTGTTTTTCACCTTCAAATAAAAATATCAATTTATTTTCCACTTATAGTACATATATCAATTTTGAAGCGCCATAATATGTTAAAAGACATTCCAACTAGTATGTTTGTACCATTAACTTACGTCTATTTGCTTCATTCGAACGTCTACAAATAAATTTGTAACTTCAAATTCTTAACTGGTCATTTACTGGTGCAGTCACCCTATGTAAAGTGTTTGTGTCTAGTACATATAGTAATTAATTTACAAATTCTGCCAATGTACTATGAGGAGTCGGTTTAGTGTTCTGTGGTGTACTTTACTGCATGTTTCACTTTATTGACATGTGTTGTTCACAATTGTAACTGACGATTCGGTACACCTGTCGAGACGTTTTAGGAGAACTATTTTACATTATCTTCTGTATTTTAACGTTCGTATGTATCTGTATATAGAGTATTGGATTGTATGGTTCAGAGACTTAGATATTGCGGAAGTTAGAGAACAAATATTTAGATAGGTTCGAAATATGGCGTTGGATGAAGATGGAGAAGATAAAATGGACAGAGAGAGTAATACACGAAGATGTTTTAAAATGGACAGGAAAGAAAAGGAGGCTTTTAGCCATCATCCTTCGTAGGAATACCCAGGGGAATGGACCTAACTTGTAAAGAAATTGTATTCTTCGTACCGGCATAGAAGGGAAGATTGAAGGAAAGCGAGGAATAGGAAGAAAAACAAAAACTAATTGATGATTGAATAAAACAAAAAAGGTTGAGAGTTAAATCAGAGTGTCT
Source organism: Thermobia domestica (assembly GCF_964235325.1). Taxonomy (NCBI): domain Eukaryota; kingdom Metazoa; phylum Arthropoda; class Insecta; order Zygentoma; family Lepismatidae; genus Thermobia; species Thermobia domestica. The sequence goes on along the minus strand of NC_137466.1, from coordinate 129,080,008 downwards.
TCTAAAATTGCAAAATGAAATTTCGTGACCTTTTCTTTCCCAAACCAAAAAAATTAGTAACATTCGGCGAATTTGGGAGCGAATTGGGCCGAATTTTCATGCTTGCGATAGAAGCGTGCTTTGCTTGCCATTTGAGCGTATAAAGCCGACCATATTCATTTTACGTGGTGAATTTTGACGTTTTAGAGAACAAAATTTTCCAGTCTATACTTATATTTGTTCAGAAAAAAAAATCGTGACCCAAAAGTTACATCTCTTGGCTTTCATGACCGTCTTCTGATTTCATGACTTTCGTGACCGATAGACACCCTGTAAGAGAAAGCTAAAAATCGAAAAACGTGGAACAAACATTTCCAGGCTCAAATCTAAAAATAAATAAATAAAAGAACTGATTAGTCCCAGGACCTACCAAAAGGCAGAATACCTAATACCGGTAATGCATCTGTAATGATATTTCGATGACACTGTTATTGTAAATCATTAATGTTGAAATAAAGTAAATCATTAGTGAATTATAAATTATTATTAAATAACATTATTCAAATAAACATTTGCAGTGACAAAGTAACATTGCTTTTACCGGCGTACATTATGATTTGTGTCTCGACTACTGTTTATGCCAACAACATGAATCTTTAACATTCTCGGCATAGAGTGTAGTATCTAACCAGTTTTTTCTGTTGCTTTAGTGACAGTGTTTCCACTCAATAACAGGAGATAATTGAAGGAAAGAAAGAAAAAAAAAAAAAAAGAGAGAATTTTAGACGGAATTTTAAAAACTTTCTCTCTGTTCTTCCCCCCCCCCCCCTTTAAGCATACTTGCAAATAATCTGTACACTGTTGGAAAGTTATTTGACTACCTTTCGAATGAGATATAAATTTCGTCTTTACACCAACTTCAGGCTGTGGTATACGCAATTAACTGAAACTCAGCAAGCTTCAGGGGATAAAACGGTACCCCTCCTATCTCGGAAACATAACTTTTTGACTTAGTGTGACCTCCCCTATCACCTGTTAAAATATTAATCCCACTTTACTTACCCAGAATGCACGAAAGGAAATGGAACGAGTGCAGAGTGTGAGTGGAATTAGTTGTTAAATTATGTTTTACACACACAAACGTGATAGTGTATTAGTGTGATGTTATAAATACCAGTGTGATAGTGTTTAATAGTGATAAGTGAAATGTGTGTTTACTGATTTAGTAGGAGAATGTGATAAATTAATAAGAAACCATACAGGAGAGAATCAAATTATGTACAAAGGTGAAAAACCAAATCATACAGGGAAAACCTGAACGAAATGAAGCAAAGAAGAAGAGAGCTATATGGATGGGCTAAGTATAGACCAAAACAATGAATGATATTTATGATAGGATTAAAGTCAAGTCAACATGAGTCAGAAATGAGAGTAGATTTGTTCGCTTAGACAAAGAAGACTTAAATCACTATTAGATAACAACAGTTAGTAGTTAGGATTTGCTGTTTTTTTCTTTAAATTTTATTTTATTTTGTTTGTCTTGTTCTGTTCATTGTGCTGTGGTTTCGCAACCCAATCCTTGTTCTTGTCCTTGTCCCTGCACCAAAAAAGAAAATGAATGATGAAATAAAGAAGGAAAGGAAGACTGCAATGATGATAGTTCGTTTCGGTTCAAATCATCAGGTGTTGAAACCGAAGAGGCGTGTCTGAGCAATGAGAAAAAGAGAAAAAACTCTTACCTACCTAGGTATCAGTCAGGAAATTCAACTCACCATTAGTCAAATGTTTGCAGTATTTTATCTGTTCATTATTGCATCTAGAAACAAATTACACACCATCTCATTATGAACAACATAATTTTTTATTGCTAGCAATCAAAACATAAATTAAACACCAGATTTTACTTTACCCAGGGCGATAATTTAAGGGAGAAGATGCCTACGTACATCTGATACATTTCCCTGATAAAGGTGGAATAAAATTATGGAATATACAGATGGCTGAATAACTGGATAATTCGAATCCAACAAACCCCTTCAATCGTGCTGAATTACCTATGAAACATATTTCAATCCAGTGATGACAGCTATTTCGGCGGCGTAGACTGAGAATAGCTCGCCATAGAATGGAAATTCCACGATTAAAATGAATGAGTGCATATGAAAGAGGGCCGTCTAAGATATTAATTTCCACTGGCGGAGCATTTCTGCACAATGCAGGACATGTTTATAAGCGTAACGTTACGAGTGTCAAAACAAACATATCAACTGCCCTAACTTATGCAAGTACGTTGTTTTTATGCGATATAGTACTTTTCACACTATTCTCGCGTGCGCATACACTCCGTTGCTGGTGTGCCTGCTCTCTACGGACGCACTTCTGTGATTCTGCCCTGACTCGGTTACATACATTAAAAACCACTAGCATTCGTGGTTTTTAGTGGACACGTAGCACAGGTTGGTTACGTGCTTTTTGCATAATTTTTATAGCATTCGTCGGGACACGTAGACTAATTATAGATATAATGGGCAGCATTAGTTTACACGCATATTATCCATCTGTCCAGATTATCTTAGGAAATCATTTGAAGCACAAAAGTGAACATATATTAACTTTTTGTATTTCAAATATATATATATATATATATGACAAGTTATTCTCAATCTGCATGATGTCTGTTTAACGGCAGAAATTACACTAGATGACTGATTTAAGTGAAGGTTGTTACGTAACTTCTTCCCACAAATTAAGAATAGCCTAGCATGGCTATAAAAATAATAATATTTAAAAATCTACAAACGCGATCATAGTTGTATCTCACCACCGACTTTCAGCTGTGTGAAATGCGTCTGCACAAGGAAACTAACTACGAACTATTGTAGCCGGACCAAGCCGAGGCAAGAGGGTAGTGTTGGGAGTTATCTCGGGGTATGTTTAGTACAAGGGTCCAGAAGCACGTAAGAAACACAAAATTTACAGGAGAAATGAGTGATGCAAGTACTTAGACGTAACATAACGTAACCAAATCTAACCTAATCTAACATAAACTAACGTAAGCTAACCTGAACTAACCTAGACTAAAGTAATATTAGTAGAAATAAGCGAAATTCTATCATCTTTTTGGAAAATTATGCGGGACTCTTACACTAATATAACATAAACTAAACTAACCTAATGTAACCTAAACTAGCCTAACCTAATTTAAACTAACCAACCCTATCCTAAACTAACCGAATGTGAACAGAAACTACCATAATTGTAACATTTGTTTAGAGAAAAGAGCTGGACCCCTTCTGCTAAACATAGGCCGTTATTTCATTCTCGTGCTAGAGTACCCTTAATCAGCAAGAACCAGAGATGCTAGTAAACTATATAGAATAGATATAATGTAAATTAATGTTTCAGTGTGCCTCGATGTAGGCGTAACTCTTCTCTATTAGTCATTCGTACAGCTGCACTAATTTGAATATCCAAATATTTCATTATTATTTGCAAGTAATATAATACTTACCAAGTTCGGCTCCCTTACTTTAAGTAAACCATAATTCATGGCAGAAATAATATTACAGACATAAAAATGCAAAATATAAGTTAAGGAACTATCACCGTAACGTAAATAAACATTCCCATTTCGTCCTAAAAATACAGAATTAAGTAACTTACTTCCAACACTTCACAACAGCCACTGAACCTGTGCTTCAATAACTACTTTACCTTGTCAATGAAACCTTACAATTTCTCTTTCCTGTTATTGAGAGTCTACACATTGAAAATTTGAGGCCAAGGTCGAAATACACAGCTGATTGTTGTTCAAGGTGTCCATAATGCTCAGGGAAACAAATGACTTACACATTGCGTTCGTAAGGTTATTTAAAGAACACTACCGCATTCTGCTTCAAGCTACCGAACTTCATTTTTACTTTTTCTTTTTAAAAATTCTTAATGTTGATACATTTCATCTATCTAACTATTATGATATCAAGAATAAATTCATTTCTTCATATTAAGCACATCTTTTTTACATAGCGATATAGACATGTGTTTATATTTTGTTTCCATTTGAATCAAGCGGGAATATTCCGTAACGATTTGAGTCAACGCAACAGAAAAGTTGCGATTCATTGTGCCAGAGTCGAGATAGCAGTTGCAATGACTTTCTGTTTCCTTCGACAATGCATTGCTGTACGCAGAATTGAGCGAGTACTGGTACAGAATGTTATATGAAGACAAAAGAGGTTAGAGGATGACCGTGGGGCATGGAAACTTCCCAGTTGCGGCAAGTCACCTGTCAATAATGGCAGAATACCTATGATGGTGATGATGATGATGGTACGAAATGGCTCCAGGAATGTATCCAGTAACTATTAGAAATGTATGTGTATCATTGGCGCCGACTACATAAGAGCAAAAAGCCCCCCATGGGTTTATTTATATGGGGACATAGCCCCAGGCACGTATCCAGGGGGTCTAGGGAGGACGCCTCCACTAAATTTTTGCTTTCCCCCTAAAATTTTCACGGTAGGCTTGCAAATGAACTATAATATGGTGGTGAACTATAATATCGTTGGATCGGCCACCCTAACTTCAGCCCCCCCCCCCTACATTTTTCGGCTAGCTACCAGGCTGCATAGCCCACAAGATAAACTAACTTGGTCTGTAGAGCTTGTATTGTATACTTATGGGCCATGCAGAACTCAGGTTTTAGGCTTTGTGGTCATATTACCTATAGATATACGATATAGGTGCTCGTGTGCGTGCACACCCACAAACATCTAAATAAAAAGGTCATAATGTTAATGTTAATGCCCCGATGGAATTTGAAAAACTCGGTGCCAATGATGTATATATTTAGTATGAATACACAATACAACATTCTTGAGCTCCCTCGTGGCTATATGATTATATGTACGTTTCTTTGGTGTGGGAGACGTGGGTTCGATTCTTGGTGGTAAAACATGTGGTTCGAACCCTATGTTAAGCTGTAGATCAACATCTCATATAGCCTCGCTGTTAAAGAGGACATTAAGTTATAATCAACTACCTAATTATTTTATTAAAAAAGTATCATATCATATCGTACCATATATTTATTGTGTCTGTTTATCGTCTTACAACAATGGGCATGTCAGTTTAAAATATGTACAGGAACAATATGAACACACGGATCACTCTAAGTTCACTAATATACCTTATTATACATTTTATTTTAGAAACACGAGTTGTTTGGGCGTATTCTTCAATAGAACAATAGCACTAGAGCTGTTACCAGGGACTTTACACATAACGGAAGCAGACTGTATAATATAGTACCTTTGTGAGTGATTGACTTACTACATATATTTGGTTTGTGTGAATGAAAGTGAATGTGCTTTTTACGTCTTGTATTTCAATACTGTGATGACTTTGTTGACAATAAATTCACTACTATTTTTTTTCGTATATGTTATGTTTCAAACATAATTATATTGAGGGAAGAGCCATTATTTCAAGTTCTTTAAAAATATTTCTGCTGGGGAGTTCCATTCTACTCCTGCTAGTATCCTTACCACTTTCTTCTGTAGCCTAAAGATGGCAGGACTTTTGAGGTACTTTCTCAGAACATCAAGCCAAATATTATTATAGAATGAAAATTTGAGTACTATGTACACTTAACTGTTTATATATTAATCCTATATCTTACAAATCTAATGGGATAACATAATTTGCTTAATTTAGTTCTTATATGTTCTATATGAGGTTCTCAGTTGGATTTATTATATATTTTACTCCGAGAAAAGTAACAGTTTTTACATGTTTAATTGTTTTATTACTATTCTAATTATTATATTGGTTTGATTACTTTTAACATTATGAAAATTTAAAGCACATTGTTAATTTGTATTAGGCCTACTAATTAGCTAATTTTCATTCATCCAGCTTTGAAGATGGTTCATTGCAAATTCGCTTTCATTTTTCCCGCTGACTATTATATTTGTATAATTCGCATATTAAGTCATACATGAACTGTTAACATTTTCAGACGGATCATTATATAAAGAAGAAAGAGAAGTGCCTCCAGTATCGATCTCTGTGGTATTCCACGGTTAATAACTTCTTCACTCGATACACAATTTTTATTTTTATTGTTAATTATACCTGAGATTTCAATTACTCAGCTCCAATGTTTAAAGTAAGATTCAAATAATTTATTTGCTAGGCCTCTAATACTACAGCAACGAAGTTTATCTTGTAGTTTCTTTAAGATTGTCAATTTAGTGCTTAAAAAAAAAAAAGAAAAAGAAAAAAAAGAAACTTTTCTGTAAGGTTTTGCGTTGGACCATTACAGCTTTCCAAAACTGAATTTTGACACTCAATGGCGTACGCATGGAGGATCTGGGTTTTAATCCCCTTAAATGTAAACCTGATACCAAAAATAAAATTTAACTTCACAAAAACTTTTTTGAGGGGGGGCACGCTGAAAGTAGTAACACTACTCTTTGTCATGAGTAATGTTGCTTTCGAGATCAGAAGTATATTCTTAAATTCGAGACGAGATTAGAAATGTGCCAATTCTCGTACACATGAAATGTGCCAATTCTCGTAGAAATTTCATGGGTCTTATGGTAAAATTAGTTCATCCAAATTTCAGAGGAAGATGGGTGAGTATTTTTTTGCGCCCTCGTCGCTGTTAGTTAACAAATGGAGTTGCTTCAATATCATCGTTAATTAGGCTTAGCCCTTAAATGAACATAGGCACAGCTTGAACAATTCAACTTCAACCATTTAATCTAATATAAATAAAATAAAGAGTTTCTTTCTCTGTGTGTCTGTCTGTCTGTGTGCCGCCTGGGGATCAGACGAGTGGACCAAGAGTTACCAAATTTGGGTTACGGGTACCTTTGTTCAGGCCCCAGACCAAGACGAAGCGTTTATTCAAATTTCGAATCATGTGGGTCTCAGGGGGGACGTTTACCGGGAAATGTGAAAGTAGTAGAAAATGACTGATATTAGTGTCGAATTCATAGTTTTCTCGGTCGCTGAAATAAATGGTGAAACTCCGATCGCATTATCTTCCAAATTCACCCTATTCGGCTGCGGGTCAGGAGTCATCGTGGGGAGGGAGATACCGAGACATGTAAAATTAATTCAAAATGACCGATATTGGTGTCAAATCCATAGTTTTTGCGGTCGCTGAGATCAATAGTGACACTTCCATCAGTGATGACTTTCAAATTCAGCCCCATGCGAAGAAATGGCATTTCAGTTAGTAAGCAATAAGACAAAAATACGAAGCATGTGGAGTGTTACAATCATCCCAATTATGGGGTATGGGGAAAGATGTTAAATTATATGGATATCGTTGTAGCAATATGTCGTATCTAAGACTGACCAACATCTACATATAATTGCTATATTATTGTAGATCATAAAAAATGTTATTAGTCTAAATGAAACCCATTGGTAGATTGATCAACTAAAACCAAACGCTTTTCTTCTATCAGAGCTCATCATAGATGTCACATTACATAACAAGGATAAAAATAATGCAAACTGATAAAGATAATTCAAACCAAGAAGTCTATAAAAGTCATCACTAGAGACCGGATGTTAGGATGCCTATTCTTTAATATTAAAGATATGATCAAAAATAACGTATTGAAGTTTATATGGGGTGTTATAGTTTCAATTTAAGCCAATTTTATTTTGCCTATTCCTGCCTAAATAATTGCTTAGTGCCTAATGTTGCCTATTCTATATATTTTCTTCAAAATAAGACTTTATTGAATATATATATATATATATATATATATATATATATATATATATATATATATATATATTTCAAGAAAGGATTTTGCCCCTTCCGAGTAATATAAGTATTGTTTTTAGCTATAAGACGTCGTAAAACTTTGGGCCGCTGTGTGTGCTATGTGTGTTTGTATAACCTGCTGTAACACTTTGGGCTATTATATGTAGTGATAAAGTGATGTAGAGAATGCTTTTATCAAACATACATGTCCAGCTTCGTTTTTATATATACAGTAAAAGAAGATATCAACAAACAGGTATGTTTCCATATTCGTTGAACATTATCTATGACTTGAATTTATTTCTTAATTGTGTTGAGTAGACTATTTATCTTCATTATTTCGAGTTACATTTTAGTGTCTATTTTGCTGCCTATTTTTAAATTTTAAATGCCTATTTGCCTGCCTATTTTCCAAGTTTGTAATGCCTTAACATCCGGTCTCTATTCATCATTGTTATTCTTTTGAATCCCTTGAACAAAATAAAAGTGATAATTAACACTTCTGACCAGAGTATATACACTTATTTATTACAACTAAAATACAGTGTAACGGTTTCGACAACTTAACATTATCATCATCAGACCCTAATTACGTCTGAGTTAGTGAATATATTCTAGTCGGAAGTGTTAATTATTGCTTTAGTGAATTCCAGAGTCGTGATGGATAGAGTTAAATAGAAGCGATTGACATAGGCTTCCATTCAAAATATAAAATACAAAACTAATTCACTGTGAGGGTTATTAATACCGTCACACACAAAAAATAAATAAATAAAATGAAATAAGCATCACCATCACTGGTATTGCGACTGCCACTCACTTCACTCTCACAATTGTGCTAAACGAAGATAGGAGTTTTTAGGTTTGCTATACAGGGCTCATGTGCCCACTGATTGCAGTCATTACACTATATCTAGGTTACTTTTCTTTTGGTTGGATGTTGCTGTAGGTGTCACAGCAAACAAGACATATGCAATTATCCTCCTCCGACTTTCTTCAACGTTACTGAGACTTAGACCTACATGGGTTGCATCTCAAATGACGATATGCCTGGTTAGTTGCATATGCGAAGTTAGTTAATCTAGCTGAATAATTGGGGTATGACCGACATTTAAATAAATAACTCTAGGAATTTTAAAAAGAAACGAAGGTTGTCTACTAAAGCATTTCAGATATTTCTTCCCTGTAATTCTGACTTCATACTGTCTGCGAGATTGAAGTTGCCTATTCTATTCTTTTAGTTTCCATAGTACAATGGGCACTTTATTTGAAACTTTAATGTATCACTTTCACCTCACAATGAATCCTCCACCAGCGTGGGCTAAAGTAATGACAAATTTAGATTATTAACCTAGGTAACTATAAAAATAAAATAGTTGAATCTCGCCATAGTTACTATGCGCCTGTAAGTTGTGTATCTGCCTCTCCATTACGAAGACTTGAACAAAATAAATCTGTCAGACACAGATACACTAAATAAGTCGGTCAGAGTTTACAAGAAAAAAATCCTTGTATCGGTTTATACTATCCCCTCCTCCATTAGCAATTGGTGATTCATCATTTAATTGTATTGGTTGAACCACATGCCTCACACAATGGAACTCCACGTAGATAGGCAATCCGAGTAAACGCACATTAATGCTAAGGGATACGGCAATGATTAAGGCAAGTTATGGAAGAATAGTTATGGAAGAATTTGTGGAATAAGAATGTGGGAGGGAACGAGAGTACACCGAGAAAACTCACGATATCGTGCACCACAAACTTACTTGGGCAGAGATCGAACCTGGGACTCTATGCATTAGAGGTACGTGCTCTACCATTGACAGACCGTGCTCCCCATATATCTTCTTGTTCACTTCAACCATATGTTGGTGGGCAACATGGAAATTTTAAAACGTTTCTCTTACTTGGGAGACCTGTTTATACTTTGATAAGGTCTCTTCTTCTTAATTGCATCTAAATATTCTATCCTTGGTCTTCCTTTTCCTGGTTTACCTTCTGCCTTCCCTCTATCAACAGGGTGATCCAATCAGAGTGCCGAATAGGATGGTCGAACATGCTGTTTCTTCTTTTTCCTATTATTTTCATGATCTGTCGTCCTTCGTTAGCTTCCTTCAGTACGTCTTCATTTCTTTTCCTATCGGTCTATGAGATGCGCAGCATTCTGCACCAACACCACATTTCAAATACTTCCAGCTTTTCTCAATGTCCACGTCTCTGATCCGTAAAGCTCCACGCTTCATACCAGGGTCTTAATAAATCGTTTACGAACATCCAACGACACATTTCTTGATGTAAGTAGTCCTCTTTACCTATTGAATGCTTGTTTAGCCCGCGCTATTCTGGAACTTACGTCTTTTTCACTTCTTCCGTCCGAGTATATTAGACTCTCTAAATAGGGGAACGTCTTAACGTCTTCGATTTTCTCTCCATCTAGCCATACGTTTTTCCCTTCCTGTCCTGCTCTTGTGCACTTTATCACTTCGGTTTTCTTCTTATTTATCTTCATTTTGCATGTTTTTCCAGTTGATCGTTCAAGTTTGAAAGTGCTTCCTACAAGTTCTTTTCGTTCTCCGCTATCAGTGCTATGTCATCAACAAACATTGTGCTGAAAACCTGGCCATTTACTTTTACGCATTTCTCGTTTTTATCAAAGAATTCTTTCAGAGCCTCTTCTATATAGACGTTGAACACGAGAGGTGAAAGTCCACATCCTTGCCGTACTCCTTTACTTATTCGTCTTTGCCTTCTGATCTTTTCCTATAACACCTGTCTGGTTCCTGTAAAGCTGGTATATTACCATTTTGTCTCTGCAATCCATTTTCGAATTCTTAAACGTTCTGAACATGATATTCCAATCTACGTTGTCAAAAGCTTTTTCTATATCTACAAATGCTATCACAATTGGTTTGTTTATTCTGATGTGCTTTTCCATGATCAACCGTAGACTCAGTATTGATTCTCTTGTTCCCCCTTTTTTCCTGAATCCAAACTAGTCCTCCGGTAGCCGTTCTTCGATTTTCCCTTCTATTCGTTGTGCGATAATTTTACACAGTATTTTTGATGCATGCAAAAGCAAACTTCTCGTTCTATGTTCTTCGCATTTCCGTGCGCCTTCTCTCAACGGGATCGGTACCAATATACTTTTCTGGAAGTCTTTTGGTAGTTTTCCCGAGATGTACATTTCAGTCCCAATAAGATGAAACAATTTCTTCTTTGTTGCTATTCCGAGATTCTTAATCACTTAGACTTGGTATTTGGTCTATTCCTGTGGTTTTACCATGTTGCATTTTCTCCAAAGCATTGTCAAATTCGCACTGTAAAATTGATAGCCCTAATTCATTTTCATCGACGTCTTTTTCCTTCTCCATCTCTTCTTCTATCACTCTGTCTCCTTTGTAGAGCTCTTCAATGTATTCTTTCCATCTTCTTGTTATCTGCTCCTCTTCTATTAGCGCTGTCCCGTCCTTTGCCTCTGATAATGTCTGTGCGTTTCTTTTTCTCCTAACTGTTTTCTAACCTTTCTGTATGCCGTTTCTGTATTGCCTCTAACTATATTTTCCTCAATTCCCTTGCACAAGTTGTTTATCCAGTTTTCTCTGGGTCTTCTTTACTTGTCTGTTGATGTGATTTCTGCACCTTCTATATTGCTCTTCATTGTTTGTTATCTTGAACTGTCTTTTTTCCTCCATCTTTTTCAATCTTTCTGCTGTTATCCAGGGTTTATATTGGGTTCTCGATTCTCTTCATGTGTGCTCGTCGGCTGTTTTTGTAATTCTTGTTTCATGGCTTCCCATTTCAAGTTGATGTCATCACCTGCTAAAGCTACCTTAGACGTCTCTTTGTCTGCCGCAGTTGCAAATTCCCTTCTCTAATGTCTTCTCAGCTTGATTGCGTTCCATCTTTTGTTTGGCGCTACCACTCTTTTCATCTTTAGTCGGACTTCGCTCTTCATCAAAACTAAATTATGGTCTGAGTCAACGTTTGCACCTGGGTAACTTATTGTTCTTCACTTGATTTCTATATGCTTGTCGGACCAGTATATAGTCTATTTGATATATTTCTTTGTCTACTGGTCTCGCCCATGCCTATCTTCTTTTTAGTGGTTGTTCGAAGAAAATATTTGTTACAGTCAGATTATGGCTTTTGCAGAACTCAGCTAATCGTGCACCTCTCGCATTCCTTTCTCCTAGATCGAAAATCCAGTTACCTCTTCTTTGCATTTGCCGACTACTGCGTTACACTAACCCATGATGATTAAATTGTCATGGTCTTGAACTTTCATCAATACTTCTTCTTTTTGCTCATAGGTTTCTTCTACTTCTTCATCTGTGTAGCTTGATGTAGGTATATATACTTGGATTATCCTCATGTTCCTCGGTTCTGTTGCTATCTTCGACATTACTATCCTTTCATTGTATCTCCAGCTGCCTATAACTTTCTGTCTTATCTTCTTATTCAAGACAAAACCGACTCCTGCTGTATCGTTTACAGATCCTGAGTAAATCATTCTGAAGTCCCCGCTCCACATGTCTCCTCCATCAGGCCACCTAACTTCGCTGATTCCCAAGATATCTATCTTCGTGTGTTCCATTTCTTTCTTCAGGTTTTCCAGTTTTCCACACTGTAACAGCGATCACACATTCTAGGTTCCTATCCTGCAGGGATTTCGTTTGATGACGACCGAGGAGGATCTGCTTTGTTTCCCTCCACTGCTGGGGACGCCCCTGTGAAACAGTAGTGTCATATTTCCTAATATTACATTTTCTTATTTCTCTTTCCATATTGTTTTCTAGGGACTGAGAAAAGTAGTGGTGTCCCAAGATCTGAACAGCCATTGAGGACATCCTATCCTTGCCTGTTGATGTCCACATCTGAGTCTTGCCGATGTCAATCCTCTTCAGCCTCAGTGTGCTGAAGCTGCTTTCTTCGCCTGGTTCCTACCCTAAAGACCTGTCCAGCATAGGAAGCCCCCTGATAGCGAAGCTATCTCTTGCATAGCTCTTGGGATCATTAGAGCATGCAAGCCCCCCACCGCGGCAAGGTGGAGATATTGAGGGAGGGCCCCGTACAACATACTGGGTAAAATGTCCCTAACAGAATACATCTACGGTTTAGCTGAAGCTAAAAGTAGCAAAGTATATATATATATATATATATATATATATATATATATATATATATATATATATATATATATATATATATATATATAGTATTAAATTAAAATAGCTACATGACACCTAGTACAAACTAACGTCTGCCTGTACTGTGTCGTTCACTGCTCTATCCTAGTTGGTGAATAAATGACATTTAGCACACCCTACTATGATTGAGGCTCTGAAATTCGCGTGGGATATCTGTCAGCTGATATTTGCGATGTTACATCCATACCCATGTTACAACTACACGTGCTAAATATGTATACGTGATATTTCGAATTCTTAATCTTGCACTATTAAATTTTTCAGTCTTAGTTGGGAAGAAAGAGGGAAAATGAAAGTGCAAAGATTTACAATAAAACTAAGTACTTAATATTTACTATAATTGTAATTGTGTATATATTTTATTTCAGAATAAGTACAATAAACCTAGAATATTTTAGTAGGTAAGATGTTTCTATTTTTCGATTCGAACTTGAGAGTTACAACTTAGACAGTGGCATATCCAAGAGTGAGGGTGTTGATTGGGGTAGTAACGCCTTCCATTGAGTCTTTTAAATTATATTGAAATGAAAAGTATTTCTGCTTACTTAAATCTTGGAAAAGCAATCTGTGTGTGTGTGAAGGAAGGTTAATTTACTCTGAATAATACTCATCAGGCCTGCAACCAGAGGAGGGGCTAGGGGGACCTCCAGAGCTCAATACAAAATGCACAATTTAGATATGTGTAAGAGAATTTTTAATGAATTGGTCCTCTCTAACATATTCATGGCCTCCCCAAACCTCTATGGCTGGTTTCCTGCCTGCTGCTAATTCTAGCTTTGGAACTTCTTGTACACAAAAAGGACAAATTCTGGTCAAAGCTTACACACATTATTTAATAAATAATATCGTTAAAGTTTCGGCAAAGTATCTTTGCCTTCATCAGACACATTATAAAATACCATCTCCAAGACTACAGCTTATATATCTCAGAAAACAGAAGAGGAGGGCATATCTACAAACCAATAGGATCCGTCGTTTCATTTTTAAACAATTTTTAATTGATTACATATTCAAAACTTCTATTGATTCAAATTTTGTTTGAAAACTTAATCTATTATTTGCCACAACAAATAACTGCAACATATCCAGATATTTACATGTATTTGCGTAATTCATTCAATTACCAATGTTTAAAGTACAGTCTGTCAAGGAAATAAATGCACACTTATGTCCAAAATGATTGTCGCGTATCTATAACTGTCTTCTTGTAAGAATATAATTTGATAATGATTTTGCAGAGTACTTTTAATACTGATACTATGGGTATAATCGGGAACTGTTAATTTGTGGTAAATTTCATAGGAAAAGAAAATACGAAAATTAGAATCAGTAAAAGAAAATGTTACTAAACGGACAAGAAAGTTTTATTTTCGTTTTATTGTTCTTATTTACTGTTCTCTTGACATGAAATTTGCCACATACATGTCTTTGCCGATTATACAGATACTAACATTATAAGAAATACCGGGTGAATTCGTTATAAAATTATATTCCGACAACAACATATTTATAGACATGCGACAATAATTTTGGACATGAGTGTACACCTCTTTTTTGAGTCCGGTACTCTTGCGCTCCAACCATGTAGAATATGAGAAAGCAATCAAAGCTGTAATGACGGGTAAGAAAAAAGACAAACTTGAATAAGACATTGAAGAAGGGCACAAGCTGTGAATACGAATAGTACATGGTGTAAATAAAGGACGACACCGAAAGAGAAATTCAGAAATTAAACTGGTAAATGGAGTAAAAAAAAGAGTAAAAATTGTCAAATTGGGAACATAAAAGTGCGAACAAATATGTCAACAACTACACTCTTACCGAACATTGATCTTGGTGTAGTGGTTAAGACGCTAGATTATAAATTCAAAGGACGTCAGTTCGAATCCACTCCAAGGAATATTTTACTTATATATGTTAATAAAGAATACAGCAAATGAGAGGTGATAAAAGAAAGCGTATTACCCGTTTAATATGTTAAGTGAAAACGAGGTAAAGATTCCAATGACATTTATTAGAGAAATGAAACAATGAAAATGAGGAAGGAGGTATATCTAATCAGGGATATATATCAGAAGACGATGATCGGAAAAACGAAATTTTCCCGAATGTCGCACATGTGAGTCTCTACAATAGGCAAATTTCTTCAGAAATGTGCCCATTGCAGAGATCGTCATTTCAGAAATGCCGCAAAATTTCTATGCACTTCTATGAACGAGAGAGAGATGTTCCCGGAACTGAGAGTGAGATGCAATTCTTCAAATCAACGAAGTGACAAGTACACGCTTACATAAAAAGAATGCCTAATACAAACAGCCTAATACAAATGCTAATTATTGCAGCATTGTAATAAATTATGCTTTCACCTAAGGTTCTAAGATCCGAACCACATACCACTCATATCCCGAATGCCAAAACATTGTGATTTACACACCTCCCCTTCTCCCCAAATATGTCCTGTGAAAACAATTACAAGTTTTGGAATGAGAGACCATATTGAAACCGCAATATTAAGCTATATAAATACATCCTAATACACTTCTATTCAATTATTTCTACAACTAGTTTTATTCATACATTATGTAACAGTCTTGTTCACACACGTTGATTTTTTTACTGAAATAGAACTTTATGCCAACTAAAGAACAATACATGGCGCGCCAAGTGATAAAGTAATCTAAACAAACTCAGGACAATGAAAAATATACAGAAATGTCTTTCTTAATAAAAATTTAACGAGAAAAACGAAACAAAACATTTTCTAGTCATCTCCGAAGATTTATCTTAAGAAAATCAATTTCGATTTTCTTTATTGTGGATATAACGTTCTAATTCGCATATATACAAACACGTTAGAGTTGAGTTGATTTTTAGTGTAACGTCTCGTTCAGCAGCGAGGCTATATGAGACGTGGTCCTACTGATTAACGTGGAATCCGAACCACATGAGCCTCTGCCGGGAATCGAACCCGGGTCTCCCACGCCAAATGAACACGTTAGAGCTAAAACGGGTCATCGGGTCAGTCGGGTGATACGATTAGCTTATGGACCACCACTGGGTTGAGGATTCGAACCCGTAGTGTCCCGGTGATTCGATTGAGACTCAGTAACCCGGAAAATAAAAAAGATTTTACTTATTTCCTTGCGTTTATACAGTATTTCTTTCAGAGTTGGCTAGGACTGAAGATGTTATCCCCAAAGCACTAAAAACCCGACGTTGAAATTCCCAGTTAACTAGATTTACCAGACGGGTCGATCGGTCTTTAGCTTGGTTTTAACTCTGAAACACGCACATACACATAAAGGGTGTGTGAGAGAGAGAAAGAGAAGAGAAAGATGTAAAGACATGATAGAGAAACTCAAGAAAGTTTCACACACACACACACACACAGAGAGAGACAGAGAGAGAGAGAGAGAGAGAGAGAGACTAATATAAATAGGAAACCTACTTATCATTACAGTGTACGATGAAGAACGCACAGTGTTTGCTCGGATTCTCGCCGGTGATGACTTGTAAGTTCTCTGAACCTCTGTTTGCAGGCATTATTTTATACAAAAATTATACTATCTGATGGGGAATTGAATCGAGATTTTCCATGTGGAAGTCTAGCACAATACCAATACTCCACCGTTTGTTCTACTCAAATCTTGTTTAACAAATGGTGTGTCTTTCTTTCTCAGAACGAAAACACGAAAGTGTATACAGCAGATCAACGAAGTGTTTTGAATGTCCTGGAAATTCCCTGGCCCTTTCAAAATCAACATTCGTAAAGTTTCTCTATCATGATACAGGTTTTTGCTTCTACTCTCTTAAGTTTTGCTTGCATAGTATGAGAAGTCACTCTTCGATTGTTCACGATTACTTTATTAAAAACCTTTGAGTTCAAAAGGGTTTGAACCTATGTTGATTAGCTGTATTACTCACAAGCCCAGCATGTTACCCCTACACTACCGTATCACGTAAAATTAGAAGTCAAATATTGCAAAGTTCAGCCCTGATATTTGGAATGAACCGGTAATGTTGTTTTGGTAATGATATTTACAACAAAGTTCATGCCTAAATGCTGACTATCAAACTAATCACGCAGAGCGTGCTGAACCTCAGCGTCAGACTGAAATCTCTGACCTTTCAATGCCTTCTTTAGAGGCTCAAATATTTGAAAGACACAAGGTGAAAGGTCAGGGCTGTAGGGCGGGTGTCGCAACACTTTCCACTTGAATCGTTGAAACAAATCCTGCACTTGGTTTGCAACGTGTGGAAGTGCGTTGTCATGCAACGCAATGACTCCAACGGTCAATAAACCAGACCTTATGTTTTTGATGGCTCTCCGTAACTTTGTCAAGGTCTGACAGTAGCGTGCGGCATTGATGGACTGTCCTGGTTCCTTGAAGTCGAGAAAAATGGTCCATTGCAATCAAAGAACACAGACACCATAACTTTCCCTGCAGACCATCTTGTGTCTTGACCTTTTTGGGACGTGGAGATGAGGGGTGTTTCCACTCCATACTGGAAGACTTTGAACTCGGTTCAAAATGATGGCACCAAGTTTCATCCTCAGCAACAATGCGCAGCAAGAAGTCGTTACCTTAAGAATGATAACGTGACAAATGTTCAATGTCGCAACCCATAGGCTACAACTTTTGGTCTTCCGTCAACACTCTGGGGATCCACTGCGCGCATACCTCAGATTACCCCAGATCTTTCACAATTCTCTGAGCAGTACCATAACTCATGTTTACCCCGTTCGCTATGGATTGAATACTAATGCGTCTGTCCGCAGCTATAGCCGCATTAATCTTTTCACGCGTGACTTCTGTGGCAATAACATGGGCTTGACCAGGACGGGGATAATCACTGGTTTGTTCACGCCCCTTCCGAAACATTCTGCCCTAGTCCACCACTGTTGTTTTAGAGACGCATGCATCATCATACACGTCTTTCATACGGCGGAACACTTCAGCTGGTTGACAACCTTCGGCACTCAGAAAATGGATGACGGCACGCTGGTCCTGTTTGGACGGACTGGGGATCTTGAACGCCATCTTTCACTCGTTATACCTACAAAACGGAAATACGTATCAACAACATTCCTACACCCAACACACAGGGACATTAGCCATTACACGCTATTAAACAAACAATTTCCTCTTACACACTGTACCTATAATACATGGAACGAACGGGTTTCAGTTGGTCGCCCCTTATATATTCTCATTATTCAAATGTTTTGATTTGTAGTTCCATTTATAGGAATCCACAGAAAATGAGAACCCGGTTTATTAATAGATTATCTCATATGTTTTCTGGTAAGTAAGCAAGCAGAGTCTGTCGCTGAAGTAATGTCATTTTTATACATATCAGTTAGGTTGTTTTACACCATTTACAAATTATGCATTAAATTCATTTGGAGATATGTTTATCGGGTCTTCAACAACCTGTTTTTCAATTTCCTCATTAATAACGAACCAAGCTGCTGAACATTTGTTTTTTGAACTATTTATGAAATTTTCATTTGCAGCTATTTTCATCGTCTTAATTTCTTTTTTTATGCTGCTTTGTTGCATTTTTATATTTCTCTTTATTAATAGAGATCCTGTCAGTTTAGCTATATTTTAAAGGGCCATTACTTTATTTCGTCGCAATTTAAGATGGTACAAACTAGTTTTGATTTCCTGTAGTGATTTTTTTTATACACTTGTAAATAGTAGCACTTTTTTTCTTTTACTGGACAATATTCATCTAAATATTTACTCAAAGTGCAAATAAAAACACAAAAAGTTCAGTAATATTATTACCTTTTAAAAATCACTTTTTCAGTTTCCTTAGACCATTCCATAATGTTTGTATGCTAGCTTTACCTATTATTCTATTTTTTTTTAGTTAATCTATAATTAACATCCATGCACACTATCATTGAAATCAGGAGCCATAAACCTTCATGATCAGAGAGCAAATACTGTATCATACTACACGATATTCTAGTCTTATCTACATTAGTCGTACATTAGTTAGTTAGGCATGCATATTTTCTAGTTGGTTGGTTATTTGTATAATAGCAGTTATAAGATATAAGAATATCACAGAATAAGCTTTTTTTCTGGTGTATAAGTCAGCATAGTATTCACATCAGCCATATAAAATACTTTGTAAGTTTTGTATTTATTACGATAACTGTTTAATTCTTCTCAATTGCTGATGAAAATATTGATATCTGAATTTAGAGCTCCGTATACAAAATTATTACATTTATTCTACTTGTTAACAGACCAACTACCTCAAAAATCTGTTCGATGCAAAAGCATTCTAAATTGAACAGTGTATTCAATATTTAATGTTTTTTTTAATATATCTACACCACTATAGAGTACTATTTAGTCTCTACAGGAAATAACAGCTAACCTATATTCAGTTAGAATGGTACAAATGTACTTCTTCACGTACAAGCATTCATTAATTTATAAAATGTTCAAGGGAAATGTATGAAAGAAAATTTGAAGTTCAGCCAATTTGTTTCTTACCGATTGTAGATTTAGATGGAGTATTAATGAGTTCTGCAAAGCTGTGCTAGTACCATAGTTTTTATTAAAAAAGCTATTATTATTTCTTGCTTCCATTATGCTAAATATATCATTAAAATCAAATCTTTATTAGATTTGAAGTTTTAACCGGCTCCATGAAAAGTTATTATTATTCATTTAGGTATTATTAGTGCAGGAGGATTCGATCGTCGGGCTGCGCCATTTTGATTGTGACTTGTGCAATGACTTATGAATGATGGTTATAGGCAGGCCCGTGCTGGGATGCTGAGGATGGCGGTGGACAAGTGGCGGTGGCGGTGGACTATATATATATATATATATATATATATATATATATATATATATATATATATATATATATATATATATAGGGTGTTTGAAAACAACACCGAAATTTGGGAGGTGATTCGTGACACCAAGATAAGACAAAAAGTATAGACCAACTTGGGTGCACAAATGCTTCCTTTCGGAATTATAGGCTGCCGAAAACATGACAAAAATGCTCCAAAACTATGAGACCTACAGTAGTCGGGTCAAGACTTCACTTAGGAACTAATATGTGTCCTACCCAAAAATAAATGTTTCAAAATCCTAAGGTACTCAAGAAACAATTTTTAGAGGGAGTTTGGCTACAGGCATTTAATTGGAAGTACTCATCAACTACCTCTACAAAAACTGTTGCAGAAGTATCGCAGGATTCTGAAACTTGAATATTTATATAGGGCACATACTAGTTCCTAAGTGAGGTCTTGACCCGACTACGTTAGATCCTATAGGTTTGGAGCTATGGGCTTTCAAAGTTCACTTTTTCATGTTTTTAACAGCCTAGAACTGCGAAAGAAAGCATTTGTGCACCCACTTTGGTCTATATTTTTTTGTCTTATCTTGGTGTCGGGAATCACCTCCCAAACGTTGTCGGTGTTGTTTTGAAACACCCTGTATGTATAGTAACTTAATTAATATACATATATAGTAACTTAATTAATATACGAAACGTCGGGAGGCGATTCCTGGTACCGAGATGAAACAAAAAGTATAGATCAACCTGGGTGTAGAAATCCCTCTGAGCTATGACCACCCGAAAATTTTCGAGAAAATGCAACAGCAGGCATACTCGAGAACAAAATGTCGGATGGAAATTGTGTAAAAGGGAATGTCCATTATTTATGTCGTAGATTCCATTAGTGTACAATCAGATGTAGTGCAATGGTGACGCACGGGTGACTCCCAAAGAAACTGGAGTATTCCTTCGAGTATTTTATCAAACGTTGAATGAGGAAAACAACAATCAAGTACAAGATTTCAACAATCAAAAATAATAGCACATCTTTCAAGTTACAAGAAAACTTCGAATTCGAAAGACAGAGGAATATACATGTGTGATTGATCTCTTTGTCTCAGCCCAGAATAAACTCTCGGGAGAAGAATTTAAATGAAGTCTTTAACGTATCACAGGTGAATCTTCTAGACTAATGGTAATGGATGTCAAATGAACGGCTTTCTGTCCAAGTTACGAGTGTGTGAAAATGGAAAAATAACTTTGAACCAGATTAGGTTTTTAACAACATTCAGGCGGCAAAGGTCATGTATGATGAAAGAGAGTACAAGTGATTCTTGACATGATAACAGTGATTCCCACAAATTATATGAATACAATTTGGGCAAAAGTATGCTGCATTAAAAGGTTTCCTCCTCGTAATATGTAATTCCGTGGAAGATTATAATTTCGAGCACAGAAGCAATGGAACTCGACGAAATACAAGCTGTTGGGCCTGTTGCACAATGATACAAAGAAATACGAACTACCGATTTATTGGTTTGTACAAAGTAGGATAACTGTGAAAAACTCAGAAGTATCGTGTACAGTATTTGTGCAATGCAGTATGTGTACACGAGACAACTGTGAAGAATAACAGTTCACTTTCTGGTATTGTCAACCGTTGGCCGCTTTGCAAAGATGACATCGGCGAAGGAAATTTTTCCGCGTGCCGTCAAACACACCTGAAATTTCGGGAATGATTTTCGCAGCTATATTAGCTCGAGCAACAAGTTCTTCGGCTGTCGTGGCTGGTGTTGCATACAAAAGGCGTTTCATAACTCCCGAAATAAGAAATCAGAGGGCGTGAGGTAGGGTGAATGAGGTGGTCATAACACAGGTCAATCTCTCAAAATCCAACTATCTGGGAATGTTTCATGTAGCTAGGTCTGCATATTCCTGTCAAAATGTGCAGGTGCACTGTCATGCTGAGATCACATCTGCTGTCTTAAGTTCAAGGGCACATGTTCTAACCATTTTGGGAGAACATTACTTAAAAATAAGAGATACGTCTCCTAAACAGGTAGGCCAGTAATAAATAAGATCCTACCACAAAATTATCCACCATACCGCACCGCGCGCTCACACTAGATCTCTCTGCTGATCGTTCACTAGAGTTGCATGTGGATTTTTACGCCCTACACATGGCTAGTGCTAGTTTCAGAACGGTCTCTGATCATTCCCAGTATGCTGTCTTCAAATTCAACAGTCCATATAGTGCGATTTCCTCCTATTTCAAGTAGGGGAAATTGAAGAGACCCTATCTCCTGAAGGCGAATATGGAGGCGTGGAAAAAATAGAACAGTTACTCTCTTTTGAGGGTCAGGGTCACGATATAAACGCCTCGCCTCTGGCTATTTCTCCTTGCATCTCCATAAATGAGATGTAGATCTGCCTGCTCGTGGACAGGGTAATCTACCATTGCGCAGGCACGTACAGATTAATAAATTTTTCTTAAACACCAACGTCTGCAGTTTTACACGACCATGGATACCTGGACACAACACTCTACCGTTGTAAGCAACACTTTCTATCCTGTTATACAGCAATTCCACATGTAATACCAAAGCATTGGACTTTGTATATCACTCACAAGTTGTGTCAGATACCCACTAAAACACGGCCACGCTAATTTATGCAAACCACATCAAAACTGCTATACAGCCTTCTGCGAGCCACTCGCAAGTGGCACACAAGGGACGATAATTCCGTAAGTGCTGCTACGTCTAAGCAAAAGTGCCACATTTTCTTTCCTCCGTGTAGGTATTTCATTCAGATCCAAAGTACATAGAAAACTTCGAAAAAGATCTTCCACCATTTGTTGCATGTGTTTTCTTCTAGAAATTTTTTCCAGCAGTGAAAAAATCAAAATATAAGTGGGCTACACTATTTTGGTATGTTCACAATAGAAGTTTAGTTTTTCGTAGCTCACGATTAAGGGGCGGTTTGCCAACTCCAAGAGAAGGGAAAAGCCCCTCGAAAGTATCTCTGGAAGAAGATTTACCTAACAGATAAATTAAGTATACTGTCCAAACGCATTTCTTTGTAGCCTATCGTTATGCAACGTATACAACATTTCGTGTTTCGTCCATTTTTGTAGCTTCTGTGCACAGAAGTATCAAATTCCACGAAATAGCATATTACGAAGAGGAAACATTTTACTGCAGCTTACTTTTGCTCAATATGAGACCTATTCACGCAATATATGGGAATCCCTATGTCATATGGACAATCTCTTGTACACTCGTTCATCATATATGATCTTCGCATTTTTGGATACTACATGTTGTTTCTTTACATGCCGCCTGACTGTCCAATACACAGTCGTTTTAAACCTAATTTTTGGTCAAAGTTATTTTTCCATTTTCAAACACTCGTAACTTGGACAGAAAGCCGTTCATTTGACATCCATTACCATTAGTCTAGAAGATTCACCTGTGATACGTTAAGGACTTCATTTAAATTCTTCTCCCGAGAGTTTATTCTGGGCTGAGACAAAGAGATCAATCACACATGTATATACCTCTGTCTTTCGAATTCGAAGTTTTCTTGTAACTTGGAAGATTGCTATTATTTTTGATTGTTGAAATCTTGTACTTGATTGTTGTTCGTTTTCCTCATTCAACGTTTGATAAAATATTTGAAGGAATACTCCAGTTTCTTTGGGAGGCACCCTTGCGTAGCCACTGCAATATATCTGATTGTACACTAATGGGATCTACGACTAAAAATAATTGGCATTCTCTTTTACCAGACTTTGATCCGATGTTCTGTTCTTCAGTTATGGTTGTTTTTAGTTTCTTTCCGATAAATTTTCGTGTGATCAAGGCGCCGAAGGGAGGCATTTTTGTCACTCAGAATGGTGTATAGGCCTACTTTTCGTTTTATATTCGTGTCAGGAGTCGCCTCCTGAAGTTTGATATGTTAGTTAAGTTACACTCTTTATATATAGGGGCGCCATTTTATGTATTAAAACCTAAGGTTTGTTTAATAACGTCAATAGCTAAACTGTGAAAATTTCTTTGCTCAGAGAAAGAATTTTAGTTCTTGTAAGAATTTTTGTCCATTAAAATGAAGCTAAATATATACCAATAAATCAATATAGCTACATTTTAGAAATACAATAGGCACTGATTATTCCAATACTTCTCTAAAACACACGGGAACAATCACAGCCCAAGAGCGCCTTGCGTAAAGGGCGTGCTGTGCCCTTCAAGGGTTCTTTACCAACAATTATAGTATGTATTCATTATACACAACTGTGCCAAACAGAAAAATAAAACCATTTCTCTTTGATGTGGTTTCGCAAGGGCGCCTTGTGCAATGGGCGCACTGTACGCTTCGCGGGTTCTTTACCAACGGTAACAGTACGTATTCATTGTACAAAACTGCCATATAGAAGAATAAAACCGTTTATCTTTGATGTGGTTTCGCAAGGGCGCCTTATACATAGGGCGCACTGTACCCTTCGCGAGTTCTTTACCAACAGAAACAGTATGTATTAATTGTACAGAACTGTACCATACAGAAAAATAAAACCGTTTATCTTTGATATGGTTTCGCAAGGGACCCTCATGCAAAGGCGCACTGTAGTTATCACGGGTTATTTACCAATAACAACTGTTAGAATTTATTATATGCAAATGAACCTTTATATATAATGTGATGTTTCGGAGGGCGCACCGGGACATGTCCCGGTGTCCCGGTGGGCCAGCACGGGCCTGGTTATAGGGTCGCGGTGGCTCAGTGGTAGAGCGTTCACGTCTGGTGCATGGGATCCCGGGTTCAATCCAGCTCCCGCCAAGTGAACTTTGTGGTAGACAAACACCGTGTGAGTGGGTTTGCTCGGGGTACTCCCGTTTCCTTCCACTTTCTTCATTCCACCATTTCATTCATTTCTCATCATCACCGTCTCCTTTAGTCTAGCCGGCATAACCGTGGGACGTAAAACTCAAATATCTCTCTTTTATGAATGGTTAGCAATATAACGTAATAGAATGTCTAAACTTTGGGACAAGAATAGTGTGATAGTCGGTTTTACCAAGGTGCTGCGACTCTACCCTTAAATCCTCGTTAAATTGATTTAATGAATAAACCGTAAAAGAAAAGGAAAAATAATACGGTTATCGGCAGATAATAGAAAATATGTAGTGTTTCAAGAAAGTAATATTTCCAATAAGGATAACTAATGTTAAGTGTATCTCCATAGAAGAAAAGGGTTAAATTCCTATAAGCCCCTCCATGCCAAAAAATGTTCTAAGGTAAGTGAACGAAGCGAAACCTAAACTAAACTAACCTATTCATAAGCCATGTTGAAAAGTTGGCGGGTTTAACGATTCAGGCCTATATGGCGAAGAAAATATCTTTAAAGCAGTTAAAGTAAGTTAGAAGGAAAAAATATACCAGTAATTATGATGCAAATATAGTTTATGGATCCATACATAAATTATTGCGTACAGTCCTAGTTTAAATGAACATTTTTACATTATGGTACATTCACTTCTTTCATTAGGAATTTCATTCTTACTACCTTAGAAATCGCCGTAAGAGTGCACTTTGTGTAGAACATTCATAGGAACCGATACAATACATAGCAATACGAGCAATTACACTCTGTTAATTTTAACAACATGGGTCCGAACCATGGTCTGCAGACCCTACCCAACTTATTCCTACTTTGTGTCATGTCAACAACATTGCAAAATCACTTGTTCTGCATAAAGTGCACTCTTGCCGAAATTGCTTCTTAAGGGAGGAGTTGCATTACTAGGTGAAGAATCACTCCGGAAAAGCTTACCCTTTATGGGCATAAATACTGTGTGTGTACATTTACGAGGGTGGATTTGAAAGTTCGTGACTTGACTAGAAGGAAGAGATTATTTTGTTTGTATTTTGCATACATTAGCCGCGCCGTTGGTAGTCACTGTGTAAAATTTAATTTCTCTTTTATTTTAGATGAGGAGTTTATAAGGCGCTAAGTCAGCAGAAGTGACGAAAATTTGTGACATGGAGCATCGAGCTGTCATTAAGTACCTGCATAGATAATGGTTAACACAACACCAAAGAAATTTCATATGGACATTGTGGAGATACTAGGTGTCTCCGCTTCCTCGTATTCCATGGTGAAAAAGTGAATAGCTGAATCTAAGCGTGGCAGAAACAGCATTGAAGATTACCCCCTCAGTAGCAGGCCTCCAACATCGACCACTATAGAAATTGTCAATCAAATTTGTGACCTGATTTTGAATGACAGCAGATTCAAAATCAGAGAGATAGCTGAGACACCCGGTATTTCCTATGTGCGAGCACAAAACATAATCGTAAACGAATTAGGGTTTTCTAAGGTGTCCGCGAGATGGGCACAGAAGTTGCTTTCAGTTGAACACAAACGCAATCGACTCACCCTTTCCCGTGATTGTTTGTAACTGTTTGAAAGTGAGATCTGAGGGAGTTTATTGGCAGATTTGTGAGTATGGACGAGATACGGGTACACCATTAGACACGTGATTCAATGTATAATAGAAACGAAGCAATGAAAACGACCTGCATCTCCTGTCCCAAAGAAAGCCAAGCAAGTTTTGTTGAATAACAAGGTTATGGCGTCATTTTTTGGATGCTAGGTGCATTGTCCTGATTAATTTCTTGAAAAAGGGAAAGACTTACAATTCCAAATATTACTGCACCCTTCTGCGACGTTTGCGTGAGGTAATCAGACTTCATAAGCCAAGAATGCTGCGAAGAAAAGTATTGTTTCACCAGGACAATGTCCGCCTTTAATATCCCTTGCACCAGAAGTTCATTCCTGGGGCTTCGAACTTGTCGCACTCGCTCTATTCACTGATCCGGCCCCCTCGGACTTTCACTTGTTTAGAAATCTGAAAAAGTTTTTGAGGGTCAGCGATTTTCTTTGGATGTAAAGGTAAAAAGTGCTGTACTGGGATAGTTTGCAGGGCTCGAGGAATCATTTTTTAAAAGTGGTATAGAAGAGTTACCGAAGAGGTGGCATAATTGTACCTCGGTTGAGAGAGATTGTGTGGGAAAATGAAACATAACTTATCCAAATATATTCTAATTTTGTAGATCAGGCCTCAAACTTCCCAATCCACCCTCGTACTATAAAAACGACAGTGCGTAAACCACGAAACAAGCTTTGCTAGGTAACCAGTAAAACCACGAAAATGCTATCTAACGAAGTCAGAATAGAAGCACAGCACAGGGTACGTCCTTACGAGGAAACTTTTTCTGGTGTCACACGAAATGTGGAACGAGACTGTAGTCAATCGATTTGTGTTAGAGAACACGAAAATCCATAGGCGGGAAAAAACCCTCGATCGCAACCGTTCCGTACTTATGGGGGGAAGAGTGGGGGCACTGCCGACACAACACGTTGTGGATAATGAGACGAAATATGGCGCGAGTTCGGATGAAAATATGCATAGAAGCCCAGCTAAACATATACTCCAATGTAACATTACATTCGACAATACTCTGACAACTGAGGGCAGAGGCGTAGCACATAACGACAGAAGAGGGGGCGGATAAGCAAGTAAAATGGTCATATAATTGAGGAAAACGAAGAAGCAAGACGTCAGTGGAATGGTACAGTAATTAATAATACATGGTCAAGTAATAAATCACAAACTATAGACAGCGTGTAGACGTCAACATAAAGCAGAAATGGAAGAGAGCTATGGAGGGGATTGACCGTAGAGTCCGGACCTCCTCTCCTTTTAACGTCCGATGTGTATAGACTTATATATATTGTAATACCTTTGGTAGAGTCAATAATGGACCGAGATTTATCCCCTTCACCAATTTATTATAAAATTTGATAAATACAAAACGTCTTTGATTTACAAAGAGCAAAATAGTGTCTATCTTGTTAATGTCCAAATAAGAGGAGAATAGGTGTTTTGCACGGTTCTCCTTCTCTCAGGGCAATCTCCAAGGCACCTGCCGGTTCCAGTGAGTCTTGAAGGATAGTCCCCTCAGCTCAAGGCAGCTTCGCGAGGCTTGGTTGTAGAAAGGACCCCTATTCCAGTGCGACCTCGGGAAAGGATAGGAGTACCCCTAGTCCAGTGCGACCTCAGGGTGGTGTAGGTGATTTGATCAGTTGGACGACTGATGCTGGGTCTCTCGGTGGTCCTCCTTTTATTTGTCCTCTTCGGGTCCTTCCGTGAGGTCCGTCTTTTTTCGGCGTTCCTCGGTGTCCTTCGTGTCGGTTTCTTGTCTGCTTGGTTGTTTATAATCAATAGCACGTGTTGAGTTGACACGTGCGTCTGTCGTGATGTGGGGATCCTCACAATATGTAGGCATTCATTTTCATATGTTTATGGTGATGGTGATATAAAAGTAAGAAAACAATATATGCCCCTGTGTATGCACAGTAAAGTCCATTACACCACTATATATTGAAAGATCAGTTCAGGAAGATTGGGGCCGTTGCCCCCTTGCCTTTCTACTCTCCACCCATGTACTTGACCATGTCCATGATATATTACTATGCTATTCCTCTCAAGTCCAGCTCATATGTGTTCATACCTTCTATGGAACTTCTCCCCTGCGCTATACTCCACGCTACCCGCCCTCCTCCTCTGTCATTACGTGCTACGCCTCTGCCCTCAGTTGTCAAGGTATTGTCGAATGTAATGTAACATTGTAGTATATGTTTAACTGTGCTTCTATGCATATTTTCATCGAACTCGCGCCATATTTCGTCTCATTATCCGCAGCGTGTTGTGTTGACAGTGCCCCTTCTTTTCCCTCCATAAGTATGGAACGGTTGCGGTTGAGGGTTTCTCCCGCCTATGGATTTTCGTGTTCAGTAACACAAATCGATTGACTATAGTCTCGTTCCACATTTCGTGTGACGCCAGAAAAAGCTTCCTCGTTAGAAAGTAGGTGCGTTAGTGTTGGTGGGTAAACGAGGATAATGAAAGGCACTTCATATGGCATAAAAACGCATGCCTTATGTATGACACATCTTTCCGCCATTTCTATTGTTACGTGTGATCACTTTGTACATTCCTTCACATGGCACTTCACTTTATCATTGTTGGCTTATTAAGGAGCGTCATGTGTTAAAGAGTAAACTACACATATATTAAACATCTTTACAGTTTCAGTGTTTTCCCTAATAGTGTTTTAATTTTTCAGTCATACTTTTCATTTTCTGTAGTACGCTAACTTAAAAAAAAGAAAACGCACTTCAGATAATTCACCATCTATTATCTATAATTGTGCACACCTTTTCTAATTCCAAATCTCAGAATAGTGAATGGAATGATTGAGTACATGAAGTTGAACCATAAAAAAAAAGTCTAAGTTCTGTTTCATTTTACTTCATTAAACCTCTGAAATCATTACTGGCAATATATCGACTGAACAGCGAATATTCATGATGATAGATTCGTATGAATAGATGAACATTAATAATAATAGCGAATATTCATAAAAATAGATTCGGATAGCCAGAAGTCCGGAAAGTTGGCTCAGCAGACAGACAATAATAAACCCAGGGAACAAGTTCAAGGCAACATATTCCATTCTGGATGATCACCCACACAGAGGAAGTCTGTCCACATTGTAGAGGTCTGCACGGGCCGGAATTTTTTAGCCCGAGCCGGCCCGGCCCGTGAATTTACAGTGTGAGGCCCGACCTGAGTCCGAAATATGTTTTAGCATTTAGGCAATTTTGGCAGGATAATTTTGTGAACCGGTAGAACTGGCATATTAGAAAATTTCCATATTATAATTGCTTCAGGTCTTCATGCAAAACATGTAATCGTGTGGTGTGCTGTGTCCATACTTGAGATTGTGGGGCCAGGGTTTTGGGGGGAGGGATGTGTTATCTCAGACAGCAAGGTGCTTGAAAATGAGTTAATTCCTGTCATTCAAGAGATGTTACGGCCTGCATTCACAAATCATTGCTTTACGGAAGATGGTGCACGCCCGCATCGCACAACTGCCATTTTCGAACTTCTGCAAGAACACTTCGAACAAAACGTTATCACAATGGATTGTCCAAAGTGCTATGGCGTCGTCTCGCTCCCTACTTGCCATTAGACTTCTTATTATGTGGTCACTTGAACCCTAAGACCATGTTTACCGCACGAACACTAAGACCCTGGGCGAGCTGAAAATATGTACTGAATATGAAATGTAGGCTATATGCTCCAACATTCTCGCAAAGGTGCTGTCCAATTTTACAATCCGATTGTATAAAATCATATTAAATATGTGTTGTTTCCTATGTTTCTTCAATTTAATGCAAAAATATTTTCGTGTGTCTGTCACGCTAATTCTTACAGTATTTTGCAAACTGCAAAACACTTATAGTTCCGGATTACATACACACCTAGACGAAATTCTTAATAGCATAGACAAGCAGAATACTTGGGGGAAGGAGACAATTAGTTGTGATAAAGAATAGTTTGTACTGTCTATCTTTCTTAGTCCTTACACAATACAACTTTAATCTTAGTAGGTAGGTTACGGACCACCCTGTAGCAGTAGCGGATCTAGCCAGGAGCAAGGGGGCCTAGGCCTCCTCAGTATTTTGGGTGACAAAAATTATTGAAGTATTATATCTTTTATTCTTTATGGAAAATTTTTAAAACATTAGATATTCCTAGTTCCTGTTAACGAAATGCGTAAACGGATTTCGAATTAAAATTATTTGCGTAAACTGATAATTTACTTTTCATAGTCTGGGTTCTGGCTGGCCCCCAAGATTTTATATTTTAAATCCGCCACTGCCCTGTGGCATCCATTCTTTAGAATAATATGTTTCCAAAAAGCCATCCTATATGCTTGAGATATGACAGAAATGCTGAATAATGGGTTATCAAAGATGAATCTCTTCTGTTAACAAGTAATTAGGTTATTGATTTCAGTTTTCAAATAAATATCCCTCATCAGGAGTTTCATGAGAATGTGAAGAATGTCTTCCTATTCTTTATCATTACATCAATCACGGGCTTCACTTTCAGTGAAAATGTGTATACTATATACGGAAACTATTAGTAGTTTCAGTTCTGTTTCGAGAACCTTTGTACTTTCTTCTACATTTTAAGGTTTTAAATAGAGTAATGTACCAAGCAACAAATTAATAAGTCATAATATCTAATTGTACTTTTTTTATTTTACAAATCTAGCATTTTTACACATTTGATATACATGAAATAAATGACAATATAAACTTAACGTTTCATGTAACGGACAAATGTTTTATTTACGTGCATTATAGTTCTATTCATTCAAATGGATTAATTAAATGCTGTACTGTTTATGCGGTAAAATTATTGTTCGGTATTCAATTTCTTTTAACAGTTTTTGCTTGTCGAATATTACATAGTAAGTCAATCTTGTTGCTGTTAACAAGAAAATAATGACAGTAGTATCAAAGTTTGTATATATGTTTGATAATAAACACAAGAAAGAACAGTTCTTTCAAAGAAATTCGTACCTCTTGCTCGATTGAACATGAGAGAATGATGCAAAAAGAAAACAAGAACCATCTCGTCACATTTTCCTGTCTGTATGTATTCCCATGAGGATATATCACAAGAGCTTATCAGGTCAAATATTGAAAGAGGGGAGAAATGAGGAAGACACTACAGGGATCGTGGATGCTAAAGTTTCCTGCATCAAGAGAGGTTCGAGCTTTGCCTTGTAAGTTGTAACCTTCTCACCGGGGGGGAAAGAAACGAGAAGGGGGTGAGAGATATCCCAATTCTGAAGTCGCAGGATTTTATAGCTGTGTTTTATGAGCCTGTTCCTGGTTTCGGCTTGGAATTCAATCTAGAGTGCAAGCCGTAGCGAGGGCAATGGCTCACGAGCTGCCCTGGCAAAGAATCAACCTGCACGCTTAACTTGGCCACGAGAGCTGCAATTGAAATTGTTCCACTGAGAAAGAACTTAAAAACACCGAAAGGAAAATGTAATTAGAACTTGTAAAAGCTGTGAAGGTGATGAAGTAAAAAGAAAGGAACAGATACAAAACCGTTTTTTATGGTCTCACAGAACAGTACCCAACTTTTCGGATTGTTGATTCCAGGGACTTATCAAATGCACAAAGTTTGAAAAGTAATTCAAGACTTAATAGTGTTAGAATGTTAGTGAAGTTTCTTCAACGAAATCCTAAAGGATTCAACATTTGTATTGTTAGGAAAATTATCGTATATAATAATACATAAAATAATAAATTTACCAAAGTAGAGATGAGTACAAATTTATTTATTTTTTCTCTAAAACCAATATTCAACAAAACTGATTAGTTATAATTGCAAAGTATTTTTTTAAAGCCAAGTTTTCATTTTAATTATGCAAAACCAATTTCTCTTAATTATCTTCGAAGTTAAAACAGAAGTCCTAAGGGAAAGAGTTGGAAAAAACGTGGGTACACTATCCACGTACACTCAGGGCCGTATTTACGCATGGGCTAATATGGATTACTACCTGGGGCGGCAAGTTTTGAGGAGCGGAAAATCTTTCCCGATTATTATTATTATTATTTTCATACTCCGGTTAAGGAATGTATCATGCTCACGCATAGATGACACTATTAACTGATATTCTCTACCTCCACATAAAAATTTTACTTACATCTAACATTCTGTGACAAAGGAAAGAGTGGTGAAATCTTCTGGATAACCGAATTGTAAGATAAAATCAAGATGAATTTCCTCTTGTGAGCAAGAAACAATGTGAGCTAGCAGCACGGCGGGTAAAGGCACCTAACCATTGATATTAAGAGGGCGGCATATGTCGGAGCGGCAAAAATGTTTAAATATAACCCTGAGGAGACCCTATATAATACTCCGATTCAAATAAAATTCACATAGAAGAATATGTATCTGTGGAGCGTATGAAGCCATGCAAATCTTGGTTTGAAGGTTCCAGTATACTAGCGACCGTAACGGACAGATTAATCATAAGGTATGCAGCTAGTAGTTTGAAGATCGGTGGGCAACAGGATGAGTGTAATTGTGTATGACTATCCGTTCTGGGTGGATCAGAGTATGTGTCTTCAACG
Source organism: Thermobia domestica (assembly GCF_964235325.1). Taxonomy (NCBI): domain Eukaryota; kingdom Metazoa; phylum Arthropoda; class Insecta; order Zygentoma; family Lepismatidae; genus Thermobia; species Thermobia domestica. The sequence continues at coordinate 129,047,139 of NC_137466.1, read as the reverse complement.
CCAGCGAAAACCTATTGTGCAACTATAGTATTCGTGCCGAGTCGTGAAGCTTGACCTAGGTCTATCGATTTCACCACCCAATAGAACGCGAGGGGGTGTTCCAGTCGTCAACCCCCACCCATCAAATTTTGTCAGTGTCGTCTCTCGCGCTACACAGAAAACATCTCCCGAGAGTATAGTGTTGTCGGATTGGCGCCAAATTCCGTTTTTACTTGTTTTTTTTGTTGCGTTATATTTTCGTTGTTACTATTCGTGTTATTGTTACCGTTTTTGAATAATTGTTACAGTGGTTATTGTTGTGCAGTGTTATTATTGGTAATTTTTAAATGCTTTTTTTAATACTCATTTTCTGTCTCTTTAAGTTTGGCAACATTGTTAGTGAATTTCAGCTGTTTGACGTTTCCCCAAGTGTGCGCTCGGGAAGCGACTCCACGAATTGTACCGAAGTTTTCCGATGCATCGGAGCTCAAGCAAAATATTGCTGGGATTGGTTTAGAGCCCAAGCTTCACGACTGGGCGCGAGTACTATAAGCGACTTCAAGCACGGTTGTATAGTGGGGTGCAAGATGGTCGTTTTGACGAATTGCAACTCCAGTGCTCCATTGGTGATGTACACGATGGCAAGCACAAGGGTTCCCACAGAAGCTATGCATGCCTCCATGACACATCGATGAACACCTGAATAAAAATATCGCTCTAGCAGCCCTAGAGCTGATGCGACGGCGACCGCCAGTGCAATCAGAGCCACAGTGTAGGCCTACCACATGCAAGCGCCGAATCAATTATTAGAGACAGATTATGTCCAGCTCCTGGCATCGACTCATCGTCATGTCTTCAATGATATTGTGCAGTGATGTAGTGTTTGGGAACGCCAGGATGTTCACCATCCCCTATTCACAGGAAAATATACATATTTTATGTATATTATTTGCTTACACATAGCTTATCGCTATTATCTCCACCGAAATTTTCTCTTCTGGATCCAAATCATCCTTCCCTCGCCCGGAGAAATGGAAGCACTGCGCATGCACGTCGCTCATATGTATATTTTCCTTCTTGCCACTTGCGTCTTTTACGCCACTTTGGATGACTTTGGCATTTCGGAATATCACTCTATGCTACTGATATCGGAATAAATCCCTTACCAGGGAACTGTACGAATCGGGCACTCGAGTTGCCGGACGAGGTGCATCACATGTGAAAGAGGATGTAAAAAAATGTCCATATGCAAAATTGTAGCGGCTGAGGGCAACATGGGCGAGCGTGAGAGGTGGAGGAAGTGGGGCCTACAGTGGGACTTAATAACACAGAAATATGCAGAATCACACGTTTCGCTCCCAAATGGTGAAAGAAATGCATGTAAAATGTATAGGAAGTGGAACATAAGAAGAGGTGCTATATTGTTTGGTATATGGACATCATGGGCGCCATCTTGAAAGTAGCCATCTTGAATTTGAATTCAAAATGTTAAATGAAAAGTGGGGCATATGGTATATCAATTAAGACTGAAATGTTACCAGAAATACTTTGGTGTGAATAATTTTATAGTTTCTTTATTGTTAGTTGAGAAATACGAACATGCAACAACGTCTGGAGGGGATTTATGGACATAGGCAACATAACCAATGTTTCATTTGAGTCCTGTTAAGGTACAAGTCAATTGTCCAGCAAAGAATACATGACAAAAAGATATACTGTACGCATATGACAGTGATCGTGTGGAAAACAATATTATCTAAACTATTCGCAGAATGTAGTCACTGGATGCACCTCTATAAGAAGAGTACAAAAAGTGTGTTCACATGCAATTCACTGGGAATGTTGCAGGGGATAAAGATTGCTGTCTGTGTGTGAACAATATACGTACTTGCCTAAAACACGTTTCATTTCACCGTGAGTCGTTTGAAATACAATAACATGAATCATAACATAAGCAATTACAAGTGAATATAGGCGCAAAAAGATACCGTACCAGTCTATGAAACACAGTTGATGTGGAGGGTATCGATAAGAATGTGCTGGAAGCAAAAGACATTTTTGCAGTGTGCACACCTGACGAAGCTGGGATTAGTAGACTGATCTTCCTGACAATCTGCTGCTATGTCAGAATCAAAACAAAAGGTCATTGGAGTTTGGAATTTCCCGGGTGTTCTTCAAGATATCCACCTACGTAGAAGGCATGCTTAATGAAATTAATGAACCGGGAAGCACGAAATTGAAAATGAGTGAAAGCTTGGAGACGGATGAAGTTGTCTCGATGCCAGATACAGAACCCATTAATATTCAATGCGGCGTCAGTGATAAATCGCACATATTGCTTGTAAGTGCGAAAGAATCTAACGTCTAGAGGTTGAATAAGTCCAGTGCATTTGGGGGTATGAGTTGTTTGTGAAGGACAACATTATCTGGAAAAGTAGAATGTATCAATTGCGCATCTTTGTTACAAGACCACGAATCAACAAGCAGCAAAAGGCGATTTTCCATCACAGTTGGCCAGAATACGTTTTGGAGAAATAACTTCAGATCATTCTTGCTCATATTTGCAGTTTTTCGAGCAAATGCCTTGATATTCGAAAGAGTGTCTCGCATATTCGCGGGGAATTTACCTGTAGGTTCAGCAGATATTAGAAATAATGGTGATAACCAGGGCCCGGAATTTGTTGACAAGTCAACTTTTCTCTGTTACGCATAAGACAAGGCAGATTCTAATAAAAACGTTATCCACCAACTCTAGGTTCTAAAAATGTATATTTTTAGGGTCAACTTTTGGTCACTTTTTGCCGGTTTGAAGTTTCAGGTCATTTTTTAATATTTTAACGTAAATTTTAGGTCACTTATGGTCTTTTTATTCTTTTTCTTCTACATAAGGAAATCTTAAAATGAACACTGTTTACGGATGTGAAAAAGACGAAGTTAAATAATCGCTTTTCATGCTTCCTGACTATTTGGGTGGAAAAACTGCATTCTTAACAAACTAATGGAAACTAAGCTGTAGCTGGTTGACGAAAGGTGGAGGTTGGTAGGTGGCCGATCGGATAGTTTTGGGTTGTTGATCACAAAGGATGTGATCATATGAATAACTAAAAATGAATTAGAAGGCGTACAAAGATTTTAAACACGGTTTTTATCTATTATTCTTATGTAGTCTACACTTGCGAATTTTTATTGTTTAAGTGTGCTTACTGGTTTCAACTCGGGAGTGAATTGACACTTTCAGTACGTACAATGTCGTACGATGGACTGATCAACGAACATAAATGATCAATGGACTGCAACTAACTGAAACAAAACTTTTTGAATATGAGTGACAAACGTTAATTAAAATCCAATGGATATTTTAAAAATGTCAATGTTTTACGAAATAAACATTTAAGAAAACACAAGTTTTAACGTCAATTTTTGTGAATTTTAGGGGCATTTTACATGAATTTTAGTGTCATTTTATAGGTCACTTTCTAGAAAATTTTAGGTCAACAAGATCCGGGCCCTGGTGATAACAGTTTACCATCCATTGCGATAATCGGCATTATCATATAAGAGTGCGTAACTGCTGTCGGTGATCGAATGCCAGAATACACCCGTTTGACGCCTTAAGTTGCCAGTGTTCTGTTTAAATGCAGTTTCTTATCAAATCGACTTTGATCTGTGTTAATCACTTGGCCTAAATTGAGGTTTTGTTCCGCGATTATAGCCTTTGTTTCCTCGACAAACACGTCTGCAGTTCTCTGTAATTCTTGCTCACTTTTGGCAGATTTGGACACGGAGTGCGTAATTTTGCGTGACACAATATTGTTACGCTTTTTAAATTTTGCTACCCAGGAAGACGATGCCTTGAAGTTAAGAGTTCAGTTGGATCAATGCCTTTCTTTACATTCATCGCCCACATTCGAATTGTCCTATCGTGAATTATTCCATTCATGGCCCGCGTTCGTTTAAAACGTAATAGCACCTCGTCGTTTAGTTTGCTGATGGACGCTTTGTTGAGGTTGCGTTCAAAAGTACGAAGGGGCTTCAGATTCCCCTGTAGAAATTTGTACCGTGAAAATACAGACGATGCTTTTCTTCTTTTACCGGATGTTTTTTTCTGTCTCAATCCAGTAATTATAGGCTTTCTCTAACTATCCCTTCGTACATTTCGTAGGTTGTTTTGGTGGAGAAGGGGCGTATGACGAACTACTACTCTGCTCACAACTGCTGTCTTTTGGAGAATGAGTTGACGCATTCGCTACACAAGATTCTTCGCGATGGTCACTGTCAATCTCATTCTCATCTGCTGGACACTCGTCTATAACTAATGTTTGATATTCTTCGAGCACCGTATCGTTATTTACTAATAAGCGTCTGATGCGTTCAAAAGCATTACGATCTTCTCGACGGGGATTATCATCGGACGTCCCAAACTCACGAACTAATAACGCTACCACTACTTGGGTATTCGTGTTCACGAACAGGACCCAAATACCTTCTACACTTCAAGCACTACAACACAAAACGTCAATTTATAACACTTATTTACCAGGAAGTGAAGGACCTAGGTCACATTAAACTTCGCATTAGTCACCTTCTTGCCTCTATATTTTCGTCTACTTGCTGCTAACGCACGTCAGTTATTCAAATCGGTCGCGCAGTCTTTCTCTGTTAGCCCAGAATATTGTCGATGGCTCTGTACTACCTGGTCCGACCTCTATCGTTTGTAACTTTTTTTTTTTTTACGCACAACTAGTTTGCATCTAGCCACAGAGTTTATAATGATCTACATTGAAATTGCAATTGAAATGTAATGCAACAAAAAGCCACATTTACAATATTTTATATTACATTATGTTATAATATTAAACAATTAAGTCTATAAGTCACAGCATTATAATATCAGTCACTTATTCCGACATTCTTTGTGTTGTCCAGTGTTCAAACCCCTACGTGCCAAAGTTTCATCATTGTAGGCTTGTAATGCAACACACAATACATACGAATCAGAAACTGTCGTCAGCCTCAACCTAATTACCTTTGGATTTTTTATTCTTAAGGTTTATTTCATGGGTATGTGACATTTGTTTACCCATCTCTGTGCTCTTTCTTACCTGCTCGTCTTTTCAAATTCACAAGACAGTTACAATATCAGTTTTCACACCAATGAATTTCTGATGAAATTTCAGTCTTAATTGATATACCACATGTCCCACTTTTCATTTAACATTTTGAATTCAAATTCAAGATGGCTACTTTCAAGATGGCCCCCATGATGTCCATATACCCCACAATATAGCACCTCTTCTCATGTTCCACTTCCTATACATTTGACATACATTTCTTTCACCATTCGGGAGCGAAACGTGTGATTCTGCATATTTCTGTGTTATTAAGTCCCACTGTAGGCCCCACTTCTTCCGCCTCTCACGCTCGATCATGTTGCCCTCAGCCGCTACAATTTTGCATATGGATATCTTTTTACATCCTCTTTCACATGTGATGCACCTCGTCCGGCAACCCGAGTGCCCCATTCGTACAGTTCCCTGTAAGGCAAATAAAAGATGGATGTATACAGTGAAAAGAGTCTTTTCTGTCTCGGACATGTGCGTTTCCATAGCAGCGATGGAATGGATTACAAATTTTGTGACCCGTGACCCGGAAGACCCAGAGGTAGTCAGACCCATTACTCACTAGATCCGTTTTTACGACGGATCATGGCCCGAAGTAACCCTATCTGGCCCTGTGATCCGGACAGACTTTGAGTGACCTGATTTGGCTCAGAAGACCTGTAAACCAGAGTAGACCTATGACCTGATGCGATCCGGAATCCAAACTTCATACATATGGGGAAGATGTGTGAGACTACTAATGTAACGCCAGCAAACACGATTTTTCTCTCATTGCATTTTCACTAAATAAATTTGTCTTTCTCGCGTGCTGTTTGCGCCTATGTATTGCACTGAAAGAAGACTACAAGATGTATCAGAGTACTAACGTGTCAGAATTTTTACAGAAAAGATAAGCTACATGTTTCTGTTATGAGTGATCGTCAAACTTTAATCAACTTGTAAAATATATCATTTAGAAATATAAAATATACCGCTGAGCCCAAATAGTGTTTTGTTAATTCTTTCAAAAAGCATGTAACGAAACACGAATAAACTTGAAATTATACCTAAAATATTCAAGGCATGGTATCTTGGTTTAAAAAATGTCACCTGAGAATCAAACAAATGAATGTTCAAAGCTTAAATAACGAACATCATTAATCAACTTATAAGATTCTTCAGTAATACTACAGAGATGATATTTCGGCTGCTTCTGAGTTGCCGGGTCTTTTCTAGTCATCGGGTCTGCCCGGGTTACTTACTAGGTTTGTTCGGATCACCGGGTGTATCAGGGTCCGAGAAACGAGATCCGGACAAAGGTCGTGACCGAAGTAACACGGAGACTCATGACCCATTCTATCACTGTTCTGTGGACATGCAGGTGTAATCTCGTGCAGTCTTAATATTTCTCACGTAGGAATACAATCTCAAATGCCATTCACATGCCACTCAAAAGTTTTATCTTATAAAGTTGTAGACTTCTTACACCTTTCCCCAGTTTTTTACTATTACTATTACTATTACTATTATTATTATTACTACTACTACTACTACTACTACTACTACTACTACTACTACTACTACTACTACTAATAATAATAATAATAATAATAATAATAATAATAATAATAATAATAATACAAGTTAATTGACTCTAGTTGATTTGCTTAGAGGGATGTCTGAATAATTCTAATTTTAGAAGAATGGACTCAAATGACACTTTAAAAAATAAACAAAAACCAAAGAAGTGAATACACTAGAAACTAAAACATTACAAGGATAATGCTTTGCGTTTGAAAAGGGATGGACAATTGCAAGCCCTCATGCCATTATTAAATCAGTAAGAAGGTGAATGGCAAATAGGTACAACTCCCAGTTATTTGACGATAATAAACAATAATTAACTTGTCGTTTAAATTACAAGAGAACTGATAAATAAGTTTTATTTTGTAAAACATCAATCTCTATATCTAACGCACCATATAATACACGCCTTTGCTCCAATATGTAGTATTTACAACTGAAAATCGGTATCGATTCAATTGCAGGACGAAGAAGGAGATTACTGGAAGCACACAACTTGACTTCATTACTCTCCTTTGGCGTCCTGGGTAATATTTTGGGAACTGCGAGTGTAAGCAGCAGAAAGGAGTATTGCAAACTAACCCAGTCCACATACCTCATGATTTTTATATTTATATTTTCCTATTCGTTTATTTGGATCATGAAGTGATATCGGTTTTAATCAGCTATACAACATTGAGAGATCGAATATAAAAATCACGATAGATCCATTCAAATACCAGAATTACAGAAAGAGGATCATTGTCTGTCCTCGTCAAAACGTTAGTTTCAAGGGGGTAAGAACTTAATGTGAAATAAAATGCATACTATATCCTAGGGCCGTGCTGGGATATTAATGAGGGCGGTGGACAAGTCTACTAAAAGGGCGCCTATACAAACGGATATATATATATATATATATATATATATATATATATATATATATATATATATATATATATATATATATATATATATATATATAAAGAGAGAGAGACTTTGAAAGAAAGTATGGGTGCCATTTTATATCAAAATCACCACCAAATTTGTTTTAGTATTTGGTCTAGGAATTAATTCGTGCGGTTGGTACGCACACATTGAAGCTGTAGTACAAACACAAAATACATAAATACCTTAAGAAAAATATTGTCCATCGCTAGCCACCACTTTCGCCCATCTGTCAGGCAATGTACGGATTCCGTGGCGAAAGAAGTCCTCATCCTTGGAAGCGATCCAGTCAGAGACCCATGTTTCGATATCTTCTGAAGAAGTAAACCGCTGTCCAATCAAATCGTTGTTCATGCAATCGAACAAGTAGTAGTCCGAAGGAGCAACGTCTGGTGAATACGGCGGGTGGGGTAAAACTTCCCATCCGACATTTTCTAAATAGGTTTTGACCGGTTTTGCGACATGTGGGCGAGCGTTATCATGTTGAATAATAAGTTTATCATGTCTGTTCTCCCATTCTGGTCGTGTTCTGGCCAGAGCTTGCTTCAAACGCATTAATTGTCGTCGATAACGTTCTCCATTCATAGTTTCACCCGGTTGCAGCAGCTCATAGTACACCACACCTTTCATACCCCACCATATGCACAGCATAACCTTTGCACAGTGAATATCTCGTTTTGGTTGTGATGGACCTGGTTCACCTGGTTTCACCCAGGCCTTTTTTCGTTTAGGGTTCTCGTAATGGATCCACTTCTCATCACCCGTAATAATTCGATGCAGAAACCCCTTTCTGCTCTGTCGTTGAAGCAGCAATTCGCAAATGGTTTTTCGTCTTTCAACGTCTCTGTCTTTCAATTCATGTGGAACCCAATGTGACATCTTTTGAATCATTCCCATGGCTTTCAAGCGTTTGGAGACTTGTTTGATCAACGCCTAATGCTGCTGCAAGTTGTTCCTGCGTTTGACACGAATCCTGCTCGAGCAATGCTGTCAATTCTTCGTCTTGAAATTTTTTTGGCTGTCCAGCTCGCTCTTGGTCTGCCAAGCCGAAATCACCACTTCTAAACCGTGCAAACCACTTCTGACACGTTCGCTCAGCTAGAGCATGGTCACCATACACTTCCACCAAAATACGATGACTTTCAGTCGCACTTTTCTGCATGTTAAAGTAATGCAGCAGGACACCCCGCAAAAACACTTTATCAGGCACAAATTGCGCCATGTTCACTTAACTACAAACTGGTGTTGTTGACGCTTTAATCCACTGCCCTATACTACGAACGATACGCGATGACAGGGGTTTGCAACACATGTGTGGATACACGGAACTGTGGGACGCTCCGTTCGTTGCGCCATCTCTTGTCCACCCGCACGAATTAATTCCTAGACCAAATATTAACGTAAATAGCTAACCTCGAATCGAAATCCTCTTTACTACAGAAAAACTTTTTAGTTCCTGTAATAACATTTCTGTCAAATAAAAAGAAGCTAAATGTATCAACAACTTTATATAGCGCGCCTATGGACGCAAGAGGCTCATTGCAAAAGCCCTCCATTGATTTATGTCCTTAGAAAACTGAACTCATTTTCTATTTTATATTTCAATCTCTGCGAGAACCATTTTAATACTGTCCTCCCATCTGCACCTTGGTCTTCCTAACGGTCATTTTCCTATTTGGATTTCCAGTTACAACTTCGAAAGCGTTTCTAATTTCTTCCATTCTGGCTACATAAAATGTCCATTTGAGCCTCCTAGACTTGATGACCTTAACAATGTTTGGTAAACGGTATAAAATTATGCAGTTCCTCCTTATGAAGTTTCCACCTTTCCCCATTCCCGTTCATTTTGGAGTTCGAATATTGGTTTAAGAATCTTTTTTTTTTTTTTTTAAATACTTTCAGTGTGCGGCGATTTTCCCTCAGTCAGTTACCATGTTTCGCAACCATACAACACAACAGGCATGATTATCGTTTTATATTTTGAGCTACAAATTCCTCAACAGAATTAGCGACAACAAAAGATTTTTAACTGAATAATAGCACGAAATCCCTGTTTTCAGTTGACAATATTTTTTTTTTTTTTTTTTTTTTAGTGTTTATGGTTTTGGTCTGTTAATAATGATAATAGATATTTGAAAGTATCCACTTTGTCGAAAGAAAATATTATTTGGTATTTTAACGCATCAATAGAATGCAGTATTACGATCCCGACAAACTTCCATTTATTCAGTTTTCTCTGCATTCACTTTTAAGCCTATATCCCTGCAAGCGTTAATTAAGATTTCTGCATTTCTTTCTATTATTCTATCATTACTTATTAAATTTAAATCATCAGCATACGCCATAACCTGGCAAATACAATTCAGCTCTAGGACCTGATTGCTGTCTCTGTTCTCCAGAACAAAGTTAAATAATAATGACGACAACGCATCTCCTTGTTTCAGGTCATTCTCAACGTGAAAGCTCGTGAACAAGAATTTCTCTACTCGAACCTTACTTTGGGATTCATTTAAACATATCTTAATTAATCTACCTTTTTCGGTATTGCAAATTCTGTAAGCATTTTGTACAATGTTTCCCTCCTACCAGAGTCTAAAGTCAATGATTGATGTGCCAGGGTGTTGTATTCTCTCATTTTTCAAGTATTAGTCAAATGGTAAATATCTGGTCGATATTTGATCGATTTTACCTAAATCCGTTCTGATAATTTCCAATAATTTCATCTGCGTATGGAGTCAATCTTGCTAACACAATGTTTAAGAGGATTTATTGGATGTTGACAGAAAAGAAATGTCTCGATAACTATTAAATCTGTTTTGTTGCTTTTCTTCTGAATTGGAACAATGATTGATTCTCTTCAATCTTGTGGTAATTCCTCCTTGTTCCAGATAATGAGTTTGTGTATCTTGCTCTACAATTTTCCCCCTCCAGCTAAAATTAAGTCAACCAGAATTTCGTCTACACCCGGAGGTGTGTGTTTGTTTTTTAAAATAGCGATTTCAATTTCTGTATGGGTAGGTTCTGGAATATACGGTTATGCTGCATGCATTTCACTTTCTCCCCACGCATTAGTTTTTGGCTATGTGTTAAGCAAATCGTCAAAGAAATCTTTCCATCTACTTAAGATGCTATCTTTATCAGTGAGAACTGTTCCTTTAGGTTTCTTTAATATATAAGCACGAAGTTGATAGCCTTTCTTAAGTTCGTTGATGCATTTATACATGTCCCGAATGTTTTTGTTTTCACTATTATCTTCAAGTTAATTAATTTTAACTTTCAAAAGTCGCATTTCTTTGTTCTAAAAGTTTTAGAAGTTTTAGAAGTCACTGCCGGATGACAATGAAATTTTATGTAGTTATTTCGTTCGGATTTTGTAGCCAACGCAGTTTATTCTGTTTTCTCTTCTCTGCTACTTTAGTACATTCCTGGTTGGACCATGAATGCGTGCTACGTATTTATGCGTGCTCCAATATTTCTTTTGCTGAAATTTTAATGTTATCTCTAATTTCAACCAAGTATCGTGAACACTAGTGCACTCCGAACCGTCTAAAACAGAAAATCTATTCGACATTTCAATCTGGCTCCCTCTTACCTGACTCTCCTCTAATTTCTTTAAATTAAACCGCTCCGTCTTCAGGTATTGAATATTTCTTTTATTCAACGACAGTCTCTCTCTTATTATCGCTGCTACCATGTGGTAATAAGTATCACAATCACCTCCTTTGAACGACCGAATATCAGTGGTGCAAGACTGTTTTCTTCTGTCTACTAAAACGTGATCAGTTTGAATATGTGTTTTTCCATCTGATGAAGTCCAAGTATATTTATGAATGTCGCGATGTTGGAATTTTGTAATCTTCACGATAAGGTTTCTGGATATTGCCCAGTACATGAGTCTAACACCATTGTCACAACCTTCCTTATGCAAACATTTATTCCCTATAATCGGTTTGAAAATACCCTCTTACCTTACTTTCACATTGAAACCGCCTAACAGAATTTTCATATGGTATTGCAGGAGATGATCATTTTACCCGTTCTATTCTTTCGTAAAAACTGTATTTTTTTAAATCGCCATCCTTATTTTCTGTTGGGGCATGTGCATTTAAAATAATATTACACCACCGACCCTTAAGAGAAGTAAAAGAAAATATATCATTAACAAATTCAACCTATGTAATTGCTGATATTACGTATTCGTTTGTGAACGGAAAGCCCTGTTTCTAGTTGGTAATTTTTAATTTGTTCCCCGTAAAAGAACGTAAAATTTCCCGATTTGACTCCTACATTTTCTTCTCATCTAACTTTCTGATATCCCACTAGGTCCAATCTCTATTTCTAAACTCACTTTTTACAAATTTTAACGCGCCTGACATATAGAGACTTCTTATATTTCACGTTCCAAATCTTATGTCGATTTTACTTTGCGGAATTCGTGCCAAGTTATCAGTTCAGATCCGAGGATTCTGCGAACTTATCTGAATAATCCTTTTTTTTACAGAATGAGGTTGTTAGCCTCACACCAAATTCTCAAGCTGGATTATCACCTCTAGTCTGTCCGCGACTGCTTATTCAGTATATTCGCAGCTAACCTCTATATCCCAGAGGCCTTCTCCTCGATCCACAACCTGAGGACGCGCCGTGCCGTGATGACAGGAAGACCACATTTTACGGAAATTAATACAGCTATATTTCAGAAATACAACAAGTACTGATTATCCGAACACTGCTTTAAAACACACAGGAACAATCAATATGCTCGGATATATGGATGAATATAAGACAGTGAACGCTTCGATGCCGTAAAAATCGTAAATTAGAGACTAGTGTCAGTGTAGTATTACATAAATGCATCGTACGTTTGACTATCCGAACTATTCTTGATGTATCACATCGTTTCGTTTTATACCTATATAACTTTATAATATTTTTGTAAGTGATTATACTCTTTACCTGTTCTCTGCCAATAGCAACTGTATGAATTCATAATACAAAACTGAAATACAGAAGAATAAAATAAAAAAAATAATAATGTGATATTTCGCAGGGCATCCTATGTAAAGGGCGCCTTGTATTCTTCACAGGTTCTGTACTACCAGTCGGTATTTGAATTTATTAAACAACGCTGGTATACAGGATAACTAAAACCACTTTCTATAATGTGATGTTTCATAGGGCGCCTTATGTAAAGAGCGCACTATACCTTTCACGGGTTCTTCGCCAACAGTAACTGTGTGTATTTATTGTACAGAACAGTGCTATACAGAAGAGTAAATAAAATCGTTCATCTTTGATGTGGTCTCGGAAGGGCGCCTTATGTAAAGGGCGCACTGTACCTTTCACGGGTTCTTCGCCAACAGTAACTGTGTGTATTTATTATACAGAACTGTGCTATACAGAAGAGTAAATAAAATCGTTCATCTTTGATGTGGTCTCGGAAGGGCGCCTAATGTAAAGGGCGCACTGCACCTGTGTCGCTTAACTATTAAACACATATATAATTAGTTCTCTATAATATATATATAGTTGATAATATATTACATATATACTTTCAAGTGAAAATTTCGCTCCTTCCCGGTCTAATCCGGGGAAAAAAGAATAAAAAAAAAATCCTAACGGTTTCCTTGAATAGAGCTACACAAGTAACAGGAAAAATATAGAGACTATTCAATAACTTGTGAATAAATCTTTGTATTTGCGAAAATTAAACATAAAAAAAAATAATTATCTTGGTTTTAATTCTTTAATGAGTTCCCTTAAATTCTTTACAATTTTTGTACAATTTTTATACAATATTAATATTCTTGTTCATATCAAATTATATTCTTCGACCTACTATCTTTTAGGCCGTCAGTTCATTTAGCCGAGCGGCCAATATCCATTCCGGAAGAGGACTCATTCGATCCCCGACCGAAGCAAACCTAGTATTATATTTGTCGCCAGCTTACTCGACTAGACGACTGTTAAAAAATGGGACCTAGTAGAAGACTCACTCGATCTTTTACAGGTTAAAAAAGAAATTACTCTTTCAGCTTTAATTCAGCTGTTCCTACTTAAAATTTCTTAAATAATAGAAAAAATCCGCAGCTATTCATCACTCAGATAGCTGGGTTAAAAAAATCAGAAATGTCCCCTCATTTAAGAGACAATCAAAAATGTTTATCTAAATGCCCCCTCATTCAAGAGACAATTAAAAAATTAAAACTCTAAATGCCTCCTCATTCCAAAGGCAATAACAACTCAGTGAATGCCCCCTCATTCAAGAGACAATCACAATATTCTAAAAAAAAATCCGCAGCCGACATCATTCAGGCGACTGGGTACTAAAAAGCAAAAAAAAGAACAGCGCCTCCTCATTCCGAAAGCGGTTCCAAAAAAAAAAACCTTTATCTGGTTCGTCGTATAACGACCGCCATCACCTATTAAAAAAAATAGCTAAATTTTATCTCTATCAAACCCTCTTCCAGGCTCACTTATCCCGAAAGAAGAGTTATCATTATTAACTTAAAATGAACAGTCTCTATCATTTAAGAGAGCTGCCCAAATAAAATTAAGCAAAATATTTTAAAAATACTACATCAAAAAATAAAAGGTAGACTCCCTTATAATAGGAATCTAACTAAAAATCCTTAATTCATCCTATCTAAAAATATCTTAATTTCCTAAGATTTAAAAAGAAATGATAGGGTATATCTCAGAGCCGACTACTCATTGTGTAAGTCCGGTTGAGTGGTAGAAAACTTCATCCCTGCGTCCCTTCACTATTGGAGGCGCAGAGGGGTAAGGATCTCTGGGAGATGTGAAGAAGTTAGTGGTTGAGAAGAGAGTGCCTCCCCCACACAACATGGACCGTATTTATACGATCAGCCTCCCAGCTCACCAAGCATCCATATGTTTATAAAAAAAATCTTTTCCCACGGCTACTTCTTCTAAGGAGAACAGTAACTAAAGCGCAAAATACTGTATGTGAAAAATCTTAAAAAACAATTTTAAAAAAAATTCATGACAATTAATATAATCAATATACTAAAATTATTTATGTAAATTATACAAAAACTAATGTGTAGATTTTTAAATCAACACATAATAACCTTTCCTAAAAGAAAAAAGAAAAAACTTAAAAAAAAAAGAAAAAAGACTGTTTTACCCTCTGAATTTCCAAAAAAGTCCTTTATCCAAAAGTTTTCATTTGTTCCTGTGTTATTAAAAAAGTCACAGTTTATAAATATTCTTATATCACTATATACACTCTGTCACTCACAAAACACTTCACTTTGAAAAGTTCACTCACTCTCCACTGAGTTTTTGACTCTTTTAGTTCTTCCCAGTCAATATCTCTTCCGGGGGTTGGGGGTGTCCCGATGCTCTCAGTATAGATGGATAAATAGTCATCCTCTTCTTCTATAGGAAGCTCTTGCTCCATCTTTTGCCTTTTTCCTTCTGGTTCATCCTTTTTTTCTTCTTCCCTTTCCTCTTTTCTCTTTTCTTCTTGTCCCCTTAATTTTTCAATTTGCTGAACTAGACTAAGGGGAAGGTCCCAGTCTTTTGTTTCTGCACTCGTCGATTCTGGACCTCTGGGCTGGTTTTCTTCCCTCCTCTTTCTTTTGTTTCTATTCTTTGCTCTGTCCACCTGGAACAAGAGCTCGACATCCAGACTCGGGAAGGCTTTCGGTCTGGCCGATACATATACGTTTCGGTGATTCATTGGTAGTTTAAAGGACATGTTGACAAACTAAGCGAACCAACAACAACAAAAAGAAAAAACTGCGGTCTTCTCAACTCCAGAAATTAGTACTGAATGAGGAATTTTAGAATTCTCGTTCTTATAATCACATGGATCTGCCCAGTTCCCATAGAAAGATATTCAATAAATCCATCTTAATACTTTGTGAACTGTTTCCACTAAAAATATACGAGAGAAGCCTGTGAGTAGTCTCCAATTTCATTTTCACATTTCACTTGTCGAAGGGTAAGAACCCACCCCTTCGTCTCTTATTTCCATGACCTCTGGTTCTGTCTTCAGAGAAGGTTTCCCTCTAAATTTTATTACGGTTCAAAGTTCTTTTTCTCTGGTCAGAAGTCTCACATTTGTTCCCTCAATTCTTCGGCTATTTCTCTGTTTCCATAATTATGATTAACTCTCTTCTTTTCAGAAAATAGGGGTCACAGAGGATTTTGGGAAGGAAAGAAAAAAAAAAAAGTAAGAAAGTCTGTTTCAAAAAAATTACCTTAAAGTACTCTAACTTGTACATTTATACTCTTACTTGTATCGAAAATTGTACGACATTCTAGGCAAACGTTTTGGAGTAGCAATTTCTTTTTCTGTTTCCTTATTTACAAAGTCTGGTTTGTCATAATGCTTTTTAAGCTGATCACAGTTAACCTTCAACACTGTTTTTCGAACTAAGTCTTCAATTTCATAACTATTAGGAGCGATTTTGTTCTTAATAACATAAGGCCCCGTCCACTTTGCTAATAAACCTGCTGTCTCCCTCTTTGCGGCGCACGACACTCTTATAGCTTTTAACCAAACTTTATCTCCGACATTATACGGATTCTCTTTCCTTTTAACATTATATTTTCTTTCTTGTTCTTTGTGAGTCCTTTCTTGTACTTTTAACGCTAATTCTCTGGCTTCAGATATTCGTTTAGCCGTGTCTCTCACATAATTCAATACATTATTTTCGTTCTCCTTTACTCGCATCTCATTAGATACTAATTCAAAAGGATCCCTCATTTCTCTACCAAAATGTAAAAAACTCGGCGAGAATGAGGTGCTAGAACAAATCTGATTGTTTATAGCGAATTCAATTTCTTTAATATTATTAGGCCACTGCGGATGTGATTTACAGTACATAGCTAAAAGCTGTTTAACTTTCTTGCAATATACTTCGCTTTTATTACCACAGGGTCTATATCTAACAGTGTGCACCTCTTTAGCTTTCAATAGCTTCAGGGTATCAGACCAAAGCTTATTTTTAAATATTGAATGATTATCAGAAACCAGAACTTCATAAAATTCGCTTTGACAAAATACTGTCATTATGCAGTCGCACACAGCTCTGGCGGAAATTTTTCTCAATGGAAATATTCTAGTAAACCTTGAGAACGCATCCGTTGCTATAAAAGCATACATAAAACCTCCTGTCCCCTTGACTATTTGACCCAGTATATCTACATATAGCGTATGTCCAGGTTTGGTTACTAGAGTACTGCTCATAAACCCCGTATTCTTACTTGTAGACGATTTAAACTTCGCACATGTCTCACAAGCTAAACAATAGCGTGTTATGTCTTGACTCATTCCTATCCAACTAAACTTCGTCTGAGTTTTCAAAATGGTTCCTTTTATTCCAGGGTGTCCGGAATAAACAGAACTATGCAAAGCTTTCAATACAAGATCCCTTAATTTACTAGGAACCCATATAACAAATCTAGCATCATTGGTTACCTTATCCGTAACTATTCTCTTTAGTAGGCCATCGACATCAATAATTGATATTTCAGCTAATCGTTTAATCCGGCTATACTGCTTTCCCTCTAAAACTATTTCTTTCCCACTAAAAAGCTTTATTATTTTTCCCAGTTCGTCATCTTCTCTCTGAGCTTTCTTAAATTCTTCAACGTTAACAATTTTATCCACTGTTTTTTCTTCTCCGTGTGAATCTTCATCTTTTTCAAGGAAAGGTAATTCTTCAAATCCTCTTTTTATTTCCTCCGAACCAAAGTTATGTAAAATACATCTCGGTATACTACTAATACCTTTCTTCTTTTTTCTTTCTTCTTTCAAACTGCCGCTATTATAAAAAGCAGTTATATTGACTTCTTCTCTAGGTAACTCCTGAAAATCAATCAATTTTCCATCACTCATTTCGAGTTTCAAGAACCCGTTGTCTCCGACGTCCTCTAAGGGATAATATTCATTCATTAAATCATTTCCCTCATATTCCTCCGGGATTGTGTAATCATCCTGTATGCGACTCAAATAGTCTACATACAGGGCCTTTCCCTTTAAATGTCTCAAAACAACAGGGTATTTACTAATTCTATTTATCCATCTGCAAACAACAGCAGGTACTTTGGTAGCTTTCAAAAGAGGTAATAAAGAAATGTGATCAGTATATACGAATACTGTGGGTGCATTCAGCAAATATTTCTCAAATCTCTCTATAGAGATTAATATCCCAAGAAGTTCCTTCATTGTAGTATTGTATTTCCGCTGAGAATCTGTCAGTTTCTTAGATCCATACGCGATTACTCTGAGCTTCTTTCCATCTATCTTTTGAGAAATCACAAACCCCGTCGCTATATCCGATGTATCCACGAATAGGTAAAATTCCTTATTTAAATCTGGCAAAAGCAACTTCGGATCGCTTTCAAGGATTTGTTGCAGTTTCTTAATAGCATCTTCACATTCAGTTGTCCATTTGAACTTTTCATTTCTACGCAAAAGTTGGGAAAGAGGAGCAGTAATTTTCGCCATGTTCGGTATAGCTGATCTGAAATAATTATAAAACCCCAGGACTCTTTGTAGATCTTTGATACCCCTAGGTCTCTTTATCTGTCTGGCCATCCTAACCTTTTCTCGATCACACGATACACTCCCGTTTTCTATATGAAAACCAAGAAAATCGAAAGATTTCACAAATAACTGTACTTTGTTAAAATTGAGCGCTATATTCGCTTTTCTCAATTTCTCAAATACTATTCGCAAATCTTCTAAGTGCTGTTCTTCACTCTCACTTGCGACCACTACATCATCATAGTACACAATTGCGGTCTTAAAATAACATTCTGCAAGTACTATTTGCATCATTCTATTCAACGTATAAGGTAATGTACATAATCCGTAACACCCACGGGCATATTGATATATCCCTTGACATGTAAGCATGCCTGTGTATTTTTGAGAATCTTCTGCTATAGGTATATGTCCATAAGCATTACAAATATCAAAAATTGAGTATATCTTCTTCCCCCCAAGGTGAGCTATAGCTTCCTGTATGTCAGGTAATTGACTCTTTTCAGTTTTCGTAACCCTATTAATATTTCTCGCATCTAATATAATTTTGAAAGATCCCGATTTCTTTTTGTGTAATAATGGGCTACTGAGATATTTAGTAGGCTTTTTAACTATGATTCCTTGAGACTCCATCTCATCTAGTAACTGGCACATAATTCTTCTTTTTTCTTCTGACAAGGGTCTTAATTTAGCTGTAATTGGCTTATCTTCCTTTAGTTCTATATGATGTTCTATAACATTAGTTACCTTAGGTTCTTCTGAGAAAACTTCTCTATTTTCTATGAGCATTTCAATAACTCTCTGTCTAAATTCTCCACCTATGTCTAATTTATCTACTATCGGTTGTAAATTTCCCTCTATTTTTCTATCAAAATCTAAAATTAAATTCTCTGGGAAATCACTATCAAATAAACAAATCGGCTGTTCTATGTCCTCGCAATACCATCCTCCTCTAGAAAGATTTATTACAATCCCCACCTTCGAAATGAAATCTCTTCCTGCCAGAATTTCTCGCAAAAGTTTTTCGAGAATGATAAATTTGTGTTTAACAGCAAAATCATAAAATTTTACGGTCGCTGTAATTTCTCCACACGCAACAGTGGTTCCATCGGCTACTCTTAGGGTCAAGGAATTTTCTTTTACTTGTCCCCCATTTTGTACCCATTTATCTGCGAGTTCTTTAGAACAAACCGAAACAGAAGCCCCAGTATCCAGTAACATTTTAGACTTTACGCCAAAGACAGTACAGTTGATAACAGGTGCTCTAGTCTTGCTAAAGACACTTTTTTTCTCCTTTCCCCGGCTACCCTCGCCGGCATCAAAAATCCGTTTTTTGGGATCACGGAATTAATGTTTCCTATTTCTCTATGTTGGGATAAGTGTCTTACTCTGTATCCCCTAAAATGTTTTCTCTCTCTCAAATTTTCTGTCATTTTTTCCTCTTGGAAATTCCTATCCGCTACGCTAATTCTATCTTCTTTTCTCTGGACTCGATCCACACTTTTTCTATCAACCGGCCGTATCATTCCGGTGAACTTCAGTGGCTTTGTTGATTTCTCAAAAGGAAATTTTCGCTTTTCGTCTTCAAATGTCCACGAATTCTGCGAAATTAATAAAATCAATTTCATTTCACTTATTAAATCTCTACCGCCGATCAAGTCATGAGCGAGGTCTCTTAAAACATGCAATTTTACACGTGCTTTCCTTCCTTTCATGTAAATGTTAACATACATGACACCTACAGTTTCTGTTTCTCCCTCAGCCAACTGTAATTTTATTTTTTCTTTCTTCATCTTTGCCCCTTTCGTTACAAGTTTCTCCGCTAGGGATAAATTTATTAATGAAATTTCACTTCCGCTGTCAGCATATAATTCAATACTTTCCCCCCAAATCTTACAGAGAATAAGCGGTTCTTTTACTGGATTATTCACTTTCTGGGCTTTATTTTCAGAAGGATGTGTTTTCGTATGAACCACAGAGCTCTCCTTCTTATTTTCTTTTTTCTTTCTACAAAACTTACTAACATGCCCCCGTTTGTGACAAAAATCACAAGAAAAAGTCTTGTTTTCACAGCGAGAATTCGTCACGGTTTCCTTGCGGTCATTCTGTCCACGCTTAAAATAAGCAGGATCAAGAGCCGAGGGTAATAAATTACTTCCCCGCCCCATTTCTGCTCTTTCTAGCGCTGCAATAGGATTGCATGCCTTGGGTGCCTCTCGTTCGGGTAGATATAATAATTCACTCAAAAGAAGATGCTGGATCTTCAAACTTTCGCTTTCTAGCTGTTTCAGAGTTACAATTTCCTTGTTATATAACAGCTGTCTGAATCTTGGGTGAGAACGCTCCATAATGAAATCGACCTGAGATTTCTCATCCGGGGGATCTTCTAATCTGCTGAACATAAGCGCTATATGTCTCGTGTACGAAGCTAAAGATTCGTCAGCCTTCTGAAAACTATTTTGCAATTGCTGTTTAATCTCTTGTTCGTAATTGAAACTAAAATATTCTTTCAAGAAAGAATTTTTGAATTCCTTGTAACTAGAAAAGGGTTGTTTAAAAGCAAACCAAACTTTCCCGCTTTTCTTCAATGTTCGAGGGACAACTAATTCCAATAGCTGTTCATCGTTTAACTTCTTAGCTTGCTTAAATTCTTCTAATTCGTCTAGATACGCAAATGGATCCTCCCTAGGAATATCTCCTGTAAATTCAGGTAGGTTAAGCCTAATTTCTTCCACCCATTTACTTTGACTAATATTTGACTCCATTTCTTCATTATCTCCAGCAGAATTACTTCCTTCTTCGCGCCTGTTCTCTTCCCTTCTTAATTCCTGTATCTTAGAAATTATTTCTTCTGAGCTAACACCCTCTCTATATTCTAGCCCAAGTGCTTCGCAAATAGTTCTTTTATCTAGTCCCGTTGCCATGCTTAAAAACTTTCCCGAACGTAATTTCATAAATTGATGCTTCCCTTAAAAATTATAAACTTCCTCTCACTTAGTCTCTATACAAAAATAATTTTCACTTTGTCTCTGGTTTCGGGCGCCAATAATATGTGTCGCTTAACTATTAAACACATATATAATTAGTTCTCTATAATATATATATAGTTGATAATATATTACATATATACTTTCAAGTGAAAATTTCGCTCCTTCCCGGTCTAATCCGGGGAAAAAAGAATAAAAAAAAAATCCTAACGGTTTCCTTGAATAGAGCTACACAAGTAACAGGAAAAATATAGAGACTATTCAATAACTTGTGAATAAATCTTTGTATTTGCGAAAATTAAACATAAAAAAAAATAATTATCTTGGTTTTAATTCTTTAATGAGTTCCCTTAAATTCTTTACAATTTTTGTACAATTTTTATACAATATTAATATTCTTGTTCATATCAAATTATATTCTTCGACCTACTATCTTTTAGGCCGTCAGTTCATTTAGCCGAGCGGCCAATATCCATTCCGGAAGAGGACTCATTCGATCCCCGACCGAAGCAAACCTAGTATTATATTTGTCGCCAGCTTACTCGACTAGACGACTGTTAAAAAATGGGACCTAGTAGAAGACTCACTCGATCTTTTACAGGTTAAAAAAGAAATTACTCTTTCAGCTTTAATTCAGCTGTTCCTACTTAAAATTTCTTAAATAATAGAAAAAATCCGCAGCTATTCATCACTCAGATAGCTGGGTTAAAAAAATCAGAAATGTCCCCTCATTTAAGAGACAATCAAAAATGTTTATCTAAATGCCCCCTCATTCAAGAGACAATTAAAAAATTAAAACTCTAAATGCCTCCTCATTCCAAAGGCAATAACAACTCAGTGAATGCCCCCTCATTCAAGAGACAATCACAATATTCTAAAAAAAAATCCGCAGCCGACATCATTCAGGCGACTGGGTACTAAAAAGCAAAAAAAAGAACAGCGCCTCCTCATTCCGAAAGCGGTTCCAAAAAAAAAACCTTTATCTGGTTCGTCGTATAACGACCGCCATCACCTATTAAAAAAAATAGCTAAATTTTATCTCTATCAAACCCTCTTCCAGGCTCACTTATCCCGAAAGAAGAGTTATCATTATTAACTTAAAATGAACAGTCTCTATCATTTAAGAGAGCTGCCCAAATAAAATTAAGCAAAATATTTTAAAAATACTACATCAAAAAATAAAAGGTAGACTCCCTTATAATAGGAATCTAACTAAAAATCCTTAATTCATCCTATCTAAAAATATCTTAATTTCCTAAGATTTAAAAAGAAATGATAGGGTATATCTCAGAGCCGACTACTCATTGTGTAAGTCCGGTTGAGTGGTAGAAAACTTCATCCCTGCGTCCCTTCACTATTGGAGGCGCAGAGGGGTAAGGATCTCTGGGAGATGTGAAGAAGTTAGTGGTTGAGAAGAGAGTGCCTCCCCCACACAACATGGACCGTATTTATACGATCAGCCTCCCAGCTCACCAAGCATCCATATGTTTATAAAAAAAATCTTTTCCCACGGCTACTTCTTCTAAGGAGAACAGTAACTAAAGCGCAAAATACTGTATGTGAAAAATCTTAAAAAACAATTTTAAAAAAAATTCATGACAATTAATATAATCAATATACTAAAATTATTTATGTAAATTATACAAAAACTAATGTGTAGATTTTTAAATCAACACACACCTTACACGGGTTCTTTACCAATAAAACTGTAAGAATTTATTACTAAAAACTTGTACCATTATTTATAGTGTGATATTTCGGAGGGCGCACCGGGACACGTCCCGGTGTCCCGGTGGGCCAGCACGGGCCTGCTATATCCTCCAATGATCTCAAATCATTATGACTATTGTTGCCATGTGCATTTTGACATATGAACTGCAAAATTGTTATATTTCATACACAAAAGAGATGTTGTAACACAGTGGTGCCAACCCCCCCGTCATATCCATGATGCACCCCCCCTCAATTGTCTATCCGTAGGTGTTCTTCCATGAAAACAAAATTCTTTTCGATTAATTTTTACACCCCCTTAAACATATTTATATAGATTTTTAACCCCCCCAAATATTTCAATGACGCAGTTTGCGTCATAGCCCCCCCCTTGTGGGCACCCCTGTGTAACATAATAATATCAAATAGTAATACAATGTCATCTCCGTTGTATTATTGAACTATGGGGAAGCTGCTAAAGTTCTTTTGATTCATTGTCCATCATGATTTTTTTTTTCTGTATAGCTCAGATCTTTAGTTACATCCCCTTCCCACCATAGGAATTGAAACATGCTGTAAAGCGTTAGTTCGTTCCTGCCCTTCTTCTTCTGCCACTTCGTTTCATACCTCACGAGTTTCCAAAGATACATTAAAGATAGGAGCTATCTCGGAACTAATGATCTAAATATGTTGGTATTATCTGGACCTCAAAATTAATTTTCTTCCCCCTTTCGACATAAAAACAAAATAAAACCACATCACCCCTTAACATGTCTTTGTTTGCCCCTGTGTTCAGAGGACTATAACATGTACGCACAAGGATAAAGGGGGAGAGAACACGGAACTTGGTTTGTCTGAAGATGAATGGAGTTCTTTGGGGGTGCTGAGCTGAGTAAAGGAAAAGGAAGAAGAAAATTTAGGAGTGGGTGGTAGTGAGATAATAACACCTTCCTCCTAGTCCTTCGAGCTGCGATCTCCAAGTACAGTCAACCCAACAATGCACTTCCTTATTTATATGCTAATCTGCTCGTAGCTGGGGCAGTCACCAAGCTGTTGGTTTAGCCGGTCATCAACGAAGGCCGTCGGCGTCTCTAATTTCTCTAGCTCTCTACAGGGAGCTTCCTCTCGACTTCCTCGTCCTGGTTTCTCAGTTATAAACAACCATAAACAAGAGAGCACGTTCCTCTCTGCCTTAATTTCCATAACGACATGCAAACCAGGCTACGGTGTCCTCATACAGGCATTACATCTCGACGGGGAAGGGGAGGGGGGAGAGACCATGTAGCTCCTAGCTTTGTTCTCACTGCCACCACCATGTATTGAAATATCCTTGCCTTGATGCTGATTTCACATTCCGACTGATGAAATTGGCTTGTAGACTTGTGAGAATTAAAACTATAGGTACTGTGTGTAGCGAATCTTGTCACATAATTCTTGTCCCGGTTCTTCGGAGAAAATCCATTGTGTTGTGTCATCTCATCTGCCGTGAAGCTCACAGAAAAATTGCCACTACTATTTGGGAACTTTTTTCTATTTTGTTGATTATTTTTGTTGTTAGAATTTTGACTATTATTATTGTTATATTTCTGCTTATATTGATCTTTATTTTTTTCTAAAATTTCCTCTACGGTATTTATTTTGACGATTTTTTAACCTTTTTTTATAACTTCTGATTGATCTGCCATTGACACTTACTTTTTTAAAATTACTTTTGTTATTTCTGTACTAAACGGTTTTACTTAAATTGCCTTTTTACCTTTTTTCTTGATATTTTATGTTCGCTAGTCGTCTTGTTTTTACTGTCGCTTGAAATTATTATTATTTTAAATTAACATCGAATGAATTTTTTTACTATAATAAATTTTTAATTCTTTTAGAAACAAATTTTGAACGGAAATTGAATATGATTTTTTTTGTTTTATCCTCTTTTTATGCTCTCTCTACATAGCGATTCATTCTCTACATAGCGAATATGAGCATAAATCTACTTGTCATTCCTCACAACATCTGTATGTGTCCCTTTATAGATAAGACACAAGTGAAAGACGTTTTGATAAAAATCGGCGAGGGGTACTAGAAAGAGAAGATTTTTTCAATATCTCGCACCGTTTGCACGATTGAGCCTACTTCCAGTTGGAGGTTCTAATTCATATGAACAGTGTTTTCTTTCTTCTTGGATGCAGTATGTAATAAGCAAATACATTTCATACACAATTAATTATAATGCCAGTGATATTTGGTGTTCATTGGGCAAAACACTCCAAACAATAAAGATTCATCTTAGACGGGAGAAATGGTCATCCTTCGTTTTTCATTATCATTTGGCCATGAAACAAACGCCTGAGAGATATATAATCCCTGTATACAAATATGTGGTGTTGGGATATATAATTCGCAGGATATGATGCTTCTTTAAAATTTCAACACTTCCAGTGTATCCCTAAAAAGGTAATAAAGAAATAACGGCCATGTTTTTTTTTAATATTTAATTAGAACTGGACAATCTACACAAAATTTGAAATCGACCAATGAAAATGGCACGTACCTAACACTTGTGATTTTCGAGATCTCACTGTCGAAAGAATTGGAGACAAACATATAAACTTTTCTTGATCACAAATATATAGACCTAGCATTTTAATGTATAGATTTAATTTCTTTTTGCTTTTAGTAGAATTTTTTATGAATTTATGTCCCTAATTTTTTTAAAGAAATAACGTAACAAACATGAAACTATTATTTTTTTTTTTTGTAAAAACAAAAAAAAAAATCAGTCATGTCTAAATCAAACTTATCAATGTTAACATACAATTAGTAAAATTTATGATAGGTTTACTTATTTGTAACTTGACGCGATTTTTTTTAATATCTAAATTGAAATTTGAGTTTTTAAACTACATTTGTAAACTATATATTCTGGAAATTACGATATACAACATAGCCAGTTTCTTTTTCTTCTTTTCTTCTTCTTTTCTAATACAAATACTTGCAGAAGTTGAGAAGAGAACCTCATTAAGTAGATGATCTTCAATTCCACTTTTGGAAATAGAGTTCCCGTTCTGTGTTTATCTTTATATTTGTTATTCATGACCTAATTTTCTTTTACTCCCCTAAGCAAAGATTCAACATTAATCTTCTTTTCTATTTATCAACTGAAAAATCAATTTTTTTTCCTTTTATTTCAGTCTGATAAATTATCTCTTCTTAGTCGGTAAGTGATGCAAGCAATATATATAAGGAAAAAACCGTAAAAACTTTCATACAAAATGTTGAATATAAAAATAGCATTAACTATTGCTAGGAACACCTAATTATTTCCATGTATGAGATTATGCTCTCCTTCCCTTGTAATAAAGACAATAACTGTGTTTGTGTGTGTGTGTGTTTGATTTCATGGAAATGTTCTGATTACTTTCTGAGAAACAAACGGGATTTAAGATATTTCTCGCTACTCGAAGGCATAATAAGTAACAAATGTTTTTGTCAGCCAACTTTCCAGCTACATAAATCATTGCAAGAAGTAGTAATTTGCCTCAGGAAAACACCGTAAGACAGGAATTTCCGAATGGTAGGCCAATGGGAATTATAGAAGAACATAAATTTCTGATCGACTGTAGTTTGCTTCTTTGCTTTTCTTTTTAAGTTAAAAAAAAAATTGAAAGAACCGTTATTTCAAACCACTGTTAATGTAGAGTTGTTGAACATACATTGTGGATTTTTGAAATATACTACCATAATAAATCGTTATGTGAACAATATTTTATTCAGTTTATAATAAGCAAGAAATTTTAACTTTTGCAGAAACATCATTGTAAAGAAAAGTAGTTACGTTTCTTTTAAAGAAAACCAAAGAAATTTTAGTAAAATTAATTTTACTGTCCGATCTCATGTAATTTAATGAAATGAAAAATCTTTTTGTTTAACGTCTCACGATTATGCTCTTAAGGCTAAAGAAGATCGTGTAGTTTAATAATTGAAACTAAAAATTTAGGTTATTATGCAGTAGTATTACAAAAGAAAACATGAATAAATAAAGATACAGATTAATTTAAATTTTACATATTATAGTGTCTATTCGTGGCTAAGGCCCGCTATACACTACAGGATAGATCCTAGGAAATCTTTTACAATTTTTCTTGGAGTCAAAATCTCAACGTGTATGGCATCAGATCGCATATCATTTCCTATGTTTTGAACGATCCTATGAGATTTCTCTTATTTAGAGCACGCTCTATTTCGGAAATTCGTAAGATTTCGATTTAATCGACATCAGGTGAGAGAAAATATATTTTTTTTTAGAGATGTACAATTTAACAATTGACAAACATGGGCGTAGTTATCCTAGTGCCAACCTATTTTAAATCTCACAAATTTGTGAAGTGCAATGTAATTTTGAAAGAACATTTTACAAGAAATCCAAATATGTGGGTCCTGCAACTATGAGTTTAATATTTCGTGAGAAATGCATGTTGAACTTCTCAAGCACGTAATCAGATTAGGCAGGAAAAATCTTCACGTGTATGGCACAAAAGGGTAGGATTTCCTACGAAATATGTCTTAACATTTTCCCGAAGATGAATCGTACGAGATTTCCTAGGATCTATCCTATAATGTAAAGCAGGCCTAAGTGGAATGCTTCCTGGTCCTATGGATATCAGATTAAGGATACTTCTCATCTCATTAACCAAGGTGCTGAAAAAAGAAAAGAAAGAAAGGACGTTACACTACAATCAATCATTAGGGTGATTACAAATGATTAATCGAATTTGAAAGGCTATGCTAAAAAAAAAGAAAAAAAACGCGTAACACTTGCAGTAAAGAATGAACCTGAAAATATACAGAACTTCTCCAAGTTTCAGGCATTTTGTTGTAAATATTCGATGTAGTTCCTATTCGTCACACGACACATATCTTTGCGGTAGACTAGTTCGGGAATGCGTCGTAGGACCAAAAGCCTCTCAAATGGCATAGGCCGAAACTTCAGCTCAGAAACCTGTTTCAGTCCGGCGCTGCTGCTCTGAAATAATTTAACTTTTAATCATGCTTCTATAGATTTTTCTAATTATCTGTTTAATCTGCGCTGCTTTAAATTATAAATTCCTGTCGATGCTATGCCTTTGTGGATTATATACTACGCCTAGACTGCGTAGACCGAAACGCCATACGACTGAAATGGCGCACGATTGTCTGCGTAGGATTGACTAGAACAAAGATTTCGATCTTAAGAAAGCAACCAGAGCTCTGTCATTTGATTTTAAGAATTAAAAGATATTCACAAGTTGAGTATGAATAATTGTGAGCGACAAAATAATCATAGTGCTAAATGATAGTGGATGCAAGATATAATTTCTTGTGTGCTTAGTCAAGAACATTTACGTACTCTAACACTGGCAATCCCTTAGCCAACAATGTAAATAATTTAATTTCTTCTATCGGTTGACGCCCAAGTATATATATTGCACATTCCGAGCTACAATGTGAAAAGTAATGTTGCGTAGAGGCCAGTGTGCCAACCACACATCATTCCGTTGACTGTGCGCCATATGGGTGTCCATAACTATTCATGAAACAAAGTTTAAATTAGACAAAGTTTTGATTACTTTTTACTTCATAGTATTCAGAAAAGGATTAAAATATGAGATGACGAAGAGAAACGACAGTCTTAATACTTGTAAGGACACCCAAGGAACAAAGTTTGGACTTATTAATATCATATTTATTATTAATAGTACTATTACTACTATTACTACTATTACTACTACTACTACTACTACTACTACTACTACTACTACTACTACTACTAATAATAATAATAATAATAATAATAATAATAATAATAATAATAATAATAATAATAATAATAATGTACACTCATGTCCAAAATTATTGTCGCGTGTCTATAAACATGTTGTTGTAGGAATATAATTTGATAACGAATTCGCCCGGTATTTCTTATAATGTTAGTATGTGTATTATCGGTAAAGACATATATGTGGCAAATTTTATGTCAAAATAGCAGTAAATAAGAACAATAAAACGAAAATAAAACTTTCTTGACTATTTAGCAACATTTTGTTTTACTCATTCTAATTATCGTATTTATAATTTTTTTCTATGAAATTGACCACAAATATACATTTCCCGATTATGCACATAGTGTCAGTATTAATTATTAAAAGTATTCTGCAAAATCATTATCAAATTATATTCCTTCAAGAAGACAGTTATAGATATGCGACAATCATTTTGGACATGAGTGTACATCATATTCAAATTTATGAACTAAATTAGATACTGATACTAAATTAGATTCAAACAGTTCAAGATCTAAAACTACTTGCTCGTAAGGTAATCAAGAATAAGTTGTCCACTGCATATTTGGATCAGACATCGCATGAGTATGAAATTATTGTATAATATATAAATTACTTCTGTATATCGCCACTACGTAATTATAATCGTGGTTTTGGTGCTTCTTGCTCTGCTCTAGCTCTGTAAACAAGTACAAGGTAGGAGCTGTTCTTTGCAAATGAGCAGTGACGTCGGTAGGCTATTTATTTAGGAGAATATATATAAACTTATTACTGTTGTCTATGAGACAATTATCGTGACGAATTTGAGACAAGACACGTCTCTTTCAAACGAAATAGATACATTTCTTGAGACAAGACAGCTTTTCACGACAATTTTTCAAGAGGAGACAGCACCAAATCAGGAAATTACTTGGGAAAAGAAAAATAAAGAAACCCGGCAGCATACATACTTATTCTATTGTATTTCTTAGAATTTACGCCATGTTTATTTATTTTTATTATCCGACGATCGTTTCCCTACTTATCATTTTAAAGTATCGAGTATCGTTGTATGAACCGTACTTTGATCACCTTGAGTAGAATACAGCGCTCAGTCATTGGTTATTGATGAGATGACTTTATGCTTACTTGCAGTGCAATGCATTGATGTCGTGCTCGCGTAAGCAAATGTGTGGTGTGAATACGGCTGATACAGAGACAGGAGTTTAGCATCCAAAGTGTACATTTAGGCGATGTTTGATTCTATGTAATGTGATGGTTACAGTTTTTGAGTGAAGAACGCCCCAACGCAATGTGCCTTATTATTTTTTATTTCATTTCATTTTAATTATTTTGCGTTAGTATGTAGAATCTTTTGTGCAACACGTACGTATTAGCTAAAGGAGAAGGTGATGATTATAATGAACGGAATGGTGGAGTAAAGAAAGTGCAAATAAACAGGATAAACCCGAGAAAACCCACACACACGACGTTTTCATACCAAAAAATGTCCACTTGGCGCAAGCCGGAACCGAACCAGAGATCCGATGCACGAGAAGTCAACGCTCTACCTCTGAACTACCGCGGTCTTTTTTCTTACTATAGATTTAGGATTAACGAAATAAAGCATTAGAGGTTTTCGATTCTCTGAGTGATATTTTCTAAAATATTATCGATGGGAACGTTGGAAATCATTTCTAAGTTTTGGATAAATTTTATGAAGTGATATCTGAATTTTCTAACTTAATAGGACAGCATTAAATTTAAATTATATTAGCTGTTTTCTTTCTCCTTCTTTTATATTTATCTCCCGTTGTTATGTTAATATTGCTTTTATGTTCGTTTCTTTTAAGCTTGTATTTCTTCCTCTTCTTTCATAATCTTTATGATTGGAGACCAATTGAAATACACATTTTTTTAAAAAAGAAATAATTAACACTTATGACCAGAGTATATACACTTATTTATCACAACTAAAATACAGCCTAACGTTAAGATGTCGAATCCGTTACACTGTATTTTAGTTGTAATAAATAAGTGTATATACTCTGGTCAGAAGTGTTAATTATGTCATATTCCTTCAGTGAATTCCAGTCATGATGGATAGAGTTGCCTTTTTTGTTTATCAATGTTCAACGTTTTTGTTTATTTTAATCTCCATCATTTCCCGTATTATTATTTTTTAAATCTTTCTTTCTGTCTTTACTACTTCAGTCTCATGAAACGGAATTCTATGTTCTTGTTTGATAAGCGTATAATGTTCCACCACAGCTGAATTCTCTAGTTAACCCTATTTATATGTTCTGATATGAACAAAATTCAAAAATAGTTCATGGCTGTTATTCCATGGTTAGGAAATACAATCGATTTACATACAAAACACCTTACAAGTACTATACAATACTCAGGCAAATTCAAATATACAAGATAACAAGAGTATTAAAATAGTAAGGTAGTTTATAAACATTAATACGTGTTTGTAATATGTAATTTGACAACACAAGTAAATTTTAATCATGATCTTATAAGGAACATTTCATTGAAAATATTCTTCTATGCTATAGGATTTGTAATGATAATTTAAGATATGTCTTAAACTGGAAATTTGTCATTTGTTTGGTAGAATCTGGGAGTTTATATAGTTTTATTCTTGTGTGGTGTAAAGACTTTTGAATTTTTGTTAATCGAAAATTTCGTATACGAATATGATTGATTGTTCTAATGTTTTATTGGTGTAGATCCGAATTCACTGAGAATACATTAAAGACCCAACCATATTCAACGCAATGGTGTCTCCTAACTTCGCCTAATCAGGTCAAATGCGAATTTACATTTCGCAAAAAATTGTGGGTTTGATTTTTACCTTTGAATGACAGCTGATAAAGTGTTCCACGAAATGAAAATTGGGTAAATTGAAAAGTAAATCCACGCAACAGATCAGGTCTTTCTGAAATTGTCAGAAAATTATCAAATTTCAAATATATTTTAGTTTTGATTAAGTGGGGGCTCACGTATCTAGTCCGAAATTCAAGTCTAACGTACCTTGCTGCTGAAAATCTTTGCTCTCTTAAAATTTTAAGAATTTAATTTTTAACCTTCTCTGAAAATTCTGTGAAAGCCACTAGTTTTATATTCACAATCCTTTTGCGACTTTTGCCAGTCTATTTAAGGGTAAAGGTGTATATTATATTCTATATTCAGCCAAAACTTCTACTTAGGATCTCTAGAGCAAGAGATAACAAGCAATTTGTATGGCAAAGAATCTGTTGTTTTGAGGGTAAGCACAATGTAGCGTCTGGAAGGCACTTATTTAGAACTTTTTTTGGTATGTGTGGACTATTTATTTAGAAACAGTATTTAGAATGATACGCGTATAATCAAATTCAATTTGCACAATAAACTCGACTGTTTTGATTCTCTACTACAAAATGTATAGAAGCTCTTTTTGTTCTTCAGAATATACTACACTAGGCTACAATGTTTTGACAATAATCAAAGTTCTGTAATTTCCAAACTCAGTTACAGGACGAGCGAGACTGTGTGTTTCTTGAAGCAACAAAACCCGTTTTCCTGCTCACATCTCTTGCAGGGTCAAATTAGAGAAGTTGTGTTTATCTGCAATTAGCTACTCTTGTTAACTTTTCCTTGAGTTTCAAGCGTGGCCTATTTTAGCTAACTTGCTACGAACAGCAAAACTTCTTCGATGAAAATCATGCTCCTGCATTTGCTGCCTTGTTGTTGTCCGGGCACGTTCTCAACTTACTCATGAAGCATTAAAGTTCAGTTTGTGAGAGGAGTCGTGGCGGGTAGAGAAGAATGGGGAGGATTCAGAACGAAATCTTGTGAAGCTGTTTCAGCACCGTCAGCAAATTTTGGAAAATATTTCTCCATCCGTTGCTTGCTATTGTTTGTTGAACTTTACTTCTAGCTAATATCTCTCTTGTAATTTCACCTTGTAAAGTGGTTTCAGACATTGAATTTTGATTTTATTTAAGTAATTGCGGTGCGGTTTAATTTGTTTCACAATCACAAAGGTAATATAATAATATTGGTTTACTAACAGAATAACATGTGGCATTCATGTATGGCAAATACATTCAGTATAGGATAATATTTATTTCCTTACTCCTTTCCCGCGTTCTGTGCAACTATAATAATGAATTTAATCACATCAAAACACTTTCGGAAGGACCAAATATTTGTATAAAATAAAAACGTTGTTATCTTTGGAAAGTGGTTTTAATTCAAGTTTACAAATAACTGCTTTAGAGACACAGTAGCTCAGTGGTAGAACACTCACTTCTTCTGAAAGGGTCCCTAGTTCAATCACACCCCAAATGAGTTTGTATGTGGCTTTTCTCTGGTTTTCCTCGTTTCCTCCCACCAATTCATTCATAAATCATTCACGTATCATTATTATCTTCTGCTTTAGTGTAAAGGGAATAATCATGGGATTACACTAAAATATCGCTGTAACGAACGCCTGTAGGCTATAACGAAATGTTCAGAATTGGGAAATTATTTTTTGGGTCTCTTCTTACTCCTTATATATTTAAGCTGTGTTAAAATATTTCATTTTAACCAATTTCGCACTTTAAATATAACATAAACTTTTGTCTTTTTAACTATATTCAATTTTATTTTTTAAAAATATATTTGATATTCATCCTATTTTATAATAATTTTTTATTACGTTATTTTATTATTCAGATGGTATAGTAGTCATTTTTTATATATACATGTACGAAGTAGGTCGAGCAGACTATCGATTTAAAGTAACTAACCAATGAGCGTTATTCCATTAACATCTCCCAATGCAAGAAAGAAAGAACTAAGTCGTAGACAAGATGGATTCTCTCTTATTATAGAATATTAAAAAATAACTAAGATTTATTTCAATTATGTATATACTAATGTTAACATAACATGTCACCTTAAGAATTGTTTGACATGTACTCGTACATTTGTTTAAAACAAACAGTTGCACAATGAATGGATGAATAAATGCTGGACGACTACACTTTATGCTATTACACTTACATTCTTTTATTGCTTAATTACACATTTTGTACTTTTTCTCTGTAAATTCCTGTTGAAGTAATGTAGATTCATCAATGAATATAACAACAGGTGAGTTCTTAATAGTTGACTTGTTTCAGTATGGCAAAATGGGAATATTCCGGGTTTTTCCCCTGGCATATAAACTTCAGGGAGAGAATTTATTTCCATTTCTTTACTTTATTTTCCAAATTATAAGAACATATGACTAATTACTTTATTTTAATTTATTATCATTTACTTTTAGGTTTTTAATCATTTGAAGGTTTAAAAAATTAAAATCCATTGACTGTACTTTATATAACTAATTAATAATATGATTTTTAAAATTCCATTTCCATTTGCATTAGAAAGTAGCAAAGTACTAATTTACAAATGGTGAAAAAGAACCAATTTGTACGGTCTGTCTGCTGTCTCTGACTCGAATTTCTGAATAGGTACTCGGACTTCTCTTACATGTGAATTAATGCATGAAATTTCGAGATATGGGGGGGGGGGGGAAGAAGGGTCGTGTGTGGCAATGTTATGTGCAAAATTCTAAAGGTAAGTCAGTATCTTCCAAACATTGTGAACATAAATATGTACGCGCAAATGTTGATAAAATGGTGAGACATGTGTTTTCTGCCAGTTACCCAACCTAATTTGTAGAGATGCAAGGGCTCGGAAAAAAACCGGCTTTTTTGAAAAAAAACTCGGTTTTTTCTGCTTCGCTTTTTTTTTCTTCAAAATTATGCTTTAAATTGATAAAGCAGACTTTGTTTCGCTTCTCTATAACACAAAAAGTCATTTAATTAGTGGTTGATGCCAATAATAATATAAAACCTCGAAAATAAACCATGAATTTCGAAAAGATATTTCAAACAATTTTACTTCAACATATTTACATTATGAATTCCAAAGGATTAACCAATGTATATAATAAAATTTTTTTAACCTCCTATATATGTACAAAAGTAAGCAGAGTTGGCAAGAAACATGGTTGTTTTTGAAAATGCCTAAAACCCGTTTTTGGGGGGAGTTTAAACCAGTTTTTTGGGGGGGGGGGTTAAACCAGATTTTTTGACTTAGATATTTTGTTTATGTTTTTGTATTACATATTCACAGAAATAAGTTTGTTTCGCCTTGGTGTTATTATGCAACAACGGAGGTATGCTGGAAGAGGTCCCATAAGCTTAAACAAGTCCGGTCAGTAAATTTCTTAAATTGAGAAACTCCAGCCCTAGCCATCGGGAAAATCCCGTCATTACTTTAAATGTAAAACAATAATGGGAAAATCCTGTTATTGCTTTGCATGTAAAATTTAAAGGTCAACATATCATAATCAGTACGATAAAACTGAGGTATTACATTACAAATTTAGTATGTAGATATTGAAAGTCCAATCCAAGCTGAAGTTGGAAGCTACGTAGGCAATCGATAAATTTTGCCAATTTCTATCAATATACTTAAGGAACCTTGGCTTCTTTAGGCATTAACAACAGGCATTCAGGAATGCAGAAATATATAATTTGGTTTCGTTTCGTATGTTTAGGATTAACACCCTTACGTAATACCGAGGTTATCAAGGAGACGCATGTGGCATCCGAACCGCTACTTGTTTACACATGAAAGAAGGGTTGTGGTTCGACCGAGAATTGAACATGGAACACCTTGATGAAAAGGTGAAAACGAAATAAAACTAATGCAGATGGTTTGATATGTGGAAACGTCACCATGAAGTTCACACGATTCGCATTTTTCGTTCTTTTTAATTTTTTGGTTTAAACCAGTTATTAAAAAAAAAAAACAGCTGGTGTAAACGAGCCAACCCTAAAAGTAAACACTTCTTTTTAAAAAATATACAAATAACTAGCAAAATTGTATGTAGTATTTTTACTTCAAAATATTTCATACCCTCTTTTTGAAACAAAATAAAATTAAAATAAACATAAGAAAAATACTTAGATTTTTATGATACACTTAAAGGCTGCACATCTAGAACTTTTGGTTCTGTATATTCTTGACATTCTAGAGTTAAGTTTTTTATAACCACCATCACGGTTTACCCAATCCTCAAGTTTTCTGAATTTTTAACAAGAGGGATTCAACATATCATTACGGAACTCTCCGCTCAAAAAAAAAAAAAAAAAAAAAAAAAAAAACCTACGGAATATTTTTAAGTGAAGCTACATACAACTGCACAACAAACATGACTGAGTGGTTAGCTTTTACGCTTCTATCGGGAAGTCCGGGATTCAACCCAGCATTTGACCATTCTGACAAAGCTTTTCTTCTTTCCATCTGTGAATGTAGAAATAGTGCGTGTACTGTGAGTTGGCCGACTTCCTTTCTTATTGTTTTTAAATCGTTGTTATTACTCATTACCAGCAGTGACGGTTTTGCGAAGGTTAGGGGGGCGGTCTTTCGGACTGAAGCCTGCTCTCTAAAGTTGCAGAATGTCTAAAACAAACGAAATATCTATTAGTTATGCCTTTACTCATAAACTTTAAGCTCCCGTCAAATAAAAATTACGAATATTTAGAAAAACTTAATATTAAACATATAAACGAAACGAAATATTAGTTATGCCTGTACTCATAAACTTCAAGCACCTCCCAAATAAAATTAGGACTTTTTAGAAAACGAAACAATCAGAGAAACCCCTCCCAAAGTACTTATCTAAATGCGCTACTGATTATTTTATAAATTGGTATTCAAGGTTGTATCCGGAAAATTATTGCTAAATCATTGCACAACTACAGTATAACAGAAATGTGGAAGTACGGTTTGACGGATATATTGAAAAACGTACGCTTTGACGGATATATAGAAAAACGTAAGTTTAACTTTTGTGCTACAAGCTAGAGTACTAAGCTCTTAGAAATGAAACACGGATGAGAAACTAAACTGATCTAGGGAAGAAAAAAATATCGATAACTCACAAGTTAAAATAAAGTTAAATGGCCTGTAAAATTGCCCTCAAATACTACATTCTTCATGTTAGCTTTAATTCGTAAAGCATGTGCTCCATCCATCTTGATGGTTAATTTCAGAGCGAAATATGGCATTTAGGTCATGGAATTCTTACCTGACTATAGAATATACTATAGGAAAGCTATTTAGATAGAAAAATCATGAAAATGAAAAAAGCCAAAATTTCCAAAATTCTAGTTTTTTTTCAAAAAAGCCGGCTTTTTATGTGAAAAAACCATCGATTCAAAAAAGCCGGCTTTTTTTTTGCATCTCTACTGATTTGTTTATAACATCTACAAATTTAATATGTCTATAATATCAGTAGTAGGGTCAAGTTTAGAAAATCCACTTAATATAAATTTAAACTGTTTAGCGGTGTAAAAGTACGTGAACTTCCTATGCCGAATGTTTTTCCTACATATTTACTCGAATAAGACATATTGTAAGTAATATATTACATTATGCGTACTCTCTAAATATAATAAAATATTAATAAAATAACATAATAACGTTCAGAATATACATTTTAAAGAATTCTCTGGAGACAAGAGTAATAAATATACTGTGATAAAAAAACGAATTTAATTTTGAAATCATAATAGGGGAAGGCGGGGCAGAACGGGGTAGTGTGGTGGAATGGGGCACCCCTCCTATTTCCCCGCTATGGTGCTGCAGCCTTGCGGAAACAGCAGGAAACTAAATGTCGACTCCCTACCGGTGTGTGAAGCAAATAGCATTAGCGTTGGAGAAGGCGAGTGGCACCTGCTAATCATTCAAGTGTTTGCGCTCTGTTTTTCGACGTCTGTTGCAACATCAACAGAAACAAAGCTCAAGATAAGTCAAATAAGAGTACATAGAATGCTGAAGTCGTAATTATAGTTTCAGAGTATCATTCTTGTATGTTTTAGTGACTATAGTATGTAATCTTTCCCACGTAGTTACCGCTGACACCATATGAAGCACCAACATGTTTATCGGGGCGGAACGGGATAGGGACGAAATGGGCTACTGATATCACATTGCAAACAAAAAGAAGAAATCCAGACCAGCGAGAAATATCTACAAACAAACTGTTCCAGTGAGTTGTTCCCTTGCAGCATCGAAACTAGGACCTTCGTCGTCTTCCACAGAATCACAATCCCAGATGTGACCATGGTTTCAGGAAGTAGACCCCTTGACGAATCGATTCCAGGACCTTCGACGCCAACCACAGGAACATACATTCCCCACGTGATAACATTGCTACACATGTCACTGAAAGATATTTTACTGTCTCCCAGAGTTAAGACTGGTTGCAGGAGACTGATCAAAAGACGAGGAAAAACAGCAATTTTGGCATCATCGTCGTATAAAGCAGCATTAGAAACAAGAGCCAGGGAAGAGGAAGCAAAAGATGGAAGAAAGAAAAGGAATCAGCAGGGCAAGGAGAAGACAGAACACGCACTTGAGTATGCAAGAGAGCTAACAGCAGCAACAAGGAAGAAGAAATTGAGCGCTAGCTCATCAGAGGACGCTACATGCCTTTATTGTGGTGGGTGGTATTTCCAATCTAATGAGGGATTCATTGCGCGTATGGTGTGCAAACTTTGGCACATAATTCTGTGCAAGTGTAGGTAGTGACGACGAAGAAGAAGTTTACGGCTGTAAGTACTGCCAGCAGTAATTCAGGATACCCCATTGTGCCCCGTGTATTCACATCCATGCGAAAAAAAAACATTACTTTCGATAAACACGTGTGCATCCTTAGGTTTGGACACATATCAAACAACTACTGGTGCTATTTATGCCTAAAACTTCAAATAATATATTAATTTCATTTTCGGTGTTCTCTTGTCATTTTTGTTACCCTTACATAGCCATTTATGTTAAGTATCCCGTTCCATCCTGCCTTCTCCTATAGTAATAGAGTGCAATTTTATTTGTGTTTGTACATAAATTCCAGGAATATTTCCATTTTTGGAAATCTTCCCAGGGAACATTCCCAAAAAATATTTCCCCGGGAATTTGCCCATAACTATGTAAATCTACTGCTTAACGTGGGGTTAACACTACTTGAATTCCAGTTCGCGTAAGCTAATCATATAGTCACGAGACAATTCTATATATATATATTCCAGAGTCTTTGTAACTTATTCTTAGATATTTATTTGTAATGCCTGTTTGGAGGATTATTTTCCCTTTCATTCCTTCTTCTATGTTCGATTTCCATCCTAAATTAGGTTACTCAGAACTCAGAACCATGTACAGCCTACAGCAGATTTGATATAGAATGAACTGTTTTCTTCTGCAAATACGTTAACCGTTTGTTAGGATAGTTTCTTTTTAATCATGCTAAATGAAGTGTTAAATCTAAAGATGCTTCCTGAAATCAAGTACGCAGAATATAATTGAAGCAAAATGATAAATAACTAAGTAAAATAGTTACTAAAATATTCAATGAAAACGCTTCAATCAATATTGCTTTAATATTTTCTTCAACAGATATTAAAGCATAATGTTAGCATACGATATTCTGATATTAGAATTAGACTTAATACGTTTTGACTGGGTTGATAAAATATTAATGTTCATTTCAGTACTGTGGCCTTAATGAAGCGGGGCCTACTGTATTCAAACCATTTATTCAGGTTTACTCCTGACCTAAGGCAGTCCTCCCACTGTGGTTCTAACCCGGTATTGTGCACACAGTATGAACGCACGTTAGCCACATGGGGGCGCATTAACACTTTCAGTTCTGGGCTTATGTAACTGTGGAAATTCCAGCTTCCTTTCAGTTTAGTTCATTTTTTTTTTTTAAATATGTATACCAGGTAGAAATAGGAGATAGGAGAACAGTAGAAATAAATGCAGAGATATTATTAAACGCTTGCAGGGACATGGGTTTAGAAGTAAATGCAGAGAAAACTAAATACATGGATGCACGTCGGGACCGTAATACGGCAAATTGTGGAGGCGTTAAAATATTAAATAATACTTTTGATAAAGTGGATACTTTCAAATATTTAGGATCAATATTAACAGACGAAAATCATATTCACGAAGAAATTAAATGTCGACTAAAATAAGGGAATTCGTGTTACTATTCGGTTCAAAATCTCTTGTCGTCGCGAATTCTGTCGAGGAATTTGAAGCTTAAAATATATGAAACGATAATCATGCCTGTTGTTCTGTATGGTTGCGAAACATGGTCGCTTACTCTCAGGGAAGAACATAGACTGAAAGTATTTGAGAACAGGATCCTGAGAAGAATATTCGGACCCAAGAGGAACGAGAATGGGGAATGGCGGAAGCTTCATAACGAGGAACTACATAGTTTATACGGTTTACCCAACATTGTTAGGGTCGTCAAGTCTAGGAGGCTTAGGTGGGCAGGTCATGTAGCTAGAATGGAAGAAAGTAGAAACGCTTTCAAAGTCTTGACTGGTAGACCCATAGGAAAACGATCATTAGGAAGACCTGGGCGCAGATGGGAGGACAATATTAAGATGGATCTCGCAGAGATAGGAATACAAAGTAGAAACTGGATCCAATTAGCTAAGGATAGAAGTCAGTGGAGAGCTTTTGTGAACGCGGCACTGAACCTCCGGGTTCCATAGGCCATAGAGTTAGTTAGTTAGTTAGTTATGTATACCAGGTAGTGAAAGAAAATGTAACC
This sequence comes from Thermobia domestica, assembly GCF_964235325.1. NCBI lineage: Eukaryota > Metazoa > Arthropoda > Insecta > Zygentoma > Lepismatidae > Thermobia > Thermobia domestica. Next base: position 129,006,874 of record NC_137466.1, on the reverse strand, counting down.
ATGCGAAATACCTGGCAAATGAATCTTTAAACATTCTATTTTAAGATGAGCACTACATTTCTTACAGTATTATTGTGCGGAATTGCTACAATATTACTTTAAAAATGTTATTTCACTTATCTGGGGGGGAAAAAAAAGAGAGAGAAACATAATGTAGAAAAGGTCCAGAACTTGATTATTATTGTTAAATTAGGTGAAACTCTCATGATGTTTGCTATCTGTTCTTTATCCTTTTATATTCTTGCATGCACTACTGCAGAAAAATGTAAAACGACTTTAACAAAAAAACATTTTCCTATGTTCGTCAATAAAGGACCACATCATACTAAACTGACAACAGCTTTCAGCAGGGGTGCCCACAAGGGGGGGGGCTATGACGCAAACTGCGTCATTGTAATATTTGGGGGGGTTAAAAATCTATATAAATATATTTGATGGGGGTAAAAATTAATCGAAAAGAAGATTTTTTTCATGGAAGAACACCTACGGATAGACAATTGGGGGGGGGGTTCGTCATGGACATAAGGGGGGTGGCACCACTGCTTTCAGAATACAATGTCTTCGAAATTTCATCGCTAGTTGTCAAGCAAATAATGTGTTTTTTAGATGCGAGTTCGAATAAGAACGGATTGAGAGCACTTTCCGCACAGCCAACAACTGACTAAAGCACCACCGTGGGCGCCGATCCTGGGCCCGTCTGCAGTTTGCTTGGGCCTTCTGTTAAAATGCTCATTCGCACCTCGTTAGATTAGATCTGACTAACCTGAATGCTCTCCCTCCCCGAATAGTTATACAGAAATCGGCGCCTCTGACCATCACCCGCGGAAGGTAACTCGGAGACTCATACGTAATACTCGACCTAAACTCAGACTTTGTTCGACTGCATTAATAAAGTTCTGCAAATATTCCTACTCGGGCATAGGAGTAAAAGTGTTAATATGTTTTGAGTTATTTCTAAAGTTCTCTTTTATTTACTACCTATTATATTGTTAATGTTGAATTCCTTGGAAGACACGTTGGTTCACTGGAAGAGTACTTACCTTTGGTGGTTCGATTTCAGGTCATGTGTAGTTGATATTATCATCGTCTTTGGTTTTGTAAGGTTCTCTTCAGTCCAACCAGACTTGAACCAATCGCTTAAGATGGTTCTTAGGATCTCATAATACCGCACAAAACTGGATTGAACCAGTCGAAAAGAATAGTATAAATGTGACATCCTCCTTTATGCTGCTTTGGGATTTTACTTGTTCTACCTGATCTAAAAATAAAAACAAAAATAAATAAATTCTGTAAGGTATTTCCATGTTACAGATGGCTAGACGATCAGGATGGAGAAACCAATGTCCAGAAAAAGTTCAAGCTCGTCAGGAAAAGATTTTGAATGGTCTCCCGATGTTTTTGCTGAGAGAATTAGGACCTACAGCTTTCGTCGTGCAAGAAGGAAATGGAAATAAGCCAGTTCAAGTAAGTAAGTGATTTGTTTACTGTTTTTATTACTGACTTGAAGTAATAACCTTCTCTTGCAAGTACAATCAACATCTGTAACACATTCCTTGATATATTCTGCACTAGATTGAATTTCTTACAAGAATTACATTTGTATTTGTCAGAAATAGGAAAATACACACTAACTCATTAATACTAGTTGCTGTGATAACATCTTTTTGACACTTTTGAACATGGTTACATAAGTTGATTATTTAATGTCACTGGAAATTTTATATAGTCAAATAGCAGGGGTCATGTATATTAGTTGAAAGTTAAGATCCATAGTTAACGTAATATTCAGACCATATGAAATCCATTGGGAACTGAACCAGATCTCGAGCATCAAGCAGGAAAATTAAATGACTTCAAATAAAAATGTCAATTATGTCGTGGTACAAAAGAGGAAATGAGATTCATGGTGAAATACAAACCTACTGCCAGATATTATGAATTATTGATGTCTAACATAATCATGAAAGATGATTTATGATCTTTAAGTTAAAATACATATGAATTAGTTGCATGTACTTACTTATTGATAGCGTGTGTACTAAATAGTTACTTCGACAAATTTGAATATGCCTTTATGTGATCATTAAGATTTAATCACTCTATTACACTTGAATGTTTTCACACAATGATCGCCGTATTCGATTTCCTTTTAGGTCTCTCTAGGTGATCCACATACATGCACTTGCACCACTTTTAAGAAAGGAGGAGAACTTTGTATTCATATATGTTGGTTGTTGTTGAAGAAAATGCGCTTATCAGCAAGTGACGAGCGTTCCTTCCAGGTAAAAGAAGCTATAAAAGAACAAAGGGTACATTTTGGGGGCATATATCGAAATTCTATTATGAAGGTAACTCTCAAAAAGCTTTTAATTATACTACCACTCTATAGGACTCTCGCTTAGTCAAATCATTAGCACGTTCGTCTGTAATGTTTGTGGTCTCGGTTTTGGTGCCAGGATATATAACTGAAGGCCATAAAACTGAAGAAAAAAGTTATTTGAGAATTTATTTCATTAGAATTAACTTACTTCAAAACTATTGATTTTAAGTATTCTATATACTTTATCTGCGTTAATTCTAACATCAATTACCTGTAGTAAGTACTGAATAAATAGGGATGGCATTTAATAACTTAGATTACAAGATTCTCTGAATATTTGTAAATCATTCTATTGGCATTCCTTGAACATGATTTGAATATCATAAAGAAAACAAGGCCAATATTACTTATGATTAACTTATCGGTACCTGTCAATATTATCCATCACGCAAAATTAGTTTTTTTTTTTCAATTTTAAGCTTTAGTTTAAGATCTTTGTAATACAGCTAAATTATTACGAAAGAATTATGTATAAATTATTATGAAAGGATTATATATACATGGCGGATCCAGGATATGATCAAGGGAGGGGCTAAACCATGGTTTGCAGCTTTATCCCATGTAAAGCAGGATTGGAGACCATTTTATCCAGTGTATACCTGAACGCCAACGCCAAGGGGAAGGGAGGCTATAGCCCCCTTGATCCGCGCCTGTATATATATATATATATATATATATATATATATATATATATATATATATATATATATATATATATATATATATAACACACATGCAGAAAAACAAGGGCACATATACAGCATGCAGGTAATCACACAACAGGCGAAGATACTAACCCAATACTGGAAAAACGAAAATTTTATATAGAGATTTCTGTTCGAAATTGTTCGAATAACGTAAAAGTTCGATCGGATATTATTAATATGTGTATTAAAATTTGTAACAACTTACTACTCGTATTTTTAAGAAAAAAAAGATTAAAACGAACAAAAAAAACTATTATAGTTTCAAGAGAACTTTTTCGCTTTACTTTAAAAAAAAAGAAGAAGAAGAAGAAGAAGATTGGATACGCACTATTCCCAAACAGAATAAGAACAATAGAAAAAGGTAAGGTGCCTCATTATAATGTTTGCTGCTGGTAATGTACCTGCGAGTTTCGCTGGTATCTGTAATGAAAATGAAATCTTTAAGTTTTACGTCCTACGGTTATGCCGGTTAGGCTAAAGGAGACGGTGATGATGAGAAATGAATGAAATGGTGCAATGAAGAAAGTGGGAGGAATGGGGAGAACCCCGAGAAAACCCACGCACACGGTGCTTGTCCACCACAAAGTTCACTTGGCGCGAGCTGAGATCGAACCAAGGACCCCATGCACGAGAGGTGAAAGCTCTACCACTGAGCCATCGCGGCCCTTCCCTAGCAACTATACGGAATAATGTTCTTTGTAGGTAAGTTGACGCTATTGTTCAAAAGACGGAATTAAAGAGAAGTACATATCAAATTATCACACGTTTCTCCATACATAAAAGAAAATTGACTTTATTAAGTGATGTATTTTATTTTCAGCAGTGACGTGGGGTGTTGTTTCTTATCGGGGAGATCGTGAATGGTAATACACCCTTTGACATTGACAAACAGTAAGGTAATATTAGCATGCAAGGAACATGAACAACCATGTCGGTGAATTATCTCGAGATTCTCCCGTTTTCTTCTACATTATCATTCTATATACTTTTCATAATCGTCCGTCTTCTTTAGCCTAAATGACCTAATGTAGGACGTTAAGTAAAGGATTCAATTTAATTTTTATATGTGTTCGTCCAATGTTGCAGCCGATTAGTTTATAGTAGCACGTAAATCGTGGAAATCATTTTTCTACTACCTAACCATCCTTTGTCGCGTACTGTAGCAGTGTTCAAAGTGGCTTCACCTATTATTTTATCAAGCAATATTGAAAGAAAGGGAAATCTGAAAATTTCGTGCCTTATTTCGTTAAACATTTTCTCTGTTACATAGCTGCTTAGGCCATTCTAAATTCTATTGGAAGTTATCAAGTGTTCGTAGTTGCGTTTAATAAATGGTTTGCAAGCTTCACAATCAAATTCAATAGTTCAATCCAGTTGTTTTTGTCCATTTACTTACTACCGTCTTTTTGTCTTGTAAGTTATAATCCCTGTTTTGTTAATGAAAACTTCCGGCACTAATCAGACGTTCTCTTTTTCTGTTCGTTTTTACATTTTCATTATGTGTACTGTCATTGCATTTTGCTAATGCACTTGAGTATCAATTGAATAGTGGAAATGTGTTTTTAACGCAGTAGTTAGATGGAGATTGCTTTGGATCATTCACTAAGCCCAGTATTTATTTTTAAAAATTTATACTACTGAATTCTGAATTGTTCTAAACTATTTTCCAGTAACAAAATAAACATGAATAATACGGCATTTCGTCACTTCATGAACCCGTTTAAAATAACCTTATATTATCATAAAATTAAGTGAACCAGAAAGACACAATGTCAGATATTCTCATGATTTTCGACTTTTCGATGTTAATTTCCCTTCCTTACAGTTTTCCAGTGTCAACTATTTTGTCAATCATCTCCTGTAGTCTTCCTTCGGTTTTAGCTATTATAACCGTATCATCTGAATACCTGATCTTGTTAATGATCTGCCCTCCAATCTTGAAATCTCCAATTCCCATTAATGCTTCCTTCATTAAAAATTCACTGTAAATATTGAATAAACTGTAAATATTGAATTTGGGGCGACAAACTACATCCTTGTCTGATTCCTCTTCCAATCTCCACACTATTGGTTTCTCCTTCATTCAAGCACAGATTCACTCGTTTCCTGTGTACAGGTTTTGAATGAGCCGTCGATCTCTCCAGTTGACTCCGATTTCTTTAAGTATTTTCAGAAGTTTCATCCAATTGACTCGGTCGAAAGCTTTTCGCCAGTCAATGAAGCACAAACACAACTCTTCCTTTACATCAAGAATTCTTTCTGATATAATTCTCATCAATTCAATAGCATCTCTAGTGCATTTTCCTTTCCGGAATCCAAATTGATCTCCTTCTAACCTCTCATCTATCTTACTTTTCAGCCGCCTATTCAGTATGCGTGCAATGATCTTTCCAGTATGGGAAATCAGGCCAATGGTTCTGTGATCGCTGCACTTCTTTGCTTGCTTTTTCTTGGGCAATCCAATCATTGTAACATCAAGAAAATCCTTTGGCCATTCTCCACTCAGGTAGATCTTGTTAATAAGTGAAGTCAGTACTTTCTTTGCGTTGTCTCCTAATCCCTTGAGCAAATCTACTGGTATGCCGTCTTCTCCAGTGGCTTTTCTCCTTCGCATGTCTTTGATTGCTTGCACTACTTCACTTTTCAATATACTGGGTCCCTTTTCATCATCATCCACCTCTTCCTCTTCTTCGATCGCAATATGGTTCTTCTGATCATACAGATCTTTTATGTATTCCTCCCAAATTTTAAGGATTCTTTGATAGTCAGTGGTTACATTACCTTGTTGATCTTCGATGCCGAACGTTCGTATACCTTTGTTAGCTTTCCCTCCTAATTCTTGTGCTTTCTGGTACATCAGATCATATTTGCCGCGCCGTTGAAGTTCCATTATTTCTTCACATATCTGTTCCATGTATTTTTCTTTGGCTTTGTCCATCTCTCTTCTCAATTCATTATTCGGCCTTCTGTATTCCTTGATGTTCGTGTTTTTCGTCCTTCTGCGTTCCTCCATGTTCTTAAGCATTGCTTCAGTTATCCATGGTTTTCTCGATGCTCTTTCCGTCCTGCCAATGTTATTGTGGAGTGTGTCAAGTAGAATCTGTTTAACTTTTCCTCAACTATTCTCTATATTGCCAACTGCATCGCCTATTGCACAAAATTGTTCTTCAATTTCTTCTTTCACATCATCGTCGATATTTTTTAGTCGCTCTAAGTTCCATTTTTCTTGATCGACTTTAACCAGGTTTGCACTTCCGCCACCAGGAGATTATGATCCGAATCAATGTCCGCTTCTGAAAGTGTCTTTACGTCTCGTACACTATTCCTGAAACGTTGCTTCACAAGAATGTAATCGATTTGATAGTGTTTCTTATCTTCTGGACTTTTCCACGTGTACACCTTGGTTTTTCTTTTCTTAAACCACGTGTTCATCATGTTGCCTACAGAAATCGATAAGCATTTGACCTCGTTCGTTTCTTCTACCTAGTCCAAACGGTCTCACTACCTTAGTCGCAGCTCCTTCTCCTACTACGCTGTTGAAATCTCCCATTACTATGGCGTTGACCTTTCCTCTTCCTTGCTCATGCAATATGTCACTAATCTGATCATACATTACTTCTACTTCATTATCATCATGGTCGGTTGTTGACATATACACTTGTATTATCACAATATCCACTGGTTTTGCATGTAGTTTTACAAACATCAAGCGGTCACTGCAGTATTCCACTTTGGTTACACTTCTTGCTACTTCGTTCTTCATTGCTATCGCGACACCATTCTCGGCCTTATCGCCACCGGAATAGTATATTCTATAATTTCCCGATACTATCTCATCTTTCCCTGGCCATCTCCCTTCACTCAAGCCCACTACGTCCACTTTACATTTGTCCATTTCCACTTTTAAATTTTCAAGTTTTCCCTCACGTCGTAGAATCCGTACGTTCCAGGTTCCTATGCTGAAATGAAAGTTATTATTATTTTCTCCTTTGATGATTCTTCTCGGAGTAGTCCCCACCTGGAAATCCGAACGGGGGACTATTTTACCTCCGGATTTTTTTTACCTTAGGAAGAACCATCTCCTTCTCCGTTCCTTCTGGGAAAAAGATAATGTGGTATGCCGTTGACCATCTAGTGGTTTATCCGCCTTTTAGGACAGTTCCTCTCCTAAAGACAAGAAGGTGCCCTGACCTCCACCCGTTCATCCGCCCCCCCCCCTAGAAGGCCGTTGCACTTGGTAGAAGCTGACTCCTTATCCCGAAAGTCGGTCAGTCCTCACCTACGTTAGCCGCCAAAGACGTTCCCCGCTTTCTCCCGCGAAGAGGTGTAGGTTGGGATTTTCCCTTCGTTTAATATGAGACCCGAAGGCTTTTCTCAAATTTTCCAGTACTTTTAGAAAGCTCTTTATTACTACCGACAACAATTCAGTGTTGAACAGCATTGTACCCTTGCAGAGGAGACGACATGGCTCTTGCATACAGTAAGGCAGCGAATGGATTTTTTTTTAAATACAGGTTTTAGGATAATGTAAATCTTAGAGAAGGCAAAAGAGAGGGAACAGGCTGTCCTGTCTGTCCCATGAAGGAATCGCCACTGCTTTTCTGTCATGTAGATGGGCTTAAAAGGATGTATCGTTACTGCTGGTCACGACGTAACAGGGAAAATCCCGAACTCTACAAGCCATAGTGTAAGTGAAAAAATGTTGAAATGAAAATGTTATATAAATACAAAACTGAATCATTTCATGAATAGTGTTCATCGGTAAGGCTGGTCTGATGCAATCAGAATTACAGCGTTTGCTAAGTTGGATACGTAACCTCAACTCTATGGACTTCATCACACTTCGTCATTTTTTTTTGGGGGGGGGGGGAGTTGGTTGGTTTTGGAGTTAGCGCTCGTCTTTCAGGACCGAAACAGTGTGAGACGTGCACTTACAGTTTAATGTGGAATTCGAATCACACGAGCTAACAGGAGAATCGAACCTTGGTCTCCCGTGCACGAGACGCGTATTTTAATCACAATGCCATGAAGAAACTTATATATTCGAGAACTCTGAAATCTAAGATGTATGCTACGAGAATCCAGGACACGCTCAATTAGTAGATAACGATTGCAATCCCTACTTGAAATCCTTACATGTTGAAGAGAATTTAAAGAAATGTGTTTTTTGAACGATAGCGGAAATTGGATCTCAACAATACTAAATAGCCACCTTACATAATAATGAAAATAGAAAATGTAATGTTAGCCATACGAACGAATTTACCCATGTTTCAGCTAAGTAGACACTTGTTTTCATCAGTACATCCTTTCAAATCAATTAATCCATTCCTTCTTATTTTTATTTTCTTAAGAGAGAGGGAGAGACTAGATGTTTCTAATGCAAGCGTTCAAAAGAATTCAACAAATTCGAAACCTTTCAATAGATTTGTCGCACCAAATAAAATTTACTTTGATCGTCCGCGAGACACTAATGAAAGTCAAAGACGTCTTTTGGGGAATTAAAAGGAATACCTCTCGCAGTCTTTGTGGAAAGATTTTAATCAGAAAATGTTTCGTTCTCTTTCTCTTTAACATTTTCCAATTCGTTTTGTTTCGTAGAATTCAGGAGTGTAAGGAGGTGGGAGAAATGCGGTTTCAGCGGTTCCCCGGCTAGCTTCTCTCCAAAGGCACTTCGCGAGCATTCAACGTGCTCTCATTACTGCAATCGCGCGGTCAGACTCAACTCGTTCTCATCCCCACTGGCACTCCCTGGAAATTAACAAGATTTTCCTCAAGTGATTATGTAAACTGTTCCTTTTCTTTCTTTTCTTTTTAGCCTTGCTTACACTGTTTTTTTTTTCTTTCTTTCCTGCCTCATATTATTTGGATGAGACGGTTTTATCTTTAATGAACCCTTCCCCTCCTCCTCCCACGATGTTGGCTCTCAACCTTCCTAATCCATACCAACAAAACGTCAATTTGTACACTTTTGTTTTTGCACACTGTTGAATTTTCTTCTTTAAGAAAAAGAAATATTTGAGTAGATGTAATATTGTTCTGTTCAAATTTGTTAATAGCGATATTTAAGGTTTTTTTTTTTTTTTTTTTTTAGCTATAAAATATAAGAGATACGCGTGCATTATTAGTACCACACGCAAGAGAAAATTATAGACTAATATTATAATGTGAATATGTACTATGTTGGTCCACATAATAAGAGTTCCGTTTTTCACAGTAGATAGCTATAGCCAGGTTGCGAATACCTGGGAAGATAATGGTGATTTTCGATCTCAATCACATTTCGACATCCTTCAAGGAAACTGATTAGATTGAAGCATCTTTGTTTCAACATTTTTATTATAAATTTTAATGAACTTTGGTATGGTTGATCAAGTGTTATGAGGTGTATATACGTAGCACAAGAATGTTACACGCCCGACTCTACGCCACCTGTCTACTGCCAGTACAACATTAAAGTTCCATTGAACTGTAAGCACCAATGTCTGAAGTCAAGACTTGTTCTTTCAGTTTAACGTCCTACGATTATGCCCTTTACGTAGTCTAAAGGAGACGGATGATTAAGGCAATGAATGATGATGGAAGAATTGGTGGAATGAGAGTGCGAGAGTAAACGGGAGTACCCCGAGAAAACCCAGGGACACGATGTTGTCCACCACAAACTTACTTGGCCGGGGATTGATACTTGTGTTTCCTTCCGTTCAGGTATCAGATTTCGGAATTGCCAATGTTCTTTTTTTTTGTTTGTTTGTTTGTTTGTTTGTTTCAGATCATAATGGAGTATTGCGGATGCTTTTCCTTGATTTATTCTACTTTCTGACATTATCTCGTCTATTGTCACATGCCTGTAAATCATGACAATGTTATTCACAACTTCAATCACTTCAGAGTTTTTACACTACGCGGCCGTCCAAGACTCGTTCCTTCTAGCACTGACTCATGTCCACTCTCAAATTGTCCATTTCATCTAAACACCATCAGTTGGTTTCGACTTGTGTCACCATATATTGCATATAATATTCTGTGTATACTCGAAGCTCGCTAAGGAACCCTCTTCCTATAAAAGCTAGGCAGTCAATCTGTAAAAGGAACACCAATCACTACTTGTGCTAAATTATATTATGCCTCAACTACTTTTTAAAACACAAGGGCAGTCTCATTTAATTAACATTGATATTGACTGACTCTTATAATATACTGTAACCTAAAACTATGAAAAGTCTTCATGCATATAATTTATCTCTCTTTTCTACTAGTTAGGATTAGTGGCACGAGAGATAAATGACCTGCTACACAATGATGTTTCGAGAAATAAATTAACTCGTAAGAGAATAGCTGCTCCATCTATTAATGAAGCCCAGGATTCAGTTGTTCCTCGACGGAAAATAACTGACATAGACGTATGTCCCATATGCTTGGAACGGTTGCTTGAAAGGAAACTCCCGGGTAAGTGTACTTTCGCATTTAATTTATTAATTGTTATTTCATGTTTAGAAAGAAAGAAAAGAAATTAGACCTGTACTAAATACCTAAGAAAAATATCATAAGAACATTTGCTACCAGTGATCTCATTTTCCATTTATTAGATTTAAATCCTGTTTCTTGCCTTTCTTAAGGCATCAGTTAAAGTACTTATTAAAATATAATAGTGATTTAATCTATAAAATTATATAAAAATGAAAATGACTATGTTTGTGACATCATAAATCTTCAACCCCCCGAGCCGTCTCGACTAAATTTTCAACATAGAAGAGACTCGGGCCTGGGATGTTTTTCATCATTTTACTTTGGCGTCCAACTTAGGGGGGGGGAGGGGGAAATATTTAAAAATGATTGAAAATGACCGATATTAGTGCCGAATCCATAGTTTTCGGGGTCGCTGACACAAGCAGTGTCACTTCCGACACAGTCTATATCCAAATTCAGTCCCACTGCCCTTTATGTCTAAAATGAAACGTAATCTTCCCGTGCGAAGAACGAATATTCTGCTAGTGTTAAATAAACATTGAAATACTTTAATCTACATAACAACATGTGGTGTAATGGGGCGAATATGTGAGTGTACAACATATACCCATCTTATATTTTTATTGTCCAGGGTATAGTCACCTTAAATTTACAAAAGAACGAGGATATACGAGGTGAATATACGTTATACTTTTTAAAATGGTCGAACATATATCAACTAAATGTTCTACCATTACATTACTGATACAAGTTGTCATATCATGATTCCCATTGGAAATGTAAACCATTTGGAATTCAATATCCGTTTTCAGCTCTGAAACTGTATTAAGACATGGATGTAGTTTAAAAGGGAATCAATCTAGACAAACTTCCCAGGGCGTGATCGAAGTCGACTCTACATCAAAGGCGGAAATGCTGATCAGTTTAGTCATAAAAAAAAAAAAAAAAACTAAAGATATGAGTACAATGATTGTAAAATTTCGACTTACCTGATTATACCACATCTCCTCTTAACATTAACCTTTAAACACTCAACAAAATAACAAAATAGTAATCGATAAGAATCGATAGATGTAGTGGATAACAAATAAATAAAATACACTAATACCTTAGCGGAACAGTACAGGTATGATTTTCAGTTTTGTAATAGTAGGAATATGCGTCGAATATCGTATGTCTCAAATATTTTATCACGATATATATATATATATATATATATATATATATATATATATATATATATATATATTTAGATTGTAAGGGCAGCAATCACGCTGTGTAGGACAGAATTATTCACCAACAGAGTAGATCATTTGTTTTTGTTTTTGTTTTTGTTTGTTAAATCTCACTCTGCACCTAAAATGTGATGCATTTTAGAAGAGAGTTTCCGACCAGCCAAGCAACTTTTCAAGTTATAGCTTAGCAAATATATACAGACAAAAAGCTTTCTCATAGGTATATGATTAGTGTAGAAAGCTTTGGCGTGGGAGATTAGGTTCGAATCTCGATGTAAGCTTATGTTCGCATTCTATGATAATCTGTAGGTCCACGTTTCATCTAGCTTAAATGCTGAAAGGGACATTAAATTAAAAAAAAAACTAAAGACTGACACCTTTAGATATTTTAAAACACGGAATATATGATGAAATGAACTGAAACCTTAAATTTAACGCCCACAGTCATGCCCTCTAGGCTAAAGGGGACGGAAGAGCAACGACAGTGAATGATTATGAAAGAATTGATGGAATGAGAATGCAGAAGGGAACGAGAAAGCTCACAGATATGGGGTGCTCCACCACAAACTTACATGACGTGGATCGTACCTGAGACCCTTCGCACCAGAGGTAAGCGTTGTACCCTGAGCCATCGTGCTCCCAGGAATAACTGGTAATTCTAGATTGCGGGGGAGAAACAGTATATGTCAAAAAACATATTTTCAGGAGGCGAGTTTTTATTTTACCAAGCGTAAGTATGAATCACTTATATTAACACTACCAAAACGCGATTATTCAACTCACGTATTTAGAATTGACTCCAAGTAACCGGATGTGGAGCATGACACATAGATCTCCGATTTTGAGGTATCTCATTTTGGCCAATTTCAGACTTATACTGTTTCTGCCGCACAGTCTAGAGATTATGAAATATGATTTAATTTAGAAAGAAAACCTAATTTCCTTTTAAATTTAGTTCATTAAATAATTAAGGACACGTTGCTTGTCTCCTTCCTCAAAGATTCTCCTCATTTTAACCGACTTCAAAAACAGGAAATTCTCAATTCAAACACGTTTATATATATAGTTGTAGATATGTTGACACATAACTTCGATATGAACGCATTGGTTTTGATGATTTTTTAAAAAATAACCTACTTTCTATGTGGTCCCATGTAAAAGACCAATATATAGGATATATTGATAGCCTTTGAAGCTAGACCATGAAACACCTCGACGGGCAGCAGTTCAAATCTGTCTTCAATATTGGGGAGGGAGGTGAGGTCGAGTAAAACCGTTCCCATAATCTTTCTTTTTTAAAGCGATGTTCAAAATATTTATGAAGTTGAAAAACAATGCTGTGGACTATCAGGGGAGCAGAGTTGTCTCCAACATTGGGAGGCAGGCAGATTTAAGGCTTATTGGGGGGGGGGGACATCAATTTTATTTCACTTTCTTTTGTGGCAATCGGACACAAATCATCACATTTCGGACACAAATCATCACATTTCTCCCCCAAAACACACTTTAAATCAGATTATTGGGTGGATAGTCCCACAGTTCCAAGATTGGAAGGGACACGTTCCCTCATCCCTCGGATTTGCGCCAGTGTCGACGGGTGAAGTGTTATTACCGGAGTTGACCGACTTCATTGTGTATAGACCTATGTTCACGAATAACTTTCACGAAATTCGATTTCTAGCTTTTAACCCTCTATATCTGATCAAATTTGGTGGTGATCCTTCTATTAATTCTTGAGATTTTTTTGTCTTCGAACAGACGAACGGACATGTGGACAGAATAAATACATAGAAGAATTTTGGCAAACCAAACTCCTTAATTATTTTATCCTATTTAGCGATTTTACATTTTTTTTCTGTGATGACGCTTTTTTCGTAGTTAGTAAAGTCTTTATAGTCAGCCACCTCTGATGTCTGTACAGATGTTTCTATAATTAAAGAAATCATTAAAAAATTATAGGTAACGGGATATTTCTTTCTGTTTTAATGAATGAACCCTCACTATTCTATTTAAGTCCTAAGTGGCTCATATACTTAACACTAATAATTATTTTGATTTTGAAAATTATTTTGCAGTAACACATTGTAAATTTGGCTGTGGAAATCATATTCACATAAAGTGCATGTTAGTACTTGCCAGACATCAGATAGAGCAATCACCTGTAACTCAGTGTTTGACTTGTCCTCTTTGCAGGTAAGACTATTTGCCCTCTTTGTAAAATTAGGATATTACAACTCTATATTGATTATTTATAGCAGAGTGTCTGTTTTATACTGTAAAATTAGGATATTACAACTCTATATTGATTTTTATTTATTATTTACAGCAGAGTGTCTATTTTATACTGTATATTTGATTATTGGTTAAGAAAATTGACTATCGACTAAAAATTAATTTTAAACCAAAATTTCGATTTGAAAAATTCGTACTCGCGCTGGTAAACGTGTCACTTGATAAACAGCTAAAGTATAGAAGGAAGAAATTCATTGAAGACATAGGTGATTATATACACTGTAAAAAATTTCATAGGTAAATTTACAAAAATAAATAAATAAATAAAACGGTGGCAATCGGTTTGTCAAGCCTCTATGTAAATCAATTTACACCTATAAAGTAAAATTACTAATATGGAATGGTGTTAAATTATATTTTTATCAATAAAAATATCATGTTTTCTTAAAAAGAAAAGCAAATTTTGTAATTTAATCTAAGGAAATGTATATCAACTTACAAAATGAAGGAAAAATGATTTAACATTGATATTTGGTAATTTAAACTACAGAATTTTTTCCCAGTGTAATTTCTTGACTTCGTATCACATTTTAGAACCTAAACATTAAAAACAAGTGAATTTTGTTTCACAATGTGAAACTACGATAGATTTCCAAACTGCACGAATTCAATACTCAAACTTTAAGCAGTAGGGGAAGGTCGTCTAGTATCGGACACCTTAGCTTTTTTTAGTTTGTCAGGCTGAAAAATAGCTATATCAAATTACTTAATGCACAAAATGATACCTTGGTATCTTACACACAACGTGTTAAAGGTGATTTGACAGATAAAAACTAATAATATATATTTTTTCAAAAATCAAAGGTAGCACAAATTAGCGTTCTTAAAAAGTGGAGGGTGGTATCGGACAAACATACAAACTATAGAAAATTGGTCTTTTGAGGTAATTTAATAACAGAACAAATTGCAAATATTAGCTGTCTACTTCAGGAGTTCTTACACACACATACAGTTTTATTACGCTTTGAAATACAGCCTAAAATAAGGGTAAAAAATAGATCTTAAAATTGTTAGTCTCATCAAGAGTTGTTATTTTTTATTCTTACACAAATCACAATGATAAAACAGTCTACCTTCAAAATTTGCACATTGTTCATGGACTAAGTATTTACATATATTGCGCCGTATCCAATCATCAAAAGACTCCCCGCAGATTATAGTGTTTAGTTTTTCAGCAAATTTGTAAACTAGTTTTAAAAATTCTGGTATTCTTAGTGGCATTAGACTAGTTAACTATACAAAGCCTTTACATGATTGTATAGTATTTCTTCTTGGTCACGTTCTATTAAATGTGCCTTTGTTATCCGAGTAGCGAGGCTTAGCTGTTACATCTTTCCCTTCCGACAGTTTTTCAACACGATCTTCTAATGTACTTTAAGGAACACCATATCTAGCACTGGCCGCAAGTGCTTCTTTGGAAATAACTTTGTCCATGGCCAACTTTATATTTTCTTCATCCCAATTGCCATGTATTTTCCCCATGGTTTCCTGAAAAACCCTGCAACCATTAAAAAAACGTCAAGTTTACTTACCAGTGTTTTGTCCGATACCGAAAGACTTTCAACTTTTGAATGGCTATCTACCGGCTTGTAACAACACAAAGGCAACTATACACCTACGTTATAATATATACACCCTAATAAATGATGTGATAGCAATAATATATCGATACATTTACTTTGTGACAAGTTGCAGGCACACAAATCTATCTCCGTGCACCTGATCACTCGCAAAAATACAAAAACCTTGAAGCACGAGATACACCGTTCATCGGACAAGTCCACTATTGCGTGGGCTTGGCTAGTTCATTCCGATCAACCCACTGTATGCTTGACAGGTACCGCCTTAAGCAAGAAATAACAAAAACTGCTTTTGTCCGATACCACCCGCTGTCCGATACTAGACGACTTTCCCCTACATCTATCAGCGGCGGCTGGTACTATATGTTGCATGGTTGTGCAACCGGATATATTTTTTTAATACTAAAGATATTTTTAGGTATTAAAGTAGTGTTTCCGTAAAAAATAAACCTTTTCTCTTGAGCTCAAAACAGTATTGATGCATTTCTAAAAAATTCAATAAAAAAAACTGAAAGAAAGAAAGTGATTTACATTTCCAGTTGCAGTGAGCGTTGCCACTGGAAGCAGTAACATTCGCATTTAGCAGCGAGCTCCTATCTCTTAACATGAGGAACTGGATTTATTCCTGCGTCGCTGCTATCCTCCCGTATTGCTCCTTTCCAGTTGCACCTTTTTCTGCCACTGGTATATAGTCAGCTTACGTAATAGTTAAAAATTTCTCCACTTGTCAGCGCTTGATTCAATTGATAGAGTGAGTGAGATATAGATGCTTGGAAGAAAGAAGTTATTCACAAAAGAGAAACTCGCAAAGAACAAATACGCGTCTGATGGTAGCAGAGGCGGATCCAGGCTGAATGTTTGGGGGAGGGCGGTCGTTCGAAGTCAATAGGTTTTATTTTACATTTATAATACAAAGGTGAAAATTCTTGTTATAGTTTTTATTTTTAAAATAAAAAATATCCTATTCTGGGTCTTGAAACAGAAAATGTCTTACCACCGGTCTAATTCCTAGCTCTGTGCCTTTCGTGCACATGATCCCGTGAGTAGTTGCAGACAAAGTCCTACACATCAAACGATACCGCCTTAATGGATGTTACTAGTTATACTGTTAGGTCATTAGGCCGTTGTCAGATGGTTGGGTTAGGTCATTAGGGTTTGATGACCTGCTTACGTGTGTTGGAAAGTTGTTATATTTTTGTTTTTAGTTGTGATGACATGTCTGTATTGTTGGAAAAGGTCATGTGGTCTTTTTTGAGTGTGTATGCGTGTCTCTAGAGACTCTATACTGGTTATTTTTAAAAATAATAATGGAAATTTGAATTGGTTTGATTTGAATTAAATCCATATTTTTATTGGTTCATTTGCTTAGCAAATTCAAAAGAGAAACTTGTTTCGAACAATATGTGAGAGAGAATAAAAGATTACACGAACAATATGTGAGAGAGAATAAAAGATTACACGAACAATATGTGAGAGAGAATAAAAGATTATACGAACAATATGTGAGAGAGAATAAAAGATTACACGAACAATATGTGAGAGAGAATAAAAGATTACACGAACAATATGTGAGAGAGAATAAAATATTACACGAGCAATATGTGAGAGAGAATAAAAAGATATTTTCCTAATATATTTTATGGATCGATTTCTATTTTTATTGGTGGAAACCATTTTATTAGAAGGTGAGAACACTTATAATGTGTGATACGCACTGGGATCGAACCTGGGGCCCTTAGCACCAGAGATGAATGCTGTATTGTACTGGAATTGAACCCCTGGTCCTTAGCAACAGAGGTGAACAATGCATTGTATTGAGAATGAGCCTGGAACCCCCAAGCACCAGAGATGAACGCTGCATTGTACTGAAAATGACCCTGGTAACCTTAGCACCAGAGGTGAATGGTGCATTGTACGGGGATTAAACCCGGAACCCTTAACACTAGTGATGAACGCAGCATTGTACTGAAAATGAACTTGGGACCCCCAAGCACCAGAGGTGATTGTTGTATTGTACTGAAAATGAACCTGCTACCCTTAACATTATTGGTGAACGGTGCATTGTACTGGAATTGAACCAGTGGTCCTTAGCACCAGAGGTGAACGTTGCATTGTACGGGGATTAAACCCGGGACCCTTAACATTATTGGTGAACGTTGCATTGTATTGGAATTGAACCCGTGGCCCTTAGCACCAGAGGTGAACGCTGTATTGTACTGAGAATTATTGCAATTCTCACATGTAAATTGGCGAGAAAAAAAAACATATGGAAAATACGATGTGTGATTTTTGAATGGGTTATTTATTTATTTAATATTCATCGTTTTTTATTCCTTATAGTTAACTCCGTGTTTACAGCCAAGTTTGAAATACGGAGCGAATGATTGTTGTTCCGTCTCTTACAGAAGACTAGCTTAGAATGTCATTACTTCCGGGTCGTTGCCTTACACGCTTTCTCCTTGCTTCCGTTAGAACTATGACTTGTGACACGCATGTATAGAGTGTCAATGCACTTTCTAATTTTATTTCCGCTTGTACTGGAATAACCTTAGACACTTTCTCCCTTGTTTGTTGGAACTTTGACTGATGACATACTGAAATATTTTTCCATTAACGATGGTTGTCACTGTGATACTTATCGGCAGTGATGAAGAAGACAGATAGAAATTTTATGTTTCTTCCCCCTTTAGAAGATGTATTTTTGTGGCAATATCTGATTTTGGCAGAATATCTAATATCTGATGAACATGTAAGCATTTTTCCTTAATTAGATAAGATCCGTACATAGCTGCAAGCCTCAAATGTCGATCGATTGATACCCTGTCTGAATGAGATTTCTCCAGCGGTTGACGAACTTGAAAATAAGAAATTTTTAGATTTCTCGCTGTGGCAATGAATGAATAAACGATGTTAGCGGCTATGATGACCTTATTTATTTATTTATAATTAATGAAATCGGGTTGAAAACATGATGCTTGGGGGAGGGACATAATGAAATCCTTATATATATATATATAGTATTGAAATAAAGTTTGTTATTATTGTTTTTACACCGTTTCATAGTGTGTGTGTGTGTTGATCTTTTGTGTGTTGAACTTTTTTGTGAGTGATTTAACAGAACGAACTCTGATTTTTTTAAGGTGAGAACTTTTTAAATACCATGTATTATTCACTTAATTATAATAATGAGTTTTTTGAATAATTATTGAAAAACTACACGATTTGCTTTGAGAAACATTATCGGGGAATAAACCTACGACCATTTTTTGTAATCATGCAAGAGGATAAGCTTTGCGATATACTGAAAACGCTTGAAATGTAATTGCGATTTTCGATTACTAAAGTTATTATTATTATTATTATTATTATTATTATTATTATTATTATTATTATTATTATTATTATTATTATTTACGGATCGTATGTTATACTCTGAACAAATTTATTTGTGATTATTTTATTCGTTCGTGTTATTTTATTTTATTGGTTCCTGTTATTTAAAATAACACTCGTTTTAAAATAAGAAGCTCAGAACACTTGCAGTGTGATTATTTTACGGATCGCTTGGTGTACAAGCTCAGAACACTTGTAGTGTGAACCTACAAATAAAAGACGGACCATTTACTTGTAGAGTTTTATTTGCTTAATTATAGGATGCTTAATTACAATATGTTTGATTCATTTGTTACGATTTTTTAACTGTTATACCGATCACTTTAAATCAGTTATACCTAATATATATATATATGTACGTTGTACAGATGGGACTTGAACTGTTTAAGTAAGCTTATTTGCCAATAGATGGCATTCTACTACGCTTTGGTAATACAACTGATAATCTTTTTAGGAACGCAAATGTTTGAACTAAGACTAGTATTTGCAGAAAGAAATGTTTTAGTCTTGGGGGGAGCGCTTTTCCCCAACATTATTGTGTTTTAATAGTAAATATTACTGAATGTTAGTTATTTGCGTAGGTGGTATCCACATAGCGCAAACAATAGCTTTAATGTCAAGAAAGAAAATTTTACGGAACCCCCTAAATACATTGGTTATTGAACACTGTTTTTTGACTTGAAAACCTGTTGTATATTCGCGAAGCAAAAGGAAAATTACGTAGCTATAACTGGCGGGGTCCATTAGTTATAGACGATCCTAGAAGTAGTAGGGACCCCCGTATGCCCGAATGACTCATCCTCACTCTCTTTTACGACCGGGATTTTTGAAATTCGTTCCCTTTTACGGCTAAGATGAGTGCTTTGGTACCTCGATTCTGATTGGCTGAGAGAGGTCACGTGACGTTAGGCCCCGCCCACGCGGGAAATTCAAATTTTCAGGTCACGTGGTATGACGTCATGAGTCACCCTGCGGGGAAATCCCTCATTCTCTTTTATGACCGGGATTTTTGAAATTTGTTCCCTTTACGGGTAAGATGTGTGATTCTGATTGGTTGACAAATGTCACATGATCTTAGACCCTGCGATATTTGAAATTCGTTCCCTTTTACGGGTAAGATGAATCCTTTGGTACCCCAATGCTGATTGGTTGATAGAGGTCACGTGATCTTAAGCCCTGGGATTTTTAAAATTCGTTCCCTTTTTACGAGTAAGATGAGTGTTTTGGTACCTCGATTCTGATTGGCCGACAGAGGTCACATGATCTTAGACCCGCCACACACCCCATGAGTGAAATATAGAGCGATATGTCGGTGATCACCCTAGACCTGTATTTTAGAATTTTGTTCCCTTTTATGGTTATCCTTAAAGTTCCCATGGAGGGCTCAACCTCCTCCTTAAATAACCCTTTTTTTGGTATCATGATATTGTACTGAAGTTTACATTAAATATTATCGTTCTCTTTGACAGATAAGATGATTACCAGCTTTTTTACCTTGATGGAGATCCTGTCCTTGAATTAGTAGCCTATGTCTCTGGAAGTAACAATGGTGAAAGAGGGGTGTCGCTTGTAGATTTCTTATAACACATTGTTGTGAGTTTAAGCGATTTTTTTTAAACGCTCAGTAAGCGCTTCATTAATGGAAACAGTGTTGCCAGATTTTTCTTACCTAAACTGCTCCGATTCTTTTCGAAACGGTTCCGCAGAGTACAAGAAATTTTAAACTAAAAATTTTTTCGAACTAAAAAAATTTCAAAACTAAAAAATTTTCAAACAAAAAATTTTCGAACTAAAAATTTTGAAACAAAAAAGTTTCAAACAAAAAATTTTCGAACCCAAAAAAAATTTCGAACTAAAAATTACAAATAAATTTCAAACTAAAAAATTAAACAAAAATTTTTCGAACGAAAAAAATTTAAACAAAAAATTTTCGAACCAATTTTTAAAAACAAGTTTCGAACTAAAGATGTAAACCACATTTGAAAATTTTCAAATTAAAAATTTTTCGAACTAAATTAAAAATCAAATTTTGGACACTAAAAATTCTTTAATTATTTTTCGAACAAAATCGTGTAAACCAAATCTTGAATATATTTTTCACCTTAAATTTTCAAGATTACCATTTATTTGAAAACAAGTGTTCAGGGTTTCAAGAAATAATAAAACATATTTTTTTCAACTTGTTGTATTTTAACGAAAGGTATGTGGTCTTCCTATACATGTTTATTAACATAATAAATACAGGATCTAGTTAATGAATATTTTGGACGCGTCATCATCTTCGAATCTTGTAGCCGTATCCTGGAAAGAAAAAGAAGAAACGACGGATTAATTTAAGAATTTCTTTTTTCTGAAACAATAAAAATGAGTCAATATTGATAAGAGAGAAATAAAACTTACTCGTAAATGATGGATGTGCTTAGGCTCATCTTCCTCCTCGGGTACAGGATCACTGCATTTTTTTCACCGATGGATGTTTATGAACTCTTCTGGGTACTGCATTTTTCTAGCTGTTGCTCCTTTATGGTCAAGGTTCCTCCTTGGATACGAGATGACTGCATTTCTTCCACTGATGGTTGTGTTGATGGTTTATGAACTCTTGTGGGTACTTCATTTTCTTCTTGGTGTTGCTGCTTTGTTTTTAAGGAGTGAAAAAAAAGGAAAAGGAAAAAAGAAATGGCGGCCTTATTGGGTATTTACAGTTTTTTCTTCTTCATCTTCTTTTTCCAGTTCCATCTTCTGTTTTTTAACGTACCCGTACGGAAAGGTATCATAAGAATTGAATTCTTTAAATCGACGTTTTGTGTATCGGATACTGTACATTTTTTCTTCCTTTCGTGTGACGATGGTATGGTCTTTGGTCCTGCATATTTTATGGGGGATAGTGATGGTGACTTGTCCACGGCATTGATTTGTTATCATTTCTTTTAGCGTGTTGAAATTTAATTGTTGTCCTGCATTGTAATTTAATGTAAATCCTCTAATTTTACATATGTAACTGGTGACGTTGGTATCCGGATTGTATATTTCTAGGCTGTAATTTTTTGGTCCTCCACTGACAAATGTCTTGATGTATGCTCGTGGTCCATAAGACTCCATCTCGTCCGATAAGCATCCCAAGTACGTTGAAGGTTCAATGGTTGGCTCCCCGGGCTTCTCCGTAAATATCACAGAATCCGTGTCGAAATATAAAACACGTTCCTGCAACATTTCCAGGTACTTGTACAGTTCCAGACATGCCTGACATGTTGTAAATGCACCTAACACGACATTGGTGTTTCGGTTTTGAACAGGCACATGTTCATTGTACTCCCAGAACGCATACAACATCGTATCATTGATGGGTACAATTTGATGGAGTTTAATGTCGGGGGAAGTGAGTTTTTCATAAAATTCTTCCGGCCGGTCAATAATTGTGGTCTGGCTAAAGTTTGTACGCTGGCAAAGCTTTCCCCATAGAGAGTTCCCACAAAGCTTAGATAAACTTCTTCGTGCAGGATTATTTTCAATTTTGGACGGATCCAATGCAATACCTTCACGCTCCAGGACGGTTTGTATGAATTTTGATTTGTCTTCTTCGGTCACACAGGAACTAGGCCAGCCAGAAGCTTCCATTTTCGATTTCAAAAATGTATTGATATATTCCGTGAACAAGCCACCTGTTTTCGTGATGGGATCATATTGTTCAATGTCATAATCCCAAATTTCAAAAATTTCCACCGGTTGATATCCTAATTCTATTGCTTTCTGGATTTCATATGATACCCATGTTCCAGTGAGGCACCGCTCCTGATCGTTGTGTGTACACGTTGCTGTAGGGTCTGGGTTCATTTCTTCGGCACACGCAGCACACAGTGGAAAGAGTAGTTTCTTGTTACATCGGTAAGGCAGGAGACCATGATAAAGATGGCGACTTGGTAATATCGTCATTTTGATTAGACCATTGACTTTATTTATTGGTGGTATATTTTCATCACCCTGTAGATAAATTCTAGGATGGCCTACAGGGTATTTAGCACACTTATTTATGTAAGGATAAAGCGAGACAATATCGAAATATTTTATTACTTCCCCCGCTTTTTCATCGACTTGGTGGTACAATTTCACGCAATTGGTCCTTCCTCCAAAAAAGCTATCTCTTGGATTTAATGGTCTGCGGTTCATGTACGGGTGATTCTTCAGATACGTCGCCATTGCAGGATTTTGTTTTAAGAACTGATTAAATTCACACTCCCACATTTCATGTACAATGTACCCCAATTCACGCAGTCTTGCATTTTTGCGTTGTGTTCGTTCATAACGGAATTCCATGGTGTCTTCTGGATTGCCATAGATGGGCTGATTACGGCCTGTAGTAAAACATACTTTACACCCGTGATAAAAGCAGCCGGCATGCTCGTAGACGTGCTCCTCTAACGTCTCAGGATCTTGGTAGTAACCATCAACATGGAATCCCGCAATAAACACTTCTTTTTGTCGGGCCGCATGTAAGATTTGTTTTTCTTCGGTTTTTTCAATGTAGGCCAGCCATTGCATTGCAGCGATCGATTGGGTACTTCTCCATCGATATCCATGTGCCGGCAGAATTCCAATGGTGTTGGGTTTAAGGAAATTCCGGCGGAATACTAAATTGGAAGCACTGGCAATCGTGATCGTCTCCAAGAAGGGATTCACTTTGGTTTCTGTTTCAAATGACGTCATAAACGAAACGCATGCTTGTCGCAGTACATTGACATCTTGAATACAATACTTGAGAATTTCTTTCTGAAAATCAAACGTGTCATTACGATGATCGTTGTACCACTGCATGAACTTGTTTCTGTCTTCGACGGCCATTTCATCTGCACCATAATACTTTGTTTCTGGAAGTGGTCCAATATACGATTGATTCTCCTTGGTGTTGAAGAAATGTGGGAAGTAGCCTTTGGTTGCGGGTAAATTGAACGCTTTTGACAATTTACTTAATGCCATAGGTAGGAAGTTCAACGAGTCAATGAACGTCAGATTATTCAAGGTTAAACTCAGTATCTTGGTTCCATTTAATATGACGTCAGGTCTCCATTGACATTGTTCTACCATGGTCTTTAGGATAAAATGTCCATCGTATCCCTTAGCGTTGTGTGCGACACAGAAAATCCTATTTATATTGGGACGACGTTCCCGCAAGTACTGGAGAAAATCATAAACTGGATCCTCTCCTTGGAAAATATGCTGGCGCTGACCACACGTACTGCAAGACTGCTGGATATTATTGTTTTCAACACATGCATAACATACTTGTTGTGCAACCAATAAATTTGGAATGTGTACATACGTATTATCGCCAATATTCGTGTCCTGCATAGATTCTATATCATAGAATATCAACAAGGCTTTCTTTGCGTGCATGAGTGAAGGAACACCTGGTTTCAAGCATTGTCGATCAGGAAGCATAAAACATTGATGGGATCCCGGAACAATCTTCTTACAAACATTGCAAAAGATCTCATTACAATCATGAAGGCGTTGTCCACTTCGTACAAAAGAATAAACTCTGTAGCATTTAGTACATTGCTTCACCATTTTGCATATAGGTTCCCCTTGATGATATATTGCATTCCGATGATTGTTAAAACATTCTTCGCCGTAAAATTGCCGATTGCAGTCGTTGCATAATATCGGCGTTTGATTCTTGTCGCATAGAGGTCTCTGTAAACATTTGGAGCACGTTACAGGACAATTTTTTACATGTCTGTTACGCTGATCATATTTTTTATGGCACGCTTCACAGTAGAACTTGGTTGCAAAACAAGCAGTTAAAGATTGAATGATGTCAAAATGGCCAGCCAAACAAATCAAATTTATGGGAGTGCGATTTTCGTCGTTGGGCCCCTCGTACATGATGTCATGGCCTGTGAAACTGGTATACACAGTAATTTTATATTCTTTGAGGTATGCCTGGAATTGTAGAATTTCATTTACACTGGCACCATGATCCAAATTCACTCCTGCATTTGCACATAGCGCATCGACTTCTTGGTCCACAACATATTTCGATTGGCGTTGATACTGCTTATAACGTTGCATATCTACATTCTTGTATGCCTTCAGACCAATAGCAATAACAAGGGCGTACGCCAAGCACCTTGAATCTTGATTTTGTACACGTACAATCCCTTTTTTGCAACGTAACAATTCTTCGTTCTCCAGTACTCCTTGCCGCAAACCGCCATAGCCACGTGGAATATCCACACGATGAAAATGAACGGTGAATGGTTCGTGCAGGAGAAATGCATTGTTACTTTGTAAAACTCTTTCAAAGGAGGCCCACATCGTTTCCAGTGTCAAGTTTCGGGCTTGGCGAAAACTCACCCAAAACGGTTTATTCGTGTTGCGTGGTGATATTACAGATAAACCAACCATCGCCTCATCGTCGACATTGGCTAACAAATGGTCTAGCATTGCTTGGAAACTGTTATGTACATACTGTATGATATCGGTTCCTACGGGCGGTGCGTTGAATTGAATTTCGAGCATTCTACCCTCAATGTTAAATCGTCTATAATGACGAGTGATTTCATTGCGAACAGTAAAACCCGATTCGGCCATGGTTAAAAATGAAAACAAACAAACAGGTACGGTAAAACAAATATGTAATGGGAAAAAAGGAATTGAGCAGCGTGAATTTACTACAAAAGAAAAGAAGAAAGAAAAAATCTTAATCATCTGATAACATTCATGATAAATTCTTAACTAAGCAATTCATGTAAAGGTCCTGAGTTTGATTCCTGGCGGTGACGTTCAGAATCTCATTATGAAAGCACGTGTACTAGAAATTAAAGTTTTTAAAAAAAATAATTATGTTACTGAAATGTGTGTTTTATTGTCGTCAAACTCGAGACCATTACATCAGCATGTAACTGACCTATCATTCTATAGTGATAAAAAGAATGCATGAAATGAATGAATGTTTTAACAGTGCTGAGATGTGACAAAGTACGCGTAAGCATTTTTTCTACTCACAACGACCTTTAAATGATGCGTTTGCAAGTTGAAGAGATTCACCAACCATTAACGTTACACATACGTAATTGTCAAAACAAAATCTGTATAGCGTAAATCTTTTTAACCACATATTCATGCACTCGTGGCTAAGTGGTTAGCGTACATGCTTCTAACGTGGAAGGTCCTGGTTCAATCCTCGGTGGGGTTTGCTTTCCACATCGGAGCGTTGTCAAGCCTTTTTTGAAATTTAATATTCTCATGCGTTATCATACATTCTTTTCAAAACTAAGCTAAATGGTTGACGTACACACCTCTGGCCTTGGTTCAATCTCGGGCGGTTGCTCGAATATCACGTTAAGCTGAAGGGGACGCTAATGCTTTCAAAGGGTATCGAACCATATTGTTCTCAGGCATAGTTTCTGAAATTTTGTAATGTATTCTTTTCAAAACTAAGCACACACATTTTTAGCCATGGTTCAATTCCCGACGGGTGCTCGCTGAAGGGACGCTAAACATATCATTTCTTGTGCTTAGTTTTAATGTGTGGGGATCCTGATTCGTACTCCCACTTTCCCATTCCACTAATTTCTTCATAGTCTAAATATTTCGTACTAAAAGTAAAACAGTGTATTCGTGATCCGCCCCCACAAATATAAAATAAAAATGATTTTCGAATCTTGTGTGAAAAATAAAATCTCACTGAACTTACCTCAAATTCAATGAACAAAAAGTCGGTGCAGTAAAGCTTCTTAAATGAAGACACTTTTCAAGAACAGACCTTCTCACACGATAGTTGAGAGCGGTGTAAGATTTGAAAAATAAAATTTAGATTTTTATTTAGATCGCTGCGAAAACGATGTCACCGTCAGCCAATCAGAAACGAGGAAATTTATAAAATGACATCACAACGAACCAATCAAAACGCTCGCTGCTTTTCGTCATGAATCACGAACCAAAACGATGTGTAACAATCGATCGTGACGTCATTCACGTTTCTCAATAGTATCGCAATTCCGATCCCAAAATGCTTTCTACATGTCACTACTTGTCGTAACTGTGACGACATTTCATTTTCATCATATTCTATACGAGAATGTCAATGTTTGCTTTTTTCATGAATCATGCTGACACGTTCGTAGTAAAACTAAAGTAATGCGATCCGCTGACGTTTGCATTTTTTCAATCATATGTGCTTCTATGTCGTCACACAAAGAAGTCTATCAGCATTTTATTTTAATCCACGTTACACTGTCAGATTTATTTTCTTAAAGTATAAGTGTATCCTTTTCAAGGACCATGGTTCGAAACCCACCAAGCACGATTAAAACCGAATTCATTCATAGCTAAGCGGTTAGGATACACATCTTTGGTTTGAAAGACCTGAGTTCGATTCCTGGAGAAACATTTCTTAGGATTTTTCTAAAACTTGGTTTCAATTTCTAGTTCGAAAATTTTAAAAGTTTAGTTCGATAAAAAGTTTGATTTGAGAAGTGTTACACTGTCAGATTTATTTTCTTAAAGTATATGTGTATCCTTTTCAAGGACCATGGTTCGAAACCCACCAAGATCGATTAAAACCGAATTCATTTAAGCGGTTAGCATACACATCTTTGGTTTGAAAGACCTGAGTTCGATTCCTGGAGAAACATTTCTTAGGATTTTTCTAAAACTTGGTTTCAATTTCTAGTTCGAAAATTTTAAAAGTTTAGTTCGATAAAAAGTTTGATTTGAGAAGCGTTACACTGTCAGATTTATTTTCTTAAAGTATATGTGTATCCTTTTCAAGGACCATGGTTCGAAACCCACCAAGATCGATTAAAACCGAATTCATTTAAGCGGTTAGCATACACATCTTTGATTTGAAAGACCTGAGTTCGATTCCTGAAAAAACATTTCTTAGGATTTTTTCTTAAACTTGGTTTAAATTTCTAGTTCGAAAATTTTAAAAGTTTAGTTCGATAAAAAGTTTGATTTGAAAATTTTTAGATGTGATTTACATCTTTAGTTCGAAACTTTTGTTTTTAAAAATGTTTTAGTTCGACAAAATTTTGTTTCAATTTTTTTAGTTCGAAATTTTTTTTGGGTTCGAAAATTTTTTGTTTGAAACTTTTTTGTTTCAAAATTTTTAGTTCGAAAATTTTTTGTTTGAAAATTTTTTAGTTTTGAAATTTTTTTAGTTCGAAAAAATTTTTAGTTTAAAATTTCTTGTACTCTGCGGAACCGTTTCGAAAAGAATCGGAGCAGTTTAGGTAAGAAAAATCTGGCAACACTGTTTCCATTAATGAAGCGCTTACTGAGCGTTTAAAAAAAATCGCTTAAACTCACAACAATGTGTTATAAGAAATCTACAAGCGACACCCCTCTTTCACCATTGTTACTTCCAGAGACATAGGCTACTAATTCAAGGACAGGATCTCCATCAAGGTAAAAAAGCTGGTAATCATCTTATCTGTCAAAGAGAACGATAATATTTAATGTAAACTTCAGTACAATATCATGATACCAAAAAAAGGGTTATTTAAGGAGGAGGTTGAGCCCTCCATGGGAACTTTAAGGATAACCATAAAAGGGAACAAAATTCTAAAATACAGGTCTAGGGTGATCACCGACATATCGCTCTATATTTCACTCATGGGGTGTGTGGCGGGTCTAAGATCATGTGACCTCTGTCGGCCAATCAGAATCGAGGTACCAAAACACTCATCTTACTCGTAAAAAGGGAACGAATTTTAAAAATCCCAGGGCTTAAGATCACGTGACCTCTATCAACCAATCAGCATTGGGGTACCAAAGGATTCATCTTACCCGTAAAAGGGAACGAATTTCAAATATCGCAGGGTCTAAGATCATGTGACATTTGTCAACCAATCAGAATCACACATCTTACCCGTAAAGGGAACAAATTTCAAAAATCCCGGTCATAAAAGAGAATGAGGGATTTCCCCGCAGGGTGACTCATGACGTCATACCACGTGACCTGAAAATTTGAATTTCCCGCGTGGGCGGGGCCTGACGTCACGTGACCTCTCTCAGCCAATCAGAATCGAGGTACCAAAGCACTCATCTTAGCCGTAAAAGGGAACGAATTTCAAAAATCCCGGTCGTAAAAGAGAGTGAGGATGAGTCATTCGGGCATACGGGGGTCCCTACTACTCTAGATTTTAGCAGTATTATCTTATAGCAAAAAGAGAATTATGTACGACTATTTGTAGTATATTTTTACAAGTAACGGGGGGCCCTTCCCCCGTAGTTATGGGTTCCTCTAGATTTTAGCAGTATTGTATTATAATGAAGCGAATTGAAATGATGTCCCTCCAACTAAGTGGCTTTTGCCTCCCAGATAGAGCCCATGTCCCTCAACGAGGGGGTTTTGCCTCTCAGATAGACCAACATAGATTTAAACAGTATTATAGCAAAAAATGAAATTATGTAGTCCTATTTGTACTATATCCCTCCAACTAAGTGGTTTTTGCCTGTCAGATAGATTGCCTAAATTTACCAGTATTATAGCAAAAGAGAATTACGTACGACTATTTGTAGTATATTTTTACAAGTAACGGGGGCCCTTCCCCCCTTAGTTATGGGTTCCTCTAGATTTAAACAGTATTGTATTACAAGGAAATTATGTAGTCCTATTTGCAGTATAACAGTATAACTGGCGGGTCCCAGTCACAGGATTACTTAGAAATTTTTGAGACCCCACAATTATGCCGGCTAGGCTAAAGGAGACGGTGATTATTTTATTTGTTAAAAATAAGATGTTTGAACAATATGTGAGAGAATAAAAAGATATTCTCCTAATAAATTAGTCGGAGCAACTTATTTTACGGATCGATTTCTATTAATTTAACCTCTCGTAATGAATTACTCGAACACTTATAGTGTGAACCTACAAATAATTTCGAAAATATTTTAAAAATTGCGAACTTACAAA
Organism: Thermobia domestica; assembly: GCF_964235325.1. Classification (NCBI taxonomy): domain Eukaryota; kingdom Metazoa; phylum Arthropoda; class Insecta; order Zygentoma; family Lepismatidae; genus Thermobia; species Thermobia domestica. Next base: position 128,976,902 of record NC_137466.1, on the reverse strand, counting down.
ATAAATCGTTTGCTGTGCAAACTCGTTGTTAAAAATAAGGTGTTTGAACTAAATATGGGAGCTAAAATAAGCTCTTAAATGTATATAGTAAGTGCGAGGAAACGGGAGAACCCCGAGAAATTTTCATATGTACGATATTTGTCCACCACAATTTATAAAAAAATAAATCCAAACAATGTTTGTCATGAAAATGTTGAAATATTTGGTGTGAACCCGGGACCCCAAACACCAGAGGTGAACGCTTTACCACCGAGCCACCGCGGCCCCCAGGCTTACTTAGATTTAACAGTATATTACATTATAGCAAAAAGGAAAATTACGTAGCTATAACTGGCGGGGCCCATTAGTTATAGGCGACTCGAGATTTTAGCAGTATTGTATTATAGCAAAAAAGAGAATTATGTGTTTTTACCATATACATTGACATGTGTTAAAGTTTTCCATTAGTTAGTTAGTTCTTACAATTACGGGTTTTTCTGAATAGGTAATAACATAATGATGATAATTATGTTCAACTGAAGGTCCATATGTGTTGGTGGGTCCCCCTTAGGGATTTGTAATATAATGAACGTTTGGTGGTTTACTGATAGAAGAATCAATTATGCCCTCACAAATTATGTTTTATTAACAGAACACAACTGCGAGAAGGGTACTTATTTAATGCTATCAGTAGTATTTATTGGCTAAAAAGAAATATATATCATACTGTACCTTTAAAATATAAATATATATTCAGGACTAATAATAAATACGTCAACACGATGCACGGGTTAAACTAAACTAAAGTTAATTTAAAAGTTCTCCGACAGATGGCATAGAACCACAATTTTCTATTATAGTTGATTTTGTATTAAAGTAATGAAAACAAATGATTGAAGAGAATTATATAATAATTAGTACGGGATTATTCGATGAAAGAAAGAAAAAAAATAAGTATAGAAGAAGAAATGTAATTTTATTGTTTTAATATGGTTATTGAAAACACATACACAATCTTATTTTTGTTTCTTGTTGAAAGAATATTTATAAGTTTAAAATTGATATAGAGATGCATAAGAAAACTGATATACATTTCGTTTGTTTATTTATGACCGATTCAAGGTTTGAACTAGAGACAATGATTATATGAAGCGAACGTATTTTATTTTTAATAATCACTTTGTTTGAGTTTGTCTGGGTGGAAATTTGATTTATATACAGTGAAAAAATAACTTAATTTGTTTAGTCCGTCAAATTTTGAGGGAAATGGCGTGAAAGATATATTCAAATATTACAGAATACATTTGAATGTGGGAGAATATTTTATAGCTAACTGGATTGGAGTGACATTGAATAAAACCCGAGATTAAATATAATACTTATTATTAAAATTAATTTCCGACCCTTTGCAGCGTTGTTGTAGGGCATTTAAGGCTAATTGCTTATACGCGTAAGCGCACCTGGGATTTGAACCCGAACGCTGCTGTTAAGGTGACTTTGCTTATATGCGTAGGCCCGCTCGGAATTTGAACCCACGCACTATTGGTAGGTTTACGCGGAAATTAAACCCGCACGCCGCTGTTAAGATGACTTTGTTTTTAAGCGCGTAGGCTTGCCCGGGATTTAAACTCGTACCTCAGTGTTAGGTTTACGCGGAAATTAAATCCGCATTTTAATGTTAAGCGCGTAGGCTTGCCCGGGATTTAAACTCGTACCTCAGTGTTAGGTTTACGCGGAAATTAAATCAGCATTTTAATGTTAAGATGACTTTGTTTATGCGGGTAAACATGCACGGGAATTAAAATTGTACGTCTTAGCACAAAAGGCAATAACATTAAAAAATTATGACATGCGAAATTTGTACTTGAGAACGGAAATATGTTTGCAGTAAAGATGATGATAACTTTAGTGAATATGGTACCATGGTTTTGTTTGCACCAAAGGCAAAAGCATTAGGGGTTAGAACATGTCGAACCATTGGAAATTAAATTGTGATTCATTTTAACAAAATGCACCATCCTTAACGTGAAACTTTTAGGATACAACCGGAAATTGAATTTGTGTTTGTTAGCAGCGTTTATTAAAATATAAGAACATACTGTAAGATTTAATAATAGTAGCTTAATTTCAGTTAATCAAGGCGTTCAGCAGCATTGGTATATGAAACATGAACCTATTAACTAACTAACAATTATTGGAAACTTCGAGACGTATGCTATTGCCTAAGTTAAATTGATTTTGAGTTTGTTGTTGTTTCGTTCAGTAACATGGGTATATGAGACGTGTAACTACATAAAGTGAATTGATTTTAAGTTGTTATCCCGTTCAGTAGCATGACTATATGAGACGTGTACCTACATAAAATGAATTGATTTTAAGTTTACTGTTTTGTTCAGTAGCATGGCTATATGAAACTAATATTTTACCACCACCGGAAATTAAATCCGGGACAGTTTGTACCAATAGCGTGATTATTAGCATTAATCACTATGTTAGGCTACACAGGAACACTAGACTTGATTTAAGTGTGTTATTTTTCTTATAGGTTTTTTCAGAACAAAAACTGAAAATTAAATATATATCTCACACAGATTTAAAACTTTGCTCCTGGAAAATTTTTTAGCACTAATTGGAACCATAAAATCCACACCGGAAACCAAACATAACTTCTTACATAGCGGTCAAATCTTTGTGAAGTTAACCCCTTTAAAATTATATATATATATAAGTTGTTCAAGTTAAACAATGTAATTGAGTTTGTGATTAGAATAATAGAATTTTTATTAGTGTAGATTATAATTGATTCCATTCTGGTGAAAATAAGTTGTACTAATAATACTTTTCTTTATTTTATTTTAGAAAGATGGAACCGCAGCCAAGCACTTCCGCCGTTGAGTCCTCCTCCTTTTCCTTCTCCTCCCCCTCCGCCTCTTCGTATCGCCATATCCAATGGTTTAACAAGATGGAGGAATTATTGGATGTGGCCGAAGGTAGAAAAAGAAGAAAAAGAGATGAACAGCGGAGAAATAAGCGGGGGCGATATAACCCAGTGGTGGTGTTGGAACCAAAAGTGGAATACGAAGTAATACCATTGGAAGATGAGGTAATACCAGTGGTAGAAGAAGTGATACCAATAGTGGAGAAAGAAGAAGAAGCAGTGATGTCGATGGAACCAATAGCAGCACCAGTGGGGGAGGGTGGAAATGCTAATAATGATCTGTATTTATTAGAAGATGGGGAAGACGATGTATTTATAGCAGCGTATAATAAATGGGAACGACTTCAAAAAATAAAAAAAACTAAAAGAAAAATTTTTGTAAATACTTGTAAATATAATGTAAATAAATCATGTTTTTGGGTGATTGGGTAAATTTTGAGTTTCCATTCCTTTGAATTTTTAAAACCTACCTAAGAAAGGTCATAAAAATGTCTAACTTTTTTTTTTCCGTGTCATATTGAACTTATAGATACCTTTTATTAACAGTAACGTTTCGAAGCATAGAAAAGATATTTTCAGAATAAGAATTGTTGTTAGAATTTTTTTTAAAAAAACAGGAAAAAATCTTTATGCTTTTCAGTACGTTGCACTATTTAGTTAACAGTTTCAATTGAAAAGATTTTAATTATGCTATCATAACTAATTTGATTTCCTTTAATATCAAATTGTACTTGAGTTTTTCTTTTATTTTTAACCAAAATACATAGTTGTAGGGTGAAACAAGCTTAATGAGATATTTGCTGGTGTCCATAAATAAGAATTAAAACAACAACATTTTTCGTTTACTAATTAGTTGTTGCTATTAAATGATAGTATACTGAAAGAAAAGTCTGAATTTTTACTTTTTGATTAAATCCGTTTAAGATGACTGAATGAATTTATTTTATTCACTCACATGTATAAGATGTTCGAAGAATATGTAAGAGAATAAAAGATACTCTCCTAATAAATTACTCGGAGCAACTTATTTTATGGAGACAAGATAGAGAATTTGAATACTTTTTTTTCTTCTGTGAACACTAAAATGTAGTTGGTAGCAGGGAACATACAATAAAATCAGTTTTTTTATTCCTTGAATAATTAACTAGGTATTTCTTTTGGGTTTGAAGCTGTGGATTTCCGAACCACGGTATTGTATATAAAATTTGTGCAAAAACAGAATAATATCCAACTATTTAAGGTAAATACAGATAAAGGGTTTCAGTGTAGAATGACATATATGTTAATTGGCATACCATTATCTATTTGGATGAAATGGAGCCCCATACACTTAGGTGATGAAGATTTGTTGTCTCTTAGACACTTTATAAAAAAGCGGCCCTGAGAAACACAAATACTTGTCATAAAATGTTCAAATAATTGGAGTATCCTAGGATCGACCCCCAAGCACTAAAGGTGACCACTAACCCATAGCAATCCCCAAAGACAAAAGAACTTTAGTTCAGTTCAGTTTAGATACTTTGTGCAGCATGGAATCGAACTCTGAATAAATGTAAAGATTAAATAGCAAATTGTTTCTTAGAAATAAAAAAATTACTTACTTACTTACTATGGTGTCTGTGTACGCTTAATTATGAAATTATTTTGAATAATAAATGAAATCTGTGAGTCCCACGATTATGTCGGATCACTTTAGAAAAGGTTATGAAATTGGTGGAATAAAGAAGTGGGAGAACATGTTGTTTGTTCAGCACAATTTATAAGAAATAAATCCAAACTTAATGTTGTCATAAAAATGTTGAAATAATTGATGCAAGCGGTAATCGAACCAAAAACCCTAAACAGTGAAAATGAACGCCTTACCACTGAACCCTTATGGCTCCGCTATGAGAAATGAAATAATTGATGTAAACGGTAATCGAACCAGGAATCCTAAGCAGTGAAAATGACTGCTTTATCATTAAGCCATTATAATCCTATATTGATAAATGAATACCTAATGAAGAAAAGTCTAACTGTAGAAACCAACTAGCACTGAAAAAACTAAACATTGAAACTTTGTCAGCATAGTAATCCATATAATTTTATTGGATGCTCAAGGAAATTGTATTTTCAAAAGTGTTAAAATTAAATGTGAATCATGGGAGGGACCTGTTATGAAAGAATAAAAGTTTGGTCTCGATAAAAAAACAATAGTGAACTATGGCTAACGTACTTATAGATTTATTATCAAATCTTTGAAAAACTTTGAACAAATCTTTTCTGTTTTGAACAGTACATAAGTAAAATTAATGAACAACTGTGTGTCAAATAAGTAAGATTAATACATACTAAAAGATGGTTGTTTTCAAGAACTTGAACTGAAAATTGCTTCTACCGGCCTTCTTTTTTTTAAAAAACAAATGGTTAAATGAAATGATAGGAAAAGCTGTTAGATTAAGTTTAGTTGACCTCCCCTTTGAACAGTAATGGGTATTTTATATAATCTTACAAAGTTATTGTTCGTGAAGAAAAGTGTAAATAAAATGATGATGATTTTCTACATGACTATGGTTTGTTACCACCGATAACATGGACGCTATCCGTTTAGCAAAGAGGAGGAGGGTCATGTTGGGAGATTGAATCTAATTCAATACAATAGAGATATATAACCTAACGCATTGATATAAACACCCGTTTAAATAAGTAAATGATCTTTGAATATATGTCATATAGACATGAAAAAATGAATACAAATAAATAGGAAATAAATCAGTGATTACTTGTACAAATAAATAAATTTTACTTTCATGAGACTTCAAACATAAGTTTGTGAAACAGTTTATTCTCCTTTGCCATTGCAAAAGTTGGTGTTAGTTTTTTTCTTTCCTATGCTTTTAACATATAGCATGCCTAATGAAAATTCACAGGAATTTTTAGCACTGATCAAATACATAATATAGGCTTCAGTTTTAACATATATTCACAACTTACTACATGGATTGTCTACAAGAATCCTTAACATTTGGCGAATTTTCGATAGCATTTTGTTTCTCCCTATTGTACGCAATACTTTATCTGTAAACATATTTAGCGAAAGTTCAATAATTATTGTCTTATGATAACAACAGTAATAAATTTTTTCAAGTGTTGAGTATTCTGTAGATAAGATACCACCACTCGTTGCTAAAAGTTGTCACAAAAGGAAGTAATCCACCATGTCTTAAATGTAAAATAACCAAAAGTATATTTTTAAAAAAGGATTTAAAAAGCATTATTATTTATCGATACGTTGGAATCCAACAGGGTAATTAAAAAACAAGTAAATACAAAGGGGCTATTGGGGTTCAGGTATCGTGATTTCTAATTATTGCTTTCAATGTGAATATATAGAAATTCAAGCACGCGCAGTAAACGGTCTGAGTGACTTTGTCGCTTGTAAAACTGATGCAAACATGAAATATTCAAGTTAATTTGGATAAAAGAATAGTGTCTAAAACTAATAGGGGGTGGGAACTATGAGTTTGAGGTTTACCTTAAACTTGTTCAAACCTGTTTTCATTGGTTAATTCAAACATGTCATTACATCCCACGGTGAAAAGTATAAATACCGCGGTTAAGAAAGCGACATATAAATATTGTTGTACTGGTTGTAGTCGATGAAAAGATTTCTTCTTCTTTGTATGGTGGTCAATGAAGATATTTGTGGCTAGTGTTTTTTTTATTTTAGTTTGATCACTTCATATTAATTTATCATCTCGTAATAAATTACTCGAACACTTACAGTGTGATTATTTTATTCGTTCGTTCGTGTTATTTTATTTTAGTGGTTCATTTGCGTAACAAATTCAACTTATTTATTGGATTGTATCTTTTTTATTATTTCGCTTGGTACACAAGCTCAGAACACTTACAGTGTGATTATTTTATTCGTTCGTGTTATTTAAAATAACACTCGTTTTTAAAAATAGAAAGTCGTAAGAGCAACTACGTTGTGAACTATTATATAATTCGTTTACTCTGTCGAACTGAAAAATGTCTAATGCTGAAAACGTATTGGTCTGTTTCTGCGATAATATTCACATAACCATTCAGTGCTTAATAAATGCTTTTCAAATGTGGGAATCTAAAAGAAGAAGTATGTTTCTTTGCAGTGGGTGTGCACATGGATTGAAAGACGCAATAAACCATGACTGTATTCTGTTACATAAAAATATATTGAAAACAAAAGTACTAGGTGTTATTATGGATATGGACACACAAAATGAAATTTGGTATACGTTTCAAAAAATGCACGACAATACTTTTAATAAATTAGAACAGTTTTTTCATATATATGATGATGCCATTCATAATGATACATTTGTTAATCAACTGATAAAAATATTTTTGCAGAAAGATTTTAAGAAATTCTTAATCTGGAATGAAAAACAAAGTGATAGTGATAGTGTTTGTGATTGAAAAAATATGAAGACGTATGGATGAAAATGTTACTCTTCTGTAGGTATATTACATGTACAAACTGTAAAAAGGCACAATTTGCCATGCTTTTTTTTCTGTGAACCTTACAAGTAAATCTTACTCAAGTAAATATCTAAGAAAAAAATAGTTACTGTGTAGTGCAGTGCAGTGCTATCATACTAAACATTTCTTCAAATATTTATGTAAATGAGTTGAAAACTAATTAACACAATACAAATTTTTAAAAAAAAATCGTGTAAAAAAACCAATATAAACTAATGAAAGATGTTTCATATTGCTGAATAAATGAAGACTTTATACAAGCTTCATATTGCTGAATAATAATAAATTGGAGATTTTTTTTATTGTACTTTTTGCAAACAATATTCGCAAAAACCTTCGGCTCCCAAAAGTTTACGTACACTAGTTATTAATTGGTAGTAATTATCTTTTGTACAGTAAATATATTTGCTTACCACCCTTTATTTCTGGATATATCACATAAAATTCACGACTATTAAGTTTCTTTTCAAAGACAATGATTTGGTACATGGGATGTCAGGTATTGTTGAAATTTTTTCACATCATTAATAGTACATCCATTTCGATGCTCAATAGTAACATTAACATCATCACACAAATCCTTAGTCTGCTTCAACAATCGCTTAGGATTTTTTTTTAATTTATACATTTGTTCATATTTTTGATCGGCCCTAGCCTTTTCGAGGATGATATTCTTAGAAAGACATTATATGTCCTTGTTTAATGGGATGGTACACTTTTCCAAAAGAGTTGTATATTCCTCATATTTGCCCGATCCACGGGTTCGACACCTTCCCTTGCGTGGATTAACAATGTGGATCTTACAATCCACTTTTTTTTCCTCTTCCTTTACGGAGATGCACCTTCGATTAAAATTTTCTCATTGCTATTGAGGGTATTTTCCACTATGGAGAAGAGGACCTCCGGGTTCAATTCCTTTTTTAGGACGTCATGTTATGTACATTGTTTTAAGTTTAAGGTAGTGCTCTCGATAGTTATTCCTATATAGGTGTTCTTGTCAACATCCCTTTATTGTATGGGTCATTCCGAAATCAAACAGATTTCGTACCTATTTTTCCTGGTCTTCTTCGATTCCATACACTTAATGGTTATTTCTGCCCCTTTTAACCCAAAGTAAACATATGTTTATGATATACTCTTTACTATTTCAAATTCTGATGCATCCATTATCTTAGGTACTTCTTGAAAAAACCCATTTTAGTTCTTAGGTTCCCCAGAACTAGGAAAACTTGGTCGTGGTAAGCTTGCCTAATAGTAGTTTAGCATTGTCCTTAACAAATAAGTGAGCTGTTTTACATGCTGCTTAACTTTTTAGAATCCTGATTTTTTATATCAACCTCTCGAAAGAACCCTGTTCGGTATAAATCAGAAATATCAGCAGTGGTTTCACAGCTTGTCAAAATAACATCCTGTCTTCCTTTAAATTGTTTTAATAACTCTGTTAACATTTGATAATATTTTTCATTGGGTACACGCACACCCTTAGAATGATAACTATTCACCAAACGCTTCCAAAAAAATTCGTTTCTACTCAAAACTACGTACATGCACCCATTGCTATGAAATTTATCTACTATCATTTTCCATCTGTAGTAAACAACTTCGGATGCTTCATATCCGAAACGTTTTGCCATGATTAACAATTGAGTTAGTTCGTTTACATTTGTAGAAGTCATCTGTAATCGAAATAATGTATTCTTCTAATGAAATAATAATAATAATAAAAACCTATAAATTTGTCTATTTCCCACCGCTCTTTTACTTCGTTGGTTAGTTCACCCAAGTAGGGCTCTAATGTAAGCGAAAATTTCTCATCACGGTGTTGTACAAACATTATGCTGTCCGTGTCACAGTACAAACATTTTTAGGTCCTACTAATGTCAATAGGTCATACAGTTTTAACCGTGCCCATAACGTATTGAATGCCACAAGAACAAGGTTTGAAAATTTCCATGGTTTGTTCTTATTCTCTGTATTGTGATACGTAAGAATAAGATGTTTATCTCCAATGGGTAATACGCTTTGTACTTCGTATTGTTGTGCCCATAGATAATACAATCACGAATTGCAACAAGTCCGTTCTTTGTCCACATTTTCCCATAAAGCGAATTAAGGAATATCTTGGAGATATACCTCAATCTTGGGTTCTTCCTGATATTGCTATGATTTAATTGAATGCCCTCATGGGCATGATACTCTTTAATGTATTTTTGTTTGTCTCCTTTGGTTTTGCACCAAACAGGAAATCCTGAAGATTCCTGCTTCATTTGAAGGAAAGAATTCACATAGTCTTTAAACAAACTATCTGAATTACTAAGTTTGTAAGCACATGAATTAAAATCCAATCTTGTTTTCTCTGATATCATAATTTATTTATTTATTTATTTATTTTTCAATATATATATCGTTTGTACCAAGATTGCTTTAGCAAACACTAAGTGTTAGTAAATGAGTTACAAAGTATGAAATTGTTAATATTATTATTAATTTCATCCCTAACAAATCACGTACATGTCTATTATTACATATAAATGTTCTAATGATATAATAATAATGGTATGAAAAAACTATATAATCACACCTATTTCTTTTCACGATGTATTTAGACATAACAATATAAATTCTATGCGTGCGCATACTCGTACTAGATTTTCGCGCCTGTCAGATACATGTGTATACTTGTACTTGGTCTTCGCGCATGTCAAATGCGTATGTATACTTGTACTTGGTCTTCGCGCATGTCAGATGTGTATGTATACTTGTACTTGGTCTTCGCGCATGTCAGATGTGTATGTATACTTGTACTTGGTCTTCGCGCATGTCATAATATAATATAAAAGCGCGCATGCGTATAGCTGTAGTAAATCATATAAAGGAAGTGATACGTTGTTACAATGTACAGTCAAAAGCAATCTGTTTCCGCAGTTAAAAAGTAAAAAACAAATTCTGGTTCTTCATCTCATAATAATAAAAAACGAAAAGGTGAAATTGAAACCAATCTTTCTTTATTGCAAAGTGAATGTGTAAAATCTAAATACATTTCACCGCGTGAAAAACGTTTTCAACTTGAAAAACAAAAGAAAATTATTCTTGTACATCCAAATGATCCTGACATTCCTGAAGAAGACGCTGAAAAATATAGGATTATTTATCCAACACAGGAAATTACCATAAACGATGCTGTGTATAGACGAAATTTCAGATACCCAAATGAAATACCCTTTGAAGAGGAAGTTGTAGTAGTAAATCAAAATACAATTTCTAATGATATTCTGATATTCAATGGTGTGAAGTGTGGTTGTACTCCTAATGAAGTAAATGAAGTTTGTGTAAAACAGTTACTAGAAAAATATAAACTTTCTGAACCATTACTTTGTGAAGGCTGTGCGAATCGTAGTGAGAAAGAAACTGATCATAAATGTGTAAGTGAAAGTAATGAAGAATTAAATACTATTGTGTGGAATTTCCTAATCAAGAAATCAACACGTGATCAAATATTAAAACATTATCTAAAGATTCATGTGAAATATATAGATGTAAACATTATTCCCCATCTTATAAACAAATTTAATTATTCATATCAAGAAATCACGTTTAATGATTATCATATTTCTGACTTAAGAGAAGCATATCTTGAGCACGATAAAGATGTGTATCAACAATCCAGACTGTGAGTACCAATGTCGTTTCCTAAATACATATGACAATTGCGAATATCAATGTTCTTCTTTTTCTATAAAAGAACAATGTGTATTAATGTGTATTGATCGTTGGAAACCACCACGAGAACTTTTGTGTTATGGGTGTTTTCAAAACAGGAGCAAAATAGAAGAACACGATTGTATTACTTCGGACTATAATATGTTATGTTATAATGCATGGCGTACAATGGTAAGCGGGCAAACTTTTGATGATTTATATGAAGAATTTGCAAGAGTGCATTGTGATACTGAAATTGATGATTGGGAATTTACATGGACATTATATAACATTTTATTAAACAAAGATAACATTCAGTTAATTACAGAGTTATTCTTAGTAAAAGATTTACATTATAATATGCATAAGAAATAGTAATAATGGAAAATAAAAACTCTTCTGGTAATCAATTACAAAATAATAATAAAAACAATGTGTATAAATTAACAAAAGCAAGTGATAAAAGACTTTCAGCAATAAATTGGCCAGTATGTAATTGTGCATATACTAATATAAATATAGATTGTATTAAACAATATATCAAGGAATGTATCTGTATGTAAACTATATATATATATTATTGAAATTTGTAAATAAAATTTTTTTCTCATTTTATATTACATGTTTTATTTATTTCCTTACACATCTTATATATTTTACTTCAACGCGAAAATTTTTTCAATACACTTACAGTGTAAAAGTAAACTATGTTTCAAATATGACTTACAATTTATACGTAGGGAAAAATTCTTTAAAAAATTTTTTCATGAAATTAGAACTTTAACAAAAATCCGTATGTTATGATTCGCCTACATAAAATTTGTTTGTGCATTTTATATTGCATGCATGTGAAAAAAACTTTTCACATTTTTTAGTTTACGGTTTTGCATTTTCACAACTTGCATTTTCATTTTGAGAACTTGCATTTTCATTTTGACAACTTGCATTTTCATTTTCGTAACTTGCATTTCTAAAAAATTTTTTTTGAAAATTACATTTTCGTAACTTGCAGTTTTTTTTATCGTTTAACAAGTTACATTTTCACGTTTGACAAGTTGCATTTTCATTTTCACTTTTAATTTTGTTCAATCACTTCATATTTTTTACGGATCGCTTGGTGTACAAGCTCAGAGCAGCTACGCTGTAAACTTGTAAAATAAATCGTTTGTTACACAAACTCGTTTTTTTTTAAATTGGTGTTAATTATTTGTTTTTTGAAAAAACACTTTTCGACATTTATATTACATATATGTGAAAAAACTTTCTGCATGTTAGGATTCGCATTTGTAAAATTAGTTTCTGCATGTATGTGAAAACTTTTTGCATTTTGTAAGTATATAAATCATACTATAATATTACTGAGTTTTTGTTTTATATTCTCCTATGCCATTGCAAAGTCGGTTAATTTTAATAATGGATCGCTTTTTTTATTTTTATATTCTCCTTTCTTATAGAAAGTCGTAAGAGCAGCTACCCTGCGAAATATTAAAAAGCTCCTAATAAATTACTCGAACACTTCGTGTGAACATACTAAAGATGTTCCGAAATATTAATTATTTATTCGTTCATTTGCTTTTTTTTTGTTCAATCACTTCATTAGAAGTTCCGTGTTAATTATTGGATTGTATGCTAAAACATACTCCTAAGAACAGGTACCCTGTGAACCTACAAATAATTTCGAAAATACTAACTAAGCTCGTTTTTTTTTTAAATATTTTATTGGTTTGTTTGCGAAGCAAACTCGCTAGAGCAGCTATGCTGCGATTATTTTATTCGTTCGTGTTATTTAAAATAACACTCGTTTTAAAATTAGAAAGTCGTAAAAGCAGCTACGCTGCGAACATTTAAATTCCTATGGAAACTCATAAGAGCAACTACAAGAAACTATGTTTTCAAAAATCGCAAACTTGTCAATGTAAAATACTCATCAAACTTTTAAATACTTTAAAGTATTAGTAAAAAAAATATAAAACACTCATCAAATACCAATTTTAAACGCTTTTCCAAAAAAAAAGTAAACGATAGAAAGCATAAAGGAGTTTCACCTTGTAAAATGTCAATAATACCTTTTATTTAGGAAAGTTTTAATATTAAATAAGAATCAAGAAATGAAATTCGTATATATTTATTTCGGTAATATTATATATATACAAGTAAAATAATAATATATACAATCAAATAATATACAAGGAAAATAATAATATATACAATCAAAATAATATACAAGGAAAATAATAATATATACAATCAAAATAATATACAAGCAAAATAATAATAATATTACATAAAAGTTAGACAATATATACAGAATCACCGAAAATTAATATTTCTTATTCTTTGATAGTAGAATATCTACTAATTCATTCAAATATCTTGGGTTTCTTATTAATTTGAAATATTCTTCTTCAAATATGATTGTATTTACACACATTCTATGTGAGTTTCGAAATATGTTATAAAGTTCTTTTCTCACATTTTCTTTAATAAAAATTAACCATGTCTCTGTTTCTAAAGCTTCAATGTCCATAAAAAGGCAGCGGTGAGACATTTGTTGCGGACAGTCAAAAAAACAACCCTCACATAATAATACACAATTAGGGTTCCAATTTAAAATAGTGTTTTTGATGCACTTTTCATCCACAAACACTTGTGTACACTTACACTTTTCTTCTTCTTCGTTCTTCTTCTTCATTGATAAGTCTAAGGGCTCCGTTTGTGGTGGTGGTGGTGGTGGTGCTGGTGAAGGTGAAGGTGTAACACTTGCATGTGGTGTGTCGGGTTTACACTCGTCCAGTTCGTCAAATAATCGCAAAATTTCTTCTTCCTCCCCTTCACTAAATAAGTCATGTGAAGGTAGTCTTTCTTCTTCTTCTTCATCCTCCTCCTCTTCTTCAGTAAATAAATCAGGTGATGGTGTTCTTTCTTCTTCTCCATCCACCTCCTCTTCTTCTGCGGTAAATAAATCAGGTGATGGTGTTCTTTCTTCTTCTTCTTTACTATCTAGTGTCCACTTTAAAGATGGTGGTTGAATGTTTTTTACTCCTAATAATGACGAGGATGCTGGAAGTGTTGGTAAAGATGTCCTCACTCCAACAGGAGATGATGGGATTAATACTGGATCTTCTCTTAAGTCAATAATTTCTTCCTCTATAATAATTTCTGAGGATACTGGTGAAGCTGGAGAAAAATACTGAGTTTCCTCGTCAATAAATATATCTGGTAAATCTCTCGCAGTTTTAAACTTTTTCCTTGGAGATTCTACAAAGTCAAATATAGAATCCCAATCTACTTCGTTGCAAAGTTGAATTTCTCGTTGTACTATACTGCCAGACGAATCCATGATGATACTATGCTAGTCTTCTCTTCATACCCAGTATATAAGGAAAACTTTATCGAAAACATCATATCACGTGGTACTTTAAACATTTTTCAAACAGTCCTACCACGTCAATTAAAATATTTTCACATATACTTTTCCAATTCTCTATATAATTTTTATAAATATAGAAATAGAAAGCATGTTCTCATATAATCTTTTAAAATATCAACATTTGGTATTTTCACTTTGGTAAAATCATTCCCCACATTTTACAACGGTATTCATAAGGCGTACTATTTAATCATCTGTCATCTATGTGCAGATTTAGATACATCACGTGTAAATAAATAAATAGTTTACATGCTTTTAAAATAAAATCTGTTATTTACAACTTCTATTATTATTCATGTCCCTACATACACCAGCATATTGTCCACGTAAAATAACGGATACCACAAACTATCTTTGTATTTGCATTCATTCATTCATTATTATTACAATAATATAACAATCTTCTATTGCAATCGTATTTAACATCCCTTCATGTTTCAACATGATCATCATTCAATAGGTGAATGTTCTTTTTGCATTCGCGTTCAATAACCTCATATGTTTTACCATTCGTAATATACAACTTTCTTTGTATTCATTATTAACAATCATAAAACTTGTTTTTTATTAGTCTGTCTCCAACCTGTGATGTTTATCTTCCGCGTGCCCAATCTTTCTTTTATGTTTTCACCGACATCACCAAAGTTATTTCTATTAGTTTGTCCCCAATTTCTGATGTTTTACATGTGCAATCTTTCTTTTATGTTTTCACCGACAATGTCTTTTGTTCATCTACCACGACACCAAAGTTATTTCTATTAGTCTGTCTGTCTGTCTCCAACCTGTAATGCTTATCTCCCACGTCCGTAATCTTCCTTTTGTTCACCTACCGCGGTGCCAAAGTTATTTCTATCAGTCTGGCGGTATTCTGTAATGTTTACCAAACGTGTCAACGGTCTTCCTTTGTATTAAAATTCAAGTTTTAGCAACGACCTGCAAGTACACATCATCACTCTTACCCAACCGGGTTTCCAAAAGCGCGCGAAAAGTTCAGTTCATGTCTTAAGTTCATCAGCAACAGACGTACGGAAACCACGCTCTGTATATGTACCATCATAGTGTATCATACCGTACACGAAGTTTTACCACGCTCACCGAGTATGCTATGCATACAAACCAACAAATTTAAAAAAAAAGTCACGTATGAATAAATATTTCCCTCCCATCATACAGTATTCAGCTCCAATAATAAGGGTCCCGGGTTCGATCCCAGTGCGTATCACACATTATAAATGTTCTCACCTTCTAATAAAATGGTTTCCACCAATAAAAATAGAAATCAATCCATAAAATATATTAGGAAAATATCTTTTTATTCTCTCTCACATATTGTTCGAAACAAGTTTCTCTTTTGAATTTGCTAAGCAAATGAACCAATAAAAATATGGATTTAATTCAAATCAAACCAATTCAAATTTCCATTATTATTTTTAAAAATAACCAGTATAGAGTCTCTAGAGACACGCATACACACTCAAAAAAGACCACATGACCTTTTCCAACAATACAGACATGTCATCACAACTAAAAACAAAAATATAACAACTTTCCAACACACGTAAGCAGGTCATCAAACCCTAATGACCTAACCCAACCATCTGACAACGGCCTAATGACCTAACAGTATAACTAGTAACATCCATTAAGGCGGTATCGTTTGATGTGTAGGACTTTGTCTGCAACTACTCCCGTGTTCGATTTTCGGCGGAGAGCATAAAAAATAATCTCAAATCATTCACTTTCAATACTCATCTGTCTTCTTTAGCCTAAATTGCTGAATCTTAAACTAATATTATTTTTTTTTTTCATTTTCGAAGGAAAAAAATCTTAGATTTCATGCTTCTTTATAGTAGAACAGCAGATAAAGATACGTAATTACTGAAAATGGACTCTGTCCCTTATATTCATACAAAAAATGCTAACAAAATGCATATTGTCGAAGAAGAGAGGTGTTTCTATACCCTAAAGAAAATAAGCAGAAAATATTTGCGGTAGTGATGCTTTCTATTCAGAAAAACTTGGCGAGCAGCATTTCAGATTTCAATAAAGTAATAGAAAAATTTAAAGCTCGAAAAGAACGAAGAAAGACCTTCCATTTTAAAATAATGCATAGTTTACTTAATTAAATAATTTTGTTTAACTGCGTGCATGAATATATGCAATTTTCTTGCTATTTTCTTCTTTTCGGGTTAACGATATCATTCATGGCTTACAGCACATGCTATATATTCGATTTATCTCTTGTTCAATGACATGAGTGAAGAAGTTTTGTATATAAATAGTGTATAACCATACAATGATAGTGGTTGTTTAAAAAAAAAGAAAAAGCTTATATTAAACCAATATTAGAGAATACACTTCAATCAATAAATATACAAATAGAGCTTAAAAGGACTTTCCTCTTCATATTTCCTGAATATGTTTTGGATAAGACTTAAGAATGCTGGGGGAGGTAACACTTGCGCGTACCTACACATCTTTGATATTACAACATTGTAACCGGTGCTTCTACAGACCACGAACCGCTACTGGCATCTATAACTATTGGTTGCAATTGATTAAAAAGATTAATAATAGGACCTCTTTTTCGGACGCTGAATCATATCAAAAAGCCATTAGACCTACTCACCATTCCTTACTGTTTTTGTTCTAATACGGTAATTGTTGAAACTGAAAATCATTAATTTGAACCCCTTCTGATTTGAATAAAGGGTTAACGAGAAGAAGAAACCTATTCTTGGGAGGGTAAATCGGTTGCAGAAAAACTCTTCTCGATATCGCTTACAATTTTTGCTCTACGAATTTCAGATTTGAAGTGGCTTAGTACTAATCAATTTCAACCACTTCCAATTTCCATTCAATGTTACAGGTTGCGATAGCATATGCTTCTGAGACAATGTGTCCGTTGCAGAATACTGTTTGTCCGTAATTACGAGTATTACCGTTTCTTTTTTATAGTGATTAAATCACTTCCGATTTCCATAGAGGATTTACGGAGAAGGTGGAATGTATACTTTGGAAGCTGAATCAATTGCAAAAAAAGAAGCATTTTGATATCTCTTATCGTTCTTGATCTATGAAAATCAGTCTTAAAACCGGAAATAGTAGTAAATTTTAACCACTTCCGATTGTACTAGAGTGCAGCGGGTTGTGATAATGTATTGAGAACCTGGATCGATTGGAAAAAGCAACTTGTCGTTATCTATAATTGTTTTTTGAGCTATGGTGATAAATATTGATACCGGAAATTGTTAATTTGGACCATTTCCGATTTCAATATAAAGTCAACGGAAGAGATGGGACTTATTCTTGGGAACCTGAATTTATTGCACAAACCTGCATCTCTATATATCTTTCCGTTTTTGCTGTATGGAAATCAGTATCGAAACCGGAAGTAATAGTAAATTTGAACCACTTTCTTTTTGGGTAGAGTGTTCTTTTTGGGTAAATAGTCATAATACGTTGTCCTGAGAGACTGAATCTCTTGTAAAGAACCTCTTCACGCTACCTGTTAACGTTTCCGTTGTATAGCGTAAAATATTGAAACCGGAAATGGCTAATTTGAACACTTCCGGTTTAAACAGAGAATTAACGAAGGAGATAAACCATGTACCTAGGACGCTGAATTCATTTTGAAAAATTGTATCTTGATATCTCTTACCGTCTTTGCTCTGACACCTGTAGACAAATGAACGAACAAAGCCATTCTTTAAGACTTCCGATAGATATGCATAGCATATGAACGAACAAAGCCATTCTTTAAGACTTCAGACAGATGTGCATAGCATAAGTTGGAAGTCTAAAATACTTTCATATAGAAAGTAAAGAACTATTAACATAAGACATAATTTCCATTTGTAATTTTGAAATTAGGACAGTATTATCCACACAAATATAATAATTTAGTTACTGTCAAGTTAAAACATGTATCTCATTGATGTTAGTAGTGTCTATTTATACAACGTGTCAATAAGTTTAATTAAGATCTAATACTTACAAATTAAATCAATTAGATTTTCTCAGAATGTTTCCTTGCAGCTAAAGGAGATCAATTATAATAGCAGAAGTAAATAATTATGATGAGATGATGTAATGATGATGATGAAAGGGAATGTGAAAACTCTGTCAAAACCTACATAGCTTGAAATCAATTATATAGCTATATATATATATATATATATATATATATATATATATATATATATATATATAGATATAGATATAGATATAGATAGATAGATAGATAGATGGATATATATATATATATATATATATATATATATATATATATATATATATATATATATATATATAGATAGATAGATAGATAGATAGATAGATAGATAGATAGATAGATAGATAGATAGATAGATACGAAGGTCACTACGAAAGTTTTGAGATACGCATTGTTGTGGCCCAGTATTTGAATTCCAACAATTGCGTTCGGTACTGTTATCCAGAGCGAAGAAGCGAAGCAAGTTTCAACTCGCCTCGCTTATCGGCGTGGCCGCATCGCCTTCACTTGTTTGTTGATGTGAGCAGTATTCGGCTGTCTAGAATGGAGCTCGAAAGGGAACATTTTCGGGCAATGATCCTTTACGATTTCAAAAGTGGTTTGAACGAGACACAAAGCCATTACCATTTGCAGGAGGCATTTGAGGACCTTGCTCCTTCCCGTGCTACGATTTTTCGGTGGTTTGGTGAATTCAGAAGAGGCCGGACATCGCTTAAAGATGAAGAGGGAGCTGGACGTCCGGCAACAGCTGTGTCAGATGAAAACATTGCCGCTGTGAAACAAGTGATTCGAGAAAATCCTCGAACAACTTTCAAGGACATTAAATCTACAGTGAACATTGGATCGCCAGCAGTAACAAAAATTCTTCATATCATCTTCGGCTCAGGAAGGTTTCATCTCGTTGGGTGCCTCACACTTTGACTGAACAGCAGAAGCGCATGCGTGTGGAATGGTGTGGAGAAATGCTTGCAAGATTTGATGGAGGCAATTCTCGACGCGTCTCTGACATTGTTACTGGTGATGAGACCTGAATCTATCAATTTGATCCTGAAAATAAACGCCAGTCTATAGTTTGGATCTTTCCAGACGAAAATCCACCCACGAAAGTGAAGTGACCGCGAAGTATGGGGAAGAAGATGGTCACAACTTTCTCCTCCAAATCTAACCATGTTGCAACTGTTCCACTTGAAGAACAAAGGACTGTTACTGCTCAGTGGTACACCACTGTTTGCCTAAGAAAAGTGTTCCAGAAGCTTCGAAAACGGCGTCCAAGAACTGGATTGCGTGGGATCCTGCTTCATCATGACAATGCGTCCGCACACACGGCCAAAATCACAATTCAGTTTTTAGAATCTACGGAGGTCAAACTAAGGACTCATCCGCCGTATAGCCCTGACCTAGCCCCGTGTGATTTTTTTCTGTTCCCTAGGATCAAAGATCGCATGCGTGGGAAGAGATTTTGCAGCCCTGAAGAAGCTGTAGTGGCTTACGAGAACGAACTTTCAACACTTGAAGAAAAAGACTGGCAACACTGCTTCCAAAAGTGGTTTTCGATTATGCAAAAGTGTGTACAGTGTAATGGTGAATACTTTGAGAAAATGTAAGTGTTAAATTGATTTTAAGTATGTAAGTTACTTCAGATCTCAAAATTTCGTAGTGACCCTCGTATATATATAGATATGAGCAGCTTGGGGGAAGATACTGGTAAGCGGCAATTTTTAACTTGCGAATAAAAAAGTTCAACATTTTCATGCAATGCAATGCAATATGACTCATACCAATTAAGTAGCCTCACTCATCTTCATGTATTTTTCTGAACTTAAACTACTTATATGATGTTCTATGGTCTAATCCCAACCCATTCAATTTCATCGGGAGTGGCTCATACCAATATCTTTCTCCGAGCCACTCATATATGAACCAACAGAAGGTCGTCCTCAACGAGAACAAATACAAAATTGATTGTAAACGTTGAGCAGCTTGTCCTTGAAGATAGACTTGTTACTATTAATTGCTTAGCTAGGGAGGGGAACATTAGTAGGAAGCTTATTTCCATCATGTAACATGATATTGAGCATATGAGTAAAGTGACACCAAGGTATCCTAACAGCACGTGCTAGGCATGTACCATTTAGGTGTCCCAGCTACTTTTTAGGTACCCGACACTTCGCACATATGATATTCATGTGCTAAATATGTACTTCAGCTACCTACAGTTTTAAGTACTTGTTACACCTAATTGACATTTGAACTATGTACCACAAATATAGCATTTATATACCTGGCTCAGTTTCGCCAGGTCATTTGTTTTTATGCCGTCACTTGGGACATATATCTGTCATGTTCTAGGTACGTCTTTTAGGTAATATTGTTTCAGATACCCTAACAGCACAAGATGTGCTAGGTATTCGCCATTTAGGTGTTCTAAATTCATCTCCCACATTTGATGCATTTGTTGCTTCTTTTTTTCAGTGATTGTGTACCAAAAGCAATAAACGTATCAACTACCGTAATCACATGATCTGGCTCCGTTTCGTTATTTTTTATTCCCAAGTATGAAAAAAATTTTCGAGATAGACATTTTACGAATAGTGAGAAGGTCATTAATGCGGCAGTGATGGAATGAGTCATGAGTCACCGGGTCACTTGGGTCACGGCTTTTAACCGTGCCATCCGGATCTGCATTTTGCTTCTCAGAACCGGTCTGACTCGCTGATCCAGACCAATCCAGTGATTTAAATAGACCCGGTAACCCAGAAGCAGACGAAATATCATCTCTGTGGCATTTCTGCAGAATTTTAAAGTTGATTAATGATGTTCATTACTCGAGCTCGAATATTCATTTGTTTGATTTTCGGAGTAGCATTTCTTAATCAAGATATCTTGTTTTGAATATTTCAAGTTTTTGCAAGTATAATTTCATGTTTGTTCGTTTCCCCATACGAGGTTTTTGAACACAAGCTATACATAGAGACTTAACGAAACACTATTTGGGCTTAGCAGTATATTTTATATGGTCTATTCTAAACGACAAGCTTTACAAATCGATTAAACTTTGACGATCCCTCTCAAGAGACACATGTAGCTTATCTTTCCTGTGATTCAGACGCTTTATAGTCTGATAAACCTTGTAGTTATCTATCAGTTCAATGTCTTAGACACCGACGCAAGCAACAAACAAGAAAAAAAATATATTCAGTGAAAAAGCAATGAGAGAGGAAATAATCATGTTTGTTAGGTTTGCGTTAGTAGCCTAACACATACTCCCCATGTACTGATGTTCCGTTTCCGAGTCCTACGGGGTCACTCCGGGTCATGAGTCTGTTTGGGTCAATCTGGTCATGGATCGATCCGGTTCCGTCTAGATCATGGGTCTGTTCGGGTCTCTGGGTCTGGTCAGTCATTAGTCTATGATTGCCACTAGGTCTTCAAGGTCACGGTCACGAAGTTCGTGAGCCATCATTTCATCACTGCCCCAGTCGACACCTGGTTTAACACTAACTTCACATACCTTTATGCAAATTATATTAACCCGTTTAAACTTTTACCAAGGCAAGTCACAATTTCAGCTGTTGCGGTACCCATTGTAACTGTTGGACAGAAATAATTTATACTTTCTAAGCAAATACGTTTTCGGGTGATATTTTCAATGCTGAAAGTGTGTGGTTAGAAGGAATTTTAAAGGAAATTCACACTTCCCTCACTGATTGTCAATACTGTGGGTTTATTTTTCGTTTTGCTTTTGTCACTATAGCAATAGCAGTTAGGAAAGGGAATTATGACAAAATCACGAAATGAGTTTTTCGAAGAAAGGATAAAAAAAAGATTGTTAAGTTCCTTTATACTATCCCTTGACCACATAACATTTATATCCCTTGATAGTGTCACGGGCGCCGATTCTGGGAGCACGAGGACCCGTGCCTTTTTTCACATCGGAAATCTTTGCTGGGATACCTGACAACGAAAGACACATACTTGAAAAAGGCGCCCCGAAGTCATACAGAAATCGGAGCTGTTGGATAGCATACCCAATTACAAACAGAATGAGATATAAATTTTTACGTGCGATAATTGAAATGGAAGCTAAAGTTATGTTGTATATCATGTCAGATTTGGGTGGGATTTTAGAACACAACGTCATCCCTAGTGAAGTAAACAAAAAACTGTTTATCCAATGTAGCAACTTTAAAGATCGATTATAGTTTGAATGTCTTTTAAAGTCCACTGAAAAATAAACACAAAAAAGTTTTATTTTTAATCTAGTTTACATAATGTGCAATGGACCAACATATATTTCAAGTAGTCCGATTATTGGAAGCGTTATTCCTGAAATTCTATAATAATTTGTTGAATTTTATACTTTGAAAATAGAAATAACTGAAAATAAATATAAATAGCTAGAGTTGCATCTATCTGCTTAATTTCTACACAACGCTTGCAGACACAACGTTCTCAGTATTTTTACCAGGAGAGGGCAAAGGTTGGAGTTCTTGCACTACAGCGAAATTAAACTACCGCTAATTTTAGTTTTTCTGTAATATCTTCAAAACAAATAAAAATATTCGAGAAGCAGAAACGTAGTAAACTAAGCAGTACGATTTTGCATGTGATATCTATACCACAATTCACCTATCTGCTTTTGGTATGTCGCTATTTAGAGAACCCACAAAAAAATGCTAAATTTATCTATAGTTTCAAATCGAAAGCAGATAGATGAGTTGTAATAACGGTATCGCATGCAAAATCGTATTGTCTAGCTTACTGCGTTTTTGCTTTTTGAATATTTTTTTATTTGTTTTGAAGATATTAGAGAAAAACTCTAAAATTAACTGTAGTTTAATTTTGCTGTAGTGAAGACTTTAAGACTCAGCTCCATATAATGAAAGAGGAAGGAGTCAATATGAGTCACCCAGGATCTGATTTGCATGGTACCATTCCGGTATTCACGACATAGTTTTCAGTGATAGTATAATTGCTTTATAATATCTTATCATCTAATATTATATAGCGTATTTTCAGAACGGAAATTGGAAACGTAACGAATCAAAAAAAAAAAAAAAAAAATGGAGAACTAGATGTAGAAAATAATGTTCGTGCCAGGAAACATAATTCAAATTAGCCGTTCATAGTCATATATCATTTTACGTTAAACTTCTAGAGAAGTGAAAAGGAATTAAAATAAAATCATAAGCACTTCATATAATTACAAGAGAAATATAGCGCTAATGCGAATAGGTAAGTTGTGTTAGAAAATGATAACATCTCTTTATTTTATAGAGGTGACTTTGGTACATGGAATGATTTGCTGGAAGAAGCAAGAAATGCTCCAGCCCCTGACATCAAGCGATATTTCTTTAAACCAATACTTGAGGATGAAAAGCATATGGTCATATGCAAATTTTGTGGTACACAAAATGCAATGGACAACAGTTACCGTTGTGTTTTGTGTCCCAGCGTTACTATGTGTGGAAAATGTCTTGTTTCGGATCCAGTTTTGGCAGTACACATGGATCATGGAATTGCAATACGAGAGGTAAATTATTTATTGGCATTCTTTATCAAATTCGCAATTTAACTATATTTGTTCCAAAACAATTTCCAATGATATCAATTTTATCATAAATTTTCAGTGTCACTTTCATATCTTCAGTTTAATTATGATTTTCTGCATTAGTTCGAACTAATATTAAGTAGTTGCTGCAAAAAAAAAAAAAAAAAAAAAAAAGAAGTTCCCAAGTAAGTTTCAGTATCAAAATAAACTGTAGTATAAGTAGCAAAGAGGATCATGCCTAGAAGTTTCAATTTCGTCCGGTAATGTGAATCGATGGAGAATGTTTGCTGCCGTCTAGCAGCACGATGTGTAACTCCTAGCATTCTACAATTATACAGCTTTGTTTCAATAGTAGAACATGCGATATGGGTAACCACAGTTAAAGTCACCGTTACCCGTGAAGATGTTAATAGATTGACCCCATTAACGAATCCCCTGTTACCAATTAGTGTAGGAGGTGACGATGGAGTTCTTACGTAACGATGATGGAGCTCTTGCATTTTAATTGTACGATGATGCCGCTCACTATATGCCCAATGCACTTGCAATATTCGTTACGCTCACACCCGATAACCGGACACGAATAATTTGCCATTTCTGGAAATAAAATAAATCGTTCATTTTACAATGTCACCGTCTGCTCAGTTTACTGCACTCTGCCGTACTCCTCCTCCTCATGTACTATGGAATTTATCCTAACGTATCACCACCACCATCCCCGCGCTGTGGTAGCCGCCTGACCGTTCCCAACTAGACATAACCCACCTTATGCAGAGTCGTTTTGACATATGAATAGCGTCATACTAAAGGCCTGACTACTGCAGGAAACATATGTTAGTTGAATTCTTTAGTATGGCACTCATCACACGTTAAAACGACTCTGCATAAGGCCCAACATGTTTCCAACTCCAGGTGTGCTCATTAAATTAATAAGTATGTGTGCATATGTGTTTGTCTAAACATCCAAAAGAAGAAACTTAGAAAAATAATTTGATTAAAGGTATGGAGACGTATTGCATAATAATATACGTGAATTATACACGAAGCTACACTTTCTTTTTATAGCAGCTAATCTATCTGGAGCTGTAAATGGGACTTCTGGAAACTTACAGAGACCTTCGTTGATACCGAAAGGACGAAATCGCTTAGTTGCTAACTACCTTTATTTTGTTCTTAGAATATTTGTCTAATCTTAACAGTCTTTTGCCCTCAATTTTTACCTACGAGGTTTGACAAAATATTAACATGAAATAACTTTAATAACTGGGTTTCTTATCACAGTGTGAAGTTACAGTAGACCTCCAAACTATGCGAATTCAATACTCAGCACGTGTACATCTATAACTTATGGTTGTAATAGAGAAATAGAGGGAGTTCCTCGGACGTTATAGCACGGCCAACAAGAGATGGTCTCTGACGTTTCTTACCACATGCGGTGGGACATTGCAGCCCCTACTTTGATACCAGTGTTACCAACCACAATCACTCTGTCTTATACCATTAATTAAATTGCCACTACAGTTGCACCGAAAAAAACCTTGACACGCGAGTAGTGGCAATGCCACTGTGAGCTGTCAGAGACGTTCTCTTACTGGACGCACTATAAATCCCATCAAAAACCCATTATTCGAGATCTTACTTTTTTGCTCTATGGACATTAAGAGGGAGAAGGAGTGCGCCACAGCGGCCGGAATATTGGTGTTCAATTTAACATGGGATCTCAACCATTTTTTAGGCAAATCACGGTTTCATTTTGTTCTTTCGCAAAAATGTCTCAGTAGCGCACTAAATATGATGCATCTCATTTTAAAGGTGCAATTTGAACGCTGTGCGTGATATTTTCTTCTTATAAATACAGATAATTATAATCCAAATTCCCATAAGAAAATGATCAAAATCAGACGGAAAAGTCTTCTGTTTTTTTACAGTAAGGAAAAGAGCTAAAAACTCCGGACTTTTTTGAGAATGGAGTACAATCTTTGTATTTGTGCGCTACTGTACTATTTTTTCGCTGTTTCCAAAGACATCCATTTCACAATCGATGAGAAATTATATCCTTCATAATTGAATCTACAGAAATCAGAAATCAGATTTTTTCGTGTTCACGTACTTGGCCGTATAACTGCTAGATGGCACTATAGTCATTCCTCATCCCCCTTTCCTTCTCAGCGGGAGCCAGTCCTTTTGAAAATCTACTTTAAACTTCTTAACAGGGGCGGGAGGAAGGAAATCATTGTGAAGAACGGAAACTTCAAACACGAGGAATGGCAAAATTTATGACCTCTTTGGTTGATGGTTTCTGTTTCAGCAGTACAGTGTGTTTGTAGATGGTTTCTGTGAGAAGAAGTAATTTGTGTTTGTAGCGATAAAGTCAACCTTTCGACAAAAATTTGTGAAGGAGAAGCCGAACCAAAGTCTTCGTTTATCTATTCCAAGAAAGAAATGAAAACTTCCTGCAGGCTAAGAATATACATGCAAGAGAAAAAATAAGATACATTATTATAATCTTTAGGATAGATTAATTCCCGAAATATTCTTTGTTTACCTGTCAAAAAATCAAGAATAATATGGTATAAAGCTCTTTCATCAGCTTCCATCGTACAACATACTAGACACACACATTTATATACATACATACATGTACATATATATATATATATATATATATATATATATATATATATATATAGTGGCGGATCCAGGATATGATCAAGGGAGGAGGTAAACCATAGTTTGCCTCTTTATCCAGAGTAAACAGGATTGAAGCCAATTTTATCCAGTGTATACCTGAGCGTCAAGAGGGGGGGGGGGCTATAGCCTATAGCCACCCTTGGATCCGCGCCTGTATATGTATACTATTTCCAGTGCCGGAGTTACGTGTAAGCGAAACGAGCTATAGCTTAGGGCCCCGCTCTCTTGGGGGCCCCAAAATCTAAAGAAAAATTGGATTTCTAAAATATAAGAAAATTTAAAAAAATAAAGTAAAATTTATATATACGTAACAACAGTGCTTCCTGCTGTGTAGCCTACGTTCGTGTAATTAATAGGGCTCCTTCTACCAGTCTGCTTTCTAAATTATCTCTAGTTTCTTCATTGCTGTATGTAGGGTGCGTATGTTCATCTGGACACATAAAGGACCCCATTACCTTCAACAGCTTGGGGCCCCACTAAACCTAAATCCGACTCTGACTATTTATGCATGTTTGCTCCCTCTTTTTTCGAAGCAGTGCTTCTTTGATATTGCTTCCAATTTCGGCAGGTTTTACCAAGGGGGGAAGAGTCCTTACTCATTCCAGGCATTCAAACTAGGGACTGGACTACTTGCTTCCAACATTCTGTCCCCCATGTTTCCCGGTCTGAATCAATTGTCTAAAGCCCATAAAACATTCAAATTCATATATAGATGTTGCTCATCAGTGTCGACACCTAAATATTTCTCAATCAACGGTAGGGGTGTTTGGTATCCTCAATCTGTCTCCCTCTTATTAGCGGAGCGGTAGTAATATTCGGTAGTAATTCTTTTTAAAAAATGTTTTTTAATGTATGTAGTAACGCATAGGAAACTAAATTTTAATATACCCTACTAGTATAGAAACGTACCATGCGGTACCTTACCAAAATAAACACCCTATGCTAAGGACGCAAACATTAACAATAATAAAAAAAGATAATAATAATCATTTTAAAGATATTCTTTCATTAATCAAGTCGCACTTAAAAGTTTAAAAAAAATGTTTATGCGTGACTAAAAAAAAGGGATGCGCTCTCATATAGGCTTACAGTTACTTTATAAATTCTTAAATTGACGCACTCCATTCTTTTTATTTAGTCTTGCATAAACAAAATTATTTTTAACTTTTTAGTGGGAATTTATTAACAAAAGAATGTCTTTAAAAGGTGTCTTATCATTTTTTTTTTTAATTCGTTGGACACCTTTTTCAAATCCTAAAGTGATATGCAACCAGGGATACCAGGGCTGGTTAAAGACTAGTATTTATTTTAGGGTAAGGAAGTTGAAAATAAAAACATATTAAAATTTGCGTTTAAAATAAATAGATATATTGCAAAGTATGAAAGTAAGAATGGAATATTGTATTGTCACCGGACTTACATCGCTCTGCAACAGTTCTTAGTTCTATGACGTCAGGGAACAAGTTCAATTTATACGAACACTTATTTAATGTTTGAAACAAACACCTGTTACATCCTTGTACACTCATGTTCAAAATGATTGTCGCATATCTATAACTGTCTTCTTGTAAAAATATCATGTAATAATGATTTTGCAGGAGACTTTTAATACTGATACTATGTGTACAATCGGGAAATATATGTGGTAAATTTTATAGGAAAATACAGTAATTATAAATACGAAGATTAGAATGAGTAAAATACACCGTAAAATGTTGCTAAATGGACACGAAAGTTTTGTTTTCGTTTTATTGTTCTTATTTACTGCTCTTTTGACATGAAATTTGCCACATACATGTCTTTGCCAATTGTACGCATACTAACATTATAAGAAATACCGGGTGAATTCGTTATCAAATTATATTCCTACAATAACATATTTATAGACATGCGACAATAATTTTGGACATGAGTGACACATCTTTTAATTCTATTGTTAATGAAGTGGTCTATTTCCCCCAATAAAAACCAACATCAAGCAGGGCATGTGCTTCCTCCTGTCCTTCTAAGCCGGCCCCCAAGGCTGAATGTAACATTGCGGCTTTTTCCTGTTATAATAGGAAAAACTCAGGATGGTCAGCAACTGGTATCGAACCCAGGACCATTCGAATGTGAAGGCGAGAGAGAGGATAAATCTGGTGGTCATATTTTGAAAAGAAAATAAGGAAATGGATTCCACTAAAAAAATGATTCACATTGCCAATACATTTCAAATCTTTGTCTGGGTTTTCTGCCTTTCAATTCCAAGTTTTTTTTTTTTTTTTTTAAACCACGAAGGCTCTAAATAAATTAGAATATCTTTTATTTATTTATTTATTTATTTTGACTCATTTTACATGTCGAGGTTAAGGCTATATGTAGCCTTATCTACCACCTAAACATGACACAAAATTGAAAAATCAAAGGATATAGCTAACAATAGCAAAAGAAAAAAAAAGTTAGAAAGTAAAAAAAAAAACACAAGAAACAGACTGTCACTTGAACACACACACACACACACACACACAAACACACACACAAATATAATATACTGCTACACGAAAGTACATACATGTTATAATATGTAATAAGTATTGGGTTTCATATCTTTATGACAAGCTTCTCTATTGGCTCTTCTGTCTCTGTGTCCATTCAACCCTGCTGCGATAACAATAAATTATAAACTGCTCTTTTAAAAGATGCTAAAGATTTTGACTCACGTACCGAGGTTGGCAAAGTATTCCAATCACGACACGTCGAAATTATAAATGATTTGGAGGAATAAGTTGATCTATGAATAGGAATTGCAAGTTGGCTATTAAAACGTGATCTTGTGTCCCTCTCATGGAAATCGCTTAAAAAATTAAGATGTTTTAGAAGATAGGAAGGTTCTGTAAAAGTAAGTGTTTTATACAGCAGTACCAACGAGTGCAATTTTCGCCGTTGCTGCATCTTCAGCCATTGCAGCTTTTCAAAGAATGGCGTAACATGATTTGAGAATTTTAAGTTAAAAATAAAACGTATACAAGCATTTTGTACTCGCTGCAAACGCTTTTGTAAATGTATATCAGCGTCAGTTAAGGCGGTGTCACAGTACTCCAAATGTGGTACCACTAGGGTTTGAACAAGAGTTTTTTTCAACTGTGTTGGTAAAAAGTTTTTTAATTTGCTGAGAGAATGAAGAATTCCAAAAGCCTTCTTGCATGATGCGTTAATTTGATCGGACCAAGTTAAATATTTGTTAAGTATGACGCCAAGATTTTTCACAGAGGAAGAGAAGGGAATATTTACGCCTTCTAAAGTTATATTGGGAACAAGTGAAGCATCTATTAACGTCGTTGCACGTTTGGAAGTAATTAAAATTGACTTTGATTTGACTGGATTTATAATCAAACAATTATTTGCTGACCATTTAGCCAAATTACTCAAGTCTTCGTTCATCTTTGTTATACAAGTATCTATTTGCTTTGGTGAAGAAGATAAATACAATTGAACATCGTCCGCATACATGTGATACTTACAGTGTTTTAGAGATTGTGCTAAGTCATTAATATAAAGGCAGAAAAGAAGAGGCCCTAAAACACTACCTTGAGGAACCCCACAAGGAAGGTCACGCTGACCAGAAACTAAGTTGGCAACCACCACATACTGTTTTCGGTCGCATAAGTAATTTTGGACCCACTTAGCAGCTGAAGTAGAGAAACGAAATTTTTGTACAAGTTTCTGTAGCAAAATGTCATGGTTTACTGACTGGAATGCTTTGCTATAATCCAGTAAGGTAAGTATGGTTATCTCTCTCTTGTCCAAAGCAGAACGTATATCATCAGTAATACTAGTAAGGGCTGTAGAAGTGCTGCAATGTTTACGAAACCCGGATTGAAAAGTGTCTAAAAGGTTATAAGTTCGAAGGTGCTCACATATTTGATCACTTACAATATATTCAAGAGCTTTAGATAGGGCAGGTAATATTGAAATAGGCCTTAAGTCTTCTGCAGATCGGACATCCTTAGTCTTAGGGAGAGGCAGGACTCGTGCTGTCTTCCACAAGACTGGGAATGTTCCGGTAGTAAGGGAAAGATTAAATAAATTGGTAATTGGGGAGAGGACGAAGAGTAATATTTTCTTGATCAATGTTATGCTTATTTCATCAGCACCTATAGCAGTGGATTTTATCCTCTTAATCGCTTTCATTACATCATGTGGGGTGACACAAGTGAAAGAGAAAACATTTTCTTCAAAATTAGGGATTTGTCCTGTATTATCAGATCTTACATTTATCTGTGAGCTAGAACTATCAATTCTACAGAAATAATTGTTAAGATAATCAGCAGAGAAAGGAGCAGCTACATCCGGCTGGACTCTTTTGCTGCTACGAATGCCAAGTAGCTTCAAATTTCTCCAAAGATGGGAGGGATTCTTGTTCTCAAACAGGGTGTAGGAAAATTTTAATTTTGCATTACGCACGACTTGATTACATCTATTTCTAAGGATCCTATATTCCTCAAATTTGTCATTTAAGTTGGGTAGATTCAATTTACGTGCTTTCTTAAATTTACTATACGCTCTGTCGCGACAAGCCATTAAACTTCGAATTTCATCTGTAATCCAGGGCGAAGGAGAACGAGAAACACGTTTTTCTCTCAAGGGGGCATGAATGTTCAGAAGATAAAATATTAACTCATTGAAATAAGATAGTTGGTCATCCACAGAAGGAAAAGAACTTATTAGATGCCAAGGCAATAACGCAGCATCACGCAAGAGTGCTTCATTGTTAATGTTGGCTAAATCTCTGTATAAAACAATTTTAGGCTTGAATTTGGGAGTCTTAATAGAATAGCAAACAAAGATAAGATCATGACGCGAAATGCCAGGTACTGAAAATTGACCGAAATGAAGAACTCTATCAATGTCGGAAGTTAAGATTAAGTCAAGAAGTGAATCTGAGGTGGTAGTATGAAACGTAGCTTCGAGCGGACAGATGGAAAAATTTAAGGATGTAGTAATCTCGCGGAATGTTTCTACTTCACGTTTAGTGGACAATAAATCAAAGTTCATGTCCCCAAGTATGAGACTATGCATATAAAGTGGTGAGATACGAGAAATATCTTCTTCGAAATTCTTAAATGATGCCCCTGGTGGGCGGTACACACAAGCCAAAAGCAATTTTTGGTTCTCAATAGATATCTCAACTATGATGTACTCAGATTCGAAGCTATAATGACCACCTGATTGACAAAGAATTTTTGCGTCAATGTCATTTCGCAGAAAGATTGCAACCCCACCACCACCTTTGTTAATGCGATCGTTTCGGATAATTTTGAAGTTATTTAACAATACCATCGACTCTCCCGTGTGTGTGTGTGTGTGTGTTTTAACATTGGCATGGTTCTTCATTTTATATCAGATTCTTCCCGCACTATTCTGTTATTTACCATAGGTAGAATCTTTTGAGAAAGAGACAGGCGACAAGTGCTTTAGTTCTCTATGGTATGTTTGTGACCGTTGTAGATATTTGAGTGGCTCTCTGACAGGGAGCTGACGGCTGATATCATGTTGGTCCCTCTTATTTATTTGTTTCTTCAGTTCTGTTTCTCTTTTAGCCAAAAGAAAAGAATTTCACTCTTCTGTCCCATTTACAGCCGTAACCATCCCCCTCCTACGCTGTCCAACTTTGACCACATGCAGGGTAAAACGAAGGAAAAGGACGGGTGCATTTGCTTTGACGGCATTTCAGCGACAACCCCATCTGTTGCCAAAATAAGGAAACACTTTGCACTGCGATATCTTCGATTTGTCAAGGTCACTTGACTCCAGCCGGCTCTTAACACTTACCGAATGTGGTGATAGTTGTTTATCACTTCCGGTTTCAATAACAGAATAAGATCAGAAATGAAATATATTTTTAGCACTGAATTGGTATGAAGAAACTGCTTCTCGCTAATTATTTATTCATGATGATATCAGTGTTGTAACCAAAAAATCATAGATGTTCACCACTTCTGATTTCAACAGATAGTGAAAGATCGAGAAAAACTCATTCTTGGGATGCTGAATCTGTCAAAAACAGCTTTTTGACATACCTTTTCGGTTTTGCTCCATGGAAATGAGGTAAGTATAGAACCGGATGTACTAGTGAATTTCAATCATTTCCGGTTTTTGTAGAATGTTGCTAATGTTAACGATATTCTTTTGAGAAGCTGAATCTATTGCTGAAAACAGCTTGTTGCTATCTATTACCATTTTTGTTCTACGGCGAAAAACGTTGTAACCCGAAATACCTAATTTGAAACACTTCCCGTTTCAATCGAGTATTAACGGAGGAGATTGAATATATTCTTGGGACGCTGAATCTATTGCTAAAAATTGCTTCTCAATATGTCCTACTATTTTTCCTCAGATACCTATCGAAAGGCGGAAGGAGGGACGGACATAGCCCTTCTACAAGCCTTCCGACACTTATGCATACCGGGAGCCGCTGGGACTCAATGGTAGAGTTTTCACCTCTGCATGGAGTCCCTGGTTCGATCCGAGCTCGCACCAAATGAACTTTGTGGTGGACAAACACTGTGTGCGTGAGTTTTCTCGGGGTTCTCCCGTTTCCTCCAACTTTATTCATTTCACCATTCCATTCATTTCTCATCATCACCGTCTCCTTTAGCCTAGTAGGCATAATCATGGCACGTAAAACTCAAAGATTTCATTTCATTTTCATTTTACTTATGCACAGCATAGTATGGTCTAAAAATAGGCCTACTCTTATGTACAGTACATCACCCAATGCAAAGTGCACTCACTTCTTTTATGAGTATATAAGAATAAGGTGAAAAAGTCGAAGTAAAAAGAAAAAAACTTAAGAAATTTTGGGAAATACGAAATCTGCCAAAAATTTTGGAATTGTGCACTCAATTGAGCAATTGAACGAACTACTGTGATCATGATTTTTGGGTTTCAGGGGTGGGAGCGTGGAGACCTAACTGCAAACCTGTCGTAGCACGAAATATAAATATACTTACTTAAATGTTATTTCACTAGAATGAAACATTTATTTCGTCATTATTTTCTTATGCGTCATTCTATATGTATTTTCCCTATAGCTAAAACAGCACATCTTGGTGGGTGGGCAATGTTTCGAACATATAGTGTTTTTCTATCAGGTTAAAGCAAAAATATAAGCGAAGAAAAAAATAAATAAAATGAGTTTATATATTAGAAGAAAAACTGCTTTATTTTTTCATTATCTTTCCGGGATAGTTTTTTTCTGCCTTTTCTCGCTCAGTGCCAATATTGACCTGTCGGCTTCTTTGACCAGGGAAGACGGGGGTATGAAGATGAGAGATGAAAAAAGATTTTGCTCTTTTGTTGGACTGGCGCTGTGCAAACTGTCAACATCAATGTTGATGGAAAGCCCCTGGCTGCATGTTATTCATGTAGCACGGAAATCTTGACAGCTTGACCATTTTTCATAGAGCCTCCATATTTATTCTCTCTCTTCTTTTTTTGTTATCTTATCGAAAAAATAAATCGTTGAGGAAGGTAGAACTATTGTGAAGTGCATGGGACACACTTAATTAGCAGGAAGTAAGTAGTATTGCTTTATTCTATTACTACATTGAAGAAGATTAATTTATTAATATAAACTATTATAAAAGTCTATAAAATTCTACTGCTTACATTACTTTTGTATTTAACCATAAATGGCACGTTCACTACATGTACTAGAGTCCAGCGTATTTGTATCAAAAAAAGGACGAAAGTAAGTTCAATAGAATAGAATAGAATAGAATTACTGTAGCATGGTTGAAGCCTCTTCCCTTCCAAACTTCCTAACTCAACATACATTTGTACACTTTCTCAATAAAACTATAACAGAGAAATCGTTGATGTAGCATGAAAACTTGATCCTAACACTTTTACTCTTTCTCTTATAAAAACAATCTAGTTCTATCTTTTTTTTTCTGAAAATATAGGTGAAGTACTTTGCAATTACTTATCGCCATTTCGGGTGCAAAATAATACCCGTTCAGTGTTACATAAACATAGTGGCTTCTAGTATTACACCATTCCTCAAAGCTTGGATCCCTCCCAAAAAAAAAAAAAAAAAAAAAATCTGGGTGCGCGCCTAGAGCCAACTAATCAGGTATGGTGAGCTTGAAACCTGATAACCATACTTGAAGCATACAAATTAGAGTAAATTAAACTTCCTGGCATAAGAGTCCACTATGGGCTATGATCTGCCAAAACCTCTATTCGTTGTAAGATATGCCTCAAAGTGTTGTAGTGCACTGAGAAAAAAAAAATGAAGGTGGCGTACTTAAAAAGATAGGTTACATGCGTAATTCCTGTAGTTTTTGGACTTAACGTACAGCAGACGTGTAACTCAAAACGCATGTTTTATAATACTTTCTGTATAAGTGTTCTATCTATAGGCGGTCAGGGTCCTACATACAAATGGACGTATATAACATATAACTGACGAAGGTAACACAGTATATGCATATGATATGCGGAAAACTGTTAGATGTCAGACATCCTGCAACGGGATGATGTAACATCTAAGGGCAGTGCCTATGTAGCATACGGATAACGTATGCTCCGTACTGATTTCTGTAGTAAGCAAGAGGATACCGTATATTTGTACAATATACCGCTGTCCGGAGAACGGAGTTTTCTCTGTGTAGTGTTTAGTAGTAGTTAGTTATTCCCCCTCCCCTGTTTCGTTTTCGAAATAAGACGACAAATTTCACGATTCTTTTGGGCAACACTAGTTCACTCAATTCTTAGATCTCAAACACTGTATTACATGATTCATAGTGTAAAATACAATGAAGAGTATTTATCAACGTTTCAAGATACGCAAGTCATTATACAATATACGGCACTCTAATAATAAATTTGGTTTGAATGTTATTAGATCAACTTAGCGCAACGTAGAAATAATTCTGTTAACTTCTATATAGAAAAAATCAAGGCATAAATTTTGTATATAAATTTAGGAAACGAGACGAAACAAGCTTTTCTAGAATTGAAAAGAGACGAAATTAGAAAATTTACGAAACGAAATAACTTTATTGCATGGCAACATTTATGATTAGGTTTGAGACCGATGTTCTAAACTCTTAATACAAATAGACAAGAGCACCGATCCTGGGGGGGCCGCGGCCCCCCCAAAGCTCATGTAGGCCCCCATGTATTTTATGAATATGTATTTTTATTGTTATATGTATTGTTGTATGTGTTTTTTTTTTTTTTTATGAATGGGGCCCCAAAGTTACAGAGAAATCGACGCCGTTGCAAATAGACCCTCAAATTTTGCCATTGGGTTTGGTAGCGTCATGGTGTCTCAGGACGTAAAATAGAGGTAAGCATTCCTGGTATGAGAAAGCACTTCTGGAATTCCAGGAGATATCTATCATAAATGGGTTGGCTTTTGTCCGGCTGTGGTCATACCCTGGAATTCGGTATTATGCTGGGCGGGAATATCATATTTATATTAATGATATTCCTTATAATGTCGCTTCACCCTTCGTCAATAGTTATTTATTTGCTCAATATCTGATCTCAATATCTGTGTAAACTCAAGACGAAAGGACTCAGTTCAGTCTATATTAACATCACCTCAGATATGATTAAAGATTGGTGTACTTCCAACTTGCTTTGTATTAATTCTGGTGCTTACTGGTGATTGTCAAAGACTTGGTGCTTACCTGCAATAACAAAAATTCGAATGCAGAACTTAAATGTATATATATATATATATATATATATATATATATATATATATATATATATATATATATATATATATATATATATATATATATATATATATATATATATATCATGTTCCGTTTTGGGGGTTTTTAATTGACAATCAGTTGAACTGGGACGACCATATCCTTAAAGCTGAATCTAGAACCAGTAAAGGAGCTTGTTTAATACGTAGATTAAGGTTGTGCTTAAGTTTACAGGTACTTACAATTGTTTACTATGCGCAAATTCATAGTCATTTCAAGTTATGGCACGATACTTTGGGGTCATCAGTCCTCCATCAAAAACCTATTGAAAATACAAAAGATGTATATAAGATTGATGCTTGGTCTCCCTAGTCGTGCACATTGTAGGTCAAGCTTTGTTAAACTAGGAATTATGACAATTCCTGCAATTTTCATATACCAATGTTTGCTTTATATCAAGGAAAACAATCATATTTACAATGAATTAGGGCATTCTCATACATATCAAACTAGAAATAGGAACCGTTTAGGATTATTTAGATGTGAATATAGTAAGATACAAAAAAAAAAAAAAAAACTTTTACTATATGTCAGTTAAATTTTATAATTATCTTCCTATGTTTTTAAGAAAACTTCCATTTCTGGCCTTTAAAAAGCAATTTCAGAAATTACTTATTATTGTATAGCCTATATAGTGTTGGCAAATTTTTCGAAACCAAAATTGGTAGTTAAAATATTTTCGCCTGTTATACAGTCATCTTTGTTTATATTATGGACCCATTATGGTATGTTATTAGGTAGCACTAAAATTTTTAACTTTTAACTATTTATTTCTGACGATTGTAATACATCTGATGTTTTCAGGTATTTCTGAAATAAAATTTATTATTATTATTATTATTATTATTATTATTATTATTATTATTATTATTATTATTATTATTATTATTATTATTATTATTATTATTATTATTATTATAGTAACTGCAAAGCATTTCATTAGTATACGCTTATTCGCCTTGAAGTCTGTATGCATTGCTTTGAAACTGCTTATGGAATACCCAAAGAAGATTTTAAAAATCTAAAAGTCTTCAGGGATGTTTTACAATGTTTTGAAAACAAAGAAAGAAAACCCTGAAAGCATATCTAGTTATATGACTGAGATTAAATGTCATGAAGGTTCAAAGGAGATAAAAGATTCAAGATATTTTTTGTAACAATAGTAGTAGTAGTAGTAGTAAAAGTACTAGAGAAAGTAGTTGAAGTGCATGGAAGGCATCGAATGCCCAAAGAGGACTTGACGGTGTGAGAAGACGTACGAAGGGGGCTGCGCATCATTTGCGAGTCAATTCAGCAAAGTCTCAAGTGAGTGCTGCCCTCTCGATCGATTGCTCTCCTCACGTGACCCACATTTTGGCAGGGGGAAGTATTGATTGACGCTACCCCTTAAGGGTGCACGAGAGGTGGAGGCAGTGGTGAAAGGAACTACCCCAAATGCCTTCTTTCGATGGTCAAGAATTTTTTTAACCCTTGTCCTGGAAAGAGGAGCAAGAGACTAGAAACCCTTGATTAAAAGCGGCGACAAGTGTATCTTCAAGTTACCTAATCACACGAAATTGCGTGCTGTACTAAAGAATTACGCTTTTGTTAATGTTTGACAAAGTGTAAATATAAACACTGCAGTTTCAAGATAAACGTGCTTTTATGGATTTACACAAAGAAATTTTCATGTTAAATCACCATCAGTTAGATCAGCATTGTTGAGTATACAGTATATCATATAAAACAACAATTATTTGTTTCTGAAATTTCCCTAGACAAGTTTTGGAATAGAAAGACTTCTTTGTTTTAAATAATGTGAGGAACAATCTGAAACAATCTGACCATCGTAAAGAAAATAAATTATTTTTAAGCAAAATCTACGCTACTACAATATCTATAAATTATTTATACTTTTACATAAAACAGTGGTGCCCACCCCCCCTTATGTCCATGACGCACCCCCCCCAATTGTCTATCCGTAGGTGTTCATCCATGAAAAAATCTTCTTTTCGATTAATTTTACCCCCCCCCCATGAAACATATTTATATAGATTTTTACCCCCCCCCAAATATTTCAATGACGCAGTTTGCGTCATAGCCCCCCCTTGTGGGCACCCCTGCATAAAAGGTAGGCGTTCGCAATTTTGCCACGCAAAGTTTTGAATGCTCAGTGTAAAATCCTGATGGTTGCATTAGATAGATTGATACCTTTGGTATCTATGATAGAAATGTCCGTTCCATAGACCAACACTTAATGCCTTTCAAAAACGAAAAATAAAAAACCTTGCAAGTAGCGAATTTGCCAAATAGGATATACGAAATTTCACCAATTCACTATAATATTATCTTCAAGTTGATTATTAAGTTAACGGAAGAGAATGAAGTATTATTATTTAAAATAATGCGAAATTATTGTTTTACAGTCCACACAGTATTTATATGAACTTAATATTATAAATGAAATGACAGAATAAAATAATTATTTCAACGTATTTTTAATCAATATAAAAGTATTGCTTACTACATTAGTAACCATTAGCGTAGTTGCTAACGCTTTCGCCTTCGGTGCGAGCGGTCCCGGTTTCTACTCCCGGTGGGGGCACTCGGTCGAAAAAGTGTAAACGCTTTTCAGGCCAGCTACCCTGAATGAGATTCCTGTGTTTTCCTCATTCACATCAGGCAAATGTCGGGGTGATACTATCTTATAGGTCCCAGGCCACTTCCTTCCATCCCCAATCCTTTGTTCCTTTCCTTTCCGCAGATAGTGTGCTCGCCGAGGGACGTCATCCCTCAAAACGTGACGGGCAAAAATCCTAAATCCATCCTGACTCCTTATAACGAAAATATGATGTCCAGACCACTACAACGATTTCTGGAAGTAAACGTAAGTACCAAACAAAGAAATGTAAATATCAAATAGTTTGAGTCAAATAGAGAGTCCAGGAGGAGATGGGAGGAGAAAAGAATATACAAAAATCATTGAATCGAAGAAAACTCGTTCTAAAGTTTAAAAAGACTGTCAAAACTGGTACTATTCCAACATATCTTAAGAATATCTGCAAATTGTCACTGGTTATTACACAACATTCATTTAGATACTGGTCCAAACTCTTCAAAAATACTCAGTTACTCCAGTTCGAAAACCTGAAATAATTTCACATATTTTCCCCTTCAAAATCAAAAACAAGAACCAGGATTATTATTATTATTATTATTATTATTATTATTATTATTATTATTATTATTATTATTATTATTATTATTATTATTATTATTATTATTATTATTTATTCTACCTTTTGGCAGTCGTGGGACTAATGAGTATTTTGTTTGTTTGGGTCTAGAAATGTTTCATCCACGTTTCTTGATCTTCAGCTTCCTCTTTTAACTTCCAATATTTAATTCTATTCTTCAAATCATTGATTAGTTGTTCTTCTTCCTATTCATCGCTTT
Source organism: Thermobia domestica (assembly GCF_964235325.1). Classification (NCBI taxonomy): domain Eukaryota; kingdom Metazoa; phylum Arthropoda; class Insecta; order Zygentoma; family Lepismatidae; genus Thermobia; species Thermobia domestica. Next base: position 128,936,888 of record NC_137466.1, on the reverse strand, counting down.
CCTTCCACCTTTCCTTCTATGGCGGTATGAAGAAGACAATTTCTTCACAAGATGTGTTCAATTCAATTGGAATGTAAGCTTAGTTTAGATGTGATACTTGTGTTGGAAGGAAACTTTAAGCCTCTCTGGTACGATGCCATAACTTTTTCCAATTTTGATAAATATTGCAAATATAATGTAGAAGTTCGGAAACTAAGCCATCTACGTCAGTCATTTTCAACTGGATGTTCTGTAACGTCACAGTTTTCATATCCCGTTCTCAGTGAACCAAACAGAGAGGACAAGAAGCACATGCCAAAACTTGCCGTGAAAACGGTATTGGTGACAGGTAAACGAAAACATCAATGGCATCTGTCAATGGTTTTCTAGATACGCTATACATCGATCCACGATTATTCGTACAATGCCAACACTTGTTTTATTTTATCCCCCTGTCTCTACTCTTCCCCTCCTTTGCTCCACCTATTACTCGTAGTCCTTCTTCCAATCAAAATCGTGCCCCTACGTCATACATCGGCCAGCTAGGAGTTACTGTTCTAAGTATTTAATCACAAAATGCTGTTAAAAGAACTAATTCATAATTCTAAGTTTCTCTATGCAATCCAGAAATATGCTCAAAATGTCATAGTTATCGGCGACCGTATTTTTACACTTATTATGTTTGTCATTAATTTTTGTATTATTTTTGAAATATAAGCTTCTCATTGCGCGTTAAGTTTTTTTTTTTTTTCAAATATTTATAAGGATTGGCTGTTTTCTTCCAACATATATTTCTACTCTTACCTTTTAGACGATTTTATTATATGTACTGTTAAAACTTAAGAGCCACAAATGATATTACTATGTTAGTTGTGTTATCGTTTTCCCACAGAGTACTGGAAATAATTTCTTGCTTATGCAGAAACCGGGAGGTCGATTTCAGCGAGTTGTACTGGAGACCCAAGCAATGCTGAAGCGTCAGTCCGGATCTCAATTAGGCAAGCGAACTGATAGGAAGCCAAAGGGAACATTGAAGCTTCCTGAAATTAAAGAAGAAACTTCGACAACAAACTCGTAAGTAACATTCAATTTGATTTATTTAGTAAATCAATAAGAAATACTTTACACACGATACTCTTTATAACAAAATAATGAAAAATCAAAACAACCTATACAATAAGATTCTTTTTTAGCTTTTCTTTACAGCGATTACAAAACGCAATAAAAGAGTATAGTTAATCTTCAAGGAATATCATAGGATGAATTAAGTATGACGTAGGAAATAGTCGTTTAGTGGAAAGGGGTGCTCTCGACTGATTTGTTGTATCTTACTAATCTTATTCAATAGAAAACTAGCCCCAATTCACCGCAAAAGGGTTCGACTAAAAAATATGGTGGTCACTTAAAAAAAAAAAAAAAAAAAAAAAAAGATTAAGTGTATTCGTTTCCCAGACGAAATAACTCTTATAAAAGGTTTCAGGGGATGTCAAATTTATAACATGACAGGTTAAATTTGACATCGGTCCCTCTAATGAATGCCAAAATTTATAGAAGGTTGTAACGTATATTGGATCAAATTCAAATATTAAAATTAAAATTTGAGTTTGAGTTTGCCAAAGATCCTTTGGCAGTATGCAAATAAAATCTGCATGAGTGACCTCTGTCAGGCAAGTAAAGGACTTGTCATGTGATCTATTCTATGTGTTAAGCTAGGCCATGAAAAACTGAAGTCTATCTAGTACATGGAGTTCGAACTTTAGGTCTCCAAGGCGTATGTTAATTCGATGAAACTAATAAACAGTTACTAACAAAAAGAATTAATACGCGAGGTTATATCTTCCTGTGATACTCCAGGGTTTTAGGAAGACAGAAATTAAATAAATTGGAAAGCAAATTGATTCCTATGGATAGCACAAAAAAAAAAAAAAAAAAAAATGTGAACAGATATTTTATTATTGCAGTGATGATTACCCCTTAGTTGTGCCCCTAAGTATGAATAGTAAGTATTGCTGTTATTTCTCTAATAGACCTCATTAGAAGATGTGAAATTTACTTTGGACTCATAAATTTAATATAAAAGAAACGCTGAGTGATTTTTTAACAGTAATAAAAATAAGAATTTTAATAAACCAAAATACTTAATTAATTCATCAAAAGTTTTAAAGAATAAATAACAAAATTACCAACTAAGACTGATATATCTATCTATCTATCTATCTATCTATCTATCTATCTATATATATATATATATATATATATATATATATATATATATATATATATATATATATATATAACTAACTCTATGGCCTATGGAACCCGGAGGTTCAGTGCCGCGTTCACAAAAGCTCTCCACTGACTTCTATCCTTAGCTAATTGCATCCAGTTTCTACTTTGTATTCCTATCTCTGCGAGATCCATCTTAATATTGTCCTCCCATCTGCGCCTAGGTCTTCCTAATGGTCGTTTTCCTATGGGTCTACCAGTCAAGACTTTGAAAGCGTTTCTACTTTCTCCCATTCTAGCTACATGACCTGCCCACCTAAGCCTCCTAGACTTGACGACCCTAACAATGTTGGGTAAACCGTATAAACTATGTAGTTCCTCGTTATGAAGCTTCCGCCATTCCCCATTCTCGTTCCTCTTGGGTCCGAATATTCTTCTCAGGATCCTGTTCTCAATACTTTCAGTCTATGTTCTTCCCTCAAAGTAAGCGACCATGTTTCACAACCATACAGAACAACAGACATGATTATCGTTTTATATATTTTAAGCTTCAAATTCCTCGACAGAATTCGCGACGACATGAGATTTTGAACCGAATAGTAACACGAATTCCCTGCTTTTAGTCGACATTTAATTTCTTCGTGAATATGATTTTCGTCTGTTAATATTGATCCTAAATATTTGAAAGTATCCACTTTATCAAAAGTATTATTTAATATTTTAACGCCTCCACAATTTGCCGTATTACGGTCCCGACGCACTTCCATGTATTTAGTTTTCTCTGCATTTACTTCTAAACCCATGTCCCTGCAAGCGTTTAATAATATCTCTGCATTTATTTCTACTGTTCTCCTATCATCCCCTATTAAATTTACATCATCAGCATATGCCATAACCTGGTGAATGCCGTTCAACTCTAGACCCTGGTTGCTACTTTGATTTTCCTTATGGCGTATTCCAGCACAAAGTTAAATAATAATGGCGACAACGCATCTCCTTGTTTCAGGCCATTTTCGACGTGGAAGCTCGTGGACAAAAATTTTCCTACCCGGACTTTACTTTGGGATTCACTTAAACATATCTTAATTAATCTAATTAGCTTTCTCGGTATTCCAAGCTCTGTAAGAACGTTGTATAATGTTTCTCTCCTAACCGAGTCGTAAGCCTTTCTAAAATCAATAAATAGTTGATGTACCGGGGTATTGTATTCCCACTTCTTTTCGAGTATTTGGCGAATGGTAAATATTTGGTCGATAGTTGATCGATTTCGTCTAAATCCGCACTGATGATCTCCAATAATTTCATCTGCGTATGGGGTCAATCTTGCTAACAGAATATTTGAAAGGATTTTATAGGATGTTGACAGAAGAGAAATGCCTCGATAATTATTACAGTCAGTTTTGTCGCCTTTCTTGTGAATTGGAACAATGATTGATTCTTTCCACTCCTGTGGCAATTCCTCCTTGTTCCAGATAAGGAGAATGAGTTTGTGTATCTTGTTCCACAATTTTTCGCCTCCAGCTAAAATTAACTCAGCCGGAATTTCATCTACACCCGGAGATTTGTGTTTCTTCAATTTCTTTATAGCGGCTTCCACTTCTATTCGATTGGGTTCTGGAATATACGGTTCTGCGGTGTGTATCTCCTTTTCTCCGCGCACATTAGTTTTTGGCTGCGTGTTCAGCAAATCGTCAAAGAAATCTTTCCATCTATTTAAGAGGCTATCCGTATCGGTGAGAACTGTTCCGTCAGATTTCTTTAATATATAAGCACGAGGTTGATAGCCTTTCTTAAATTCGCTGATCCCCTATACATGTCCCGAATATTTTTAGTTTTACTATTATCTTCAAGTTCCTTAATTTTAGCTTTCAAAAAATCCCGTTTCTTTGTTCTAAAAGTTTTGGAAGTTTCCCGCCTGATATCTGCGAAATTTTGTGTAGTTATTTCATTCGGATTTTGTAGCCACCGTAATTTTGCCTGTTTTCTCTTCTCTGCTAGTTTAATGCATTCTTGGTCGAACCATGGTTTGTTCCTACGTATTTCCGCGTGTCCCAATTTTTCTATTGCTGAACTTTTAATGCTATCTCTAATTTCAATCCAAGTATCCTCAACACTAGTGCACTCCGAGTCTTCTAAAACCGCGAATCTATTCGAAACTTCAATCTGGTATTCCTCTCTTACCTGGCTCTCTTCTAATTTCTTTAAATTAAATCTCTCCGTTTTCGGACATTGAATATTACCTTTATTCAACGATAATCTCTCCCGTATTATCGCTACTACCAGGTAGTGATCAGTGTCACAATCAGCCCCTCTAAACGACCGGACGTCAATTATGCTAGATTGTCTTCTTCTATCTACTAAAACGTGATCAATTTGATTATGTGTTTTTCCGTCTGGTGATGTCCAAGTGTATTTATGAACGTCGCGATGTGGGAATTTTGTACTCTTCACGATTAGATTTTTGGATGTTGCAAAGTTCACGAGTCTAACACCGTTGTCATTACTTTCCTTATGCAAACTTTCGTTCCCTATAATCGGTTTGAAAATATCCTCTCGTCCTACCTTTGCATTGAAATCCCCTAATAGAATCTTCATATGGTATCTCGGGAGTTGGTCAAATATCCGTTCCACTTCTTCGTAAAAACTATCTTTTATATCGTCACCCTTATCTTCAGTTGGAGCATGTACATTTAAAACAATAATATCACACCACCGTCCCTTAAGAGTAATAAAAGAAAGTCTGTCAGTAACAAATTCAACCCGTTTAATTGTTGGTAATATTCGTTTGTGAACGAAAAACCCTGTTCCTAACTGGTGGTTTTTATTTCCTTCCCCGTAAAAGAACGTAAAATTTCCGGAATTCTCAGATCCATTTCCTTCCCACCTAACTTCCTGAACTCCTACTAAGTCCATCCTGTATTTCTCTAACTCACTCGTTACAGATTTTAACGCGCCTGTCCTATAAAGACTTCTAATATTCCATGTTCCAAATCTCATGTCCATTTTCTTTTGCTGATGTCGTGCCAAGTTATCAGTCCTTGTCCGAGGCTTTTGTGAATGTTTCTGAACAAGTACCTTTTTTACAGGATGAGGGTGTTAGCCTTACCCAAACCCCCAAGCTGGAGGACCACTCCTAGTCGTCTGTCCGCGACTGCTTATTCAGTATATTCGCAGCTAACCTCTATATCTAGAGGCCTTCTCCTCGATCCGCAACCTGAGGACGCGCCATGCCGTGGTGACAGGAACCCACGTTAATATATATAGGAGCGAGGAATAAATGTTAGAATGTAACAATGTAAAGGAAATCTTACCTCTTATCTTTCAACGTAGTCCCCTTGACGTTCAATGCAAGTATTCCACCGTTTCGGAAGTGTATGGGTACCTCGGTGGAAGAATTCTTTTGATCAAGGTTGTAGCCACTCGTGCATCGCATTTTTCACCTCTTCATCACTATTGAAATGTTTGCCGCCCATCGTTTCTTTGAGTAGTCCAAACAAATGAAAGTCACTGGGGGCAAGGTCTGGTGAATAGGGTGGATGAATGAGACACTCAAATTTGAGGTAATCGATAGTCTCAACGGTCAAACTGGCAGTATGCGGTCGGGCGTTGTCATGCTGTAGGACTACTCCTGAGGACAAAAGTCCTCGCCGTTTGCAGGGCGAAGTTGATTTTTCAGCATGTTTGAATACGAGGCACTGGTTACTGTCACTCCTTTTTCCTTCTTCCAAAATTATTCCATTAGAATTCCAGAAGAGAGTGAGCATGACCTTTCCTGCTGATGGTTGAGTGTGGAATTGTTTTGGTTTCGCCGAAGAGCTATGCCGCCATTCCTTGCTCGCTTTCTTGGTTTCTGGTTGATCATAGGGAACCCAGGTCTCATCGCCTGTAACAATCTTGTCCAGAAATGCATCACCCTCGACGTTGATACAACGCAAAAGTTCTTCACAGGCGTCGACGCGATGATCTTTCAATTCAGCAGTCAACTGACGTGGGATCCATCTTGCTGATACCTTATTGAAACGCAGAACATTATGCACAATGTGTTGAGCTGAATCAAAGCTAATCTTCCTTACTATTGCGATTTCTTTCAGGGTAATACGCCTGTTGTCCTTTACAAGCTGTTCCACTAGTGCAACGTTGTCGTCGGTCACTACGCGGTGAGCCTGTCCCGGTCGAGGAGCATTCTCCACCTTCACTACTCAAAAACTGAATCACCGAACGCTGTTCTAATGCGGTGCATGTGGACAGTGGGGCGGTCATCTTGAAACTGCTTCTGTGCTGGCGCTTGTTTGACTAGACTCTTCTGTCACCTACTGAAGAAAGAGAATACTGTTAGAAATAATATTGCCAACAACATTTGAAACTTATAATAAACTTTTAAGGTTTTCATTTGATCCTCCCTCGTATATATATCACATTTGAACATTAAGAACTTAAACTGTTAATTCGCAAGTAGTTCCTAGTCCAACATATTCATTCGGATTAATATATTAGAATAGCTGCACGTCATATGACTTCCAAAATGAAAACTGTTCTTGACGAAGCAATAAAAATTGTAAATTTTATTAGAATCTGTTCTCTTAACAGCCTGTTATTCTATGCTCTTTGGAATGAAATGGGAAGTAATCACGAACGCTTATTATTAGTCTCAGGAAATCGCTGGCTGTGTCGGGGTAAGGTATCTGACGTGGTTGTTTGTCCTTCCTGACGAAGTAATTTGTTCTCATTAATTCTAATTTGAGTTAACACACAATTTGAACAATTTCAAATGACTCTCGTTTCTTGCTTATTTGGCGGAAATATTTAACATCTTCAATACTTTTAACATGAGCCCTCAAGATACATGTGTTGCTGTGGTTTCTGTGCAAGATACAGGCAATAATCAAAAACTTAAATTTGTGACACAATGTTTGGGGAAAAGAAACTACGATTTCACTTTATATGCTGAGTGATTTCGTTGTTTCAATGAACAACCCCTTTCTAGTGATGTTGTTGAAAGTATGATTGAATTTGAGGTAATTGGCGTCTAAACTACGTCTGTATTTTCCGATTTGTCCTTTAAAGAAATCATTAGATGAAAACTTCATTTCTAGACTCGGAATATGAACTTCCTTCTGTCGAAGAACAACAACTTGTCGAACTGTCTTTTGACTTGACGTTCAACATGCTGTTTCCTTCGTTACCGTTACTGAAGCTTTACTTTCAGTTTTGAGTTACTTATCCTGAAATTTCTAAAAGGGCTGTACGACATCTATTGTCATTTACAACCACATATCTGTACGAGAGAATATATTCTCATTGCCGTTTGCCCAGTGTTGGGTAAGTTACTTGTAAAAATGTAACGCGTTACAAGTTACTTTACTTTCTCTTAAAATGTAACGCGTTACTAACGCGTTACTTGCCCCAAAAAGTAACTGTTACTTTACTTCGAAAGTAACGCGTTATTAACGCGTTACTTTTAGGTCGGAAACTTTGAATATGTCAAAAAATCTTATTACTTCAATTTTCCGTACTACTATTACTACCACTATTTTATTATTATTATTATTATTATTATTATTATTATTATTATTATTATTATTATTATTATTATTATTAATTATAACAACACTGTATTTAAACATGAAAGAGTAGGCGGTTTGTATTTGAATACTAAATAGCTAGTTGATTGTCAACCTCGGTAGTCGTGAAGTCTAGGAGTAAAGGACATTGTTCACGAGCTTCTGAATTTGGGTTGAGGGTCTAGGTTGAGTATTCGGCCTCGAGTCAAACATTGTTAAAAGTTATAGGGCACTGGCCAAATATCTTCAAAACTGCTCGGCCCAGGTTTAGAATTGTCAACGACTTGAGCAGCTCGGCTCACAGCTCATTCACTATCGACCCGAACCGAGAATTGAGCCGAGTCAACAGCTCACCCACCAGGCACGTAGCCAGGATTTCGTGAAGGGGGGGGTCCGTGACATGAAATACTGTGGTCATCCCAAAAGGGGCTCGATCATTCTAAACTATTTTACTGGAACATATATTGGTTCGTTTAGCCAGGATTTCGTAACGGAGGGGGGGGGGAAGAGTGACATGAAATTATCAAGGCTCAGGAGCTCGATCAATCTAAACTACTTTACTATCAACATATATTTGGTTGTTAGGACAATAAAATGAGGATATGTTGGCAAGTATTTTAATAACAAACTATGAAGAAATTTCTAGCAAAATAATAAAAAAAAAGTATTGAAAAAGATTTTACAATATTTACGTCCTTCTCTTGTTTATTCAAATATAACAATTTTCCTTTCGTTATTACCTCAATTATTATAAAAATTACTTACTCAATACTGTCTTGTAAACTATCTTCTAATATAAATAAAATAAAGAGTTTGTTTGTGTATTTGTCTGTCTGTGTGCGGCCTGGGGACCAGATGAGTGGACCGAGAGTTACCAAATTTTGGTCAAGGGTACCTTGGCTCAGGCCCCAGATCAAGACGAAGCGTTTTTTTTAAATTTCTAAACAGGGGGTCTCAGAGGGCGTTTACCGGAACCGGTTTGGGAACCAGACAAATTGACCGAGAGTTACCAAATTTTAGTCACGAATACCTTGGTCCAGGCTCCAGACCAGATTTAAATGTTTTTGTCGAAATTCGAACCAGGGGGATCTCAGCGGGGCGTTTACCGGAACATGTAAAAGTAGTAGAAAATGACCGATATTTATTTATTTATTTAACAATCACCAGATACAGCTCAGAGGCCATTTACACTGGTTATCCAACAACATTAACAACGGAAAGGATTTGGGAAGGTATCGGCCAGGGCCTGTTTAGTTGGTACCATCCCGGCATTTCCCTGGTAGGACTGAGGGAAACCCTGGAAAATCTCAGGATGGTCGGCAGCAGGATTCGAAGCCACGACCTCTCGAATGCGAAGTCAACGCTCTACCACTTGAGCTATTAGTGTCGAATTCATATTTTCGCGGTCGTTGAAATCAATGGTGAAACTCGGATCGCATTAACTTCCAAATTCACGCTATTCGGCTCCGGGCCGGGGGTCGCCGGAGGGGAAAGACAAAAGTAATCCAAAATGATCGACATTAGTGTCAAATCCATAGTTTTCGCGGTCGCTGAAATCAATGGTGACATTTCCATTAGCGATGACGTGCAAATTTAGTTACAATTGTATGCGGGCTGGGAGTCAGCGGGGAGTGGATACCGAGACATGTAAAAAATAGCCCAAAATGACCGATATTAGTATCAAATCCATAGTTTTTGCCGTCGCTGAGATTCATGGTGATACTCCCACAGGCGTTGACTTCCAAATACAGCCCCCGTGGCGAAGCATGTGTATGTTCAACTAGTTTTACAATATATACGTTCCTTTCTCTGTTGAATCAAATGCTAACAGAACTTTCTTTCAACATAAATTATTGTTTTTATTATTCCGTCAACTATTGTCGGTTCCAAATGACAGGTTAAAGGAGCAATAGAAAATTGTCCTTGAAATAACATGTTGGATACTACAAGGATGCAATGACAAAAAATTATGATTTAAAATGTCCACGCTGTTACACAACGGCACTATGCTTTCGAAAGCTTGAAATCTCCCTGACTAGTAGCAGAAATTCTGAGAATTCCATAACTTTTCTTGAAATTTCAAATTCCCTGACTCTTCCAGAATATCTCGCTTACCTCGCCACTATATTGGAAGTAATACAAATTTCCTCATAAGAAAGAGTAACCAAAAGCTTCCTGTAGTTTTCTTTTTAATTTTTAACGGTGATCCTTCATTTCATTTTGTTATTTCGTCATTTCATTTTGTTTTATCCTTCCTTAATTTTTTCATTTCTGGTCTCGAAGGGGGGGGTCCGGACCCCTCGGACCCCCCCTTGGCTACGTGCCTGCACCCACCCGAGTCGGCTAGAGCCTTCGGCCCAGATGAGCCGAACCGAGCAAATGGCTCATCCCAACCAAACCAGCTCGAGCTATCGGCTTAGTTGAGCCGAGCCGGTCTCGATATTGAGATGAGAAGAGATGCGAGCAGTGTCCCCTCTCGTGAGCAACACTAAAAGTATTCCATACTGCTTAGCTTACTTTTCTCATGGCTTTCGCTTTCCAGTGTAATCAGCCCATGATTTCAAAACGAGTTAAAACGAGTGAACCATTTATCAAACTCAACTCGGCTCGAAACTAGACGCCAAAAACAATGAGTCGGCTCGGAACTAGACTCGACAATATTACCTTCGACTCAACTCAAAACTCGACTTGAATCTGAGTCGAGTTTTAGCTCGACTCTTGCCCATCAATATGTGTTAGAAAAAATGATTGCTTATTATTCTTTTGCTAAACTAATTATATAATAATAACAATGTTGTTATGTAATATTGAAAATGCAGAATATTGAGAAACATTACAATACAACTAATAAAATGAGAACACATTAACTGGAGGTGAATCAAAACTTGCCATTAATTCTAAAATCGATACATGTTTTTTAAAGCTAGTTGTTCCAAACTCTATAATCCACGGGACTCTAGGATCCGCAAACTGATCTGAAAGAACTCCAATATTACAAACCATCAACAAACTATTTTCTAGTAATAAAGTAGGCCTGCTCATCAGAACAGAGTTTATTTACGTTAACCCCTTACTCTATAGCGTTAATTATGGTACCCTACTAGTTGTATTAGTTGTTGACCTTAGTGGTATTAGTTGTTGACAAAATTTCCCGCCGGGGCACCACTTTACTTTTAAATTCTGTCCACCATCATCTTCAGCTTTTAAGAAGTATATTTCAAATGTTCGAACGGTAAAATATTTTCATTCTCCATCTTTATAAAAACAACAACACTCAAAGTAAAACTATCGGTACCTGTCAAAATCTATGACAAAACTTTCCAGGTGCTTGCAATCAGTACACGCAGGGTGGATTGATTTAAATCAGTCTGATTTAAATCACGATTTTAATCAAGATTTAAATCACTTGATTTTTTCAATAAAAATCGTTGATTTAAATCAAATTCCGAAATGAATTAATTTGAAGTGAAAGTAAGTAAAATCCCATTTCTGTCCTGTTATTTCGATTATGGAAGATAATAATCATAATACAATGAGACTCAAATGTATGTAAGTACAGTATGAAAACGAGTATCATGTAGAGAACGATCAGGGAAAATCCCGTTTGAACGGGTAACGGGTGAACCCTACTTTCTTCTTTTTTTAACACAGGGTTTTAAAATTTCTATTCCAAAGGGGAAATCACCATGGACATTTAAGATGAAAACTCTTTTGTGTCCACGTCTATTTGTTTGTTTCCAGATAATAGGGACGTATTTAGAGGGGTCCGATCCCCTCTCCGGAACAAAAAAAAAAAAGATTTTAAAATTTTGGGCGAAATTTATGTACTAAATACATAGAAGTTCCTCGGGATCGTAATACGACAAATTTTGGATGCATTAAAATATCGAATAATACTTTTGATGAAGTGGATATTTGACCCCATTGCAGAACATGCTGCGATCTGCGATGTGATCGCAGAAAATTTGTCGTGCCCGTGCAGGAAAAATTGTCAGAGGAAATAAAATAGCTAACAGAAAAGTATAAAAACGTGCCTGCTGTGTATAGATGTCTTAAATGCACGGACAACTCGCATTTGAACTGTTTTTCACGTCACATAAAGCATATTTTTAACTATCACAAGTGTTTCTTCTTCTGGAACTGATCATCTTGATTTTTTATTTTGGAATTCCTGCAGAAAATTTTTGACTTACAAAAACTCATCGCATAAAGACAAAGAAAGTTCTGCCATCGGCTAATATATAGGATCAGAAAACTATATTCACGAAGAAATTAAATATCGACTCAAAGCAGGGAATTCATGTTATTATTCAGTTCAAAATCTCTTATCGTCGCGAATTCTGTCGAGGAATTTCAAGCTTTAAAATATATAAAATGATAATTATGCCTGTTATGCTGTATGGTTGTGAAACATGGTCGCTTACGCTGAGGGAAGAACGCAGACTGAAAGTATTTGAGAATAAAATCCTGAAACGAATATTCGGAACCAAAAGGAACGGTAATGAGGAATGGCGAAAACTTCATGATGAGGAACTGCATAATTTATACCGTTAACCAAAACATTGTTAGGGTCATCAAATCTTGGAGGCTCAGGTGGGCAGGGCATGTAGCGAGAATGAAAGAAAGTAGGAACGCTTTCAGGTTTAACTGGAAGTCCAATCGGAAAACGACCATTAGGAAGACCTAGGCGCAAATGGGAGGACAATATTAAGATGGATCTCGCAGAGATAAGAATTCAAAGTAGAAACTGGATTCAGTTGACTAAGGATAAAAGTCAGGAGAGCTTTTGTGAACATGGCATTGAACCTCCCATAGGTCATAGAGTGAGTTAATTAATTTTAGGCGAAATTTATATACTTTATGTGTATTTCGTGCCGCTAGCTAGTTCCAATTGCTTAAAAATATGCCCCTGCCAAATATCAGTAACTTTCGTGAAAAGAAAAGTGTCATTTCATATACATTGCTGTACTTTTTCCTTAATGCTTAAGAAACATTGTTTGGGATTGAAATAGGTTAACGATTGGGAATTAATTCAAAATTAAAACGCCATACTTTCACTTAAATGGCATAATTAACATTTAATACTAATTCCTAATGTTTTTTCTTCAGTTCACGACTTGTATTATACGAAGAAAAGGGTTTGATTTAAATCAAAAAAATCGATTTAAATCAAAAAAATCAACAAAAATGATTTTTTTGAAAAAAATCATGATTTTTTTCCACCCTGAGTACACGTGATTTCCCTGAGGCTGTTTTCATCTTCCAAAAACAGCAAGTGGTACTATGATCTCATCTGATTCTTTGAGTGCCGGTGACTGACTGTCGGTCAGTGACATCATTCATGCTCCATTGCTACATTCCGAAAAATTCACTTACAGGAAAGAAACGTTTGTTTCCGAAAAATAATATACATATACTGTAGTTACTCATCCGAAATGTAACGCGAAAAAAGTAACGCAAATTAGGTACGTTACTTAAAAATTTGTAACGCGTTACCGTTACAGTTACTTTGGAAAAAATGTAACGCGTTACTAGGAAACGTTACTGAAAAAGTAACGCGTTACAAGTAACGCGTTACTTGCGTTACGTTACTTCCCAACACTGCGTTTGCCACTACAAACCTATGCAAGAAAACATTTTCTCATTTCGTATATGAAAAACAAATACAGGAACAAACTTAATGCGGAATCAAATCTAGGTCTGAAGTTATTCGGTTTTGATCAAGACATACGGAAATGATATCTGAAAAACAGCATCACCCATTAAATTAAGTGTTGAATTCATAATATTAAACCCAACCGGTATTTTTCCGAAAGCAAAAATAAATAAATAAATATTTAGTTTAACGTTCCATGTATATGGCCTTCAGGCTAAAGGAGACGGGTGGTTAATGATGGTGAAATATTGTAAAATTAATTTTGTGCTCTCCCCGGGAATCCAATCCGGAATCGGGCGCACAAAAAGTGCACGTGTTAGCGAGTAAACCAGCGGGAAGAGTGTTTTTTTTTTTTTTGAATATTTCTATTTACAACAGTATTGTATCGTCATAAATTACATATTTAGTGTCGTAAAATTTTAATTTATTGCTTCATTTTTACGATATTTAAATTACATTTTTTAAGAAATCATTTTTTTTTTTTATTTCATGGGGGATCGTGGAGAATTAAAACTTGCTACAAGAGGTTCGCGATATCAGAAAGTTTCAGAAACGTTGCTGTAGAAGGGAGTCATTTTTCCTTCCTAGATAATTAAATATAAATATCAAAATAGGGAACTCATTGAGCCTTTCCGTTGTGACGTTACTGTAATTGAAGAAAAGTATTTAACAGTGCTTGCTGTTTTCATTTTTTCTACCATTTGTGAAATGTACGGTAATGACAGGCTATCATTTTGAACATTCAGCTTGACCAGAAAGTACATTTATTTTTCCTAATTGGGTTGTAGCCTTACTTGTCTCAAATATTCAACCTTGTAAGTTGTGTACACGTTTGTTGATGTAGCTGGTATACAAACTTCGAAACTTTTAACGTAGGGTTGCATAACATCTACAGGAAAATGTTTAAAATAATCCTTATTATAAATGCAATAAACCTGCCTTTCAATCACGTTGATTTCCAATAGTTCACAGTCAGGCTAATAATTGTCACTAGCTGCTCTGGTTCTTACCTGACACCAAGAGATATCGCTTGAGTGCAGGTAATTTGAAGAGGAGCCTAAGGCATGGCGGGAAAAGGTGCTTTAATTCAAATTTTCACATTACTCGGAGATGATTATATTCGGACAATGAGAATTTTGGTAATGAATATCGATTGACAGATACCATTAGAATATTGCAATTTACCTGAATGCCAGTGACACCTGGATATCACCTGGACACCTTCCTCGGCCGATATCTATTGTACGGGTATTTCTTCTCACCTAGGTGTTATTTAGGTGATATATCTTCTTTGTTCTGGAAGAAGCCACTAACTCCATGAGCCTTTTTAGAACCAACAGGGATGCCAAGAAAATCTTAGACCTTTACTCCCTGAAGCCCTAGTACCACTTCTAATTGTCACAAGGATATGAACCATACCTCGTTATAAAGCTTACTAAACACAAATCCCAACGAGCTATCTTTTGTGACTTCGTACCAAAGCCATAGAAGAAGATGAATTAGAAAAAAACTAAGCATTTTTTAATTTGTGAGAGGCTGGCAACACTGTTACTACTTGTCGTACGCAGGAAAAAATATTTTCACGTGTACGCCAGACGTACACGTCAAGGGCGGAATTTCAATACCAAATAAAAAATTTCCGTGTTTCCTACGAGAATCATCTTGTACATGTCTTTCGAAATATTTGGTCTACCCTGACATTGGCAGTCCTAGCAACGCCCTTAATTGTCACGAACATATAAGTTACACCTCATTGGAAAGCTTATGGAACACAGATTCCAACAAGCTAACTTCTATGTTCCCCATCCCCCATTCATGAAAGAAGAAGAAATTCAAAAAATTGGAAAAAGATACATCTTTTAAGGCTATGGTAACACTGTTACCTGTCGTACGCAAGAGAAAAGTTCTCACATATACGCCACATATACGCCACATATACGCCATAGACTACTAGTAGTTAGTATGTTCATTTATCTTTATTGATACCACTTTTAATGCTTGTAGCTCTTTGGGAAGAGAGTTTTCCCTCAAATGCTGAGGGAGAAGTGAAACTAAAAACATCCAACTTTTTCTCCCTATCCTTCCGCTGAGGGAACCCCAAAGGATGAAATGCACGTTGGAAAGTTTCATCCTTCCTTAAGAGATATGCACCAAAATCATCTCTCTCGGTTAATTAGGGTCCGATCTACGGAGGTTTAAACTGCTGGCTCAACCCCTGAGCCGTTGGTCATAGTAAAGGTAATACAGCAAGCTGAACAGGGCAAGTATGGCGCAGTTACGTGTGAAAGAAAAAACATAAGAATAGAAAGAACATAAAACGTATCGTCAAACCGATTTCAGCAATGGTTTTCTAAGTTTAAAACAGCCATATCTCAAAACTTATAGGGGCCGCGGTGGCTCAGTGGTAGAGCGTTCACCTCTGGTGCTTGGGGTCCCGGGTTCGATCCCAGCCCCCGCCAAGTGAACCTTGTCGTGGACAAACACCGTGTGCGTGGGTTTTCTCGCGGTTCTCCCGTTTCCTCCCACTTTCTTCATTCCACCATTTCATTCATCACTCATCATCACCGTCTCCTTTAGCCTTACCGGCATAACCGTGGGACGTAAAACTCAAAGATTTCATTTTTTTTCAAAACTTATATTTTGGATTTGCTTGTTTCTGCCAGAACGAGGTTATATTTATCTGATATTATTTGTCATTCATTCTATGTTACCCAGATTAGTGATGGGTAAATTCCCGGGAAGATATTTTTCGGGAATATTCCCTGGGAATATTCCCGGGAAGATTCCCAAAATGGGAATTTATCCGGGAATTTATGTTTAATCAGAAAGATTATTGCATTCTATTACTATATTATGATTTCAAAGTTAAATTAATTTTTATATCACAGCATATTATTACTGTTGTCCGCAGAGGACTCTTTAAAAAGTATATTCTGAACGGTACTATGTTACTTTATTAACACTTTATTATATTTAGAGAGTACGCATAAATGTATATTTATTTACAATATGTTCTATCAATTAAATATAACTATTCTATCAGGCCTTGTTTCCGTTTTGTACTAATACACAATAACATACTGAGCAAGGCTATGTGATTATATGTAAAAAAAAAAAAAAAAAAAGTATCACGTAACAGTTTCAACACAATAACTGTGTCTTCATCAGACTTCCACTCCTTCTGGCTGCTTGGGAGTTGGTCATCACTTATATAGTCTCCGGAGATCAACTTTTAATTAGGTTCCTCCCCTTCATTAAAAAGTAACACTTCTGTGGCTTTCACTTTCACTTTTTAGCTGCACACGTGTCCAATTAAAAGTTTATTTTTTTTTTCCTTGGATATATTCTGTCCTCTAATTATCCTTATTTTCCGTATTAATTTTTCCTCTTTCTTTCTTCCTTTTCATTTCTTCTTCTTTAAACAGAATCTTCTCCCACTCTTTATTTATCGAGAATCCTGCATTACAGTTCATCACTTTGTCTCCTGCCCTCATAATCTCCCTAGCTTCCTTCCATTTTCTCACCAAAGTTCTATTCTCTACTTCTATGACCTCAGCTCCTTCCCACCCTATCCTGTGGTTTGTCTCTTTGTGATACTTATATATCGCATTGTTGTCCCTTTTCAATCTTACATCATCCTGGTGCTGTTTAATCCTTTCTTGCATTTTCTTTTTTGTTTCTCCTATGTAAATTTTGTTACACTCCGCGCATCCTACTCTATATATTACTCCTCTTTGATCTTTGTCCGCTACTGCTTTCTCTTGGTTTTTCGTACTAATTCAATTATTCTGCTTCCACCTTTCCTGTACGTCCTAATTCCTGCTTTCCGAAGCATTCTCTTTATCTTCTCTGTTTCTTTGCCTAGGCTTTCTATTCCAAACCATTTTTTGTTCTTGTCTTCTTCCTCTTTCTTTCCCTCTCTTGCTATGTCTCTTGTGACCTTATCCTCTTCGTTGTATCCATTTCTCCTTAGCTGTGTCCAGTACATCTTTAAATCGGTTTTCCTCTGCTCTTTATTTGTGTTTAGGTCTCCTGTTCTTTCTTCCATGCTTTTTATGAAATTCTTCTTTATCCCCTCATCCACATCACTTCGTTTGTGGCAATACACTCCCGCTGCACACTCTTTTTGGCACCAGGATGTAATAAACTCTCCTTCTTCCGACTTCTTAATTTTCATATCTAAATAGTTTATCTCCTTGTCTACTTCTATTTCATTTTCTAGTCTAATCCCTTTCTTTTCATCTTCCACGTCCCTTATGAATTTCACCAGCTGCCTTTTCGTTCCCTTCCATATTCCTAAACAGTCGTCCACATAACGGCAAAAAAGAAGCAGTCTTTCTCCTCCTCTTTCTATCGTCTCCTTCTCCCATCGATTCGTTACTATATCTGATAGTACTGGGCTTAAACAAGATCCTATATTAAGTCCTTCCTTCAATCAGTGTGTTATTGTCAATTAAATATGCGTGAAAAATTATATAGTAAGACCTAATACTTTTAAACCACTAAACAACCACTAAACAGTTTAAATTTATTTGTAAGTGGATTTGCTCAACTTGACTCTATTACTGATATTATAAACACATTAAATTTATAAATGTTATAAACCAATTAGATTGGGTAAATGCTAGAAGATACATGTCTCACCAATTTATCAACATTTGCGCATACAGACGTTAATTTACATGTAAAAGAAGTCCGAGTACCTCTCTTCAGAAATTCGAGTCAGAGAGAGGAGACAGAGCGACGTCTATTACTAATGGTGGTTCAGGGTTTATTAATAGTACAGTATTTCATCTCTATTTCTACAAAATTCTAAATTACTTTACAAAATGGTTCCTTTTCATTATTTGTAAATTAGTACATTGCTAATTTTGGCTCTTCTTTAGCATTGGGGACCAGCTTTTGCACCTACTTTTTTGCGATATTCTATTCCGATGCGGTTGTTTTATGGTTTCATACGTTAAATTACGTTACCAAAATTAAATTCAGACAGCATTGTAGAGCGAGCGTTAGCGAATGAAGGCGGGTTAGAGCCCCGCATGGCACGTTGTTTTTTTATCTTCGTTACCAACAATTCACTTTCTTTTCTCACAGAAATCATTTTCACTTACCTTTCCGTTTTGTACAAATCCCCTACTGCCCTAAAAAAAAATGTGTTCGATACTTTCTTGACTACTTTAACATCACTATCAACTCATTTCTTCCGTAAATTATCCTACTTTTCGCTAGTTTTGGCTCCTCAATACTAAACAATTACCTTACTTTTTAGTTCAAATGGAAACGGAATTTAGAAACTTATATCATTAGTTATATAAAGTACCGTCAAATAATATTAAATTTTTTAACCTCCAAATTCTTTAAAACCCAGAAGTAAATCATAATATATTAAAATAAAGTAATTAGTCATATTATTCTTATAATTTGGAAGATAAAGTAGAGAAATGGAAATAAATTCCTTCCCGGGAATTTATAGGCCAGGGAAAAACCCGGGAATATTCCCATTTTTAAATTCCTTCCCACCGGGAATATTCCCACTGCCCATCACTAACCCAGATACTGTTCCTCATCTGATATATGTTACTTGGATATTAATTGTCAATCATTGTCTGCTATCCAAAAACTATTTCTCATCATATATTTGTTACTGGAATATTGTTTGTCGTCCGTTGTCTGTTATCTAGATACTTTTATTCCTAACCTGATATATGTATTCTGGATATTATTAGTCATCTATTGTTTGTTACCGAGATACTATTTATTCCTCATCTGCAATCTGTTATTCGTATCTAAGATACTCCATATTTGCTATTCCGATATTATTCCTCATCTGAGAGGCGTATTTGTTATTCGTATATTGTTCTTCCTCAAACATTTGTTGTTCATAATATTGCCCACGAGAAGACACGAGGTGAGAAATAAGGTTTTCTCATCTCGTCTTCTATTTCTTGTAAAAGTCTCGTTGCGTACCAATTCTCGTAGAATTATTTCTGGTCTCGTCTCTGTTCTTAGAAAACTTGTCTCGTCTCGTCTCTATTCTTAGAAAACTAGTCTGGTCTCATCTCATTTTCTAAATTTATGTTCAAAATTTATGACTCTCGATTTCTCTCTTAATTTCATCTAGAAATTTTTAGAATCGTTCCCCATCACGAGAGGTCCATGAAAGATGTAACAAAATATAAACCATATTTATTATTGCGTATCATTAAGATATGTAGATAATGTAGATAAATGACCTTTATTATGTTCGTACAATCACTTTGTCAATTTATAGTGTTTATACTATGAACCATATAACACTAAAACGTTTGGATCTAAGAATTGGGAGTTGATAAATTTTCCGTCCCCTCTCGAGTTTAAATACTAATTGTCTGGATATTATTCATCACCTGATATCTGTTATCTAGATACTATACTTTACCTTTTACTCGAATATTATTCCTAGTCTGATATTAGTTTTTCAGGATTCCCCATACGATATCTGTTAGGGCCGCTATGACACGATGTTACAGATCGATTTTAGGTTATGTGAGTTTGTGGCAAAGAATATTGTGTTCGTGAGTTTTCTTGCAGTTCTCCGGTTTCCTCGTACGTTGTCATTCCACTGATTAGCTCAGAATCATCCACTTTCATTAACCATCCTCCTTCTTTAGCTTAAAGTGTTGAACTGTGAGGAAACACAGGCGGATCTGAAAGGTAAAAACTAGGAGGACCAACTAGAACCCAGACACTGATAGGTATATCATGAGTTTACTATAAACTTCCAAATATATATACACCGTATATATAATAGCTTAAATTATTTTTGTTCCTCAAAAAACTAGCCGGCCTAAGCCTTCCGGCCCTGGGCTAGATCCGCCACTGTGAGGGAAGGAAAAATTAAAAATGTAATTTTATTTTTTCGTATGTCAGTTATCTGAATATTACATCTCATCTAATATATTTTATCGAAATACCTGTTTCGAACATTTTGGTTATTATAATATCACTGCAGACTGTTTTTTTTTTTTAACAATAAAGAATATTTCAAAGTTCTCAGCTAGACATAAGAATAAAGACGCCATCATTCTCATATTTTTCGTGCAAAATGTCCCGCAATATTAAAGGAAAAGAGAAAAGAAGCAAAGTTTCTAACTTTAAATTAATTTTTAATGGAAGTGAATCTCTCCTTACAACATCCTTAATGTTGGTGTCTTCCTTTGGTGTTTATAAAAGTAATGATCTATTATAATATGATAGATCAACTTTATGGCAGTTTGCAGAAGAAATTCATATGTATCGCACATGTG
The DNA here is from genome assembly GCF_964235325.1 of Thermobia domestica. Taxonomy (NCBI): domain Eukaryota; kingdom Metazoa; phylum Arthropoda; class Insecta; order Zygentoma; family Lepismatidae; genus Thermobia; species Thermobia domestica. The sequence continues at coordinate 128,916,180 of NC_137466.1, read as the reverse complement.
CTTTTCTCACGTTGTAACTATAAAGGATCACGCGAACTACGTTCTACCATTATCCATTATTGTGAATAAGACTCTTGTGTTGCGCAGTTTATAGCTTCGAGAGGAGAATTCTTTAAATACTCGAATCAATCATGACATTTTAAAAAAATAAATAAATAAATAAAAGATATTCGTTCTTGAAAACAAAAAGTGAATTTCATGGATCCTATTTTAAAGCCTTTAAAATTTAAAATGAAATAAAAGATTCTTAAAGTAAAGGAGTAACGTGCTGATCCATCTATTAAAATGTACACTTCTGTAATTACATAGATGTAAGATACCGCACTTTTGCCGCTTGAAACCCACGCTACACAGAGAAATGTTCTAACTATATATGGGACCTCTCGTAACCAGTATGGGACTAGCTAAGATAAACTAAAATAAATAGCGATTACATGTCACTCTCGTGCAGGAAACGTCCTTTAATACGTAATATCAAAAGAATGATCGTCTATGTTCTTAGGCCAATCGTGTAAAAGCCAGTATTCGCGAATTTTTCAAGATACTTCGATATACGAGGTGTATTGAAAAAGTATGGAACCTTTGGTTGGCAAAAATACATTTATTGATTTGGAAATCCGAAACATTAATCCCCTTCAAAGTAGTCTCATTGGTAATTCACACACTGTTTAGTCCTAACTTGTTTATTTAAATTGTTTAGTTTTGTTTAAAGATGTTTGTTCAATGTAACTTGTTAGCTGTAGAAGAAGAAGAAGAAGCAAGGTGTAGGTGCTTGTTGAAACTGTGTATAGCAGCAGTGTGTGAGTGACCGCGTAGTCTATAGCTGCATCATCGTAGTGTTCAATGTGCATTTTATTTTAACTCGGGAATTGTAAGAAAATATTAACAATATTATTAAACCGAACTATTACAGAACGAACCAGCGTTTGTGTTATACAGTCCATCAGACACTTTCCCTAGTGATCCCGCCATTATTGTTGGAAGCATAACTGGAAGGCAGATTGGGAATGGTGAACAACCGTGTTATCACATTTCGCATGATATCTTCTCTTGACTCAAATTGGGTAGCATTTTCAGCTTGGGAAATATCCAAGTCACACGGAGACATATCGGGTGAGTAGGGAACCTGACGACACACAGGAATGTTGTGTTTGGCGATGAACGCCTGAATCAAATTTTGCGGACACGCTCCTAATGTCCAAATTCTCGTACAAAATTGAATGTATTAAATACCAATCCTATTGAATGGTTTGTGCTTGGGTATCGCCAAGCTTTTGGCAAAATTTGATGCAATATCACTGCTCAAGTTTTTCTGTCTTTTCACCAAAAAAAAAAAAAAACTTAATTTCGACGATCGCTCACTACACGTCTTCACTCGTTGGTCGACTGGGCGGGAAAAAATTCACGAGTGCACATGAGAGTCCCTTCTACATCTACACTGAAGACAATCTCCCGCGCTTCATTGGTTTACGCGGAATAAAATAAGGTTCGATACTTTCGGAATACATCTCGTATACCTTATGCCCAAAATAGTATCCTAGTCAAGCTTCCTCAGAGTTTGATTTTTCCCTCTGTCCCTGGAGAGTTTTCTGGAAGGAATCCTGCTCGCGTAGCCTCATATCTACCGTATTTGTTGTTTGTTGAAGTTTAGCATAACGTCTCTTTTTAGCACCAGAGGCTATACGAAACATGAACTTCAAATATAATTCATTACCAATCGTACCTTGCCAATCCATATGGATCAAAGTAGAAAAATATGTTTTGATTTTGATTCGCTGCAAATCGAATTTCAATTTTAAAAAATCGAAGTTAAGAAGAATTTCGCAGGTTTTGTCGGAAATATGAAAAAAAAAAAGAGCGGGGAAGAAAGAAAAAGAAAACAGTGATATGCTTATTTCGTGAGTTGAAAGTATGATTTATTTGGCAACTATTTTAACATATTTAACTTCCAGATGTTCTCTTCCAAAGCACATACATGCTTTTACTTTTACACGGACTTCGCTAGAATTCAACTTTCTCTATCCAGATCCATCATTTTGAGCGATTGTCCATTTTGCGAAGACGTCGACAATGACTGATAAAGATGGCCATCCAAACTTTTCATTTCGTATGTTGTACACCTGCTGCTTCAAAACGAAGTACCTCTCTTACTCCTCCCACATCTTGCATGATGATGATAATGTCAAAGTGATTTGTTTCGTGTCGTGTCCACTAGGTAAGGATGACAAAGATTCAGGTGTCTTATTGTTAAATGGATGAGTCTCTCTGTATTTCGATTGTACTTGGTGAGAAATGGAAGTATTGTATCAGGTGCTGAGAGTCATGAAGGTCAAGTAGAAATCTTTGCGTGCTTCACGCTCTCTCATTTTACAAATAACCACAGAGTAATAGATTGGATCAGTGTTGCTAAGTATTTGAAAATTAAGTTTCTTGAACAAGAATTGTCTGCTACTAAATTAACTGTAAAACAATTTCTAATTTATACTGTTAGTGGAAAAGTGCTTTTATTAAAGCAAAATACTAAGAGAAACATTTTGTAAAATACACATATAAATTACAATTATATATGCACGAGTGTCAGCTTGAAGCGACCTTAAATCGATTATAAGCACAATTAAAACTATCGTTCCAATTAAAAGTAAATGTTCCAAATTGACGCAACATCACAATCGCTCACCAGAATTGTTACAACTTTGTGAGTGAATTATCATTTTCGACACTTTTGGCACTATCTATTGATTATACATATATTGTTGGATAATTAGCAAAGAGAATAAGCAAAACAAGATATTTTGATTTTCGAAAGCTTGACAAAATTTATCGTTACTCAACGCATTCGACTTTTACTATGAGCAACACTGAGATGTGAACCACCGAAAGTGATAACATTTAATTCTGCTTATTCGTAATGCAATACAACGTTTGTTCAGGGGCGGATCCAGGACGGACTTCTGGGGGAGGGTTGTAATACTGCTACTTAGAGCTACTTTTAAGACCTCCAAACTCTAGGATGGGTTTTATTTATATATAAAATAAGAAAGTTTCGTCTTCTGGGGGCAATCGCCCCGATCTCCCCCGTGGATCCGCCACTGCGTTTGTTCGTAACTCATCATTAACTCGTAACTCATCGTATCCGCTTTAACCATTAGCCTCTAACATACAGGCAAGCTGATAAATCGTTGTATATAAAGCACGGTTGGTGAGCGAGCGTCTATCTATTTTTAAAACAGATAAATAATCTTGTCTTGTAATATCTAGAACCACAAATGTGGTTGGAAGGAAAAATATTTCAGCCGAGGAAGCTCAGTCGACTATTGCACTGAAAATTGTTAGAAGATGAGTTAATTGAATTAAACATTAAAATTGTTTGCGCTAAAAAAAAAAAAGTCAAAATGGCGCGGGTGTAAATCCGAATTCGCCTGTGTTAAATTATACTGTTATAAAGTAAAACCATTGAAGTAAAACTTAACAGTGACGCCAGAGATGACCACACACTATATAGAATGACTCCAAAGCAATAGGAAGCATAAAACAACAATGGTATTAAACGTAAAAAAGTGCACTAAAACGGGAGCTCGAGACAACCCGTCTAATCCTGATGCTATGGGTCCTCGAACTCCAAATCAGTGTTGTCAGATCTCAAGATTCAAAAGTAGCGAGGTTGTGCTCAGAAAGTAGCGGATTTGAACTATTTGTAGCAAAAATAATTCTTTGCAGCTATGCATTTATTAATCATATTAACATATGCCAACTTATTGGACCGAAATCCGGGTGTCGACACACACAATTTTATCCACACATAACTCAATGTATTAATAACCATACTAGCATGGGGGCAATTTAAAGAGTTTTCTCGTAACAAACTTAACCATTTAATTTTAGGTAGAGCGATTAATTTGTTAAGATGGATGGTTTTGATTGTAGAAATAAAAGTAGAGATATCAGATCAGATAATTACCCAAAACTGGTGCTGTGGCCTTACGTCAAAATCTATAACAACTGTCATATTGAATTTTGAAGTTAGGTTGCGAATTAAACGAATTTGGTGACAAAGTCGAATAATAAAAGTGTGTTATCAAATTGTAACCAGCATGTACTCACCCAGATTTTGATCAGTGAAGATTTGAGAGGTTGATCCTTCTTATCTGATGGTCACTTCAAAAACTCTGTTTGGTCCACTCCTCTTTTTTGTCCACCTATCTTTTCTTCCTAGTTTTTGGTAGCGTCATTTCTTCCGCTTACAATTACATTTTTAGAATTACCTCATAACTTGAAGTAAGAAGTGTTTGTTATTGCCTTGACACATTGCTACATAACATAAGTTATATTTCCTATTAAAAGAATGTTTTATCTAGACATAGTTTTGAATTGTTACGAGACTTCCTTTTTTTTTTACACGTGTGAACGACCTATACAATATATATATATATATATATATATATATATATATATATATATATATATATATATATATATATATATATATAATGTTCGAGTTGGCAATGGCCAGGCAGCGATCATATTTTCCGACTGTTGTCGGTGGTATTAGATCAGTCTCTACATACGTCAGAATCAGTAGAATTGCAATGCGCAGTGAACTGGGCAGATGGTGATAGCATAAAATTGACGACTTTTCTGATTTCCAAGTCAGTTTTGTGGGCTCTGAAATACTCTTTAAAACGATTATAGTATGATTTTTCACTGTTATTCCTCACTTCTTTAATTCATTTCTTAAATTCTTTATCTAGAGCCATTAATTTTTGAAGTTTTTTATAACTCCACTTACTCATTATGTTAATATGGATAATACAATAACAATTAAATTTTCGATGTTCACGTTTTCACAGATCCATACAACTATTAGATCTAGGCATTAGACAGAAACATGATCACTGATGCTGAAGCAGCTCAAACTCAACAAAAATCTAGTGTTGTCAGATCTGGGAATTGAAACAAGAATTAAACTAGTATTGAACATGTTAGCTTTAGTGAAACTACTGTTCATTATAAACACAGTACTCAACGCTTTTATTGTATAATACAAAAATAATAATTTGTGATTTCATATATGAAAATAAGAAAGTAGCGGAGTTATAGTCCGTATAGGTATAATTAAAAGTAGCCCAAAAAGTGGCGCGTCGCCCAACTTGAAATTTTGGTAGCGAGGGCCAAGGGCGCCCATGTTGTGGTTTCCAGGGGGGGCAATTATAAGCAATATTTCAAATATAGTTTGAAATTTTGCTGTAACTAATGTAAAAATTCTATTGGGTTTTCGATATTCCCTAGTACAATTTCCTATAGGGGGCAAGCGCCCCACCTTGCCCCCCTGATGGGCGCCTTTGGCAAGGGCACCTAAAAAGTCGCCCAATTCGCTATTTGTAGCCCAATCTGGCAACACTACTCTAGATAAATACACCCACGCTTGCTGTGCTAGAACAAATGTCCCAGGGTTGCCAACGTCAGCTGATCAGTGTTGCCAACGTAAGCTGATCAATGTTGCCAACATTAGATGCAATTTAGATCCTTCTACACTTCTAACAATTTTAAACAATGATTTATAAATATAATGTTATTGAACACAGTTTCTTCCCGCTTCCCTTTGATGTAAAACATAAAGATATTTTATTTCAAAAATTCAGAATATGGATTAGAATTCTTAAAATTCAGAAATGCTTGCAGTGCTGATTTAATTGAAAATACAAGTAGACTTTATAGGGTACAAATAGAGAATCTATTAATTTGACAAAGTAAATTAAAAATCTTTTTTATGTGATTTTAAAACTATTTGTAGTAAACTGGTAATATTTAGGAACACAGGGATGAAGTTTTGATGCACAGGCAACATCCATAATCTTATTATTTCTGAGAAGTTTGATTATTATTGTCAATATGAATTTATTTTTTATATATCACACGTCTAATTTTGAATTCTAGATATAAAAAAAGTGATAGATTCCTTTTACAAAGCGGCGAACAGAGACAATTTCTCCCCTTCCTGCGGCACGAGTTAATAAGGTACAAATAATTGTACGTATTATGTGTCGCAATTATACAATTACTTTCTCATGTTACCTTAGATAAATAAACGTTTTTATTTATAACTATGATCACGAAGTAGCTCAAAGTGCATTCTCAACATAGAATAATGAAATTATGTTTAAAATTCATTGTTATCTTGACAAGAAAAGAACCAGTGTAATTTAATTATCGTAGTTCACCATAGCGATTGGCTAGTTTCTTTTGTTTTCTGATCTAAAAATCTTAGGCGAGGCTGTTTCTTAATACACTAAAGGGTGTAAGTACTAGACACTGAATTACTTTTTCTTGTAAAGATTAATGTTTTTGTGTTCTTGATAATAGTTACTTCCTTAATTCACTGACAACGTAATGCATCTTCGTTATTTCTAGTGTTTACCGACGAATAAACTGTCAAACTATACACAAAGTTAGTCCGAAAAATCACGAACTTCTGATAAGTATTCTAAATACGATGAGCAGAATGCGTTTTATTTTATATCAACTAGCGAAATTATCAACATTACATTCTGTTTAGTCATCATACTACGTCTATTTGTAGTTAAGTATAGTATTTCCATTTTAATCATTAACCTGTAACATGACAGGCAAGCCGATGGTAATACGGTTGGTAAGCAAGTGTCAACGAAGCACATAAATAAGCAATCAAAATGTCCACGATTGATATGCTAGGAAAATATTTATCATTGCCAATGCTGCCAACGTCAGCAGTTTCTTGCTAAACCTCGCAGTTTAGAATCATATCTAGCGAAGAAAACTGGTCATGAGGGGGTTAGAGGGAAATCTGAAGATTTCAAAACTATTCACAACACATTTCGAAAGCAAGTAACATTTCGATAACACATGTGTTTCCGCACCTTTCTTCTCTGTCTAGGATGATAGGACGAGTATATTAAAGATCCTTTCGAACTATGAATGATGGAAGAGACAAGATTACTGTTATAATAAATGGCCGCTAACAATGTCACATATTCTTCTTTTGTTCCTTCATTATGTGTTCGTTACTTGTTATTTGCAGCTTAAGATCTCGTTTCTCTTTGGATCAAAAGATCCAATATGTTTCAATCAAAAATGTTCTTGTACACCTTATATCTGGAGAACTACATATAGTGTAGCCAAACTCAAACTATCACTTAACTCTGTATAATGTGCCTATTCTGTAGAAAATACGAAAACCCGATTTAGCGGCAGTTCAAAAATTTTGCGGCCCCTGATCCAAGATTCAATATATTCCAATCAAAATTTTCTTGTTTGCCTTATATCTAGAGAACTACATATAGTGTAGTTAAACCCAAACCATCATTTAATTCAGTATGATGTGCTTATTCCGTAGAAAATACGAAAACTAGATTTAGGGGCCATTCAAAAATTTTGTAGGCCCTGATCCAAAAACTAATTATTGGCCAAGATCGCAATCTTTTGATGCATCTGTTTTTGGATCATTTCAAAAATTCTTGGAAAAGATCGTAATCTCTTGATCCATTTTCTTGGTTCATTCCTAAAATTTTGTATCTCGATATAGTCAATATTTGTTCTGTGTGTGTGTGTTTTTTTTTTGGGGGGGGGGGGTGTTTTCTGAAAACACGTGCGATTAAAATAGAGGAGAAGGGAAAAAGCAGGATGTTCGCAGAAATATAAGATTGTTTAAATGGTCAAATTTATGTTATTGAATTAAGAAGAATAGGAAATTTTGACTTAATTTTGTTTTGCCTATTTATCTATTACGATACGTATAATTGATACAATGAGAAATGCAACCTACTCTGCTTCACAAGTTGAGGACATTCACTTCGATAATGATTTAACAGTAATTATGCACTACTAGTAAATACTTTTGAATCTAATTTTTTAAACGTGTGTAGATTGAAGTTACTTAAAATATTATGCAACTTTCTTAGCATTAACGGAATTCGGGAGGCATTTTCAAACCGCCAAATTTTGAGGGGATTCTGGTATGTGCAAAAGAATCTAGCGGAATTTTGATTGATCATGTTCGTAAACACTATCTCTAAGAACAGTGAGTTTGTATAACAAGGCAAAGCAATAAGAGTATCGCTGTTTCTACTATTAAGTAAACCGTTGATTAAGATTTATTTATCTCGAGTAAGAATTCTTTATTCCCATAATATAGAATCTAAATGGCTTTAGAGTTGACTTTGAAATAAACTAAACTGAAAACCTCGCCTTCGCAATATTAAGGACAAAGTAACCAATAGACTGGATTTATTGATACGTTTCACTGCTGTTTTAAAACCAGATATACGTACTCTTAAGAAACATATAATGGTATTCTCTGTCCATGTCGGACAAATCCATAAGCTATGGCTGGTATTATCTTTCATAACATGTTTTGAGTTTAGCGTCCCTTTCAGTAGCAAGACTATATGAGATATAGACTTAAAGCTTAGCATGGGATCCGAACTAGAAGAGCTTCAGCCGGGGATTGAGCCCGGTGTGTCTCACCCCCAAAAGCGCGTACGCTATCCATATAGCCACGAAGGAGTAACAACTTCCAATTAAGGAACGTTATGTCCTAAGACTCTCATACAGTATTAAATGTATGTTTGCATTGATTTCCCACTTAACCCTGACACATTGCAACTTTCTATGTGGACAAGAAATATATATTACCACATAGTACACAGACACCACATACTACATTACCATATTTATTACCAATCAGTATATACCTTTGAAAACCAAATAAAAGTGTGTTAAAATTTATAAAAACAAAACAGTCTAGCTAATTAATCACTTTAATCCTTATACATAGTAATTCCACCCATCCATTGTGTGAAATCATAACCGTCAAAGTAGGGGGAGACAAGAGTATAAAAAGAAAGAAAGAAGAAGACTGAAATGTTTCGACATAGAGAGTTCACTTATTTGTAGATCAATGATTAATAAACCCTGTAAAATTAGGTATACTCCTCACTTGTTCATCTATTAATAACATATACGAGTAAAATACACATAACTATCAATTTAATGGAACATCTGGAGTTGGAAACACGTCAGATATCTGGATTGGCAAGGGTTGGGTGGTAACTGCAGCACCCTGATTATGATGGTGTGTAAGGGTAACTTCTTTCTACGTAAGGAGCAGTGAACTGAGCAGGCGGTAATAGTACAAAATGGCCGGGACGAAAGTAGTAAATACGTTGAGTGTGCCAAGATGACGATGGCCTATAAAAATTCACAGCAGAACCACATTGGCAAAGAGGAAGAGTAGTCGAAAGAAAACATTTCGTGACAGGTCCTACCGAGCAGTAAAGAGGATTGTCACTCAGAACCGTCGTGCGGTCCAAGAGACGAAGGACCTCAAGCAGTACACCCCACAGCCTGTGTCGACAATCAAAGTTAGCCACAGGTTACATAACATAGACATACGTGGTTGGGTTCCACGGGAGAAACCGGTGATAAGGGAGCATAACGCTTTAGCACAACGCCAATGGTGTCGTGAATATGCAAGATGGACAACTGATGACTGGAAACGTGTGATATGGTTGGATGAATCATCTTTCTCCTTATTTGAAACCATGGATAATACCATTGAAGAATACTCGTATTTGAGAATAGCTTTCTATTGTCAGCACAAGCCAATTAACAACATGGATAAACATTTTTTTAATCATCTTGATATCTGAAAATTGAAATTTTGGACTTGTTCCTTTTCTCCCAAACACTGCATACGCTCGGTGCAACAAGGAAATAGCTCCAATTGCAAATTTGATTCACAATTGAAAAAAAAGACTGTTAAAACGCGCATTTAACCTCCAAACATTTTGTAAAGAAATGTGATATTATAGAGGTAAAAAATTTCTTTGCAAAACGTTTCGAGGTTAAAGTGGAGTAAACTGATTTCTGATAATATTTTGTTTCAATCCTGAACCAATTGTAAAATTAGAGTTGTTCCCTTCTTGTACAGTACCAACGTCTTCAATTTTAGTTTTTGAATGATGATATATTATGAAAATCCCAGACAAAACAACACATAGAGAAGTAAACGGGATAAATAATCACCACAATAAAGACAGATCGTAAGCATGTCCTGAAAACTATTGTGGATTTGGGATTGAGTTGAGATGACTGAGAGGGAAAAATATGTGCTGTTGGCGCAATTGACTTTCATACTACAATCGGAAGGTACTGAATAAGGACCCTCAATTAAAATGGCAATACAACTTTAGTTCCAAGCAATGACTTGACAAAAGCTTGTCTGTTTATAGCATTTCTTCTTGTCTAGTAAGGATGTAACATTTTGGGCTGTGGCTATTGAGACGTGACGTCTTCTTATTTAACTATCAGCTATGATTAAAATTGTAAGCAATTTAATTATCTGCTTCCAAATGTTTGTAAGAGACATTCGTTATAACTATGTGATCTCCATTTCTATTTTACATTTTGTCAGTAATTTTATTTTTTTAAGATGTATAAGAATTTGTTGATTGTGAATTGTAAAGTATCATTTCCCTCAAGCTACATATTTTATCAAATACAAATGATACCTCTGATTCTTCATGTAGTCTAAGTAATGAAGTCTTTGGTTTATATCCATCTATATATCCTTCCTTCCACTACTAAGCAAGAAGTGACGAAAATATGATTTCTAAATCCTTCGCAAATCATGTCGCTCATGAACTTCCTATAGCACTTTTTTTTTCATTCTACGAAGATTGTTGTGTGCTCACTACGAAGCACTGCTGACTCTTTCATTCTTATTTGAAGCTTTCTCCGATCATTTTGCTGTCTTGTCCTGCTGTTACCACTTAAAACTATTTTCTCGTTACCTCACTGGTTGCAATTGTAGTTTGATTATTTATTTCTTAACCTTCCTGTAGTTATGACATTTTATTCTCTTCTAAAATATAATACAAACAGTTACGACAGAATGTGATATAACTGTAATATTTTGTCATTTTTACAAGAAATCATGAATAAATGTCATTTATTGTGATCGTTGGTAATATTTGTCATTTTATGATTGCATCTTAAATTTTGTTCACTTTTCTATCGGAAGTACTGTCATATTGTCTGTCGTTATCGTAGAATGTAGAATATTAGTGAGATATCAAATTTAATGCTCCTTACCGGAGGGGATGAATCTTTGTTGACGAACCAAATACATGGAAAATCATGGTCTATGTTGCTATGAATCCCAATATTGAATCGTGCTCTCGTCACAGCGGTAGACATTGAACAATAGTTTTGGAACTTCAAAAATATCCTAACAGATATACAGCATTATCTTTCATAGACAAACTACAGAAAATACTTATAATATCATGCAATGAAAAGCAAACTATTATATGTTGTATAGTATGGCTGCTTTGTCAAAAACCAAAGCAGAGTTTATCTAATATGAACTTTTTTAATGTGGTTTTTGGTCATGGTTTTCATTAGCATATTTTCATTGATAGTAATATTTCTATCATTTGTTATTTTCTTTCATCATTTTGATGTGTTTTGGTTATTGATAGTCTACTTTCAAAAATAATTTTTATTAATTAGTCCTCATTACAATCCTTAATATAATCTGGTACATTTAATGTAAGCTTTTGGTAAATTAATGACATAATGTGTGTATGCATTTTTGCAATGTAAACTGCCACTTTTAAAAATCATTTTTCCATTTTCTCTGTAATTTTCTGTGTTTCATTTTGCTACAGCTGAAGGTCTTTAGTAATGACCTGAACTGGCAACATTGAATTTATTATATAAATAGAAAGAAACTTTGAAAAAAAAAGTGGAAACTCTTTTCATCTACAATCATTGTGTCTGACATTGTCTGGCATTTTCATTATAACGTGAAAGACACCTTGTAAACTTTACACAACCAATCAATTCTGTAACGTGAAAAAAAAAGGAGGATATTATAAAAAGAAAATGTTTGAATCAGACTTAAAAGCAAAAGAAAATAATCATCTCAGCTTGATACTACTGTTACGTAGCAGACCTGTCAAAAGAAGTTGAACATTTACTTGCATAGAGACTTCCGGATAAAGAAAAAAAGCAGAAGAGGAAAGAAATAAAAGCATCGATTTTCGTGAGTTGTGAATGAAGGTAGTAGTAGCTATTTCAGTCTCGTGAACAGATTGGGAAGTGGAGAGCTCATTATTCGTGTCTTGAGAGTGATCGTCAAAGAACCTTTCCCCTTGTTCAGGTGGAGGTGGCTGATGGCGCTTTCTCAAAAGCCCACCAGCACTATATAAAACGTCAGTCAGTGCTGAGGTTGATGCGGAGATATCGCGTGTGGGAACAGAGCAAGTGATCAAAGGATTCAATGCCTCTCCACAGAGTAAAGTTGCGGCTGTGCCATATACAACCTTTCATGCTAGAATACGAAAGGGGAAAATGATTATTTTTACCAATTCAGGTGAGTGTTAAAACAAAGTGGAGAATCAAATGTTAGCACTTTTTCTTGAGTAGTCTATATGGAAAACTATGTTACAATGAATCCAGTAGAATTATTAAAAATTCGTGACGGATCTCCGCACAAAGCTATTAACAACCGAATAAATTAAAGCTATTTGTTTAATTTTAAAGCATACTTTCATAATTTTCAAAATATTAATTTTTTTAAAAAAAATGTGGATTGCGAAGGTACTAAAATTGCAAAATCAATGTTCCATAGTTTTCAGAGCTATACATAGACTTTTTCTAATTCTATACTTGCCTCTAGGTTTAGACGAATACACACTTCTTAAGAAACGCTGTTTTCGCTTGTATGCCATACTGTAACCGACACTAACTTCAAATAGCCCTCACCCCTGCGCCTCCGCGCGCTGATTCTCTCTTCAAGTGCTACCTGGTTGGTTTTTCCATCTCAAACTTCCACGTTCCGCAAGAATGTTACGAAACAAATCCCATTTATATACACTTGGAAAATAACTGTTCAGTAAACTACTTACAAATCTGAGATGACCAGTTAACTGGCGTTTAAAGGCGCTTAAAAGCACCTTTATTCTACGAAATGGGATCTACTGTTTAAACGAGGTAGGATCTGATCCGAACCATCGCTTTGGGTTATATCTTCACTGAGTATGAATTCAGGAGGTATAACAGTAAAACACGCGCCTTAGTTACTGTCTACGAAAGGACACATATAATGTTTTCCAAGAAGCTACTCATTGCTGGCCAGTATGTAATAAAAATGTTTCTCTGACAACACAAATGATTTACTTTACGGAGCCACAAAAATATCGTTATGTGAGATAATGTAGCGAACATTCAGTAAATACAGAAAATGTTCCTTTGTAAATGCTAGTAATCAGATGAGCCCATCTAGTGTCCAGGATCTATTATGTGCCCTTCCGAAATTATTCTGATCCCCCCGAAATAAAACAACGCCAGATTTAACTTTACTCAATGGTTCTGGCCTCCAATGTCCTTCCTCCAGTATGCCCTGTATATAATCTTGATCTGTACAACCTACTTTTCTTGTACTATCAGTTAAATAAGTATCCACCTGTATGTGAGTCTGGCATCCTTACACCGATTGGTATGGAAAATATGATAATTAAATCAGTCAAATATGTAGTTTGATAGGGATATGCAATTAAAGTATGAAGCACATGCTTAAGAGGAACAGAAACTGTAAATACAAATTGTCCATAGATGAAATAAGTGACAACAAATAAAAGAGATAAGAAAAGTTATGTGAAACAGAGAAAATTGTCGAAGAAGATTAGAAGTAGTGGCATAGATTGGAACTACCTGTAAAGACGTCAATGACAACGCCTTTAGGGCGAAGCCATCGCCGTCTAATCATTAAAGCAACAGATTTCCACTCCAAAGGACAGAAGTTTAAATCCATTGAGGAACTAGTTTTATTTATATTTTTTGCAGTTCTTGGTACGCGCTAACAAACGTTTTGATATTTTTCGCTAAACCAAGGAAGACATGCTATTGTTGTAGAGATTAAATGTAATGATGAAAATTAAGTGAGCGAGAGCAGTTTCGTATTGTTTCCCGAGACGGTGAGAGGCTGGAGTTGGATGATGCGTCAGAAGATAAACGGGAACGCGCCCATGGGCAACGATCAGTTAGTGGGACCGTAATAGTTGGTGGATTTGTATGCTGTTCAGTTGAGTACTTTGAATGTCAGTAGGACCCAGCATTGGAACGACTGTTCAAATTGTAACACTGGTGAAACGAGTTCTCTCATAGCTCTAAAATGTTAGTGACTATTCGGCTAGCTTGCTAAGCAACGAAGTGTTGCTGCTTTGCGTGATTGAGTAGCCTAACAACCCGGTTAACATAAGCAAATTAGGTCATAGATGGAGTATACCACGAACATAGTCACAAGAATGCGGGATACGAACAATGTAAGTATGTGGAACAATAATATACAGAAAGTTTATCATCCGCCTATGTGTGTCCGATTTTGACATCTCACCTACCACAAGGCCACCATCGTTGCCCTCGATGTGAGCACCATTTGTCTTGGCAATAGCCCTCCACCCGTAATTTCCATTGTAGTAGGTTCTATAGAAGCACAGGAACAGGAATCTTGAACCACTTATTCCTTCTGGCAGGCTTTTCAGAGAGTACGGACAGTGGTGACATGACAAGATGCAAAACCTCCACGGTATTTCTAAAGTGAGCCATCTCGTATGATTTAGATGTCCAGGAGTGAAGTTAGCCAGATCCTCTTGACAATAACGGTGCCGATTGCCAAATAATTCCGTAAAGCATTATTTGATCCTTATTAAATTCATTCAGGTCAACTTGAGATAGATGGCACTAGATCTTACAAAACTTTTGATTGGTGTGACCTCACTAGTTTTAAAGCTGCCGGGTTCCTTCATGAAAGGTACGTGCTCTTGGAGCACTGTCATTTTCTGCTTTATTTTGTTGGGTTTTCTGTCACATCATTGTTCTGTTCTTTCTGTCGTCAAAATAAAATCCAATAAACTTTCCACGGTGCTCAGTATTTTCATTTCATTCTGCTACTGTTCCGTTTTCTCTTTTATGTCGAAACCCTTGACTTGTCTTACGTCAAATCCTTTGACCTGTCTTCTTTACTTTAACTCCAATGTCTGCTAAAACAGCAGAAATCAGCATGGCAGTTTTTCTTTTAGAGAAACCTATTCTGTCCCAAAAGAAAGCCATCTTCTTGGGCGAAAGTCGCATTTTATCCCCCTTTAAGGACCAGGTTGCATACAATTTGGAATTCATGCTTCACGTCGCTTGTAGCGGTAACTTCTTTCGAATTGCTGTCCTGAACAGGTGACTGGACGATGCAAATATCTTCGCGCATACAAAGGTTTGATTTCTATGTAGCCAAACACATAGCTTTTCCTTGTCTGCACCTTTTTAACAATCAGGTAACTTTTTAGTCAACTTGGCCTATTGCCATTTTCGTATTCCAAACATCTTTGATTTTTAGAAGAAACTTCTCTAACAATCGTGACAGAAGCTGGCTGTTATTTCACTTTGTTCATTAGATCTGGTGTATCTTCGTGTAATATTTGTCCACATCAACTTGTGACGAAAGAACTCGACTGCTAGTGTCCGCCGGAGCCCAAAACATAAGGCGCTGTATTCTCTCAAGCTCTTAATCTTAACGTTTAGCTAGTTATGTGATAGTCATCTTTAATTCTTGTTAATCTGTGAACTTGACACTGTAAACAGAATGGTTAGAAAATGGGAGCACTTCCTACTCTGCAGTTGCTATGCTTAATTGTCTGAGACAGTGCACTGTGTGAGGTGAAGTAGAGACACAAGACGTACAAGCACTGTTGTCGGTCATCAATAGAACAGTTCCAGTTGGCATCGCTATATTATTTGCGCTACAGCAAAGATTAGGAAGATTTATAAAATATCACCAAAATTGCCAAATTTCAAGGGTGTTACAGAACGTGAAGATATAAATCTGAATTTTAAAAATGTTTGCATAGGTGTTTCTTTAGTCGAATGTCTACTTTCGGCCAAATAACTATTCGATCGGAGAAAATTTCCATTTTCAGTCCATCCTACTGCACACAGATAGATCGTCAAAGATTTTCATAGTCTGAGGTACATCACTCAATCAGAAAAGTTTGCCTGTCCCTTGTTAATAGCACATATATGTCACATGTATTTGTTCTTCTACAGTTGTCAAAGGAACTTTGAAACTTCCATCCATCCTTTGTATAAAATGTATCCATCAATCTGTGAACACAATGCCTGCTCTTTGTTTTAACCAGGCTTCGTCATTATAAACTACCCCACGGGTGTCTCTGGCGGGGAGACGAGGAGGATGCGTGTCCCCAATATTTTATTCTTATTCAGGCTGTGAAACGATTGTAACAAAGTTCTTGATATACCTTAGGGAATCCGTGAAGGTAAGCAAAAAGGTAAGAAATGGAATCGAAGATAATACGCAGATTGGACTAGGTTACAATCTAAATCACTTTCTTTGATGTCCCCATTGGTGCTATTCAGCCGGTTCGTACCGGTTCTCTACAACCGGTTGTTAAAGTATTTCGAGTTCGCAGAACGGTTTGTTATACCCAGACATACAGGGTTTGTATGATAAGTAATGAGACCAGGTCTGGAAACATTGTTTTATTGATCTGATCTGTACAGGGACTTAAAAGCTTTCGAAGTACTCTCCTCTTGCGTCGATGCACTTCTGCAATCGATGTTTCCACGCTGCAAACGCCCCCTGGAAGTCAGCAGCCGGCATGTCCTTTAGAAATGTGGTCACGGCTGCTTGGATGGCTGTGACGTCTGCAAAACGGGTTCCTTTCAAGCGTGGCTTCAGCTTCGGGAAGAGGAAGAAGTCGGCCGGGCTCACATCTGGGCTGTAGGGTGGTTGTGGAAGGACTTCCACCCCAATCCGGGTCAAAAAGGAGGTCACTAAGAAGGCGGTGTGGGCAGGGGCATTGTCGTGATGCAACTTCCACCGGCTAGCGATCGCCGGTCTTTTCCGCTTGACGCTCCTGTGCAGTCTCTCAAGGACTTGTTTGTAGAAGGCGGCGTTGACGGCTTGTCCTTGGGGTACAATCTCCTTGTGGACCACCCCCACATTGTCAAAAAAAACAATCAACATTGTTTTCACCTTTGACTTCGACATTCTGGCCTTCTTGGGGCGCGGGGACGCAGGAGTGTGCCACTCCGCGCTTTGACGTTTCGTTTCAGGGTCGTACTGGAACACCCACGACTCGTCACCTGTTATGACGTCATCTTCAAAGTTAGGGTCACTGTTCATGAGGTTCAACAGTTCCTGACAACAATCAACACGTCGTTGCTTTTGTTCGTCAGTCAACACTCGCGGCACCAGTTTCGCACAGATTTTTCTCATTCCCAATTGTTCCGTCACAATCTTGTGCACTGTTGTGTGGTTCATATCGAGTTCATCAGCAATCAATCTCAACGATAATCGACGGTCTGAGTTCAGGAGATCCCTCACTTTTGCCACAGTTTCGTCCGTAGTCACTGTTGTCGGGCGTCCAGCCCTCTCCAGATCCTCAACGCTTTCCCGGCCGTTCCGGAACGCACTGTGCCAACGAAACACCTGGGCTTTGGATAGGGCTTCCTCTTTGTAGGCCTCCGTGATGAGAGAAAGCGTCTGAGTAGCCGTTTTCCCCAGGCGAACGCAAAATTTGATCGCATAACGCTGTTCGATGGAACCCTCCATGTTTGTTGATTTTCCGCCGTGACAAGAATGTTCACAAGGGCTTTGTCCAAGGCTTGTCCGCGCTCCACTAAGGCTCGGAGCCAACTGACGCGCGGTGCGTTGCTTTGCTCGGACCCCCCCCTACATCCTCCATCACCGACAAACCCGCTCCAGCGACACGCGCGCCGCGGCGCGGCGAGTCTCATTACTTATCATACAGACCTTGTAAACACACACAAGCATGACCTAACCAAGAGTGAAAGAAATAAGCCAAACAAATTTGTAAAAACACCTCTGTACTTTTCCCACTCGCTTGTATTGTTGTGAAAACAAACAACTTTCAATTGTTTCAATTCAATGTGCAGACAGAAATTTGAATGGGCATATAGAACTTTGAATATGAATTCCGGGATTTTGTCCGGGATACTGGGATCTGCGAGTGTAATGAATATGATACGTATTCAAGGGGTTGTCCACATATTACGTAACGCGGCAAAGGGGTAGAGGGGGTTCGGCTTTGCGTTACGAAGTATGACACAAGAGAGGGTGGGGTTAACGTATTCTTTACGTAACGTGTTTTATCTGTAATCTTTATTTTTTATTCTCAAGTTTATGTGCAATCTTTTAAACAAACAATTTTATTCACTTCTTTTCATTTTTATAAATAAATATTTATATTGTTTTGGAAAATTCAGAACATACAGCCTGTATAAATTGAATCATGCAGAAGGGATTTGAAGACGCTACTAGATACCAGCATGACTAGTGACGAACCCTGCGTGTATTACTATACAATAAAGCTCTGTTTTGTGGCTATAACAGCAATGCATTTACGGTACACGCTTTTCTGGAGTTAGTTGTCAGCGATCGTAACGACCGCTTGAAAATGCCCTCGCGCTCCCACTCGTATCGCTGTTTCTGAGAATAGATTTAAAACTTTTGATTTGAATCATTACCCACTCTATTCTTCCAAGGAGTTTCGCATGTGAAACAAAAAAAAATTTTTTCATGAAGTAATATTTTCCGCGACAGAACGATCCAAGAACAATAAGATATTAAAAACAGAATTCGTCGGATATTTATTACCTAATGATTTTTTTAACTTTAGTTTTGAATTTTCCAAGAGAAATCGAGTTTATTCGCGAATCTGTGATCTACGGGCAAGATAACTTCTTTGTATCGTCGACACTGGGAAATTTCAAATACAGGAAGCATCCTGGATTCCAGGAAAAAAAAAGAGGTCAATATCAATTATCTAGATCCTGTTTCACCTGCACCTTCCTGTAGCACTTCCTCCTTGTCAATCATCGGTGACCTAAGAGGTTGGGTGCGACAGTATAGAATTTCGAGGAATTAAGACTGGTTAATTAAAGAATCTTAGGGATTAAAATATTATTACGGTTGTACCATTTTCTAATACTTTCATTTGTTGGCGAAAAAACACTACAAATATATTCAAAATACAAGCATTTTGTAATGGAAAGTTCTTCCATTAAAATTATTTTTATTATGATAACCCCCAAAATAAACAAAATTGGTGAAAAAACAAAAATCAAAAAGTGTTAGGTAACAAAGGGGGAGGGTTTCAGCCTTGCATTACAAAGTGTGGCAAGGGAGAGGGAGAAGGTAAAATTGATCAAAAACAACAATACGTAATATGTGAACGGCCTGTAATGCCTATTACGTGTGTTACCTGTCTGCAACACGTTTTTGAATAACTCCAATGTCTTCATTAGTTCTCGAGATATGTATGTACCTTCGAGGCAATGTGTACAAAATAAAGTGGTCTTTTTATCGCTATCTGGATCGATTGCTTGTCATGACCCATACTATCATTCCTCAAAATATGTCACTTTCCTTATGGGTCTCTCTCTCTCTCTCTCTCTCTCTCTCTATATATATATATATATATATATATATATATATATATATATATATATATATATATATATAAGCGGCGGCGATCAACTGAAACCCGCTTAGTGGTCATAATTCATGAAATAAATAAATTTTATTTCGAGTGGAAACTTGTGCACTATGTAGAGGCGTCTATAGTTAGTGTGCAGTACAAGTATTGTTCAGAAGAAGTCACCATAAGCGTTGAGATACTTGTTCCACTGTGTCACTAAATTACAAATGCCGTCCATGTAAAATTTGTAATTAATCTCTAACCTTTCAATGCCTTCTTTAGAGGCCCAGATCTTTAACCCGTTCGCTATGGATTGAATACTAATGCGTCTATCCGCAGCTGCTATAGCCGCGTTCACCTTTTCACGCGTGTCTTCTGTGGCAACAACATGGGCTTGACCAGGACGGAGATAATCAGTGGTTTGTTCACACCCCTTCCGAAACATTCTGGCCCAGTCCACCACTGTTGTTTTGGAGATACATGCATCACCATACACGTCTTTCATACGACGGAACACTTCAGCACTCAGAAACTGAATGGCGGCACGGGCACGCTGGTCCTGTTTGGACGGATTGAGGATCTTGAACGCCATCTTTCACTCGTTATACCTGCAAAACGGAAACACGTACCAACAACATTCTACACCTAACACACAGAGACATTAGCCATTACACACTATTAAACAATATCCTTCTACACACAATACTAATAATACATGGAATGAACGGGTTTCAGTTGATCGCCCCTTATATATAGTCTATATATTCAAGAGAGAGAGAGAGAGCGAACCGGTTGTTAAAAGATTAGAATAGCACCACTGGATGTCCCCCTTCACAAATTTTACATGCCAGAGACGCCCGTGACCCGCTGTCAGACATCACATAATTACTTTAAAATGTAACACTCCATAGAATTATGAATGATATAAACTAATTTGAGCTGTTTGTATTTAATATTTGTTTGTATTTTAAGTTCTCTAGCTGAAGGCGCCATTGAAATGAAATGAAGCCTTTAATGTCTCATGGTTTTGCCCTTCAGGCAAAAGTGACTGATGATGAACTGAACTGAATGTTTATGATTATGGAAGAATTGTGAAATGAATATGTGGGAGGAAACGAGAGCGCAACTTCGATAAAAATCACAGACAAAATATTGTTCAACATAGCCTCACATAGTTTGGGATCGAACTTAGTGACTCTTCGTATCAGAGGTGAGGGCTCTCTCACTGAACTTCGTAGATGCCCGTGATAGTACTCACTTGCTAAACTGAATTCCCTTCAACTCGAAACCTTACATAGTACAACAGCTTGTGATATTGTGAAAGATATTTTGCATATAGTCCAATTAGCATGATTACAAACATGGTACGGTATTAGTGTTAAAGATAAAATTAGTTCTAGTGTAATACTCCGATGTGATGTATAATTTTTAGTTCTTTATTCTCTACATTCCTATTCTGATTTCTGTTGAATATTTACATTTGAGAATCTTTATCAAATGTGTTTGCTAAATTTTGACAGGCCTTTTTCTTTTTTTTTCTTTTTTTTTTTTTTTGTAGTATCTCATTTTAACTCTTTTCTTTCAAGGTTGTACAAAAGTTTTATGTTAAATTTTCTTACATATTTCCTTCTGAACATTTGTTTCAAACTAAATCCTCCTGCCTGTCAACTATCATAAATAGGTTAACTATTCCTATTACCTTTAGGTTTCCAATATTTTTAACACCATACTGAATGATATATTAGTAATGAATAAACATAACTGTAAAAATATTGTTATTACTATAGCATATAGCTATATTTCAAACAAGTAAAGATATATTTCTTGTACCTATATAATAAAGAAACATTTAATGAAGCAAGGTACTTGGAAACTTAAATTATTTGAACAACACTTCCTCAGTATTCTAAATGGAGATAAATCAAGTTTCTTATTTTCACGTATAACCATATAAGAATATAACAGCAGCGTATCCAATTCTATAACAGCAGAAGCATTCCTACCATAAATAATAAAGAATTTCCTCTAAAATAGGTTCATCATACAGTGACGTTAGTACGTGTTTTCTTTAGCAGTGACACATTCAACGCCAGCTTCCTTATATATAGAAAACAGAAATAACGTAGGAGATGAAAAGATTTCTTCTTCTCGTCTCCCATCTGGGAGAACTTAAGAAGTGTCAACCTGACGGTTTGCAACCGAAAGCAAAGATTGGGAGAATCTTGTTCGTTGAGAAGACTTGACTTGGGTGGAATTGAATATTTTTGTCTGGTGGCCCAGGGGGAAATCCCCTGTGCGTACTGGAGAGCGAATGTGAGTAGAGAAATCGTCGCCTGGGGAACCGCTAGCTGGGATGAGATGGGAATCCGATCCCAACAACTGCTGACATAATTCCTTCCATCGCACCCTTACACGAAACAAGCTCTCGAAAGAACCATCAGATAGGCGAAACGAAAATAAGCAAGTGAACACGTAACAAGAAGATGAAAAAATTTTAAAAACAACAGAAAAAATACTAAAGCGAGAAGAATACCTTTATATATCAAAATTCGGAACAGAATGTCACATTCTATAGCCATGTCAAATACTGATATCAATTAACCTATGTGAGCGGAGGATTGTGAGTTTGCATAATCTGAATAAATTACTAAAATCATTAATATGCAAAAATGCAAATGTGGGAGGAATCTTAATATTTAAACTGATATTTACTTTAAATTACTGTAACCTCCTGCCACAAAGTTAATTTAGTGAATTTAGTCAGTCGGTAGAGTCTTAGAATGAATAAAAGTTAAAATTTTGAAAAGAAAAAAAAATAAGATTCCTGTTAGGCATGACACTCTAATTTACAGGTTCACATGGTTTTAACACCCATCCTGTATGCGAAAGATACCCACAATATGTTCATCGCAATTACGATCCACTAATAGACCCAGCTCCCGGCCTGAAAAGCAAACAAGAAAGACAAAAAAGGGTAACACATTACCTTGCGGCCAACTGCTACAATAAAAGGAGTCAACATTCCAGTGGTAATCCTGATTTAATGCACCACTTCTGTAATTCCAGAGCACACAGAAATTATATTTACAAAAGCACTCGCGCGCGTGGTCTTGCTAAGAGACCTGAGCAAAAGAAAAGAAAAAAAATTTTCTTTTAATATTTCTTTCTCACACTTCGAGCTCTCAATTAATACTGTTTGTGCACTTTTGTTTTCATCACGCCGCACTCTTCTTTCTTGCAGTGTCTCTAGTTTCACGCTTGAATGCGCTTCCGGGTCGCGTTTCTTCCAAAGTTGTGGACCATCCTCTTCCTAGGTTCTGCTAACCGTCAGGTTTCCTCTGCCATGGAATTCCAGTAAACACCAGGGGCGGTTCAACTGGGTAGTCCTTGGTGTGATACAACGATAAAATACATTGGTTATTTGATGAAAGTTCTCATGACGTTCTCTTGCACAAAACCCGCCTACTTAATACAAGCAAAAATAGCTCAGTTCTTGTATTTAATGGGTTTTAATTAAACTATACTATACAATAGCATTGGAGATTTCCTACTGAACACGGCAATGCTTTTTCTTCACTAAGAAAGCTACTCGCTTTTGATTTCACTGTTAGTAGCGTGAACAAGTGATATAGCGTGTGACGTAAACATGGCAAAAAACTGATACCGGTGCGAAGCACTTTACGAAATATGATGTAAAGCTTTGTCTCTTCTCACTAGTAAATGGTGATATATGTGGCACTTGTTCTCATATCACTTTTGAGAAAACACACTTTTAAATATATATAATCGGTATCTCCAACTCTCCCATTCCACCACGAGAATGTTAGTCCGGAGAAAAACGAGGAAATACTGAAAGTAAACTAGTTATGCTTGCCCATTCTACGGCACACACGCACAGAATATCAGTGTGTAACTAACGCACTATTCTAGTACACACATCTCTGAATGGTCAGAGTTCCAAAAGGCTGACGGTCAACACTATTACGACTTGCAGTGCTTTGATCTGCACTGTCTCGCGATTTAACAATAACTAACTCTCTGGTTGTCCCGAGTAATGTTATATCCCTTTGCAGTTTCATTGTTTCTTTCAACTGCTGGGTTGGGCCGAACCAAAGTAGCCCGCTCCACTGGAATAGGGGTGAGGGTGCATCCCTCACTTGTGAGTTTCCAGTGACCTAAATAACTTAAAAAAAACACACTTATTCATGTTCTTTTCCACTTTGTCTATCACTTCAATGGCATCGTTGTCTGTCACTATGTTTGTTAATTTGCTTAATAATCAAACTTCAATTTAGTATCTGTTATGCACACACACTGTGCCGTAATTACTAGAAATATTAACACAAACACCAACATTATTTAAACTCTGTCACTTGACATGTTTACTTAAACACCTTTGTCAGGTGACACCATCTATCGGCGACACCAGGAGCTACTTGAACAAGTGACATTGAATATGATGAATTACAAAAAGCGGATGCATTGAAGGATTTGGCTTCTGAACAAATTAATGGTGTTAATTAAACAAATTAAATGAACTATGCAGAATGCAAACAAATTAAAATGACTTTAGATAAGGCTGAAGTAGCCTGACACATGATAAACAAAATAATATTACTGATTGGAAGGTTGCTTTTCCTTTGCAACAGTATTGCCTTCTCGGTTATATTTAAAAAAAAAAAAACGGTATGTGTTCGTCTCCCTGCATACCTTCCACAGCCACAAACTAGGCCTAAACTGGTTTTAGTACAAGCCAATTAGACAAAACAAAATATATATATCGAACTACATATGTCTAATGCTACGGGAACACCCAGAAAGTTTATTTACATAACATAACACATATTATCATTCAAATCATACCAGCGGTGCAGACGATAACTATATTTTTACAGAGACATCTAGCGGATGTCATGGAACCATTACAAACAACGTTCTAGACGACTTCCCCTCTAGTTCAAGTGGACTTGCCAAAATTTTTAAAATAGTCAACTTTTCTTTCTCTGAGAAAGTTCCGTTGGCAAAGCGACGCTTCACAAGTCGAACACGCTAAAAATGGGCGTGTTTAAAAAAAATAACACCTCTTTGTATTAGGATTTCTCTCGTAGACATGCTAAAAATTTTATGATTTTTCAAGTATTGTATCCGCAGGATTTGTGTCTCGGTAGTGATAGTGTATGCTACTCCCTATAACAACACTAAGAAATTCAACTAGCACTACCTCTAAGCAAAATCTGAATCTCATAGGTTTTCTATCCTTATTCAGATGGTTATATTGATTTCAAAATTCTTCTCAACTTGGGTGTCCTATGCTCCGTTAAGTACGCCTGCTTTCTTTGAGTTTTTTTTTTTCTGTGGGAAGCTTTCTCTGCCTCTATCCATGCAAACTAGCATATCAAAATACAAAATTCGCTATCTTCTTATACGTTAATATTAATTAATATCAAATTCTCATTGCTTCTCGCTTAAGTCCTGCCCTGTTGTTCATTACTATTCATTTACATAACACAATAAACCATAACTATACATAGAAATATTAATAAAAGTTATCTGCTCCCGCTGGTAATTATTTAAATCTCAAAATTCTTTATATGCAAATTCCTAATTAAATTGAAATATTATTCATAATTTCACGAAAAATTTGAATATGCAAATCATCTTATAACACAGATAATGTGACGTTCACATTTATTCCCCTCTTAAGGAAATGCAACCGTTAATCGCTTAATCGTTGCATTTTCTCAGAAGTTGTACTAATCTACTTTACGTAAATCACATACATATTCCGTATATACTAACTTTATACAAGATTTCCCTAAATACATCAATATATCATAGCAATAATAAGATAATAAACTAACCACTAATAACACATAAAAATAATCCCTAACATGTCATAATCACTTTATCATCATAATTCTATACAGAATTCATCTCTTTCGTAATATTCTGATTCAGCTGTTGTATTACACTCCGCGCAACTACTCTTTTGAAGGCCAGACGTAAAGAGGTGCGTCTGGGAGTGTTTCTTTCTTCTTCAGCTCTCCATCCTGTATGACGTGCTGTGTTTATTTCCTGCCTTTCCTACGTCATCAGGTCAGCTGTGTCCTGAGCAGGCGTGGCTTCACGCTGAACGTATCTTTTCAGGTGGAACACGTTTCTCTTCATTAATACTTCCTTAGTCTCAGGATCACCGAGCGTGCAGACATTATTCTGCGCAGTGGAGAGTGTCACGTAAGGTCCCGTGTAAAGGAGCATCATCTTCTTGGTAATGCCAGAGAAAGCGTCAGATTTGGGAAAAGCTCTCACCAGTACCAAATCTCCAACCTCGAAACGCGCTGGCTCGCGACGTTTATCGAAGGCCTTCTTTCTTCGCTGTGCTGACTTCTTCAGATTACTTGCTGCTAGCTCAACGTAATATTTCAACGATTCGTGTCTCTCTACTTCTGGGATCTCAAATAATCTCGCCAGTTCTTTCGACGGTGATTCTCCCAGGTGTACCTGATATGGACTTAGACCAGTCGACAGATGTACGCTTGAGTTGAGACACTTTTCGATTTTCTCAAGGTGTTTGGGCCATTCCCTCTGCTTGTCATGGCACAATTTTCGTAACATTCTCACTGTCGATTTTACACCCACCTCAGCCATGTTTCCTTGGGGATAGTACGGAGTACTATAGATGGGCTTAAGGTTTAAGTCCGAGAGTTCCTTCTTCCACTTGGCACTTGAAAACTGTGTCCCATTGTCTGTCAAGATGACCTCAGCAGACGGACACAGTTTCAGGAACTCCTTCAGCTTCTTTAACGCTGTGTCTGTGGTGGCCCTTCTGCACGCATAGAGTCCAATCAACTTGGAGAAAGCATCCACGCATACAAGGATGTATGACACGTTGCCTACCCCCACAGGGAGAGGCCCCAACCAGTCCAGACAAACCATGTACCCAGGGCGACGCACTAAAACAGGGTTCAGTGGTCCCGAACGATACATGTGAGGGGGGGATGCTTTCTGACACAGACCACAGGAAGCTGAGAATTTCTTTATGGCATTCCTCATCTTCGGCCAAACAAAATATTCAGTTAACATTGGCACAAGCTTGCTAGCAGACAGATGTCCTCGCTCATTGTGGTAATATTCCAACAATGGCTGCACAAGCACTTCCGGTATGCAAATCCGTAGACCGGAACGTTCACGTTTACATAGCCGTCCATTTGAGAGCAAGTACTGGTGGTTCTCGCTGGCTGTTTTCCCTGAGTTTTCCTGGTTCTGCAGCTTTCTCTTGACGTCGCCAAATACAGGGTCAGAAGTTTGCAGCTCTGGCAACACTGCAATAAGTTCCCTTAACTGACTCGGAATGTGGGTCAGTATTGTCATCAGAGATTCATTCAATACCAATTTCTTGGCCTTATCGAATTGAACTCCTGTATTTGGTGGGTACCTGGAATGGTAGTCGCTTAAATTGTCCTTAGACTTTACATACTCAAATTCGAATGTCAACATATTCAAAGTTAGTACCCAACGCATCAAACGCTGTGACGTAAGCCTACATAACAGCAGAAAACGTATCGATTGATGGTCGCTGCGAATTTTGAAGAAATTGCCTACCAAATAGTGTTTAAACTTACACACGCCATCAATTACACCAGCCATCTCTTTCTCTGAAATTCCATAGTTACGTTCTGCTGCATTAAAGATGCGTGACGTCATTCCTATTACACGGACCTCGCCATTGTCGTCCAGTTGATAAAGATGCGACGAACAACTTACATCGGAAGCGTCACATTCCAAAATAAGTTGTTTGTCAGGGAGCGGCTTCTTCAGCACTACTTTCTCTCTGAAGACTTCGCGTATCCTTTGAAACGCTACGTCGTGACAAGGCAACCATTGATATTTCACTCCCTTCTTTAACAACTGAAACAATGGGTATAAAATTTCTGAATACTGTGTACTGAATATTCTATAGAATTGACAGTACCCAATAAAACTTCTCAATTCTTTCACGTTTCTTGGTTTGCGAAATTCCATAACCTTCTCCAATTTCTCCTGCGACTTCTCAATTCCAGCAGGGGAGAGGTCATAGCCAAGAATGGAAATTCTCCGGCGTGCAAATTGACACTTTTTCAATCTTAAAGTTAGGCCACCTACTTTCAACTTCCCTAACACAATATCAAGATGGCGTAGATGCTCATCAAAAGAAAATGACGATATGGTTACATCATCAACATAATGGCCACAAAAGTCACGACACTCATCCCCGAGAATGGAGTTGATCGCACGCACACATGAAGCTAAGCTCTGCTTGGTCCCAAAGGGAAGCTTCTTGAATACATACGTAATTCCGTCGTGAAGGAAACCTAAATATTTCTGGCTGTTTTCTTCAACTAGAATTTGCATGAAAGAATCCACTGCATCTAAACTAGAGAACCAACGCCGTTCACATAAGTCTTGCAGTGTACACAGTGCAGGGATCGGCTGGTCGAATTCTGCGCGCGTAATAGCACCGAGCTTTCTCGCATCCAAACAAGTCCTCAAGGTGCCATTCTTTTTCGGCACAATCACGAGTGGGCTTAGATAAGAAGTGGGATGCTTCTTGATTATACCCCACGCCAACCAACGATTAATGGTGTTAGTTACAGCTGTTCGGTGTCGCAGCGGATAAGGATACATCCTTGTCTTCATGGGTCGATCATCGGTCACCTCAATGGAATGCTGGTAATCCCTAATGGTACCGGGCTTCTCGTCAAATATGCTTCGATGTTTGTAGAGCACGTCGTACAACTTTTGCTTTTCCTCCCCACTCAAATCAGTATACTTTTCGACATGATCTCTAATTTCTTCTGGGGTAGCCTGGGTTCGAACCTTCGCCCATTCCTGTGGCGAGTATACGACGTTTGCAAGTTCGGCTGCAGTTGGGAACTTCCCATCTTCCAACTGGCTGCGCAGGGTAGCCAACTCTCCCTGGTGGCCTCCGCCTGCTGACGCTCGCTCGAACTGCTCTGTAGTCAGCGGTCCTCTCCTCGACACGCACATACTACTAAGTGTGGGATTCTCACAATCGACCACATCCTCTTCGAACTCCCAGGATAATTTTCTTATGAAAAGGTCTTCTTCCTCAATTTCGATGTCTCGAAAAGAAACTTCTATATGGTGGGGATGGTTAAGCGAAAGGACGTTTCTCTCATAATCTAGGATCGCTCTACTTTCTACAAAGAACTGTGAACCCAAAATGAGTTCACGGTTCAGCCCTTTCACTACTATTGCTGAAGTATAGTACTCCTTTTCTGCAATCACTAACTCTAACAATACTTGGCCGATGATCGAAGCGACGGCGCGACCGAACGCTGAACTGACTCTAATGTTCGCTGACTTAATGAACGCTGGTGGGGGGTCTCGCTTACGTATTTCTTCCCAACATTGCAATGAGATAGCCGAGATGCTCGCGCCACTGTCCAATAATGCCAGAATTTTGCTATTAAATAGACCTACTTCTACCTCAGGAAGTGTACCCAGATTGTTCTTGGGTAGCTTTTCGGTCGAACTATCTAAAAGGTTCCTAAACATCGCATTCGTCTCTTCAAACAACTCTTTGTTTATTTTAATTTTGTCCCCATTTCTCTGTAAAAGCATAATTTCGGGCTGACGAATGTCGTTATTTCCTTCACGATCGAAATGTGTCGTGCTAATTATACGTCTACAAGTTTCACAATCCCCATTCTCAAGTGTCTCTAAAGTCTTTACAAATGTCTCACTACTTTCTTCTTTTTCTTCTTCTACAACATTGTTGCATGCAATAACACAATTACGCATATCCTCAGAAATACATTTCGCCGGTTTATCCTGAATATTCAGTACTCCAGTATTCAAGTCACCGCTCTGAGAACATGCGGACAGTTCTCAGTGGCGTTGACTAGTTCCAGGGCTATTCGCACGTGAATTCCCACGAGACGAGACTTGTCTCGTGGACTGCTCAGTCCTATCATTATGAACTCGGAGCTCATTAACCTCCGCAGCATAGTCACTATTTCTATTATTATTATTATTACGAGTTTGTGTACGACCCCTATTCCTTCCACGTCGTTGTCCTCGATTTCCCTGATTTCTCGTTCGAGAATCCCCAGAGTCACGCTCCTGACCACTGGAATTTCTCGAACGCCAATTGCCACTATTATTTCCATTTCTGTTTCCATTGCCTCTTCGTGAACCCCTATTATAATAAGGCCCATTGTCCCTGTGGAACCTCCTGTCTCTCGTGGGGTTACTCGGCCTACTGTTTCGTGGGGGGGGGAAGATCGTCCTACATCTTCTTCTTCTTCCTCTACAGTAAGTGAATTTATTCCCCTCCTACTGTTGTTATTACTTGGTGGCTGGTAAGTGGACTGAAGCTCACCAACAATGTTCAACAATTCATCTATAGATCGTGGTTTAGATGACACAATACATCTATAGATGGAGAAAGGCAATTGCCGTGGAAGAACTCGCAAAAGTACCTGGGGCGGTAATGGGGGGTCGAGAATACTGTTGGTATGCAGTAATTCCAACAAGTATTCTGTCGGCTTCTTGCTTCCCCGTGTCTCGAAGCGTGACGTCAAAATAGAGGCACGGAGATTAGCAAGTTTCTCCTCGCTAAGATAGGCGTTCTTGAAATGTCTAACGAGATCTTGGTAATTAGCGCATTTCTTCAATGTCACCTGCATCCACTGGCGTGAGATGCCGCGGAAGCAGTGGGAGGAGAAGGCCAACCGTCTCTCTTCTGGTACACCCGTTAATTCGAAGTAATTATCTAGCTCTACTAGAAAATTATGGGCCTGTATTTCTGATTCAACTCCTGTAAAAACAGGAAGTGACAAATCTCGATGTAACAGCCCTAAGGCTGACGCTACCTGGCAATTCGCAACACTACTATTGCTACTGCTGACGTTGTTTATGTTTGAAGGGGGAGGGGCAGCCTGCTCGTCTGAGTTCTCACGCCTGGGAAGCTCAGGGAATTGTCCCGCATGGCTCGGTCCAGCGACCGGTGTTTCAATTCTCTCATGCGAGACAGAGGCTGTGTTTTGACAACTGGAACTGTTTTCTCGCACCGACTCCTTTAACAGTTCCAGCTGTTCCTCCCATCTCAGTTCTGCTCTACGCAACTTTGATTGTAAGTGGCCCACCGAACTATCTACTGTAGCTTTTACTCTGTCAATTTCTGTAGAAACGGCGGCTACATTTTCCCCCACTCTCTCCATGTCACCACGTAAATGGTTGACATCTCGAGAGACCTGGGCGAGGTCTGAACCAAGGACCTCAGATATCTCGCCTATCCTGTTTTCGGTATGTGCCTCTAGTTCGCTAATTTTATTCTCGGTTGCCTCTACTGATGATTTTAATTCTTGGCAGGATGCTGTTATCTTGGATTCCAGAGCTTCCGCTGAGGAATCAATCCTGGCCTCTAGCTCTGTCACGTTTTGCATCATTTCACGCCGGAAACTGTCAGTGATCTGTTTTTCAACAGCCTCCAACTTCTCTAACATGGTTCTGCTAGCGTTCTCCTGCCTACTTGCTAATTCCGATAACGTTTTTTCATGCCTCTTTTCTTGAGATTCTAATTTACTTGAAATTTCTAAAAGTGACTTTTCGTGATTCTTTTCTTGGTTCTCTAACTTCTGTGAAATCTCCAAAAGCGATTTCTCCTGTTTCCCTGAAATTTCTAATAATGTTCTTTCTTGCTTCTTTTCCTGAGTTTCTAGTTTCTTTTCTTGATTATCTAACTTGCCTGCAATTTCTCTCAACATGCTAAATAATGACGCGAGACACGGGTCAGGTACAGATGTGACTTGCGCTGAGGTGCTAGGAACCGGTTCCTTAACCTGCTCCGATTCATTAGCCCTCTCATTACTAACTGTACCTTCTCCAGGCGGAACTACTTCCTGGAGAGAGGTGTTTACATTTCCTACTGAATCGCTTCCGGTGTCCTGAGACTCCGATGGAAATTCCATTACTTGCGCAAATTGATCGTCAATAATGTTGTCGCCTACAAAGCCTTCCATCGCTCTAGCTTGACTTCGCGTTACTACCATCAAGTGATTATGAACTCTAAATAAGTAACTAGGTTCTCTAATATGCCTAAACTTGATTCGTTAAATGTTATTCCCCTCCAAAAAGGTTTAAAATTTGGCAATACACTTCAACAAAATAAATGCATATAACACAACAATAATATACACAGAAATAATAAACTTTCTGGATGGCAGCGCGACAACCTGAAAGAAAAACACATCTACTGCTACCCGCGTCTGGCTTGCACTAAATGTCGTAAAAACGTTGGGTATCTTTCATTTCTTGTGGCAACATTCTTTACTGAATCGAAAATGAAAAAGAAAACAAGACTTTACTTAAATTCTCTTGCCACAATTTAATATTAAAAGCAAAATTTAGCAAGGGACATCTCTAAAAACAAAACAAACATCCAGGATGGTGTGTGTGTCGTGCCCCACGCGTTAGGAAGCCAAGTTCTTTGTGAGCGGAGGATTGTGAGTTTGCATAATCTGAATAAATTACTAAAATCATTAATATGCAAAAATGCAAATGTGGGAGGAATCTTAATATTTAAACTGATATTTACTTTAAATTACTGTAACCTCCTGCCACAAAGTTAATTTAGTGAATTTAGTCAGTCGGTAGAGTCTTAGAATGAATAAAAGTTAAAATTTTGAAAAGAAAAAAAAAATAAGATTCCTGTTAGGCATGACACTCTAATTTACAGGTTCACATGGTTTTAACACCCATCCTGTATGCGAAAGATACCCACAATATGTTCATCGCAATTACGATCCACTAATAGACCCAGCTCCCGGCCTGAAAAGCAAACAAGAAAGACAAAAAAGGGTAACACATTACCTTGCGGCCAACTGCTACAATAAAAGGAGTCAACATTCCAGTGGTAATCCTGATTTAATGCACCACTTCTGTAATTCCAGAGCACACAGAAATTATATTTACAAAAGCACTCGCGCGCGTGGTCTTGCTAAGAGACCTGAGCAAAAGAAAAGAAAAAAAAATTTTCTTTTAATATTTCTTTCTCACACTTCGAGCTCTCAATTAATACTGTTTGTGCACTTTTGTTTTCATCACGCCGCACTCTTCTTTCTTGCAGTGTCTCTAGTTTCACGCTTGAATGCGCTTCCGGGTCGCGTTTCTTCCAAAGTTGTGGACCATCCTCTTCCTAGGTTCTGCTAACCGTCAGGTTTCCTCTGCCATGGAATTCCAGTAAACACCAGGGGCGGTTCAACTGGGTAGTCCTTGGTGTGATACAACGATAAAATACATTGGTTATTTGATGAAAGTTCTCATGACGTTCTCTTGCACAAAACCCGCCTACTTAATACAAGCAAAAATAGCTCAGTTCTTGTATTTAATGGGTTTTAATTAAACTATACTATACAATAGCATTGGAGATTTCCTACTGAACACGGCAATGCTTTTTCTTCACTAAGAAAGCTACTCGCTTTTGATTTCACTGTTAGTAGCGTGAACAAGTGATATAGCGTGTGACGTAAACATGGCAAAAAACTGATACCGGTGCGAAGCACTTTACGAAATATGATGTAAAGCTTTGTCTCTTCTCACTAGTAAATGGTGATATATGTGGCACTTGTTCTCATATCACTTTTGAGAAAACACACTTTTAAATATATATAATCGGTATCTCCAACTCTCCCATTCCACCACGAGAATGTTAGTCCGGAGAAAAACGAGGAAATACTGAAAGTAAACTAGTTATGCTTGCCCATTCTACGGCACACACGCACAGAATATCAGTGTGTAACTAACGCACTATTCTAGTACACACATCTCTGAATGGTCAGAGTTCCAAAAGGCTGACGGTCAACACTATTACGACTTGCAGTGCTTTGATCTGCACTGTCTCGCGATTTAACAATAACTAACTCTCTGGTTGTCCCGAGTAATGTTATATCCCTTTGCAGTTTCATTGTTTCTTTCAACTGCTGGGTTGGGCCGAACCAAAGTAGCCCGCTCCACTGGAATAGGGGTGAGGGTGCATCCCTCACTTGTGAGTTTCCAGTGACCTAAATAACTTAAAAAAAACACACTTATTCATGTTCTTTTCCACTTTGTCTATCACTTCAATGGCATCGTTGTCTGTCACTATGTTTGCTAATTTGCTTAATAATCAAACTTCAATTTAGTATCTGTTATGCACACACACTGTGCCGTAATTACTAGAAATATTAACACAAACACCAACATTATTTAAACTCTGTCACTTGACATGTTTACTTAAACACCTTTGTCAGGTGACACCATCTATCGGCGACACCAGGAGCTACTTGAACAAGTGACATTGAATATGATGAATTACAAAAAGCGGATGCATTGAAGGATTTGGCTTCTGAACAAATTAATGGTGTTAATTAAACAAATTAAATGAACTATGCAGAATGCAAACAAATTAAAATGACTTTAGATAAGGCTGAAGTAGCCTGACACATGATAAACAAAATAATATTACTGATTGGAAGGTTGCTTTTCCTTTGCAACAGTATTGCCTTCTCGGTTATATTTTAAAAAAAAAAAACGGTATGTGTTCGTCTCCCTGCATACCTTCCACAGCCACAAACTAGGCCTAAACTGGTTTTAGTACAAGCCAATTAGACAAAACAAAATATATATATCGAACTACATATGTCTAATGCTACGGGAACACCCAGAAAGTTTATTTACATAACATAACACATATTATCATTCAAATCATACCAGCGGTGCAGACGATAACTATATTTTTACAGAGACATCTAGCGGATGTCATGGAACCATTACAAACAACGTTCTAGACGACTTCCCCTCTAGTTCAAGTGGACTTGCCAAAATTTTTAAAATAGTCAACTTTTCTTTCTCTGAGAAAGTTCCGTTGGCAAAGCGACGCTTCACAAGTCGAACACGCTAAAAATGGGCGTGTTTAAAAAAAATAACACCTCTTTGTATTAGGATTTCTCTCGTAGACATGCTAAAAATTTTATGATTTTTCAAGTATTGTATCCGCAGGATTTGTGTCTCGGTAGTGATAGTGTATGCTACTCCCTATAACAACACTAAGAAATTCAACTAGCACTACCTCTAAGCAAAATCTGAATCTCATAGGTTTTCTATCCTTATTCAGATGGTTATATTGATTTCAAAATTCTTCTCAACTTGGGTGTCCTATGCTCCGTTAAGTACGCCTGCTTTCTTTGAGTTTTTTTTTTCTGTGGGAAGCTTTCTCTGCCTCTATCCATGCAAACTAGCATATCAAAATACAAAATTCGCTATCTTCTTATACGTTAATATTAATTAATATCAAATTCTCATTGCTTCTCGCTTAAGTCCTGCCCTGTTGTTCATTACTATTCATTTACATAACACAATAAACCATAACTATACATAGAAATATTAATAAAAGTTATCTGCTCCCGCTGGTAATTATTTAAATCTCAAAATTCTTTATATGCAAATTCCTAATTAAATTGAAATATTATTCATAATTTCACGAAAAATTTGAATATGCAAATCATCTTATAACACAGATAATGTGACGTTCACACCTATAACTTATTTAAATGATAAATTGATGTTTCTTCCAGTATGAGTTCTTAATGTACTTAAAAGCAGAGATATTTCTTGAAGTATACTCGTATATTTTCAAAAATTTACAATAATAAATATGATGATAATCGTATTGACAAAGATATTTTATTTTCTTCGACAAAATTTGAGATACAGGTAGGCTATCTTTTATATTCCAAACACAAAAAATAAATATTCCTAAAGAATTCTCCTTGATTGTGCAGCGAAGGATACAAAGGCGTGAATGCGTCATATTAACCCGTAAAGCATTCCCCATGATCATTTGTACTCACTTTCCAATTTGTAAATGTTTTCCTTTAAGTAATTTCGTCTTAGACCAAAGCCCAGACCAAAATGAAGTCATAAAATATATGCATTTAAAGCTTAATTTCTAGACAACTGTGAGATGAACTGGAATTAGGCCTACCTATACAATTGTTCGATGCAATCCTCTATTGCAGCAATGTGGTCATCATTTGGCTATGAGCTTCTGGTAAATATAAACCTCTTGACAGCTCTAGGGCCATTTGAGAAGTGTCAAAAACACTTCGTAGTACATGTGCAACTTTTGTCTTTCAAGATTGCATTAACTTCATAGGACCAAAACGAAAAATCCCTCGGAGGTAAGTCAGAACAGTTGGGGGTATGACAGTACCTTTCAATGTAATTGGTTGATAATAATGACCACATTTTTGTATGTCGTCTTGCGTTATCGTCTTGAAACATTACATC
Source organism: Thermobia domestica (assembly GCF_964235325.1). NCBI lineage: Eukaryota > Metazoa > Arthropoda > Insecta > Zygentoma > Lepismatidae > Thermobia > Thermobia domestica. Next base: position 128,880,298 of record NC_137466.1, on the reverse strand, counting down.
TTTTGTTAACAACTCAATATCCTTCTCGCGTATGGCTTTAGATCCTGCGAACTTTACCAAAAATTAGCAGATTGTGGTATTAGCATTTATGGTTTCTTCCCTTTTCAACGAATCCCTTCTAATCTCATAATCCCGCCGTCGTCACCTTGCTATGGATGATGTGCACAACTTCTTGAGGGATGAAGGAATTAGCATGTTTCCAATATATCGCCTAGTGATGAGCGCAAGAGTCTTGGTCTTGCACTTCGTGCAAGAGTCTTGCATGCAAGACAAGACCAAGACCAAGGGGTGCAAGATCAAGACCAAGACCAAGACTCTTGCGTAAGAGTCTTGCACAAGTACCAGTACTACTTGATTTTTTATAGAATGTGAAAAGGAAGGGGAAAATTCATTACATCTTTCACTTGAATTTCTTGGCTTCAGTAGAAATGCAGCTGGAGTGAATGTGTTCTCAGTAGTTTATGCAATTCGTGAGACTCGATCTATCTCTGTAGCATATAGCTACAGTCATTGGTGCTATTCAACCGATTCGCTAGAACCGGCTGTTAAGATATTTCGAGTTCGCAGAACAATTTGTTATACCCAGCAATAAACACACACACAGAGAGAGACGCATAACTTAATCAAGAGTGAAAGAACCCAAAGAAATTTGTGAAATCATCTCTATACTCTCGCTTGTATTGTTGTGGAAACAAGCAACTTTCAATTGTTTCAATTCAATAAACAGACAGAAATTTGAATATGAATTCCGGGATACTGCGATCTGTGAGTGTAATGAGTGTTATAAGTATACAATGCCTATTACCTGTCGATATCTCGAACGATTGCTTGTCATGACCCATACTATCACTCGTCAAAATATGCCACTTTCCTGGTGGGACACTATATATATATATATGACCCATAGATGTTCCCAGAGGTGTTCATTTCCTCTCAACTTCGCATGCACAAACTGACTTCGAACTCACGCTTACTCGATCTCACGATCAGAAGCAGTATCGGGCTTCACGATTCAGCCGATGTAATCTCGCGTTCGCTCGATTGCACGCTCATTCGAGCTCACGAAGGGGAAACAAATTCGAACTTACTCGACCTCAGGCTCACTCTCCACTCAGGACTTTGCTCTCAGTCGACCTCACGCTGACGTTGGGGAAACAAATTTGAACTCACTCCACCTTATTCTCACTTGCCACTCAGAACTTCACGCTCACTCGACCTCACACTTACATCACTTCGACATCACGCTCATATTACCAGTCTGACTTCAAGCTCACTCGACCTAACACTCACATAATTTCGACATCACGCTCAAACCATCATTTCGAGCTCACGCTCACTCAAGCTCGCGCTCTTTAGGTATATAGCACATCAAGGATTGAGCGATATAACATTATAAAATATTAAATAATCTATATTCAGAAGTGAGAATGATTTTGTACAGTTACTTTAAATAACTTGGAGTTTGATGCCGTTATTTTGTATTTCTAATATAGATCAAAAGTATTTATATAAATTGAGTTTACACAAAACACATAGACAGTAGAGTCAATTTCAGTTTTCACTCAAATTATTCTAAAATATTAAGAGGTTTGATAATAATCATTATTATTTTAATTTTTTCTCTGTTTTTTGGTCAATATTTCTAAACATATCATCATCATCACTGAGAAGCTTCGATGCACGGTGGTTCTCAGCTAGTCTCTTCGTCTTGACGTAGCAATTTTCTGTTTTAATACCTTCCTTCAACTACAATCTCCTTCGTCCCTCTCTTTCCTTCCACCATACCCTCTAGCACGTCCCTCATGATACAGTTTCTCATCACCCAATGCACCAACCAGTTCCTCTTGCTCCTCTTAGTTACATCTAAAATTCTTCTTTTCTCCCCTGCTGCTACTATTTCTAACACCTTCATTTTCATTTTTCGTTCAACGCAGCTAATTCTCTCCTTTTTTCTCCATGCCCACGCTTCGGAAGCCTCCAATTTTTCACCGCTTGTGTGTAATGTCCGTATTACTTCTCCATAGAGTACATATTGGAATCAGTAAAACAAAATCTCAGTATTTAATTGGAAGCTTGTTCAATACAAAGATTAGCTAATCGTAGTTGAAAAAGAAAAATAAGTCTGACGCCTTTACAGTGTAAAAACAATTTTGCAGTTCATAGTATTTCAGTAATCTCTGCCGTCTTGATTTTCTTCTATGCATCTCAGGGATAGCCTCCCCAGTTCGGAAACCAATTGAGTATTGGATCTGTTAAAAAATATATATATATATATATATATATATATATATATATATATATATATATATATATATATATATATATATATATATAAAAGATTACAAAACGTTGTGATTTATCTGATAAGTACTCGTAGTGAAGCGTGAACACCCATTAGAAAAAACAATTAAAAGTCATCGCTTATGTTGTACACTATCATCATATTTACATGAAGGTAGACTATATTACATTTAGAAACATACATTGTATTTCCGTTACTATTGGCGCATTGTAGAATTTATTATCCCTTATATCCAGAGTAAAATTTACCTATGAAAGCATAAGATTTCTTAAAAGCACGACTTGTAAGGCTCTTGCAAGCAAGACCAAGACTGGGTGTGCAAGACCAAGACCAAGGGTTCCAGTGCAAGATCAAAACCAAGACTACTCGGGTCTTGGTCTTGGTATTGCATTTGCTCATCACTAATATCGCCATGGATAGAAATGCATGCATCATTCATCGGTTGTAACAATGCGGTAAGAATAATCTCCCACTTTCACCTTCATACCGAGCAGAGAATTCTCGACAAATCATAACTCTGCCGCTTCTTGGTCAAAATTCAGTTGTCTTGGTACACATTAGGAGAAAAGTTTGTAAAAACTGAGGTTATCTTCCATTCATTTATACCAACAGCGATCGCGACGTCGCATATCAATAACTCACTAATTGTTTAACCGCCTGTTCCACATTGAGTATGACTTGATCATTTTTCGGTCAACTTCTTGAGAGGCAGGAGGGAGAGTCATCTTCAATGGATTTATTACTTGCACTAAAGCGCTTATATCAGTCAAACATTGATGAACATGGTGCTACAGTATGTTTTCCAAACACAAATGAGACTCGAGAATGAATTTTTAGAAGATTTCGACTTCCTCACCAGGGATGTGATCGTCACACGCTCACTCAAGGGTAATATCTTGAAAAACCAGTGCATAGCACGATAAAACAACTGATTGAACTTTTACCACTTGGTATCATATATATTCTGTTCATTTTGATATAGTTTCTGAACTCAGAGTTTTGAGGTTGAGGGATAAATCCCATTTCGTAGAGATTTTTGACGTGGATATTAATAGAGAGAGAATTTTAACCAAACGTCTTTTCTTTGGGAATCCAGGTGATCGGCACTTGAAAGCGTTTATTTTACTTGAATATCCTAAGAATAAAATTTATTTTCTGTTTTTCCGAGTCCAATCATATCGGACCCTAACATTTTAGTAATTTTGCTGGTCATCTGTGAGGCATGTATCATACTCATTATCCCTAAAGATTGTTAAGCTTTCCTAGGGCTCCGCTTTCACTCTCACTCCACCACTACTGTTAGAATGATTCAGAATGAGAAACCTCTATTTTTAAAAATCTGTTGTTGAAATCATATTTTCTCTTCTAGAAGACTTTCCAGTAGCTAGTATGATGATGATCAGTAACAAGTTACAAGCAAGAAATAAACTAATTGTGAGATCTATCCCTGCTTAAAGTATCGGTTATTATTTTACGAGTGTCACTTCGTGTGTGTGTTACAGAGCAGAATTATGGGATCTAATTAACTTAAAAAGGATAATTATTAATATGTGACATACGACTCCTATCTCAGTTCTTACTCTTAGCGTAGGGATATTTTTCGGGTATGAAGGACATTTGACATTCGTTTGTGTTTCTTTATGAGAGAACTTAGCAACACTGTTCAATAACTTCGTGTTCATCTTAGTGTTAGGCTGGCAAAATCTGGATATTTACTGGGCATCCTTTGCAGAATCAAATCTATAAGCTTAGATATATTTCGATTTAGTTTTAGGCCTACTAATTTTAAAGTTAACTATGTCAGATTGTAATAATAATAATAATAATAATAATAATAATAATAATAATAATAATAATAATAATAATAATAATAATAATAATAATAATAATAATAATAATAATAATAATAATAAATATTATTAGTATATTCCAAAAACAATGCAAAACTAAAATTATAATTTTGAAATGATTTCTGAAGTCATCTTGCTACATAGCATAGTTCACAATTGTAGGAAGCAAATTGTTTTATTAACACATAGTTCGTTTACAAAGAAATACATTACTAGAACTCATCTATAATTCAAATCAACTTGTGCAGATGACGATTAAATATTTCAGTATTTAGGTACTAACAATGTTTTATTCAAAAAATATATCATACTGTACAAAAATATTGAGTGCTGTATAATATTTGCCGCATACTCAAGTTTAAAAATTTCAAAGTACTTATGTTATTTCAGGATACCTTCAGTTACCGAAGTCACGAAAGTGTTCCGCATCAGAAACGGTCATCGACTTCTTCAAAGAGGTCAGCAGTGCTGTTTATGTCTCTCACCGTATCAAGTAAGTACTATGTAGGAATTGGGGCGCACTTACTTGGTAGGGATGCGCTCGAGTCGAGATTTAAGCCTGTCTCGACTCGTCTCGAGAAAATGTTGTCTCGACTCGTGTCTCGACTCGAAAATATGGTGCTGTCTCGACTCGTGTCTCGACTCGACAGTCTCTGTCTCGACTCGATCGAGTCGAGACATCTCGAAATTCGAGTCGAGACAAAATATACGAGTTAAAATATACACACACATCAGCCAGACCGTTATGACTACCTACCTAATTGTTAGTATGTCCAACTTTTGGCACGAATAACAACGGCAACGCGTCTTGGCATGGTCGCAATGTTCCTCGGTGGGTCGCTGGAGAGAGTTGGCACCACATATGCACACACAGGTCATCTAATTTCCGTAAATTCCGGGGAGGGGGTGATGCACCCTCACGTTACGTTCAATCACTTCCCAGATGTGATCGATTGGGTTCAGATCCGGAGAGTTTGGGGGCCAGCACATCACTTGGAACTCACTCCTGTGTTCCTCGAACCACTCCATCACACTCCTGGCCTTGTGACATGGTGCATTATTTTGTCGAAAAATTCCACTACCGATGGAAAACATAGCCGTCATGAAGGGGGTGTACGTAGTCTGCAAGCAGCGTGCGACACCTCGGCCGTCATGGTGCTTTGCTCGAGCTCCACTGGACACATGGATGCTCACCTGAATGTTCCCTAGATAATAATTAAGCCGCAGCCAGTTTGTCTCCGTCCCGCAGTACAGATGTCAAGGAGCTGTTCCCTTTGAACACGACGGATTCACACCTTCACATCCTCATAATGAAGAAGATATCGGGATTCATCAGACAATGCAATGTTCTGCCATTGTGCCAAGGTCTAGTGGTGATGGTCACGTGTTCATTTCAGTTATAGTTGCCGATGTCGTGGTGTTAACATTCGCCATCGTTAGGAGTGTTCGGTGCACTGTGTGTTCAGACTAGTGCTGTGAAGGCCTGTGATAAAAATTGAAATTTTGGGTAAAAAACAGTTTTTTTTACTGTTTTCCCGAGCTGGGGAAAAAACGGAAAATTTGGGTATGATCAGAATCATCATTCTTGTTAATCACAGAATCATTTTAGTTAATATGTTAAATCAAACATATATTTCATAGAGATATCTTCATTGTTCTATGTAAAATTCAGGAAATTTTGAAACCATTAGAAAAAATCATTTGTTCGGAAATATTGCCAAAAACAGGAAAATGTAGTTTAAAAACTATTTGTTGGCCTGATGCTAGTGATCTAACTTGCTGTAACATGTCTGCAACATATACAGTGGGAAGTGGAAAATCCGAACTAATTGGGACCACAGGTATTCGGATTTTCAAATTGTTCGGATTTTCGAAAATGACCAAGAAAATGTCTTTTAGGCTTACATATACTGTACGGTATGTTCTATCGATACAGTGGTTATTCAGTACATACAGTAATTACAATACCGTACGTAAGGCTACTTACATTTAATGTTTCTGAAGAACTTGCTTGTACTCTAAGTCACACTTAAAACTTATAGGCCTAAGCAGGGGCGGACTGGCCCACCCTGCTACCCTGCAAATGCAGGGTGGGCCCTCCAAACAGGTGGGCCCCCTCCACCAATTTTAAAAAGATGTGCTCAATTAAACCTACCAGCTTCAAAAATATGGCAGGGTAACTCCCGCAAACTTGTGTTTTGCACAAAAAAGACGTAAAGTTAAACTTTCATGAACAGACCTTGTTCTTCTTCACGTTTATCGACTTGAAAAGGTTCCGTCTATGAGACAATCAGGTCCTAAAACAGTGCGCCGGGGATAGTGATACAGCAGCTGTTAAAAACGAGCACGTTAACTACTTCTTTTTTTAAATATAAGAAACACAGTAGATTTCAGACTGTTATTGGATTTGGATACCATTGCCTCTCCGGTCCTTTTACAAGCCGACGAGTGGCGATGTATTAAAGAAACAATAATTTCGTAGATATTGTTATTGTGGAAAGAGGAGGTGGATCCGGAACGCTTTTGAACTGCATTGTCCTCAGACCAAGCTTCGAAGAAAAAAATCGGATCAGGCTTCGTTGGTTTTTTTTTTTTTTTTTTCAGTGCGGTTAAGGGAAAAAAGAAATTAGTCGCCACTATCAACGATTGTTTTATACAAACCTCAAACAATTACTATGAAGTTGCTGCCCTAGGCTCGTGTTTTATTTGTATATTACATCGAAGAGCAAATCCGATAGCAGCAATTCAATTATTGGAACACCAGTTACGTGTCGTTTGTCGTGGAAGACAGATGTGGTTGTGTCAGTGTGGATGATAGGAGTGATTGTAAGATTACTGTAAAGATAAAATATAAAAGTGGTGCTAAAAAGCGGGAACACAAACGAAGATGTGATTTGCAAAAAGCTGCATCTGACCCAAAACAACGTAGGCTATTTGAATCTGTGAAGCTCCAAGAAACAAATGAGCTTGATGTGACTCATTCGAGTACTGCAGTACAGTTGCCAGTTTTTTTTTCTGTCTAAGGTGTTTATAAATTATAATGTATACACCACGTCTTTGGATGATTTCTGTCAATTGTAGCTTATCTTTTATGGCTATTTTTACTTGAAATTACACAACTTTAACAGGCGAACACGAAATTAACTGAACTGTTTGCTGCCGCGTAGTGCTTTCAAACGGGTCAGATCAGGCTTTCATGGGTCAGGGGTCGGGTCAGGTCACCTACGTTAGGGTCAGGGCTGCTCTAGCCACGGTTCGGCTCGGGTCAACTTTCTTATGCGCCGTTTCGGCTAAATCCTTCTCGGGTCGAGAGAGTCGAGTCGAGTTGAACGTCGACCCGACCCGACTCATGACCCGAATAGGTTTTAGCCGAAACGACGCATAAGAAAGTTGACCCGAGCCGACCCGTGGCTAGAGCAGCCCTGACCCTACCTGTGACCCAAGGAGGTTCGACTCGAGCCCTGACCCGATGAGGCTTGACCTTACCCGTTTGAGAGCACTAGCTGCCGGCACTTGGCTCAGTAAGCGTTGGTGTAACTTCTAAAAGTGCTGAACACTTATGCTGTCAGTCAAATCAGTGTGTATATCGTGTAAATGTTAACTTCCCTTTAGTTATTTAAAGTTAATTGAAAATAAAAGTGTAGTAAAATGTAAAAATTATTTGTGATGTGTAAAGTAGGTATTCATATGAAAAGAGAAGCTGGGGCCAGCCGGGGAATGGGCGGACTACACTAGACGATAGACGATATCTAATCTTTCTGCGACATGAAGATATGATATTATGACTTTAATTATGTCAAGGAAAATCATACATTTCGAAATCGGTAAGTTGATTTATGGGGAAAGAGAATTACATTATTTGTGTCAGTGCTTTAATTATTTAGTGTTTCTAAGTTGACTTGAAATTAGTTTTTACTTATTGCACATGTATATTTTGGGTTTTCTAAAACATGATACTCATTTGTTGAAATAAATGGTTTAAATTCATTACATAAAAAAAAAAAAAACAATAGCACTGTATAAATATCTGAAAGCACCAATTCCGGTATTGTGTGTGTTTACAATAAGAAATGATAATGCCAATTACACACTGCATGAGTTACTATTAAAATGTTAATACTTCAGATTTTTTGTAATTAATGTTTTGCTTTTGTATGAATATATGGGATACTATTTATGGGCTCGAAGATGGACTTTTATATGTAATACATATGAAGAATGCCAAGTATATTTTTTTACATTTTTATACAGTGGGCCCTCATTTCAGTTTAGCAGGGTGGGCCCTATGGTTGCCAGTCCGCCCCTGGGCCTAAGAAAAAATAAAAATAAAAATACATGACAAACAATTACCTATAAATGAACTTTTGTAAAAACACTGACTTCACATAACGTCGATGGACACGCTATTGTTTGTTTATCGCTAGCGTTAAGACAAAATGTAAAAACCTTCTAGGGACCGCGTTCGGATTTTTGACGTTAGGATTATCGACGTCCTAGTGTATATACAATGTATTTCGCTAACGGAAAAATACTAAGAGCAAGAGGTTTTAATTCTACTTTACACACATATACCGCACAAGTGAGTAAATTTGAGCAGCGAGAAATATATTAAATGAAACTTCCGTTAGTTATTACAGACTAGCAGAATATCCGTTCTTCCCACGGGGAGAATACATTTCATTTTTGGACACAAAGGGCACCAAAACTGTCACCAATGAACTTGTGGAGCCCCAAAACTATGAATTCGACATTCATATCGATAATTTTCAATTATCTTTACATGTCACCATCCTCCTTAGAGTACTAATGGGGCTGAATTTGTGGATTTAAACGGCATCTTCTGTTCATCTCAGCGAGTATGGATTCGAGGCCATTTTCGATCATGTATATATATATATATATATATATATATATATATATATATATATATATATACAGAGGCGGATCCAAGGGGGCTATAGCCTCCCCCTTCACACTCAAGTATACACTGCATAAAATGGGCTTCAATCCTGCTTTACACTGGATAAAACTGCAAACTATGGTTTAGCCCCTCCCTTGATCATATCCTGGACCCGCCACTATATATATATATATATATATATATATATATATATATATATATATATATATATATATATATTAATATATATATATATATATACTGTATATAATGCTCAAAAAAATTAGAGGTTCAGCTGAAATATCACACAAGACCTTAAGATAGTGTATGAATAAGCTTGTGTTTGACTCATATTATCATACAAGAAGAAATGCTTTAAGATACACTAGAAAAATGGGGCACGGAAAACCTTGTTCACATGGCTCATGACACAAGACGGTTATGTGTGCACCTCTCGAACTGCTCACAAACAGGCAAGGCAACAACACTGATTGTTCCTTAATATGTCATATGATCACTTCGAATAGCCAACAGGGCCTCGCACCTGCGTGGCATGGAATCAATCAGATTATCGATGAGTTCTTGGGGGATGTTGTGCCACTCATCCAGAAGAGCGACTTCCAGCTCTGGAATGGTTGTTGGATTTACTGGCCTAGCAGCAATTCGTCTGCCAAGCATTATCCAGACATGCTCAATTGGAACGAGATCCGGAGAGCATGCTGGCCACTTCATCCGAGCGATACCCTCAGCATCCAGCATCTCATCCACTAACCGAGCTATGTGAGGACGAGTATTGTCATCCATAAAAAGGAACGAATCACCAATGGCACCAGCATAAGGAAGAACAAGAGTTTTCGTGATCTCATCCCTATATCTGAGAGCCGTCAAAGAGCCATTTCGAATGATGTGGAGCTCAGTACGCCCACCAATGCTGATTCCTGCCTACACCATCAATACACCACCTTGATACTGGGATGTTTCTCGCACAAACATGGGATTGTGTCGTGTTCCACACTCTCTCCAGATGAAAACACGTCGATTATCAGGCTCTACACTGAATCGAGACTCGTCAGAGAACAAAAAATTGCCCCATTCATTGCGTCCCCACCCACGATGTTCCTCCGCCTACGCTCTTCGATCAACACGGTGTCATGCAGTTAATGGGACACACACCATAGGCCTACGTGCGTAGAGACTACCTTCTCGAAGGCGATTGCGGACCGTTTGAGTAGATACTGTGCGTCCTGTTGTTGTTCGGAAGGCTCGCGGCAGCAGAGTTGTATTCTGACGCCGGTTTTGACGGGCTGTTAACAAGAGATAACGATCGTCTCTGGCTTTGGTTGCTAGTGGACGGCCCTGTCCTTGTCTTCTTTGAATACTTCCAGTTGTTTGAAATCGATTCCACAATCGGGAAATCACACTCTGTGCCACTCCTATGGCATGTGCCACCTCCCGCCATGACTGACCAGCTTCCAACCTCATTGAGGGCCGCGGTGGCTCAGTGGTAGAGCGTTCACCTCTGGTGATTGGGATCCCGGGTTCAATCCCAGCCCCTACCAAGTGAACTTTGTGGTGTACAAACACCGTGTGCGTGGGTTTTCTCGGGGTTCTCCCGTTTCCTCCCACTTTCTTCATTCCACCCTTTCACTCATCTCTCATCATCACTGTCTCCTTTAGCCTAACCGGCATACCCGGGGACGCAAAACTTAAAAATTTTTCCCGGCCCGCATACAATTATAGCTTAATTTGCAAATCATCGTAAATGGAAGTGTCACCATCGATATTAGTGACCGCGAAAACTATGGATTTGACACTAATATCGGTCATTTTGGATTACTTTTACATGTTTCGGTATCCGACGACCCCCCCCCCCCGGTGACCACCGGCCCGAATAGGGTGAATTTGTAAGTTAATGTGATCAGAGTTTCACCATTGATTTCAGCGACCGCGAAAACTGAATTCGACAGTAATATCGGCCATTTTCTACCACTTTTACATGTCCCTGTAAGCGCACCCTGAGACCCCCTGGTTCGAATTTTGAAAAAGAAAAAGATTCGTCTTGATCTGGGGCCTGGGCCAGGGTACCCTGACTAAAATTTGGTAACTCTAGGTCCACTCGTCTGGTCCCCAGGCTGCATACAGACCGACAAACACAAACAAACTATTTATTTTATTTATATTATACTAGATAGATTCTTGCAAATTATGCCAGATTTTCATATTATCTTTCCGAACTAATTTTAAAGACCCGCTCCTACTTATCTTTATATATATACACAGTATATCTATATTTATATCTATCTATATCTATATATGTATATAACAAACGCAGGAATTACACCCTAAATAACGCTCCTGGAGGACCCCTTTCTCAAAAAAATTGCTGGGGAAACACTTGTAGAAACTTCAGTTTTCGTGCCAGACGATTACCGAGACCTGGTGAAAAAAAACTCCTTTAGCGATCGAATTAAAAAAATAGTTCTCCTCAGGTTAGTATTCACTGAGAATATTGTTATAAAATTTAAATTTTATGGGTAAATCAGTAGACTTTGAATACATCCACATCGTATCCACTGAGTTGCGAAATTGTGTACCTAGATATGGGCGGTCGAAGAAAATTTTCTAGGGGGCATCTTCAATGTTTGCTATATTAGTCTTGAATTTAATGTGCATGGTTTGTTATATTACGTATACGTGAGCCAGGGAGGTTCATTCTTATCAAACACGGAGATTATGAAGGAGCAGATCTACTGTACAAAATATAATAAAAACATCTCTTTCGGATTTCTATCATCCCGCAGTCCAACCCCGAGATGGAAACATAAGAGATAGGCTTTTTGTTTTTAAACAAGATAACGTGCCTAGCGAATGCTTTACATTGTGAAGATTATATTAGTGAAAATTAAACGAATATAATTTTACAACTTAATATCCATATCACTAAATGTTGAGCTCCCCGTTGCTATGTGGTTAGCATATGCGCCTTTCTCGAACGAGGTTTGATTCATGGTAGGAGCTCATGTGTTTCAAATCCAACGTTAAACTGTACGTTCACGTCTTGTAGAGCTTTGCTCCTGAAAACGACGCTAAACTATAATCTAATTTAATATTACTAAATATTAAAAAATAATGACTTACCAAGGTGACGTCAATTTGGCAGTCATCAAATCCATTTTATACTTTCACTTAATCCGGTGGATACTAATATAACAATTACAAGACACCCGCGCATATAAATACTCAGAAACAAGTACATACACACGTACACATACACAAATATGAACCCTTCAAATCTATTTACATGTGGTGGACTGCGTTGCATCAAGCACTGTTATCTTCGTCATCATCTTCTCATGTATCTGCATTATTTGATTCATCCACAGATTTGTTATTTGTACGCATCATTCATTTTTGCATTTTCGGGAGGGTTCAGGGTTCTTTCTTCATTTAAAGAGTCGGTTCTCTGTATTGGAAAGAGAATCAGGGGAGGAAGGGGGAATTTATACTTTAAGAATGGATAACATTTTAAGAAATATATACAAAACATGCCGCTTCCGACACAGCACTGAAGCATTTCTTTTAGCGGTCATACCCCCTCCCCTTTTAAGTTGTAAAGTGAGAAGGGACTGAAACATCCCAGACACTCAGGGTTCAGTTGACAATAATAAAACTATGGGTAAGTAAGCATCTTGTACAGAGTCACGTTTTGCTTATTTTTGAACATTTCTGTGAATTCAACAATACAACAGCGGAAATACTAACTGGTTTTATTACTCCAACCATCGCTTTAACTAAGGGATAATTCCCAACGGTCAGTGAGCCATCTAAATTTTCGTTCTTTTTCTGTTCTCCAGAGGAAAGAATGAGATTTTGCCAAGATGCTAAAGTCAAGATGTTATATGCTAAATGGGAGTGAATTATGCTAGATCTAGGACCAAGATGCTAGATATGGCTTCACTGGCGGGCTTCGATATCTACAGAACTTTCTGCCAAAGCATAAAAAAAACAATAGAACAATAGTTTCGATAACATATGTGTGGTCCTTCGGTAGGCTACACATCTGGTAAGAAGCTCATCCCAAAGAGTAGTTTGGACAAAAGACTCGTAGCCGGCTTGTATAGATAATTGAATTCAAATATTCAAGTATCCATTTACTGAATGCCCATATCGTGTATGCATGCATTTGCATGCATTATTTAATAAGTAAATAAAGTACACACACAATTAATTATGTCAGTGATAAACGGTGTTTATTAAAAAAAACCCTCTCCAAACAATGAAGATTAATCTTAGACTGGAGAAGTGGTTATCCTTCGTTTTCATTATCATTTGGCCATGAAACAAACGTCTGACAGATATACAACCCCTATATACAACTATGTGATGTTGGAATATATAACTCGTAGGGTATGATGCTTTACTTTTTCAGAAATTTCAGTACTTCTAGTGAAATGAAATCTTTAGTTTTACGTCCCACGGTTATGGCGGTTAGGCTAAAGGAGACGGTGATGATGAGAAATGAATGAAATGGTGGAATGAAGAAAGTGGAAGGAAACGGGAGAACCCCGAGAAAACCCACGAGCATGGTGTTTGTCCACCACAAATTCCACACGGCGCGATCTGGGATCGAAGCAGGAACCGCATGCACCGGAAGTGAACGCCCTACCACTGAGTCACCGCGCCCCCACAGTACTTCTTGTGTACCCCTAAAAATGTAATAAAGAACTAATGGCCATGTTTTTTTAATATAAAAATATTCAATTAGAACTGGACAATTTACATAAAATTTGGAATCGACAAATGAAAACGGCACGTTTCTAGGTAGGACTTGTGGGTTCGAGATCTCATTGTTGAAAGGATTGGAGACAATCATATAAACTTTTCTGTGAGGAGAAACGTATACGCGTAAATCTAGTATTTTAATATATAGATAACAATTGGAATAGTTTTATTTTCGAGTGCTATTTTTTAATATTCGCAATATTGAAATTTTTGAACTTAAATTTTTCGCGTGTTTGAAAAAAAAGAGATATCATTACTAGTAAAATTAACCTAATACAAACATATTTATTTTTTCAATTTTTCCGGAAAATCGAAAAAAAACGTTTAAAAAAAAACAAGTTCAAAATTTCCGGAAATTTGACAACACTAGTTCATACACACTTGTACTTTGCCCAGTATTAAACTCTGATCTTAGTTCCCAACGCAGTTCGCCGCCTGTTCTGTTTTACCAGTCTGCCCAGCCTACGTTCGACATCTCTAATGAGGTGGGGCACCCAACCCCTCGACATTTGGACATCTTTTCCCCTTGGTTTCGCCACTTGCTGAAGACAATCACCATAGCACTCCTCGAACACCTGACAAGTCCTGCAGTTTCCGAAATTCTTGTGCCGAGTGTTTCTGATCGAGCACTTTCTTCAAAATAATATTAAAAATTATAGAAAAATTTTCGAGACATTCGAGTCGAGTCGAGATTTTTACCAGCTGTTTCGACTCGACTCGAAAATTCGAGTCGAGAAATGCGTTTGTCTCGACTCGTCTCGAATTTTACAAAGTGTGTCTCGACTCGAATCTCGACTCGAATTCGAGTCGAGTCGAGTCGAGATTCGAGACATGTCTCGACTCGAGCGCATCCCTATTACTTGGATCCATGGGTCCGGACCCCTTCCCCTCCAAAAAAAAAAAGCTTCCTAAATAAACATACATTTGTACATTTTCTCAACAAAACTATACTTGTTTAGCTGGGAAATGATTGATGTAGCATGAAAATTTAATTTTACACTTAATCTGTACTCTTTCTCTTATAAGAACAATCTAGTTCTATCATTTTTTTCTCTGGTATTTTACGATTATTTATTGTTTTTTCGGGTGCAGAATAATACTTGTTCAACACTACAGGACGTAGCGGCTAAGAGTATTGTACCCCCCCCCCCCTTCAAAAAAAATTGGGTGCGCACTTGTGTAGGAAATATGTCTTTTGACATTAACCCCTTCGGTCCCTATGTGCACATTTGTGCACACAAATTGATATAATTTTCCTGATCGTTTCGTTAAATCTGCTAGATTAATTCCTGGCGTACACACGCGTGGACATCTGAACACCACATAGATTTTTTTCCCGGTAAACTCGAGTGCAAGTGGCAACTGCCTTTCAATTGTTTTTAGATGGCAGGTGTTGGTGGAACACAGACTTTTGTAAATTGGAAAAGCAAGTATCATTTTCGCCCAAATATATTATTGCTACAATCAAGAATGTTTGTTATAAACAAAGTTTCAGACTTGTTGGCGATTATTAGCTTCGCTTTATCTCTGGAGAACAAAAAATAATAACTTATTTATTAATGTCCACAATTGTGTACACTGGTTTTATATTAAATAATTGTTTTTCTATATTCTTTCGTATCCTTTTTAGGTTTGTTTTGCTACAAAATTGTACATGTTAGAAACGAAACACGATATAAATGCATTGAAAGAAATAAAATATATATTTTTAACGATAGCATTATTTCATTTTCATTATTAGAAAGTATAGGAAAATTTGTAACTATAATAATTTCTACTATTTGTGCTAATCAATGTATGTAACAAATATTGCAAGCATATAGTCAATGGTTTCGTTCTTTTTATTCTTAGGAGAGCTAACCATAGATGTTCTAGATTTGGTTTAGGGTTCAGATATCGACGATCCAGATAAGTATCCAATTTTATGGATAATGACTCCAGTAACTCTAGAGTAAAGACAGCGATGGCGGTGTTGCAACAGACGAAAATGGCAAGCAAAAATTGTTGTATTCGTTATCTGTTCTAAAGAACTGAATTACATACACGAAGTTATTTGACCAATCAGAGGCGGGCCCATTTAGTTGTAGTGCGACACTTTCAAATTTGAATTTTAGCTACCTCAGAATTTTGTCCAATTTTTGTTCAACCAAGAAAAAGTTTTGTAAATCCAAATAAACGACGGAGGGACATTTCAAAATGTGGCCACCTCAATTATCTATAGTGCGACATCTTCTAAATAAACAAACTTGTGATTGGCCAAATAACTTTGTGTAGATAATTCAATTAAGAATAGATAACGAGTACAATTTATGGTTTACCATTTTCGTCTCTTGCAACACCGCCATCGCTATATGCACTGCTATAGCTATTGGAGTCATCATTCATAAAATATGGATCATTATCTGAATCATCGATGTCTGAACCCTAAAGTAAATTTAGAACATCTTCTGTGATTAGTTCTCCTAAGAATGAAAAGAACGACAACATTGACTATATGCTTGTTTTTGAAAAGTAGAGATGAAAATTGCTTTTATTTGTTCCACAAAAATAAGTAAATGGATATTCAGAAACACAACAAGCAATTTGATGTCATGTTATGTTCTCAAGAAAGGAGAAAAATGTAAAGAAAACATTACTAAATAAAATAGTATAATATTCCGTTCATGCTATTTTGAGTAGCTGTTGTTTTATTGTGTCACAACAATGTAATAATATGTCAGAAGAAAGGTGTAGTATAGCAATAAACTGAATAACATGTATTATAATTGTTCACAAATATTTACAATGCAATTGCTTGTTACTGAACCAATGTGCACAAACGTGGACATAGTATTTTCTTGCAAAACAATAAACAAATTCAAATTCTGAAAAATAAATTGAAAAATATGATTTCAAATGATGTAGCATACAAACAATTAAAAGATTGGTAGTCTCGGACCGAAGGGTTTAAGGTAGAGAAGGAGGGCGATATATATATATAGTGTACTTTCATATGTAAACGTTAGTCCGTAACCTTGTCTCTAAGAAGGATTGCATAAGTAACACTTTTAATGTAATTAAGTACATGTAAATACCAGTTAAATGATAAGACCTGGCTGTAATGTATATGGTGAGTCATTTATTTTAGAGGGTGCCCTTATGGGGTTGAAAATTAACTTTATTGCATTCCGTTTATTTTGTAATGTATTTAAATCTTAATACTTCTGAGTATAGCCTACAAGTTGGACTTATATGCTGCACGTATCTTTTCCAAGAAGAGGTAGATATTAACCATTAAGTTCGAATGTAGTCTATAGAAAGCACAATCTCTAGAATAGTTTTCAGTAAATTGAGTTTTTTATGTTTCTTAGTATTCTGTAGAGGTAATTTGTACCTTATTTGCTTTCTTTCTTTTTCTTTTTTTTTTAAAGAGTAGTATGATGTA
Organism: Thermobia domestica; assembly: GCF_964235325.1. Classification (NCBI taxonomy): domain Eukaryota; kingdom Metazoa; phylum Arthropoda; class Insecta; order Zygentoma; family Lepismatidae; genus Thermobia; species Thermobia domestica. The sequence goes on along the minus strand of NC_137466.1, from coordinate 128,863,040 downwards.
TGAAAAGGCGGTGTGAAATAAATTATTATTATTATTATGCTTTGTGCTTTACTATTTTCGTAATTCTGTACATGTCATATTGCCTTAGAAATATTTTGTGGATGGCCGGGCCGTATTATGTGATACAGAATCAAGTAAAGATTTTTTTCCCAGAGAATACGAGTTTCCTTCCTAAGGTAAGCAATCAAGTGCGTACATCACTTGGCTATAAGTATGTAGTGTGTAGTTGTTATAACTGCCGTTACGAGCGCTGTAATCAACAATTTCGTGGAACAGCTTATTTTTCTCTCTGTTTCTTCACTTTCTTATAAATATCCTCCATTATGAACACACCCCCGGAAGTTATTACACGGTTTCTAACGAACAAGACGACGGCTTTTGTTTATTATGTTGGTGCTGCTTGTCAGAATAGCCACTAATGCTAATGAGTACTGGGAAAGCTGCGGATATTAGACCAACTTAAAAAGATTTTTTTCGGATTGGTTTTATTTGTTATCTGTATTTCTAAAATAATTTAGTTTTTTTTTTTTTTTTAATGAATGCTTTGAAGTAATACAGAAGAAAGGAACTAGACTTAATTACATTCGAAAACAATCGTTTTGTATCTGTGATTTCTACTGTAAAGAAATCAAATGGAATGAGGAGGAAATGGGTAATAATAAATTGCTTTCAGTCTGATTAAAGTGACTTAGAATTTCTTGTAGTCGTTTCAAGGCAATATTGTAGCTACAACAAAGGGAGTATCTATATTTGAACCAACGTTCTGTTTTTTCTTTTCATTCTTTCTATCTTTCTTTTAAAAAGTAACGTATAGTCCTACAAGTATTATCGGATCAAACTTGTTTTAATTATTTATTTATTACAAAAGCTGTATTTCCAATTTATATTTGTTTTTATTATCCAACTAGCAGCGTTCACCCCGCTTCGCTGCGGTCACCCCGGAACGCAATAAACTTTGTTACTTAGATAATTTTTACTTTTTCGCTTTCAAGTGATATGATAAAAACCATAGAAGATTGCAGTAAATCTTAACATTATATCGCCTGTCATTTATGTTAACCCGCCCCGCTTCGCTGCGGTCATCCCGGTGCTGGCATATTGTAAAAGTGTCTGTAAAAATAAGCAAATCAATTAAAAAATTTTAAACAGAAGATTCAAGCTATTTTCCGCTGTATATCGCCTGTCATTTATGTTAACCCGCCGAGTGACACGGTCATGCGGGTTGCATATAAATACGTTTATTTTTACCTATGATGAACTAATAACAAAGGATTTGTACGTTATGGACACTTGAATGGTCAATTATCTCAAGACACTGGTAATTAAAAATTAAAGTGATATGATAAAAACCATCTAGGGTCCAAATCCTAATAACCCCCCAAAAATGAAAGAAATTGGTTCAGCCGTATTAGCGTGATGAGCGGACAAAATATTGTACGTTCTCTTTTATATATATAGATTGTGTGCTTAATTCTTAGAACTTAAATTTTAAATGTTCTAATTGTAGCTTACTATTCATAAACTTAAGTAGCAGCTACAGTTCGTATAGTTCCTTATTTAACAAGATTCTGGCCCCGCGTACCGTAGTCGCTAACGATCTCGCATTCGGTGTGAGCGGTCTCGGGTTCCATTCCCGGTGGAAGCACTCTGTCGTAAAAGTGTAAAAAGCTTTACCAGGTCAAACATTCTGAATGAGGTTTTCCTCACTCACGCCAGGCAAATATGCCAGAGTGGTACCTAACTTATAGGTTCCCAGACCGCAGTAGCGTATTTACGATTTTATTTCGGGGAGGGCTTTGCTAACTTTCGGGGAGGGCTTTGCCTGAAAATGTGAAAAATCTGCAAGATATTTCATATACTTTACTATAGTAAGTAAGATTTCGGAGGGGGCTTAAGCCCGGAAGCCCACCCCCCTAAATACGCCACTGCCAGACCGCTTCCTTCCTTCCCCAGTCCTTTCTTCCTTTTCTTTCCCCGGATAGTGTGCTCGCCGAGAGACGTCATACCTCACACATGACAGGCTAAATGGCCGTAGATGCCGAAAGCCCAAAAACCTAAAATTCTAAAAATCCTTTTGCAATATTATCCCTCGTTACGAGATTATGTCCCGATAAAGTCGTTCAGAACGCAGAATTGTACAGTAATCTGTGGATTTGAGTTAAACATTTTCATTCCTAAATTTATAAAACATGTAATTGCCAAGAAATCGATTGCTCTTGTCATAAAAAAAAAATCATATCCATTAGTAACACTGCTATGTTGTTAAAATAATCCTATTAACGGACGTGGCATTACTTGATCTCATACTAATCTGTTACGAAACGAAATTAGTTTCATTATGCCATATGCCTTCAAAATGTCGAAGAGAAAGTGTGTTCGCATGCATGCAAGATCAAAATCAATCTTCAAGTGCCTTGCATATATACTGCAAGAATATTTATCGCTAACAATGGAATATCTATTGATAAAACGTAGATAGTTCTTTGTTTTGTACTCACTGTAGAAAGTCCAAAAGAAGTACAAATTTAAAATTTATATACTGTATCAATGTAAGTTAAATATAAAATATACAGACTTAAGCAACTGTACAAGGCTTCTTTTTGTTTTATACAATATACATAATCACGGTGGCTCAGTGGTAGAGCGCTTACCTCTCGTAGTGTTATCCCTGGTTCGATTCTAGGCTAAGTAGGTCTAAGTTTGTGGTGGACAACAGAGTGTCCATGGGTTTTCTCGGGGAACTTCCGTTTCCTCCCACTACCTCATTCCATCAATTCTTCCATCATCATTCACTTGTCTTAATCATCCGTCTTCCTTAGCGTAACAGGCATAAACGAAGGACTTTAAACTGAAAGATTTCATTTCATTTTCAATATACATAATTACCTTCCAGAACTTCACGTTTCGCTCAATACAACTCGGGAAAATTCATGCAGCGCTTGCTCTTTTTGTATTACTTATACTAAACTTTCAATAAAAACAAACACCACTTTAGTGCGTAAGATCAAATTCAGAAGGTTAACACTGATACATTTGTTCCGCAGCCAAGTATTGCTCCACAATCTCGAAAGTAATTTCATTTTCGATCACTCGCGGAACTCCTTCGTAGCTAAGCATTTAGCATGCATTTTGGTGTGGGAGATCAGGATGCGATTTCCGGCGGGGACCCATCTGGTTTCGGTCCCACGTTAAGCTATAGCTTCACGTCTTATATAGTCTCAATGCTGACAAGGACACTAAACTGAGTCAATTCAAATGTATCTTGGTTTCAAATGGAGTAAATAAATACAATACAATACAATATCACTCGCTTCTGCCGGCCAGAGCTGTTTGAGCCATGACTACTAGCCTCATTATCGTTGATTGGGGTTGAGGACACGAGTCCTCCAGTGTGAGGAGAGTCCTCTTTTTCTCTCCAGTGCGAGGAAAGTCAATACACTAACAAATTCACATTCGCAACATGATATACGTGTATATGTACTAACATGGTTATACCCGAGCCGATTGTTTAGTTCGTAAAAGATTCACACAGTCTTTACAGGAATCTACAGTAAAACTGCTAAAGCTTTTGAAAGAACTGCAGTGGCGTACACGGAAGTTTTCACGGTGGGAGTTTAATTTCCGAAATTCATATAATTTCAGTGATTCGTATCCATAACCTAATATGGTAAATATTCATTTATGCATAATATCTTCCTCAAGAGGTTAAAATCCCGAAAACCCTCTTGGGTACGCAACTACTGTATCTGCTTTTGTGTGCTTCTTTTTAAAAAATCACAAGAAGAGCAATAATTAAAAGAGGAAAGGAGAGGTGCAAATAATAAAAGCAAAATTGCGGAAATTTCCAAGGACAACTCTGAACCCTGGAAGAATTTGTAGGCTACTGGGACCAGTACCTTTAAATCGTCACTTTTCTACTTAAAACTTCTTCAAGTGTAAACTGATTGATACACTTAGTTTATATTTGTATTTTTTTTTTCCTTTGTTAATATCTTGCTGATTCCTTTTAATATCCGATAGCTCTATGAACTGTACGAATAAGAGATTATTGCTGATTGTGTGAAATGGACATGCTTCGGTGAAGAAGAAACTGTACAAGAGTGATCTGATTTGTGCTGCCATCTACTGCCACGGTGGAGAAATTGGTGTTAGGATAAATATAGAACTTGAATAATACAATAGTCTGCGTGACGATGTGCACGCATGGAACTTGAATAGACAGTGACAAGAGAGACAGTTTGTCTTTGATGGTACTATCACTGAAAAGGTACCTTTATGGTACTACTTCTGAGTTGGCACTAATTTCATGCTTTCTCGCTTTCTATATGAATGAATGTTCTGACTTTCTGACTTGAAGTTCTGACTTACTTTAATAACTACTATAAGATGACCAGACTTTTAACTTGGCAAAAATGGGATGCATATGAATCTCAGGGGCAGGGGAGGGGAGATCTAAAATTCCCAGTTTCATTGTAACCGCCATCACTGTTTTGAAATTACATAATACACAAGTAAGAGTAATACTGTAACGTTTCCTCAAGTAATACCCGACAATTGCCAGTTCCAGGAACGATCCAAAGGTTCCAAAACCAAAATTAACTCCATTCAGTCATTTTAAAAAAAGCGTGAAGAATTTGCTCTGATCACGTATATTTTGAGTAACATTTACGAGACATTTTGTTCATACATGTATTGCTGAAAAACAGGACAGTTAGGTGTCCCGTTTGAGAATCAGAAAAACACGGAACAACGGTTGTAGAAAAGAGACTGGCCTGGTGAAAACGGGACGTCACCTTGAACTACTTACTTAATTGTATAATGTTTTATTTATTTATTTATTTTGAAGTCTCAATATAAAGGAAGTCAAGATGAACAATCTGAAATCTGTTGAATTGGAAAGCTGAGCATTATTGACCGAAATATGTGCATAATAGTTCAACGGACAACATTATATCATAGGCAATGGTTTAGTGCTATACGTGTTTTTGGTGCGTGTGATTCCAGATTTTATTTCAGAGAATACACAACCAACTCGAAGATTTCAGTGAAACCAACGGTTCACTCCGCACAAACGAAACATTCCTATTTGATAAAAATGAATTTTATCTACAGCTACAATAATTTTTACGGTACATGCATATTCGTCCCTCCTGAAATACTAGTTTGCATCTGTATACCTATAGATAGGACATTTTCCAGAAAGGGAAAAGTGACAGTACTAGATAATAAACTCCTAGATAATAAACTCCCGTTCAAAATACCATCCAGAAATGTCCCAGTGTGACGAACATAGAGTTATTGTGACAAAGGACAAGTATGTATCCACGGCAATATTTCGTCAGGAAATTATGTAGATATAATGAATTCAACGCAGGCCAGTAGCCAGCGCAATAATAATAATAATAATAATAATAATAATAATAATAATAATAATAATAATAATAATAATAATAATAATAATAATGTAAACACTGACAGTTGTGATTTCATTTTGAAGTTGTTTGAATTGGGAAAAAATGCATCTTATGAACTTCGAATACATTATCATCTGGATACGTTATTCTCTTAGGAAATCAGCCAGATCTTGACGGAAGTCTAGCATTATTTAAAGCTCATTATATTTACTTTACTTTTATTTCCCGCCACACCATCTGATTAGTACAACCAGGGCCGTGTCGTGGGAGGGCGAGCGGGGCAACGGCCCCGGGCGCCGAAGTAAGGGGCCCAAAAATCGGGAGAAAAGGGGAAAATATAGGAAAAATTGCTTGGAATATATATATGGGGGCGCTGTCATTTACTCTCGCCCCGGGCGCTGATTTTCTACAGTACGGCCCTGAGTACAACTATGTAGCTTGTGCTAGAACATGAGTCTCATGCAGTGTTTCGTCGTATCTATATCGTTAGCGTACTTGCCTTCGGTGCGGGAGACCAGCGTCTAATCCCAGTGGGAGGTTATGTGGCTCGAATCCCACGTTAAGTTGTAAGTTCAGGTCTCATATAGCCTCGATACTGAAAGGGACGATAAACTCTACTTTAACTAAACAAACCATGAGTGGCATGTTAAGCCAATAAATTTTAGATTGTTATTGTGGCGTAACTTGTATCGGTTCACAGCAAATCAATCAAATTATGTTCTTGTTTGCAAGGGCACTGGAATATTTAGTTACCATGTAGATGGTTAGACTAGTAGGTCACTTGTCGCAAACTGAGAAGTTTGCATGCACCACAATATGCTACTGGACTTTTCGTCTTTACGCTATTATTTTCTGTTGTAATACCATTCATCAACTGTAGTCTCCTTCACCCTTTCCTCTTTTCCCAGCCACTGTATCTTCTGTCAAGTCCCTTCATGATATTGTTACTTCTTTACTAATGTCCCAACCAGTTTTTGTTCCTCATTTATAGTAATAATCGAATGTTTAGTGTTGTCCAAGCGATTTGTTAATTCTTTCTAATCGTTTGTAATTTTCATTTATAACAATAGTGTGACAGCAGGTTTGCCACTCGTCTCGATTTAAGGGGAAATTTCATTTCTCATTTTTTCTTTTATCAGTTGATAAATATGGTTCGCTAATCACTCGCTTACTTAATCATGTTAGATCCAGTATCCCTGTATACCAACACGGATTTCTCAAGAATAGATCCACTTCAACTAATTTGACAATTATAACAAACTTTATAGCTTCAGAACTAGACAAAGGAGGGCAGGTGGATGTAATCTATACAGACTTTCAGAAAGCGTTCGATTTAGTTAACCATGACATTTTGCTTGAAAAACTAGCTCTTATGAATCTTTCTAAGCAAGCATTAGTACTTTTCACATCATACTTACGTGATCGTAAACAATCTGTAGCTTACAAAGGTCATATCTCCAACAATTTTAATGCTACATCGGGAGTACCGCAAGGATCAAACCTTGGACCTTTATTATTCCTCATCACTATCAATGATATAACTAAGCACATCAAGAAATCGCATACTTAACTCTTTGCAGATGACTTAAAATTATATGCTCAAATTAAATCACTTGAAGACTGTAAAAACCTCCAGGAAGACTTGGAAAATGTAAAACACTGGTGCCACGTGAATAAATTTAGCCTAAACATAACTAAATGTAAAGTTATTACATTTACTAGAAAAGGAAAATACATAAATTATGATTATACTATTGACGGTATAAATCTTTGTAGGCCGGAAACTGTTAAAGACCTTGGTGTTACCTTCGACCCAAAACTGACTTTCGCAAATCACATTGAAACTATTGCAAACAATGCTTATAAGAGTCTTGGATTTGTTTGTCGTGTAAGTAGAGACTTCCGTAGCCACATGACAATTTTAAAACTATATTATTCGTATATCAAATCCCAACTGGAATACGCTTCTGTTATTTGGACTCCTCATAATGGAAAACATATCCAAATGATTGAAAGAGTGCAGTGTAAGTTTTTGGGATTACTAATGTATAAAAAAACTGGAATATACCCAGAACTAACAAATAATTTCAATATACCGACATTAGAGCAACGTAGGTATGTTAATGATTTAGTTTTTCTACATAAAATAATAAATAATAAAATTAATTGCATAGAACTAAGTTCTAATATATTTCTGCATGTTCCGACGTCTAGAACGAGGTTAAGCAATAGTAGTACCATGTACTGTAAGAAAGCACGCACTGACATCCTGTATAAATCCCCTTTATGGAAAATGAGCTCTCACTACAATAATATTGAAGAAAAGTGTGAAATGATAGACATATTCAATATGTCTGAAAAAATGTTTAGGAACACAATTTGTAGTATGATGAGCTGAGTTAATTAATGTAACAATAAAAATTTCTGTATGTTTTTCTTCTGTAAAAATAATGATATTTTACCACATATGTAAACAAACGCTGTAAATGGGCAGGACGCCTGTTGTGTTGTAGTTACAATAAATAAATAAATAAATAAATAAATTATCTTACTGCGGAAAAACGGCCATAAGTACCTATCTTTCCTTTTAGTATGAAGTGGCCCTATATCTTGGCTTGAAAATGGGGCAACCCTACGTGACAACGGCACACAGTTGACACTATGGCGTGACAACTGAGTCGTTCCATTAATAGATGTAGAATATACGTCAGTTCTCATTGTCATTATTTTAAGTTTCGGAGAATTACAGTTGGATACTTAACAAGAGGCCTCGATAATTTTCCGTTTATCCAATTAATAATAATAATAATAATAATAATAATAATAATAATAATAATAATAATAATAATAATAATAATAATAATAATAATAATAATAATAATAATAATAATAATAAAATGTCGGCTTCGTAGTGATATAGTATTCAGTGGTGTCATGGGTTACTCTTGTACGAGTTAGCCATGTCTGAGTCTTCTAACTCAGATTTGATCTGACTTAGTAACCCAGACTGGCCCGATGACCGAGAACAGCATACAGGGCAATATCAACTCTATAGCATTATTGCAGATTTTTATAATGGGTTAATGATATTCACTACTCCATCTTGAATAAGGTAACTGCAAGTATATACACCAGTACAGCTAAATACGCCAAGTGTTCAGTGCTAGGACGTTTCCGATGAAATCCGCTAAAATGCGCCTCTAATATGTGCTACGGTCTTGGACAAGTCCGATTTGACGAATACTCCGGGAGACAGCACTGAGACCGCCAAGCCGTGCAGTATTGTTTGTTTCGGGAAGGTTCCGTGGAAGGCTGTTCGTATTTCAATAGAGGTAAGAATTCGTTATTAGTACCGTTATTAGTACCACTCAAAAAATTTCCGATTGTTTACATCAATGTACACCTTTCGTATTCGTCTAGGAACACTTTGTTTTGTAAGTGTAATTTCAGTATGTGTGATTCCGTGGCTACTAAATTAATACCAAGCATGGCGTAGCGAAATACGGCAGGGCTTGTGCAGGACTAACTGCAGAAGACAAAGATGTTTTCACTTGTCCCTCATGTTCCATGTAATATTGATTTTTTTTTAAGTCACAGTACAGTGACACTGCTTATTTATCTTCATAGAGACTAAAACATTTCAGTTTGGAACTTCATTTCAACTTGGGAAATACATTTTATTTATTTATTTATTTTTAATCTTCGTCTTGCACTTTGGTTATTCTATTTTTTGCTTCAGCCATGTTGTGTAGTAATATTTCTGTTCGTATAATACAGATGATGTAAGCAGTTTCAAGATTTATTACAGGTTTCTAGTAGTATCATGGACTTGGCCAATAATCTGCACGTGTTGGTAAATACGCCACTTTGTAACACTTTTTTCTTTTACCTTGGGTACAAAGAAGAAGTGAGTCTCATCATTGCCATATTTTTTCTACACGCGGAAAGGGCTACTCTGCAACACACACGACTTGTTCTTTCTGTTTTATGAAAATGAAGGCCCTAAAAACTACAACTCTCTTAACATGGCGTATTTACCTGCACCTACCTTATATAAGTGTTCGGTTACTTATTCCAACATTCATTAGTCAAAGTACCATGTCTTGACTATTTCAAATATAATTTCATGCTTATTCACCTTTCAATGCTTAAAAAAAAAAAAAAAAAAAAAAAAAAAACTGTGGTCCTGAACACAGATTACACGTTTGCGTTCATCGGCATCTTTTATATTCTACGCGTTTTACTGGCTCGCTTGATTAAACTTTGACATTCCTATAAGAAAAGCAAATATGTTTTATTTTCTGTGATTCTTACACCGCACGCGCTTATACTCTGATAGACCTTGTATCACTAGCGCAAATCCCGGGGAAATGAGGGAGGCATGCCTCCCAATCTTGGAACTGGCGGACTATCCACCAATAATCCGATTTCAAATGTGTTTTGGAGGAGAAATGTGATTATTTGTGTCCGACTGCCACTTCATCTACATCCCCTGATATATACTGTAATATAAAACAGGTTCACAGGTTCAGGAGAATCAGATTCATCTACCATAATGCGAGTCTCATCTCCCTCCCCCTATCCAGAATAAGCCTCAAATCTGCCCGCCTCCCAATGTTGAAGACAACTCTGCTCCCCTGATCCTCCACAACATTGTTTTTCAACTTCATATTTTTTTTTTAAATATCGCTTTAAAAAGGTTATAGGAATGATCTTACCCGTCCCCCTCAATGTTGAAGATAGTTTTGCGCCGATGCCTTGTAGTTATCTTTTAGTGTAGTGCGTTGACATACACAGATGCACACATCAAGTTACAAAGAAAATGATTAAGAAAACAGAGAAAGAATAAAAACATCCTTGTTACAATACTCCATCACCAGTCTCATACATATTCCCAATGTTAAATGATCTAGTTTCTATGAGCGAACTATTACAATACTTCTCTTTTGCTGTCTTCCGAGCCACATCGTGTTTGTTCGGGTCGCTCCAACTCTGGTGGTAGACCTATCGGCGTTTTAGGTTACAGGTTACGAATTTGTGACCGGTTCTACTATTGCTAGTATTTAGAAAGCACTATGAAGCAAAATAATAATCCATGCCTTTGAGTTAGTTTATTAGTGTATAATCCGGCTTCCACCACATGATTCAGAGGATAGCCAAGCTACGCTGGATAAATGCACTCTTAAAGATACTGATTGCTTAGTTCGTAATACTTTTTCTAACCTAGACTGCCATCTTATCTCATTTTCCGCTATTTTGAAAATTGTGGGAAAAGATAAGTACATAAGTACAGTGAAATCAGAAATCATGGTCCTCGATAACGTTAGGTAAACGCCAATAAAGTAATTCAACGTCCTTCTTACTAAGAATCAGTACTGACTAAAATTTTCTGTCGTTTTCACTGGACTATACCAACCTGCATCTGTGTGTATGATGTTTTGATTTCTTTCGACGCCTTTTTCTATAGTGCATTTACTTTCATTTTCGTTTTTGGCCTTTTGTTTTCCTTCCGACAACCACATGTTAGCAGTTGTCGCGTTCCTCTTGTGCAGGTGCTTCGTCAGAGCGTGGGAGGGCCCGTCCTCTCTCAAAGACTGTCTCCAATTACTACTTTCCAGCTGTCTTCTCAGAAAATATCCTGACGTCACTGGCCCAAGACCTATGGCATTTCTTCCTTTTCTTTTCTTTTCTCATGCTAAAGCTGAAATTGCTTTAAATCAACATCCGGTCAATATTTTGCAGGTTGAATAGTAAAGAAATGAGTGATCTGATCTTCATTCATAATGCTCTAATGTCTCGGCAGAAACCCTAACTATTCTCACGGCTTTTGTTTCGTTTTGTTTGTGTTCATTGACTCACGCACTTAGTTTTCTATTATTATTATTATTATTATTATTATTATTATTATTATTATTATTATTATTATTATTATTATTATTATTATTATTATTATTATTATTATTAATGCTGTTTAATAACGAGTTCATAGAACTGATAACGCCAGCTCGCTCCAGGTGGGCTTTATGGGAATAAACGCTATGTTAGTGGGTTTCCTCGAGTTTCTTCTGTTTTCTCCCATCATCTTCATTCATTATCAAACCAGATGACCGTCGAAAAGCCGTACATTTAGCCTCGAAGCGAGCTTTCTTCCAGGAAATTTTGTTCAGGAATGGAGCAGGCAAGTCACTTGGGAACAGGGTTGCCAACCATACGATAATTTATCGTGATATACGATAATTTAAGCCTTAATACGATATACGATAATGCCCTTGCGATAATAGGTGAATATACGATAATTTTAGAACGTACAATTGCATTAAAGAATTATAAAACACACATTTTTAACAGTCATTTTCGCCAAAATAAATCAATAACGATTTGAGAATTGGTAACCCTACATCCCTGCATCCATCACATTTACGTGGAGGTGGCAATATTTTTTGTTCATGATAGATGGCTCTATTATTCGCTCACGTGAATGTTAGCGCCTTTGTTTGGATGTGAAAAACAAAGAAGTTAGAATCGTTCTGTGGCAAGTGAAATTACGTATCGCGTAATTACTTTGCGTAATTAAGTATGATAAGGATAGTGACACCGATGTGGAGTTAGAAACTGAAGATTACTATATAATTTTATTATATATTATTGCTATTATTAGTAGTATTATACTTGTTTATACAATTATCACGCCTATAACGAATATACGATAATTTTTTGTAATATACGATAATTTTAAGGACGAAAATCGATAATTTTGTTCTCCGAGGTTGGCAACGCTGCTTGGGAAGGATGGGGGCAGTTGCTCGTCCCCTCTGTGTTTGAAAGGTCTATATTTTTTTTAATCGATTGATACTAATACAGTAATAATAGTGAAATCCTTGGTCGTGGAGCATCTTGCCCTCCCTGGCAAAATCTGAAATTATGCTACTGGAAAGGGAGTGCAAAATCAACATCTGAGGGGGCTGCACTAAGACATTGTCTCTGGTAGCATATATTGGTAACTTCAATTTATTTATTTTTAAATTCCGGAGGCAGGAACGGTTGGCCAATCCGGGGGACAACCCCGTCGAAGGTATACCTGGAAGAAACAGTGCCTCGAAGCATAATCGTGGAACATTGAACTTAAAAAATAAAGCTGGAAACATTACTAATTACTGCATTTTCAAAGAGAGACATAGACATGCTCTTGAATGATTATGAAATCTAATGACACATGGGCTCATCAAATTATGTTCGCATACATTACAACCACTTGAATGGGTTATTTTCAACTCAGTCCATTCATACTAGACACAGCAGAGCAGATCAAAAAACAATATCAAATGCAGACTATTAGTGTTGCAAAATTTCCGTAAATTTTTCAGCCGCCTGAAAACACAGGTTTTCTCTTCTTTTTTATTCCAGAAACATTAGAACATTTGGGGAGAAACATTTTATTTGTATATAATTTATTCGGTATATATTGCCTTTATTTCCTGCTTCAAATTCGACAACTATGATGAATGTAATGTTCGTAGCCATAATAACGTAATTCAGTGAAGAATGAATAATCTTGATTCAACTTTCAAACCTATAAGATTAAATCGAATAACGCATTCAAGCGTTGCTACATCTCCGAAACTATTAGGAGCAGAACCTTGAAATTTTACAGAAATAATCTTCCTATACGTAAGATAGGAGATAAGATACGTAAGATATCACGTAAGATGGGAGTTTGTGATATTTGACACCTAAAAAGGGGAGGGGGGAGTGAGCTTGAAAGTTTTCCTTGCATTCTCCAGATCTCCGAAAATACTAGGGACAGAACTTTGAAATTTTTAAGAAAATATATCCTCGTATCCTAGGTTGGAGATTACAAGGGGAGTTACGAGATGGAAAAGGAGTTCTTGTAAGTTAAGCGTTATTCAAATAATAACTCTTAATGAGAAATAAAGGTTTTAAAAAATTTTGTTGCTGTACTTCATATCTGAGAAACTATTAGGCTTAGATCTTTGAATTATTTTTATAAATATTCCCCATGTAATCTAGGCTAACGATAAAATTCAGTTTTACGAAATGCGACCCTTAAAGGATGAAACGGGTGAGAGTTTAAGTAACTCCTCTTTATCGAAAACTAATTTGTAACCCAAATGATTTTGTAACCTTGTTATGTAGTTTCAAATACTTTCCACAAGTGTTATTCCTCCTAAATCAAAGAACAGGCATTCTGCTAGTTATTTTATAATTGGGTGGGACGAGATGTGAAAATCATTATGGAACGGGACAGATTGTTGCTCCTAAATCAAAATCATCGTATGTTCATTATTATATATTATAGGACAAATGTTCTGTATTTTAGAACTTTCGAATTATAATTGTAACCCGTCTAATCCATTTAATTCCTCTTTCAAAAAACAATCAAATCAATCTCAAGGGTAGTAGGAAGGCGCTGCAACACTTTTAAGATTTTTCAACTTTATATATATATATATATATATATATATATATATATATATATATATATATATATATATATATATCTTTCTTGATTTTCTCTCTTGATTTTCAATATACATCCAAGCCAGAGGTGGATCTAGAAGATGAGAACTGGGAGAGCCAGCCAGAATCCAGACTATGGCAGGTATATCATAAGATTACTATAAACTTCCAAAAATATATAAATAATAGCTTAAATTATTTTTTTTCACTAAGAAACTGGGGGCCTAGGCACCCCGGTCAAGGGCTAGATCCGCCACTAAGTTGCAAGGTGAGATATGAGTAAATTTCATTCGGAAAACTTCGACACTCATGTACTTTCCTGTGAATTTTAAAATTTCCTAACACTTAACGTTTGTTGTTGCAACATAACGAATGATGCAAGAAAACAATATAAATATTTTGGTAGACACTCTTCAACATATGCTGGCATTGTAGGTAGTGTCTAAACCAAAAGTGGTATTTTCTAACACAAGGATTTTCTAACACAACACAAGGATAGAAGTCTGTATACTCTTAAAGAACAAAACCACAGTATTATAGGCCAATCTGCTCTGAATATAGTGCTATCATCTTACAATAGGCATAACAAGTATATTACATCTAAATTTAGTATATTCGTAGATAATACAGGCAGCAAAAGAATATGCACACAAACAAAATAAATGACTTTCAATTACACAGAATTGCTATTTAAAAGATTTTTTAAAAAGATTACAGTACTGTATTACAATTAATTATTTTTCTATTTACTTATTGAACTCCAGGCAGAAAGATTATATTTCTCATAGAAAGTAATTATAAATCTAGGTTTTTATTTGGGTGGGGGGCGTTGTATGATGTGCAGCTATGTTCCACTTCCATATCATCTGAACAAATAAGGGAAAAGTACTTGTATTACCCCATTAATACTTGTTATAAGAAATGTGTGCATATCTCTCTCTTTCTCGCTTGTTGGTTGGTTTATGTAGAATCCGAGCCACCGAAATGAATTCAAATTTCAACACTCTTCCACTGGGAATCGAACCCAAGAACGTAGATCTACTATATTTTATACAACGTTCTCCTACTTGTGGTATTACAAGAGTAAGTAGCGGTGCGAGTAGGCCAGGGTTCGATTCCCGGTGAGGGCAGGCGGTCGAAAAAGTGTAAAAAGCATGTTCAGGCCAGCCATCCTGAATGAGGTTTTCCTGGGGTTTCCTCATTGACATCAAGCAAAAGCCGGGATGGTACCTAACATATAGGTCCCAGGCCGCTTCCTACCTTCCTTCCCTTTCCCCGGATAGTTTGCTCGCCGAGGGACTTACCCTTATATGTGTTACCAAAGCACATATTTGCAATTTGCAATACTGTAGAAGATGCGTTAGAGGTACTGAGTACTGAATAGTGCTTTAACATTCGAGTAATTGAATATTCGAACATTTGAATAAAATAATTATTTAAATAATTGTTCAAATATTGAGAACGAATTTTCAAATAATGGCAAAAAAAACTATTCGAATAGTTTTTACAGCTCTAGTATTGAGTTTAACTAAATTATAATAAGAACTTTCAGGGTTTGCCATGTAACATATCTTTCATAATACGCTCACAAAATCCCACTATTCATTTGCGAATACTCTGCATTTTAAGTTCGTATTTGAGCAATAAAGAAACACCCGTACTGTGTTGTATATACATACTGCTCGAATTTAATTTACAGTTTTTACAAAGACAGATTTTATTATTATTTTACAGAATTTTATATCTCACAACATAACCTTTTTTTTTTTATATCATTTCCCCAAATACCTGGAGTTTAGCATGCGTACCTTTGACTTGGCAGACCCTAGTTCGATTCCCAGCGGAAGAACACGTGGTTCGGATCCCATACGTGTTAAGTGCAGGTCTACGTCTCATGTAGTCTCGATATTGAAAGAGACGCTAAACTCAAATCCAATCAAACCAAACTTTGTTATTGTGCACTGTGCACTCTATATATATTCTTGTTGAAATATTTTTTCTATACACGAAAAAGGCAGGTTAAATAGCGAACCAGCTTTTCTATTGATTGTACGGGAGCAAAGCGTGTCTACACGAAATGCAGAAAGAACGTAATTTTTTTTTAATAACACTTCCGCTGTTTATAACAGTCCTGAAGATAGGTTGGAAAATGTCCGCCTGGCCGTTACACCCACCTCATATTTATTCCCTTGAACCAAAATTAAATTCAGCATATTGAAACGAGTACAATATATATAGATGTATAGAAATTAACTAGTATCTGGGAACAAAGGCTATGGAGGTCATTGTTATAAAAATAAGACAAATTGTCTCAATACACGTGATGAATGCTAAGCTCAAACTAAAAACAAAATGTTCTTGCTTTTGAACTATAAAAAGGGCTTAAACGTTCCATGCCATTCTCTTTAATTACGGGAAAGCATCTATAAACTTGGAAAACATCTACAGAATAACAGCAACTATAGAAAATCTCTTAAACCTCAATAATGACCTAATAGCGTACTTAATGTTGGCCATTAAGTTACACGGAAGTCTTTTAGAGGAATCTCTTCGGAATGGGTTATGGGTAATGCAAGCTGTAGAATGATATGTGGACCATGAAACAGTCGTGACTATAACCAGGGATCAAAATAAAGACTCTTTACAATCTTGTCACTCCCTTAATGCTTCTGTTCAAAATATCTCAGCCACTTTTATTTTCACCTTCTCCGTTGAACACAGAAAAGAGTTGGTGAATCCCAAATCAAGTACGTTACAGAGAAATGTTTAACCTCCCTCGCTGATTTAGTGGCTAGCGTGTGCTGATTTGGCATACATTGTCCCGGGTTCGATTCCCGTTGGGAGAATAATGTGGTTCGAATTCCACTGTAAGTCCACGTCTCGCATAGAATTGATGCTGAAAAGGGACACTAAAATTCAATAAAGAAACAGAAATTTGACACTTGTTAGTGCCTTGGTGTAATTTTACTTAATATCTTACAATGCAGTAGTTTTACCTTGAAGGTCACTTTCAATGGTCGTTAGTCAATGAAGAGACTGGACTTCGTGCCCTATGTAAGTATTCACGAGTATGCTTGTGGATACCTCGTAAATAAATTTGAAGTTGAAAATTATTTTATTAGAACCATAGCTAATACACGTTGTATGCTTGATGTCCGATCAATACGAGGTTAAATTAAAAATTATCTACACTTCCGCCATAACACACTTTCTAGGCTGGAATATTGTTTTCTTCGTATGCATGCTTAGAGTTAGTGCGACTGCGGTCGCGTGTGCGAAATTTGATCCTGATCACATTATTTGTCACCCTAGCTAAGTGTAAGCATGTCCACTCCGCTAGCAGTTTGCATCAAGAAGGAACAATGAGCAGTGAACCAATTTCTTCGGTCAGATGGTATGAAAGAGTGTGAAATTCATCGTAGACTTTTAAGGACAGCACTTTATCACGTAAAAGTTTATTTATTATTATTATTATTATTATTATTATTATTATTATTATTATTATTATTATTATTATTATTATTATTATTATTATTATTATTATTATTATTATTATTATTATTTTCGTGAACCGGGAAGTTTAAAAGTGGCCGGTCGAATGTGACACACTGAAGAGGAAACAGGACGCTCGACTAGCTTAAGCAAACTCGGAAAATGCTTCTGCGAACAAGCGAGTTATCATCGATGGGATGCATTCTTACCATTCTTTAAACATCAGTCATAATTCTGTCTATTAATAACAGACTTAGACATGCAAGAAGCGGTGCAAAATCGACTTCGGGACCAAATGGAAACCTTCTTGGAAGGAATATACGAGATTGTAGAGTGCTAGACCAAGTGCATTGACAAAGGGGGTTACTATGTAGAAAAATTTTGTATATGTTGAACCTTACCTTTGTGTAACTAAATTGTAGAACGAAAAGTGTTTATAATTTTTTATTCACCCTCGTACATAACATCTGCAATAGCTGTAAACATGAAATAATAATTGAGTAATTTGTCTTTGTAGATAATTAAATGTTCGAGGAAGTCTTTCTATTCATAATTGTGCGTCATATTTCGGTTAATGTATATTTGTTATATGTTAGCCAATTTTAGATATAATATTTTGTGTCTCATTGTTATGAAATTTTTTGTAAGTTTGATATTCAATGTTTAGAATTAGTTGCTGTTGTGACAAAATGCACAATCCAACATTTCGACACACATAGAAACTGAACTTCGTGCCCTGTGTATTCATATTACCATGTGCTTGTAAATACGTCGTAAATACATTTAAGTGGAAAATTCTTTTAGGACCACAGGTATTACACACGTTCTAAAGCTTGATATACGATCAATACATAATATCTGCAATAGCTGTAAATATGAAATAACGACCATCTGGAAGAATTGTGCTTTCATTGCTATTCCCAAGTATTCATCTCGTATATTTGGCCATTGGAAGCGAAATAAAAAAGAAACAACAAAACAAATGTCCGACACGTATTTTGCTTCTTGCCACATTTTGTAGCATGGTGTGCTAACTTTCTTTGGTTGATGTCAGAGGCGAGCCGTTCCTCATCCTGTTTGAGTTTCGCTCCACGTACGACGCTATTTCAACTTATCCCACGTGAGGAGCATAGTGGTGGAATTGTTGCGCTCGGCAAGAGGAGCGCTATTTGCCAGATAGTCGTGACCTGGTTCGCGCATCCGTGTTTTCATGTCCTTTCTTGATGCATTTTGTAGAAATATCACAACATTTCTTCTAACCAATTCATTGCATTCAGAAGGAAAAGATAACCACATTCTACCGTTTTGGATTTCTCCGAAAAGCTGTTTCGTTCCTCTGAAGTGTCCAATAATCTATTTCTGTGGCTTCAATTGAAGTCCACCTTCTTATCCTAGGTTACGTTTGTGTGCCACTGAAATTCATCTTTCTATTCCATTTAAGCGAATGTAGCTTCCAACTTCATGCGGTTAAGTTAAATTACCAATGACATGACTAGAATACCAGAGGCGATATTTTACACTTAACTCACCCTTATTCTACACACTTTGAACTTCTCTGACAAGTTACATTCGTTCCCTATTGGTTTTTACACGGTTTACCCTGCATAGAAGTACATGGTTTTTAAAATGTGTTGCTTTAAAATCATTTACATCTTTTCTTATTATTGCGATTATTGTTTTCATTGGCTAGAATAAGAATTGAATTGAGAACTCTCTAAATCTCTCAGTTTTATCGGTAGCATTTATTATTATTATTATTATTATTATTATTATTATTATTATTATTATTATTATTATTATTATTATCGTTTGTTAATTGACTGTTTCTTCTTATTTTGTATTTCACTAAACATTGCTATCATATCCTCTGAACCCATATACAAAGGTATACGAACAGGAAATCGACTTTATAAGCTATGTCGTTTTTTCGCAACAAAATGACTGAACTGTTTGAAATGAATTTTTGTACATACAAAGGGTATTCAAAAAGTTTTGCACAGTGGTCTCTAATTTTTTTATTTGTTACAGGAGGAGAATGAAATTTTTTGTGAGCGTACTTGAACATTTAGCTGTAAGTTGGTATATAAAAGTATTTCCTTTTATTTACAGGTGAGCCATAATGGACCGTGGTGAAGTAAGATGTCAGGTTGCGACAACGGTCGGTGATGGAGTTCCTCTTCAAGACCGGCGATGACTCTGCCACATCGATTCACAGGAAGTTGTTCCCTGTTTATGGGGAGGACACATTGGATCGCAGCAGTATCCAGCGGTGGTTGCAGAGGTTTAAAGAAGGTGATTTCCCTCTACTGGACAATCCACGCTGCGGTAGACCATCGACGGTAGTGAGTGATGTGAATAAAGAGACCATTAATCAAATCATCCAAAATGGCAGATGTGTGACGACACGACAGCTTCCTGAAATGACTGGTTTGTCATTAGATAGTGTGGTATCAGTGGTACAGTCACTAGGGTACAGAAAAATCTGTGCACGTTGGGTGCCTAGATTATTGACAAAAGGAAACGAAAAAGATGAGGAAGGATGTGTGCAAGGGTCTCATGCCGACCTTTACTGAAGAGTGGAAACTGTTTTGACGGCGTCATTACCCAGGATGAAACATGATTGTTTTTGTCCGAACCTGAGAGCAAACCACGTCTGAATGCCCACCTGCGCGGTAAAACATTTGATAGTGAGAAAGACCTTATTTCCTGTGTCAAGCGCTGGTGTAAAAGTCAATCCCCAGAATTTTACCAAAGTGCATTTACATCATGGAAAGAACGTTGGACCAGATGCGTCACAGCTAATAGAGGCTACATTGAGTAGGCTCAGTGTATAACTAAATGTTCCAAGTATGTTCACAAAAAAAATCATTCTCCTCCCTCAACAACAACAAAAAAGTTAGAGACCACTGTGCAAAACTTTTTGAACACCGTTTGTAGATAGCGTGTGGGTCCAGGTCGGATTTTATAATTTCACTTTAATAACTAACTAGACATAAGTTTACTTAAAAGTGTCCATTGCATTTCTATGGATCCAATTTCTCATTGTTGTTGTTGGTTACTGCGTGCGTTCATTGATTTTAGTTTCCATGGAACTTGTAAGAAACAACCGTTAGGCCACCCAATCTGCTCTTTTTATTATTATTATTATTATTATTATTGGTGCGCTATTACCCTATTTTTAAGCGTTTCTGGTAGTAACGCCGAACTCAACATCTGATCAATTCAATTTATTCACCAAAAATAATAATAATTTTAATAAAATAATCATAAAAATATTACCCTGTAGGCTATAACAAATTGCTAGAGGGACGTAGAGATGTAAGTGCTTAAAAATAACGGCTTTTTGAAAACAAAATAAACTGTTTTCTGCGGCTTTTTGCCTGGGATATTTTAGGCTTTTTAAAAATTCGATAGGACACTGTCTGATGAAGCCAAATTGGCGAAACTGTTACACGTTAATAAGTTTTACAATAAACGAATTGTTTTGCTCAGCGAATAGTTGAAATCAAATTTTGGATATGAACTGCATTCTGAACTGTATCATTATCATACGTCTGTTTACTCTCCCAAAACAGGAAGAGAAAGGCGTATAGCTTCCGCTTTTTTCCCCATGGAATATAAGAAAATTTTGCAAAAAATTCGTAAAAACACAGATTTTCTCCATGTAGGAATCTCCATTTGTGTTACTTAATATTGGAATAGCTGAATGTAATATGTGTTTGGCCTCCATGTGGAAAGCGTGGTCACGTTGTTTTGTGCTAATAAATAGAAGAGAAACCACGCATGTAAAAATTTCTTCTTTGGCATTTCCACTGCTTTTCCAATTGCATCCTGAAAGCCTTGAGATAGAGACTGTTCAAGATAGATGCTATTTGAATTGAGACTATTTCTGATTGGTTTGTAATCGTAGCTTCAGATTAAGTACTAGTTGAGTGGATTGATCCTTGAAAGGACCAGAGTTCTTGGTGTGGGTGCTAACGATGATAATATCCAGATTTTTTAAAAAGTGAATTTTGTTTTGATGTCATTTTGGGCAAAAATTAAGGCTAGTGCATTGTCCCTGTTTTATAAGTTGCATAGAATTTTGGGTTAACCGGTAACTGGCTAGGTTTGTCAAAACTGGCTCTACAATAAAAATAAACTATTGGATTAATGCAAAGGCGGCTGATGTATCCATATTGAAAGCAACTGCTGCAGCGAGTTGGTCTGGCAGAAATTCGGGATGATGATTATGTTGAATATCCGAATGCCGTCCTGTGTAAGTTGCTTGATTGATTGTGGGTTGTGGGAGAATAGCCTTATTAGAGATAGAAGGCCATTCTGCGATAGTACTTTGACGATAAAGACTATATGTTGCTTCAGGAGTTCTTGGATGTCTTCAATCTTCCATTGGATATCCACTCCCATAATCACACATGTAAGCGTGTGTTCTTTTCCTTTTGTTTGACTGGTTTTGAATTTGCTCGTCTGGATAGGGAGGACAGTTCGGGTTGCTTGAAAAGTAACGTCAACTCCAAGGTTACTTAGTTGAAAACAAATTAAGAAATTCTGTTTTCTTGAATCCACTGGGAATGTTGAGAAAACCTTGGTATCTTTGTAAAATCTTGCAGATATGACTTCGCTCTATTCCAAAATTTCCTAGTTTGGTGTTCCATGAGTGCTGTGATGTAGGAAAATTCTGTGTCTTCGTGAAGTTGACCAATTCGTGTATCACGACTGTGTCCAGTTACAAGGGGTGTTGCATGATTCTGGATGATTTGAAGCCCCCTCATGGAGGATTTAGGTGCGTATTTCCAGGTGGAGTGAACATATAAAAAGATTGAGCGTCTCATTTGTTTGTACAGATGAAATATCATCTTGACTTGGAATCTTGATGACCAAAGTAGGCAGATCATCGCTTGAAGATGTTGGTTTGCTTTTGGAAACTATGTGATAGTTGGTTTGAGAGCAAGTCGGCTTCCGATGTAGGTAGTCGCCTAAGTACTTGGTACTGTTTTCTTGTGGAAGTAGATTATTTCCTTAGTAGAATTTGAGAGGTGGAGGACGGCGTTGCTTGGTGAAGTATATTACGATTGTTTTCTCAGGATGCGGCAAATGCTCCAACTTTCCATTCAGTCCTCCAGTTTGTATCCAGTCTTTGTATCCACAGCGTTGCGAAGCGTGTTTTTATTATGAGTGAATAAGGAAATGTAGTCGGTAAACATTGCGATTGGTGTGTTTGCTGCAATTCGCAGACTTGCTGTATAAAGATTATACAGGAAAGGTAACAGACGATAACCTTGTAGCACGTCGGTTGCAATGTCATGTATATCAGAGTAGGATGATTCATGTACTACTTGGAAAGTGCGTCTATGTAGAAGGGAGGCGATGACAGCTGTATAATATATTGGAAAGCCCACTTGATGAAGCTTGTGTAGCAATCCTGCTTGCTAGACACGGTCAAACTATTTAGCTACATCCAGAAATATTGCAATGGTATTCAGTTTCCACTAAATGGTATTCGCTTTCCACTGAAGTTGCGCCGTCATACTGAAGACGGGGTGGAAGCCAAAGTGATGATGAGGCAGTATATTGTGGTCACTCGTTATGCGCTGCAGATGGTCATACAGTAGTCATTCAATCATCTTGCTAATTCGATAATAAACTAATTGGTCGATAATTGTGGGGAAATAGTAGATTTTCCCCGGTTTTGACAACATGCAGATATTGGTGATTTTCCGTGAAGATGGAAAATGTGCAGTCAGGGCAGGACCATGGTGTTGAAGAGACGACATAATATGATAGAGAATTTTCCTGGGTACGTTTTTTTTTTTTCAGCAACGGTGAGGTAATGTTGTCCGGGCATAGTGCTTTTGTAAAATTTAGTCTGCGCAGAATGAGGCTGACTTCTCTTGAAGTGCAAAGCCGGTCTACTGAAATGGGATGAGCTGGATATTTGTTCTGATGAAGCGATGAACTAAATATATATGGTCACTCGTCAACTGAATCTACTTTCGGTTGGAAGTGATTCGGGACTTGTGTATAATATTTTTATTTTTTGGACTTCCTTTTTCTGTAATAAAATTTTAAAACGCGCAGTACAGTACATAAGAAATATTTATAAATGCTGTCCTGCACTAAGAGGTCAAAAAATATGAATAACAGTGGATTTTGGTTTTAAAAAGTGAGTTTTTATTGGTATAGGTGGAGCAAGAAATAAGTATTTAGTAATTTCAGACTCCTACCTATTCTGCTTTTTTGTTATCCGGCTTGTTCTTCTGGCACGCTAGGGAATTAGGAATTAGATTTCTGTGCTGTCGGCATCTAAGGCCATTTAGCCTATCACGTTACTATCCGGGGAAAGGGAAGGAAGGAAGCGGCCTGGAACCATTATCTTAGGTACCATCCCGGCAATTGCCTGGTGTGAGTGAGGGGACACCCAGGAAAAACCTCACTCAAGATGGCTGGCCTGAGAAAGCTGTTACACTTTTTCGACCGAGTGTCCCCACCGGGAATCGAACGCGGGACCGCTCGCACCAAAAGCGAGAGCGCTAGCGACTACGCCAAGCGGGGCCACTTCCAACACGTTAGACCGAAATATAGATAAACTGTGTACTGAAAGTAACGCTCGTTTGTTAGACAGTTTGCATGTTCTCCGGTTGTGGTAATCTAGTAGGAACTGTATAGTATATGTTACTATATGGGATAATAATATATATTCTTTATTTTATTTTATTTTTAAGGTGAGGCAGGCTGTAAGTGTTCTTTCCTGTGGACATGATTTTCACGCTGTCTGCATGAATCAGTGGCTTCCAAAAAATCAAACATGTCCTCTGGACGGCAGTAGCATCTACGATATACTTTCAGTTGAGTAAGTATGTTATAAATACAACACTAATAAACTATATATGTGTATGTATACATATTTTACAACTCTTGTTACAATGTCTGGGAGATGTTCTCTTCATAAAATCAAGCCAAAGAAGTCTATATATGATGAATCAAAATCGGAATTGGGTTTGGTTTTGAATTGTGAGTTTTGCAGTAGACCTACGAGAGAAAATATACTTTGACGTCACATAGTTTTAAAACATAGTTCTGGTGTCTTATTTAAGGGATCCAAAAAAATGTTTGTTTTCCATGCCCCTAATTATAAGTTAAACATTGGTATTCTGTAAATTTTATTCTGACTTTCCTCTTTCTTAACAGAATGGATAAGAGAATCGTACTGCGTGTTTTAGAGACTTTTTAGACGTGGCAAAACACATTACAAAACATCCACGCAAAACATTGGCTTCAAGTAGAACATTCTAAAAGCAAAATTTCATGAAAAGCACTTACTTTATATCATAATGTTGGTAGGCAACGAAATAACAATGTGTTTTATATTTTATTTCATTCCAGTTGTTCACTTCCTAGCATTCCTTAAACTGTGATTCTGTGATTAAACTGTGTCCTTGTGGT
Organism: Thermobia domestica; assembly: GCF_964235325.1. Taxonomy (NCBI): domain Eukaryota; kingdom Metazoa; phylum Arthropoda; class Insecta; order Zygentoma; family Lepismatidae; genus Thermobia; species Thermobia domestica. The sequence goes on along the minus strand of NC_137466.1, from coordinate 128,838,213 downwards.
CTTTATTAGATGGACATTAGTTTCAAAGAGAGAAAAAAATTCAAGTGCGCGGACGGAAGGCAAGGAATTTCATAAACAAAAGTCGTACAGGAAGCGGAGTGGAAAAAATTGAGAGGAAGTCCATTAAAAAGCTTCACAGTTTCACTCACATTTTCTTTGTAGATAACTTCGTAACAACAAATAATACGATATTTTTTTAAGAACCACAAAGCACTATAAAATGAAATAATAGTTTTTTTAACACTTGTTATATAGTAGAACAATTTAAATGTCCATCATAAGCTGGGTAGCCAAGTGTTTGTCTTACCTGCTTAAGAAAAGACCTGGAATCAATTACTAGTTCCCTTAACAGCATTTTGAAAATATTCAATGGTTCACTTCCCACTTTTTAAATTCCCCTTATTCTTTTTAATTTATTTATTTTTAACGATGGTTAGAAACAACGCCTTAGATTTTTCTGGGGAGTGGGGGCAAGTATTAATATTTGGGCTCCCTAGGAAAAGTTGTTTTCGGCCCTCTCGCAACAATTCGAAAATAGGGCCGGCAGTGTCGACAGTGTTGAGACAATCATTCGCGACCACTTAACGCTACCGCAAAATCTGTGCAAGGTGGGTTCCCCACCAGCTGATATTTGATCAGAGGTGGACACGCATGACGGTAGGTGAACAGCTTCTGAATCGGTTTCGAGCCGAAGGGATGAATTGTTGCAATCCATCATCAAGTGTAATGAAACATGATTGTACAATTCAACCCCAGAGACCAAAAGAACCAGCATGGAGTGGCAGCATAAAGATTCTCCGCCGCCCAAGAAAAGCAAAATGCAGTTGTCCGCTGGAAAGATCATGGCAAGTGTCTTCTGGGACATGAAGGGTGTTATCCATGTGGATTTTCTGGACAAAGGGAGCACAATTAATGCCCAGTATTAATGCACATTGTAGACTGGTGCCGTATGAAAGTCCATTTGCAAGAAAAGACCTGAGATGTTGTCTGGAAATGTCATTCTTCTCCATGACCATGCCCGCCCTCACACGGCCAATGTGACAACAACAACGCTGGCCGAAAGGCGCTGGGAAGTACTGCCCCATCCCCTCTACAGTTCAGATTTAGTCCCCAGTGATTATCATTTGTTTTCACCCCTTAAAGACCATCTGGGAGGGAAGAAATTCACAACAGATGAAGGATTGCGGAACGATGTCCTCCAGGACTACGACAACAACCAAGTTCTTTCTACGCCAAAGGAATCTGGGAACTGCCACAACGATGGCAACGGTGTCTCGACGTGCACGGAGAATACTTTGAAAAGCTGACATAGTTTGGTGCTTCTAGTGCTATCTGCTTCCTCTGAAGAAATAAAAGTCCCAGTCAACCTTGAACGACCCTTGTATATTTATATTTTTCAATGGAGAAAGAAATGGTGGAAATGAAGTGCAAACGATCTAGATGAAAATGCTTTTTCAAATAATGTTTATCATTGAATTACGAAACATAGAAATGTATTGATTTTTTTCTGTCATTCTTTGGAAAAATAATTGCACTGGATGTGTATGAGATCCCACAAACTGAATTAGGCTGCTTAAGCGTTTTCATCTTTCGTGACAATTTACAAGCAATAACAACTGTTGTCTTTGCTTATGTCAGGAGAAACCTCATAATTTGTTGAATTGAAATATTGGAATTAATTTCACATTTTCAAAATAAACACAAAGTATGTCAAATGAAGAATTGATGAAACGAAATAGTTATATCATATGGTACACTTCAATAATACCATTTTTACGTGAATAGTAATGGGATTAAATCATGTTTCGAAGCATTATAGACAATTTCGAAAAATAGGTTTTCTGCCTAGTGTCATGTATAATTATAAATATATATTATAATATATAATGTTAATCTTAAATAAATATCCCCATTTATTTTAGTTTTTGTTTCAGTGAGGGCGTCATTATTTCTCGAACTGGAAAACCAAATGCTGGGAATAATCTTGTACGTCAGAAGGAGAATATGTACAAACGTGTAATACCATCTGTTCAGTAAGTGTCCCTTTTCTCTACCAGAACAAATGCATGAGTAAGAAATTATAATACAAAGTGAAATGTCAAAATATATTAGAAACATTCACAGTACCACTAGATTTCCTTCCAACTCTTCACACTGCTGGAAATGGAAGTAGATAACTATTCGGTGGCAGTATGTAGTTCTGGAAGTATGTCACTGTAAGAATTTATTAATTCTTACTTTAGAAATGTTTAACTTAGTTTAAAGACTATACCATTCTTATTCTTTAGTGGTTTAGATATTTTATATGGTGGATTACTTTTAGTGCAGGAAAGAGTGAAACATGGATATAGGCCTACATGTGTCATTTATTCTTTCGTACAATCTGTATAGACGATAGAATGTAGAATTTATATATATTACTGTTTTTGAAAAAGTAAAATGCAGTAAGTTTACACGTTACATTAGTTGCTAAACATTCCTCAGTTTGGTCACCTTTTTCTAGATAGAGGAGCATATAGTAAGCATTACCCCTCTGGATCTTGCAGCATTGTTGTCAACTATAGGAACATGTCCCTCATGTAGGGATATTTAAATATTTTTGCAAAAGATATTTATTAGTTCTTGGAAATATCAATGATATTGAACTTTGACATGAACCCCAATCATTGCTGTTTGAAGATGCTTATCAACAGTAGTGTCATTCAGTCAGTTCACACTGGTTGTTAAAATTTCTGAGTCCCGGAACTAGTTGTTAAAAGTGTCTTTTCACATCTAAATCCAGTACTTACGAAAAATAATAATTAATTCTGTAGTACTATTTTTGAAAATCAATACACAAAGTATTATAGTCACTATTGCTACTTCTAGTAATAATAATATCATACAGTATTAATAATATTGATACTAAGTCATCAACTATATTGATACTAATTATATTGATACTAATATTGATACTATACTGATCATAGAACTGGTTGTTAAATAGTAATTATATAACCTGTTGTTAAATGATTTGAATAACGCCATTGGTTATCACCTGCTTTATATATTGACTTTTGCTGCACTACGATAAGTGCACATATTAAATCAGATTATAACTTACGAATAATTAACTATATAGGAAAATGACGTTCATTAATTGAGTAACGGTGGCTAGCGGTTCTATGGTTGATGAAACTGTTGATGCTTTCCATAAAATAGTGAATTATATTTTTATCAAGTGTGAATCACGTGAGAATGTTAATCAGAAATATCCTGTTTGGTCCACGCCTAAAATAACCAAATTAATAAAGAGCATCATCAAAGAAAAATGGAGACTGTTTGGAACATTACCTATCATTTAAAGTGGGTTTAAAGGGACAAGTTTTGCAGATAGATGTCACTACAGTCCTCGTATCTCTCTCATGTATTTTTTACCTTTCACGAAAATTCACGATTTCTCTTACAAATTTCAAACTTCAGACTTCAAATTTTTAGAGAAGGAACTTCCTTATATATCGAAGGCACCAATCCGTGCCGATTTTTTATTCAGAATGTTCTTCATCGTTGAAACAATATATTGTTAAAGATTTGGATATCCAATTTTAACAATTAAGCCGTTTCAACAGAAGATGAAGAAAATTCTGAATAAAAAATCTACACGGATTGTTGCCTTCGATGGGTTATGAAGTTCCTTCTCTAAAAATTTGAAGTCTGAAGTTTGAAATTTGTAAGAGAAATCGTGAATTTTCGTGAAAGGTAAAAAATACATAAGAGAGATACGAGGACTGTACTGACATCTATCTGCAAAACTTGTTCCTTTAAACCAACCTTAAATGAATTAGAGCTATGGCCACGGGAAATTTCAAGCGCTTATGATAGATACATAAATGATTGTGAATCCAATATTCTTGCAAGTTCGGAGTTCTTTTTCGACTTACTTACAATATAAAAATGCAATTCCAATACTGTCACTTACGAGGAATGTCAATTAAATCTGAGAATAATATTGAGTCTTTACGCAATACTTTCAGGTCTTGTGTAACAAGTCCCAGTATGATATTGAGTCTTTATCACATCATGTTAACTCTGTTCTGCTTAGTCAATTTATTTTTACTCATATTGAAGTAGAAGAAGTGATAAATGCTACCAAAAGGCTTAGATCTCTGCAGGACCTGGCAAAACGCCACCATATATCATCAAGAATTGTTCCCAATCATATAATATCTATTTCAGGTTATATAGTACCACCTGTAGCCAGTTCATACTTTCCAACTAGATAGAAAGTTGCTTATATTCATCCAATTCCAAGGCTAACGGAAACATAATAATACTACTATAAATGTTAGGTACGGGCTAGTGGCAATAAACTCTGCATCCGTCAAAGTACTTGATATTATTATCCAGAATAAATTATATTCATAATATAATTGATTTTCTAACTAAAAAATCAATAGACTAGTCTTGTTGAGTTCGCTCACTCATTAGCAACAGAATCTTGTAATTAAAGACTTTACTGTACAGACTTCAGTAAAGTGTTTGATATCATAAATGTCGTTTTTCCCCAACGTAAATTACTACTATATCGCGTATGCTACACAAATACCGTGACTTCTGAATTTATAGATCATTCAGATGTTCCGCAGAGTTCAAAATTAGGACCTTATCTATGTTTGTTGAGTATCAATGATTTACTTCATGCAATAAAATCACAAAAGCTGCTAAATACAAATTATTTAGAATTTTACATTGTCATACGTTCAGAGAGGGACTATATCAATTTACAAATGACATTAATACATTTTCTAATCAGTGCAAAATAAACAAACTATCGTATAATACTGAGAGGTGCAGTGGAATGTCTTATACAAGAAAAAAAGTACTTTGAGTTTGAATATTACATTAATATCATTCAACTATGAAGAATTGACCGTATAATTGATCTTGGTGTGTAAATTAAGAAAAAAAATCTCGCGTACAATACTCATCTAAATCAAATAGTAAAATAGGCTTACAGAAATCTCGAGTTTATAATGAGACTGGGAAATAATTTCAAGAACATTAATTAGAACAGTAATTTCAAGAACTTAAAATACTATATAATCTATATATATATAGTATTTTATATATTCCAAACTAGAATAGATAATTTGGAACTCAAGTGCACAAAAATATATATCCACCAAATAGAATCATTCAATCCAAATTAGCGTGTTATTAAATATAAAAGGATACAGGTATTTATCCTCGATATGGAAAATACGTCGCACTTCTACCAAATTAGTTATTGCATACCCTTGAAGCAAGAAGAGATCATTTTCTTTTGTGCTTTTTATTTTTTAAAAAATAAACATGTACATAGTAAGTTAGATGCACCAACATCACTATCAGAAATTTCCTATCATGTCCCGAACAGTAAAATACTCTTGCAGTTATGAACATTTTACAGAGTGTCACAGCATACGAATCTATTTGGTATATCGCCTATTAGAAGAAAGTGCACTTGGTATAATAGTATCCGAATAAGAAGTCCTACAATATGTAGATATATTTTATGTACTGTACATGTAAAACAATAATTTGAGGATATGATTTAGTATGTAGATGGAAGATTTATGCATTTTAATCACGAATGTACTGTGTATTGATGAACACTATAATGGGTGCACACCTGTTGCATTAATTTAATATATATATATATATATATATATATATATATATATATATATATATATATATATATATATATATATATATATATATATATATATATATTATTCGAACAACAAGTTAAGCCTGGTATTAGCTCTCTAGTCTCTATATGAGTAATTTTCAAAAGGGATAGCTTAAAAACGTTAATCGTAAAGAGATACTTACACTTTTTAAAGAGCCAAGACTAGATTGGTTGGATTTGAGTTTAGCATCTCTTTCAGCAGCAAGGCTATATGAAACGTGGACCAACAGCTTAACGCAGAGTAAAAACCACATGAATCGATGGCCGGAATCAAACCCAGGTCTTCAGCGCCAAAGGCGCGTACGCTAATCATATAGCCACAAGGGAGTTTGAGCTATGGATGGAGCTCTATATTATCGTAACCGAATTTGTAGCAAGGATGATGGAATTCGCGAGCGCAACTTTCGGGCTCAATTGGTCTCGAACTCGGTGTCCTCCCATCTTGCCTAATCCCATCTCGCCTAACGATTTATCAGCCGCTGATATCTCCAAGATAAGAATCTCCGCCATTCTAGGCGAGATGGGAGTTCCCATCTTGCCTACTCCCATCTTGCCTAAGATGTAAGAAGGGAATTTCTGCTCTAAAGAGGGAATTCCTGTACTAGTATTAACTACCAACACTAAGAAATTGTGAAATCATACGCACATTTCAGAAAAGAAATAATCTATGTATTAATCTTTCTACATAAGAAAATCAATAATCTAGTTTCAGTATGTTTCAATGAATATTTGCAATATCTGTTAACTACAATATGAATATATAATAAGCACTATACAACAAGAAAGCACATTAATGCTCATGTCACAATAATTTGCCCTATGAAATAGTATATACACACAGAGAAAGAGAGAAGCTACCCTATGTGAACGTTATGGGATACTGCGTTAAGGTAAGTGAACAAATCAATATTTCCGCTCACTAGTCTTTGTTTTAAGTTTTTTAGTCTTTCATCAATTATTCTCCACTTTTTTTTTTTTTTTTTTTTTTTTTTTTTTTTTTTTTTTTTTTTTAGGGGTATTGCCCAGCTCCAACATTCTTATAGCTAATTCATTCGAAGCTTGCTCTTCTTGTAAGGCTTGGATACATGAAAATGTGTTGGGATGGCGTCCTGGAAATTTTCTGTTCCATTTCGCATTGCCGACATGCCGACCTGGCCAGACCGCCCCTGATCTGGATCTTCTATGATCTTGGTCCATGTGCAGTAGGCCGCTTACCGTTGTTACCACCATCTATAAGTAATGCTTATCAATATATATAGATATACGATTTACAGTTTATGACAACTTATGAATATATGAAAGTGCAACCAAATATCATCTAACATCTTTTGAAACATCAAAACTACCCAAAACCTTTTTTTTTCAAGCTGCATATATCTTTTTTTTTTTACCTTGCAAGCTGAGATACTTTACGTCGTAAGCATGGTCACTTCTCCTGGCTTCTTACTTGAGAAAACGGACTAATTCGATGACATGAGGATTTTGCTTATTTAGCAGAGTATTTAATCTATTATCCCAATCCTCTGCGGGATTATTTGTTCTATGGCGTTTTTTATGACAGTACCACATGCTAATTAGGACTGTAGAATTTTCTGGCCACTGGTCAATAAAATAACCATAGAACTGCTCAAGCTTAGGGGATGTCTTCTTGAATAGACAGTCAACCACTGTCGACCATTTCTAACGGAAGAAAAGCTAATGACGCAAACATTCGAACCTGAAGTCATTGTTTTTGTAGTCTGTAACCAAGAACAAATCTGTATCTTAAACCAAAGACTCTGGTTAAAGTGAAAATTTCACCCACTTATGGAAGCTGAAGGGAAAATTGTGCTAAAAGAATTTATTACTGCTTCCTTGAAGTCTACCATTACAACTTCAGGATTCCAATTCAGGACTTTAACCATTCATATATATACTTTCTCTTGTTCGGGAGAAGGCTAAAAACCACTGGAATCACATTAATTTCCTCTATTGAACTTTCAATATCTGCATGAATTCAAAAAATTGGGAAGAAAGTTTGTTGTAGCTCTTAAATGTCTGCCAATAAAGAAGGTCGTGCTGGTGTGCAAAATGAAACTATTCAGGGGCTCTTATTCGTTGTGGCTGCTACTCGAAACGAAACATTTAGATTCCACATCCAGCTCTGCTCAAAAACAAACAAAAACTCACAGAAATAGTACCAGCTATTGAACCTGTACGGAAATGGGAATTCTTATCTCGCTTTTAAATCATGACATTTCATTGCATCTGGCACTTGTACGCAACTGGGAAGGATTTTGACATGTACGAAAATGGGAACGTACTCAAGTGGGAAGACACCATTTTTTGTTGTTCTTAACAGTATGTATAAAAAATATGCCAATCAGAACAAAATTCAAAATAATATTTAAAAATACTTTTCTGTATTAGATTCTAATTATATTTATCTCTTCCCATATCTTCGCGACCTCCATGAAAGCTTCTTGCAATCCCTAGGTTGATAAACTCTGGCCTAGAGAGACCCATGGATGGTCTGCTCAACCGACTTCTTGAATAGATTGATTGACTGAGATTGTTGTATGTTGGGTGGAAGATCATTCCATGCACGGACAGTGGATGCAAAGAATGATTTCTAGTAATATTTAGAGGAGTGTAGGAGAAGTGAAAAGAGTTTATTTACACCTGATCTTGTATCGTGATCGTGATGAGCATTTAATGGTTGCAATCGTTGAAATAAGTAAGAGGGTTGTTAAAAACGCAAAATCTTAGAGAAGTGTGAGTCGGTGCAGATAACGTCTATCGGAAAGTTTCATTAGTCCCAGCTGTTTGATCGTTTAAGATTATAAGCAAACCGTATACAGGCGTTTTGGAAACGTTATAAACAGTTCTTCATTTAAGTCTGATAGAGCTACATCATAATATTCGAGGTGAGGAAATATTAGAGATTTTACAAGGAGTGATTTTGTGTCAATGGTTAGAATTTTCTTTAGTCTGGTGAGTGAATGAAAAGACCAGAACGCTTTCTTACGCACAACGTTGAACGGGGTTTCCACTCAAAATATGGATCAATTGTTATCCCGAGATTTGTGATGGTTTCAGAAAATGTAATAATTGTTCCATGTACGTATCTGTACTGCAGACATATTCGAACGGCGAATATTGATTGAAACATCTGGTTAAAATGATTCCTTCTTTAATGGAGAAATTCCCTCTACAGAAATTCCCTTCTTACATCTTAGGCAAGATGGGAGTAGGCAAGATGGGAACTCCCATCTTGCCTAAAATGGCGGGCATTCTTATCTTGGAGATATCAGCGGCTGATAAATCGTTAGGCGAGATGGGATTAGGCAAGATGGGATGGAATCCTCGAACTCAATAAATGAACTCGAGCACGTGTGAGCACAAGTCCTACGTATAATTAGAACGCGAGCACCAATGAGAGTAGCAAACGCGAGCACTATCGAGGGCGAGCCCAATTGAGTATCCGAATTTTAGTGCAAATGGACCCAATGAGGTTAATCACAACAAGATCGAGCTAGTGCAAACCTCATGGAGAATACCAAGGGTGAACCTGAGCTAACGAGAACACCATTTAGATTAATGAACGCGAGTCCCATTGAGAAAAGTGAACCTAAACTCGAATGAGATCTGTACCATATTAGATATAAAAATATTTCATTTTTCATTTATTTATTTATTTTTGCGTATTTTGACACTTTACGTGCTTCAACAACCAATGGTATACTTATGTTCCTTTAGACTTTAATTAGTTTGTTATTACTTTATTTAGCCCTTCTGGCATTTATAAACCTAATTTACTCAATTAATCTCAGAAATCATAGACATAAAATTGAGAAAAGTAAAAACAAAATCATCTTGCGAGAATGTTGAATTAAAACGACGTGTCAGAGAATCCGTAAACTTTAAATTGATGGAAACGCAATCCTGTTCAATGCTAAATGTTATGTATTCATCTAGACATTTCAGTTAGTTACTTTTATTCATACAGTGAATTCCCTTTTAACCGCGCTCACTTTAACCGTCCGTTGCCTAACCGCGTATCTTCCTATGAGCAGTAACGGGGTGTCTAGCCAACGTTTATTTTCCCGTGGAGAATTTTCACGTAGTACTGTATTGCAAGTGAAACTCGAAATCTCCAAACATTAGATTGCAATTATATATTTCTTCTTCTTGTGTAGCAGATTGTTTCACTGTTCTTCAGATTACTATCTTTGATCTCACTGGCTAGGTCAAATGGAAGAATTGTGGTGTAGTATTCTTGATGTGTTGTGATCTCTTTGCCTGGGGTAAAGTGACTTTGATTATAACTTTTGAAGTTTTGTGATTATTGTAGTAATTTACTATGTGACACGAAGAAAGTACCGATTCTACTGTGGATAATCGGGAATTTGGCCAGTAAAATCTTCTTAGTAGCTTCTAAGATTTTTTTCTTTCTTGTCTGAGATGTGACCCATATCACTCTTCGTGTGGTTTCTTCTTCTGTAGTGTGATGAGAGTTGCTTCATGACTTCTTTGTTTCTTTGGCTGAAATCTTCGGACGTTTATGCTTTTTGCTATGTTGATGATTTTTCTTCAGTGTGACTCGTTTATTTCGCTGTAGTTTGATCTCCAGCAAAGTTTCTCGTCCTTTGTTTGACCGGTTCTTTGTTTTCTTGGAAAGCTGCATTCACATTCAGAATTCTGCTGCTCTTTGAAGATCTAGTATATAAATATGCTTTCTGGCTCTTTCAAAGGCAACGTTATGAATTTGGTTACTGGATCTGTGAAGGGCCGTTGAAAATTTTAGATTTTGGTCCTTTAGAGGGCCGTTGTGCTCTTGAGTTTGTGAAGTTTAATCTTCTTTGGTATGATCCTGGGGGTGGGGGGTGGATATTGCTTGTTTTGGTATCGGTAGAGGACTCACGCCCGTACGGTGCTCCACTTTCCTGTGTTGCACAACACTTCTTGTAACGAGACATTTATAATTGTTTTGAAATTTCTGGAATTCATTCTATTGGACGGCTCAGTTAACGAGATGCCAAGCAAAAAGATTTTTCTATTAAAAATACAGGCCGGATTGCATAATTACGTCTTTATTGTGCAGTGTTCGTTTATACATACACTTCAATTATATACTGAGCTTTAACACTATATAGTAATAGTATGCATAACGTTCATTATTTTTTTTAATTTTGTTTCAGAAGAGAATACAAATCATCATCAATGGGGGATGTAACGGCACCTTTCTCTCCATTGATCGAAGTGAAACGTTTGTCTCTGATAGACCGCAGAGAAATTATCCAACGATATCAAAAGAGGACTTTTCAAACACCTCCTACTCCGCCGCCATCACCACGCTTTCCTCAGGTGAAACATATATGTCCAGCGTTACCTGCTCGTGCGCGGGGAAGTCCGAGTCCCCAACCTATAGAACAATTGTTGGCGGAGAAGCCACAGAAGATAGTAACTGATCGAAAGGACAGCAACCACCCTCTATTAAGCATCACATCACTTTCCATACCTGTTAATGAACAAAGGTTGAAAATCAACACTCGACCGTCTTCAAGAGGAATTTCCAACGCATTCTACCAACAACAAAAGCGACTTCAATTGCAGAATAGCCACGCAGGTATTCGAACTGTCGAAGCCATAGATAATAAGGGAATAAATATTATTTGTAAGAAAGTTGAACTTTGTGAACCATTCAGGAAGTAAGAGGGGAAAAAAATATTAATTTCTTCCGTCAAGACTTAAGTATGAATGATTTTCAAAAATATATTGTTGTTCCTGCAAGAACACGAATTTTATTTTAAAAATATATAATGTATAGGTAAGTTTGCAGCTTACAATAATGAAAAATAAAATTGCATGTACCCTAATATCTCCAAAAATTCTAATATATTTTAAAATTTTGTGCTATGTAAATAAACGATATTTTACTACAACCATCAGCTTTATACTTCTTAATTGTTAAACGTTGATACCATTCATCTTTTCGTTCATGAAAGTGACACAGTGAATCATTCCATACAAAATTTGGAGGTTCCGTAATGCTATAACTCCCAAGATTTTAAGGTTGAAATATACTGTATCATTCCAATAGTAACATATAGTTAACTGACAAATTTTGATATCATAAATAAATAAATAAAAGTATGGCTATGGCAGTGAAACGAATGTTGAGTACTGCACACACAGGATGTTATAAAAATTATAACCATGGGCTTAAGGAGACGGTAATCATAAGAAATAACCTGGAATACCAATGTAAAGAATAATAAATGCATTTCTAAACTCAAAAGTGTTAATAGGAGTTAATGAATTTTAAGGAATGTGAAAGTTCGCAAGCACAAATACAAAGGTTATTTTAAATTGGTCTTTATTGGTTGTAAAGTTCTCTTTAGCCCTTTTAGGCCTGATTTTATTTTAAGCATCAAAAGTAATATTTTTTATTCGAAGAATCAGAAAGAAAATTGTCAGATGGAAATTATCCAATTAATAGTACAATGTAGTAGCATCCATCTAAGATATCAAATAGTCTCAACTAAAGCATTCCATTATTGAAAATAAGAAAAAACACGTTAAACTTCATGCCCAATAGTCAAATTTTATAATGGAAACTTTTGATACTTGAAGGTTTAGGTTATGTATTTTTTTAAAAAATGAGTAAGGATTGCTCGAGAACCAAAGCGTACAAATCATGATATTTCGTATCAGTACTATACTAAGTTTGTCAAAGACTGCCTTTATCTTAAGTTTGGTGAGGAAGATTGGATGAGTTTTATGGATCGGGAACGAAATATAGGCCTACTATCCTTGAGATTATTTTTTTAATAAAAGAAAATGAAAAAAATAACTGAAGAATAAAAGAAAAAATCTTATCATTGTTTGTAAATATTTTAAATTTTAAAGTTCATTTTCCAAGTATATAAACAGAAAGAGAAAAAATAAATTAAATTAGAAGAAAATAAATGTATTTTGCTGTAATCAGCCATGAAAAAGTCACTACAACCAAAAATTACTTCATATTTGAAGAATACAAGACTGAAAAATGTTGCAAAACTACTTACCAAAATGTTGTACTTACAGAAATGATATTATTTTTACAGAAGAAAGAAATGTTAGAAGGACAGCATCCATTCTAAGCCCTATTACGGAATTTTCATCAGGTTCAGATGATACACTACTAAAGCAAATCATACATTACTGAAACAATTTTACCACGTGGTTTTTGATTCTCAAGGTCATATGTTTCACCTTACCCCTTCTTTTTGTTTCTTTTACTAATGTTAATGAACAACCGTATTTCAATTTCTCACGGTAACTGTACATTTTGGTCTCTATATAACTTCTTGTTGACAAACTCTAGTGGTGGTGATTGAAGTAAGTGCAAACATAGGATCGAACCTAAGTTTGGTTATTTCTTTCTCTTCACAAATTATGTTGTTTGTTTGTAAAGATGATATTTTCATTCATGTGTTAAAGATAGAGTATGTACTTTGTTGGGCGATAATGTTGCAAAACCTTTCATAAAGGCACTTGCGTAATTTTATTATCTTCCAAAAACCTACAAAAAGAACAACGCTTCAGGATACAATCGTATAATCCTGTCATTAACTTATCTGTTGTAAGCCAGTCTGTTAGCTCTGTACGTATTTTCGCATGGAATGATGATGATGCATGCTCCTTTTGTGGAGGAGGATGGAGGAGGAATAAGATGACCAGTCGACCTTGACACTGGCAACGGAAGGAAGCTGTGGTTAAGCCATTGGATTTTCTACATTCCAATTGCTTTCTTTCGGTTCAAGATTAATCTGTCGGAATTCTTTCCTTCTTTCCCTGGAACACGTCGTCATTGTGGGAAAGCCAATCCAATAGAAATTCATTGATCAGGCATAGTTTATATTTTGCAGGCATGTTGTTCGGAGAGACAATTTTTATAATGAGGACCAGAATAAAATCTTCTGGTATTCTAAATTGGTATGTTTCTTTATAGTACAGTATATAACAGTACACAGTTTATTTTAATATTTTCTAAATTCTATGATTAATTAGAATGGGACTTTTGTGTTACTACGCTCTTTTTTCCTATGTTGATTCATACGGACAAAAAAATTTTGTTTTCTTTGAAGGGAAGTGAAATTTTAATAATGTGATTTTACAGATTTCTACTTCAAGTCTAGTAAAAATGTACTGTACCTTGCTTTCTTTAAAATGAATTTGCATTGCACATAAATTAAATATTGGTTAAATTTAGTTGTTAAATATTAAAATCATGTATTACTTTTCAAGGTAAATAGATTTGAAGATGAATTCAGTAAAATAAAACCATTAAAATTCGAATTCATTTCAAACCAAAAAGGAAATAATAACAAAAATATAAATCAATGAGCTAAAAAAAAAAAAAAAAAAAAAAACATATATACAGTAGACGACGTAGATATTCAACACGAGGCCGTAGATTTGAAAAAAGAGATTTAACAATAAATTGTACAAAGCGCCCTCTAATAATGCTTACCATACTTTCTGGATACCACTCCCGGACATTTTTTTCAGAATGGGTAGAGGTGAGGGCTTTCAGAAGCACACATAGGCTAACTTTAAATTCCAGTAAATGTTTTTTTACTCATTTTCTTTACTTAAAGTACATTATTTACAAATTACCTGAATTATTTTCTAAATTGTTATTTTCACATTAAAAATGTCAATTTCAAGTAAAAAAAAAAGTCCAAAAATTTATTTTGAATTGGATTCTGCGATAATCACCATCCGCGATTTCAGCACACTTATCATCTGCTTGAGTAAACGGAGTGAAACTTCTGGGCCTTCCATTGATTAACCAGAAAATCAAGGATCCAGGCTTGAAATCCGATTGCCCGGGCTAATCCCGGACATATGGTAAGTCTTCCTCTAATGGGTTCGTATATCTATATGACGCAACTATTATTATAACTGTACTCATTTATGGTGTCTATCCGACATTGCATTTGTGATCCATGGAGCGTCTGAAACGTCATGTAGCCTTACAGCTTACATTGTACACCAGAGGTGGCCAGCCTCAGGCTGTGAAAATCTATGATGATCTACTACAATTCTTTGGCGATCCAACTATGTATCGATCCAACGATCCAACGATCCAACCACTGATACTGTACTGTCATTTGCCTTAATTCACTTTTAGGAGGGAAATTGGAGTTAACATTTCTTCTCTTGTAAAGAGAAGTAATGCCTTTCCCCATTACCTTCCTTTATCAGAGCAACGCAAGTGTTGCACAGCAAACGCACTCATTTATCTTTTGATATAAACGATTCTCATTCTTCATAAAGATCGTACATTTTCATCCTTTTACCTCAATGGAAACTCATTTTAAACAAGAAAAAAAAAAGTGATTGGTGTTCAAGATAATGTTACTTTTTCTCAAAAGTTTCGCATTCTACCTGCTACTCAGCGACGATTGACTGTTTGGCTGTTTATTTGCTTCATCCTGATAACTATTAATGCTAGTCTAACAGGAAAAAATTCACCCAGCTAATTAAGTAGTACATTTTGATTTTATGTTCAGTTTGAGTTGGACCATCTGGTAAGATGTACTGGTACCTCTACAACCTTGACTT
Source organism: Thermobia domestica (assembly GCF_964235325.1). Lineage (NCBI taxonomy): Eukaryota > Metazoa > Arthropoda > Insecta > Zygentoma > Lepismatidae > Thermobia > Thermobia domestica. The sequence goes on along the minus strand of NC_137466.1, from coordinate 128,822,906 downwards.
CTTCTTCGCTAATAATTTAATAGGATTACATTAATAACAGTAATACTCTCAACTCTATTGCTAGATAAGAATCTAACTTTACCACTTTCGAAATATACACAAATGTTTATCGTGAAATGTAGATACGTAAATAGATGCATAATCTTTATATACGTAAAAAGTGATGTAAGTGTATGTATGTATATATGTATGTGTGTGTCTGTATATGTTCCAGTGTAACTCTGGAATGCCTGGAGGATTTTAATTAAACTGGTGTGCATATTGCTTACAGTCCCTAAAAGAGTACTGTCGGGGTAAGAGCACACCCCGACACACCCTAGCACACTCAGGAGGGAGGGAGAACATGAGGCCCCTTCGCACACCTACGGTGAATAGGTAGAGTGACATATAAAAATGATCGAAAACGGCGAATATGAGCATCGAATCCATACTTTTCGGGGTCGCTGAGATTAAGAGTAACACTTCTGATTACGTTAAAATCCAAATTCATCCCCCCTTAGTACTCCTGATGGAGTGAAAAACGGTGACATATGTAAATAATTGAAAATGACCGGTGTCGGATATTGGTGTCGAATCCATAGTTTTTAGGGTTTCCTAAGTTGATTGGTGACCATTTTGGCGCCCTCTGATTCCAAAATCAGTTCCCAGTTCGCGTAAGAGGTCTACGGGGAGGGGAGGATGAAAAAAATAAAACGATCGAAAACGACAGATATTAAACTCCAATCCATACTTTTCGGGGTCATTCGAATAAATAGTTGCACTCTCAATGCCATTTAAGTCTGATTTAAGCCCTCATTGTCACTTGGGGCAAAGGGATGAAATGGTGACATGTAAAAAATATAGAAAACAACCGATCTTAGTGTCGCGAAATTAATTGGTGGCAGTCCTGGTGCCATTTAAGTCCAAGTTCAGCCTCCAT